>NC_042625.1:13912110-15326447 GCF_901001135.1 Rhinatrema bivittatum | reverse complement strand
ACCCGTGCACCTCTTGTATATTTTGTACTCTTGCACCTTATTTAACCATGTGTTACCGTTCCTATCGTTTCACTCCTTCTCTAATTTGTTGGGGTCCCCCCTCCGACCCGCAGTTTCTCATAGTTCTCCACTTCCCCTCCCCCTATTATTTGTACTTTCCACCTTTTGTTATAATGTAAACCGATATGATGTGTACTTTAATGTCGGTATAGAAAAACTGTTAAATAAAATAAATAGATAAATTGCTAAAGATGATAGCATCATCTCATTGAAAGGTGAATCACAGAACGGGCCTGCCATCCTACCCATAGCCAATTCAGCGTCCATTTTTTGCTGGACAACCTTTGCATGTCTGGATGAGAACTTGCAAAGGTTGTCCACTTCACGTGCAAAGCCTGCCACATCATTTATGGCTAAGTGATGTGGCAGGCTTTGGGGAGATCCCCCTGCTAACCTGAAAAGCTCCTCATCGAGTCAGATGACTATCTGGAGCTGCTCTTTGCTTCTACACCATCAGGGCTGGCCTTTGTTGCAGGTGTCTCCGAGGGAGCAGAGTGCCGGCTTAAAGCTTGTTTGGACATCTGAGCCCCAGCGACAGGATTCCCCTTTTCCTAATGCGGCTGCCTATGACACTACCATCTGTTGATGTGATTCCAGGTCATGAGTGCCTGGATGCAGAGCAGGGGGAGATAGCGACATCTGTTTGTGGCGTGATTAATCAGGGAGGTGGCTCCGGAACTTTGCAGGCCCAAGTTGGCACTGGAGAGGCTCTGCCATCAGTTGGAACCCCAGATACAGCTGAAGAGTTAATTTCTGTTTTGGGTGGAGCACCAACTGTGTATCTCATCAAGGTGAGATACACCTGCTGCAATCTCTGTTTTTGAGTCTTTCCCCACCTAGGTATTATTGCTATTGTTAGCCCCTGGAACTGACTCTGTCAGGTGTGCTGCCTGCTGCCCTGGCCTTTGTGAAGGCTGTGTATGAACTCCAGCATCTGTGGCCTTTTCAGTCATCTGCTTAAGCCACAATCCCATGTCCTGAGTACCCCATGACATGAAACTATTTACTTCCATTTTGTTCTAGAAACATTCATCATAGTTCAGCTATGCCCAATCATTGTATTCTTTGTATGCCTTAAGAATGTGTATCGAAAAATAAAATCTCACTTCAAAGTAACAAAATAATGGAATTAAAATAGATGAGACCTCCACTTGTGACTAGTGTGTATGAAAGCGTTGACTCAATGAACCATCATATGCTGGCACTTGGACTGCAATAATCAATTCATTATCTTATGTCCGCTTATGTGCTCACGTGGTTATGTTCATCACATCAAGAATTTGTTCAATAATAATTTTTGAGAATTTTTTAATGCATATATAAAACAATGGCCCCCATATTCTATATGTGTTTCATAATCATTTCATAAATGGAGAACTTAAAACAGTGTTCTCCTCAAATTACTTGCCCATTGGTCATGTCTGCAGTTATACATCCATTTTACACTTATCTTAAAGGATGTGGTTCTCCCACATCAAGACTAGTCCGACACTGCAGAATTTCGAGTGATCTCTTCTTCAGGGTCTAAGCGCTCTTGATTAAGTCAAACACTCACAACAAATTGGCAAGTGTACGCAGACCTGTTGGAAAGTATCAAGCAGTTAACAATACATATATGAAATGATGAAAAACATACTGACTTAACATATTGATTCATTCTCACAAAACAGTGCTTCTGTATAATAGGGTACAAGTGTCCACTTGTGAAGAACATCAACAATAAAAAGTGAAACTGTGTCACTGAAGGGAACCGCACAGTTGATAGTTATTTCATAGAATACCATTCACAATGTGATACTACACTTCAGCAGCATGATGACAAAAGCTAAAAGCGTAGCTAACAAGCCGCCATTTTAAACTAATACAACCAAGAGAGCAAGAATGTCAATCAAGATGTCAAAAGGCAAATCAGAAAAATATAAAATAATCTAAGAAAAAATAAATGACATTGTTTTAAAGGGTATACCATTCAATCTTGTCATTTAATCCAAAGGATATAATTGACTTTAGCTAAAATGTTCACATGTGTTAAGCAATTTTGAAACAGTTGCTTCAGACAACTGGAGCTGCGCGTGCCTGAATCCATGCTGTGGCTGCTGTTGGCCAAACTCTGAGTCCCTGTGAGCTTGGGTCTCCAATAATATGTCCTTATTCCCACTGGAGGTTTGCCCCTCTGCTCCCCTCCCTTCCACTGTCCCGGCTGTGAGGGGTAGTGTATGTGACTCTGGATTGTGAAGGATCCGTCATACTAAAACCGTACCCGAGTCTGCAGAGGTCTTCCCTGCCACATGGGAGTCTGTCTCTCTCTGCCGAAATCCTTCCTGCCACTGAATACGTGGATTGCGTGATTGGGCAGCTGACCATCCAGGAATAGAAAGAGTGCTGCCAGGTATAGGATTTAAAAAGGCCCATAAGCATCATCATAGGGTAACCCTCTCCCCTCCCCTGTCCTCCCCCTGGAGGAAAGGGGGGGGTGAGAGGGGGTATGAGTTCTCAGGGAGGGGAGGGGATGGGCCCAACCTGCATCGCTGCCAGACTCTTGGCATGTGCTCACATATTTCAGTTCCAAAGCAGCATTGGATGGCAGTAAGGTGGTTGTTGCCATTCTCTTCCGTGACACCTGACTAAACAAATCTGCCTGTTAACAGTATCAGAAACTGAGAGGTTTTCCGATTGGTACACCGCTCGCCCATCAAAAACACCAACCATCGATCCAACCTCCCAGAATTTCTCAACATCCTGACTAGATATGAGCTCCCTAAGGGGTTGATTTTGGCGCGCCATTGTTATAAAATACGATTCCCGCGCGCATATGCGCGCCAGATTTTAATGTCCGCGCGTGCATGTGTGGGCGGATGGCCTCTTCCGCACACAAAGGGGGAGGATTTTAGAAAACAATGCGCAACGATGTGAGTAGGGTTTTCCCATTTCCAGTCCGTTCCAATTAAGGAGCAGACCGGGAGGTAACTTCCCTATCCCTCTTCCTACCCTTCCTACCCTTCCTTCCTTTTCCCCTCTTCTTCCTGACCCCTAAACTAACCCTATGTACCCTAGAATATTTTGTTTGTAATTTACCCGCTCCTCTGAGCTGGTGTAAGTTCCGCGCGCTGGCTGGCTGCTGGCACGTGCTTCCCCGGGACAGCAGCTAAGGGATACGTGCATGGCCGGCCCATTTTTAAAATGTGCTCAGAGCATGCAGGGCCCATCCACATGCGTATCCCTTGGTTTCAGCACGTGCAGCGCTTTGAAAATTTGGGCATAACTGTTCTCAGAGACTTCAGCTTCTGTACTGATACCTCCACCAGAAAAAGATGTCCTGAAGATGACTGTTCAGGTGACAGCTAAAAATCTCAAGATTTATACTGTAAAATAAAATGACAATAAGTGAACTGATATATAAAAATGTAAAACATGTATTATGAATTTGAAAAGGAGAAAAATATTTAAGCAGTGGCTACATTTCCACTGTCAGCATGAAAGCTGCCAAGTGCTAGACGTAGTGAAGCTTAAGGACGCAGACTGCCAAAAAGCCCTGAAACAAAATATGCAATAATTGAATCCAGGTTCTGCCATAATTAAGTTTCAAATTTGGCAAAGCCATTACATTGTTAAAAGATGACTGAAGAATAATAAAGTAAGGGTTTATATATGCAAACCCTAATTTGCAGGAAGAAACACACCACCACACAAATTATTCACCCAAAATACTCAGCTTTTAAAAAAAAAAATAATTTAAAGGCAATGTTAATACTGAATCTGAAAACTGCCTGGAATTAAGTAATACCAGGCAGTTTTGCTCCATAATGTAATACATGCCTTCCAATGAAATTTTCCTAAAACAAACAACTGCTCTCTGTGACCTTGGGTCTGGAAGATGGTTTCACCAGATTTCTCATAAACATCACTGCATCTGCCATTTGTTTTTCTTTGTATGAAGCTTTATGTACTAAAGTGTGGTAAGTTTGGAAGTTTACTGCTGGTGACCCTTCCAAGTTGCTGCCAATGGTAAATTGCCCATATTAGTAAGGTAATCGGCTGCACAATTTGGCAGTGGTAAATTTTCTGTGATAATGCTTGTTTCCAGGATGATAACATTCTTTTCAATGCAGAGCAAAATTTATGGACTTTTCCTTCAGGAACTTGTCCAAACCTTTTTTAAACCCAGCTAAGTTAACTGCCTTAACCACATCTTCTGGCAACAAATACTAGAACTTAATTGTGAATTGAGTGAAAAATAATTTTCTCAGATTTGTTTTAAATGCGCTAATTGCTAACTTCATAGAGTGTTCCCTAGTCCTTGTAAAACCAAAAGAGTAAACAACTGATTCATATTTACCTGCTCTAGTCCTCTCATGATTTTGTAGACCTCCATCATATTCCCCAGCAGGCATCTTTTCTTCAAGCTGAACAGCCCTAACTCTTTAGCCTTTCCTCATAGGAGAGCCGTTTCATCCCCTTTATCATCCTGGTTGCCTTTCTCTGTACCTTCTCCAGTGCATCTATATCTTTTTTGAGATATAGCAACCATAATTGAGCACAGTAATCAAGGTGCAATCTCACCATGGAGCAAAGATAGACATTATGACATTCTCGGTTTTATTCACCATTCCCTTCCTATTAATTACTAACCTTCTGTTTGCTTTTTTGACCACTGCAGCACACTGAGCCGACAATTTCAATGTATTCTCCACTATGATGCCTAGATCTCTTTCCTGGTGGTAAATCCTAAGATAGAACCTAACATACAGGCCGATACAGTAAGGAGCGGTAGGAAGAGCTGCGTTAGTGCCGGGCACACCCGCGTTTGCCGCATGCACAGTTCGGATCACCTACCGCTCGATACTGTATTTAAATTGCTTGCAAATGCAAGCCGCGTCCAAGAAGCGTCCGTGAAGTGATAGGCCCGCGCAACCCATTTTACTGTATAGAGCGCTATACAGTATCCTGGGTGCGCTGGCCTAACGCTTCACGGACACGCTGGTATCTGTCATTTCAAATGTCATTTCAAATGACAGGTACCAGGAAGTGGACGGTTCTCCTACGCTCGAGATTGCCAGTCCTCTCTCCCCTTCTCTCGAAGCAAGGCGCGAAAAGCAGCCTTGCTTCGGGAGGAGGGGAGAGAGGACTGGCAGTGTAAAGCAACGACTTACTTTTTTCGCAACCCTCCTCCGGAGATGGACCGTGGCTCCCCTGCCTCCCGGCAAAGATGAACACATCGCACGGGCGAAAGCGGCCCCTGTGCGTGCAATTGGGCTGCTCAAGACGTGATGTCACATGCCGTGACGCCAAACGTCATGACGTCACGCCTTGAGCGGCCCAATTGCACGCACAGGGGCCGCTTTCGCCTGTGCGGCATCCATCCGCCTCTGGGAGGCAGGGGAGCCGCGATCCATCTCCGCCGATGTCCGTCTCCGGAGGAGGGCTCCGAAAAAGTAAGTCATTGCTTTACACTGCCAGTCCTCTCTCCCCTCCTCCCGAAGCAAGGCTGCTTTACGCGCCTTGCTTCGGGAGGAGGGGAGAGAGGACTGGCAATCCCGAGCGTAGGAGAACCGTCCACTTCGTTGCTACTTTTTTTTTTTTTTTTGGCTTTTTTGATTTTTTAGATTTTTTTCGCTTTCGTTGCTTCGGGAGGAGGGGGGAGAGGACTGGGGTTGCCCCAGAGACCAGCACCCATTGACGCGGCCAGGGCAGGTGACGGGGGCTGGGAGTAAGTTTGCCGCCTACCCTTACCCCTGCCTCTAACGCAGGGGTAAGGGTAGGCGGTAAGTTAGCAGGTTAAACGCACGGCAAAACGGCAGGGTAAAAAAGCGATAGTCGGGGCGCGCGTTACTGTATGGGAGGGAATAGCTAATTCGATCGTTTACATCTAATATACATGCCGCGGGCAGAAGGGGTTACCCGGTGATTTAAAGAGGCGGTAAGAATCGGTTAAAGGGGATTGTGTATCGCAGGAAGGGCTAACGCGGCCGGAAAGTGAGTAGAAAGCGGGTTAGGAACGGGCTAACCGCGGCTGCACTTTACTGTATTGACCTGATTGTTTAAATACAGCAAGGGTTATTTTTCGCTATATGTATCATCTTGCACTCGTCCATGTTAAATTTCATCTGCCATTTGAATACCCAATCTTCCAGTCTTGCAAGGTCCTTCTGCAATTTATCACAATTCAGTTGTGATTTAACTACTTTGAATAATTTTGTCAACTGCAAATCTGATCACCCCACTCCTTTCCAGATCATTTATAAATTTGTTAAAAAGCACTGGTCCAAGTACAGATCCCTGAGGCTCTCTACTGTTTACCTCTCTCCACTGATAAAACTGACCATTTTATCCTAATCTCTGTTTCTTGTCTTTTAACCAGTTTGCAATTCAGAAAGTACATTGCCTCCTATCCCATGACTTTTTAAATTTCTTAGAAGCCTCTCATTAGGGATGTGCAGGGAAAAAAATGTGTTTTCATTTTTTGAGTCATTTTCTGAAGGTTTTTTCCCCACAAATTTTGGCTTGATTCATGGAAAAAAGACCAAAAAATGAAAATGAGCCCTCCCATCCTCCTGGAAAAATGCCAGGGCCATGATCCCCCCATCCCCAACGTAACTGGTCCAGTGGGGTTCCGTCGGCTTCAGCCTAGTCCTAGGCCTGTGCCTTGGCTGGAGCCCAGACCCAGGCCTGACACCATGGCCTGACCCGGAGGCTGGGTCCCGAAGCCAGGGCCTTGACCCAGACCCAATGCTGCGACCCGATATGGAGGACAGGTTCCGATGCCAGGTCCTAGGCTGATGCCGCGACCTGACCTAGAGGCCGGGTCCCAACGCGGAGCCTCGCATGGACGCAGGCCCAATGCCATGACTTGACCAGGTGGCCAGGTCCCAACACCAGGGCTTCAGTCTAGACCCAAGCCTGACACCATGACCTGACATGGAGGCCGGGTCCCAATGCTGGGGCCTAGGCTGATTCCGTGACCTGACCCGGAGGCTGGGTCCAGATGCCAGGCTCTTTGCCCAGACCCAGGCCTGAAGACATCAACCTGACCTGGAGACTGGATCCTGACACTGGGAGCTAGGCCAATGCCATGACCCAACTCAGAGGCTGGGCCCTGATGCCAGGGTTTCTGCCCAGACACAGGCTCAACACTGCGATCCGACCCGGAAGCTAGATCCCAATGCCGGGATCTCTGCAATCAGGCCCAACGCAACCCGACCCATTGGCTAGGTCCCAATACTGGGGCCTAGGCTGATGCTGCAACCTGACCTGGAGGCTGGGTCCCGATGCTGGGGTCTCTGCCTGGGCCGGGTCTTGGTCCCAGGCCCGATACCGCAACCCAACCTGGAAGCTCCACGCGTCCTCTTCTTTCTTCTTCCCGAAGCATGACTGTGTCTGCTGGGTTCACGCCGAAGTTAATTAATTAACTTCGGCACATTTACCCCAGCGGATGGTGCCATTTTGATGTACAGCAATTGCCGAATTAAACAAATTAGCTAAATGAAATTAATTAGCCTTATTCATCACGTTTTGTACTTTTGTTTTGAATGAATGTGCATTTCTACCTCTCATGTGGGACTTTGTCAAATGCCTTCTGAAAATCCAAATTTACTATATCTACCAGCTCACCTTTATCCACATGTTTATTAACCCCTTCAAAAGAATGTAGCAGATTTGTGAGTCAGGACTTTTCTTGGGTAAATGCATGCTGGCTGTGTCCCATTAAACCATGTCTATCTATATGTTCTGTGATTTTATTCTTTAGACTAGTTTCCATGATTTTTCTTAGCACTTAAGTCAGGTTCACTGGTCTGTAATTTCCCGGATCACCCCAGGAGTCTTTTTTAAATATTGGAATTACATTGGCCAGCTTCCAGTCTTCAGGTACAATGGATGATTTTAATGATAGGATACAAATTATTAGTTACAGATTTGAAATTTCAAAACCTGGGGTGTACACCATCTGGTATGGGTGCTTCGTTACTATTCAGTTTGTCATCTTCCAGGTTCACCATGACTTCCCTTCACTAAATTCAGGCTGGATCTTCCCTATTAAACCATGTTTATCCATATTTTTAGTAATTTTGTCTTTGTTCATTCATTTGAAATGAATGTATAAAACTCAAAAAATGAAGCTGTTTTGGGTTTGTTCCAAATGAAACAAACCAAAAATAGTCTGCGATGAAAATACCCCTGAATTGTCAGGTATGTTCATATTCATGCAGTTAAATAAAAGCAAGCTTCCAGAAGGACGTCGCTTTGACCCGGTCCTGTTGCTGAGGCATAGGTGTGGTGCTGGGCCCCGGGTCCCATTGCTGAGGCTTAGCCTGATGCTGGGGTTCGGCCTGAGGCCAAGACCTATCACTGCCCATGCCTAGTCCCAGGTCCAATGCTAGGGCCTAGCCAAGGTCCAGATTTAGGTCCAGGCCTGTCGCCGAGGTCTGGGTCTGATGCCTGCTCTGAGGCCAGATCCTGTTGCTGAGGCCCTAGGCCAAGAGTCCCAGGACCAGTCTTTCTGACCTCTTCATTTTTCTTAGATTGCTGAAAAATGATGCCATGCACTGGAAGGACATGTCATTCTGTTGCCATTTCAATGACCTTAATCAAAATGTCATCAGTCCACTTGGAGAAAGGTACTGCAATGGACTTACTATTGCATATCCTTCCAGTGGACAGCATCATTTTTCAGCAAACCAAGAAGAAAGAAAATGTGAGAAGGTCTAGTCCTGAGCTTCTAGGCCTAGGTCTGGACCCAGAGGTAGGCGTATCTCAATGAGATAAGGTGTGTGTGTGTGTGTGTGGGGGGGGGGGGGGGGGGGGGAATTTAGGTAGGGCTGGGGTGGGTTAGATAGGGGAAGGGAAAGAAAGTTGGGGGGAGCAAAAAAAAAGTTCCCTCCAAGGCCGCTCCAGGGAAAGCCATCGGGGCTCCCCTTGGGCTCGGCGAGCGCAAGGTGCACAAGTGTGCACCCCCTTGTGCGCGCTGACCCCGTATTTTATAACATGCGCGCGGCAGCGTGTGCATGTTATAAAATCGGGTGTACATTTGTGTGCACTGGGTAGCGCAGAGCCGACGGTCGGCCCCTGTGACATAGTGAGGGCAAAGGCTAGCGCCGGCGCCATTTTCAGTACTGGCAGCCGCTAGCCTTTGCCCTCACTATGTCACAGGGGCCGGCCGTTGGCCCCTGTGACATAGTGAGGGCAAAGGTAGTGTGGGCGCCATTTTGAATACTGGCAATACGGCCCAAGTGCAGGAGGTCGCTCCCGGACCCCCGCTGGACTTTTGGCAAGTCTTGTGGGGGTCAGGAGGCCCCCTCAAGCTGGCCAAATGTCCCTGGGGGTCCAGCGCCGGCCATCCAGTGCTCCTACCATGTGACAAGGGTCAGCCAATGGCACAGATACCCTGTCACATGGTAAGGGCAAAGGGCCATCGGCGCCATTTTTATTAGTGGCAGCCGATGGCCCGAGAGCGGGAGATCGCTCCCCGCGCCCCCGCTGGATCACCAGGTAATTTTAAAAGGTTTGGGGGGGGGGGGGGGGGGGGGGGGGGGGAGGCTAAGGGGGTCATTTTAAAGTGTCGGGTGGGTTTTTTTTTTTAATCGGGCCATCGGTGCCATTTATATTAGTGGCAGCCAAAATGGCGCTGATGGCCCGAGAGCGGGAGATCGCGCCGGGACCCCCCCACTGGACCACCAAGTAATTTAAAACATTTTGGGGGGGGGGTTCGGGAGGGTGGGGGATTTGTTTTAAAGGGTCGGGGTGGGTTTAGGGGTTGTTTTGGTGTGCCGGTTTTCCTGCCCTCCCCCCTCCCCCAATTTATGATTTTTCACGATAAATCAGGGGATTTTCTATTGTATCGCGACTCTAACGATTTTTGACGATTTAAAAAATATCTGACGATTTTTTTAAATTGTCAAAAAACGATTCACATCCCTAGGTACCAGTGCCACCCTCTCCCTCTGCAGCCAGACTTTACCTCAGAGAAAGCGGGGGAAGGGGCTGGGGGACAAGAAGGAAGTACAGCAAGTCGCTTGGATTAATCAGATTTCTTCAAGATGAAATTTCTCCACTGATATACCAGGAGTGCAATGTCCATGCACTGATGGTTAAAGTTAAAAGCAAACGATATGAAACTCAGTAGCAACAAGTTGCAATAATGTAGGGTAGCAACAGATCAGTTAATTGAAGCAATGAAATCTATTTCAGCACAAATACTCAATATACCTAAATCAATAACAATAGCTTTCCATAAAAGGAGATGGGACTACTCTGCCTAGAATAGCCTACGCATATGAATCTATAAGATGGAAAGCTCAGCAGTTCCAAATGTGTAGGCAGACAGTTTCTGAACCTGCTTGTGCCCTGCTGATGACCTCCTGCAGAGCTGCAGCCTTCAGAGGAGGAGTGGGCAGTTGCTTACTCCTATCGCTTGCTTCTTTCCCCATCACCAGGCATCTGCAAACAAAAGAAGTGCGATGACTTTTTAGAGCTGGGCTAGTTCTAAGTCTCTGGTCCCAGCTACAACTCTTTCTCTGTCCGGTCCAGAGCAGAGAACAAACAGGTTTCAACTATTTTGCATTATAGATCAACCCAATATCATTTTGTAGCTCAGTGCATTCTACATCTCAGATTTACAGCTTCTTGTATGGACTAATTTAAGATAATATAATATTGTCAAAGCAGCGACACAAAAGTTAAAAAAAAATTATTAATCCTAAGGACAATACAGGAGAAGCCCCCCCTCTTTTAAAAATAGTGAGATTAGGGATCATTTTAATGTTTATATACTTTACCAGTTTATTTTAAAACTATATTTATGTAACTTATTACTTTAAATAAATTGGCACATAAACTTGTGAACCACATTTTCCCTTAACTTTAAATAAGCTATTTATTTTATGCAAATAAACAAAATTGTTAAGATCCCTTCTTAAATCTTCTCAGAACTTGGCTGTTTCTGAATCCTTGGTCTCAGTTGCAGCTTTTCCTCTTCCTAGTGCTTAAATGAATACAGTTATAAACAAGAGACCTCCCTGCCCTCTAGTATCTGCTATAAGGCTGAGAGGAATCTTAAAAGGACATGACCTCATTCCGTGTTCCAGTTAAGGAAATGCTAATAGGGTTACGATCATAAGGGCTTCCACAATGAGTATGCATGTGATTAATTTGCATATATGGAGTCTCCAAGGTATGCAAATTCTCTCTTATGCATATTCATTGTGGATATCCTTGAAACCCGACTGGCTGTGGGGGTCCCAGGGCAGGTTTGGGAAGCCCTGTGATACATATTGCATTCAAGCTGTTTTACTTATAGGTCTCTGGAAGGAAATTTACGAGGTAAAGCTAGCAAAGTTAGCTGAATAAATTTGTCCAGCTAAGTTTAGAGGCATAGTCAGTAGTGCAGCTGCACTACTGAATATAGCCAGCTAACTGGCTAACCGGCTAACTTTAGGACAGCTCTTTGGGCAGACCAGGCTTAGCTGGTATAACTTTTCCCGGGGATAAGCTGCATCCCAAAGGGCCATAAAAACATTCTTGTACAGGGTCTCTTCCCCTCTTCCCATCCCAAGGGGTAGGTTCTTGCTGTTGGGGGAAAGGATAACTTTTAAGGCCCAGGGCACGTGTATCTTCCTTTTTGTAGACATTGTTCTGTCTCTTCGGGAAGGTACCAATACAGAACAAGCAGGACTCATTGGATGTGGGTTCAAATTATATTTTACTGTGATTTGTAATAAGGCAATCAAGATGTATAAGTAACTTAAAGTCCAATTACATCCAGGTTTAGTGATGGCTTGAGCGTTTTTCCTGTGTAAGTTTCCTTCAGTGTGGGGATTTAGATTTTCGTTTCCTCCATTGGGGAAGGATAGGTATCCCAACATAGCCGGGGTGTCCTATCAGTGTGTAGGGTCCCTGATTCCCACAGTAACCATTGTGCAAGTCCCAATCTCCAGCCTGTCTGTGGTCCTGCATTCGTGGGTGGAAATTCTGTTTGGAGGTCTCCAGGCATCTTCCTCCTCTTTTCTCCAGTTTTACATAATTCTGGGACCTTTCTGGGAGAAAAGTCTACTCTGGAAGCAGGTTTTAACTTCCAGTCCTGGGCAAGGAAGGGGACAGAAAAAATCTTCCTTCCCAAAAGCTGGTAAAACAGTCTTAGGAAACACAATACTGGAATATTTCTGTGGTCTTTGTTAGGGATGTGAATCGTGTCCTCGATCGTCTTAACGATCGATTTCGGCTGGGAGGGGGAGGGAATCGTATTGTTGCCGTTTGGGGGGGTAAAATATCGTGAAAAATCGTGAAAATCGTTAAAAAATCGAAAAATCGAAAAATCGAAAAACCGGCACATTAAAACCCCCTAAAACCCACCCCCGACCCTTTAAATTAAATCCCCCACCCCCAAATAACTTAAATAACCTGCGGGTCCAGCGGCGGTCCGGAACGGCAGCGGTCCGGAACGGGCTCCTGCTCCTGCATCTTGTCGTCTTCGGCCGGCGCCATTTTCCAAAATGGCGCCGAAAAATGGCGGCGGCCATAGACGAAAAAGATTGGACGGCAGGAGGTCCTTCCGGACCCCCGCTGGACTTTTGGCAAGTCTCGTGGGGGTCAGGAGGCCCCCCACAAGCTGGCCAAAAGTTCCTGGAGGTCCAGCGGGGGTCAGGGAGCGATTTCCCGCCGCGAATCGTTTTCGTACGGAAAATGGCGCCGGCCATACGCGTATGGCCGGCGCCATTTTCCGTACGGAAAATGGCGCCGGCAGGAGATCGACTGCAGGAGGTCATTCAGCGAGGCGCCGGAACCCTCGCTGAACGACCTCCTGCAGTCGATCTCCTGCCGGCGCCATTTTCCGTACGAAAACGATTCGCGGCGGGAAATCGCTCCCTGACCCCCGCTGGACCTCCAGGAACTTTTGGCCAGCTTGTGGGGGGCCTCCTGACCCCCACGAGACTTGCCAAAAGTCCAGCGGGGGTCCGGAAGGACCTCCTGCCGTCCAATCTTTTTCGTCTATGGCCGCCGCCATTTTCGGCGCCATTTTGGAAAATGGCGCCGGCCGAAGACGACAAGATGCAGGAGCAGGAGCCCGTTCCGGACCGCTGCCGTTCCGGACCGCCGCTGGACCCGCAGGTTATTTAAGTTATTTGGGGGGGGTTCGGGAGGGTGGGGGATTTAATTTAAAGGGTCGGGGGTGGGTTTTAGGGGGTTTTAGTGTGCCGGCTCACGATTCTAACGATTTATAACGATAAATCGTTAGAATCTGTATTGTATTGTGTTCCATAACGGTTTAAGACGATATTAAAATTATCGGACGATAATTTTAATCATCCTAAAACGATTCACATCCCTAGTCTTTGTAACCTCTTCTTGGCTGGGCAAAAAGGTGTACAAAATAGATTCCTCCTGTAGAGGGTGTTTCTGCCTCCCAGAAAGTCTAGGTCTGGTAGTCAAAAATATTAAAAGCATTCAGAAGTGAAAAAAACCTCTCTTTTCCTTCTTTCCTCCAGCCTATAGTACAAAGAGCTGGCAGGGCTGTGTTTCTCCCTCGCTGTGCTAGACCGAGGGCCTAACTTGGAGAACACACAAAAAAAAACACTTCTTCCCTCTTCAAAATCAAATCTACTCTGCTTCAACTATACCTAAATGCACCACCCAGCCATTCTCCAGGGGAATGGTATATCCTAACTGACTAAATGCAAGAATAGGGAGCTAGGGCCATCTAGTGGAGACCTACACTGGATATGTTAATTGGATAATTGCATATTGGATAAGTGCCCAATATATTCATTTAGCCTGCTAACTTCTGAGTTAGCCTGCTAAATGCTTCTGAATATGAACCTCAAAATAATTAAAATGGTAAAGGCCATGCCAAGCCATTCTTCTGTCTTCCAAATTTTCAGCTCAGATAGACTGGAACCAGCAAAAAAGCCAATTTTTTTATTCCGTTTGAATAGGTTATAGATATTAGAATCCCTAAATGACAGAGAGGCTTCCTGAAGCACAAAATGCAGGAGGGATCTAGGATTAAACTGTTGCGTCGTAGGTGGACCCTTGGGCCGAGGTGGGGTTGATGCAACCCGTAGGCGAGGACCTAAGGGTCCCCACCATTGGCAGGTGGAGTGGGCTAAAGTCAGAGGCCACTAGAGCTTCACCTACACCAGCCCTTGATCCCGCGGGTGGAGACTTTGGGTGCCAGGGTTGGCAGAAATTAGGTGGGCCTTGAGGTTGTATAATGAGAGAGGTTGGTTCAGCCCAGAGACAGCAGATGATAGGTGGCGTAGTCCTACTCTGGACTGGGTAAGGTATTGGAACTTGGGTGCCAATGGAACAAAGGCTGACTGAGGGCGCTGGAGAAAAAATAGTCCACGTCCAGGGAGTAGGCTAGGAGAAGCGTCAATGATAGGCTTGGATCAGGGCCGGCGACAATGTGGAAGTCGTGGCAAGCAATGCTGAGACCTGATCACGGAGAAGTTATAGCATTGGTATATCGAAGCAATGGTCTGATCACAGAGAAGTCAATAGCGCTGGTCAATCAAAGCAATGGTCAAGGTCTGTAGCGTAGTCAGGCATAGCAGAGGTCTGGGTCTGGAGATAGGCTGAAGCGTAGTCAAGCAAAGCGAAGTTGATATCCATGTAGTCAATTCAAGGCATAGGCAGGGTAGGAATGAAGAGAACAGGAACCAGGAACAACGAGAGTCAGGAGACGAGAGTAGAGATGAATCTCTCACAGCAACAAATACTCGAGTAGCGAGGGGACCTGTTGCAAAGGCAACGCTATGGAGCAAGGCCTGAGCTTTTTTTTTTTTTAATTTTTATTTATTGACGTTTGTCACAATTGCATTGAAAATAATGCAAAACAGAAAAAGGGAAGAAAATATCCATCAATATAACATAAATTATACAAATTATATTTAAATTCCAATTTATAAGAATATTGGGAGAACCAGTATTTAAGCGGATTCATAGGATTCAAATCTCGTCCTAACAATATATAGTGTAATACTGTATTGCTCAACCGATAATACAATAACCAACACCATTTGCAGTATCATCAGGAGTGGGAGTCTAAATAAACACCTAGGTGTTCTGGATCTGAAAAATATATCTATCATTTTGGTAAATTATCATGCACCTGCAAGGAAATTTTAAGTAGAATCTGGCACCTCTAGAAAGCACCTCACTTTTCAATGATAAAAATATTTTTCTTATCTCTTGTGTCCTTTTAGTAATGTCCGGGAAGACTCTTATTGAAGCTCCATAGAAAAGCTGTGTATGTTTCTGAAATGATTTTTTCAATATATCGTCCCTATCCTTAGCATACAAAAACGTCACCAACAACGTAGCTCTCAATTCAATTTTTGCTTCAAAGGATTTTTCTAAAAAGTCAGAAAGATTGTCAAAGGAAATTTTATCTTGTTGTTCTTGTTGCAAATTTTTTTCTTTTCCAGGAAGATAATAAATCTTTGAAATCTTTGGGACATTTGCTTCTGAGATATCCAGGATGTTAACTAAATAACTTTTCAAAAGGTCTGCAGGTTTCACCCATTTTGTCTTAGGAAAATTTAAAAATCTGAGATTATTCCTCCTCAATTCGTTCTCTAGGAAGTCCATCCTCCTCAAAGCCATATTCTCAGATTTTATAAAATTAGTTTGTAATTCTTTCACATCATTAAGTTCTTTTTCCACTTTAGTCGAGAATTTCTCAATAACTTGTACTTTATTTTCAAGTACTTGGGTTCCCTCCATATTCCTTTTGACAGACTTAGATAAATCATTTATTGCCACACGTATGTTGGTTAAAACCTTCCAAATTTCAACAAGAGTCACCTTTTCGGGCATTTCCAACGGAGCTATCACCACTTGTAACTCAGACTCCTTACCTCCTTGCTGCAAAAGGCCTTCCTTGTCTACCTCTTTCTGCCGTGCTGCGCCGTTGTTGACCCTGGAGCCCTCATTCATTGGGCTCACCGGAGTCGATGGAATCCCCCCATCTCTCCTCTGGGTTTCAGCAAGGCCATCCGATGTTAAATGCCACGGCATATCAAGATGTTCCGTCCCCACCTCATTTGGGGATTTGTAGACCATGGATGGAACCGTTGGTGCTCCGGGGCTAAGTGATGCCTCGTCGGCCAGGGCGTCAGGCGGCCGCTCTCCACCTCCGACGCCAGCGGCCTCGCTCTCCGGCGTCTGTTGGGCAGGGCGGAAGAATATTCTAGTGTTTAGCCTGTTCATCTAGAAAGTTCCTTTTTTTTTTTTAGATTTATATTCCTCCTTTCAGGTACTTCAGAGTGGATAATATTCAGGTATTGTAGGTATTTCCTCTGTCCCCAAATAAAAACATTCATAAAGAATTTGACAAAACCAAAACCTCATCATTGCAGACAAAAGACCGCTGACACTGTTCTATCAAATTAACAAAACACAAAAATAAAGAAAGAACAATCTAATTATTATAACTAAAAATATAATTACTAAATATTTTTTACATATATTTACATTTAAATATTTTCTGTTTCTGCAGTTCTGCTTAATCAAAGTAGTAGAAACTTTTGGTCCGTTGTATGTTAGAAATTATTTATTTATATAGTTATTGTTTGTACTTGGGGTATCGATTCGGTTTTGGTGTCTGTTTTCTTTTAGGTCCATATTCACAGAGTTTTTGAAATGGGGTTATGGAAAGCAGTGTTGGAAGTTTGTTTTCCATTTAGGTCCTCCTGGCTAGAAAGTTTAGTGAGCGGTTCAACTTCAGTTTTCTTTCAGGTCCACTCATAGATGTTGTCTTTTCTGCTTTGAGTTAGCAGTCTGTTAGGGTTTGCTCCTCCCAAGGGGAGGAGTTAGCAATCCTGTTGAGCTTTGTGTTGCGTTCGTGCCTATTCTCGCCCTCGCTCCACCCTCTCTACCTTTGTGGCGACTCCCTTCGGCTCAGACGGACAGATGCAGCTGTGGTTTCTCCCCGCCTCTTGGCCCCGGTAGCCCCGGGCTGGCTTGATGATATGGATCCGCCATGTTGCTGATGACATAAGGGTGCGCGCACCCCAGACTTTGTAACAGCAAGGGCGTCAACCTCGGGGGCGTCCCCCCATAGTGACGTCATCCATTTTCAATTTAAAAGGTCTTTGTTTGCTAACTACAAACGAGTTAGCAAGGAACTCCAATGGGACTTGCTTCGGCAGTCCACGCTACTTGCAACTATGATCCGAGTCAGCAAGGGGAAATCTTTCTCCACTGCTCGGCCTTTTCAAACTTACCAGGAGTACCCGCTCCTCGGGGGCCCCGCTCTCTCCCTTCTTGATTTCAGATTGTTGGACGGGATCTGGTACTCGCTCCTCGAGGGCCTACATTTCCGAAGACTCAGAAGACTCCTATTGCCTGGAGGAGATCGCAGACGTGAACACAGTGAGTCCTTTTACAGACAGGAACTGGTACTTGCTCCACGAGGGCCCTTGTTCCTAATCTCTAAGGCTCCCTTCAGTCTAAGACGTTATCGCAGGTACGGAGATTGTGAGTTACCATTGCAGATTGCAGATAGGAACCGGTACTCGCTCCACGAGGGCCTATGTTCCTAATACCTTTCTCAGACTCTCTTCTTCCTCAGAAGATATCGCATACCTATAACTTATGGATTACTATCACAGATTAACAGATAGGAACCGGTACTCACTCCACGAGGGCCTATCTTCCATCCTCTATCTTCCATCTTCCAGCCTCTCTTCTATTCCAGAAGCCATCCCATACACAGTTATTGTGAGTTCTATTTCAGACTGCCTATAGGAACCAGTAGTCACCTGCGGCTCCTGTTCCTGAATACTAAAGACTCTCTGTTGCATAAGAAGACATTACAGATATCTACAATTGTGAGTGTATCATCTACCACTGGTTATGCCCAGCATAACCTATCTACTCACTACCTATAGTCTCTCCTTACAGCTCAGCAACTCAGAGATCGTAGTTTATTTATTTATTTTTATTTATTTAAAACTTTTCTATACCGTCGTATAGTGGAGCACCATCACAACGGTTTACAGTTAGGCACAAATATGTGGTATCTAATTTATCCAAAAGGGTGCCATTATTATACGGTTACATAGTTCGATAATATACTCTAAATGGGAAAGGGTTTGATTACCATTTACTATTAACTGTCTTTATAACTTAATTCTTAAATTGTTAAATTGTGAGAAAATAACAAAAGTAAGCAATACTGCTTTTTTCTTGGTGAATTCCTGCTTTGTGTATGTGTTATTCCTTTATATCACTGTGAAATGCTTTTTTGAAGAGCCATGTTTTTAAGCCTTTTTTGAAGAGTTTTATTTCTTTCATTAGTCTTAATTCTAGTGGTAATGTGTTCCATAATAATGGTCCTGCCAAAGATAGTGCTCTCTCTCTAACTTGGGTTAACTTTGCTGTTTTGACTGAGGGTATGGTTAGTAGCGCTTTATTGGCTGATCTGAGGTTTCTTTGGGGGACATGTAGTCGTAATGCTGTGTTTAGCCAGTTCAAGTTTTCGTCGTTTATTAGCTTATGAACTGTGCATAGTGCTTTAAATTGAATTCTCTGTTCTATTGGGAGCCAGTGTAGATCTGCAAGTGTTTGGGTAATATGATCTCTTCTGCCTTTACCAGTAAGTATTCTGGCAGCCGAGTTCTGTAGTATTTGCAGTGGCCTGATAGTGGTGTAGGGTAATCCTAAGAAAAGTGTGTTGCAGTAGTCTGTGCTGGCAAATATTAAAGCTTGTAGTACTGTATGAAAGTGTTCCTGATTTAATAAGGGTTTTAGTCTTCTAAGGATCATTAGTTTGGCATAGCCTTCTCTTGTTTTTAATGATATATGTTGCTTAAGGCTCAGTTCCGTGTCTATTATTACTCCTAGGTTTCTAGCTTTATCAGTTAAGTCTACTGATTTGTCATTTTTAAGTCGAATGGGATTTTGAATTCTTTCGATGTTTTTTCGTTCAAGATGTATAAATTCTGTTTTTTCAATGTTGATTACTAGTTCCATTTGGTTTAATAGTTGTTTTATTATGTCTAGATATAGCATTGCAAAGTTTAGAGTTTTTTCAATTGATTCTTCAATTGGTAGAATTAATTGAATGTCGTCAGCATAAATGTAGTGTATGACACCTAGACCAGCCAGTAGGTGGCAGAGGGGGATCATGTAAATGTTAAATAGAGTTGCTGAAAGTGCTGAGCCCTGGGGGACTCCTGTCTTTAGTGTGATTTTGTCAGATATTGAGTTTTTTATCTGTACCCAAAAGGATCTATTGTTAAGGTAGGAAGTGAACCATTTAATTGTTTTGTTTTGTAATCCAATTTCTTCCAGTCTTTTCAATAGTATGTCATGGTTTACTGTGTCAAATGCTGCGGACAGATCTAGTAGTATCATGATGTAGTGTTTACCACTGTCGAATCCACGCAGTACGGTGTCTGATAGAGAGGTTAGTAATGTTTCGGTGCTATAGTGTTTTCTGAAGCCATGTTGTGATAGGAAGAGTATGTTATTGTCGTCTAGATGTTCTGCTAGTTGCTTTTGTACTGCTTTTTCTATTAATTTTGCAATCATGGGCAAGTTTGAAACAGGTCTATAGTTACTTAGGACGGTTGGGTCACTGTTTTTCTTTTTCAGAACTGGTTTTATTATTGCATTTTTTAGTGAGTTTGGCATAACCCCTTCACTGAGTGATAGGTTAATTATTTTGGTTAGTGTGTATGAGGTTATATCAGCTAGTTTTTTATATCTGTGGTGGGAATGCTGTCAATTTTATGTGGTGCGGGATTCAGTTTTTTTATCATGCATCCCACTTCAGACTGAGATACCTCGTCGAATGTGGAGAGTTGTGTCACATCTCTTTTTTGCATCTTGATTTCCTGTTTTGTTAGGGACGGAATCTTTGTTTTAAGGTTTGTGATTTTGTCTGAGAAATAGTGTGCTAGTTCATTGCATTTGTTCTCTTGTGGAGCTTGGGGCATATCTTCTTTATCCTTAGTCAGATTTTTAACTATGTTGAATAGTGTGCGTGGGTTGTTTGAAAATTTTTCAATTTTTGAATTAAAGAATTGTTTTTTTGCTTCAAGAATTGATTTTTTATAATAGGCTAGCTGTTTCCTAAATTTGGTTAAATTTTCTACTGATTTGTCTTTTTTCCATCTTTTCTCTTTTTTTCTCAGATTTTGTTTAATTTCCTTTAATTTTTCATTAAACCAAGGGTTATTCTGTTTTGGTTCATTGATTTGTATTGTTCTGGTGGGGTTGATTTCGTCTGCCAATTTACTTGTTTTCGTTATCCACTCATTTGTTGCGTCTATACAGTTTAGATGATTGAGGTTTATTAAAATTTCTTCCAATTTAATTTTTAGAATGTCATGGTTAAAGGGGGGATGATATATAAATTCTAAGGGATCATTTTTCTGTATTACTTTTTGTTTTATGAATTTGATGGCTGATTGGATTAAGAAGTGATCCGACCATGAAATTTGATTATAGCTGGTATTTAGGTGTTCAGCGAAATTATGATTGATGTATGTCAGGTCGAGGGAGTGCCCAGCTTTGTGTGTGGGTTTGTCTGTGATTAGTGTGAAACCCAGTGCTTCCATTGTATCATTTAGTGTTTGGCATGTATTTGATAATGGAACGACATCCATGTGAAGGTTAAAATCACCCATTATGATCGTAGGTTTTGATGTGTTTAGGTTAATGGTTAAATATTCTATTAAAGGGGATAGGTTTAGGTCAAGCAGGCTGGGTGGACAGTATATAATGCATATTTGTGTGTGTGTTCTGTGTCGAATAGTGCAATTTCGTGGTTTGGGGGGGGGGGGGTGTCATTGGAATCAGTTTACATTTAAAGTTTTTTTCAATGATTAAGGCTATGCCACCTCTGCGTTTATTAATCCTTGGGATTGAGAATGTGTCATAGTTTTTGTGTGCTATTTGATTTTTGATGATAATGTCGGATTTTTTTAGCCACGTTTCAGTGATAGCGATGAAATTTGGTTTCATGTCGTACAACAGGTCTGTAATTATTGGGAATTTCTTAGTTATGGACTAGGCATTTACTAGAATGAACGTTAAGGTTAGTATTTTATTTATACTCTGTTTGGTTGAGCTCTTGGTTTTCTTTACTTCGATGAGATTATGTCGGGTAGTATTTTTTTTGTGTTCATGTGATTGGTAACTTTCTTTATGTGTTTGTAAAAGTTTGTGTTTGTAGCTGTACTTACCTTTGTTGGTGCATGTGTCTATGGGATGTGTGGTCGATCCATCTTTTTTCAGTAGTTCCATCGTTTTTTGATTTTGGTATGTGTATCGATGGTCTGTATCCATTGGTTTTACTTTAGGCGTACGAAGGGGCGTACAAAGGGGCATGTCCCTTTGCTGTGCCCCTTCGCCGCACGGCGCCGGTGCGTGGCGCCTCGGGTCCCGGCCCCACTTTTAAATCCCTCCTGGGCAGCTTCTGGTCGTCAGCGTCAGCAGGGGGGAGGGGCCTTGATGCTCCTTCCGGGTTCGGCGGCAGCGTCTGTTGGGAGAGAGAGAACCTGTAAAAAGGAAACAGAGAAAAAGAAAACCAGTTTTTTAGTTCCAGTATCAGAGGGACCTCAGCCCTGCCGGGCACATCAACTCACTACTGCCACCTCTGGTGGTTCTACTTCCAGTCTAATAAAGAACTATCTGTGTTTGTCTCAATACTCCAGCCTAGCTGGTGGTCCCTCTCAGGATCTCCACTTGAGGGCAATGTCATCTGCCATCGGCCCAGTAATTCACTATTTCTACTAAGTGTTACTCCTTACACTAATAGAGCGGTATTATCATCTGCCACTCTGTGGGAGCCAACCCACATCAGACCATTACTCCTCTCTCTGCGGAAGCTGATCCATATCAGATAGCTATCTCCCCGTGGGGATCATACAGGTTGCTGGCTCATCTTTCTACAGGAACAAAGCATACAGTTGCTACACCTTCCCTCTGGGGGAGCAGAGCACTAACAGATTGCTAACTCCTTAGCAAGATCCGTAACAGATTGCTAAACTCCTCCTCCTACAGGAGCCAAGCTTATCAAACTGCTATCTCCTCCCCTTGGGAGGAGCTGATCCATACCAGATTGCTCACTGCGCCCTCCTGGCGGGGTAAGCGCTAGCAGATTGCTAACTCCACCCCCCTGGCGGGGTGATCGCTAACAGATTGCTAACTCCGCCCCCCTGGCGGGGTGATCACTAACACTTTGCTCCCCCAGAGGGGAGGAGCTAGCAATCTGTTAGCGACTCTGCTAGGGTTAGCAATCTGTCATAGGTTAGGACTGTGGAGTAGCAATCTGTTGTAGGAGCTGCTAGGATTAGCAATCTGTTGGCAAACTGTTATGAAGTTGCTCCCCAGAGGGGAGAGATCAGCAACCATATAAGATCTGTTCTTCCAGAGAGGAGGAGTTAGTATCTGTTATGGATCTCCGCACAGAGTGGCAACCTGATATACGAGAGTTCCCCTGAAGGGAGGTGTTGGCCATCTGTATGGTTCCTGCTAAGAAGTAGCAATTGGTTATGATACAGTTCCTGAGGAAGGAGATGTTAGCAACAGTTGAGGGTAGACTGCAAGGTAGCAGTTTGTTGTACTCAGCTCTTGAAGTGTGAAAGATAAGCAGTCTAATGTAGAATGGTGAATCCTTGGGCCGATGGCAGATGACAGAGCCCTCAGGAGGATATCCTCAGGAGGATATCCTCCTGAGGATATCCTCAGGATATCCTCCTGTAGGGATACCCTCAGGAGGGTATCCTCCTGTAGGGATATCCTCAGGATATCCTCCTGTAGGGATACCCTCAGGAGGATATCCTCCTGTAGGGATATCCTCAGGATATCCTCCTGTAGGGATATCCTCCTGTAGGGATATCCTCAGGATATCCTCCTGTAGGGATACCCTCAGGAGGATATCCCTACCTCATAAGGGCAATTCATTAATGCTTCAAGCACATTGTCTGACATATATACTCTCTCTATTTAATCCCCTGCTTCTTTTTCTATGCTCCAAGTTGTATTACTCCCTTGTTTTATTGTAACTGCATTCCTTAGCCTTTCTCTTGTTTAATGTGTTAATGTTTTATCATTACTATTATCATTATTTATTACTATTATTAGGATCAATGTTATTTTTTACCTTTTTGTTCCCTATCCACTTGTTAAATGTAAACCGGCATGATGCGATATTTATCGCGAATGCCGGTATAGAAAAACTTAAAATAAAATAAAATAAATAAAATATCATGAGAGGGAACACCGACTAGGCTGGAGTATGGAGACAGACACAGATAGTTCTTTATTAGACAGGTAGTAGAACCACCAGAAGTGGCAGTTGTGAGCTGATGTGCCTGGCAAGGCTGAAGTCCTTCATATCCTGGAACTGCTATCTCCAGGTTTCCTGAGCTGTAGAGAGAGACTCATAGATAGTGAGTAGACAGGGTATGCTGGACACATAACCAGAAGTAGATGATACACTCACATAGATTAATAAGAAAGCTCAGTAGCTGGAGAGAGTTAGGCCCTTGAGGAGCGAGTACCTGGTTCCAGGGACAGCTCTGAGAGAGCGATGGTAACTCACAGTTATCTATCTCTGTAATAGCTTTTAGGCAATAGAGAATAGTTAGTATATTCAGGAACAGGAGCCTCTAGGTGAGTACTGGTTCCTATATGCAAACTGAAATAAGAACTCACAATATCTGTATATGAAATAACCTCTGAAATAGAAGAGAGTCTTTGTAGGAACATGGGCCCTCGAGGAATGAGTACCGGTTCCTATCTGCAATCTGTAATAATAACTCACGATCTCTGTACCTGCGATAGCGTCTTAGACAGAAGAGAATCTTCAGAGTTCTAGGAACATGAGCCCTCGAGCGAGTACCGGTTCCTGTATACAACTGGAATAGAAACTCACAATGTTCACGTCTGCGATCGCTTCCAGGCAATAGGGAGTCTTCTGAGCGTTCAGGGACAGGCCCTCGAGGAGCGAGTACCGGATCCCGTCTTAGCAATCTGAAAACAAGAGAAGAGAGCGGGGCCCCCAAGGAGTGGGTACCTCTGGTAAGTTCGAAGAGGCAGAACAGCGGAGAATGAAGCGGGTCGAGATGATCCCCGCAATCGAGGGATTGATTGCAAGGACTCCAACTGGACTAGCCGAAGCTAGTCCAATTGGAGTCCTTGCTAACTCGATTCATAAGCGTAAGCAAAGACCTTTTATGTTGGAAGCAGATGACGTCACTACGGAGGGACACCCCCGAGGTTCGCGCCCTTGCTAGTACAAACTTCGGAGCGCACATGCGCACGCACCCTACGTCATCACGAACATGGCGAATCCGCAGCGTCAGGCCAGCCTGGGGACTCCGGGAAGAAATGGCGAGGAGAAGCCGCGGCAGCAACTGTCCATCAGACCCGAAGGGAGTCGCCTCAGAAGTAGAGAGGGTGGAGCGAGGGCAAGAGCAGGCACGAACGCAACAGTAGAACAAATAGGACAAGAGGGGTGTGTCCTTACGCAGTGACATCTAAGATTTACAGATCCTTTAATTGGGTAAGGGACATTTAAATTTCCGTCGGGTTTCTTAGCCCTTTAATTGCCTTTTTATACCCGGCCAGTTGGTTTAGACGTCATTGGACAAAGGGGGTGAGTAATGGATTAGACAGTTTTTAAGGATATTCCAAGTTTTCTTTTGCTATATATGTTTGTAGTTTTTTTTATACTTTTGTAGAATACATGATTACTCCCCTGACGCAGGCATGTCAGGAATTTGGGAATCCTTTGAAGGGATTTGTGAGAATGTGACTGACAATTGATTGTGGCTTCCCGAAATTGGGATGAGAAACAGACTGGGAGTCATTTGAGAGTGAGAAGGGCAATGCAGTGGGTCCTCTCACAGATAAGGTGAACAGGAGTTCTTTGAAGGTGTTTTTGAATACATGACTGATTATTGATGAGTTTCATCATTAACATAAAGGCATTCGATACACCATTTTGGGTCCTTTTGGGGACAATGTGAATGGGAGTTTTTTCAAGCCCTTTTGAGAACGTGATTGATAAGCTACATCATTATTAAGAAATTCGATTCACCCCTGAATTATGATTATCAAAGAAATTTGACACAGCAGTGAAAGAACTTTTAGTTCTACAACTGTGGACATTTTATGCCTCTGGACTGTTCTTTAGTAATTTATAGAGCCATATACATTGTTTTCACATTCCTAGTTGATTTTCTCGTGATATGATTGATTTTAAAGGAGAACGATGCATAATATGGGAGGATTATAAGGGAATGGGAGAGGAGGGTTAGAAAGTCTGAATTGAAATTGCTTTGAAATGACATCTTGATAGTTACACAATGTTAGGTTCCATATTAGGTGCTACCACCCAAGAAAAAGATAACACATTGAAATCGTCGGTTTAGTGTGCTGCAGCAGTCAAAAAAGCAAACAGAATGTTGAGAATTATTAGAAAGGGAATGGTGAATAAAATGGAAAATGTCATAATGCCTCTGTATCGCTCCATGGTGAGACCGCACCTTGAATACTGTGTACAATTCTGGTCCCTGCATCTCAAAAAAGATATAACTGCGATGGAGAAGGTACAGAGAAGGGCGACCAAAATAATAAAGGAACAGCTCCCCTACGAGGAAAGTCTAAAGAGCTTAGGACATTTCAGCTTGGAGAAGAGACGGCTGAGGGGGGATATGATAGAGGTGTTTAAAATCATGAGAGGTCTAGAACGGTAGATGTGAATCGGTTATTTACTCTTTCAGATAATAGAAAGACAAGGGGGCACTCCATGAAGTTAGCATGTGGCACATTTAAAACTAATTGGAGAAAGTTCTTTTTCACTCAACGCACAATTAAACTCTGGAATTTGTTGCCAGAAGATGTGGTTAGTGCAGTTAGTGTAGCTGTGTTTAAAAAAGGATTGGATAAGTTCTTGGAGGAGAAGTCTATTACCTGCTATTAATTAAGTTGACTTAGAAAATAGCCACTGCTATGTACTAGCAACAGTAGCATGGGATCTTCTTAGTTTTGGGGTACTTGCCAGGTTCTTATGGCCTGGATTGGCCACTGCTGGAAACAAGATGCTGGGCTTGATGGACCCTTGGTCTGACCCAATATGGCATGTTCTTATGTTCTTATTTATAATGAGACAAATACTTTGTTAAATCATTTACTATAATGTTGTAAAATGGAGTCATGAACACATTTTGAGTGTAAAAAAAATATGTAAATATATGTAAAAATTATTCAGTAATTATAGATGTTTTAGAGTTATAATAGACTGTTCTTTTTTTAGTTTTGTGTTTTGATAAAACCAGAACCTCAACAACATAAAATTGCTCTTCTAGTTTCATTGAGCTTAACAGATACAGAATAGGATATCCGAGTCAAAAGGGGCCTTCCTCTGAGACAAACATCCTTAGGGATCAGCAGATTCAAGTCCAAATGTTTATGTTTTCCTTTGCTGATTCAAGTTATACTATTTTAAAAACTTTGTTGTGAAAATTATGTTGTGCTGAAAGAAGTTGAAGGGCATACTACTTTAAAGCAGCAGACAGCAAGGGGCATGTCTATGGCTGCTAGGGATGTGCATTCATTTCAAACAAATAAAGGATCAGAACTGAAAAAGTCCCCTTTTGGTTTGATTCATTTTAAATGAATCTAAAACCTGGTGGCACTGAAAACTCAAAAAATGTTTGAGTTATTCATTTCAGGAAATAGCACACACTGTTTCTGAATAGTCTGTGCTAATTGCAAATAGTGTGCACTATTCAGAAATAGTGTTCAATATTTCCCAAAACAATGAAAAACCCACCCCAATGAAACCAAATGAATCTAAATTAAAATTTGTGGCCTGCAAATGTCTAATAGCTGCCTGTATTCAGTCGTATTTAAATCCAAACAGGATCCCTACAGTTTTCTTGCCTATGGATGCTACCATTTTTTAGGATGTACATTAAAAAAGTAATACCTAAATAATAATACACAGATCCCAATTTTCAAAGACCTATTCTGGTCACAATCTAAAAACATATTTAAAAAAAATGGTTAATTTGCTTGTGAAACTTATCCTTCAAGGCCTGGCATATTCATGGCATCCTGCTTATAGATATGAGCCTTGAGGATTCCTATGTACACAGCATGAAGTGCCAAAAATGTGCATCATGCATTACTGCCCTTGACATGTTCCAACTCTGCCATGGTTGGATGCACCAATGAAAGTCAACTGTGTGTAATACTGACATTTAATCCACATTGGACACAAACCTGTACTCCATAAAAAAACAATTACTACAAACTTACAACAAGATTGCAAAGGATGGATCCATGACCATGATATCCGATGCCTGGTCCAATTTTAATAAAACCATAAATTGGTAAACCATTCACCATGAATAATGAATCCTTCATTCCTTCGGTCTCAGCCGACTGAACTATAGTACAATACACAAGTGCTACATGGAAATCTCAGTTTTCAGAAGCACTTGCTATAATTCCGGTTGATTTAGAGTATCATAGTTTAATTGTCATTTAAAAACTAGACTATGCATTTCAGAAGCAGATGTAATGAGTTCCAGGCATTTAAAGACTTTTAAAGTTTAACCTACAATATATACCATTTCTAATGGGAATACTTCACAGCTGAAGAATGTTTTCCACAAGCCCTTATTCTCTTTTCTGACATTTCACCTGTCATATTATGTGCTTTTTGGGAAAAAAATGAAATGGCAGCTTGTCTACTTAAAAGCATTGGACATACAGTTTGTCAACGAGACAAGTTACTATTGCAGTCTTATGTTCATTTGGAAACACAATCAGGCTAGAATGATGGCTTGAAAAAAAATCAGACTTGCCAACATATTAAATAGTAGAAATACTGGAGGTCTTCCAGTCTTTTGAAAACTGACTGAACTACAGCCTCGCATGTCTTACAGTCCTTAAACACAAAGCTAGACTTAACATAATGGTGCAAAAAGAAATGCATGAAACTGTTACACAGGCAGACATGTTCTTTCCTTTTTGCTTTTTCCTCAAAGGTGTTCTCCAGATCTTGCCTATCAGCCCTATTATTAGAGATCTACTTCTTCTGACCATATATGGCCAGTTATCATCTGTGAAATTGTGTGACTATAATATCCGAACTTTGAGTGAAAATTGGAGATAGGACATGTATTAGCATCACTGTGCCCAAGTCTCTTGAATTTACTGTTCTTGTGTCAAAAACTTGCTGCTTCCTCATTCCTTAACTCCTCCTAATCTCCCAGTGACAGGCTAAGCACTGCAGCCATTTCCTCTGGCCAAAGCAAGAATGCATTTACTTTGCATTCTTGCAAAGAACTGCTTTGCATAGAGTCACTTGCATTTATCACTATTGCCGCAGCTAGCTCTTCTCATCTTCTCCCCAGGTTTGCATGATCCTTAGAGCAATCACAGCAGCAACCACCATGAGGAACCACAAGTCTAGCTAGGATCAGAACTTAGCTGTAGTGCTATCTTATGATCTTTAGATAGAATAAAACAGGAAGGAGAAGGAGATGCTGCACATTACAGACAATTGAGAAAAATATATACATCTGGTCAAAAAGGGGGGGTGTTTTTAGTAGTGTGCCTTCTAAGTGTGTTGGACCCACTGGAATCCCTATTAAGGATTATGGTCTAATAGTTAGGCCAAGGCAATACAGAGTAGAGGAATGTACCATTTTTGCCACATCACCCCCACTAGAGGCTGCTGCAATGGTTTATTCCTGTTTGCATATATGTAAGTGACTCCTATTGTCTAGAAGGATGTTTTCTAGTTTGGATTAGAGCGAGAAAATTAGCTTTTCCTTTTAGTTCCTTTTACCCAAGACCCTGACTGAGGAGTTTTAGAGAGTGAAGATATTAATTTCCAACTCACTACCTGTGCTTGATAAATGAATGCTAAGTAAGTTTTTGTTTTATTTTGGGAGAGAGTTTTATATTTACCCTTTTAAGTTGCTAAAAGGATTTTTACCAAAGCATTTTTGTATCGTTAAGAAACTACCTCAGTAAAGTTATGTTAGAACACACAACACTTTGTCCGTGCTTGATAATTGCACTCAGAAGATAAGGCATTTAGAACTGTAGGGAGATATCTCATGTTTTACCACTGAGTCACCATATTTGAATCATAATAGCCAAGAAGTGTACAGGTCAGTTGCTGACAGGCCCCAAACACTGTCACAGCAAGAGAAAGGACCTATGCCCCTAGCAAAAAGGCACTGTCTCAGTGGAAAAAGAAGAGACTTGCCCTGATACACTGAAAGATACTTTATCAAGATGTGCCTGTCTGTCAGTTCCTGTGCAAATATACAGAAACAATGCAACAATTTAAGCCCATAAGCAGGAGTCATGGATGACCCATGGCAAGTCCAAAGGTCACAAAGACCCCCACCCTTGGCACACAGCTTTGCATACAGATGTGAGGAAAACCCTGAAACCAGAGAAGGGACCCCTGAAAGGAGAACCTGAAGCAGACCAGCAGCCCTGCTATCGAGGAGGGAGAAGACTAGGTGTGGCCAAGAGACCAGGGCAGGAGACCAGAGAGAGGAGTCACCTGACTCAGATACGGAGAGTAACTTGAAGTTTGAGATGGTGAGGGGCGAGAGCAAATCCAGATAGCCCGGCAAATACCAGAGCCAGAAGCAAGCCTCCTTCTGGGACTGCCTGCCCACTCTGCCAGTACCAAGCCCAGGAAACAAGCCTCTCCCCTGCTCACCTTCTCCAGACCTCCAGCCAGCATCTGGTTCAGAAATAAAAGAGAGGGATATCACATGAAGCTGGGACCAGGGGTAAGTTAGCCACAAGTATTAATATATTAAGCAGGCTAAGGTTTATGGCATGTTGTTACCACCCATGATACTGAACTTTCTTTAGGGAAAACTGGTGCTTAATGGCCAGGATGTTAGAGACAGGAACTATTATTTTCTAAATGCTAAACCCTTCCAAATCTGACAAATAAAAGTCTGTTTCTGAGGCGAACACATGTTGTCTTTTCCTGACTTAGGATCATGAAGTAAGGTGGGAGGGCAATTGGAAGTGTCCTGCAGTAGACAGGTCCCTGCACGCTTAAATTTGCTTACAGAACACCCAGGGCCTTAGAGGTTTACCCGTCTCACTTATAGAGATTTATGCATGTAGATTCATAACACTAATATCACCCCCCAAAAAAACATTTTTTATGCAGTCAAATTTATTCATTATGAACTTGCAGACTCATTCATCAAAGTGTGTGAGCCCATAATGCATGTGTTATTTAGCACATCATGAGATGCAAATGCAAATTTATTCAAAGGGAGGGGTAGGGTCTATGAAAATGAGGGTCATTAATGCAGCATACAATAGTATAATGCATGTTATCTCCAGAAATAATGACACTTTATTTAGATTTATATTCCACTTTTTCCAGTACTTCAAAGTGGATTACATTCAGGTACTGTAGGTATTTCCCTATCCCCAGAGGGCTTACAATCTAAGTTTGTACCGGAGGCAATAGAGGGTTAAGTGACTTGCCCAAGGAGCAACAGCGGGAATTGAAGCAAGGCAACTCCTCCACTCTGCACCTTTTTTCCTGATGTTACTTTTTTTTTTTTGGGGGGGGGGGCGGGGGAACAGAGAGAGAAAGCGAGCCTCTAGGGTGGCACACATAGTAGTCAACTATTTATATACCGTTATAGGAGGGCAAGCTAATTACTTGAGGTGATGTTTTGGTGATGGTCTAAGGCTTTGGGGCCAGTTTTACAAGCACATTGAAATGTACGAACAGCACAGTACACAGCAGTGAAGATTTGACGTGATTTTGAGTGAATAAAGTCACACAAAGATGAGATTTCTACAATGTTCTTGTAGCGATTCTGCTTTTTCTGGGCAATTTATCACCTTTTTCTCTTTCTCCACCTTGTTCCACGACCCAGAAGCCGTCTCCGATGTGTCCTCAGTGCGGCTGGAGCCGTGCTGCTACATCTCTCGTGGCCCAGAGGCCGCCGACATGCTCCTCTCACTGCTAGAGTCACTCACTAGTAGCCCTTATGTGGCCCGGAGGCCGCCCACGCTTCCATTATGCGGCATGAAGCCACCCTTGTTGCTGCTGCGACCCACGGCAGGGAACCACCGCTGGCAGTTCCCTTACGTGGCTGGAGGCCACCGGAGTACCTTGTTTCCTCTTTGGGAGTGGCCTGCCTAGTCACCGCCATGACTCGCGGCAAGAAACCATTGCCGTTTACCTTTGCTCCACGTGGCTCAGAGGCCATCCTGAGCCGCTCTTCATCACGGCAGGAGCTGCTGACGTCATCTTCTTCATCTTCAGCCTGGAGGCCCCAGTCTCTGGTGTTTCCTGTGACAGGAAACCGCCTCTGGTCCACCCTTCGCGGCAGGGAAGTCGCCTACCATCCCAGGGCCTGCTTTGAGGCCTAGTTCCTGTTCCTGCAGTCTTCAGCAGCAGGGAAGCTGCTCTTCAAGGTCCTGCCCCTTCCTCAGGGGCGAGGCCGTGCCTCCTCTCTCTTCTTAAAGGTACAGCGAAGGAGTGGTGCTCCTGTGACATCATCATGGGAGTCTTCTCTTCAGCCCTATAAAAAGGGCCTGGCTTCACTTCTTCCTTGCCTTCGCTAGTCCTCCTATTCAATCCAGCTTCTCGTTGGCACTGTTCCATGTTCTTCGTTGGAATTCCATGTCTATGTCTTCGTATGGTCTCTTGTCTGACCCTGCATCTTCATCTCATCAGTTCCAGTTGTAGGGATGTGAATCATTTTTATGACGATTGAAAATATCGGAAGATAGGAGTGGCCCGCGCCATCCATTGCTCCTACCATGTGACAATTTTCGGCATGACACAGCCGATTAAAACAGGTAAGAATCGCAGGAACGAAGATTTCCCGCGGTTTTTATCCGAACTCAATACCGGAATCGAGTCCGGTACCGATTCACATCCCTATCCAGTTGTCCTGATGTCTTCATCCTTTATAGTTAGATCTGCTGATGTTTCGTTCTTCAGATCTCCAGATGCTCTTTGTCTTGATAGTGCAACACTTCAGATGATCCCGACTTTTATTCTCCCAGCATCAGTGTCCATACTCCGAGGCCGCTCGAGCTTTTTTCCGAGCCTCCCTCCGAGCCCCTGGATCCTGAGGGCTTCCTTAACCGGAACCCCGGTTTTAATCTGCAAGCTTCAGGTATGGATCCTGAAGTCATCTCCTCATCCTGAATCTGTCTAGATCTTCGGAGCCTCTTGCACCAGCCTCTGTCTTGATAATGAACTCTACCTAAACCCTGTTCCATTCTGACGTGACCGCACCTTGCCTTCATTGGCCGGGACGGCACTCCTCAGTTCAGGCCTCGCTGGAGTCATACCTTCATCCTGATTCTTCAAGCAACCTGTCTTGGGAGACCTCTAGCATAGTCCGTGACCTGCCATGCTTGATAGTGTAGGGCGCGTGATGTGGCAGTACCACTGCAGAACTCCAGAACTTCACATCTCATGACTCCGTCTGAGTGCTCCATATAACCAAGGCTCTTCTTAGCCTACAAGACTTCGTCTCTTCATTGGATTACCCTCGAGTCTCGACTCATCCTTACAAGTCTTTGTCTCATTGTTGGATACCCTTAGTCTCATCTCAGCCCTTCAAGTCTTCATCTCGACTCTTCATGTAACCAAGTCTCCATGAAGCCCTCACGTATCCTGAGTCTTCATCTCCATTTGATGTCTTTGTTTGATGTCTTCGCCCTTCTGCCACTGTCCGTCCTGTCGAATTTGCTGCTCCCGTGCGGCATGTCTGAAAGGGCTATCAAGTGGCCGGAAGGCTACTCCAGAGACCAACATTGCTGGGTTTCTTCTATGTGATCAGGTTTGGCAGTGGCCAGGGTTCAGCATTCCTGGATCTTCAGCCCATGCTTGGACACTCCTCGCCTGCCACAGCACTTGCCGGAGCTCCTCTGTGGTGGTGTCGTGGTCCAAGGGTACACAAAATCCCAGAGATGGGACCGCCTCCAGCATTCCCACAACAGTTCTCTCACCCTAGCTTGATAGTGCCCTGGTAGTAAGTGCATCAAGCTAGGGCAAGAGAACATTGTAGATATCTCATCTTTGTGTGACTTTCCTCACTCCAAATCATGTCAAATCTTCACTGATGTATACTGTGCTGTTTGTACGTCTCACTGTGCATGTAAAACTGGTCCTAAAACCATAGACTACCACCAAAACCTCACCTTGAGTAACTAGATGACCCTCCTATAGTGGTATAAATAGTTGACTTATATGAGAGCCTTATAAAGAGGTTCTTTCTCTCTCAAAAATATTGTGGGCACAATAGATTTGTTGCAATAAATTACCTATGCAAAGCACTAAAATAGCACACAGTGCAGTAACTCAAAAATTATCTTAAACATGCCCCTTTTCCTTATCATAAGGCATTATTCATGCAACATTTATAGCATTTTATAGAAACATAGAAACATAGAAATGACGGCAGAAGAAGACCAAATGGCCCATCCAGTCTGCCCAGCAAGCTTCACACATTTTTTCTCTCATACTTATCTATTTCTCTTAGCTCTTGGTTCTATTTCCCTTCCTCCCCCACCATTAATGTAGAGAGCAGTGATGGAGCTGCATCCAAGTGAAATATCTAGCTTGATTAGTTAGGGGTAGTAGGGGTAGTAACCGCCGCAATAAGCAAGCTACACCCATGCTCATCTGTTTTTTCCCAGACTATGTTATACAGCCCTTATTGGTTGTTTTTCTTCTCCCCTGCCGTTGAAGCAGAGAGCTATGCTGGATATGCATCGAAAGTGAAGTATCAGGCACATTTGGTTTGGGGTAGTAACCGCCGTAACAAGCCAGCTACTCCCCGCTTTGTGAGTGCGAACCCTTTTTTCTCTTCTCCCCTGCCGTTGAAGCGGAGAGCTCTGCTGGATGTGTGAAGTATCAGTTTTTCTTCTCCCCTGCCGTTGAAGCAGAGAACTATGCTGGATATGCATTGAAAGTGAAGTATCAGGCTTACTTGGTTTGGGGTAGTAACCGCCGTAACAAGCCAGCTACTCCCGTCTTTGTGAGTGCAAATCCTTTTTTCCACATTTCCTCTTGCTGTTGAAGCTTAGAGCGATGTTGGAGTCACAGTAACCATGTGTATGTTTTTTGAATAAAGGTATTGTCTCCAGGCAGTAGCCATCATTCTGGCAAGTCTCCCACACTTCATTGGCGGCCTCTTGACTTTATGGCTCCACAGTGTTTATCCCACGCCCCTTTGAAGTCCTTCATAGTTCTGGTCTTCACCACTTCCTCCGGAAGAGCATTCCAGGCATCCACCACCCTCTCCGTGAAGAAATACTTCCTGACATTGGTTCTGAATCTTCCTCCCTGGAGCTTCAAATCGTGACCCCTGGTTCTGCTGATTTTTTTCTTATGGTAAAGGTTTGTCGTTGCCTTTGGATCATTAAAACCTTTCAAGTATCTGAAAGTCTGTATCATATCACCTCTGCTCCTCCTTTCCTCCAGGGTGTACATATTTAGATTCTTCAATCTCTCCTCGTACGTCATCCGATGAAGATCCTCCACCTTCCTGGTCGCCCTTCTCTGTACCGCTTCCATCTTGTCTTTGTCTTTTTGTAGATACGGTCTCCAGAACTGAACACAGTACTCCAGGTGAGGCCTCACCAAGGACCTGTACAATGGAATAATCACTTCCCTTTTCTTACTCGATATTCCTCTCTCTATGCAGCCCAGCATTCTTCTGGCTTTTGCTATCGCCTTGTCGCATTGTTTCACAGACTTCATATCATTAGACACTATCACCCCAAGGTCCCTCTCCTGCTCCGTGCACATCAGCCTTTCCCCCCCCATCGAATACAGTTCATTCGGATTTCCACTCCCCATATGCATGACTTTGCACTTCTTGGCATTGAATCTCAGCTGCCATATCTTCGACCACTCTTCCAGTTTCCTTAGATCCCGTCTCATTCTCTCCACTCCTTCCGGCGTGTCCACTCTGTTGCAGATCTTAGTGTCATCCGCAAAAAGACAAACCTTACCTTCTATCCCTTTTGATGAATCTAATTCCACTATATTTATAGCGGAATAATGAGCCGCGAAGAAAAAAGCGGTGGGGGTGATAGTGTGCACACTATCATACCCACAGCACCACCGTAAAAGGTGGTGTTATTTCTGGTGCTACTGCTGGCAATAATGTCTAAAACATTACCGTCCGCAGTGGTACCGGAAAAACACATTTCCTAACCCCACCTAATCCCTTTCTTTTTTCTCATTTAAATTTTAACGTTGTGATGCAGTCACTTTCTTGTGCATTAAGGCTCTAATGCATGCAATAAGGCCACGTAACATTTTAAAGAATGACCCCCTTAAATTGCTGAAAATCCAGTTAATAGCATTCAGTCAACTTACTCATGTAGGTCCCGACTAAACTTCTGAAAATGTATCCCGACATGCGAAGACTTCCAAAGGTTTATAATTAGCAGAGAAAAGGAGGCACACAAAAGTTAACATTATTCATGAATCCATCTGATATTTGAAGTGTCTGATTTTATCCTTATTTATTAAGCCAACCAAATCACATTTTTTAAAAGTAAGTAACCAGAAGATCTCAGCAAAGATCAAAAGAATTTGTCTACCCTTATTACTCTATTTGGCCTTAGCAAGCAATAATGAATTTTTCATAATGTATATTCATTTCATCACTTATGATGAAATAACTATATATAGAAATAGCATTTTATTATTTCCAAGAGTTTCTGTTTTGTTTAGATCTTCGTTTTGATTCTTGGAAACTCTGGGTTTCATTCTTGGGTCCATTTTTCAGAATTATTTCCACATATATTCAATATATGATGACAATAGAGCATTTCAAAACAATGAACTGCAACCCACATAGGCCACACCATTGTCAACAGACTCCCAGTGGTGGTCAAACTCAGAAAATAAAACATGAGAGGCACTCATAAAAATAAATGTTGGGTATCCAAGATGGCTGAAGCTGTTGGTTGTGCGTGAGGCAGCTTCGTTTGGGCCGTGTGAATTTTCCTTTCCTCAATGCCTCATTCAGCAGGGAAGCGTTTTTTCTCGAGGCGGACAAGGAAAGTACATTAAAAATGTACTTTTGTCATCATACAGAAACTTTCATGGATTATAAAAATATTTTTCCAGATTTGTCTAGAACAACTCAAAAAAGAAGGAAACAGTTTCTTTTGTTAAGACCTAGAGTTATTGAGATAGGTGCTTTATTTATTTTAAAATTTCCCTGCAAATGTATCAAGGTCATTCTTACATTTTCTTTCAGCCAAATCAGCTTTCTGCTTTTCTTGTAGATAAAATTATTCCAGTTACTAGCTCCTCTCCAATCTCAGCCGAATGTGGGCACAATAGATTTGCATCATTTCTAAAGCAGTTCTAAAGCAGTGTGAAGGAGTATATAAGAAATGCCCTCAGAACACCTTAAAGGACCAGCCACAGCTATCTGGACAAAAGGCCCAAGCCAGCAAGGGATTATGGGCCCATGGAGAATCCCAGAAGGCAGGAAGAGGCCCTAGGGAGAAGGCTAATAGGTCCATAAGTGAAAGTGTTAATACTTCGTACAAATTTTTGTTTCTTTTTTTGAATTGTTGAACACAATTTTTCCTCAGGTTGAGTCCTTGGATTGCAAAATTGTGGACTTGGGAGCAGAGATATTGTTTGTTTTTTATTTCACAATATTTTTGTCAATTTGTATCTCAGATTTTCAAATCAAGATGTAAAATTTCTTGAAAATAATTTGAGAAATTCAATAATAAATAAATAAATAAATAAAAAATGTTGGGTATGTGGCAAATTAGACCAATTCCCCAACAATGTTTTTTCTTAAATTATCAGTCTCCAATAATCACAAAAAAATTTTGCATTTATATACAAACAATTTTCAGAAATATCTGTAATTTATTATCTACTTCATCCAACTGACCCTCAAATGCTGGAGATGGAAAACTAAAAACAGAATATTATTTCACTCCAGAAAAGTCCCTTGGGGCATTTCTCTGCTTGTCAATCCAAACAAAACACTCAAGACGTGCAGAATCGCTTATTCATGCATAAACCCTGACTTAATTAAGTAGAACCTTCAATGTGGGGTTAATATATTTGTAAAGTACTGTGCTTGGCCTGGAGTTAGGACTGGACCATTAATTCTTATTTTCCAGAAAAATAACCTATTTGAGATCCTGCATCAATTTTTTTTTTTATAAACTGAATGAAATTCCAATACAGCTTTTCAGTACATAGTTTCAATGTTGTAAAAATGGTTAAAAAGGAGTAAATCTGGAGTGCCTAGCTTTATAATTACTTTCATAATTAGAATACATATAATAAAAATATCCACTCAACGTTTGTCTCTGAAACTGTTATGTGCTTTAGTCACACAATCTGATTTTATTCATTCTAGAGAACAGTCCTAAAGCAGTGTGAGGGAGTATACAAGAAATACCCTCAGAACACCTTAAAGGACCAGCCACAGCTATCTGGACAAAAGGCCCAAGCCAGCAAGGGATTATGGGCCCAGGGAGAATCCCAGAAGGCTAGAAGAGGCCCCAGGGAGAAGGCAGGAAGCTAGCCTATGCCCGAACTGCATATATATATATATATATATATATGACCATTTGTTAACCCAAGGAACTGCTGAGGTAAGCAGCTTTATGATGTGTTTTGTTTTGCCTGCAAATAAAGTTTTTTTGTTTGTGTGGACCCAGCCAGCGTTTGGCCTCCCTTTTGTTCTCCTGGCTGTTTCCCCACTTGTGCCTGCTCCCGAGTGACCTTATGCAGCTATGTTGTTTGCTGTTGATAAATGGATAAAACTGCTGTAAAAACAGAATATGATTAGAGCTGTTAATATTCTAACTGATTACCATTAATTTATTTAGTATTTTTAAATTTGAGGATTTTTAGTTTGCCTTTCCAAAGATTGCTCAAGGAAAACTACAGCAGTGGAATTTAATTATAAAAAAGTGAGACTGATAAAATGAGGAAATTTGTTAGAAAATCTAAAAAGTGAAATCTACACTGTTTAAAATTCAAAGCAAAATAAAGAAGAGTGACTAGTACTCACAATTTTAGTGAATTTATTACAATCAACAAAAAAAGGTTTTTAAAATAAAAATGAAAATTGCTGGTACAATATCAGAAGAAATCTATTGTCTCCCGCCACGCGGTGGGCCTCAAGTAGTCTTCAGACAACAGCGCTACTGCCCCATCATGTCCTGGACCAGCATAAAACCTACCTATATAAATAAAAATGTTTGGACAAAATCACTAATCTCAGAAATCACTGAACCGATTGCTTTCAAATTTGGACACAACCTTCATTTCGCATGCAGGAAGGTTCTTCTGTACTTACATTACAGATATGTCACACCTGTGACAGGTAAAATAGGTTTAAAATTTTTTCAAGAAAACAGCGACATCTGCTGGACGTAAGCGCCATCTGTTACACCTTACACTAACACACACTACACTAATCATTTCGCCAGTCCAGGTCCACGTTTCACTTCCATTTTAACACATTCGCGCACTTTTTTCGCCGGAAGATAACTATTTCCTTTACAGATAAAATACACCCACCACCCTCCTCACACCCCCCACACACATGCCAAATTGATTTACTTCCCATGGCCTCCCAACACACACAAAACCACCCTCCTCACACCCCCCACACACGTGCCAAATTTATTTACTTCCCAGGCCCTCACAACACACACAAAACCTGACAGAAGTCCGGGAGGCTCCAGCGGGGGGCCAGGACCAGTCCAGGACACATCTCCTGCACTACGGCCGTTGGCTGCCAGCACTCAACATGGCGCCGACGGCCCTTTCCCTTACTATGCCACTCGGGGACACCAATGGCGGCAGTAGCCCATGTGACATAGTAAGGGCGAGGGCCCCTCGGCGCCGTTTTCAGGACTGGCAGCCGGCGGACCTTTGCCCTTACTATGTCAGAGGACCTACCGCTGCCATTGCTCCACCCCACTGACATAGTAAGGGCAAAGGGCCATCGGAACCCGTTTCAGTGCTCGCAGCCGACGGACCAGCGCCAATACATCGCTCCCGGACCGCTCCTGAACGCCCGCTCCACCGACTGACATTTTTATCAGGTCTTGGGGGGGCTGGAGGGTGGGGGGTGGTGATGAAATTATTGCGAACATCTTGGGGAGGGGTCACGAGGGGGGGCAGGTTTCATTCATTCAGCAACTCTGGGGGGCAGGGGGGTGGGCTACTGTTTTTCTCAGGGCTGGGGGAGGGGGGGCAGGAGAGTGTGGGGTGGTTAGTTTAACCCTTTTCTCATAGGGTTGTTTTTTGGGGGAAGGGGGAGGTTCACACACAAATACATCCATTAAATTTGCACGATCTCGGGAATGCACCAAAATAGCCCTCCCCAGACCACAAAACAAATTTGGAAGTGCAAATTTGGTTAGGCATTCCCCTATTTGGCTACATAACGCACACAGACGCCCAGGAACAGACCACATGTAGCACCAACAATTTTAATTTCCCAGGTCTTGGGAGGGGGCAGGAGGGAGGGGGGGTTATTATTTGATTTAAAGGGTTGGGATTGGGGGTGGGGGGGTTCCCACAGAAATAGAAAGACAAAGGTTTTCTGATCTGAAGGGTAGGCAGTAGGCGAGGGGAGGTGACAGTGAGGGGAGGGAGAATGAGGGGGGAGGTGAGTGTCAGGGGAGGGAGAATGAGGGGAGAGGTGAGTGTGAGGGGAGAGAGTTGGACTGGGGACAGGGGAGGGAAGGGGGGGGGGTGAGTAACCAAGGGGGAGGAGGATGAGTGACTAAGGTACATGAGCAAGGGGAAGGGGGAGGGAGGGTAAAGAACTTCTCTGCCACTGCAACGCGTGGCCGGGTACCGCTAGTATTTTAATATAGTTCTATAGTGTAATTAACTATTGTGGCACCCCTATTGGGTCTGGCCACTAGATGTCACTATCCCTGTATCCCTGTCCTTAGTAGGGATGTGAATCGTTTTTGAACAATTAAAATTATCGTCAGATAATTTTAGAATCGTTCTAAATCATTAGAGTGCACGATACAATACAAATGCCCCCGATTTATCGTCAGGGGCATTTGTATTGTATCATTAAATAGGGCACGGGAATTATTTGGGGGAGGGCGGGAAAACCGGCACACCAAAACAACCCCTAAACCCACTCCGACCCTTTAAAACCAATTCCTTACCCTCCCCGACCCTCCCAAACCCCCCCAAAATGTTAAGTTACCTGGTGGTCCAGTGGGGGGGGGGGGCCCTGCGCGATCTCCCGCTCTCGGGCCATCGGAGCCATTTTGGCTACCACTGATAAAAATGGCGTCGATGGCCCGATAAAAAAAAACCCACCCCGACCCTTTACAAATTACCCCTTTGCTTCTCCCACCCTCCCGACCCCCCAAAAAACCTTTTACATGTACCTGGTGGTCTAGCGGGGGGTCCGGGAGCCATCCCTTCAATCATACCCTCGGTGCCGGTGCTGGAGTTTCAAAATGGCACGATCACCTTTGACCTCACTTTGTCACAGGGAGCGACTCGCTCCCTGTGACATAGTAAGGGCAAAGGCGATCGGCGCCATACTGGCAGTCGATCGTCTTTGCCCTTACTATGTCACAGGGAGCGACCGTCACTCCCTGTGACATAGTGAGGTCAAAGGCGATTGGCACCATTTTGAAACTCCAGCACCGGCACCGAGGGTATGATTGAAGGGATGGCTCCCGGACCCCCCGCTAGACCACCAGGTACATGTAAAAGGTTTTTGGGGGGGTCAGGAGGGTGGGAGAAGCAAAGGGGTAATTTGAAAAGGGTCGGGGTGGGTTTTTTTTTATCGGGCCATCGGCGCCATTTTTATCAGTGGTAGCCAAAATGGCGCCGATGGCCCGAGAGCGGGAGATCGCGCCGGGACCCCCTCCCCCCACTGGACCACCAGGTAATTTAACATTTTGGGGGGGGGGGGGTTTGGGAGGGTGGGAGAGCAAAGGGGTCATTTGTAAAGGGTCGGGGTGGGTTTTTTTTTATCTGTTCAGGCCTCACTAAAAAATTAACAATGTGAATTGGAATCGGAACCGATTCCAATTCACATCTCTAACGAATCGATTTTTTTCTCCCACCATCCGAACCTGATCGTTAAAACGATCGGGCACACGATTCACATCTCTAGTCCTTAGACCACACTTAGGCCTGGATTTATCAAAATGCACTAAATATCGCATGCAATAGGAAAGGAGCATGTTTTATGGTAATAGGTTGTTTATTGCAAAGTGCACTTTGTATAAGTTTTACTGCAGACTGCGATAATGTTTTTGCACTTTGCGGTAAGTACCACAATTGTTGCAATTCTACCTCAACCTAGCTTGATGGACTCTCTATCTGGGTAACATCAAGCTAGGTTGAGAGGACATTGCACAAATCTCATCTTTGGGTGAGTTTCCTCATTCCGAAGGTCATCAATCTTCACAAGAATGCACTGTTCTGTTCATACGTCGCACTGCATGTCAAAGTGGCCCCTAACCCCTACACTAATACCTAAACCTCACCTCACTGTGAGTAACTAGGTGGGCCTCCTATAGAGGTATAAATACCTACCTAGTATGAGGGCCTTATAGCTAGTCTCTCTCTCTCTCTCTCTCTCTCTCTCTCTCTCTCCTATTTGCAAAAACATATGGCTTCACAATTTGCAAAGCCAGAACTCCTCCTAATTTGCATCACACCATGCATTATGGTGTTTTCACATGCATTAAAGGTGCTTTTTGCATGCGAAAACGCCTTAACGCACATAGCACTTTGGTAAATGACCCCCTTAGAAAGGAAGCCATCCATACCTTTCAGACCCTCCACCTGGAGATTCTGATTGGATGACTCAGTGCTATTTAGCTCAGCCATTTTAACACTTTGGGGGTTCTGTTAGACAGAGCAACTGCAGAGTAAGGATGCATTTTTTCCATACTCTGGTAGGGCCTACCAGAAGAGACACCTCACTGTGCACTCCCTGCCAGAGGGTCCTTCTTATAATTAAATGAGATAGACTTTTAAGCCTGATACCCTTTGGGGCAACGGGCTCTCTTCAACGGATCAGAGACCTGAGATCTTACTCTACTCCCTAGGTAGACAAGCACCAGCGATGGATCCTGCTGCGAGAGGCAGTGAGGGCAGAGAAGCTCTCCAGATTAGGACTTAAGTATTTTTGTAACTAAAGAGTAGTGGGGAGGATTTTGGATCCCCCTTCCCCACTGGGATATCAGTGCTGTGATTAGGCTGGTCCCTAGATTTTTCCACCAGAAAAATCACCAAATATAACAAATAAGGAGAATAAACAACTGAATCCAAGGAAGAGCAAGAGAAGGAGATCCCAACTGGATTTCCTCCCACGCAATCAGAACAGGCTGGGTGTCCACAGGAGAGAAGATGCCTAAAGGTGGGATTTTTGCCAAGCAAAGGGGAGCCCTCTACTAGGATTCCTACAGCACAGCCAAGGAGAGTTATGCGCATTTAATATCAGCATGGGCTCTTCCCAGAGGTCTGTAATAAGGACACCTACCTATACAGAAAGAACCCTGTAACTACAGTCAGACGTACAGTCATCATTTTGGAGAATGAACTTTAATGTTAATAATCAGTAAACTTTATTAAAAACAACCTTTCCTGGTCTTGTCTGAGTTCTTAGTCTCTCACCCGATGAGAAGTACCTAAAGTACAGCACACACACTGGCGACCTTCTTTCATTGTCTGGGACATAGGCGAGAGCTTCCCCATTAAAAAAGGATTCCCCCAGGGATTAAGAGTCAGCATGGGAGTGAATGGTTAGCCAGAGCAGCCACCAGAATATATATAAATTAAGATTGTGTGCCTTTGGGACTTAAAACACCCCAATAAGAGTTACACTATCTAATAGTGAAAACAGTAATGAAAATATTTTGCACTTATCTCAGTAAGACAAACTTACCACTCTGTCAAAGCAACTCATTCAGTCCCGACACTGGCCAATGTTTCAGTGAATGTTTGTTACCTCTTTCAAGGGTTACTAACTTTTCACGAAATATTAATCAGATCTCCTAACGGCACCAATGTTCAAACAGAACACATTTTGTTGTGCATTTCTTCTGATACTGTACCAGTATTTTTAATTTTTTCTTTTTAAAACTTTTTTTGAGTTCATTGTAATAAATTCACTAAAATTGTGAGTACTAGTCCCTCTTGTTTTGCTTTGATTCTGAAATGGTCTGCTGTTTTTGTTTTCAGTTTGCACTGTTTAATTAAAATTACCATCCTCGAGGCCCAGACAAAATGTATTCTGTGTATTAAAAAAAAGGTGGAAGGAAAACAAATGATGGCCAGCGTGGTTTAATAGTGAAGTGTAAGAGGCAATTAAAGGCAAAAGGACATCATTCAAAACATGGGAAACAGACCCAAATGAGGAAAATAGGGAAGAGCGTAGGCACTGGCAAGTCAGATGTAAAAAAGTAATTAGGCAGGTTATTAGAGATTAAGAAAAGCCTGTAAGAGAGTCAGTAGGCCTACTCGATGACCAAGGGGTAAAAGAAGAGGTCAGAGAGGACAAGGACATAGAAAAATTAAATTAATCCTTTGCCACTGTCTTTACTGAGAATATCGAGGTCATACCAACATTAGAAACATTTTTTGATGGTTTGACTGAGCAACTAGATGGAATCACTGTGAAACTTGAGGATTTAATAACTCAGACTGACAGACTACAGAACAGCAAATTACTGGGGCTGGATGATCAAGACTTCTGAAGAAACTATAAAGTGAAATTGCAGACCTGGATCTGGTGATTTGCAACCTGTCATTTAAAACAGTCACAGTACCTACCAGAAGTCTGGAGGGTGGCCAATGTGAGCCAATTTTTACAAAGGTATTGGGTGTGATCTGGGAAGCCATAGACCAGTGACACTTTCAGTGCCAGATAAAAATGGTACATTACTCTTAAAAAATGACTGACCACATAGATAGACATGGCTTAATGGAGAGAGTCTACATGATTTATGCGAAGGGAAGTCTTGCTTTACCAATTTACTAGATTTTTTTGAGGGTGTAAAAAAACATGCAGATAAAGGTGAGTCGATTGATCTAAGTATATTTGGATTTTCAGAAAGCATTTGACTTCTCAGGAAATTTGGGAGGTCATGGGATCGGAGGCAGTGTCCTATTGTAGATCGATACCTGGATAAAAGACAGGAAACAGGATTAAATGTTTAATTTTTCAAAAGGAGAAAGGTCATTAGTGGAGTACATCAGGGGTCTGTATTGGGTCTTGTGCTATTTAGCATATTCATAAATAATCTGAAGAAAGGAGTAATGAATGAGGTGACCAAATTTGAAGATGACAAAATTATTTTGTCATTAAAACAGCAGCAGAAGTCTAAGAAGTAAGATGGGAGAATTAGAATGTATAGCAGTGAATGATGACATAGACTTAATTGGCATCTCAGAGACATGGTCGAAAGAGGATAACCAATGGGACAGGGCTATACCGGGGTAAAAATTATATCACAATGACAGAGAGGAGCACCCGGGAGGAGGTATGGTACTTTATGTCCGGGATGGCATAGAGTCCAACAGGATAAACATCCTGCATGAGACTAAATACAAAATTGAATCTTTATGGGTAGAAATCCCTTGTATGTCGGGGAAGACTATAGTGATAGGAGTATACTACCGTCCACCTGTTCAAGATGGTGAGACGGACAGTGAAATGCTAAGAGAAATTAGGGAAGCTAACCAAATTGGTAGTGCAGTAATAATGGGAGACTTCAATTACCTCAATTACCTCCTGGGTAAATGTATCATCGGGACATGCTAGAGCGATAACGTTCCTGGATGGAATAAATGATAGCTTTATGGTGTTATGTTAGTGGATCCTTGGTCCGGGACGAGGGATGATACCCACCAGCAGTGCCTAGGTGTGCTCGTCTCCGGAAGGTGGAATGTACTGCAGCACAGCGATGAGATGTTCCAGGCAAGGGGTCCGAGGCAGGCGGCAAACAACACAGTCCAAGTTCCAGGCAAGGGGTCCGAGGCAGGCGGCAAGCAACAACAGTCCGAGTTCCAGGCAAGGGGTCCGAGGCAGGCGGCAAGCAACAACAGTCCGAGTTCCAGGCAAGGGGTCCGAGGCAGGCGGCAAGCAACAAAGTCAAAGTTCCAATCCAAGTCAAGCCAGAAGACAGAGAATCCAAGCCACAGGTCGAGACAGGCAGCGAACAACCAATATCCAGGCAAAGGTCCGAGACAGGCAGCGAGCAGCAAAGTCCAAATCCAATCCGAGTCAAGCCAGAAGACAGGGAATCCAGAAGAACTAGCAGGCAACCACTGGAACCTTGTTGCAAAGGCGTCTTCCTGTCTTCAGGGAGAGGTTTAAATCTCCCTGGATGATGATTTCATCTTCCGGGGCCGGCCTGATCTTCACACTGCTGCCCCTTTAAGAGGTGGAGTTTACCGTGCCTTCCCCGACGCTGCTCCCCGACGTCCGGAGGCAGTCGACAGTGGGCCATATGCTACTGGCCGCCCTGATCGGGACCCTGTGCCGGCAGCATGATGAAGGTAGGGGGGCCTGACCGTGGGTAAGTGCGGCCGGGAACCAACCATAACATATGGAGCAATTGGTTCAGGAACCAACAAGAGAGGGAGCAATTTTAGATCTAATTCTCAGTGGAGCACAGGACTTGGTGAGAGAAGTAATGGTGGTGGGGCCGCTTGGCAATAGTGATCATAATATGATCAAATTTGATTTAATGACTGGAAGAGGAACAGTGTGCAAATCCACGGCTCTCGTGCTAAACTTTCAAAAGAGAAACTTTGATAAAATGAGAAAAATTGTTAGAAAAAAACTGAAAGGAGCAGCTACAAAAGCAAAAAATGTTCAAGAGGCATGGTCATTGTTAAAAAATACCATTCTAAAAGCACAGTCCAGATGTATTCCACACATTAAGAAAGGTGGAAAGAAGGCAAAACGATTACCGGCATGGTTAAAAGGGGAGGTGAGTAAGTTAATATGTAGACATAAGTCCCTATGATATAATTTTATGGATATGATTAATGTAACTTACTTATCCAATTCATGTATAAGTTGAAATTGCAATAAAAATAAAATTAAAAAAAAAAAAGGGGGAGGTGAAAGAAGCTATTTCAGCCAAAAGATCTTCATTCAAAAATTGGAAGAAGGATCCAACAGAAGAAAATAGGATAAAGCATAAACGTTGGCAAGTTAAATATAAGACATTGATAAGACAGGCTAAGAGAGAATTTGAAAAGAAGTTGGCTGTAGAGGCAAAAACTCACAGTAAAAACTTTTTAAAATATATCCGAAGCAGAAAGCCTGTGAGGGAGTCAGTTGGACCAGTAGATGATCGAGGGATCCAGGAAACTACAGACCGGTTAGCCTGACTTCAGTGCCAGGAAAAATAGTGGAAGGTGTTCTAAACATCAAAATCACAGAACATATAGAAAGACATGGTTTAATGGAACAAAGTCAGAATGGCTTTACCCAAGGCAAGTCTTGCCTCACAAAGCTGCTTCACTTTTTTTGAAGGAGTTAATAAACATGTGGATAAAGGTGAACCGGTAGATGTAGTATACTTGGATTTTCAGAAGGCGTTTGACAAAGTTCCTCATGAGAGTCTTCTAGAAAAAGTAAAAAGTCATGGGATAGGTGGCGATGTCCTTTCGTGGACTGCAAACTGGCTAAAAGACAGGAAACAGAGAGTAGGATTAAATGGACAATTTTCTCAGTGGAAGGGAGTGGACGGTGGAGTGCCTCAGGGATCTGTATTGGGACCCTTACTTTTCAATATATTTATAAATGATCTGGAAAGAAATACGACGAGTGAGATAATCAAATTTGCAGATGACACAAAATTGTTCAGAGTAGTTAAATCACAAGCAGATTGTGATAAATTGCAGGAAGACCTTGTGAGACTGGAAAATTGGGCATCCAAATGGCAGATGAAATTTAATGTGGATAAGTGCAAGGTGATGCATATAGGGAAAAATAACCCATGCTATAATTACACAATGTTGGGTTCCATATTAGGTGCTACAACCCAAGAAAGAGATCTAGGCGTCATAGTGGATAACACATTGAAATCATAGGTTCAGTGTGCTGCGGCAGTCAAAAAAGCAAACAGAATGTTGGGAATTATTAGAAAGGGAATGGTGAATAAAACGGAAAATATCATAATGCCTCTGTATTGATCCATGGTGAGACCGCACCTTGAATACTGTGTACAATTCTGGTCGCCGCATCTCAAAAAAGATATAATTGCGATGGAGAAGGTACAGAGAAGGGCTACCAAAATGATAAGGGGAATGGAACAGCTGCCCTATGAGGAACGACTAAAGAGGTTAGGACTTTACAGCTTGGAGAAGAGACGGCTGAGGGGGGGATATGATAGAGATGTTTAAAATCATGAGAGGTCTAGAACGGGTAGATGTGAATCGGTTATTTACTCTTTCGGATAATAGAAAGACTAGGGGGCACTCCATGAAGTTAGCATGGGGCACATTTAAAACTAATCGGAGAAAGTTCTTTTTTACTCAACACACAATTAAACTCTGGAATTTGTTGCTAGAGGATGTGGTTAGTGCAGTTAGTATAGCTGTGTTTAAAAAAGGATTGGAGAAGTTCTTGGAGAAGTCCATTACCTGCTATTATGTTCACTTAGAGAATAGCCACTGCCATTAACAATGGAATAGACTTAGTTTTTGGGTACTTGCCAGGTTCTTATGGCCTGGATTGGCCACTGTTGGAAACAGGATGCTGGGCTTGATGGACCCTTGGTCTGACCCAGTATGGCATTTTCTTATGTTCTTAGATTGTGAAGAACTGCAGAAGAACTTTATGAGACTAGGAAAATGGGCTTCTAAATGACAGATACAATTTAATGTGGACAAGTGCAAAGTAATGTACACAGAGAGAAAATAATCCCAGCGATAGGTGCTGTCACTGTCTGCTCTGCTGGGGAGAGACAGTAGGTATGGTGTCTAGACAGAAACATACCTTGGAGAGGCCAGGTGGTCTGGAGGTGCAGTCTTCTGTCTGAAGCAACTGCCGTTCCCCATGGGTTCAGCCCTTGTGTGCAGGCAGCTGCCAGGACTTTCCAGGTGGAAGTAGGAACAAGGAAGGACCAAAGACAAAGACTGGATCAGGAAGCAAGAAAGCCAAGGACCAGGATCTGAGCAGGAACCAGGAATTGCAGGAACACAACCAGGCAATAATATGTCATGGGGTGAACTCTGTGTGGAACTAACAAAGATGTATCAGGCTAGAGCTCCTTATATACAGTGCTCTATTTGGGAAACACCTAATGGGCATCTAAGAGGGAGCCTTCGAAGGTGGGTCACCCTAACTTTGCTTTGCTTAGAATTTTCTGCAGGGGTCTTGGTGCTTCAGAGACCCTGTGGCTCCATTGCAGGATCTCCTGGCCTTGAATTCCTGGGGCCATGGGTTCAATCTCCTGCTGCCCTTGACAGGTATATGATGTTGGGTTCAATGTTAGAAGTCACCACCCAGGAGAAGATCCTGGGAGAGCTTCTGGACAATACCTTGAAATCTTCAGCACAGCAGTCAGAAAGGCAAATAGAATATTAGGAATTATTTGGAAAGGAATTGAGAATATCATAATGCCTTTGCATAGATCCATGGTGTGACTGGATCTGTGTAAATGCACTTTATTTGTATATGTGGGCTTTTGATAATTGCTACAACATATGCCATTGAATTGTCCATAAGTTCTACATGTGTAAGTCCACTTTACATGTGTAAATGACCAGGAGGCTCCCATCAGTATTGTGTGCAGTTCTGGTTACCCCATCTAGAAATAGATACAGTAGACAGAGAAGTGCGACAGAAATGATAAAAGTTACAATTTTTAATCTATATGTAGATAACGGTGAACAAAAACCCTGTAGAAATGTTAGTTGCTTTGACCATGTCCTCCGGCAACAGATTCCATAGCTTAATTGTGCACCAAGTGTCAAAATACTTACTATGATTTGTTTTAAATCTGCAGGTTGCTAGTGTCTCGGAGTGTCCTCTAAGTACTAGTGTTTGAAGGGATAAATAACTGTTCCCTATTTACCCATTCCACTCCACTCATGATTTCATAAATTCCAATTATATTTCCTCTGTTGTCTCTTTTTGAAGCAAAAGAGCTCTCATCTGTTCATCCTGTCTTCATAAAGGTGGTGCCAGAGGTGGCAGTAGTGAGTAGTGGATATTGAGCCTGGCTGGGCAGGTCTCCCACAGAATTCTGGAACAGCGAATCCTCTGCTAGGCTGAGCTGTAGTGGAAAGAGACTGAGAGTTATGAGTACACGAGAAGCATTCAGAGTCCCAGGTAGAATTAGGAGAAGTTCCGAGACAGGGAGAGCAGGCCCTCGAGGAGCGAGTACCTGATCCCTTGGAGCAGAGAGTTGTATTGAACTCACGTAGCAGTAACAGAGATTCCACTAGACGAGAGGTCTGGCACCGGAACAGAGGGCAGGCCCTCGAGGAGCGAGTACCTGGTTCCAGTGAAGCAGTTCTGTGGAACAGATGGTAGTTGTACTCACAGATGGAAACTGTTAGTGAAGTCTTCCAAGTAGAAAGGTTTGAAGATGCAGGCAGCGACTGAGGGAACATGGGCCCTCGAGGAGCGAGTACCGGTTTCCTGATAGCACCTGAAAGAAGCAGAAGAGGCCCCTGAGGAGCGGGTACCCCATTAGCAATAAGAGTTCCAGATAACGCTGAAGTAGCAGAGCAGCTTTGGTACGGAGAGCGAATCCCATCCATAGAGTTACCGTTGCTAACTCGATGAGCTAGCAAATACTGTAGGCTTAATATCCGGGCAGCGTGATGTCATATCAGGGGGACGCCCCTGACGTTCGTGCCAATGAGGAAATAAAGATGAGGGTGGCGTGCACCCTATGGTACCTTGGAGGAGCATGGCGGGAAGCAGCACCAAAGCCAGTCCGGGGACGCTGGAGAGGAAGGCAAACAGACGCCGCAGCAGCCAGTAGTCCGAGGTGAGCGGGAGGAGCTGCAAATAGTGAGAGGTAGGCGGGGCGAAGCTGTTGAAGATCGACGGTCACAACAATGTTGTGGAGGAGGAATAGCCTAGTGGTTAGAGCAGTGGACTATGAACCAGGAGACCAGGGTTCAAGTCCTGCTGTCGCTCCTTGTGACCTTGGGCAAGTCACTTTACCCTCCATTGCCTCAGGTACAAAAAACTTAGATTGTAAGCCCTCTGGGGATAGAGAAATACAGTACCTGAATGTAAACTGGTGTGATATCTCAATTGAGATCGAATGTCGGTATATAAAAATAATAAATAAATAAATAAATAAATGTGTCACTGCACGTGCAGATTTGTATTAGAATATTTTATAAAAGTATGAGTATGCATTTTCTACATTAAATAATTGTAATGTGTTAGTAATAACCCTGTGTCTAACATTGCCTCTTAGCCAGATAGATTTTGACTTGTCCGGCTAAATGGTGGCTGGATATTCAGATTTCGCCACTTAGATGGATAAGTCTATATCTAGCCAGCTAAGTGGTGCTGAATATTGGACATCCTCAGTTTATGCATGGAAGCAGGTATTTTATAAAGCTGGCTGATTTATGTGCATGCCTTGCTTGTGTGCATACATCCAAGCACCAGTTCACATAGCCCTTCGCCAGTTCACTCACCCCCTCCATTGTTTGATCCAGAGCCCCACCAAACAAACAATATATATATAATTGCACATTTAATATTAGCAGCTTGATAAGCAGGTATAAAAGCAGGTGTGCATGTTTGGCATGTACGTAAATATACTTGTACATCCCAGCACCACCCTGGAATGCCCTCAAAATGCCCTTCTTGTATGCGCATACTTTTTCATATGGCAGCAAGAGTACATATGTACTTCCAGCCTTCCAAAAATTGGCGTACCATGAACAGAGGCTATTTATGCATGCATAGCATGATTTTACACATACATATCCTGTATAATATTTAGGGCTGAGGCGTCTGAGAAATTTTGTTTTATGGAAATTCATTTACAGAAAAATGTTCATATTCTTATTTTCAAAAGCATCTTAGAAGGGCTTGTATCTTTGAGAAAAGCCAATTTTTGGTTTTCAAGTGTAAGATTTGGCATTAAAGCATCTGTAAATTCTTTCAGTGGAATGCTGCCACCTAATTTATCAGGATACTGCACTTTCCTAAGAATGATAGACAGTAATTAAAACTAAGCTGGTAATAACCTCTTCACTCTTGACATTTCTACAGGGTTTTTGTTCACCGTTATCTACATATAGATTAAAAATTGTAATTGGGCCAGAGATAGGGTTAGCAAAATCAACCACCTTCTAACTATTAGTTTGCTTGTGAGTGACACTTTCAAATTTTATTTAATCTGAGAAAATTGAGTTGAACTACAAAACCCTTGGTAAAGTTGAGATGGCCCGAGGTATTGTACTTAAAGCATGGTCAAAATGAAGCAGAACCTGAAATGCCTTTATGTCTAGCATAACCATAGTAAAACACATGTTTGAATTGCTTTGCAGACATTTTGTATGGTAAAAAAAGTGAAAAGGATGAACTGTGGAACATGCAAAACGTGTTTTCTTTTCATCAGGGTATTCCCTGCAAGTGGTGAGGAGGGGGGAAGGGGGGGGGGGGGAAGAGGTGAGGAGCCAGGAGCAAGTACATTAGCATTGCACCTCAAATTGGGGGGTAAGTGGGTGGATGGGATACTTGAGAGGGTGCCAGTGGCAGAGTGCAAGGGAGGCTGCCTCATGTACCTTCCTGCACTCCCTGCTTCCACCTTCATGTACAGAGACCTTAGCATCCTGGCTCTACTTTTTGTTTTCTTCCTAGGCTGCAAATGGGCAAGAGATTGTATGTACAATATGTAACCCTTTGTCAGGATTGCGCTGTATCACCTAGAGGTATTTATTGGTCAGGGCTGCTCCTGCCATCCTTCCCCTTCTTCCTGCACCTCCCAGGGAGTGAGCTCTTTCTGTGGGGGAAGAGGAAATCCTCTGTGGCCCAGGTGATGCAGAGTCCTCATGATGTGTCTGTCTGTGTGTGTGTGCATGTGTCTGTGTGTGTGTGTGTCTGTCTGTCTGTGTGTGTCTGTCTGTCTGTTTCTGTGTGTGTGTGTGCGTGTCTGTCTTTGTGTGTCTGACTGTTTGTTTCTGTGTGTGTGCGTGCGTGTCTGTGTGTGTGTGTGTCTGTCTGTCTGTGTGTGTGCGTGCGCGTGTGTGTGCATGTGTGTGTGTGTGTGTGTGTGTGTCTGTCTGTCTGTGTGTGCATGTGTATGTGTGTGTGTGTCTTTCTAGTGTGGTGTTCTCCTCAAGGATAGGCTGGACTCAGACTGGGTGTTCAAATCATATTTACTGATCATTTTCAAAAGATCAATCACTGTCCCACAAACATTCAACAAATGAAACTGAACAGATGAACTATTTACACGGGGTCTCTGCTGGGGTGCTGGCGTCCATCTCTCCAGCTCCTGGGAGCGAGCTTTCCACTGCCCTCTCATCTCTTAGGGGAATCCTAGGAGGGAGCCCCATGTCTCAAAAAGATCCTACCTGAGTCCAAAGTTCAGTCTGATACCTATAATCTGTGTGCTGATCCCTTTGGGGTGGAGATCCGATTGGGAGTCTCCCAAGGCTGGATGGTACAACCTTGATGGACCTCTCAGGGAGAGAGGCCTGATGTTCAGCTCACAGCTCTCAATCTCCTTCACTAGATTGTGCAGAGGGTTGGGACAAAAACCTCCACATGAACAAAAAGGGGAAAAATCCAAAGTCTCTGTCCAAAATATCTCACGCTGGGTAGTGCTGTCACTGGTCTTGCTTCCTCTAGGGAAGGTCTCCAGCCCCTGCTATCAGGATTGGAGGGGTTGCTCCTTTCCAAGCACAGAATGTTCCCCAGAATAAGAAAAAACTAACCCAAAAGCTAGAAAAAAATGCACCTCTACAAAAGGGAGGCAGACCCTCTCAGACAGGGAGTGTACTGAGAAGGGATCTCCACTGAATGCAAGAAAAATCACCAAGCTGGGTTAGTTGGCTCAGCAGGGAGAAATGGAAAAACAGCTCCTTACTCTTCAAAACCTAACTCAAATTGAAACCCCACACTTTACCTCTAACTCAGTCTTATGCCCCTGGGATATCCAATCACAGTCAGCTCAGTGGAGAGACTGAAAGAGAATGGAAATCCCATGTTGTTACTAGTCCAGATAGTAAGGGACCGGGCCTTCTAGTGATCAGCCGAAGGGTTGGCCACAAATACATTCCTTTGGTAGTATTTTTAATTGATTTGGTATGATTGCAGTATTTAGTAAGTGCTGGGTAATGCAAGGCCACAGTTAAGTCTTATAATTTCTTGGGCTCTGTGTTTCTTCTCATAGAATGATGATTCAAAGTTTCTGACCACCAAAGCAATACATTCAATTTGTAATCAGGGCAGAAGACACAGGACAGACACTGTAATCCCTTCCACCTAAAACTGTTAATTATTACTAAGCCTTAGAGGATAACTTTCAAACAGTCACGTGGGCATACGTGTATGCGTGCATGCCAGCTCCCGCCAATGGACGAGGCCATTTTATAACATGCGCGCATGTATGCACATACATGTACGCACAATTTTATATGGACGTGCACATGTGCGCCCAAATACCAGTTCACTGAGTAAGCGGGGGGTTAAAAACAACACGTGCTGATGCAATAGCTCTTTTTCCCAGCTCTCGCCCAACTCATGGATAGCATTTCCTCCCCCCCCAGTTATTTAGCTTCTTTTTACCCTTGGCCATTAAATCCCTGCTGACTCATCTCATTTTTATTTTAATATTTACACGTCATCCATAATGGAAGTAAAGCTATGCGGTAGGGGACCCTGGCGTGCGCTTGTGCACGTACTTGCGTGCACATTTCAACGTAACTTCCCAGATTGCCCATGCTCCATCCAGACCACGCCATCTTTTTGATTTGTGCGTGTACTGGGAGATATGCGTGCATTTGTGTGCTTTCTAAAATCCGCATGGTGCGCACCGGCCCAAGACAGACACGTATCTCCCGGTTTTGAACCTTTTAGTGTGGCTGGAACCATTTTGTTAGTCAGGGTGGTGGCTTGTTTTGGTTAGACACAGAGTAAGAAGGAAGTCTGGCTTCACCTCCCTGCCTCATCCGGCTTTTGCGTTTTGAAGAGGACCTCCACTGTGCTCTCCTTGCCAGAGGGTCCCTCTGGTTTTAGTTGCAATAAAATAGACTTTGCTGGAGCCCCTTTGGGACTCTCGTTCCAGGACTGAAGAGCAGTGAGCCCATTCACTCCCCGAATGTGGCAAGCACCTGTGAACCAAAATTAAACTACAGACCATCAGGGGCGGATTCCGGGTAAAGATCGGCCTGGGGATTTTCCGCCCAGGCCAGCCCAGGAGATACCCCATGGTCTGTCGAGTGCGGCTCTGTCGCGGCCACGTTCGGCAGACTACATGACCAGAGTGACCGGCCCACTGGGGGATGCCTGAGACCCCGATAGGCCAATCCGCCCCTGCAGACCATAGAGGCCACTACTACTGCCTTCATCATAAAGACCTGTCCTTGCTTACACTACTGCAGTAACAATACCAAGCAAGTCCCACTTAATAGCGTGAAAGTGATGATAATAATCTCTACAAGGAATCACTCACAAAAAAAGCTATAATTTGTACAAGTGGAGAGGATGAAGATGTATATAGAAATATGTATATATATATAAATGCGGTGGATATTATCTCATAACAAGTTCACAAATTAAAAACTTGTAAGTGAACAAACGGTATCTCATAGAAACCCTGCTCATATGAAACGCATTGCTCTGCTCATATGGTACCCATCGGGGCAGATTTTCAAAGCCTATGCGCGGGGGGGGGGGTTACGCGCACCGGGCCTATTTTCAAAAGGCCCAGTGGTGCGCGTAAAGCCCCGGGACGCGCGTATGTCCCGGGGCTCGAAAAAGGGGTGGGGTGTGGCGGTCCAGGGCGGGCGCATGGCCAGAGTCTCCAGGCACAGCGGCCATTTGCTGCTTTGCCCGGGATCGCATGCCGACCGTCGGCAGGCACGCGTAACTTACGCCTACCCAGAGGCAGGCGCAACTTATAAAATAAAGGTGGTGGGGGGGGGGGGGGGATTTAGGTAGGGCTGGGGGGAGGGTTAGATAGGGGAAGGGAGGGGAAGGAGGGGGGGGGGGCAGAGGGAATAGGGAAAGCCATCAGGGCTCCCCTAGGGCTCGGCGCGTGCAAGGTGCACCCCCTTGCGTGCGCCAACCCCGGATTTTATAACATGCGCGGGTCTGCGCGTGCATGTTATAAAATTAGGCGTAGATTGGTGCGTGCCGCGTTGCGCGCACCAATCTACGCCTGCACGTAGCTATTAAAATCTGGCCCATTGTTTTTTGAAACATGACCTGCGTTTTGAAAGCCGATCTTGATCAGGAGCTATAAGGTTAATAAGGTTGTTTACTTATTGTATAATTTGTTCTATGTAAAGCCTGTTGCTAAAATTAACGTTTTTTGTAAACCGAGGTGATGTATATCTATACGTACCGCGGTATATAAGAACCTCTAAATAAATAAATAAATAAATAAATAAATAAATAAATAAGAGAGAAATTAAAACAGACGTCAAAATCCTGTTACAATCACTGGCCGCGGGCCATCCCGCTCGGCCTCCCCGGCTCCCCGATGCTCTGTTCCAGCCCTCGGTTCTCAGGTCTTGGCGCCCAGCTCCTCTCGACGTGGCCGGCATCTCTCCCATGCTGCCGGGGCTGTCCTGGGCCGGCAAACATGTGGGACGCCGCCGACTCCTGCTTCTCCTGCTCCTTCCCCTCAGTGCGCACAGGCGCCGCCTCGGGCATTTAAAAGGCCTGCGGCGGGAAGACGCCGCTGGCCTCCTCCGATGACGTCAGGGCTCTTGCCCTATTTAAACCCACAGCAGACTTCCACCCGATGACTTGGCAACAGGTCTCTTCGCTCTAGGTTCCTGTTTCTGCATTCCTGTTACTGCCCTCCAGTTACTGTGTTCCTGATCCAGCCTGCCTGTCCCAGCCTCCAGCCCTTCCTTCCTGCCCTCCTGATCTGGTCTCTCTCTCCTTTACCCTCTCAGATGGATCTCCCAGCTTCCTGACCTCAGACCGGACCTCTTCCTGCTGTTTCGCCACCAGCCCCGACCTCTTGGACTGTACTTCACCTTGCTGCTTCTCACTTGCCTCGACCTCGGGACTGGACTGGGATATTCGCTGGCCTCTTTCCTCTGGCCGTGGATTGGACTTCACCACACCTTCACTCATCCACATCATCCCGACCTGTGTTCACAGGGGCCCACCTAAGACCAGCTGGCCCCCGTACCCAAAGGCTCAACCCGCGGGGAATGTGGGCTGGTAGTTGCGAAGCTCCCATTGGCCCCTGCATCTCTTCAGCCTCGCCTCCCGATGGTGGGGACCTGGAGGAGTTTACCCCTTCAGGTAGCACCAACTTCACCTCGGGCCAAGAGTCCACAATCCATACCGGATTCATAACAAATCCTGATAGAACTGTCTCTCTACATCATATGACGGTCTTGAAACGACGTGTCACAAATGTCTATTTTTATAGGTTTCTACAGCATCTTTAAAGAACCAATAAGAAAGCTCACTGCAAACCAGCTGAGATCTGTGTATACAAATAATGGAAACAATAAAATGAAGGGAATGAAGACCCAGTGTTATTACATGAGTCTCTTATATCAAAGAATGCCAGTCCACTTCTTCACTGAGACCATGTGCAGCAAACAATCAAAATTTAAAGATCCAAAATTGTTCTTGAAAATTAAGGAGATGAAGTCTGTCACCCCCTCTCCAATGGATGCTGGGATACAAAGTTGATCACTGTCCAAGAGAGTTGATTAAAGAATTGGTAATGATCCGTACAATGTACATTTCTTTATTTAAAAGTATTTATACACTGCCCCTCCCAGGTTATACAATAGAGGTGCTAGTCTTTCCCATTTTCACATAACTCCTCTGTTCGATGAGTCTAATCCTCATTGCTCTCTTGAAGGTGAATTTTAAAAGTCCTATGTGCGTCAAAGCAGGGGATATGTGCAAAGTTTGGGCCGGCGCGCGCTGTATGGATTTTAAAAAGCACATATGTCCGCACTTATCTCTTCGTATGCACACAAACATTTTTTGCAAAAAAAGAGGCGAAGCATGGGCATTCCTAGATTTCCCAATGAAATCTGTGCATAAGTATTTATGCACACAAGCATGCACTTGTATAACTTTGCTTCTGCTATGGACTGAAAGTCCTGAAACAAAAAAATCTAAAGAGGTTAGCAGGGTTTTAAGGGTTGAGACTAAATGAGTAAAAGGTAGGATAATTAACTATGGGGGGGGGGGGAGGGGTTTTAGGAAGTCCTATCCTTTACCTGGGGGAACTGGGAATGAACTGGGAAACTGGCCATAGCATTGGCACATGTCTCTACTAAAATCCACCCACTTACGCAGTAGAGGCGGCATTTGCGTGCACATGCGCATGTCCATATAAAACTGTGCGCACATGTACGTGCATTTACTCGTGTATGTTATAAAATGGTTACGTCCTTTGGCATGAGCTGGCATATGCATGTACATATGTGTCCACGCAGCTGTTTAAGTTACAATCTTGCTGCGTCCAGCGTACATCTTAGGACAAGGATATGTTAGAACAGAATTTCGACAGGCATGCACAATGCTATCAATATGATTTTTGTGCATCTGTGATAACAGGCAAGGAATGGATTGACCTTGTCTCTATTTATAATAGTCAGGCGTTTTTCCTCTATTTGTAGTTCCAATTATGTGTTATACGTGATCATATAAGTCCTTGTCGGATAGTGATCAACTTTGTATCCCAGCATCCATGGTGGGGGGTGACAGACTTCTGAAATTACTCCTTCTCCTTAAAAATCAATTCTGAACATAAGAACATAAGAAATTGCCATGCTGGGTCAGACCAAGGGTCCATCAAGCCCAGCATCCTGTTTCCAACAGAGGCCAAACCAGGCCACAAGAACCTGGCAACTACCCAAACACTAAGAAGATCCCATGCTAGTGATGCAATTAATAGCAGTGGCTATTCCCTAAGTAAACTTGATTAATAGCCGTTAATGGACTTCTCCTCCAAGAACTTATCCAAACCTTTTTTGAACCAAGCTACACTAACTGTACTAACCAGATCCTCTGGCAACAAATTCCAGAGCTTAATTGGGCATTGAGTGAAAAAGAATTTTCTTCAATTAGTCTTAAATGTGCTACTTGCTAACTTCATGTGCTACTTGCTAACTTCATAGAATGCCCCCTAGTCCTTCTATTACTCGAAAGTGTAAATAACCGAGTCACATCTACTCGTTCAAGACCTCTCATGATCTTAAAGACCTCTATCATATCTCCCCTCAGCCATCTCTTCTCCAAGCTGAACAGCCATAACCTCTTCAGCCTTTCCTCATAGGGGAGCTGTTCCATCCCCTTTATCATTTTGGTTGCCCTTCTCTGTACCTTCTCCATCGCAATTATATCTTTTTTGAGATGCGGCGACCAGAATTGTACACAGTATTCAAGGTGTGGTCTCACCATGGAGCGATATAGAGGCATTATGACATTTTCCGTTTTATTAACCATTTCCTTCCTAATAATTCCTAACATTCTGTTTGCTTTTTTGACTGCTGCAGCACACTGAGCTGACGATTTTATCCACTATGATGCCTAGATCTTTTTCCTGGGTGGTAGCTCCTAATATGGAATCTAACATCATGTAACTACAGCAAGGGTTACTTTTCCTTATATGCAACACCTTGCACTTGTCCACATTAAATTTCATCTGCCATTTGGATGCCCAATCTTCCAGTCTTGCAAGGTGGGCCTGTAATGTATCACAGTCTGCTTGTGATTTAACTACTCTGAATCATTTTGTATCATCTGCAAATTTGATAACCTCACTCATCATATTCCTTTCCAGTTCATTTATATATATATTGAAAAGCACCGGTCCAAGTATAGATCTCTGAGGCACTCCACTGTTTACCCTTTTCCATTGAGAAAATTGACCACTTAATCCTACTCTCTGTTTCCTGTCTTTTAACCAATTTGTAATCCATGAAAGGACAAAGCCTCCTATCCCATGACTTTTTAGTTTTCTTAGAAGCCTCTCATGAGGGACTTTGTCAAACGCCTTCTGAAAATCCAAATACACTACATCTACTGGTTCACCTTTATCCACATGTTTATTAACCCCTTCAAAAAAATGAAGCAGATTTGTGAGGCAAGACTTCCCTTGGGTAAATCCGTGTTGACTGTGTTCCATTAAACCATGTCTTTCTATATGCTCTACGATTTTGATCTTGAGAATACTGTTGCATTCTAAACTAGGGCTAGTCCCCCCCTCCCCCCAATGGACTAGGAGATGATCAGTTACAGGCAAGCCTCTGGGGGAGGGCCTATTCAAGCATGTTGTCTCTGCCTAAGCTGATGTTCATCCTAAGGGCTGGGAGCTAGCGCCATCTAGTGGCTGACCGGGGATTGCCACATTTAGGAAAAAAATATTTATATTCTTCATCAGAAAAAGAAACATGCCACCAATTAGAATCAAATAACTATAATTACAGTATACACAAAGAAAACAATTGTCTTTTATGTCCTGGGGGAAGACCGAGGAGGAAAAACAAAAAAACAAAACAACAAAACATGCATATATCCGGTAATAATTGTATCAATCTACTGTGAATGCTAATCTTAAATATTCTCGCATATGGGTACCAGATACAGTCTTGCTATGAAGGCAGCCTGGTATCGCCTGAGCTTGTGTAAGGTGAATAGGCTCAAGAAAATCAGTCGTGCATCTACAAGGAAACTTTAAAAAGTGAGCATCAACAGAAATAGTATGTTAACATCTCATGGAAAGCTTTCTTTTTGGTCCAGTTCCCAGGTCCCTCGTCTGTTCACCTTTCATGGCATGCCACCGTCGTGGTCCTTGACCATCCCATGGGGGGGGCTGTGTAGGGCGCCTCGTGGTACAAGGCCTTTGTTGCGTCCTTCAGGCTCAGATGACTTTGTCCGACATGCCTCACCTTTCTCTCAGCTTTCTCCACCAGCCTCGGGAGTATGGCGTCTGTGGCGTTTCCCTGCCGCACCTGCCGGCTTCCCTGGAGCGGCTCTGGTGCGGCGTTCGGCCATCTTGACCCGAGGTCTCCTAGGGCGCGCGCACGTGTGCGTCCCTACCTTTGTAGCAGTGTTGGCGTGAACCTCGGGGGCGTCCCCCTCGAGTGACGTCACTGCTTCCGCATATTTAAGGTTGCCCATTTGCTGACTCTCGTCGAGTTAGCAAGGATCGGTATGCCCCAGTCTGAAGATACTCTGCCGCTTCTATCCACTGGAAGCTATCTTCACCCTTCGGGGTTCTCTAACGTGGGTACCTGCTCTTCGGGGTGCCTATCCTCTTACAGGTACTCGCTCCTCGAGGGCCTGTGTGTCTATCCTGCTGCCTGCTCCATTCTTCAACCTGCTGGAAATCCATCTATCAGCTACAGAGAGTGAGTACAACTTCTACCAGTCTGTCTCGCATCAGATCCTTGCTACCTCTCTGCATCTCTTGGCAAGGGAGACCCTACACCACCATTGTGGAACGGGTCTCCCTTGCCAAGAATTACAGACTGCTACCAGCTAACTTGCTCTCTACTGCCACCTCTGGTGGTCATTCTAGCTGTACAATAAAATAAACTATCTCTGTGTTTGTGCTATTGAGTCTAGCCCAGTGCATCAGTCTCCCTACGGGGCTCCTCCCCATAGGAGATAACATCACTGTTGCCCCTGAGAATCCACCAAACACCTCGATATCATAACAGCCTTCTTCTTGTCAGCAGTGCAAGCCTCTGGAAGACTCCTGTTTTATAATCTAGCTCCTGAGTATCCTGAGTCTTGAATCCTGTCCCGGTCTTCGGAGCTCCTTGTGCCTGCTTCCATCCATGCCCAAGACTGCCAGAACCTGCTCCTCTTCAGTGTGGACCACGACCAGCCACAGGCGGCTGTATAGAGCGTGCCCTGATGCAGGCCTCTCTTGAATCTTCATCATGTCTTGGCTTCAAGTTCCATTGTCTCGTCTGGAGTCTGCTTTTCTTTCGGTGTGGTCCGCGACCAGCCATGGGCAGCTGTGTAGGGCGTGCTGCGACACAGCACTCATCCAGTACTTTCTCCTGAATCCTTGTATGAGTCTTCTGAGCAACCTGAATCCTTGTGCATGTCTGTGTCCTCCGAGTATCCTAGCCTACATCTGAGTACTCCGAGTATCCTAGTCTACGTCTGAGTCTTCCGAGTATCCAAGTCTACATCTGAGTCCTCCAAGTAACCTGAGTCTACATCTGAGTCTTCTGAATATCCTGAGTCTTTGAGTCTTCTTGTTCCTGCCCTCAGCCTCCGTCTGGTCTCATGCACTCGTCGTTCCCAAGCAGTGTGTCTGGAAGGGCTATCGAGTGGCCGGAGGGCTACTCTTGAGACCAGCACTGCGTTGCTGGGTCTCATTGGTGCGTGTAGGTCCAGTGGAGGGCTGAGCCTGTTTGTTCCTGATCCAGACGTTCCTTGCCTCATCTTCAGTCTAGCCTTGTTCCTGCTTTACCCATGCTCATACCTTCTCACCTCTCGTGGTGTGTATTGGGGCTTCTCCCTGAGCCCCACCATGATCCAAGGGCTCACAACCCCCATTGAGATAGGACCGCGCCTCCACGCTCCTAACACAACTACAGTATGTTAGTCTCATCGGTCCACAAAGTCTGGAGATGGGACAATTGAACCCAAGTTATTGGAGTAGCAAAACAACAAGGCTGATATGTAGGGATCACCAGGGGTCATAAGGCAGAAAGTCCATTCTTGAATTTCATCACTTGAGCACAGACAATGAGGAAAGACTTTGATATGGTTTCCTTGGCAACACTTTGTAAAGCATAAAAAGGTGCACTGTGGGAAAAATCAAGAATACAAACCTTTATTATAAAGGAAGGGAAGGAGAAGGTAGCATTTAGTTTATAGAAACAGAATGGGTTTATTTTGTTGTTGGAAAAATATGGTTTCCAAATAAGGGCAGCAGAAAAAAGAAAATAAATATTATTAAACCAAAATGCACATGCCCTCTCTAGTACAATCCTTTGCTTGTTCTTAGCTCTTGTTAAAATCAGACAGCGTTTATTTATTTATTTATTGTGCCTATGAGGCATCTGAGGATGTTGTATTGATGTTACAATACCCGTGTTAGAAAAATCTGATTAAAGTATCTGAAAAGAAGTGATTCAATTTAGATATGAGAGCGTCACATCACAAGGTCAAAAACTGCAGGTTGTTGTCATTATTCTGGTTGTACACAACGCAGTTCAACATCAGGAGGGGGAAATTGAGTCTGATAAGGAGGGATTCAGGGTCAAGACAGGAGCTTAGTGAAAACTGAAAGCAGATCTTTAATATCAATAAGGCAGATAGACTCTAATGTCAAACTATTATCATGCCAATACAGATTAATAAAGATAAGGAAAAGAAAATAAACTTTATTAATGAATTTCATTGTTACATAGCACATCTAAACTGAAAACTGTTACTGTGATGGCATGGCTGTCAGTGTTTGATAATCCCCCGAGCAGAAGCAGGGCTGGACCTGGATAGAGCAGGCTTGTGCAGAACAGGTCAGGCCTGGCTCCAGGATCTTCTGCCTGGACCGGACACCTCCCCCTCAGGTTCTTGTGGCTGGTAGGGCTTAGCAGGAGGTGCACTCAGGAACAAGTACAAATGGACACCCAAAGCAGTGCACAAGAGGCAAGACAAAATGGAACAGGACAAATGTAACAAAAGGCAAAAGCAAGCAGAGAAAGCAGGTCACAAACTTGGGCCAAATTCAGGGCAGACAGAAAGACTAAGCAGAACAGGATACATAGTAAGAACAAACCCAGACAGAATATCAGAAGGCCACAGACTTGGGCCAGTACATGGTACAAAGCAAAGCAAGAACACAAATACAAAGGACCACAACAAGGATCATGACTAGGAACTCCAATCTGAGGCACTGAACTTGCTGAGGGGCAGGCTTATATCCTGTGGCAGTACAAGGAACATGGCCACCAGAAGGACCTCTAAGCCATAGAGATGTGCATTCGTTTATCACGAATTAGGCAAATTCAACGAAATTGGTTCGGGGGACCTGAACCATGAAACGGATTTTTTCGGGTTAGTGCGGGGGAGGGGCACATTTATTTTAAAAAAACAAAAAACCACCCCAACCCTTCAATTTTACTTTCTTACAACCCCCCTACCATCCCGATCCCTCCCCAAGACTTACTAATAGCCCTGGTGTTCCAGCGGGGTCCCGCAAGCGATCTCTCCCTCTGGGCTGTCGGGCTGTTGGGCCTGCTATGAATCAAAATGGCACCGATGGCCCTTTGCCCTTACGATGTCACAGGACGGCCAGCGCCATCTTGTGCTCCTACCATGTGACAGGGGCCGACCAATGGCACCAGTAGCCCCTGTGACACCGTAAGGGCAAAGGGCCATCGGCGCCATTTTGATTCGTAGCAGGCCCGACAGCCCGGAGGGGGAGATCACTCGTGGGACCCCGCTGGACCACCAGGGCTTTTAGTAAGTCTTGGGGAGGGATCAGGATTTTGGGGGAGTTGTAAGAAAGTAAAATTGAAGGGTTGGGGTGGTTTTTTCCGATTTATTTTCCCAATTCGTTTTTTTTCCCCCGATTCATTTTTTTGACTCGTTTTCCCGATGCGCGCCAACAAAAAAACGACCCGCCAAAAAACGAAATTTTCGATGAAGTGCCCGAACTGAAAAACGTCCCAATACGAAAAAACGAAGCTCATCTCTACTAAGCCACAGGATTTGGAGGACTGAGCAGCAGATACAAAGTGCTCACTGAGAGCCCCTGCTGGCAGAAGGCAAACATTACATGCAGATTCTCACAGTTACCAGATAGCTTCTGAAAATCCTCCATAAATATCACAATAGTGCAAACCCCAAGAATTATTTTCTAATGTAGTAATCCTACAGCACTGCCCTATGGTTTCCTGCATCGGTAATCCTCAGTTTTTACTCACTGATCCCCAGATCCTGTCGTCCTCTTTCTTCCTTCTCAGTGTTTCAGGCTGACTTGTGTCGCATCAGGATCACACGGTGTTGAACCCAGCAGGGAACGTCATGTCAGGTGTCACAGTGCAGCAGCTAATGTGTCATCAGAGATGGGGGATGGCCCGTGAGGTCAGCATCTCTGAAGGGAAATGTCAACGCACACACACACCGGGCAATGAGCAGATTAAAACAAAGCGGGCAGTGCACGCTAGGGAAATTCCAGGTTCCCTGAAGCTGAAATCCTGGCACGGCTAATTAAAGCAAGTTCTAAGGAAAAACCATGATGACAGGAAGTCCTGGCAGAATAACCCACTATTGGGAGGAAATCAAAGACAATGGTGGCAGGAAATTTAGGAGCAAATTCATTAGGCTATTCACAGTGGCACAAACCAATCAGTAATTCAAAGTTTCTAGGCCAAAGCAAGAAAGACTGAGAGGTCCATATTCAAAAGGGGTTAGCCTGGGTAATCTTTTCTTTCCCCACTCTCATTGGCTACATTTTTAACTTTTTCCCCTGGTTAGATGATGGAGAGGGATGTGTGTCTGAGGCACAGGGTTTCAGTTTAGCTGGGAAGCACTGGGGAGATTTGGTTGCAGAAAATGCTGTTGTGAATTTACCCGGGTGCACTAACTTGGGTAACTTCTGGTTCTGGGCAGGGGGTGGGCGAGAGAGTGGTGGTGGTGGGGTTTGTTAGTTAGTGGTGGGGTACGGTGATGGAGGAGAGGGCCTGGAGCCTGAGGGAGAGACTTGGGCTGCCATGGACCACTCCATATTTTTACATTGGGAGATTGGAGGGGGTGGGGAGTGGAGGAGGCAGGCTGGGCACTACATCTTTACATTAATGAACTTATTTTGGAGAAAGTGACTCTTCCTGCTTTGTCGGCTTTTTTGTTTTCAAAGTCAACAATTATCCAGATAGGTGGTGGTGGACATCTGCTATGAGTGTGCATTGGTGCTCCTGATTGTAATCATTTGCACGTGGAAATTTAGCTCGTGTATTTTCCTTGCCGTTCTTCAGCTTTTACATGTGTAAATGATCAAATTTTATAACATGCACCCATGAAGGAAATGACCAGTTTTACTAATGAGTCCACCAGTTTGCCCAATCTGTCTTTAGGTAATCAAGACCTCCCTGGTTTTTCAGCCTGAACTCCCCCCACTTTACCCAGACCCGTCACCCAGTCAGTATTTGACTATAAAGAATCATATTCTGACCTTACACCTGATAATGAGCAGGTTTAGATATGCACAGGTAACAGCTGTATGCACGTCGCATTTGCAGGTTTTAAAATAGCACCTTATATGCATAAATGTGTTTCCCACTGTGGAGTTCTCTGCCTGCCCCTTTTTTATATGAGCAAATTTATTGGCACACCATTACTTATGCACTGCAGGTTTGAGGTTTATAAAAAAGCAGCTGCGCAAACATGAGCTAATTGCGCGCGCACGTGCTCAATTTTTCATGCACAACTAGTGCCCAGCCTGCCTCCACCTTTAAGGAGATAATTTTCAAAAGGTTTTACGCACATAAATGGACAATGTGAGTTAAGGGGACTTTTGAAAATAGCTACTTTTACAGACAGCTCCTTTGAAAATTCCCTCTACAACGCTGAATTGTCCAAAATTTTACACACGAAAATGCACTTTTCGTGCAAAAATTGGCTTTTGAAAATTGGTACGGCATGCTACTTTTATGTGTGTAACTCCTTTAAAAACGATCTCCTTATTGGTGAATTTTGAAAGCTGGTGTGCGCCAAAACCGGGAGATACAAGTGTATGGCTGGCCGGTGCGTGCCGAGCGGATTTTAAAGGCTGACCCTGTACACGCATATCATCTCCTAGTATGCACACAAGTGGGAAAGCACAAAAAAGGGGTAGGGTGTAGTCGGCGGGGCAAGGGCAGGACAAGGGCGTTCCGGGACTTTAACATGAAATGTGCGTGTAAGCATTTAAACGCACAAGCGCGCGCCGGGGTCCCCTAGGCTAGTCGGTGAGGTTTTAAGTGTTGGGACTAGCAGGAGGGAAAGGAAGGCTATTTAACTAGGGGGAAGTCCTATCCCTTAACTGGGAACGAACTGGGAAAACTAGTAATGGTGTTGGCGTCTGTCCCTTATATAATTCCCCCACTTATGCGGTAGAGGCGGCATTTGTGCACACATGTGCACATACATATAAAATTGTGCATACATATACATGTGTTCAGCCTATTTTATACCAAGCACGCATATATGCACGTATGTTATAAAATAGTCATGTCCTTTAGCATAGGCCAGCATACACGCGTACATGTGCACCTGCATGCCGGTATCAGTTACTGTCAGTGAGTTTGTATGAGGTAGATTAAGAACATAAGAGCATGCCATACTGGGTCAGACCAAGGGTCCATCAAGCCCAGTATCCTGTTTCCAACAGTGGCCAATCCAGGCCATAAGAATCTGGCAAGTACCCAAAAACTAAGTCTATTCCATGTTACCGTTGCTAGTAATAGCAGTGGCTATTTTCTAAGTCAACTTAATTAATAGCAGGTAATGGACTTCTCCTCCAAGAACTTATCCAATCCTTTTTTAAACACACCTATACTAACTGCACTAACCACCTCCTCTGGCAACAAATTCCAGTTTAATTGTGCGTTGAGTGAAAAAGAACTTTCTCCGATTAGTTTTAAATGTGCCCCATGCTAACTTCATGGAGTGCCCCCTAGTCTTTCTATTATCTGAAAGAGTAAATAACCGATTCACATCTACCCGTTCTAGTCCTCTCATGATTTTAAACACCTCTATCATATCCCCCCTCAGCCGTCTCTTCTCCAAGCTGAAAAGTCCTAACCTCTTTAGTCTTTCCTCATAGGGGAGCTGTTCCATTCCCCTTATCATTTTGGTAGCCCTTCTCTGTACCTTCTCCATCACAATTATATCTTTTTTGAGATGCGGCGACCAGAATTGTACACAGTATTCAAGGTGCGGTCTCACCATGGAACGATATAGAGGCATTATGACATTTTCCGTTTTATTCACCATTCCCTTTCTAATAATTCCCAACATTCTGTTTGCTTTTTTGACTGCCGCAGCACACTGAGCCGACGATTTCAATGTGTTATCCACTATGACGCCTAGATCTCTTTCTTGGGTTGTAGCTCCTAATATGGTACCTAACATTTTGTAACTATAGCATGGGTTATTTTTCCCTATATGCATCACCTTGCACTTATCCACATTAAATCTTATCTGCCATTTTGATGCCCAATTTTCCAGTCTCAGAAGGTCTTCCTGCAATTTATCACAATCTGCTTGTGATTTAACTACTCTGAACAATTTTGTATCATCTGCAAATTTGATTATCTCACTCATTGTATTTCTTTCCAGATCATTTATAAATATATTGAAAAGTAAGGGTCCCAATACAGATGTTGTAATCCGGAAGTGGAATCTTGGGCCGACCGACGATGGAGGACGGTCGGGAGGCAGACACATGCTGCTGGAGCTGAATCTTCACCTGGAAACCCGTGACCCCCCCCAGAGGAGCTGTTGGGGTCCGGATCGCTAGGACTTAGGCGGCTTAGGAGGAGCCTGTAGGGACCCGGACCGCTGGGACTTAGGAGATAAGGCGCTGTGGAAGAAGACCAGGAGCGGAGTAGAAGCTGGACGGGCCACCAGAGACAGCGAAGACAGACGGACCGAGGTCTGGGCAGGCAGCAGAATACGGAGCGATGAGACAAGTCGGAGTCAGTTCAGGTAAGCAGGCAGTCAGGTAAACTGGCAGGCTGGCAGGCAGGCAGGCTGACTGGCAGGCAGGCAGATAGACTGGCAGGCAGACAGGCAGACTGACAGGCAGGCAGGTAGACTGGCAGGCAGGCAGACTGAGCAGGAACAGCAACTTTCTAGGTGACCGCGTTGCAAGGCAACAGAACCTAGCAGATGCCGGGTTTACAACCCCCCAGCATCTGAGGTCACAGAAGGGGTCTGACGTCACAGAAGGAGGCGTGTCCGGCTGACGTCACAACAGTACCCCCCATCTTACGCCCCCTCCTCAAGGGTCCAGGTTTATTGAGATAGTCGTGATGAAACTGGGTTAACAGGGACTTGTCCAGTATATTTCGAGCAGGTTCCCAAGAGTCCTCCTCAGATCCGCACCCCTCCCAAGCCAGGAGGTATTCCCAACGACGGTTGTGGAAGCGCACATCCAATACTTCTCGTACCTGATATGTGGGTTCTTCGTTAGAGGGGGCCGGTACCGTATCAGCACTGGGTTGATGGAAGCGGGAAACTACCACAGGCTTCAACAGGGAGACGTGAAACACATTGTGAATGCGAAAGGAGAAGGGAAGCCGGAGCCTGTAGGACACCAAGCCAATCCGTTCTGCCACCTGGAAAGGTCCACAATATCTGGAGGCTAATTTCCGTGAGGATGCAGGCAAGTTGAGGTTCTTGGTACTTAACCACACTTTGGTACCGGGCAGAAAAACTGGTGCCGGGCGCCGATGGTGATTGGTAACCCTTCGTGCTTTGATAGCAGCATGAGAGTCGTTGCTGAATAACCTTCCACCACTGGTAAAGCTGGAGAGCCGATGTTTGCGCTGCAGGTGAGGGAACGGCCACAGGAATTGGTACTGGTGGTCTAAGGTTCCGACTGAAGACCGACTGAAAGGGTGATAGCCCTGTAACCGAATGTGTGTGGTTATTGTATGCAAACTCGGCCATGGTAGAAGGGAGACCCAGTTATCCCTTCTTTCGGAAATGAAGCTGCGGAGGAATGTCTTAAGGGAGCGAATCATTCGCTCGGTCTGCCCGTTGCTCTGAGGATGGAACGCCGTGGACAGATTTAACTGTATTCCGAACTTTTTGCAGAGGGCCCGCCAATATCGGGCCGTGAATTGTGGCCCCCGATCGGACACGATACTCTGAGGGAGCCCGTGGGCCCGAAAGATGTGTTGCGTGAAGAGGAGAGCCAGCTCTGGTGCCGAGGCCAGTTTAGGCAAGGGAACGAGGTGAACCATTTTAGAGAAATGGTCAACGATGACCCAGATTACGGTGTTTCCTTCAGAGGATGGTAGATCAACCACAAAATCCGTGGCAATGTGAGTCCACGGCTCGGTGGGAATCGGTAGAGGTTGTAAGAGGCCCCAAGGCCGACCACTGACTGGTTTTTGTTGGGTACACACCGGGCAAGACTCAACGTATGCACGTACATCCTGACGAACCTTGGGCCACCAGTAGTAACGATTCAGGAGATCTAGCGTCCTGTCTGCTGGCATGACCTCCTATGAGGGAGTCATGGGCCCACTCGAGAACTTTTGTGCGATCCCGACGAGGAACCACTACTCTCCCCAGAGTGTGGACGCTGGTACTGGCGAGGCAGATTTTGGCTGGGTCGATGATATGCTGAGGAGGATCTTCTTTTTCCTCAAAGATAGTATTGCGGGATAAAGCGTCTGCCCGCACGTTCTTCGAGGCAGGCCGATATTTGAGGACGAAGTCGAATCGACTGAAAAATAATGACCAGCGAGCCTGCCTGGGATTGAGCCGTTGGGCTTGAGTGAGAAATTCCAAATTTTTATGGTCAGTATAAACAGTGACCGGGTGTTGAGCCCCCTCCAGCCATTGCCTCCATTCTTCAAAAGCTAACTTGATAGCTAACAATTCTTTGTCACCTATTCCATAGTTGGCCTTGGCAGGAGTGAATTTTTTTGAGAAATAAGAGCATGGTAGAAGGTGTCCAGTACTGGAGCATTGAGAGAGCACCGCTCCAACGACGACACTGGAGGCATCAACTTCGACAATGAAAGGGCGCGATGGGTCGGGATGTCGTAAACAGATGTCCAGTAGAAAGGCCTCTTTCAAGTCCTTGAATGCTTTACAGGCCTCAGTGGACCAGTGTCGAGTATCCGCGCCCTTCTTGGTTAGGGCGGTCAGAGGAGCAACTAGTTGCGAATACCGTGGTATGAAGTGCCTGTAGAAATTCGCGAATCCTAGGAATCGCTGCAGTGCTTTTAGGCCCACGGGTTGGGGCCATTCCCTAATTGCGGATATCTTATTAAGGTCCATGAACAACCCCGTGGCAGAGATAACATACCCCAGAAAAGGTAAAGTGTCCTGTTCAAATAAGCACTTCTCAAGCTTTGCACAGAGATGATGATCGCGCAGGATCTGAAGTACTTGCCGGACGTGGTGCCGGTGGGAGTCCAGGTCTCGGGAAAAAACGAGGACATCGTCCAAATATACAATTACGCAGGAATATAGTAGTTCTCGAAGTATTTCGTTCATCAGATGTTGGAACACAGCAGGCACATTACTCAAGCCGAATGGCATGACCAAATACTCGTAATGTCCGTCCCGGGTGTTAAAAGCGGTCTTCCATTCATCCCCGGGACGGATCCGAACCAGGTTGTAGGCGCCTCTTAAGTCCAACTTGGAAAATACCTGTGCTCCCTGGAGTCTAGCCAATAGTTCAGGAATTAGAGGTAACGGGTAGCGATTCTTTTTAGTAATGGCGTTCAACCCTCGGTAATCGATGCACGGCCTCAAAGTCCCATCTTTTTTGGCTACAAAGAAAAAGCCTGCCCCTGCAGGTGACTTAGAAGGGCGGATGAACCCCTTGGCGAGATTCTCGGTGATGTAGTCTGACATTGCTCAAGTCTCCGGCTGAGAGAGGGGGTACACTCTTCCCCGAGGCGGAATTGCGCCGGGAGCAGATCAATTGCGCAGTCGAAGGGATGGTGTTGAGGCAAAAGTTCCGCTTTTTCTTTGGAAAACACGTCGGCAAAGTCCGCATACTGAGACAGAAGCAGAGATCCAGTGTGAGCCAAAGGAATCTGATGAACCACACCTGATTTGATGCAGGATCGAAAGCAACGGGAGCTCCATTGGGTAATCTGCAAATCATCCCATTGAATCACCGGCGAATGTTGCTGAAGCCAGGGTAGTCCGAGAACCACTGGGTGTACAGACTTTTCTAGGATCAGAAGTGAAATCTTTTCTGAATATAATAGCTCTGTCTGAAGGGTGATTGGGACCGTAGTAGTAGAAATACTTCCGGGTAAAGGAGTACCCTGAATTGAGGTAACCCGTAACGGTGGCTCCCGAGGTTGAGTGGCCAAACAGAGTTGTTGCACGAGTTCACGGGTAATGAAGTTCCCTCCGGCGCCCGAGTCGATGAGGGCTCTCGTGTCAAAGGTACCCCCCGGGAACTTTAGAGTTATAGGAACTGTACATTGAGGAGTAGCGTTGAGGCAGCCTAGGAGACGCTCCTCCCTTACTCCTATGCGCAAGAGTTTTCCGCTCGCTCCTTGCACTGCGAAAGGAAGTGTCCCCTTTCCTCCGCAATAAAGGCATAGCCCTAAGTTGCGACGGCGTCGTTTCTCCTCTGGAGTCAAAGAGGCCCTTCCCAGTTGCATAGGCTCTTCCATGGAAGGTTCAGAAGGAGTACTGGCACTCCAGGGACTCGGAGGAAGTGGTCTCGAAAAGACTGGGGCCAGAGGAGCCATACGTCGAGGAGGTCGTCCTTCCTTCGCCCTTTGCTGCAGACGGCGATCAATGCGTCCTGCGAGGTCAACCAGTGCGTTGAGATCCTCCGGAAGGTCCCGGGCGGCCAGTTCGTCTTTTATCCTGGCTGCTAGACCCTCCAAGAAGATTCCTTGGAGAGCGTCGTCGCGCCACCCTACCTCCAAAGCAAGCGTGCGGAACTCCAGAGCATAATCCGCCAGAGTCCGAGTTCCTTGTCGAAGCTGGAGCAACTCCGAGGTTGCTGAGGTTTGGCGCGCAGGCTCATCAAAAGCCGCCTTGAAATTCTCTACAAAACTAATCAGATTGCTGAGGATGGCGTCGTTCTTTTCCCACATGGGTGATGCCCAGTTCAGGGCCTTACCGTCCAACAGGGAGAATATGTAAGCCACCTTGACGGCATCCGTCGGGAATTGATTGGGCAATAAAGCGAACCGCACGAAGCACTGGTTCAAGAGTCCCCTATATGCCTTGGGGTCCCCGGCGTAACGTGAGGGTGCCGGAAGTTGGGTAGAAGCGTGGAAAGGTACCACTGGTGGTGGTGGTGGTGCGGACACAGGTACAGGAGGTTCCACATCCATCCGAATAGCCAACCGCTCCACAGTGGCTGCCAAGGAGTCTAGGACTTGTTGCTGGTGCACCAGGCGTTGAGCGAGTCCCGGAATGGCCTGAAGACCAGTGAGGTCTGCCGGATCCATGGCCTTGCAAACTGTTGTAATCCGGAAGTGGATCCTTGGGCCGACCAACGATGGAGGACGGTCGGGAGGCAGACACACGCTGCTGGAGCTGAATCTTCACCTGGAAACCCGTGACCCCCCCCAGAGGAGATGTTGGGGTCTGGATCGCTAGGACTTAGGCGGCTTCGCCCTGGAAGTCCGCGGTCCCCCCAGGAGGAGCCTGTAGGGACTCGGACCGCTGGGACTTAGGAGATAAGGCGCTGTGGAAGAAGACCAGGAGCGGAGTAGAAGCTGGATGGGCCACCAGAGACAGCGAAGACAGACGGACCGAGGTCTGGGCAGGCAGCAGAATACGGAGCGATGAGACAAGTCGGAGTCAGTTCAGGTAAGCAGGCAGGCAGCTAGACTGGCAGGCAGGCAGGTAGACTGGCAGGCAGTGGCAGGCAGGCAGGTAGACTGGCAGGCAGGCAGGCTGGCAGGTAGACTGGCAGGTAGGCAGGCAAACTGGCAGGCAGGCAGGTAGACTGGCAGGCAGGCAGACTGAGCAGGAACAGCAACTTTCTAGGTGACCGCGTTGCAAGGCAAGGGAACCTAGCAGATGCCGGGTTTACAACCCCCCAGCATCTGAGGTCACAGAAGGGGCCTGACGTCACAGAAGGAGGCGTGTCCGGCTGACGTCACAACAGTAGATCCCTGAGGCATCCACTGCCCACTCCCTTCCACTGAGAAAATTGTCCATTTAATCCTACTCTTTGTTTCTTGTCTTTTAGCCAGTTTGCAATCCACGAAAGGACATCGCCACCAATCCCATGATTTTTTACTTTTCCTAGAAGCCTCTGATGAGGAACTTTGTTTAGCTTATACTGGGTTTCCAACGCATGCAAATTTATCTCATGCATATTCACTGTGGACATTCAGCTGACTACAGATTCCACAGGACAGTTTTGGGAAGCCTGGCTTCAGAGGACAATTTTCAAAGTAATTGTACCCAGATTAATCAGCTTTCTGAAAATTGCCCTCCCAGATTGTGAGTTCTGGAACAATGCTCATTCCTTTAGCTATATTGAGAGGAGGAATTCCCAAAAGCATTTGGGTTGGGTCGAGGCAGGAAAAGTAGAAGCATAGATGAGAAGGCATTATCAAATCTTTGCTTGTACTTTTTCTAGCGAAAATCTATCCTAAGAAAAAGAAGGAGCAAGTTATCACGCATACTTTATATGGGAAATTTCAAAGCAAACTTGTGGACAAAAAGTACCGGGTGATAAATAACCTTTGCCTTCTCCAATAGTACCCCACTGCATTATCCACTAATATTTTTGTACGCCATTCAATTTGGAATTTAACAGTAGGGATGTGAATCGGGCTTCAGACGATTGAAAATATCGTACGATATTTTCAAAATCGTCAGAAATCAGGGACTCCCCCAAAACAATAGGAAAACCCCACAAAATTGTTTGTGGGAGTTCTCTTATCATTTTGGGGGAGGGCAGGAAAAACGGCACACAAAAATAACCCCTAAACCCACCCCTGACCCTTTAAAACTCATCCCTTAGCTTCCCCCACCCTCCCGACCCCCCAAAAAACTTTTTACAGGTACCTGGTGGTCCAGTGGGGGTCCCGGGAGCGATCTCCCGCTCCCGGGCCGTCGGCTGCCACTAATCAAAATGGCGCCGATGGCCCTTTGCCCTTACCATGTGACAGGGTATCCGTGCCATTGGCCAGCCCCTGTCACATGGTAGGAGCACTGGATGGGCCTCCCATAGAGATATAAATATCTATCTAGGGTCTGGGCATTACAGCTAGGTTCGTTCGTTCTCTCACTCTTTCTCTCTCTCTCTCTCATGGTCCCCCTAGTGGTTTTTTAAGATGGTGCTGGCCGTACATTGCTCCTACCATGTGACAGGGACCAGACAATGGCATCGATAGTCCCTGTCACATGGTAAGGGCCACCAGCGCCATTTTGTTTACTGGCAGCCAATGGCCTGAGAGTGGGAGATCGCTCCCGGGACCCCTGCTGGACCACCAGGGACTTTAGGCAAGTTTTTTGGGGTGGGGATTGTAAATAATTAGATTTGAAGGGTTGGGTTGGGGTGGGTTTGGGGGGGGGGGTTTGTAAATAATTAAATGTGAAGGATTGGGGTGCATGCTAATGGGTTTGTGTTAGTGCACGCTAAACTGGAAATTATTTTATACGAAAAAAAAAATGCCTATCAGCGGGAATATGAACTTTTCCTGCGGCTACACGAAACCGAAAGCGGAAACGATCGGGCACCCGATGCACATCTCTACTCCTGGGCCCTCGCTCCTGTATTTAAATGAGGGGTCATGCTAAAAAGCAGGCGCTAGGGACAATACTGTGTCCCTTGCGCCTCCTTTTTAGCAAAAACCCAGGAGAGGTGGCTGTCAGGGGGGTTAAAATAAAATGAAGCTCAATTTTCCAAGCATGGCTTTTCAGAACATGCTGACAGCCAATGGTTAAGAAAAGGGATGATGTGGAAACTTGAGCATCCTATCTCCTAACCTGACCGGCCACCACATGTTTTTTAATAACATTTTTGTTTCTCTTTCTTTTTTTGGGGGGGGGGGGGGTTCCTCTGACTTTGTATCGCTAGGATATTAAGTTGGAGGGTGTACAGAAAAGCTGTTTTTTTTCAGTTTTTCTGTACACTTTTTAGGGCTGCTCATAAATGTACACCTGCCCTTGGGCGGTCATTAATTTCTGAGTGTTAAATGTGCGGATTGGGCACACATTTTACTTTCAGTATCCCAGGTGAATAACTAATAGCCTTATCAACATGCATTTGCATGTGATGAGTGCTATTAGTTTCCAGGGGGGTTGGCTGCACGTTTTCAATGCTCTACACCCCTTACAGTATAAGGGGTACTGGACACCCTTCTAAAACACGTTGATGGAGTGGAAGAGCTTTCTATTGCGGTACGTCTCCTCCCTCTGACAGGGTCGAATGATAGCCATGTGAGTGCTGTCGATAGGACGGACAACATTTGGAAAGTGTGCAAAGGCATAGAAACCTCTCCTCAAGTCCATTAATTCCTGACAGTTGCAAGAACATTTGATATAGCAATTAATGCAGTCAGTGACTTCTTCAATGACCTATTCGAGACAGCACCCTACTGTGGTTTGGAAGGAGCCACTTGCATGAATGGAGGGCAGTCAAGAGTTTGGTGATGCCAGGGACAGCGTGGGACCTTTGGGTGACTGGATCCAGATCCCCTTGCAGGTCTTCATATAATACCTGGATTGCTCGAGAGCTGAGGCGATACCTGCTAACCACAAAGTCCTCTGGCATGCCCAGCAAGGAGGTGCGTGGTGGAAATATATGCTCCCTGTATCTATAAGAACATAAGAACATAAGAAAATGCCATACTGGGTCAGACCAAGGGTCCATCAAGCCCAGCATCCTGTTTCCAACAGTGGCCAATCCAGGCCATAAGAACCTGGCAAGTACCCAAAAACTAAGTCTATTCCATGTAACCATTGCTAATGGCAGTGGCTATTCTCTAAGTGAACTTAATAGCAGGTAATGGACTTCTCCTCCAAGAACTTATCCAATCCTTTTTTAAACACAGCTATACTAACTGCACTAACCACATCCTCTGGCAACAAATTCCAGAGTTTAATTGTGCGTTGAGTAAAAAAGAACATTCTCCGATTAGTTTTAAATGTGCCCCATGCTAACTTCATGGAGTGTCCCCTAGTCCTTCTACTATCCGAAAGAGTAAATAACCGATTCACATCTACCCGTTCTAGTCCTCTCATGATTTTAAACACCTCTATCATATCCCCCCTCAGCCGTCTCTTCTCCAAGCTGAAAAGTCCTAACCTCTTTAGTCTTTCCTCATAGGGGAGCTGTTCCATTCCCCTTATCATTTTGGTAGCCCTTCTCTGTACCTTCTCCATCACAATTATATCTTTTTTGAGATGCGGCGACCAGAATTGTACACAGTATTCAAGGTGCGGTCTCACCATGGAACGATATAGAGGCATTATGACATTTTCCGTTTTATTCACCATTCCCTTTCTAATAATTCCCAACATTCTGTTTGCTTTTTTGACTGCCGCAGCACACTGAGCCGACGATTTCAATGTGTTATCCACTATGACGCCTAGATCTCTTTCTTGGGTTGTAGCTCCTAATATGGTACCTAACATTTTGTAACTATAGCATGGGTTATTTTTCCCTATATGCATCACCTTGCACTTATCCACATTAAATCTTATCTGCCATTTTGATGCCCAATTTTCCAGTCTCAGAAGGTCTTCCTGCAATTTATCACAATCTGCTTGTGATTTAACTACTCTGAACAATTTTGTATCATCTGCAAATTTGATTATCTCACTCATTGTATTTCTTTCCAGATCATTTATAAATATATTGAAAAGTAAGGGTCCCAATACAGATGTTGTAATCCGGAAGTGGAATCTTGGGCCGACCGACGATGGAGGACGGTCAGGAGGCAGACACATGCTGCTGGAGCTGAATCTTCACCTGGAAACCCGTGACCCCCCCCAGAGGAGCTGTTGGGGTCCGGATCGCTAGGACTTAGGCGGCTTAGGAGGAGCCTGTAGGGACCCGGACCGCTGGGACTTAGGAGATAAGGCGCTGTGGAAGAAGACCAGGAGCGGAGTAGAAGCTGGACGGGCCACCAGAGACAGCGAAGACAGACGGACCGAGGTCTGGGCAGGCAGCAGAATACGGAGCGATGAGACAAGTCGGAGTCAGTTCAGGTAAGCAGGCAGTCAGGTAAACTGGCAGGCTGGCAGGCAGGCAGGCAGGCTGGCAGGCAGGCAGGCTGACTGGCAGGCAGGCAGATAGACTGGCAGGCAGACAGGCAGACTGACAGGCAGGCAGGTAGACTGGCAGGCAGGCAGACTGAGCAGGAACAGCAACTTTCTAGGTGACCGCGTTGCAAGGCAACAGAACCTAGCAGATGCCGGGTTTACAACCCCCCAGCATCTGAGGTCACAGAAGGGGTCTGACGTCACAGAAGGAGGCGTGTCCGGCTGACGTCACAACAGTACCCCCCATCTTACGCCCCCTCCTCAAGGGTCCGGGTTTATTGGGATAGTCGTGATGAAACTGGGTTAACAGGGACTTGTCCAGTATATTTCGAGCAGGTTCCCAAGAGTCCTCCTCAGATCCGCACCCCTCCCAAGCCAGGAGGTATTCCCAACGACGGTTGTGGAAGCGCACATCCAATACTTCTCGTACCTGATACGTGGGTTCTTCGTTAGAGGGGGCCGGTACCGTATCAGCACTGGGTTGATGGAAGCGGGAAACTACCACAGGCTTCAACAGGGAGACGTGAAACACATTGTGAATGCGAAAGGAGAAGGGAAGCCGGAGCCTGTAGGACACCAAGCCAATCCGTTCTGCCACCTGGAAAGGTCCACAATATCTGGAGGCTAATTTCCGTGAGGATGCAGGCAAGTTGAGGTTCTTGGTACTTAACCACACTTTGGTACCGGGCAGAAAAACTGGTGCCGGGCGCCGATGGTGATTGGTAACCCTTCGTGCTTTGATAGCAGCATGAGAGTCGTTGCTGAATAACCTTCCACCACTGGTAAAGCTGGAGAGCCGATGTTTGCGCTGCAGGTGAGGGAACGGCCACAGGAATTGGTACTGGTGGTCTAAGGTTCCGACTGAAGACCGACTGAAAGGGTGATAGCCCTGTAACCGAATGTGTGTGGTTATTGTATGCAAACTCGGCCATGGTAGAAGGGAGACCCAGTTATCCCTTCTTTCGGAAATGAAGCTGCGGAGGAATGTCTTAAGGGAGCGAATCATTCGCTCGGTCTGCCCGTTGCTCTGAGGATGGAACGCCGTGGACAGATTTAACTGTATTCCGAACTTTTTGCAGAGGGCCCGCCAATATCAGGCCGTGAATTGTGGCCCCCGATCGGACACGATACTCTGAGGGAGCCCGTGGGCCCGAAAGATGTGTTGCGTGAAGAGGAGAGCCAGCTCTGGTGCCGAGGCCAGTTTAGGCAAGGGAACGAGGTGAACCATTTTAGAGAAATGGTCAACGATGACCCAGATTACGGTGTTTCCTTCAGAGGACGGTAGATCAACCACAAAATCCGTGGCAATGTGAGTCCACGGCTCGGTGGGAATCGGTAGAGGTTGTAAGAGGCCCCAAGGCCGACCACTGACTGGTTTTTGTTGGGCACACACCGGGCAAGACTCAACGTATGCACGTACATCCTGACGAACCTTGGGCCACCAGTAGTAACGATTCAGGAGATCTAGCGTCCTGTCTGCTGGCATGACCTCCTATGAGGGAGTCATGGGCCCACTCGAGAACTTTTGTGCGATCCCGACGAGGAACCACTACTCTCCCCAGAGTGTGGACGCTGGTACTGGCGAGGCAGATTTTGGCTGGGTCGATGATATGCTGAGGAGGATCTTCTTTTTCCTCAAAGATAGTATTGCGGGATAAAGCGTCTGCCCGCACGTTCTTCGAGGCAGGCCGATATTTGAGGACGAAGTCGAATCGACTGAAAAATAATGACCAGCGAGCCTGCCTGGGATTGAGCCGTTGGGCTTGAGTGAGAAATTCCAAATTTTTATGGTCAGTATAAACAGTGACTGGGTGTTGAGCCCCCTCCAGCCATTGCCTCCATTCTTCAAAAGCTAACTTGATAGCTAACAATTCTTTGTCACCTATTCCATAGTTGGCCTTGGCAGGAGTGAATTTTTTTGAGAAATAAGAGCATGGTAGAAGGTGTCCAGTACTGGAGCATTGAGAGAGCACCGCTCCAATGACGACACTGGAGGCATCAACTTCGACAATGAAAGGGCGCGATGGGTCGGGATGTCGTAAACAGATGTCCAGTAGAAAGGCCTCTTTCAAGTCCTTGAATGCTTTACAGGCCTCAGTGGACCAGTGTCGAGTATCCGCGCCCTTCTTGGTTAGGGCGGTCAGAGGAGCAACTAGTTGCGAATACCGTGGTATGAAGTGCCTGTAGAAATTCGCGAATCCTAGGAATCGCTGCAGTGCTTTTAGGCCCACGGGTTGGGGCCATTCCCTAATTGCGGATATCTTATTAAGGTCCATGAAAAACCCCGTGGCAGAGATAACATACCCCAGAAAAGGTAAAGTGTCCTGTTCAAATAAGCACTTCTCAAGCTTTGCACAGAGATGATGATCGCGCAGGATCTGAAGTACTTGCCGGACGTGGTGCCGGTGGGAGTCCAGGTCTCGGGAAAAAACGAGGACATCGTCCAAATATACAATTACGCAGGAATATAGTAGTTCTCGAAGTATTTCGTTCATCAGATGTTGGAACACAGCAGGCGCATTACTCAAGCCGAATGGCATGACCAAATACTCGTAATGTCCGTCCCGGGTGTTAAAAGCGGTCTTCCATTCATCCCCGGGACGGATCCGAACCAGGTTGTAGGCGCCTCTTAAGTCCAACTTGGAAAATACCTGTGCTCCCTGGAGTCTAGCCAATAGTTCAGGAATTAGAGGTAACGGGTAGCGATTCTTTTTAGTAATGGCGTTCAACCCTCGGTAATCGATGCACGGCCTCAAAGTCCCATCTTTTTTGGCTACAAAGAAAAAGCCTGCCCCTGCAGGTGACTTAGAAGGGCGGATGAACCCCTTGGCGAGATTCTCGGTGATGTAGTCTGACATTGCTCAAGTCTCCGGCTGAGAGAGGGGGTACACTCTTCCCCGAGGCGGAATTGCGCCGGGAGCAGATCAATTGCGCAGTCGAAGGGATGGTGTTGAGGCAAAAGTTCCGCTTTTTCTTTGGAAAACACGTCGGCAAAGTCCGCATACTGAGACAGAAGCAGAGATCCAGTGTGAGCCAAAGGAATCTGATGAACCACACCTGATTTGATGCAGGATCGAAAGCAACGGGAGCTCCATTGGGTAATCTGCAAATCATCCCATTGAATCACCGGCGAATGTTGCTGAAGCCAGGGTAGTCCGAGAACCACTGGGTGTACAGACTTTTCTAGGATCAGAAGTGAAATCTTTTCTGAATATAATAGCTCTGTCTGAAGGGTGATTGGGACCGTAGTAGTAGAAATACTTCCGGGTAAAGGAGTACCCTGAATTGAGGTAACCCGTAACGGTGGCTCCCGAGGTTGAGTGGCCAAACAGAGTTGTTGCACGAGTTCACGGGTAATGAAGTTCCCTCCGGCGCCCGAGTCGATGAGGGCTCTCGTGTCAAAGGTACCCCCCGGGAACTTTAGAGTTATAGGAACTGTACATTGAGGAGTAGCGTTGAGGCAGCCTAGGAGACGCTCCTCCCTTACTCCTATGCGCAAGAGTTTTCCGCTCGCTCCTTGCACTGCGAAAGGAAGTGTCCCCTTTCCTCCGCAATAAAGGCATAGCCCTAAGTTGCGACGGCATCGTTTCTCCTCTGGAGTCAAAGAGGCCCTTCCCAGTTGCATAGGCTCTTCCATGGAAGGTTCAGAAGGAGTACTGGCACTCCAGGGACTCGGAGGAAGTGGTCTCGAAAAGACTGGGGCCAGAGGAGCCATACGTCGAGGAGGTCGTCCTTCCTTCGCCCTTTGCTGCAGACGGCGATCAATGCGTCCTGCGAGGTCAACCAGTGCGTTGAGATCCTCCGGAAGGTCCCGGGCGGCCAGTTCGTCTTTTATCCTGGCTGCTAGACCCTCCAAGAAGATTCCTTGGAGAGCGTCGTCGCGCCACCCTACCTCCAAAGCAAGCGTGCGGAACTCCAGAGCATAATCCGCCAGAGTCCGAGTTCCTTGTCGAAGCTGGAGCAACTCCGAGGTTGCTGAGGTTTGGCGCGCAGGCTCATCAAAAGCCGCCTTGAAATTCTCTACAAAACTAATCAGATTGCTGAGGATGGCGTCGTTCTTTTCCCACATGGGTGATGCCCAGTTCAGGGCCTTACCGTCCAACAGGGAGAATATGTAAGCCACCTTGACGGCATCCGTCGGGAATTGATTGGGCAATAAAGCGAACCGCACGAAGCACTGGTTCAAGAGTCCCCTATATGCCTTGGGGTCCCCGGCGTAACGTGAGGGTGCCGGAAGTTGGGTAGAAGCGTGGAAAGGTACCACTGGTGGTGGTGGTGGTGCGGACACAGGTACAGGAGGTTCCACATCCATCCGAATAGCCAACCGCTCCACAGTGGCTGCCAAGGAGTCTAGGACTTGTTGCTGGTGCACCAGGCGTTGAGCGAGTCCCGGAATGGCCTGAAGACCAGTGAGGTCTGCCGGATCCATGGCCTTGCAAACTGTTGTAATCCGGAAGTGGATCCTTGGGCCGACCAACGATGGAGGACAGTCGGGAGGCAGACACACGCTGCTGGAGCTGAATCTTCACCTGGAAACCCGTGACCCCCCCCCAGAGGAGATGTTGGGGTCTGGATCGCTAGGACTTAGGCGGCTTCGCCCTGGAAGTCCGCGGTCCCCCCAGGAGGAGCCTGTAGGGACTCGGACCGCTGGGACTTAGGAGATAAGGCGCTGTGGAAGAAGACCAGGAGCGGAGTAGAAGCTGGATGGGCCACCAGAGACAGCGAAGACAGACGGACCGAGGTCTGGGCAGGCAGCAGAATACGGAGCGATGAGACAAGTCGGAGTCAGTTCAGGTAAGCAGGCAGGCAGCTAGACTGGCAGGCAGGCAGGTAGACTGGCAGGCAGTGGCAGGCAGGCAGGTAGACTGGCAGGCAGGCAGGCTGGCAGGTAGACTGGCAGGTAGGCAGGCAAACTGGCAGGCAGGCAGGTAGACTGGCAGGCAGGCAGACTGAGCAGGAACAGCAACTTTCTAGGTGACCGCGTTGCAAGGCAAGGGAACCTAGCAGATGCCGGGTTTACAACCCCCCAGCATCTGAGGTCACAGAAGGGGCCTGACGTCACAGAAGGAGGCGTGTCCGGCTGACGTCACAACAGTAGATCCCTGAGGCATCCACTGCCCACTCCCTTCCACTGAGAAAATTGTCCATTTAATCCTACTCTTTGTTTCTTGTCTTTTAGCCAGTTTGCAATCCACGAAAGGACATCGCCACCAATCCCATGATTTTTTACTTTTCCTAGAAGCCTCTGATGAGGAACTTTGATTAGCTTATACTGGGTTTCCAACGCATGCAAATTTATCTCATGCATATTCACTGTGGACATTCAGCTGACTACAGATTCCACAGGACAGTTTTGGGAAGCCTGGCTTCAGAGGACAATTTTCAAAGTAATTGTACCCAGATTAATCAGCTTTCTGAAAATTGCCCTCCCAGATTGTGAGTTCTGGAACAATGCTCATTCCTTTAGCTATATTGAGAGGAGGAATTCCCAAAAGCATTTGGGTTGGGTCGAGGCAGGAAAAGTAGAAGCATAGATGAGAAGGCATTATCAAATCTTTGCTTGTACTTTTTCTAGCGAAAATCTATCCTAAGAAAAAGAAGGAGCAAGTTATCACGCATACTTTATATGGGAAATTTCAAAGCAAACTTGTGGACAAAAAGTACCGGGTGATAAATAACCTTTGCCTTCTCCAATAGTACCCCACTGCATTATCCACTAATATTTTTGTACGCCATTCAATTTGGAATTTAACAGTAGGGATGTGAATCGGGCTTCAGACGATTGAAAATATCGTACGATATTTTCAAAATCGTCAGAAATCAGGGACTCCCCCAAAACAATAGGAAAACCCCACAAAATTGTTTGTGGGAGTTCTCTTATCATTTTGGGGGAGGGCAGGAAAAACGGCACACAAAAATAACCCCTAAACCCACCCCATACCCTTTAAAACTCATCCCTTAGCTTCCCCCACCCTCCCGACCCCCCAAAAAACTTTTTACAGGTACCTGGTGGTCCAGTGGGGGTCCCGGGAGCGATCTCCCGCTTCCGGGCCGTCGGCTGCCACTAATCAAAATGGCGCCGATGGCCCTTTGCCCTTACCATGTGACAGGGTATCCGTGCCATTGGCCAGCCCCTGTCACATGGTAGGAGCACTGGATGGGCCTCCCATAGAGATATAAATATCTATCTAGGGTCTGGGCATTACAGCTAGGTTCGTTCGTTCTCTCACTCTTTCTCTCTCTCTCTCTCATGGTCCCCCTAGTGGTTTTTTAAGATGGTGCTGGCCGTACATTGCTCCTACCATGTGACAGGGACCAGACAATGGCATCGATAGTCCCTGTCACATGGTAAGGGCCACCAGCGCCATTTTGTTTACTGGCAGCCAATGGCCTGAGAGTGGGAGATCGCTCCCGGGACCCCTGCTGGACCACCAGGGACTTTAGGCAAGTTTTTTGGGGTGGGGATTGTAAATAATTAGATCTGAAGGGTTGGGTTGGGGTGGGTTTGGGGGGGGGGTTTGTAAATAATTAAATGTGAAGGATTGGGGTGCATGCTAATGGGTTTGTGTTAGTGCACGCTAAACTGGAAATTATTTTATACGAAAAAAAAAATGCCTATCAGCGGGAATATGAACTTTTCCTGCGGCTACACGAAACCGAAAGCGGAAACGATCGGGCACCCGATGCACATCTCTACTCCTGGGCCCTCGCTCCTGTATTTAAATGAGGGGTCATGCTAAAAAGCAGGCGCTAGGGACAATACTGTGTCCCTTGCGCCTCCTTTTTAGCAAAAACCCAGGAGAGGTGGCTGTCAGGGGGTTAAAATAAAATGAAGCTCAATTTTCCAAGCATGGCTTTTCAGAACATGCTGACAGCCAATGGTTAAGAAAAGGGATGATGTGGAAACTTGAGCATCCTATCTCCTAACCTGACCGGCCACCACATGTTTTTTAATAACATTTTTGTTTCTCTTTCTTTTTTTGGGGGGGGGGGGGGTTCCTCTGACTTTGTATCGCTAGGATATTAAGTTGGAGGGTGTACAGAAAAGCTGTTTTTTTCAGTTTTTCTGTACACTTTTTAGGGCTGCTCATAAATGTACACCTGCCCTTGGGCGGTCATTAATTTCTGAGTGTTAAATGTGCGGATTGGGCACACATTTTACTTTCAGTATCCCAGGTGAATAACTAATAGCCTTATCAACATGCATTTGCATGTGATGAGTGCTATTAGTTTCCAGGGGGGTTGGCTGCACGTTTTCAATGCTCTACACCCCTTACAGTATAAGGGGTACTGGACACCCTTCTAAAACACGTTGATGGAGTGGAAGAGCTTTCTATTGCGGTACGTCTCCTCCCTCTGACAGGGTCGAATGATAGCCATGTGAGTGCTGTCGATAGGACGGACAACATCTGGAAAGTGTGCAAAGGCATAGAAACCTCTCCTCAAGTCCATTAATTCCTGACAGTTGCAAGAACATTTGATATAGCAATTAATGCAGTCAGTGACTTCTTCAATGACCTATTCGAGACAGCACCCTACTGTGGTTTGGAAGGAGCCACTTGCATGAATGGAGGGCAGTCAAGAGTTTGGTGATGCCAGGGACAGCGTGGGACCTTTGGGTGACTGGATCCAGATCCCCTTGCAGGTCTTCATATAATACCTGGATTGCTCGAGAGCTGAGGCGATACCTGCTAACCACAAAGTCCTCTGGCATGCCCAGCAAGGAGGTGCGTGGTGGAAATATATGCTCCCTGTATCTATAAGAACATAAGAAAATGCCATACTGGGTCAGACCAAGGGTCCATCAAGCCCAGCATCCTGTTTCCAACAGTGGCCAATCCAGGCCATAAGAACCTGGCAAGTACCCAAAAACTAAGTCTATTCCATGTAACCATTGCTAATGGCAGTGGCTATTCTCTAAGTGAACTTAATAGCAGGTAATGGACTTCTCCTCCAAGAACTTATCCAATCCTTTTTTAAACACAGCTATACTAACTGCACGAACCACATTCTCTGGCAACAAATTCCAGAGTTTAATTGTGCGTTGAGTAAAAAAGAACTTTCTCCGATTAGTTTTAAATATGCCCCATGCTAACTTCATCTTTCGGATAGTCTTTCTACTATCCGAAAGAGTAAATTACCGATTCACATCTACCCGTTCTAGACCTCTCATGATTTTAAACACCTCTATCATATCCCCCCTCAGTCGTCTCTTCTCCAAGCTGAAAAGTCCTAACCTCTTTAGTCTTTCCTCATAGGGGAGTTGTTCCATTCCCCTTATCATTTGGTAGCCCTTCTCTGTACCTCTGTATCTCCAGCGCTGTGGCTGCCTGGGTGCCGGATGCTCGAGCAGGCCCTGAGCCAGCGGCACCACAGCCTCTGCCTCTGGTGCTGGTACTTCCATGAAACATCTTGGAAGTGGCCTTGGCTGTTGTTCACGTTGTTCTGCTTCCACGTGTTCTCGTCTGTGGCGAGCCTGGTGAGGCATCATGTATTCCTCTACAAGTACACTTGACACAAACAAAATGGCTTTAGTAGAGGTGACCTGGTAAAAACAAGCATTTTTATTGGTCCAGGAATGCATGGTAGGTGTGTGTGTGTGTTATAGTTGGAATTTTTTTTGCGATCGATACGTGCCGCGTTAATATCGTGCTGCATGATAACGGGCAGTAATGCAAAGAAAAAAGGTGTACTTATTTTCTGCGAAAAAAAGCCTGCAATAACGTGCGATAGATATCGCACGCAGCAATACCACCCCCTATTTTACATTTATCTCGCCCACACTCCGCCCACTTGAATACAAATGCCCAACCTGCATGCACAATTTGCGATACACTGTTTATTGCGTGTGTAATGCACGTGAACAATGACCTATCACAAAATGATGAATGACCCTGCTTGGGCCTCATTTACTAAGCATTTTTTCCATAAGACACAGAATGGGAGAAAAGCCTTAATAAATCAGGCCCTAAAGCAGAAGATTTTTAAGCATCAGACAGGCAAATTTAAAGGCAAGAGATTTTAGCCGAGACTGTAAGAGCAGGAGATCCTGAACGTCATGAGGTACATTATTCATGGAACAGAGACGTCAAGAGGAGGCCTGCTAGATACAAGGGGTGCATAGGAAAGTATAAGACTGAGAACAGAAGGTACATGAAGCAGATTACTGATGAAAAGCAGAGATATAAGGAGGAGCCAGACCATGAATCCATTCCAAAGTAAAACCAGAAGTTTGAAGAGCAAAGGACTTAACAGGGAGTCAGCTGAGCACAGAAAAGCAAGACGTATGACAGTGATGGGGCAGTCAATAAAGCAACCTGACAGCTGAGCTCTGAAGAATTTGTAAAGAATGGAGAGAAGATTCAGAAAGGCTGACGAGAAGACTATTATAGTGAGATGTGAAAGAAAAACAGCTTGAAGGAGGAGTCGACAGCCATTAAAGGTCAGTGCAGAATGGAATTCATGAATATTAAATAACTGAAAGTGAAAAGAAGAACAGATGGAGGAGATGTATCAGTAAAGCACTAGAGATGGGTCAAGAGTAACCCCAAGAATCTTGGCAGAGTCTGAGGAGGCAAGGGAGAGATGGTGAAAAGAAAGAAACTCAGCACGTTGGCAATGTGTGGAGAGACTGGGAAAAAGAAGGCTTCAGTTTTAGACTGGTTCAGCTTAAAAGCACAACCAAACGTAGACACCTGAGAGACGTGAAAATAACACAGCAAGGATACAGTGATCTTGGGCAAATAATGTCACCTTCCATTGTCTCAGGTACAAACTTGGGCCTAGATTGATCAAACTGCTATAAATATAGCAGAAATAGCACCTGTGATAAAAAAAGGGGTGTGGTTAGGATAATTTTCCAATACACCTGTGGTATTTTCACATTGCAAGCTGAGAAACAGAGGGAAAGAGAGAGAACACCTCTGTAGAAGATTGCAAAAAAGTTAACTATTTATACCACTGTACGAGGGGGCAGTTTTACATGCACAGTCATACGTACGAACAGCACAGTTACCATCAGTGAAAATTTAATGTGATTTGGAGGGATGAAAGGTGAAGAAAGAATAGATTTGTACCAGGTTCCCTCTACCTAGCTTGATTGCAGCTAGGTAGATAGTGCATCAATCTAGGTAGAGAGAACATGGTACAAATCTAGTCTTCTTTCATCTTTCATCCCTCCAAATCACATTAAATCTTCACTGATGGTAACTGTGCTGTTCGTACGTATGACTGTGCATGTAAAACTGCCCCCAAGAACCCACCCCACCCCACAAACTTCACCCCGATTTACTAGTGTCCCCCACTTATAGTGGTATAAAAACGTTAAAAACCAGCATGCCTCAACAGGGGCTCTCTTTCCTTTTTCCCCTCCCTCTCCCCTCAAAACAGGATTTGTGATAAATCCCATTTCAGCCATAACACACAGCTATCGCAGGCCTAACGCCCAGAAAAAAAGGTGAAGTTGTTTCCGGCGTTAAATCCCACAATAGGGTGCGTTACGTTATCGCACACAATGTTAACCAGCCCTCATTTCCATTTACTCCCCTTAAACTCCTCCCACTTGAATAACATTTTCAAATTTGCATATGAATTTTGCGATGCAGTGTTTATCACATGCTTTACAGCGTTATCGCTGGCGTTAGGGCCCTAACGCCTGCAATAATACCCTAACACATTTTGATAAATGACCCCCTTAGATTGTGAGCTCTCTGGGGACAGAGAAATACATACAGTACCTGAGAATAATATCAGAAAAGTGGAATATAAATCAAAATAAAATAAATAGAAAGGAAGATCTGGATATCCTGAGTAAAGGAGCAATGACAGCCACCAAGGAAGGACTGAGTGAGCCGAGACCAAGAGTACTGAGAGGAAATGTGAGAGCCCAGGCAATGAATATAAACAGAGCAAAGCAGATGACCTAGAAAATAACTTTATGGAACACCAGTGGAAAGAGAGGACAGATTGGAATAGGCGTTATTGGCCAAGACCGTAAAAGACCAGTTAGAGAAATAGGAGGGGAACCAAACATAGACCTAGTTGGAGAAACCCAGAGAGCCGATAGTGGAAAGTAGTGCGGTGATCAATAGTCTCAAAACCAGAAGAAAGAGTCAGTAGGAGCAGGATAGTAAAAGGAACCTAAATGAATGGCCATGTGAGGATGGCTAAACAGATGCAGCATCATGGATTCAGTGAGCTCAACTGTGCAGGTCTGAAGCTGTACGGAAAGGGGTCCAAAGCATTAGTGTAGAAAAGGAAGTCAAGTGCATTGGGATGGAAGGAAAGAAACAGGATAATAGAAGCAATAGTCAGATTGAGGGAAGGCTTCTTTAGAAGAGGATAGATTACAATAGTCTTTATCTGGGGCAGGGCAAAAGGAGAGCAAGAAGCTAGGAAAAGGGAACCAATGTTTTTCAGTAGAACTGAGATAGGAATTAGCAAACAAGGAAAAGTGGTGTTTAGTTACAAATTCTTCTATTCCACTTAATTCAAAACAAATCATTCTAAGAGGACTAGAAAGGAAATATATAAATTAAGGAGGTAAAAACAGACAACATACCAACAACACAGTTTAAACATAATCCTATAAGGGATCAGAAATGAAGATTTACATCATACCAGCGAAAACAAACAGAAATAAGTGTTTATTGTGTGCAAACCTTTAATTTTGTTTTTTAAACAGTCTTCACTTATTTTAGATTTTGCTTTTTGGCACTTCAAATTGGGTTACTGTCAGGCACTTCCTTGTGCCCAGAGGGCTCATAATCCAAATGTGTAACTGAGGGTAAAGGGACTCACCACAGGCTGCAAGGAGTGGTAGTGGGATTTGAACCTTGGTTTTACTGTTCTAAACACTAGACTACTCCTCCACTTTCTTGCCAAAATTTTTATAGTCTGCTTCCTCTCTACCTAGCAAGGGACCTGCAGCAAAGAATAATCACCTGAGCATTTCTTGCATGCAAACCTTTTTAAAAGTAGGAAGCAGCAGCGCAAACTGCTCTGTGGAGCTGAATGATTTTGGAGGGTGTAGCTCTCCAAGAGTTGGGTGAGATACTCGGGGATGCCTCCTTTAAGAGCCTTATACACCAACATAACCAGCTTAAAAGTTTGCACACAGTGCAACAGTGAGCCAAAGTAATAGTGGAGCAGCAAGTTATTGATCATGCAGAGAAATACTGCACAAGCTGAAAAACCTGTAAGGTGTTTGGGAAAGCCCACGCATCTGAGTCACATTAATCAATTGTACTCAGTATCAGGGTCCTAACCAACGTATGGAAATCATCTGTTTAAACAATACTTGAGTGGTCATACCAACCTGAGTGGATCTCAATAATGTTCTGATTTTCAGTCTTTACAGGTAATCTAGAATCCAGCACTGCAAATTCTTGATTCTCAAACTAAAGATGAAAAGCGATATATAATGACATTATTCTAAAATTGATGTTCTGCTGCGGGGGTGAGGTGCTGGATCTTTGAGTTGGAGAAATGGCTCACCCAGAACAGCTCAGTCTTCTGCAAGTTGAGCGCTAAATTGTTTCGATGCATCCACTCACCGACTGCTTGAATACAGGTGTATCCCTTACCCAGGCTGTTAAGTCCCAAGCGCACACAATCACATTTATAACCTCTGGCTAAGTTAGCCAGGATATTCAGCAGTGAGGCCACACTGCTGAATATACCTGGCTATCTAAAAGTTAGCCTGATAAGCTTATCTGGCTAACTTTAGACCTGCCCAATAGCAGTTGTAACTTATCTAGCTAAGTGAGACAGTGAAGACTGAATAATGGCACTTATCCAGCTAAATTAGATAGATAGGTAACCATGTCCTGGAATGCCCCCTTCCTGCCCCCCACTTAGCTGGATAACTATTTAGCTGATAAATAGTTATCCAGCTAAGTGGGGACCACTGAACACAGCCGAATATTCAAATAGTACCACTTAGCAAGAAGAGTCAGATCTCATCCAACCAAGTGATGCTTATTGACCATAAATAATTTATATGATTGATTTAGTTCTGAAGACATGAGGAGAAAAATGCACTTTTAGCAGTGTAAAATGCAGTTTTAGAAAGTGTTAATGTGGTCTTTTATTCTCCCTTGTCTGAGAGTCCCAGTGCTTACGTGCTTGAAGTATCTTATTCTCCTTTTATCATAATGATGTCTCGAGATTGAATAACAGGATGCGTGGCAGAGATCGGTGGGGTTTCAGTAGTTTAGGTGGGGCAACCACCATCTAATGTTAAATGGATCCAAGGAATCCTGCATCTGAGATCTCTAGAGGGTTTACAATACCTTAATGAAGGTGGAAAATGAAGGGACCATCAGTTACCTGAGGGATAATGAAATGATCTGTCCAAGCAGCCCACTTATTGGAAAGCCCTTGTACCCAGTTGGCAACAGCCATGGAATCTGGAACAAACCACAGATCTAACATAGGGTCAACCTCATGAGTGGAGGAATTAATAACATGGGACAAACCCAATGCAGCCATCTCAGTAAAAAGTTAGTCTACTGCCCAGTGGCGATTTCATCAGCCTGATCATTGAAATCCCCTAAAATTAGTAGATTATTGGTGTTCATCTAAAGAGAGGCAAAGATTTCTATTAAAGATAGAAAACTAATTCCATTTGCTCCTGGAGGAAGGCACATCAGGCACAAAACCCAGGCTTGAACTCTCAGAACAAGACCTTCACATCATGTGAGAGGACTGAAAATAAAGCGTATGAATCAGGATGACACCTCCTCCTTCAGCTGATGCTCATAAGTACAGTGCCGGGGCAAAGGTGGCCCAGGACTACAGCATTGGCATCAAAGTGCCAGGACTCGGCAATACATAAAGGGGTAGATTTAAAAAAAATGCGCGTTCGCGTACTTTTGTTGGCGCACCAGTCGCAAACAAAAGTACGCTGGATTTTAGCAGATACGCGCGTAGCCGCGCGTATCTGCTAAAATCCAGGATCGGCGTGCGCAAGGCTGCCGATTTTGGGCAGCCGGCGCGCGCCAAGCCGCGCAGCCTGCCTCCATTCCCTCTGAGGCCACTCCGAAATTGGAGCGGCCTCAGAGGGAACTCTCTTTCGCCCTCCCCTCACCTTCCCCTCCCTTCCTCTACCTAACCCACCCCCCCGGCCCTATCTAAACCCCCCCCCTACCTTTGTCCACGGATTTACGCCTCCTGGAGGGATCATCCTGATTCATACGCTTTATTTTCAGTCCTCTCACATGATGTGAAGGTCTTGTTCTGAGAGTTCAAGCCTGGGTTTTGTGCCTGATGTGCCTTCAAAAGTTAGCGCCAACAAAAGTACGCGAACGCGAGATGCAACCCGGGGGCGGTTCCGGAGGGCGCGGCCACGCCCCCGGACCGCCCCGGGCCAAAACCACGCCCCCGGGCCTGCCCCCGAAATGCCGCGTCCCGCCCCCAAAACGCCGCGTCAATCGGCCCCGCCCCCGACATGCCCCCGACACACCCCCGACAAAAAACCCCGGGACTTACGCAAGTCCCGGGGCTCTGCACGCGCTGGCAGGCCTATGGAAAATAGGCGCGCCAGCAAGCAGGGCTTTTAAAATCCGCCCCAAAATATCCAGATGTTCTAAATATTAGCGGGCATTTGTTCTTAACTGAACGTGCATTAATATCCTCAAAAATTAAATTATTATTATCCAAGGAGGGGAAGGGTTATGTCAAAGTTTAGGGATGGCTAAGATTCTTATGTCTCTCTTTCCTAGCGTAAGTACTATATTTACCACTGTGTCGGATTATAGGGATGACCCCTCAATCAACAGATGAGACCCAGCACATAATGAAACAGACAGCAGTAATTCAAAAATACTAGAACAACAAAAAGCCAATTAACCTGAAAAACAGAGGAGGATAACTTTAAAACAAGCACATGCACGCCCGTATACACAGCTATGTGTATGAGCACACGCATGAACTTGTATTATACGTCATGCGCACAAATGTGCAAACACTATATAAAATACACTTCAATCTACCCTACAACATGTTTGTGAATCAAAAGGATATGCGGCACATGTTTTCTCTGTTTAAGACTTATCTGGCAAGGTAAGATAGCAGGATAAGTAAAAGAAAAGTTCTACTTAGCTGGATAAATAAGATAGATGGATAACTAGCATTTGAAGACTTATCCAGCTATCTTACTTATCCAGCTAAGGGCCGCATTTTCTAAAGTATCGCAGGCCTGCGATACTTTAGGTAATGAGGGGCGGAGGGACGAAACGGGGGGCAGTCCTGCACTAGCCAGCAGCGATCGCACCGCCATGGTGCGATCACTGCTGGTTTCGCACCCAATAGCGCCACCATAGAAGGTGTAGCTATTGGGCACGAAATAGGACACGAAAAGGTCCTTACCTTTTCATTGTCTGCGGCATCTTCGCGGAGTTGGCCCCGGTGACACCCCGACTCCTCCTTCTCTTCCAGAGCTGACTCTGCCCTAATCTTGGTATCGCACGCGATAAGGGACTTTTCGCGTGCGAAACGTCCCTTATCGCGTGCGATCCGTCTGGTAAATGACCCCCTAAGTAGCACTTTTTTAAGACTTATCCCGATAAGTCAGAATTTCTCCAGATAAATGGCACACATCTGTTATGCACACATATTTCTACTCCTAATTCTTTTTCTATTTATGCATTTCCAAAAATATACAAGACATAAATCTTGAAAGAAAATAGAAACTGAAACAGACAAGTATTATAAAGAAAATGAGATCATCACCACAGAATCATTTCAATTTCTGAATTCCTCAAAATAGAGAGATCCAATACAGAACCCAAGGTATAATAAGTACAATTTAAAGATAGGTAAAGATCAATATTTAAGCAGCCCTTCTACATACAAAAAAACTGAGACTCAGGACTGGGAGTTTTCAAATGATCCGACAATTCCAATTTTATCACTTATAAATTGGGTCAATTGCGGGGGATTCATAAATAATATAGGAATTATTCTGGTATTTAACCAAACATTTGCAAGGAAACTTAAGAAAAAAGACAACCACACTTGTTGAACCCTAGAGCACATAAGGAGAAATTGCTTTTGTTTTTTCTGTCTGGAGACTGGAAATTGCAACTCTGCCCAGGCAGTTTAAGGCGCTCGTCATCTACCTTTGAGATTCTGGGAACAATTAAGAATAATCTTAATAGTCAGTCTTTATCAGGTTGAAGAACAAATGAAATGATAAGCGCAGCTGGAATGGAACATTCACTATCCGAGGTCTCAAGCAAAACGGATACATCCAAAGTCAAACCTTCAGCAGGAACTAAAGGAACTTGCGCATCCCATGAACTTCATCCGAACTCCTTTTAAATGGTGGAAGGTAATAAATCTTGGACACAGGAGGAATAGCGTTCTCAGGGACATGTAAAATCTCAATTAAATATCTCCTAAACATGAAATCATTACCCATGAAAACATGAAGGTTTTCATGGGTAATGATTCAGATGGACTGAATCAAATCACGGTGAACCTAGAAGATGTGGTAGGCCTGATTGACAAACTGAAGAGTAGTAAATCACCTGGACCGGATGGTATACACCCCAGAGTTCTGAAGGAACTAAAAAATGAAATTTCAGACCTATTAGTAAAAATTTGTAACTTATCATTAAAATCATCCATTGTACCTGAAGACTGGAGGATAGCAAATGTAACCCCAATATTTAAAAAGGGCTCCAGGGGCGATCCGGGAAACTACAGACCGGTTAGCCTGACTTCAGTGCCAGGAAAAATAGTGGAAAGTGTTCTAAACATCAAAATCACAGAACATATAGAAAGACATGGTTTAATGGAACAAAGCCAGCATGGCTTTACCCAGGGCAAGTCTTGCCTCACAAATCTGCTTCACTTTTTTGAAGGAGTTAATAAACATGTGGATAAAGGTGAACCGGTAGATATAGTATACTTGGATTTTCAGAAGGCGTTTGACAAAGTTCCTCATGAGAAGCTTCTAGGAAAAGTAAAAAGTCATGGGATAGGTGGCGATGAACTTTTGTGGATTGCAAACTGGCTAAAAGACAGGAAACAGAGAGTAGGATTAAATGGGCAATTTTCTCAGTGGAAGGGAGTGGACAGTGGAGTGCCTCAGGGATCTGTATTGGGACCCTTACTGTTCAATATATTTATAAATGATCTGGAAAGAAATACGACGAGTGAGATAATCAAATTTGCAGATGACACAAAATTGTGCAGAGTAGTTAAATCACAAGCAGATTGTGATAAATTGCAGGAAGACCTTGTGAGACTGGAAAATTGGGCATCCAAATGGCAGATGAAATTTAATGTGGATAAGTGCAAGGTGATGCATATAGGGAAAAATAACCCATGCTATAATTACACGATGTTGGGTTCCATATTAGGTGCTACAACCCAAGAAAGAGATCTAGGTGTCATAGTGGATAACACATTGAAATCGTCGGTTCAGTGTGCTGCGGCAGTCAAAAAAGCAAACAGAATGTTGGGAATTATTAGAAAAGGAATGATGAATAAAACGGAAAATGTCATAATGCCTCTGTATCGCTCCATGGTGAGACCGCACCTTGAATACTGTGTACAATTCTGGTCGCCGCATCTCAAAAAAGATATAATTGCGATGGAGAAGGTACAGAGAAGGGCTACCAAAATGATAAGGGGAATGGAACAACTCCCCTATGAGGAAAGACTAAAGAGGTTAGGACTTTTCAGCTTGGAGAAGAGACGACTGAGGGGGGATATGATAGAGGTGTTTAAAATCATGAGAGGTCTAGAACGGGTAGATGTGAATCGGTTATTTACTCTTTCGGATAGTAGAAGGACTAGGGGACACTCCATGAAGTTAGCATGGGGCACATTTAAAACTAATCGGAGAAAGTTCTTTTTTACTCAACGCACAATTAAACTCTGGAATTTGTTGCCAGAGAATGTGGTTCGTGCAGTTAGTATAGCTGTGTTTAAAAAAGGATTGGATAAGTTCTTGGAGGAGAAGTCCATTACCTGCTATTAAGTTCACTTAGAGAATAGCCACTGCCATTAGCAATGGTTACATGGAATAGACTTAGTTTTTGGGTACTTGCCAGGTACTTATGGCCTGGATTGGCCACTGTTGGAAACAGGATGCTGGGCTTGATGGACCCTTGGTCTGACCCAGTATGGCATTTTCTTATGTTCTTATGTTCTTATGTTCTTTTGGCGATATTATAGGCAGTTGAGGAAAATTTATGAACTTAAGATTTGTATTCCTTACTATATTTTCAAAATTTTCCATTTTTAGAGCGAGATTTGAATTTTCTTTAATAATTGCCTCGAGTTCATTGAACAGCATTCATGTCTGAACGATTGAAAGAACTTGCTAGCCCAAATTTATTGAAGTATTAGCCAATAGAACTCTCTCTCTCTCAGCTTGCAATGTGAAAACTGAACCCAAATACAGAACTGTCTAAAACCCCTTTAAATACCAAGCTAAACACAACAATGTTAAGTAAACTGAAACAACTTAAAATTGAGCAGAAATGAGGCGTGACTCCTCAGTCTAGCGGCCCCTTCAACATTGGTCCGCTGGTGTCAGCCTGCCTGGGTCAAATAGGGGGAGTTGGCCTATGAACAGGCAAGTGGCTACAACACCCCTCCTGGAAAATAAAGTGCTGATAAAAAAAACCAGGAGTAAAGCCAACAAATTATCATAACAATGGAAATGACACCACTAAAACGAGCATGACAATAGCAATACAATCCTAAGCATTGGCCAGCCTAAAAGGGGCGCAGGAACGGGTGAGGGCCTTTGGTTTGATGCTGGAGGCATGGACACCTCTCGCTTTCAGCATCTCTTCAAGCCCCTGCTGATGAGGTCATCAAAAATGAGCCACGCTTGGACTGCAGGGAGGGGAGAGAAGAAAAGCAGGGGACAGGCTGTCCTGACAGTGCATCAGCAGCTCTTTCAGGGCACCGAGGCAGAGGGCCAGGCTTCCCAGAACAAGCAAGGGTGCAGCAGTGCCTCGTGATTGGCACCTCTTCAAGAACTCCTGCTGCTGAGGCCATCCCCTGGGTGAGGCGAAGCAGCCATAAGATCAAAGGCTTGCATGGATGGCATGCTGTTCAAAGTTTCCAAATATGCAAGGGTCTTGACAGGTCTAAAAGAGGTGCAATGTCAGCGGGGTCACCGGGTTTAATAAAGTTTTAGCAATGAAAAATAAAATAACATTTTAAATGAGGAACATTTCTTCTGATGATTCTATAAGACTATGCGGCAGCAGAAAACAAACAACTTAGAAGCTTGCACTTCTTCATAAAATAAATCAGTGCTTCACTTAAAAATAAAAATATTGGCAGTCTAAGAAGCAAAATAACTTTCACTAGATGCACGTGCTCACCATATCAGGGCATTCTTGAGCACCCACTGAAGTTAATAATTGTTCTTTTTACAGTATTATTGATTGCTGGGTCAGTAGAGGTCATGGCCATGAGTGTTTTATGCAGCAGCATTTTTTTTTAAGCAAACATAGCATGGAACTTCATTTGCAGCAAGTACGATCCTTTGCTGACCAGTACCACAAAAAGGGCCATTTCAAAGCCCTTTACAAATGCGGCCAAACGCTGCGGCACGTCTGGCACAGCGCCTGCACCTTTGGCCTCATGCTAAGCAGGCCTTCCTTTGGGCGTGTGTAGGAAAACAATGGGATTGTCTGAAGTGCATGGGGCTATTTTGTCTCCCCCCCCCCCCCCCCCCCCCCCCAGCGAGTGCCTGCGTCACGCCTGCTCATTTTCAATGCAAACGCCGCAGATGGTTTCCCTTTGGAAACTGGCGCAATGCACCCGGGCTAAGAGAGCCTGCCTGCTTTGCATGCATAGCACGAATGTTGGTCCCCAGAATCTCAAAGGTAGATGGCGAGCGCCTTAAACTGCCTGGGCAGAGCTGCAAACACTGGAGCAGCAGCCGGCCGGACTGGGACCAGTCTGAGTGTTGTGGGGAAAAGAATAAGACTGAAGGATGCAAATCAAGCCTCTGGACCAGGGCCACGCTTTCTCGGTGGTCTTACCTGCAACACGCTGATTCAAACCCTTTTACTGTTCTAAGCCCATCCAGCAGTGCTTCGCATCTCACTTGTGCCATCTGATTTCCCAAATTTGCAAGACTCCACCCGGCTGCCCCCCTTCTATCCCTTCCTTCCCCCAATGTTTTTTGCAGTTTAGATCAGATGCAAACATAACGAGTGTGTCACTTTGGGAGCTTGAGACGAACATTTGCTTCTTAATGAAGCAAGCTTGCCTGTTCTCTCATCAAAAGAGTAGGTAGGGGGCTTTTCTCTCTAGCTGTGGCCTTTTAACTTCATGTGGAGAATTGCATGACTCGAGATTTTTCTCCTGCACTGAGATCTGTGATCTGTTTCTATCTATGCCCAAAGGGATACTATTTAAGGGGAACAAAAAAAATCAGGTCTAGCAACCACAGTATCCCTCGTGGTTATTTAAAACACTATTTTAAGAAGTAGCAGCGGCCCCCCCATGTTCCCTGGTGTTAGTATGGCTATTAATTGGGATTTTGTTAATGATAATGATCTACATCTCCTGCATTTTTCAGAACTGGAAGACCTAAACCGCTCCTCATTACCTCAACGCTGTCTTCAGTGGCTGCCAGGTGCTTTTTCTCTCTGCCTTAATTATCTCCGTTGCCGTTCTCCTATCAATCCAGTGTGGGTTGGTTTTTTTTCCAGGAGAAGCTGTTGCTGTTCCTAACAGACAGTGACAATCAGATTCTATTATTCCATAATTCTGTAATAGTAACAGACTAAAATCTGTTTAGATAAACCAGAAAACTTGGCAGCTCCATTGAATGAGCTTCCTCACTCATCAGCACCAGAACCAGCACGTATGGAGCCGTCCTCGATAAAAGATTGCTTAGCTTCACTTCAATGCCCCAGCACCCTTGCCCCAAAAGACTTTTTTGATAGCTTAGCATTCAGTTTAAGTTATAGAAACCTCAAAGGCCTTATACAGCTACTACAAAGTTCTGAATATTTTAGCCAATCAGTCAGATTGATCAAATATTTCAGACTTTATGATCAGGTACAGAAGATCTTCACACTGTGCAGCAGTTCCAGAGTAAGATTATTCATTTGCAGCTGACAAAAAGGAGGAACATTTTTTAAATTATAAGTAAAAAGAAAAAAGCATGGAGAGTTTTCTAAGAACCCTGCTGAGGAATCTGGCAAGTGCTATTATTAGGTTTTTGATAATTTAATTATAAGACTTTAGAAGAGATAATGACCAAGATACTCAAACCATATTTAGCGAGTTCTGACAGGAACCATAGCTGGTTGTAATAGTTTAAAGGGGAGACAGGATACAGACCTTCATATATCTGAAAGGTTTTAATGATGCTCGGACATCAAACTTTTTCTGTTGGAAACAAATCAGTAGAACTAGGGTTCACGAAATGAAACCCTAGGGTGGGATGACTCAAAACCCACACCAGAAAATATTTCTTCATGGAGAGGGGGGTGGATGCCTGGAATGCCCCTCCCGAGGAGGTGGTGAAGATGAAAGCAGTGAAAGAATTCAAAGTGGCATGGGATAAACACTGTGGATCCCTAAAGGCTTAGAGGATGGAAGTGAAGAAAAGGGAGCATGGGGGTAACTTGTTGGTGTGGCACTTTCTACCCTTAACCAATAAGCTTTGGTACTTTTGATGCAACTGCAACATTGTTCTCTGCTTCATTGACAGGGGGAAAAGAGAATTGTATTCAGATAACAGCCTGACTATTATGGTCTGGGAAACTGGTAAGCATGGGGGGTAACCTGCAAATAGCAGCAATTACCACCCTGAACAGAAGGCAAGGGATTACTACCCTTAGCCAATAAGCCTTGATACTTTTGAAGCAACTGTAACATCACTTTCCGCTTTGATGGTAGAGGGGAAGTGGAATTGGATTTGGACGACAACCAACACGGGACCTGACTTTCACAGTCGGGTACTGTTATGCAGACATAAGTAAAAAAGCACAGCACTACTTCTAAGGCCAAGTCCATAAGCAAAACACGTCAGCAGTCTGAATTTTCAAGAAAGGTCATCACCCTGTTTCGCCCGGCCAGCTGCGTTCTCCGAAGATGCAGCTGACCCCAGGAATGCTGCCGTGCCGCACCAGGGATGCCATGTGATTGACTGTTTAGGCACATGTGTGCGCAGCAGTCGGGTCTTTAAAGGGCCGGTGGCGGGAAAATTTGGCGGCGCCTCTGAATGATGTCATAGAGCTGCCCCTACTTAAGGGCAGCTCTGTTTCTCACTAGACGCCTCAGCAACAGGTTTCCTTGTGCCCTGTCCTGAAGCGTCCTCCTGGTTTGTCTTCTGGTTTGACCTGGTTTGTCCTTTGTGTCTTGCTGTTTGCCACCTGCCCTGACTTGGATTGGTACATAAGAACATAAGAAATTGCCATGCTGGGTCAGACCAAGGGTCCATCAAGCCCAGCATCCTGTTCCCAACAGAGGCCAAACCAGGTCACAAGAACCTGGCAATTACCTAAACACCAAGAAGATCCCATGCTACTGATGCAATTAATAGCAGTGGCTGCTATTAGCTAAGTAAACTTGATTAATAGCAGTTAATTGACTTTTCCTGCAAGAACTTATCCAAACCTTTTTTGAACCCAGCTACACTAACTGCACTAACCACGTCCTCTGGCAACAAATTCAAGAGCTTAATTGTGCGTTGAGTGAAAAAGAATTTTCTCCAATTAGTCTTAAATGTGCTACTTGCTAACTTCACGGAATGCCCCCTAGTCCTTCTATTATCTGAAAGTGTAAATAACCGATTCACATCTACTCGTTCAGGACCTCTCATGATCTTAAAAACCTCTATCATATCCCCCCTCAGCCATCTCTTCTCCAAGCTGAACAGCCCCAATTTCTTCAGCCTTTCCTTATAGGAGAGCTGTTCCATTCCCTTTGTCATTTTGGTTGCCCTTCTCTGTACTTTCTCCATCGCAACTATATCTTTTTTGAGATGCGGTGACCAGAATTGTACACAGTATTCAAGGTGCGTTCTCACCATGGAGCGATACAAAGGCATTATGACATTTTCCGTTCTATTAACCATTCCTTTCCTAATAATTCCTAACATTCTGTTTGCTTTTTTGACTGCTGGAGCACACTGAGCCAACAATGTCAAAGTATTATCCACTATGATGCCTAGATCTTTTTCCTGGGTGGTAGTTCCTAATATGGAACCTAACATCGTGTAACTACAGCAAGGGTTATTTTTCCTTATGTGCAACACCTTGCACTTGTCCACATTAAATTTCATCTGCCATTTGGATGCCCAATCTTCCAGTCTTGCAAGGTCCTCCTGTAATGTATCACAATCCTCTTGTGATTTAACTACTCTGAATAATTTTGTATCATCCGCAAATTTGATAACCTCACTCGTCGTATTCCTTTCCAGATCATTTATATATATAATGAAAAGCACCGGTCCAAGTACAGATCCCTGAGGCACTCCACTGTTTACCCTTTTCCACTGAAAAAATTGACCATTTAATCCTACTCTCTGTTTCCTGTCTTTTAACCAGTTTGTAATCCACAAAAGGTTATTGTCTTTCTCTTGCCTGCTGTCTGCCCAGACCATGGATCACCTCTCTTCTTGCTGTTCGCCACCTGCCTTACTTGGATTGGTTATCGTCTCTCTCTCTCTCTTGCTTCCCAGCTGCCCAGACCTCGGATCACCTCACTGAGGTGCTGCTTTCGATCAGTGCCGCCTGCTGATGATTAGGACCTAGGGGGTCTTCTTCGGAAGTTGCATCAATTTCATCTCAGCCTAAGGGTATATGTGATTAACACACCCAGTAAAAATGTTGCTAGCAGTAACTTTTTATGGGTTATCATGTCTTGAGAATAACTGCATGGAGAGGCAGTTGCTACCCTTAAGAGAACCATGAGGGTAACCTGAATGGCATGGCAGATACTACTATAGGAAGCTTTCTGGGCAGACTGGATGGACCATCTAGTCCTTTTTTGCTGTCATTACTATGTTATGTTACTATGTTAAAAGGAAGATGAAAAGATATATATTAAAAAAAATATAGGTTCATCTGTTTGTTTTAAATTGTGTTTTGATAAACATGGATAATACCCTTGATAGAGGACTTGTCATCACAGCAGTTGTCCTTGGCCTTCTTTGGCTTTTGACATGAAGCTTGAATGACAGTCGTCTAGTAAGAAAGATTTTTCTATTGTTTAACTTGTTCGCCACTGAGATCTGGAATAATATGGCTTCACTTTGCTTCTCCATATGGATGGCTCATGAGTCACCCTAAATATTTTTGGGCAAAAGGTGGTACAGAAGTCCAACATATAATGTAAATATAAATTGGGAGCCTGGGGATGCATATCAATCAAATACCATAAGGCTACTTTCCACTGGTTCTTCATTAATATCTGACTGGAACCTTAGCTCGTAAGGCTTCATATTCTATTTCTCATTTTTGCATCATGGCAGAAAACAAAAGTTTCACACAGTTGTCAATAATGAATGGTAATAATGACCTAATTTATTGTTAGAGGACAGGTCCCTTAAATTACAATTAGCTAGATAGACAGAGACTGAACCAGATAAGAGATCCTACTATTGAGATTGTCAAGAGATTCAAATTGGTGACTGTTAGAGACAGGATGCTGGACTTGATGGATAATTGATCTGACCCTGCGTGGCACTTCCTATGCTCCTATATTGTGTTATGTTTATATAAATCTACTTGACATGCTGTTTTGCATACTACTATCAGGGTATGTCTGGTTGCTAGTAGCTTTTTATAAACTTAAGTTGGTTAGACTACTGAAAAAGTTTTTGCCACAAAATTTATTTCATACAGTATTGCAGTCGCTGGTGCTAAGTCATATTGATTATTACTGCAGCTCATTATACGTGGGTTTGCTGGATAAGTAGTTCCCTGTGTTACAACTTGTGCAACATGCCACTGACCGGGTGCTGTATGGACTGTCACGATATGAACACATAACTCCTGTATTAAAAAATCTCCATTGGCTCCCAGTGACATGGAGGTCGAAATTTAGGCTATCGATTCGATTGTTTATAAACTTATGAATAGTGAAAGGACATGTCCTCTGCGAAAGGTTATTACTTGGTACACGCCTGTATGAATATTGGGTAAGAGTCTGACGAATCGATATATACAGTTGGTAAGTTAGTATGTGGATATATGTGGATATTAAATATGTGAGGTAATATCTTTTGACAATAAATCTTTTTGTTTGTATTTATTCTTCAGTTCCTCTGAAGCAACCTTGTATATGAGGTGAAACTTGGGCCCTTGTCAGGATTTGGAGTGATACTGTCTTTTGTTGGAAGCTGGAAGATCTTTCGGAGTCGGAGTGACACTATTTTGAGTTGGAAGTTGGAAACTTTCTATATACTTAAAATCGTGTGGACTTTATAGAAAGGGAAACAGCTGAATGATTTGAAGTTCATTCATTGAAGATACATGTTTATGTGGGATTTTAGGATTTGCTTGAAGAAATATTTTTTGGTTAAATTTGGATTTTTTAATTGATATGTGTAGAAGTACTTCACGTGTGTCTGTATGTGTGCGCATGAGGGGGAGGGGTTTGTTTATCTAATGAAATGATGATTTTTGACATATTTAGTAAAGTTGAGAATAGGTTTGTATGAACAAACACAATTGAGGAGCCTACATTTACAATATATGACTGTTAGCCTGTATTTAAAAACTGTCTAGATGATATTGTGAATAAAATTTGTTTTAAATTAATTTGTTAAGGAGCATTTAAATTGATGAATACTCATATCCCTTAGGTTTTATTATTACTTGGTACATGCCCATGAGAGCTCTTCGTTCAGAAGAGACATGTTTTTTACAAACTCCTGTGGCTCGTGATTATCGATTGGAACAAACTCGCTCTAGAGCATTTTCCAGCGTGGCAGTAATGGCATGGAATAAGTTGCTGGTTAGGATAAGGGAGGAGCGAGAAGTAAAGCAATTTAGAAAGCAGATTAAGATGTTTTTTTTTAAAGAAGTGTACAGGTGAATGTATGAATGTGGTTGTTATGGATTTTTGTAATGTTTAATGGTATGTCTCTTCTCCAAGCTGAACAGCCCTAACCTCTTTAGCCTTTCCTCATAGGGGAGCCGTTCCATCCCCTTTATATTGTCATAAATTAGGGCATACACCCTCTGATGAACCAATAGGACCTGTCTTCGTGGCTCCTCTGCAGCTTCCTAGCCGCTGCCTCTAGGGTTATTTGTTTATTTATTTATTTTTTGTTTTTATATACCGATCTTCCTACATTAGATGCAAATCAAACCGGTTTACATAGAACAATAACTTACCAAATGGCATTACATGAAACAATTAACATTTAAACAACATTAAATAATATTGTCAGGAGAATAAACCAATTATACAAATTGAATTAAATGGTAGTCACAGTGAACTTTTGAAGTCCTTATGTTGATCTTAGTTAGATATAAGGAAGCAAGATAGGTGAAAATAAATAAATAAATGAGGCGAAAGTGACTGAGGGACTCTTTAGGGGAGCCTGAATAACAGTGAAAGACTAAAGACAAATCAAACCAAATATGTGAGAGAAAAATAAACAGAGAGGTGTATCTAAAGAAGGAGGGCATGTTGTAAGTTAATAAGAGAGTTCTGGAAAAGCAAGCTTGAATAACCAAGTTTTAAGTTTTTTCTTAAACGAGATTGGGCAAGATAGGGTTGTGACTTCAGTCCCTGTTAATCCTGACAGCTATGTTGCTGTTGCATAAAAACAAGATACAAATCTTAGAAGGGGATTGAAAAAGGGTAGCTTTCCTTCAAGAACTGATAAACATGCCCCACGTACATTGGTAACACTATGGGTTGTTCAAAATTGCCCTCAACATGTGAAGCAGACTACAAAACACTTGGAGCCCCTTTTGTAATGTTAAATATCCACGTAGGTTTCTTAAATAAATATCTTATATTGCCGATGAATGAGCATTTTGTTTGAAGGAACTGATCAACATCTGTAGGGGCAGACATGCTTAAGAGGCACAAGGATACTTACTGCTCTAATGAAGGATTTCACACTGCCCATTCTATGTTCTGAGAAATATGAAAATAGCTAGCACTGGCAAACTGTCTGCCTCTGTATTACCCATTTAACAGACACAGTGCCAAATCCTATATTCCTCCATGAGAAAGTTAAGCAGCTGGGAGTCTCATATGTAAAAACTGGCCAAAAGGAGCTGACCTGCCAGCGTTTGAGAATCCCATACATTCTGTCATGACAAGGCGGGCGCATAACTGCTTTGTGCTCACTTTTGTTTCTCCTCTGATGCATTTTCTGACACATTTAAAAGGTCCTCTGTGTCTCGTTTGATCATTGCCGGGTTTTGTGGCAGGGATAAAAGCCTTCCAGCTGTTTCAGAATGATGTTTTCTTTCTGGCCAGGTCTGTGGCACTTGGCTATACATCACGGTTTTGGGAAAAACAAAAGTGCTGCTGCTGCTGAGTCTGACTGGAGGAGATGAAAGTTAACAGCAGCTCTCGCCATTAACTAGAGATGCAATGACTATTACCCCCCCATTATCTTACAGTAGTGCAGTTTTATTGTAGAATACATAAAATGATTATTATTATCATCATGACATGTTAGTGCATGCCAGATGTGCGCAGCACTGTACAGAGACACATTATAGGGAGTCCTCTACCCCTTGGAGCTTTCAAGACAGACAAAGAAACAAGTGAGAGCCTTAGAGGTAAAACAGTGAGTCCATAATGGAGAAGGAGTGAATCGGTGACTTATAGGTGGGATTAAGTGAAGAGGCATCTTTAATTAAGTAAAGCAAGGAATTAGGCTTCTTATATAAGAAAACTAGCCAGTGGAGTGGGAGGGTGAGGGGCGGTAGATAGGTTAACATTTCACTTCCCATTCCTTGAACACAAACATGCAGGGAACCTTAAAGATCCTTCTCTGGAGTGCCAGGGGAAATGGCACTCAATGGGAGACAACAAATTCAGATAAATTAACATTTCACTCCCCAGTCCTTTAATAGAAATGCAAGAATTTCAGCAGATAAGGCCCTGAGAGCTAATGAAGTGCAGATCAGAATACAGAGAAAGCTCAAAAAGACCCCGACAGTTCTGGTCAGGAGGGTGGTTTTGAGAGACTAGAGAAGAAATAATGTAGTCCCAGGTCACAAAAGTTGGAATAAAGGGGAGCCTGGCAACTACAAACCTCTTATCCTAATTTTGGAAGTGGGCAAAGCTATACAAACTAGGGATGTACCCTTTGTACCACAGGGAGCCCCCACAAAAGGCTAAGTGGGGGCCATCGACCTCATGGGCCCCAACAATTCTCCCAAGGGTTGCGCAGAGAGTCAGCATGGGGGGGGGGGGGGTGGTGGTAGAGAGGGCCATGAGGGCCCCAGTTACTTTTTGGGGGGCAGGACTGTACCAGAAGGCCTCAGGGAGACACATCTTTACATATTTTTTTTTGTTTTTGGGGGTATTGTTTTTTGGAGGACGTATTTTTATCAGTTTGCTAAACAAGACAAACTGAAAAAAATGACCCCCCCCCCCCCCCCGAACAAAAAAACCCTGAGAACCCTCCTGAAATGAAAAAACAGAACCTAAATGAAAATGCTGGGCCTGCACATCCCTAACAGAAACACAAGGAAAAGGATAGCAAAGCGCCTAGAAGGAAGCTGATTACAGGATCTCAAACATGGTTTCACGTAGGGCTGATTAAGGATCACGCTCAAAGTGCCTGCTTACCAAAGTGTATTACAAGCATTATTGGGGCTGTGAAGCCCTATTCATTAAAGTCAATGTAATAATGTCCTATGGGGTATGCACAGGCAGGTTTTTTGTTTTGGTTTGTTTTTCATTTTGTTTTTGGTTTATTTGTTGTTTGTTTCATTGCTTTTTGTTCCTTTAAAATGTAAATAAAACTCAAACAACAAACAACATAAAAAAAATGATACAAAAGTGAAAAATTTTAGGTCCACAGCCCCTCACCCCAATTCCCAGCACCCTTTTATCATCTTGTTGAAAATTTATTGATGAGGCAAGAGCGATCCCTGGTTGCCTCTGCCTCACAGCTGCTGCAATTGCAAATGATGCCGACAGACTGAGGCCAGAGCCATTGTCAAGTTTTGACATTCAAAATGGTCCTGGTCTGGGCCTGCTTGATGCCACTACTCCTGCCACCCTACACCTCTCTCGGTGCCTTAGGGTGTACATACCACTACTCCTGCCACCCTGCACCTCTCTTGGTGCCTTACAGTATCATTACCTGAATTATTCTTGTTCTTCTCTTGGTGCCTTGAGGCATTCTTTATTTCTTCATTCCTGTTCTCTCGGTCCTCTCCTCAGTCAATGCTTTGGAACGTTAATGCGACAGCTGCTTGGTCACTGGCCCTCATTCAGTGCCTTGGTATATTGATGCCACTGCTCCTGCTACCATGCTTCTCTTTCATTGCTTTCAGGGGAGACTGGCATGCTGGGTACCTTTTCCCCCACTTCAAGAATCAGCAAAGGCAGAGCAAAGGGGAAATCAAACCTGATCCCCAACCCCTTCCTCAACTATAGAAAAAGTTCATCAGGGTTGCCTCAGACCTCCTTCAAAGATTTCATCTAGCTTCACCCTGCCCAGGGTTCACCATCTTTTGATGGTTTGATTAGCCTTTCGCCCCACACCCTGATCCAATGACCAATTTGCACGTCTGGACCTGTACGGGTCTCTAGTTTCCTCTGCCTTCAGATCATCATCGGTGATGCTTTGCCCATCTCTTGGTGCTATGGGGTGTCCCTGCCACTGTGCCAAAGGGTCTTCTTGCCTTTGGTGCTGCTTTGATCCTCTCATAATGCCTTGGGCTGTACATGCCACAGTTAATTTGAAAGTTTTTATATTCCACTTACTACAATACCATGCTTCCAAGCATTGTTGGCCCTGCTCTGTCAGTCTCTCGGTGCCTCGGGCTATTCCTGCCCCTGGTGGTGTTGCTTTGTCCCCCTCATGGTGGCTTGGAGGGTTCATGCTTCTCTTGGTGCCACGTTCCCCACTCTTGGTGCTTTGGGGGGTTGTTCCCTCTGCTGCTGATGCCTGCTTGCAAGGTTTGTTAAATTTGGATTGAAAAGCCTGATGCTAGATTTCAGATTAGGACATATTACTTCCCCCATTGACTTTACTGGAAACAAATTAAATGTCATTAAATGAAATCAACTTGTTAACCAAAATGAACACAACAAATTAAAATGACAAACTACAATAAAGAACCAAACCAAACTGTTTTTCCGATTTATTATTATTATGCATCTTTGAGTATATTAATTTGTTTTTGTACTGCTGTAAACCATACTGGGTGGACCTTTGGTGGACCACAAAGGCATTACATAAACCTTAGATTAGGTTAGAAAATTTGAGGTTGAGCTTGAAAAAAGGTAAAATAGGACTGGTCTGAGTTAGCCAAAATGTTCAGGGTTTCCTCAGACTCTCTGGGGAAGGTTGCGGAAAATTTTCCCAGTGAATCTTGGGAAAAGCCAACAGGTTTGATGCAAGTTAGTGGGAATTAACATTAAATCTGACCTCTACAGACTCTGGGGCAGATTTTCAAAGGGTTACACGCGTAAGATACGCACGTAACCCCCGAAAAGCTGCCCCTTCCACCCCCTTCCACCCCCTGTGCGCGCCGAGCCTGTGCAAGATAGGCCAACATGTATCATCTTCTCCAGAGCAAATGGTTTAGTCCATTCACTATTCTGATGACGTCAATATGACATCCAGTGGGCAGAGCTTAGCCCATAGTGAAGGGTCCATAGGCCCCTTTACATTTGCAATCTCAAAACAAGGTCCATTGTCCAGGGCTGCTTTTATCTCAAAATGAGGATGGTCATTATGCTTATTGGCTAAACAATGTGTCACACCCATCGGTCACAGATGGCTGTGACCTCTCATGCTCACCTCTTTTCTTGCGGCTTCCGCCAACGAATGCCACCCTCCCTGGCATCCCCGGAACGGCATGGGCAATGCTGACCACCATCTTGTTCCTGGAGTCACCTAGCGTGCACGCACATGCATGGGCCATTTTTAATACACATCATGGCGGGAACCTCTGGGGTGTCCCCTCCGCATGATGTCACCGCCTCGCTGTATTTAAGCTGACTGGCCCTATACTCAGACGAGTTAGCAAAGTGTTCTCCTCATTGCTGAATCCACTTCTCCTTGGACTTCCTGTTCCTGTCTCGGTGGGGAATGCTCTGAGTACCCGCTCTTCGGGGCTCTTCCGCATTCCTAGGCTATCCGCTCCTCAGAGGGCCTTCCTACCTTGTCCTTCTGGAACCAAGCCTTGTGAGTTCCAGAAGGACTTGGTAAAGATGAACCATTATTTCATCTTTACCAAGCCTTGCTGGGATTTTCTCTGCACTGATAGTGGCCTCGGGCCACTACCACATTCTCACCAGCAGGATTTGCTACATCTACCCTGCTCTGCAGGAAGATTGCTATTTCTTCAAGTACTTCTGGGCTCCAGGACCTCAGACCTCCTCTACACTATCTGCCTCGTACGGTCATCCTCGGCGTACCCCGCGCTGCGGGCCACTACCAGATTTGTGGACCACTACCGGATTGTCTCATCTGAGGTACCTTCCAGGGTTTACCCCTCAGTTAAAGAACTGTACTTTAATTGCAGTACCTGCTCCACGGGTTCTGCTCAATAACTGCACCTTTACCGCATTCCCCGCTCCACGGGTTATGCTCTCTCTTTCTCCCATAATAAAGTCTATACTACAGCTGAGTCCTAGCTACTGAGACAATGCCTACCGGCAGTGAGGCCCACGGGGCTCCTCCCTGTGGGCAGTGACACCTCTCACTCTGGCCCAGGGTTCACATCCATACCAAAACATAACAGATTGCTAACTCCATGGATCCAGCTCAGGTCTCAGCCCTCCAGGCCATCCCTGGTCTGGCCCTGTGACTCTCCAAGCAACAAAGGACACTAGAGACTTTGGCCAATGCTTTTAACCAGTTAAGTTCTTGGCTGGACTCTGCCTCGACGCCTGACAAACTCTCTGCCACTTCACAGGCGTTGCCTATACGGCACTCCGTACCTCTACCTGCACCTACATGTTTTACAGGTCATCCCCTGTTATGTAGAGGCTTTCTGAATTAGTGCTGTATGCACTTTTCACTGTAACCTACCTACTTCCCAAACGTAGTGTCCAAAACTACGTACATACTGTCTCTTTTAGATGGGAAAGCCCTGGCCTGGGCATCACCTCTTTGGGAGCGTAATGATCCAGTTCTGAAAGACCTAACTGGCTTCCTTGCTCTCTTTCATTCTGTATTTGACGATCCCGCTCCGGTAGCTCCTGTCACATGGTAGGGGGCTAAAGGCTACCGGCACCATTTTGGTTTGTGGCAGATGACAGCTCGGGAGCGGCAGATCACTCCCAGGCCCCCCCCCCCCCCCCGCTGGGCCACCAGGGGTTTTTGTGAGACTTGGCGGGGTTGAGAGGGTGGTGCGATGGGGGGGGGGGGGGGGTTAGGCAGGGTGAGATGGGGGCTGGGCAGAATTTTGAAGGATGGAAAATTCCAGTGTTAGACTCCAAAATAAGATGCTTTGCTTTCCCCATTGTTTTTAATGGAAATGAATGAAATGACATAACAAATGAAATGAATGAACTTGGACTCGACATGAATAAAAAATGGCAATGAATTGAAATAATGACCCAAACTGAACATTTTTTACATGCACCACCCTTATCATGTTTTGCTTCTGCTTGGACCTGAGGAAGGGAGTTTTTTCTACCTAAAGCTTGTCAAGAAAATCTATATTATGTTATTTTTGTGTTTATTAACCTTTATTTCCATCTATTCACTGTACATGCTAGTGTGCAGGATCATTGCCAGCCTAAATGCTGCCCCAGGTGGCCGTTGGGGGTAGGGGACGGGGGGACTTTCAACGTCATAGCTGGGGGGCCCCTCAATCATGCAGCTGCCTGGAAGCAGACGCCCCCTCCCAACCTGACACCCCCGTGCAGATCCGTTTTGCCCACCTGTTCCGATGGCCCTGCTAAGGCACAGCTCGGTGCAAGCTCACAGCATTATGGAGACATTCCAGTTTGTTTCTCTCAGTTTTCACTGGGAAGGAGTTGAATGTGGAGTCCAACCAAACTCGTAGCTTACGTAAATAACTTAATAATATTAAAGATCCCAATAATCTTCCCCTGCCCTCGTTTGTTTATTCATTCAAACTTATATTCCACTATTTTCATTAAGTTCAATGCAGATTTCAGTCAATCATACATATTAAAATACAATAACTTCATAAGATAACATGACAAAATACAACAGATACAAACTAAAAACAGATGTAGCATGCATAACATTTAATAAAATAATACTGCACAGCAGGTAAACAGCATCTTAAATCTCAAGTCCCTGGCAGATCAGGAAAAAGATCCTAAGGCTCAGGACAAACCTGCACGAATGAAAAAGCTTTACGTTTTTCATAAACTGTAAAATGTCTTTTTCCTCAGGTAATTCATTAGGCAATTTATTCCATAACATGGGCACAGCGATAGAAAGAATTCTTTTTTCTTGTTTCCTGCAGCCTGTACTCTGGAAAAGATGGCGCCATTAACAAACTTTTCTCAGATGGATGCAACAACTGAGTGGGCAGCTATGGGGACAATAACTGAACTAAACAATTATTACTTCTTTAATCGATTACTTTATACACCGTTAGTATTTGAAATTTTGATCTATATCCTATTGGTAAACAATGCATTATCCTATCATTCTACTTGGTTTCTGTCACTACTCCAACCTCAGAATTCTGTACCTGCAAAATACATAAACAATTCCACTGGTAACCCAAGAACTAGTGCATTATAGTACTCCAGTTTGATAGCAGGAACACCTGCACGCCATTGCCTGGAAATCCTTCTGTGGTATAAAACATTTGAATGGCCTTATTGTATATCTTATAAAAAGCTCATTTAGCAACTTGCTTTACACTCTCTTTTAAAGTCAATTTAGTGTCCAAATTATGTGTCTCAGACTTTATTTTATTTCTGTATCTCCCACAGTCATCAAAGAAAACTGCCTTGGAATCACAGTTCTAACTAACCATAGGATCAAAGGTTTTTCTTGGTTAAGTAATAATCCATTCTCAGTCAACCAATTTTCAATTGCTGAAAAAAACCTTACAAATGAATCGTATGGAAATTCTGTCTCAGCATTAGACACAAGCTAGAACTGTATATCATCAGCATAGATCCAGTGGAACACACCTAACGATGACATCTAATTCCCCAAAAGCTGCACGTAAATATTAAAAAGAGGAGCAGATAATGCAGATCCTTGAAGGACTCCAGACTGAACCTGTTGTGTTCATCCAGTTAGGTAAGAAGCAAACTATGCTAAAACCATTCCAGAAATATCAACTGATTGTAGGCATGAACATTAATTTAAAACAAATGGGTGAAATGAAATGAAAGACTATTTTTGTTTCATTCATAGACCCCGAAAATGAATGGAGGGTACCCACGAATTTAAAAAAAAATCTAATTTTCATTTGTTTATGTTCCAGTTCGTTAGTTAGTTTATCGCATTTGACTAAATGCCTTTCTTCTATAAAAGAAAAATCAAGGTAGCCAAGTGGTTAGAACAGCAGGCTATGATCCAGGGATCAAGTCCCACTGTTACTCCTTGTCACTTTACCCTCAGGTACAAACTTAGGCCTAGATTTATCATTTTGCTATAATTTTTGTGAAAATAGTGCCCACAATAAAAAAAAAAAAAGGGGGACATGGTTAGGTTAATTTTTCAGGTACTGCATGCGATAAATTTAACTCGCAGTGCATGCACACTGCGAGTTAAATTTATCGCACCGGCAATATTTTCACATCGCATGCTGCTTTACTGCATGGACAGGTTTTATCACAATTTCAGGCTACTGTTGCCGAGAGAGAGAGAGAGAGAGAGAGAGAGAGAGAGAGAGATAGCAGCTAGATAGAGAGTGCATCGTTAGGTCGAGATTACATTGTACAAATCTCATCTTTTTATACCTTTTATCACTCCAAATTACATAAAATCTTTATTGATAGTAACTGTGCTGTTCGTACCTCTGACTGTGTATGTAAAACTGCCCCCCCCCCCCCCAAAACCTAGCCCACCACCGAAACCTCACTCTGAGTCAGCGGCAGATTCCCGATGAACACCGGACCAGGGATTCACCACCCAGGCCGGCCCAGGAGATACCACGTGGTCTGCCGAGAGTGGCTCTGTCACGGCCGCGCTCGGCAGACCATGTGACTAGGGAGACCAGCCCACCGGGGGATGCCCGATCCCCCGATTGGCCAATCCGCCCCTGCTCCGAGTTCAGAATGCCCCCACCTACAGTGGTATAAAAAGTTGATCAATATGTATACCTCCTCAGAGATGCGCTCTCTCTCTCTCTCTCAACCTGGGATTTGTGAAAAAAAGCTGTAGTTAAATCCCACAATAGTGTGTGTTACATTATGTTTTCATTTACTCTGCCCAAACTCCTCCCACTTGACTAAATTTTTCAAATTTGCATATGCCTCTCACGATGCGCTATTTATCGCATGCATTATGATGTTATTGTGGGCATTAGGGCCCTAACGCCCGCGATAAGGCCCTAACGCGATTTGATAAATGACCCCTCCCTTAGATTGTAAACCCTCTGGGATTAGGGAAATACCTATGGTACCTGAATGTAATCAGCTTTGAAGTGCCAAAACGCAGAATATAAAAATCTAAATAAATAAATAGAATTAATATAACAAAATAAAAATAGTGCAGGACATATTAAAAAAGGAATAAATGTAAACATCAAAACATAAATATAAGTCATATCTAATAAAATCAAGTAAAAATAGATAAAAACTTCAAATGTCAGGCAATAACATCCATTCAACAGTAAAAAATCAGGGACAGTAACTTTAAAACGAGCGTGCGGACACCCATATATGTGAGTGTGCGAGTGCACATATGAAGACATTTTAAATTGTGCACACAACTGCATGCATATGATTTAAAATATGCCTACTGCGCAGAAGTGTGCTTCTAATTTGAAGCCGTTACTTGAGCAAATGTATTTCTCCTGTCTTCCTTAGGATTTTGTCGGCTTTAACACTCACAGATAAAGGGGATTTTAAAACCTGCTTGCATGAAGGACATTCCCAGTTTTACCCAGAGGTCATCCCGACTCCTCTGGTTCTTCAGTCTGTACTCCCCCCCCCCCAGTTTACCCAGACCCCTCACCCAGTCATGTTAGGTCTAAAAGGAGATTTCTGCAGACTTACACCTCATCGAGAGCAGAAATAAATATATTCAGCTAATGAGCCACTGCGCTCTGCAACCATCAGATTTCAAATATGGATTTACATGTGTAAATGTTGGAAACGCCCCTGACAGGCCTCAACTCTGTCCCCTTTTTTTCTTTTTGACTTGCACACGCATGTTATGCACGTAATTCACAGCTTTTAAAATACATGTGGCGTGCGCACAGCTCATATACTTGCATCTATGGGCTTTTTAACGCTTTTAAACTTCACCCCATTATGTACAAAGAAAATAATTCAAAACTAAGGAAAAAAATAAAATGTACTTCATGGACCACACCAAAACAAAAAGAAAACACAAGTAATTATAATTATTTCTCATAGGTCCTACTGATCAGAAATATTTTCAGACCCTTCCTATATTTCTTGTAATCCCTTTGAGACATAATGCAAGAGGAAGAGAATTCCAAAAGGAGGGAGTTGAACATGCAAAAGCCATTTCCCTAGTTTTTTCTAGCCTAAAGCTGGGAACTTTCAAAAGCTTCTGTTGCAAAAAGCAAAGACAATGATTGGCAGGCCGATGCAGAAAGATGGATTCAGCCGAATGCGCCTTTCTACGTACATTTAGATGCATTTCAGCCGAATGCGCCTTTCTACGTATATTTAGATGCACATTTTCTGCGGGGAAAACTTACTGCCAATGCAGCAAGGAGTTTTGCATGCCGAAAAAGTGAGTTTCCAAATGGGAGTACTCGCATGGAAATCCCGATGCAGAGAGTCTGCATCTGGCCAGTACGCCTTTTTTTTAGCTCTGGAAACGTAACTCCTGGTCAAAGCCGGAGTTAAACTTCCAGCTCTATCAATAAAAAAAAAAAGAGTTAAAAGTTTTAAAAAATATAAAATAATAGAAACTCTCCGGGTACTTGCCGGCAGCCACTGCCACTTACCCAGATAATAACTGACTTATCTGTGTAAGTGGTGGCGGTAGTTGGCACTTGCCTGCAGAAGAACTGAATTATCTGGATAAATACTGATTTATGTGTCTATCTGGCAGTGGGAAGCATCTGCAGGATAGCTACATAAGTCAGTACTAATATGGCTATCTGGCGTGGTTCGCTGCTACTTAGCCGGATAACGTACTTACCTAGCTAAGACGCGGTGACTCGCAGCAGATAGCTGTACAACTACTGATTTATGCCTCTATCACTGCTGCATCGCACTGCCAGATAGAGGCATAAAGCAGAATTTATCTGGGTATGTGGCGACAGCAGATAGTCTGTGAGGGTCTCCACCCCTTCCCTCGTGAAAATGGGCATTTGACATGTCCTGAATACACATTCTTCGCTTTGTACATGTTTTTTTAGCTCCCGATGCATTAGCTTACTGTGTCGGGGGTTAAAAACAAAATCTTGACGTTAAAAATATGAGCTGAAAACCAAAGCACATTTTATTAGCACCAAGTTTATTGCATTGGCCTCCAGGTGTGTAAGGAGTTAACAAGATCAGAGCGATGACCAAACTGGAGAGCTTCAAAATGGAGAGACATCCTATTTTAAACTGCATTCTTACAGAGAAAGCCAATGAATGCTTTTCAAAACAGCTGTCACATGATCACGCTTCCTTTTTCCCAAAATAAGTCTAGTAGCTGTATTTTGGACTAACTGTAGGCGATACAAGGCACACGCAGAGAGGCAGTGATATAATGTATTATAATAATCTATTCTGTTCATCACCAGTGAATAGGTTAACAGCCTTAAATCTTCACTACCCAAAAAGGGTCTTAAATGCCAAATAAATCGTAGAAAAAAAATAAGAGGATTGAATTACCTTTGAGATTTGTGGTTTAAAAATAAGTTGGGAATCAATACTAATTCCCAAAGTAGTAAGGACGTTTCTTAGCTGAATGTGAGTACCGGCAATAACAGGAGAAGGAAAATTGGACGCATCAGATTTATTGGCAAACCAAAGAGCTTCCAGTTTCCCAGGATTTAGTTTAGTTTGGAGGCCTGAAGCCAGTTGGCTACTTCTGAGAGACATTGACTGAATTTTACCAAACTGTCATACGAAACAGAATCAACAGAAGCAGATACTACCTGGAAATTATTTTATCCCTCTGATAATTGTAGTCAACCCGACAGGTTGAATAGCAATAAAACATATAGGGGTAGATATTATAATTCTACGCGCGCGTGTACTTTTGTTCGCGCACCAGGCGCGAAGAAAAGTACGCCGGATTTTATAAGATACGCGCATAGCCACGCGTATCTTATAAAATCCGGAGTCGGCACGCGCAAGGGGGTGCACATTTGTGCAACTTGCGCGCACCGAGCCCTGCGCACGCTGCCCGTTCCTTCCGCCTCCCCCCACCTTCCCCTCCCTTCCCCTACCTAACCCACCCCCCGGCTCTATCTAACCCCCCCCCCACCTCTGTCACAGAAGTTACGCCTGCTCAAAGCAGGCGTAACTTTGTGCACGCCTGGCTGGCTGCTGCGCGCCGTATTCCGGTCCGGGGGCTGGTCCGGAGGCCGCAGCCACACCCCCAGAACACCTCCGGGCCGAAACCATGCCCGCGGCACCACCCCCGGATGACGCACCGACCGCGTCACGCCTCCCGACATGCCCCCAGATGGCGCGCTGACCGCGTCACGCCTCCCAACACGCCCACCCCAAGAAAGCCCCGGGACTTACACATGTCCTGGGGCTTTGTGCACGCCGGAAGCCTATGAAATATAGGCTTGGCGCACGCAGGGGTGTTTTAAAAGGGTTACGCGCGTACCTTATGCGCGTTACCCTTTTAAAATCCGGCCCATAATCTCCCATGAGAATTTCATTAATGTAAATTCAACGTCATAAACCATATTATATTTAATGTGTTTTTTGTTACCGAATAATAATGGCACCTCTATGTAAAGTATGTTCTATATTCTCTTTGTTTTATGTGCCCTATTGTAAACTGTTATGATGGTAAATAACTTAATGATGGTATATAAAAACTTTTGAATAAATAAATAAATGTATGGCATCGGCATATAAAAGCAAGAATAACCTAAACTCTAAATAAGAGTGGCCAAAAAAGACAAGCAAAGATTAAATTAAGTAGGAGAAATTATGGAACCCTGTGGAGCCCCGCAGGGCTTTCTGTAGAATTGTGATCAGTTCCAATCCACATAATATGAACTATTAGTGAGAAAGGATGCAATAGAGATGTGAATCGTGTCCTCAATCGTCTTAACGATCGATTTCGGCTGGGAGGGGGAGGGAATCGTATCGTTGCCGTTTGGGTGTTTAGAATATCGTGAAAATCGTTAAAATCGTGAACCGGCACACTAAAACCCCCTAAAACCCACCCCCGACCCTTTAAATTAAATCCCCCACCCCCAAATGCCTTAAATTACCCTGGGATCCAGCGGCGGTCCATAGCTAAATCGGGGGAAGGGGGAGGGCAGGAAAACCGGCACACTAAATCCCCCTAAAACCCACCCCCGACCCTTTAAATTAAATCCCCCCCTCCCGAACCCCCCCCAAATGCCTTAAAGTACCCTGGGGTCCAGCGGCGGTCCGAAACGGGCTCCTGCTGTTGAAGCGTGTTGTCTTCAGCCGGCGCCATTTTGCAAAATGGCCGCCGCAAAATGGCGGCAGCCATAGACCAACACGATTCGACCGCAGGAGGTCGCTTCCGGACCCCCGCTGGACTTTTGGCAAGTCTTGTGGGGGTCAGGAGGCCCCCCCAAGCTGGCCAAAAGTCTCTGGGGGTCCAGCGGGCGTCCGGGAGCGATCTCCTACCGCGAATCGTTTTCCGTACGGATAATGGCGCCGGCCATACGTGTATGGCCGGCGCCATTTTCCGTATGGAAAATGGCGCCGGCAGGAGATCGACTGCAGGAGGTCGTTCAGCGGAACCCTCGCTGAACGACCTCCTGCAGTCGATCTCCTGCCGGCGCCATTATCCGTACGGAAAACGATTCGCGGCAGGAGATCGCTCCCGGACGCCCGCTGGACCCCCAGAGACTTTTGGCCAGCTTGGGGGGGCCTCCTGACCCCCACAAGACTTGCCAAAAGTCCAGCGGGGGTCCGGAAGCGACCTCCTGCGGTCGAATCGTGTTGGTCTATGGCCGCCGCCATTTTGCGGCGGCCATTTTGCAAAATGGCGCCGGCTGAAGACAACACGCTTCAACAGCAGGAGCCCGTTTTGGACTGCCGCTGGACCCCAGGGTACTTTAAGGCATTTGGGGGGATTTAATTTAAAGGGTCGGGGGTGGGTTTTAGGGGGGATTTAGTGTGCCGGTTTTCCTGCCCTCCCCCTTCCCCCGATTTAATTTAAAGGGTCGGGGGTGGGTTTTAGGGGGATTTAGTGTGCCGGTTTTCCTGCCCTCCCCCTTCCCCCGATTTAGCTATGGACCGCCGCTGGACCCCAGGGTAATTTAAGGCATTTGGGGGGGGGGTTCGGGAGGGTGGGGGATTTAATTTAAAGGGTCGGGGGTGGGTTTTAGGGGGTTTTAGTGTGCCGGTTTTCCTGCCCTCCCCCTTCCCCCGATTTACGATTTTTTGACGATAAATCGGGGGAATTGGTATTGTATCGTGGCCCTAACGATTTTTGACGATTTAAAATATATCGGACGATATTTTAAATCGTCAAAAAACGATTCACATCCCTAGGATGCAGGCCTCTCAATCCAAGCTCAACCAGTCACGTTAAGAGCAACTTATAATGCTGCACTCATGTCCAAAAAGACCATGAGCACAGTCTTACCAGCATCCAACATTGCACTACGTCACTTAACAACGCAGTCAATGCAGTTTCTGTACTGTAACCTTTTCATAAGAACATAAGAGCATGCCATACTGGGTCAGACCAAGGGCCCATCAAGCCCAGTACTCTGTTTCCAACAGCAGCCAATCCAGGTCACAAGTACCTGACAGGATCCCAAGGGGTAGAGAGATTCCAAGCTGCTTATCCCAAAAATAAGCAGTGAACATCTGCAACTCTACCTTAATATTAGTTTATGGACTCCAGGAACATGTCCAAACTGTTTATACATGTCACTAATAACTTTCACCACATCCTCTGGCAATGAATTCCAGAGCTTAATTATGCATTGAGGAAAAAAATATTTTATCTTATTAGTTTTAAATGTATCACCTAGTAACTTCATACTCTTCATACTTTTTAAAGGTGTAAACAACTGATTAACATTTACTTATTCTATCCCACTCATTTTATAGACCCCCTCAGCCGTCTCTTCTCCAAGCTGAAGAGTCCTAACCTCTTTAGCCTTTCCTCAAAGGGGAATCATTCCATCTCCTTTTCCATATCCAGATTGTTCTGAATGAAACACCATAGTTTTTTCTAGGAAGTAAATTAGCTGTCCACAGACCACTTTTTCAATCACTTTTGATAATACAGGAATATTTTATATAGGCTTGTAGTATGAATTAGCGTCTTTTTTAAAGAATAGGATGAATCCTAGCTACTTTGAGCACATCTGGAAGATAATCTTGCTCTAAACTAGAATTTATAATTTCAGTTAGATATGGCAAGAGGCCAAGATATGGATCCTCATATGTATTTAAAAGGGAGAGGATATAAAGGAGACAATGACCTTTCCATTTGTTTAAAAAAAAAGCTGCAAGCTTTTATTAAAAGTTGAAAATTTACTAACAGATACTGCACCATCCTCAGGCGATGACATCTACTCAATAAAAGTACATAGTGGAATGCATTGGAGTAAAAGCTGATTAGAAACAGCCTGCTTTGAAATGCTGAAATAAAGCCATCTCCTGATAATGATGACCATGGTGGAATATCTGGAGAAGGTCCTGAAAAACTAGAAGCCAGTTATCAGTCTCACCGAGCATACGAAAATAACTCCTCTTTGCTTTTCCAACCCGATATAAAAACATTTTTGTGGCAGCCTTAAGTTGAAGTTGGACTGCAGGATCTTGTGATTTATGCCACAATCTCTCCGTGTGATGAAGTTGATGATTCAGCATTCTTAGAACGGAGTGAAACTGTTCCGTTTGCAAATAAGGTCCAATAATGAGGTGGTGCCAAATTGCCCACTACCCTTTTGAAAGAAGAATTTCACACGGAAATCTTATTTTCTAATGAAAGTTCACTAAACTCCTGAGGAAAAATATGCTTCTGTGACAGAATTGCTATATCTAGTTGATTAAGGGGCAGATTTTCAAAAGGTTATGCACGTAAATCCTATTTTCAAAAGGCCCGGTGACGCAAGTAAAGTCCCGGGACGCATATAAGCCCCAGGGCTTGCAAAAAGGGGTGGGGAGGGGGCGGGGCGGTCTGGGGGGCAGGGCAGGGTCAGAAGCTCCCGGCACAGGGCCATTTGCTGCTTGGCCGGCGCGTGCAACTTACTTCAGCCCCAGGGCAGAAGTAAGTTTTAAAGCAAAGAAAAAAGAAGAAAAAGGTAAGGGGGAAAGGGCGGGGAAGGTAGCGGAAGAGAAAGGAAGGTGGGATGGGGGGTAGGGAATGGGGGAAGGCAGCGCGACTCAGCGCACACAAGGTGCACAATTGTGCATGTTATAAAATTGCGTGTCCGTGTGTGCACGCCGGGTAGCACGAGCACATGGAAGCACTCGCGCAAGTTTTAAAATCTACCCCAAGACTCCTAATAAGGGCTTCTGTTTAACAGGGGCTACAAGAAAAGTAACACAATGCAGAGAGAAAGAATTCAGCTTTGCAAACTAAGGAGTAGATTTGAAAAGGTGCACCTTTTCAAATCTACTCCTTAGTTTGCAATGTGGCCGGGCCCTTTTTCAAAGGGGCCCGGCCACGCGTGTAAACCCCGGTATGCGCATAAGTACCGGGCCTGTTTGAAGGGGCGGGTCGGGATGGGTCAGGGAGCAGGCCGGGACAGCGCCAATGATTGGGCCCTAAAGTAAGTTGGAAAACAAAAAAAAAAGCAAAAGGATAGGATTTAGGGGTTGGGGAGGAGAGGGGAAGGGAAGGGAAAGGGAGGTTAGGGTAGGGAGTAGGGAACTGGGGAAGGCCGGGATGTGTCGCCGCACGGAAATTGCGCGGCACCCGGATTTTATAACATGCGCGCACTAGCGCGCATGTTATAAAATTGGCGTGTCCATGTGTGCACACCGGGAAACGTGCACACCTGGACATGCGTGTGCACCTTTGAAAATCTTCCCTAATTTTAACAAAGTATGCGTGGCACCAAGATCAGGCCTCTCCAGTCCACTCCAACCAACCTACCTAACCTCCCTTCCCTTTCCCTCGACTCCCCACTCCTTAATCCTGACCTACCTTACCTATTTTTTTTTTTATTCTTTAAGTTGTTGCTCCTCTGGAGCAGAAGCAACTTGTGCGCACCTGCCGACTGCTGGCGCGTGCTTCCCCGGCACAGCAGCAAATGGCCACTGTACCGGCTGCCTCCAGCCCCGCCCCCTTTTCAGACCCCAGCACTTAATCACGTACCGGGGTTTACGCATATGGCCGGGTCTGTTTGAAAATTGGCCCGGCACACGTAAGGCCTGGCCACGCATGTGAACCCCGGGATTTATGCGCGCCAGGGTTTAAAAATGTACCCATAAACATTTAAATGGATAACTTGGAGTTAGATGCATAACTTGTGAGTTATCCATCTAAATGGCTTTGCCTATTGACCTCACGGTGATCTGTCCAAATAAAAGAAGTTGACTTTATAGAAGAATAAGAAATCTTAAAGACTTCGGAAGAAAAAATTAAATCTAAAATGTGCCCTGTATGGAACAGTGCTGCGGTGAGACTGGTAACTATAGCAACCAACCAATTCTTGTGAAAGGGAGCAGCTAGGCCACAGTGGAGATGGCAGACGTAGGCAGGAAGACAGGACAGAGGACCTATGGAGTTGAAGCATTTTTAACATTAGGCTATAGTTGGCATCTGGATCAAGTCACACTGGTGTCCTCTGGCTGGAAGATCTGTGCATGTGCATTTTCTCTGTTGGATTTCAGAGGGAAAAGCTTGTATATTTCAGAAGCTCTCCTGGAGTCAAAGAAAAGGTTTAAAAAATAAGAATTTTGGCATTGGCAAAGGGCTTTTCCTTCTCTTCACTACAGTCACAGAGCTCTCACTGTGAGAGAGAGACAGAGGCACTGCTTGCTGTCTTTTCACTGAGGCAAGGGAATGGACTGGAGACACAGAAACAATGAGTACGATTTTGTGTGTCTTTCTGATTCTGCACAGTGCACTGCACTGTTTATCTGTGAACAGATTGCTTTGAAGAGAAGTACATTATACCATAAATAGTGACACATAAATTAATTAGAAACATTTTATTGTATTCAAAAATGTTTATCAAACACAAAAAATATTACAATATTTTTTCTTCATCGGATACATAGAGTGAATACACACATGTGTATGTGTGTATGAATGGTTGTTTTAATGATTGTGATGTTCTTTGGAAATTTGATATTCACTCTATGTATCCGATGAAGAAAAAATATTGTAATATTAATAATAACCGATGCGATGTACAAACGGACATCGGTATATAAGAGACATTAAATAAATAAAAATAAATAAATAAATAATAATTTTTAAGTGTTTGATAAACATTTTTGTATACAACAAACATTATTCTAATTAATTTGTCACTATTTATGGTATAATGGGTTAAAATATGTGATATATTTTTATAATTGCCAGTATTGTGAATCTGGAAGAGAAGTACAGCTTTGCCAGCCTTCTTGCTTTAGTTTCTAGCAGGTTTGTGCAAAAGAAGTCAGCAGTGCACACATATACACTTTGGGCCGGATTTTAAAAGACTTATGCGTGTGAAGCTCGGGAGTTTACGCGCATGGCCGGGCCTTACGCATGCCAGGCCAATTTTCAAAGGGCCCGCCCACACGCATAAGTCCCAGGGTTAGTGAAAGGGGCGGTCTGGGGCTAGAGGAGCCCGGCACAGTGGCAAATGGCCTCTGTGCCAGCGTGCGCAACTTTCTCCTGCTCAGAAGCAGGAGCAAAAGGTAAGAGAAAGATTTTGGGGGGATTTAGGATAGGGATAGGGGAAGGGGAAGGAAGGTTAGGCTAGGGGGGTTGGGAAATTCCATCCCAGTCCGCTCCTTAATTGGAGCGGACTGGGAGGGAACTGGGGAAGGCCCCCGATGTGTCGCTGCGTACGCCAACCTGGCATTTTATAACATGCGTGCACCAGCGTGCTCATATTATAAAATCGCGCATCCATGTGTGCGTGCTGGGTAGCGCGCGCATATGGACGCGCACAATTTTTTTAAATCTACCCCTTTATAAGTATCTGTGTGTGTGTGAAAGAGTGTGTGACAGACATTTTTACACACACTGCGAGGATTAGCCCAAGAAAGGCAGAGACTGAATTTGCACTAGCAAGCTATTAACGCTTTTGGCAAGTTGGTAGTGCTTCTTAAGCACAGATGCACACTAAATCTATGAACCTGATCGTGGTGTGACAAACACACTCATTTAATACTAGAGTGGTACTGGTACACAATCAATAAATTCTATTGTGATATATATTGTGATATAGGCACACCATGCCAGTGCAGGGAAAGGGCAGAGGAGGGAATATCAAGGGTAGAGGACTGAGTGTTGCCGTAGAGCCATCCCAGCCTGTAAGAAGTACAAATAATACTAGTAGCAGCGAGAAAAAAGGAAGCCCTGCCTCTGTGTCATGGTTTGACCTGCTTTGTAGTCTCCCCATGTCAAGCTTCCACCAGGGGTCCTCAGTGAGCCTTGCTCACCGCTGTGCCAGTTACCTTCTCACTGGTCACGCTACACCTCCGCCTCAGCCTTACTTAACCTAGCCTGCTCAATGCCTCAGTGTCTCTTCATTGGGTCACCTTGGTTCTCTGATTTGGCCTTGCTTTTCTTGCTTAGCCATGTGGCCTCCAGACTTCCTGCCTGGCAAGACTTTCTTGTCTTGCTCTGTGGCCTCCGGGTCTGCTAGGTTCTTCTAGCCTGCTTTTGTACCTTGTTGGGCTTTCGTGTTTGTTGTTGCCTGTCCAGTACTTGTACAGTCCTGTCCTTGTTCTGTCTTGTGCCGCCCTGTTCAGTTCCTTGTCTGTTTTCCAGCCTTAGTCTTTGTCCCTGGTCTAATCTGTGTTCTGAATCCAGCTCCAGCCAGTACCTGCTTCCAGTCCTCAGCCGGGGCCTGCCCTCTGCTTCCAGCCTGCCTTGCCTTGTCTGACCAGCCATATCTCATCCAGCCTAGGCCTGAACTCAGCTTCCAGTCTGTACCATTATGTTGTACATAAGAAAAAGTCCTACTGACCCCCATAACCCAAGGACTCAACCTGCAGGGGAGTGGGTTGAATAGGCCGAAGACCAGCTCCAGTCCTGTCCTGCAGCCCTGTACTGCTTCTGTGGTGTGCGCTCCCTGACTCCAGCCTGCCTAACCATGACACCCTAAAAAATGGAGAAAAAAAAGAAACAGGGCTACCCATCCTCACCATCCATTCCTCTCTCCCAAAAATTTGTCAGGGCCAGGTTCCTTTCCAGCCCGGTTTGGGGGGATCCAATAATGAGGCCTAGGCCAAAGCCTCGGCCTTGTGTAGGCCTATTTATTTAAAAGCATTTATTACCCACCCTTCCTACGTTCAGAGAGGGGTACAATAAGAACATATACTGGGTCCTCTTTCTCAGGCTAGACCCAGGCCCAATGTCGGGGCCTGGTCTGGGGGCCCAACACCTGGACCTCAGCCTGAACCCAGACCTGACACCGGAGTACACCCCGGAGAACGGGTCCTGATACCTAGGTGTCAGTCTGGACCCAAGCCTGAGGCAGGGACCTGATGCTAGGGCCTCAGTTAGGCCAGGGGCCCAGGCCTAGGCCCAATGCTGGGGTCTGGTCCAGAAACCAACTCCTGATACATGGCGAGCCGGGCCATGGATTTGGGCCCAGGTGTTGGGACCTGGTCTCTAGACCAGGCCCCAGTACTGGGCCCATGCCAAGGCCCAGGTGTCAAGATCCAGTCTTTGGGTCAGGGCTCGGTGTGAAGCCTAGGTCTGGGCCAAGGCCCATGGGACTCAGCCTCTGAGTTGGATCCTGGCATTGGGCCTGGGTCTGGGCCTGGGCTGCGATGCTGGATCCCTGACAGAGTAGGTATTTTCAGACAATTTTTGGGGTCTCAGCTGAGGTCCCAGCATTGGGCCCAGTCCTCGGCCGAGACCCTGGCATCACACTTTGGCCTTGGTTGCAGCTCCTGCATAGGCCCTGGCCCTGGCATTATGCCCGGTTATAGGCCGAGGCCCCTACTTTAAGCACTGGCTTATTCCCTAAGCCAGGCCCCAACTTCGGGCCTGGATCTAGACCCAATGGATCACTCTTTTGTTTTCAACATGAAACATGAAAACCACTGAAATTTCATTGGATTTTCAATTGTTTCAATGTGAGAATAAAATGAAATGAAACAGGAAATGTCGTCATTTCATTTCTCCTGAATGCCTGTCCTTAGTATTCACTGCAGTAAGGCCATCAGTCAAGGGAAGTTACTGGGGCATCTGACAAAGGCTGGTAAGCATCAGCATCTGCAGAAGCAGCACCCACCAGCATTACCATTAGAAGAGGACAGCAGTACTAGTCTGGGGATCCCCTCTGCCAATCAGAAGAAATGCCATAGGAAAGGGATTGAAAAGGGGTGGACTTTTACCATGGCCCCTTTTACCAGCCAGCTGGCATCCCAGCAACTCCCTGCCATGCTTTTGCAGTGGAAACCTACCAGAGAGGAAATGGGGTGGTGTTCTGTATCACTATTCCTGGTACAAGAGGCAGGCAGCATTGAAAGTAGTAATGAGGTGCATCGGGGAAATGATTGTCCTGGATTCCCAGTCCCTGAAGATAGTGGAGAACTTAGGCTTTAAACTTCTGCTGCACCTGTTAGCCCTCAATTACAAAGACTACATTTAATAGGCAGACACAGCTGGCAAAGAGGAGTAGCGTGCATTTCACCAGTGATATCAGGACGAACGCGAGTGCTACACATACCTAGCTCTCCCTGATGGGACACTGGGGTGAGCTGGCTGAGGCAAGGACAGAGAGCAGCTCTAGCAGGGATCAAAGATCAAGGTGCAGATGGGCTATGCTGAACTCAGGTGATGGATAGCAGCTATGTCACATGAATTGTATTGTCAGCCATAAGAAAGATATTGAGTTGGCATCTAGACCAGGGGCAGGAGTTTTCCTGCAGGTTTTTTTTTTTAATGACAGACAGTGGTACAACTATGATAAGGGCCATGGAAGATGTGAGCTATTGGGGGATCCATTGCTTTGTGCTGCACCTGGCAGTGAGTTTTGCTCTACAGTAGGGCCCAAGGAACATAGATTACAGTCCTGAGGTACAGGAAAATAATGGGGCATGTTCGTTGAAGCATGAAGTGTGAGACGCTTCTCCATGCCTTCGGGATGCCTTATAAGCATCTGATTCAAGATGATACCTGCTGGAATTCCATCTGTATGATGCTGCAGAAGTTAGTGGAGCAGCACCGCTTCATGATCTGTGTCTGGAAACAGAAAAATGTGTGGATCTCCCCCTGGGGATGGCTCAGCATTATCTTTTCTGCCCACAAAACTGTGTGCCCAGTCCATGTTATCTTCTCAATGGCAGGAAACGTCATAAACCCTCATTATTCAAGGCTGGGATTAAATCTGATGAAAAAGGTTTTTTGAAAATCAATCTGAGTGGCAAGAAGACTGAAAGCTCCTTGGAGTTCCTGGCCTAGCTGCCTTGGGGGTCTTGCCGCTAGTCTGCTATGACCCTAATGTGCCACCCGGTGGGTTTTGCTGCCTTTCTTCTTTGTTGCCATGCCCCTGCTGTACCACCCTGGGGTTTGCTGCCATTATACCTAATGCCCATGCCCCTGATTCTACATCTTGGGGGATTCTTTCTATTACTCAGCCTTACTACCCTACCCCAGACTCTGTACTCTGGAGCGTTCTTGCCCCTGTGAGTGGCTCCTTTGCATCTTTTGTGGTGTCTTGAAGTCTTCATGCCACTCTTTGTGCTTCATTGTCCTCCTTTCAATGCCTGAGGTTTTTTTCTAATCACACAAAAAAGGCCAATATACAGCAAAAACGAAAAAAATCTAAATATAAAGAAACACGTATTGTCAAGTAATAAAGATTTTTGTTAGAAAATTATTATGAACTTATACATTTGGGACCATCATATTACCCCTTTTCATCTCTTAGAACATGAACTAGGTTGCATGAATAAACTGTCAGGGTTTCATTTAATCATCGGTCACATTTGCTGCTATGTTCCCCCTTCATGCTGCTTTAAGATTTTCCTGCCACTCTCGGTTCCACTTTGCCCCTCTCATTCTGCTTTTGGGAGTTCATGCCACTGTTATTGATGCCTCTTTTGAAGCCTTGGGGTGTTCCTGACACTCTCATTAATGCTCTGCTCCTCTGATGGTACCTTGCATTACTCCTGCCACTACTGGTTGCATTTTCTCCCATTGTGGGTCCCTGATGTTATTGTTGCCACTTTTAGTACCATGTTATTGTAGTTTTTTTGGCATTGGCATTCTTGCCCCTTCTGATGTTGTCAACTCACAAATTTCATTAGAAGTGATTAGAAAAATCTAAAGTTGAAGCTCAAAATAGGCTGTAGTATCTTAATGGGGAAGGGAAAAATGTAGTAAAAGAGTAAACATTTATATTTCATTTGAAACTAATGAAACGAATGGAGGTAACCTACAAAATGAATAAACAAACAAACAAAACTTTTGACTGTACACATCCCTATCATATGAACCTACAATAATTATGCAATAATACTAAGCATGCATTGCTGATCACCTCAGCTATTATCTTTGAATTATTTTGGGGATTTTCAGTCTTACAGATATAAGCAGGATTTGTATTGGCTTTAAAAATGTTTTGTTTTTTTTTAAACCTTATCCTTTAAGTCAGATCTAGAAAAAGAAAAGCACAAAACCCAGAGTGCATTACTGCATGTCAGAATAACTTTTATGGAGTCACGGGCTTGCCAGCTCGATCCATTTAAACATGTGGAAATCAAGGATCGCTATTTAGGGACAGATGTGGTGCTTCTCCACAAGGTGTCACTCTTTGCCTGCAGTAAAGGCTTCCCTTCTGCCGTCAGCTCTTAAAACCTGCCAGTCCGGGCCTTGGCTCATTCATCATGTCAGATCTACTGGTCCTTTCCGAGACAATGGGCAAGCCCTTTTCAGAAGAGCCACTTTGTTGCTTACTGAAAAGAGTTTGGCTGTTAACACATGTAGGGTAATGGGATCCCCTACTGGCTCCTTGCAGGGCCTAGCACATGGGTTCTGCTGATGGATTGCCCACACCATTCATCTAAATTATGTCACAGGCAATAAGCAACCAGCTTAATCTGCCTAAATGGAAAGCTTGGTTTGTTACTGCTGACACTTGTTAGCGCTCTTTTCCTCACAATTACTGGCATGCAAGCTGACGACAGGCCCTGTCCACACACTAAAGTGCTGTGAAGTGGCCAACAAAACACCTTTTAATTTATGGGCTTTCTGTCAAGTTGTCGGAGAGATAATGCTCTGAAAACCTCCTTAACTAAATGGTCTCTAAATAAGATTTATCACACCTTACAATATTGTTATCTTGCAGAGAGGGATTTTTTTTCCTGGCTTCTACTTTGCCCTTTATTCACATTTATCTTTTTTTATTTAGCCTTAACCCTTTTGGAGCTTACAGGTTCTTTTCAGTTACAGAACAATGTCACACTGGCACCCAACCTTCTGAGTATATGCAGGAAATCATTAATGTCCATGAATACATCATCTTTTGCACTTTCAATTAAAACTTACCAGTGAAACACTTTTTACTTCCCCTTTAGTCGCTGGTCCCTTCCTATCATCGGTTCTTTCCAAACACAATTTGGCTTTGCTAGTTCAAAGGTGTTCACTCCAGGATACAAAGAGCAAGAAAAAAAATATGAAAACATTCGAAGTCCATATTGAGATGCTAGCCAGCAAGCAAAGTGGCCAGGTAAACGTATCCGGCTAACTCTGCTGGCTATTCAGCTACACATGCTTGATGATGAATATTCCCGGCTGTATCAAAGTTAGCCGGATAACTTTTGATGGTTAACTAACTTTGGGGCAGCTCTTTGGCAGCCTTAACGTTATCTGGCTATGTTACCCGGATAATGCTGAAAAACAGTTTTATCCAGCTTACTTAGCTGGATTTGCCCTGAAATGCCCCTGCCTCGCCCCTGAGCTAGCCAGAGAACTCTTTAGCAGGATAAACAGCTATCTGGCTATCACAGCATTGGTCAACATGGTGGGCTTTTTAAATGCCACCATTAGTAAGTCCAAACTTAGCCAGACAGATGGTACTGCATATTAGCTTCATACTGTACATACCCAATCTTAGATTTGTAATTCAACTGGTCATGAATTCACCTGAAATCTTATCAAGTACACAATGCAAACAATTAATCTCCTTTCATTGCAATAGAGCACATGTCCTGTGACATCCTTCTTAATTTTGAAATCACAATACTTCAGTAGCCCCACATAAAAAGGAATTGGCAAGTTAATTTAACAGTCTCAGTGCCCAGAAGTTGCTCAGTGGATGGTCCAGAATGAGATTGTAATTATTTTGAGTTACTGATGTAACAAGGCAGCTTTTTTTTGGGTGTAACTTTTAGAGTAAGGTAGGAGACAGGGAGTTAGAGTTGGGCTGTGTGTGGATTTTTGTAATTTATGATGTTATTGTAATGTTCTGTAATCTACTATTGATTGTTTTGTAAGCTGCCTCGCGGTGTTTTGATGATATGGCAGGAAATCAAATTTGAGATAAATAAATAATTACGTTTCATGCCAGCCAGTCTGAATGCAGATCCAGCTAGCTGGGAAGAAAGTTTAAATATTTTTTTGGCTACTGAAATTACAATCTCCTCCCCTCCACCCCCGATTAAAAAAAAAAAAAAAATGAATGCAATAGCAGAAAGTGACTACCTCCTACTGTTAGAGAGCATGGGTAGAGTGGAACTGTGGATCTGACCTCAGCAGTCAGTATGGTGGTGACGATTGTGCCCAATAAGAATACTTCCTGTGGGGAATTTTCACAGTGTGTCCACTGGGGCAAAGGCCACAGGTACTCTTTACTTCTGCACTTTGTACCAAATTTCAAAGAGACATTATGCGCACACTTTCCTTTTGAAGTTTGTTGCAGATATAAAGTACCTGTGTGGATATTAGTGCTTGCTTTTTCCGTGGGCAGATTTTCTATGGAAAACAACGCACATTACACATAAGACTTGAAAATAGAATCCATGTGCACTATTTTTCCAATTCTGCCTGAACCACATCCCAGGAATGTCCCTCCCTCAAATGCATCTACGAGTATACGTGTTAAGGAAGAGTGTGCGTATTTTCAGCCAGACTGCAGGAAAGCAATTTTCAACAGCCTATTTGTGGGCATAAATCACCGATACCCCACATGAGGCTTGATTTTCCAAACCATTTAATTGCATAAATACCTCTTACAAAAGTGTGCAGTGGGCTTTTGCAGGAACTCCAGAGCTTCATTCTGGGAGGGGAGGGAGTTTGAATATAGGAATGTACTTTTCAATTTTATAAAGTATTCATGCGAGTTAACCTGCATAAGTACGCAAGGGAATCTATGTGCATAGCAAGGCAATTACCTGAGCATTTCATGCACATAATTTCACTTTGAAAATGCTGGCTAAAATCCTCGTGCACAAATTACGCGCACACTTTAGCCAGTTATAAAATTATCCTCCCTGATGGCTTTAATTATCCTCTTCAGGATCATATTCATATGACTTGAGTGCATCATTTTTGGTTAAATGTGCTATTTATTTTTTTATCTTCCATACTTAGTGGTAATTCCCTTGTTTTGTGATGTTTTTGCTTTCAGTTCTGGAAGGTAATTTTGATGGAGGAATACTATCAAACCAGTCATAGAAATAGCTTTTCTTTGACTTCAAATAAAGATCAGGAAGCTGGAAAGACACAGAGAAACAAAAACAGACTGTGTACAAATTTAAATACAAATACATTGTAATGATAGGATTGTTAAATAGCACAATTGGTATTTTACTTTCTTGTAATTAATTTTGAACTGGTTTCAGACCAATTGTACATACATTCCAGGTTGGTTGAAGTCTACTTATTTTGTTTTTAGGACAAATTAAGAAACAGAATTGAAGTCCTAATGTACTAAGGCTTTTTTCTCATTCCGGGGTTAATTTTTAGGCAGTGTAAAATGATCGGACACTTTTTACTTGCAGACTTTATATTGATTTTGAAAACAAAAGTTGTGTGTGCTTTCACTTGGAAAATTAGCTGAGGAATGCTACCTGCACCCATTTGCACCTGTAAATGCATAGGGCTGGCTTCCTCTGCAGGAGTTGGGCACATTCTCTTTAAAATTACAAAGTATCGTGCAAAAATCCAGTCGCTGCCCAGATTTCACTTCCCGTAATGCTCTCCGATATGTGAGGAAAAATCCGTGCATGGAAGGCATCCTTGTGCATTTTTACCCGCATATCAGGCAATTTCACAAGATGGCATTTATATGGGTAAAGCACTGCTTAGACCTCATGAAAGCCCTTTAAAAATCACCATCCCTGTATTTATGGGAAGAAAGCTTAGTAAATCAGGTCCTAAGTGAGGACCATATTGCTCCAATTGCTTTACAGTAGGTTGGATTGTCACTAAAAGAGTCCTTAAAACTAGCAGGCAGGCTGAAAGTGATGCATAATATGCTAGAAAGAAGAACACTCCCCCCAATTTCTCCCTTAAAACATTCTCTTAAATTTGCAAAATGAAGTAATGTCTTAATCATGACATTATTTAGTTGTAGGTTTTTCAGTTCAGATGGTGCCAACATGACAAATTGTGCTTGCAATACAATACAGAAAGCATTTCCTTGTAACAAGAAGAAATGCTGCTTACAACCAGAATAAATAGCTCATAAATTAAGGCCACCCTGGAGCATTGGTAACACATCTAATTTGCTTTTTTCTTTCTTAGGCACAATCCATAGATTAGATCTGTGCATGCCCAGCCCATGGACGTTAAGATACAACACAGCGAAATGACTCAGTGAGAAATGGGGGGGAGGGGGGAGGGGAGGGGGTCTATTGCTACTGCTGCTGATAAACAGAGTCACAAGAAGGAAATGTGCGAATTTTGAAAAAGCTCACAAACTTGTTTGAAGACCCCGCAAGAAGCTCATGGCTTCATCAAAGTAGGTTGGCAAACTTTAAAAGAAAAAATAATAGTGTAGCTTAGAGCGGTCAGAGTAGCTAAAACCGAAGTCCTTGCTAACTGAAGGTGGTAGCGGAAGTGGAGGCTAGATATACCCAGAGGTACTGATGTCATGCGGTGGGGCCGCCCCCGAGGTTCCCGCCATGACGTCTATTTGAGCGTCAGAGATGTACGCGCTAGCACCTAGGAGGCCACAGGAGTGAGCATGGTGGATGGGGACGCCCATGCTAGTCTGGAAATGCCGAGACCCTCGGCACTCGGCACCAGAGACAGCCATCTTGCCCAAAAAGGAGAAAAAGAGGTAAGGCAGAGCGGTCGCAGCAATCACAAAACAATTGCTGTCTAGTCACAAAAATTCACAGGGGTACCATAGCAGTCCATAATCAGGAAAATAAATCAAGCTGGCAAACGTTCAAAAACCCCAAATGGTGAATAGTAGGCCTGTTTAAATAGCCAAATTTTCAACAAAGTTTTGAAAGCCTTCATCAGCCAGGCATAATTAACTCTGGAAAAGAGTTAGAACTCCTGGTGCTGCAGAGAAGGCACAGTCTCTAGCTTTGGTGCACACAGGGCTTTTAAAATTCACCTTTAAGACCATTACAACTACGTCAAAATTCTGCAGCCAGAGTACTGCCAGGGACCTCAAAATATGTACATATTTCACCAATCCTAGCTAGATTATATTGGTTATCCATCCAAAACCAAGTATAATACAAAGTGTTAACACTGATACGTAAGATAATCTACAATAATGATGCTGTTTGCTAGGTGCTGCACTACATCTGAACACCTCTTATAGGATGCTAAGATCGGCTAATAAAGGTCTATTATCTGTTCCAAGTGTCCCAAAGCACAACTGGGGGAAGTGAGTAACAGAGCCATTGATCTGGAACAAAATGCCAGAGCAACTGAGAGCAGAAGCAGATTTAAAAGCCTTTAAAAAATTATTATCAACAGGCATTTAATAAAAACATCTGATTAAGCAGCTCATGTATAATACTAGGGAGTAGGTTTTAAGAGGTACGCACGGGAGTGCATGTGCGCACACTACCTGGCGTGCGCACATGTGATAACATCAGAGGTCGGCGTGCGCAAGGGGGTGCACAATTGTGCACCTTGCGCGTGCTGAGCCCACGCCGAGCCGCGCTGCCTTCCCCCGTTCCCTCCCAGGTCGTTCTGAAATTGGAGCGGCCTCGGAGGGAACTTCCCTACCCCACCTTCCCTTACCTCCCCCGCCCTTCCCCCCTACCTTTTGTTGTTGTTGTGCGATCCCCGGCACAGTGGCCATGCGGAGGCCTCTGGCCACGCCTCCCCCCACCCCTTTTTGCAAGTCCTGGGACTTACATGCGTCCCAGGGCTTTACGTGTGTCACAGGGCCTTTTGAAAATAGGCCCTGCACGCATATGACCATTACGCGCGTAACCCTTTGAAAATCCATCCCTAGGTGTTAAAGGGTGAATGATCTGTTAGTAGTAATGTCATGTATGTCTTATGATGGAAAGGTGTTTTTCTATGCTGTAAACCACCACTATCATTGGAGTGGCAGTAAATACATTATTTTAAATAAATAAATGAATCCTTTTGGAATTCAAATCTTCCACTAATATTTGCCAAAGGAAACTTCAACAAATTTTCCCAGCAAATCCTGGGGATATCTGAAAATTCCATTGAACTTAAATCAGCCTGAAATATATTTCAGTGGTGGCGAGAAGACGGCCTTCTAACAGAAATCAATCAATTGGGCAGGATGACACGGGAGGTTCCGCAGGCAACGTTCTTATTTGAATAACGACCTGCTGCTTCTCTATTTGGGACTGGTCTGCTTTCTCAACTGGAGAAACAGGGTAGCATGTATAGGGCCCTATTTAGCAACTTATATTAAAATTATGCTAATATGCTGTAAGCTATTTTATTGCGAGTAAAATTCCTGCGGGAGTAGTACAGGTCAGTAAATCCCATGTTGCCTTGAGCTAATAATTGTGCATTGGTGCATCCAATACAGAATGCATAAGTATGACCTGGAGCAATGCTCATGAGCTGCCAAATTAAAGGTGCCAGAAGGTCCTATAGAATGCCTCCCTCCTAAAAAGCAATGTTAAAGCCCCTTCACTCCACCCCCCACCACCCCCCACCATGTCTCTCCACTGCCCTCCCACCTTACCCTTCCACTGCTTTTCTTACATAAATTGGCGAAAATAAAATCTTTGGCCAGAAACAATTTACCAAATTAGATAAAGTAGCCCCTGTCTTCATTTTAACTCCTCCAATTAACCTACTTTGTTATACAAGTACTGATTGCTGCTTGCTCTCTCGTAATTCCTCCTACCCACCCTGGTGGCAGGGAAAGATGCTTTTCTAGCTGTAAAAAGAGGCCTTGGGGGAGACAAATGAAAACCCACCCACCTTGCTGGATGTTTTCTTAAATTAGCTCTTAAGATGCCTTTCCTCAGTTGCAACCAATAAGCACCCCATTTTAGATCTCCCCAGTCATGGCCTTGCCTCTTGCCTCAGATTTATTTTTGATGTGTTTCTAGCTTGACTAGCTTGTAAGCTCCAAGGAGTAGGAACTGTTCAATATGTCTCTGTACAGCGCTGCGTATATCTGGTATGCCTTATACAAATGGCTGCTATTAAAAATAATTGTAATAATATTCATAAAGGAGCTTACAATTTATCCCCAACCCTAGCCTCCAAACCTTGCCTTACTCAAATTATTGCAAAAGCACCCCAACTCCCCACCAATTCAGGGCTGCTCTCCATCTCCCTGGATTTTTCCTGCTTAACCCCAAGTTCTTTGATCCAAAGAGGAAAGGAGCTGTCACCACTTACTCCTGTTACGCTTGAACCCTACTACAAAATGGCGCCAGCTGACTCGAGGCTCTCCTTTGACCTGCAAGTTTTCCTGACACTATTTTGAAAGAAAGGATGTCATCTACCTGATAGGGATGTGTATTTCTTTAAAACGAATGGCCTATTATATTTGCTCCTGAAAATGTAAGAGCAAGTCTCACAAATGAAACATATGTCATTCATTTCATTCGCTTATGTTTCCCCATTGAAAAGCATTGGCTGCATTAAAACAAGAGACTCTGAGGCTGGGCAGGTCATGTTGGAGTTTCCATGGCAACCAGCCCTCATGTCTATGACTCAAGTGTGAGGTCAGAGGAGAACCGTTGTCAAGGAAACCAGACTAACAAAACAAGGGAACATATCTGAGGGAAGATTTATTTAAATCAGCAAATCACTAAACTTTCCATCCTTTGTATTGCAATCACTGACTGTTTCAGCTTGCAGTTGGATTCTATCTCTCACTCTGCTGCCTCCTTTTCTCCAAATGCTACCACTGAGGCATGACTCCACTGACTTCCCCTGCCTGCTTCACCCCAAACAGCTGTTGAGGAGAAGCAGGCAGGAGAAGTCATGGGATCATACCTCAGTGCTGATGTTTGGCAAACACCATTGGGGTATGACTCCACTGAGATTCTCTGCCTATTCTACAAAAACTACCACTTAAGAATAACTTATCCTTTATCAGCCTGGCTTACTCCAGCCCTAACCACTGAGGTCTGTCACTTACAGCTACGCATGCTATGTTCAAACCATTACCACTGAGGCCCTAGCCATAGATTGCATTACAAACTTACTGAAACACTCCTCAGGATTTTAAGACCATGCTTCATCTATGGTATTCATTTTCTTGCCATTTCTTGCTCTTGCCACGGCTATCCATTCTTTTGCACACTTGCGGCATTGCTTCATGAACCATAACTTCTTTCATGGCCCACTAGCAGTTTCTCTGTGCTGTGCATTTGGGTACCTACCTACTACCTACCTATGATGTGCGTGGCTTACTCCGTGACACAAACATATCCTACTGGACTGGTAGATCAGCCGGGTACAGCCATACTTTGACAGGAAGAGTCATCCACCCTCTCTATGTTTGTCTGCATGCTCCAATGGAATGACTGGTATCTCCCATGACACTCTGCTTTAATGCTATGCCCTCATCCTATACCTTTAGATCCTTGTTCCGCTCAGCCTTGCTGCCATGCGCAGATTTTACACCTTGATGTTCTTAACTTCTTTCTGCCTGTACCTTCCTGGCATACTCCAGCCCTTACACTTTGAGGTATTCTTGCCAATCTGGGGTGCTGCTGTGCACCGCTCTCATGCTTTTGAATTTTTTTTATCTTGATACCACTCTTTCTGATTCTTTGTCCCTTTATCTGTACCTTGGGATTTTGTTCTGCTACATTTTCTGCTTCATTCCCCCTTCATGTTGCCTTAGGGTCCCGATGCCACTTTTGGTGCCACTTTGCCTCTCGTGCTGCCATCACCTGTTCATGACACTATTGCTGGGCAGCCATCCTCTTTCTAAACCATGAGGTGTTTTCTCCTCTTACTGCTTCTTTGCTTCACTTACATTGCATTAGAGAACCCCTGCCAATCCCGTAATCCTCATACATCTTTGCAGAGCTCTAGGCTACTTTATGCCACTTTTTTGATGCCACTTTACCATTTTCTAATGTACTGTGCAACTCTTTCCCCCTTTTGATGATTTCTTTTCCCAAGTTTCATTACAATTGATATAAAATTCACTATTCTAGAGCCAATTATAGAATGTAATAATTCTCCCATATGTTTTAATGGAAAAAGAATGAAACTAATGAAATTAATAAATTAATTTTTTTTTTCATTTTGAAACTAATGAAACGAATATGGGGCCCAATGAAACGAATGAACAAATCAAAATTATATCTTTGTTCTGTACATCCCTAGTACCTGATGTCTGCCTACTCTCAGACAAATAATATGTTCAGACTGTTACAAACGTTTGGTGAAGACGGTGGACCCTTAGCCCAAGGTGGCATTGGTACGGCGAGGCTGAAGTGATGCAGGGGCCAATGGGAGCTTCGCCACTACCCAGCCCTCGTTCCCCGCAGGTTGAGCCCTTGAGTACCTATGGCCAGCTAGTCTTAGGAGGGCCCCTGTGGAGAGAAGTGGTAAAGGCATGGAAAGCAGGCAACATGAGGTCCAGTCCAGTGGTCGGTGGCAGGCAGCAATCAGACAATGTGAGGTCTGGTCCAAAGTCAGGCAGCGAGGATGATCCGTCCAGAGGAGAAGCAGAGGGAGGTTAGAACACGTGGGCTGGAAGGTGGAACAGGAGACGGGAGCCAGGCAGGAGGAAGAAGACAGGAAGGCCAGGCAGGAACCCAAGGCAAAGAGACCTGTTGCCAAGTTGTTGGGCAGAGGTTGCTGCTGGGAATTAATAAGGGCAGAGCCCGACATGAACAGGAGAAGTTGGCGGCATCTCCCTGCTGCAGGCCCTTTAAATCCGTGTGGGCCGTGTGCGCGTGCACCTAGGGGGCAGGGCCGAAGAGGCCGATGTGCCAGTAGCCTGTACGTTTTGGATGGGCATTGAGAGACTGGACCCTGCAGCATGTCAAGGATAAGACGCTGAAGAGCAAAAGGATCCAATAGGCAAAAGGAGGCCTGCTCACTGTGGGCTGTGACAATGGTTGCAGCAGGTTTAACAGGATCCTAATGCCCAGTGAACCACAGTAGGTAGAGCTAGGGAAGAGGGTACACCATGGCCCTACTGAGAGGAAGGGTGGACAAATTGAAGTATGAGATGAAGATGGCTTGGGTCCTGTTTTGCTATATTAAAGATGTGGCCCTAGTTTTCCACCATATTACAAAGTTAACTCACAGAGATCTGGTCAATCTCTTTAGGAACCCCATAGAATTCACCCAGTTACCTGTTTTGTATAATATATACAGTCTCTCTTTGGGGAATTCAATAAGAAATCTGAGGGTGAGGGAATATATTTATGCAGAAGATATTCGAATATTGGTTCCTTGTCAGGAGTCCTGGTAGGCTTCTACTGAGAGATCAGATTCTCTTCAAAATTACCTTTATAAGTGGGTGAGCCTTAATTAACATCTTTAAAATAAAATAGGAACAATACAGAGATTTTATGGGTGAGAGCTTAGGCCAGGCTAGTTTTTTTACGATAAAGATTGCAACCTGAGAGCTATTTTAAATTCAACCCTGACTTTTGAAAACTAAGTACAGGCAGTTGTTAAAAATAAAAAAATAAAGCTTTTTTGCCCCTATGTTTAGTTAAACAGATTCACCTTTTTTTTTTTTTTGCAGGATCAAGATTTAAACACAGTCATGTAGGCAATGCTTTTATGTCACTTTGATTACTGCAGTGCTTTCTATGCAGGCTTTCCCAAAAGAGTTACAGGACAATTTCAAATGTAGCCAGCCCCTGTCCTGTGCTGTGAACACCCTCCAGGCATGCCACGGGTCCAGGGGGGAGGGGGAGAAACTAACCTCCAGGGCCCCTGGTGCAGTCAGTCACTAATCACTGTCAGTGCTCTCACTCCAGCTCTCGGATTTCCAGAAGGTGCCAAACTGGCCAGAACAGGAGCATGGAAGCTCGAACCATCAAGAGAGGCAGAAACCAGACCAGGGTCCATCCATTCAGTCTTACACTGGAAAAAGATCGCCAGGAGTCCAAAAGTGGTGCTCAAAAGAAAATCGTTACTGCAACTTGTAAAAACAAAAAAAATCTAAGCCAAAATCACAAAAGCAAGAATTAGCATCAAATCAACACAGATGGTTTCCTTCTCTTCCCTTTTTCTCCTCTTCCTGCTCTTGCACCTTCATCCATTGGGGGTGGGATAACTAGCGTGTAACTGCAGCGTAAGCAGTCAGTTGAAAAAAATAACCCAAGCACCCACTCTTCAAAAAGTTGGGTCACTTCAACTCTCTGAGTCCTGGTCCCAAGATTCCCAAAAAAACTCATAACTTCTTTATCCTTGCTTTTGAAGAGCTTAGGCAGATGAAAAATCTTGATCCCGTCTGTAGGGATGCAGGAGGAGTTCCCTTCCCTCTAGACTGATTAATAACTTCAAAAAACTGAAAATCTTCTCAAAGTCCAAAAAATTCAAAAATCACTGGTTTTGCGAGCCCGGGGTGTGGGTGGAGGGTGGGAATCTCCAGCTTCTCTCCTACAACTGCTTCCTGCATGAGATTCTGGGCAAATCTCTATCTTCAGTCCTCTGTGGGTCTTCCCTCTTTCCTTTCAGTATGGGATTGTATACCTCTAGAAGCCTTCCCCCCCCCCCCCCAAAAAAAATAAATTTGGTGTTTTCATTAGGGGAGGATTCAAAAATGCAAAACCCACTCCCAATGCCTAAAGATGGAAAATGACTGGGGGTTAATATTAGTGACAGGCAAAGCTGCTTGTTACAGACGTCAGCTGCTCAGACAGTTATGCACAGTCATAGAAACATAGAAATATAGAAATCACAGCAGAAGAAGACCAACAGGCCCATCCAGTCTGCCCAGCAAGCTCCCATAATTATTTTCCCACACTTTTCTGTTACCCCGACCGCTGAGTTCAGAGCCCTCATTGGTAACCTCCTGACTCCAACCTCCTTCCACCCCGCCATTGATGCAGAGAGCAGTGCTGGAGCTGCATCAAAGTGAAGTATAAGGCTTAATGTTTGAGGGTAGCAACCTTCATAACGAGAAGTCACCCCGATGTTTGTATACTCATAATGCTTAGATCAATGCCTTGTTAGATGTTGTCTGGATGTAAATCCTCTTTTCCTCATTCCCCTCCTGCCACTGAAGCAGAGAGCCATGCTGGATATGCATTCAAGGTGAAGTATCCGGTTTAATAGGTTAGGGGTAATAACCGCTGCAATAAGCAAGCTACTCCCATGCTTATTTGTTTACCCAGACTATGCAATTCAGTCCTTGTTGGTTGTTGTCTGATATTAAATCATCTTTTCTTCATTCCCCCCTGCCATTGAAGCAGTGAGCTATGCTAGATATTCATTCAAAGTGAAGCATCTGGCTTAATTGGTTCGGGGTAGTAACTGCTTTCATCGATGGGAAAGAGCCTCCCCTTTCTTAAAGGCCTTACATTGACTGCTGTTATTCTCCTGCCTCCAGCTTTAAATGTTTTTATTTGTTTTCTGTGCTTCGGCTAGTATTGGCCTTGTGTACCTGGCAGATAAAAATTGGGTGATGTATTCCAGGGAGATTTTTGAGCTCTACCCAAAAGGATAGAGTGGAGATTTTGTGAATGAAATTAATTTTGAAGGTCAGAACTAGGGCTCAGTGCTTTGCTGAAATGCTTCCTTGTTAGGCAATGCATTGCTGGCCACACTCAGAAATCTTTCCATATTGTTTGAGGTTTCAGAAATCCTTGAAAATATGTTTTTTTAACCATTGATTTCCAAGTGAATGGGGATTCCTGAATTTTTTGGGGGTGTTATGTCTTCATCTGTGGTCAAGGTTGATGTTGATTGTGAGGGGTCTAGCAGTTATTTTGCTCTAAGATATTATTTATTGATGTAACTGGACCCTCCAGATGGGATTATGGATATCTGAGCTGTTAAGGGGTTGAAAGGTACTAATATGTGATGAGGAGATTTATTTTTATATTTTATTACTTATTATTGATACTATGGGCTAGCGTCAATTTGTCTGTGCTTTAATTTTTGATGTGGATTGTTTTGATGTAGACTGCTTTCAAATGGCAGCTTAGGCCATGTAAGGTGGAATATATATTTTTAGATTGAATTAAATTGCCTCATCAACTGTTAATTTCTTGGGGTCTTGGGTGGTATGGAGGCCAGGATGGGTAGAAGGGCTGAAGTCTGCAGGAGTTGATGCATTCCTATTAAACTCTGGCTAAGATTTATAAACAAATACATAGTGAAATTAATGAAATACTAAAGAAACAAAAGAGTTTTGCAAATGTAAACAATTTAACCACATTCTATACATAATCACAAATTTGCCAATATTTGTAATGCTCCTTTGAGGCTAAACTAATTGGACTTTGTGTTGACACCACTGTTTGCCAATACAATATAGTGCTAATTGCACTACATATCTTAAAGATGATCAATATAACTCTACCATTTCTTTTTTCTTTATTTCAAGCACAGCTTTAATATATATATATCATTTGACCTGGCAGTTTCCTGTTATTCCTTTCTACTTCCAGCTGAATTAGAACCAGGGCTAGGATTTGCGCTATGATCCTTCAATTGCAACTGCCTGGGATTTTTCTTCTATAATACAGCTCCCTAATGTTGGTAGCTTGGTCATTGCAGTGACAGAACTACACCAGGGCTCCTTCCAAAACCTGCTATCATGGGCACTGATTCTAGCCACTAGGTGTCACCCTTGAGCATTATCTTCCTCTCTCAGGTGAGTGGGGGATAAGGACTGTGAAAGCTGCTTTGACAGCATCCCCAACCCTATTCGACCCAGGGAATGGAAGAGTCAATTTGGGGATCAAATTAGGCACTTTCTACATAGTGCTACAAATGCAAAATAATTGCATTTTAGTTCATGGTTTTTGGTTTTTTCCACTAAGAGCCTGAGGCCTGCTGACTCCTTCCCCACCAGAATCCTTTGAAAAATAGTGCTGGTGGCTCTGAAATAGAAATACTACAAAACCTGGCTATTTTATTATCTTTTTAGCATTTACAAAAACTAAGATGGTCATTCTCTATCGCACACGAAAAGGGACTTTTTGTGTGCAATAGCTAGCTCGGGGCGGAGTAGGGGCGGAGTCGACCCTGGAAGAGGAGGAGTCGGGCGGCACCGGGGCCAATGCTGCGGACACATCGCTGGCGGCAAAAGTTAAGATTCCTTATTGCTGCCGGTTTCGCGCCGAATAACTACACCTTTTATGGTGTAGGTGTAGGTGTGAATGGGTGCTTGGGTGAGAACTTGTGTGGTGTGGGTGTGAATGGGTGCTTGGGTGAGTTCTTATGTGTCTGGGTGTGAATGGAAGCCTGGGTGAGAGCTTGTGTGTGTGTGTGTGTGTGTGTGTGCCAGGGTGAGAGCTGGTGTGAATGGGTGCTTGGGTGAGAGCTTGTGTGTGTGGGTGTGAATGAATGCCTGGGTGAGAGCTTGTGTCTGTGGGTGTGAATGGATGCATGGGTGAGAGCTTGTGTGTGTGTGTGTGTGTGTGTGCCAGGGTGAGAGCTGGTGTGAATGGGTGCTTGGGTGAGAGCTTGTGTGTGTGGGTGTGAATGAATGCCTGGGTGAGAGCTTGTGTCTGTGGGAGTGAATGGATGCCTGGGTGAGAGCTTGTGTCTGTGGGTGTGAATGGATGCCTGGGTGAGAGCTTGTGTCTGTGCGTGTGAATGAATGCCTGGGTGAGAGCTTGTGTCTGTGGGTGTGAATGAATGCATGGGTGAGAGCTTGTGTCTGTGGGTGTGAATGGAAGCCTGGGTAAGAGCTGGTGTGAATGGGTGCGAGAGCATTTGTGTGTGCTCGAGAGCTTGCATATAAGAGACCATGAGTGTGATTGAGAGAGAGACTGGTCAGGAAGATGACTAGTGTGCGTATGTGAGAGAGAGACTAGTCAGGAAGATGACTAGTGTAAGAGAGAGACCGAGACTGGTCATGGGGTCTAATTGGGAGTGAGTGTGTGTGTGAGTAACTGGTTGTGGGAGCTAAGGAAGAGGACTGTGAGGATGGAGCTTCAGCAGCCCTTGCTGCTTCTGGTGAGTGCTATTGGCCTGGAAGGGACAGGAGTAGGAGAGTTGTTGGAGAGGGTAAGTAAAGGTGGCTTTTTAAGTTTATTTTTCGTGATTGACTGCCATTTTAATTATTGGGTATTATGCAATGTCTGCTGTTTTGAAATATTTTATTGATATTTGGACATGTTTTAATAATTTTTATGAGTTTGTAATTGTTGGATGTTATTCTGTTCAGCAGCTGTTTTGTAAAAGTTTTAGTATAGCTTTATAATTATTTCTGTGTGGGGCTCTATAGCAGCTTGGCTTATTCTGTTTTCCCAATTGGAAATGTATTAGTGTTTAGGGCCTGGTTTAATAGTTGTATTTCTTAGATAGGATTGTTACTTTATTTATTTATTTATTTGTTTATTTATTTATTTAGTTAGTTTAATGGGGTTTTTTTTTTTTTACCGACATTTGTAGGTACATCTGTTTTAGTGTGTTCCATAATACAGGTGTAACTTTGTACAGGCTAGTTTGTGTGCATTATTGCAAATCCTGAAAGTCTGTTAGGTGCTATATTTCTCTTTCCATTTCTCTAGGTTCCAAGTGAGGGATGAGCATTGTCTCTAGCCGGTCCCATATTATGGAACTCCATGCCCCTTGATCTCAGACTCCAGAGCAATCATAAACTTTTCAAAACGCAGCTCAAAACCTGGCTTTTCATACAAGCCTTCAAGAAAGAAAATTGATGCAGGCAATTAATCAAGGATATGCGGCATAAAGCACCGAATGCCTAATTTAATGCTCCTTACTGAACTAGTTCAACCTATTTTTAACTTTAGTCAACCATCAGGACATATTGCCATAAAACACTCAATCCCCTAATTAAATGCCTTTTTTGTTACCGAAAACTAATGGCACCCCTATGTAATGTACGACCCATATTTTTTTGATACAGGGGCCCTATTGTAAACCGTTATGATGGTGAATAACTTAATGATGGTATATAAAAACTCCTAAATAAATAAATAGGTTTGCACTGCATGCAGAGTGGCTTTTTTGGTTTTCCATTCCAGTTTCTGTCTCCATATTTATAATTTGTGGTTTTTCTGTACTTGATGAAGGGTGTGTGAGCGAGGTGAGGTATTTTACTAGCATATAGGCATTTGTATCAATCTTATTTGTTGTGTTTTCTCAATAGGATATGCATTAGTGGTAAATTACTGTCTTTTCATAAGGAGGGGTATTGTGCCTGGTAGTAAAAGGAGTTTGTTTTGCTTTTACTGAGATGTCTTCAGAACCAGAATATCTTTTTTGTATGGTGAGTTGTACAGGGTAATGCCCTAGACCTGCTCTGCACTCATTGCTGGGGGTTGAGGGGATTCCTGTGGATGCAGAGTGCATGTTTAGTTTACATTTAGGCCCGTGATGGTCACATGTTCAGTGTGTCAGGCATGTGAGAACCATCTGTCAGGTGTGTCCCAGCCAAAAAAAGGTTGAGAACCACTGGCCTAAGGAATGCTTCCCATTCTATGTCTATGAAGACAGTTTAATGAACCAGACCCTTGGTTTGTTGGGCACCCAGCTCGCAGGATGTGAAAGAGTAAGGGGGGAATCAGCACAAGGAGAAAACAACAGTCCCTAAAGTATTGTGTATCCATGGGTTCTTAAAATAGGGAGAAAATATGATATTTCTTGGGCTCCTTGCTCCATACAATAATGATATACCCTATCCACAGTGTCCTCACTTCTATAATCAGTAGTCAAACCCACAAATCCATAGTCAGAAGTCAAAACTTTACTCAATTCCTTGGAACAGGGAATTAACCATAAAAGGGAGCAAACACCACAGAAATCAATGAAGCTGATTTTTATAGGGTTTAGGTGCCCAACGTTGGGAGCTGTGCTCCTAAATTGGCCCTTTTGAAAATTTACCAGGGCCAAGTCCTTAAATTTAGTCTCCTAGCTTCATCAGATCCCTACATTTAGGAGTCTTAAAATGGGTGGCTACAGGGCAGAGCGAGGGCATGGAAAAAAGGTGCTTAACACAAATTTCCAGCACAAGACACCTAGCTTAGGAGACTAAGCAAATGAATAGCAAGTACCTAAATTTCAACCCCTAAATTTAGGTGATGTAGGCTTGTAAGTTTGGCTGAAACTAGGCACCTAACTTAGGGCCTGATTCCCCAAGGCATTTCTCCCATGCAGTGTCGCCTTGATGAATCAGGCCCTTAGGAAGCTAACGTAGGCGCCCACATGTAGGTGCTCAACCTCCATGTCACATTACAGAAATCAACATAATACCATAAACCATAAAATAAATAAATTAAGGGAGTCCCGTGATGTTTAGATGAAAGCTCCTTGTCCTTCTTTATCAAATGTGCTACAAGAGGAATATGGAAAAGGGTCAGTGATAATCCACTGTAGTTATAAAGTGAAACCAGAAACAAATCTGGGTACTGGTGGAGCAAAATCAAATTGTCAGTTCCTTGGGAAGTGAATAGGTTGAACGTCCTCACTAGCGACTTAAATATCCCCTTGACTGGAAGCACTTTGCTTCTCCTTTTCAGAGTAGTCTCTCACCTGTTGGTTAGCAAGGATGAGCATTCGTTTCAAAATGAATTGCATATCTGAATTGAAAAAGGCCACTTTTGGTTTATTTCAAATGGTGCAAACTGAAAATGGCTTTGTAGTAAAACTAGTAGAAAATAATGGGGTATTTTTGGTTTGTGACCAACACCCCCCCCCCCCCCTCACACACACACACACACACAGAAATGGACCTCCCTGAGGCACTCCAATCCCCCTTCTGTCCTGAAAGACAACTCTGGGACCCAGGCCTACCCAATTGGGTTGAGCCAGGCCCAGCCACAGCCTCCTCAGGCCCCTCTGATCCCCACTATCTCCCTGGCCCCCACTTACCCCATCCATGGGGGTTCATAGGTCCACAGGCAGGAGCGATGCCCACTCACCCCCTTCCCTCAGGCTCCCACATTTAAAGATTATGCAGGTAGGTCCAGGCTCTAGGGTGGTCATTGCAAGGTGGGAGGGGGTTGGAGGGCCTCAGGGAGGCCCATTTTGGTAGTTTGTTTTGGAATTTATTTATTTTTTTTGTTATTTAATAGATTTTTTTCAGTTTGGGAAATGAACAGAAATAAAAAAATAAATAAATGTTCCAAAATATGACCCCCCCCAAAAAAAAATGGAACCCCTCCCAAATCAAAATGAAAATTCTTGCCCTAAACATTTCTCTTGGTTTGTAATATTCAGTAATGGAAGTTGGTACAATTTCTGCTGTTTTAACGCACAACCATGGGCAGCTTGCTGCTGCTTGGTGCTGTAAGCTGATTTCTCTTGGTGTGTGAGGGGGACAGATGCAGTGTGACTTACCACTGCATCTTTAACACCTCCCTGTGACTCTCCGCTCTCACGCATGTACAGGAGCAAGGGCAGATCTCCTTTTTCAAAAAAGCAAAAAGAGAAACCTCTATTACTGCTACTACTTATAGTGTTACTCATGTGCAGCTCTGTTAAGAAAAAAAACATGTTAAGAGGCAGTCCCTTCTTTGAAGAGCTTACAATCTAATCAAGGCAAACATACAGGGCAAAACTGGGAATTTCATTTATTAAGAAATTGGTTAAATCAACAAGGCTGTGAGAGTGGGGAAATCAAGGGTTCAGATTTAAAAGCAGCCTCGAAAAGGTGGATTTTTAGACTGGATCCCAATAAGAGCAGAGAGGGAGCATGATACTATTCCAGCTGTCAAGGTTCACCCAGGCGGAAAGCACAGAGTGGGGAGTTGCTGGTAGAGGAGAAAGGCAAAGATAAGAGTGACTTGCAGGATAGGTGGAGTTCAGCTCCTCTCTCTCTCTCCTCCTTGGCTGAAAGAGCTTCCCATGTTCTGCTATGTGCTGACCTCTACCAGGCAGGCACTACAAGGGATTTATTTTGCCTCATAGTGGTCTCTCTCCCAGCCCTCTTCAGCTCTGATCCCCATGCTCACAGGCCAAGCCCAAGACAGATGATGCTGTTTGTCCTGCGGATTGGATTCGGGCAGCAAGTAGCTTCTTGATTGGTTACGTGCTAGTGCTTGCAGATGTCACTCCCACTTCCAATTCAGGGACGGGTCAGGCGTGTATGAACCTGCCAAAATTAACCTCTTAGAGCCTGGTTTAGATTATCTTAAGCAAAACTTTTCTACATGTATCTTTTAGGTGCTAGTTTAACAAGATAAAAAGGAAAAAAGAGGACTGGGGTCCACAGTTGGAGTAATATATTCCTACAACAGTGTACATTTCATTTACCTCTTATATACGGGCCTTTCCAAGAAACAATAACGTGCCCAAAGTGGTGAGCAGAATAAACATTACTCTTACATTTTTACCCGTCGGGTTCCCATCACATTAACTTAGTAATTAGTGCCGGTGTGAGGTTCTGCAGCCACCCTAGGCAGTGACGTCACCGTGCCACGTGGAGTTCTCTTATTTATTTTATTTAATAATCTTTATATACTGAATTTTCATGCGAGCATATCAAATCAGTTTACAGTAGTTAACAAATATTCATTTAAAAATATTTGCATTTCCAAAAGAAAAAGGAAGTAGATACATAGTTTCATAATGTACATAAATAAAATAGTAAATTAAAAATAGTAGGCTAAATAATCTAAAAATGTAATCAATTAGAGAGACAGTATAGTAGGAGTAGAGATAATAAAATAAAAAAATATATACATTACCTTGGTATAAAATCAGCAGTTTGAACTCATTATGTTAACAGTTCTTGGAAGGTTTATTTAAAAAGCCAAGTTTTAATGCCCTTTTTAAATAATTTGATATTATTATTATTATTGTAGAGTTTTATATACCGTCTTTCGATATTGCCATCACAACGGTTTACAATTCTAATATTTTGTTAACATGGTTAGTAATTTTTTCATAGAAAGTACATTCTAATGCTAAATTTTTTAAAAGGTAACAGAGGTCTAATTATAGTACAACAATTAGTATGAAATCTGCTTCTAGTCATAATTCCTGTGGAATAGAATTCCATAGTTGGGGTCCAGCAATAGAGATAGTCCTTTCTCTTACATTAATTAGATGGGCAATTTTAGGGGAAGGAATTGGCAACATCCCTGTTCCGGTTGATCTAGTGATTCTAGAAGGGATGTGGAAATGAAGTGATGAAGTTAGCCATTCAATTTTTTCATTGTAGAGGGTTTTATGAATTAGGGACAATATTTTATGCTGGGCCCTGTATTTGACCGGTAGCCAGTTCTTTCAAAATTGGGGTGATGTGTTCGGATCTTCTAGTTCCTGTCAATAGTCTAGCTGCTGAATTTTGCAGAAGTTGCAATGGTCTTGTAATATCTGCGGGTAGGCCTAAAAATAGTGAGTTGCAGTAGTCTAATCTTGACAAGTGCCTGTAAAATGGTTCTAAAATCTTTTGAGAATAGGAGGGGTTTTAATCTTTTGAGGATATTTAATTTAAAATAACCATTGCTTATGATTTTTTTAACGCAAGATTTCATTGAGAATTCGCAATCTATGAGGATCCCTAGATCTCGTACTTCTACCCCCGAACCTCCAAATCTCAAACTCCATCCCTTCCGCCTATCGGTTTCTCTCCGCTCGACGAACCTCCATGGGTGTGATGCTGTCGCCCTCATCACTCCTGCGCGAATTTGAAAAATGGTGCCCTTGCTCCCCCGGACGGTGCCCCGCCCACTTCCAGCACCCTGGGTGGTTGCCTAATCCCACCTAATACTCACGCCAGGCCCGCTCGTAATCTTCAACTAAACAACCTTTGCTATTTTCCACATCCGTTGGGGCAGAAATGGAAACAATTTCTTCCTCCTTCCTTCATCAGCAGCAGCAATAATCAGTTTGAACGTGAAACTTTTCTATTATCTGGCTGCTGGTAATGATGTATGAAGCAGAAAGAACCAGACTTCAAAATTCTTCAGCTTGGCTGAACATGAAGTGTCAAAGGTAATGAAAATGTGTTTTGGTTTTTTTTTTCCCCAAGTAGACATGACAGAAAGTCTCTGAGCAAGCTTAAGTGCTGACGATATGGGCTGAACAGAGAAAAAGGAGCTCTGCTTTCAAAAGCAAACCGGCTGAATGGTGGAGCAGACTGACCACGTTTGCATTTATCTCCGCCTGGCACAGGAAAGAGAACAATTGCGCAATTAGAAAAAATAGAAGGAGACACATGCAGAAGGGGCCAAGGTAAATTTGCAACTCATTCAATCGCACAAACATTTGTCCTGCGTCTTTTTTTTTTTTTTTAAACAGAACCCCCAAGCCCAGGTCCTGTGATAGTTTTTACATTTTATTTGAGGGAGCGTGCTGGAAGCTCGTAGCAGGGAAGAGTCAGCCACTGACATTTGCTCTTGCACCTTCAGAAAGATCAGTGCAGGACTGGGTTTCACTCTCTGGCTCCGAGCGCCAGGCTTATCGCTTTGCATATGACCAACAAACTTATGAATGCGCAGTACTCCACCTTTTCAGACCTGGTGCGTCCCTCCCTTCACACTATTATGGCTGCTTCCAAAGTCACAAATAATAAAAGCAGGATCATTAACACGTATTGGCCAGGTAGATCGGGGATCGTCGCCTCTTATTTTTGGGAAAGGGCAACAGGCATGGATCTCCCCATTAGGACCTGCTGGGTACTTCCAAGAGACCCGAATTAGCCACTCTCGGAGACAGGGTGCTGGGTTCGATGGACTATTGGGCTGCCACAGGATGGCGCTTCTTATGTTCAGAAACCTGTCATTATGTCTGTATTGTAAATACTGCACTGTGGTTCAGCCTGTAACAAATAATGAGTAATTTGTTGAATAGAGATGAGACAGACCCTACGGTCAGGTCACTGTTAAGACCTGGGTGAGCCTTTAGCTCATGTACAGCAATGCAGGACAGACTGGTCAAAAAACCCTTCCAAGCTGCTAAAAATGCTCACAGAGAGTACATCACCTATCTCACCAGAAAGAGAAGAGGTACTCTGTGCCACAGACCGTTACCATTTTTAGCAGCTTGGAAGGGTTTTTGAGCAGTCTGAAGAGGCCCTGTCTAGCTGGGAGCTCCACTTTATCTAATCCGAGAGTGGCCGATTCCCTGGCTCTGATATGTGAGTCCTGCACTGACAGAGGGAAGAGACTGTAAGAAAAAGAAGGAAGGAAGGGGTTTCTGTGGTGCTGCTGTTTGAATTATTGTGCCATTCATCAGCGCTGTTTAAACAGTAAAGATTCATTTTGGACCCTAAAGCAGTGACTCAGAGTTTTTCTTTAGCAGGCACTGCACCCATCTTAAGGGCAGGTTATCCTCCCCAAGGGCACACAAAGGACAGGAAGGAATGTAAGGAAAGGATATCCCTGTCACACTGGGCCCTGGACGCGTATCTTCCCTCCGACCTACAAAGGATCCAGAAGTAAGAGGAATGAGAAAGAGCTCGCTGCCGAGAGGTCCCAGCCCTGAAGAGAAACCCATTCTTTTATGTCCCCACCCAGGCAGGATAGGCACACCAGGGTGGGGCTACACAGACACAGTACAATTCTTTAATGCCCGAATTTTCGACGCCTGGTGCATGTAAAATCCAGGGGATGCGCGCATTGCTGGGCCATACGCGTGCCAAGCGCATTTTAGAAATGGCCCGGCCACGCGCATATCCCCTGGTAAGCACAGAAGTGCCGGGCCAGTGAAAAGGGGCTGGCCAGGAGGGCAAGGTATGGGCTGGGAGAGGCAGGGTGGGGGCAACCAGAACGGTGGCTAATAGGCCTTGTCCTGGGGAAGCACGCCCCGGCAGCCGGCCAGTGTCCTGAAGATATTTCTGCTTGGATAGAGCAGTAAGTAACAAAACAAAAACATTTTGCCTAGCTAGGTAGGGGTTAGGGGTCAGGGAAGAGGGGAAAAGGTATGAAGGTTAGGTAGGGGGATAGGAACTGGGGTTCCTATCCCTCGCATCGCTGTGCGTTGTTTTTTAAAATTCCGTGCGTGTGAGTCACGACCTACCCGCACATGCATGCATGGATATTAAAATCCGGCACGCAAGTGCGTGTGGGAATGCGCGCATGTCAAAAATCGGGGCGTCCATGTGTGCGTGCTGGGAATCGCGCGCGCACATGGACACCCGCACAGACTTTTGAAAATCAACCCTGTAGGTACATCAATTATAGTTAATAATTCATAATTAACCAGTAATTTCAGTTAGATGCACTATTTAATATGTTGTTACAATATTGGCAAATAAACAGTTGCGTCTGGCGGTCCCATGAATTGCCACACTTACCTCCCCTGGCTGGGCTGACTCTGTCCCTCTCTGCCGCCGGTCAGCCACGCAGCAGGATACCACCAACCGTATTCTGTTCTTCCCCCTAGGCATGTGCATACACGACTTCCTGAGATTTAAAGGAACCGAGGTGGGAAGGCGGCTCCTAGAGATGACATCACCTGTTAGCAACTCGCCTCAGCAACAGGTTCATCTACATCTACATCCTAGTAGTGCATGCTGCTTCCCAGTATTTCTATCTACATTCCAGCCTTGTCTTCTGTCTTCACATTGTCTTCTGTCTTCATCCTGGTTGGTTGGCTCCATCCTCGTTGTCTGCCTGCCCTAGTCCTCTCCTGCCCGCCCTGCATATCCGTTCTTCTTCTCCTCCCTTGAACAGATACCTGGTTTTGACCTCGGTCTGGACTCTGAATATGACTGACCGCTGTCTGCCTCGGATCATTGCCTGGACCCCGGATACATCTGACTGCCACCTGCCTATGACCCAGCTTACCATGGACCTTCTCCACTGCCATCAGCAGGCTCTGGCACTCAAAGGCTCATCCCAAGGGGGAACATGGGCTGGGTCCATTTGCCAATGGTGGGAGCCTGCAGGGCTTCTCCCTGCAGGTAGAGCCAAACCTGCCTTGGCCCAAGGGTCCACTGCTACAACAGAAACTATTAATTTTATTTTTAGACTTGTAGTTCATCCTTTCTCTTCCAGCTCAATCAGAACCAGTTCTGGGATTCTGGCATCATGAGCCTTCAATCTCAGCTGTGCTATGTTAGACCCACCCGCCCAGTCCGGTCATTTCATCAAAGATTTTGTGAGACCAGGTTAGGATCAGCAGCACAGAATTCCAAAAATGTTCATTGATGATTTTTGCATGTAAGCACGGGAGCAATCTTCAGACTGTCCACATTGGGACAAAAACTGTGCTTACTTTTTTACCCACAGGCTTTGCAGCACAGTTCAAAGCAAAAGTTAACACAACATATTTTTGCTTTGAAACTCGCCACAGGTGCAAAGTAGGCACTCTTACTCATACCTTTTACTCTGGCTTTAGATTTCTTGGTCAGGAAAATATGCATGAGCATTTGAAAATGACATCGACAAACATATGTTTCTAGCCCCCCCCCCCCCCCCCCCCCAGCGTCCCTGGGGAATGCCTCTTCTCAGTGAAACTAAAGCGTGCGACTTGTTCCACTATGCACAGATTAAGTCACATTTATGCAAGGTGAGTTCTACCTGTATGAGTTGCTTTGAAAATTCTCCCCTTCCTTCAGAGAGTGTATGAAAATTACAATAACTGGTATAGTCAACGTACTTATATTATGAAGTATATGTAATATACTGTTTGACAAGGTTTTCAAACAGGACTGCATCTTTCAAGCTGCTGTTTGATTTGCTGGAAGGTAGCTCTGCATACACAAGTAGAGAACAGCTCAGGGAATGGCAGGAGCTCAGCATGGCTCTTATGTATCAAGAAACTGAATGTAGAGTTTTAGCCCATATGTATAGCTCTATTGTGCTTTGAGGAATGCCACTCCGTGACAGCCATTTTGTTAGTCCACAAACAATTGCATTCAACTCATTGTCACTTTAATAGCAGCACAGTGACTTTTATTGTTAATATGCATACCAATTATCCAGAATCAAATCCTCAAAGATGATGAATGGCTAAGTGTGAAGCAGGTGCATTGGAAGCTATTGCATCTATCTATATCTGTCTATATAAATATCTCTTTCTACCTATATCTAAACAATATTGCTAATTTGAAAGGGCTTTTGGATGAACAATGATTGTGTTTGACTTTTCGACTAATAACTAGGCATGAATTTTCTGTTAATATAACTCACAATGAGAATAACCCTGGGCAATCACCCAATCAAATGCTCAAAATTTTTGCAATGCAAATTGTTTAATAAAGCAATAAAAATGGAACCTGCTAAATGATTTGTCTTTTATGCATTGCAACTGCCTTTTTTTTTTTTTTCCATACTTGTTCCTTGACTGCATGCAGAAATTATTACTAGCAGTAATTAGTCATTTGGATTCAATTCTCTTCTTGGGTTTGACATATTTTGCATACTTCTTGTGCACATAACAAGCCAGATCAGAGGCATGCTCTCACATTTGGCTCTCCCAAGCACGGGCGAGACTGGAGGTTGTGTAAGTAAACAGACATAGAGCGGCATTCTTTTTTAAACGGACATAAATGTATTTTTTCTCATTAAGGAGTAAGAGAGAGGGTGCATTCTGCATTTAAATGAAGCTACAGTTTTCCTTGCTTGAAGCCAGTTAAAGAAAACCACCAGCCATTCTACATTAATAAAAACTAGATTAGTACACTGCTTACATACTGAAAAAAGCCTTTATTTTTCAGCTTATATACTGTTTCAGGCATTGCCATGAATATTCTTAATATTTAATCATACATAAAGAATTCAAGTGTTAATGTACAAACGGATGTAGGTTGTACCATAAATGTTTTACTAGAAAGAAAGGGTCTGAATCTAGAATCTTATTTCAAAAGCCCCTAAGGCAGCTGGAATTAGCCAGTATATTGTACATTCTTCTAAAACACAAAAGACTTGTAGCTAAACTGGCAGTAGTATTAAAATTTTATGCTATTCTTGCCACACAACTCTTGTTCATTATTTGCAAGCAGGCAAAGAGAAACTTACCCTTAAATTAAAAGTAGATTTCAAGAAATCATTTAATGCAACCTAAGTTTTAAAGAAAATTAAAGGGGCTGAACATGATATTCCCTTCACAGAGATCTGACATTGCTACAGTTGCCATAATCAGAGACTTTTCATCTGCTTGCTTTGACTGCTTACCATCCCACCAGCTCCTTAATTTGCAATATATTATGCAAATATCACTCATTGTGGGTGGTATGTAAAAAGTCATTCTTCAGAGTGTAACAGAACTGCAGTTAGAAAAAAGACAAAAAAACTTTCTAAGCATGAGAGTAGAAATAGATGGGTCGAGAAACAGCACTTGGGATGGTTCAGCTAAACCTGAGCCTATAGGGCAAAGACTGTTTTGACTAACCCAGGTTGTGTGCAAAGTACGCAAATGATTCTGCGTGCATATCCAGCACTGTACCATATTTTCCAAGAGAAATGATCATGGTTTGTTTCCCTTTCAAAATGAGCAGGTGCAAAGTACAAATGCCAAAAGCAGCCATGTCCCTTCGGGTCTGCTATCTATGGGCGTGGCCGAGCAGGGGTAAGAGCATGCATACTTTCGGAAATTCTAGGTATGCATGCTATTTTCCTCCCCTAACCTAACCAGGAACGCTTCCTTTTAAATGTCGAAAATTATGCACCTATGTCTGCTTTTAGCTGCATTTCAAGGGAGACATTCAACAGGAAGTTGTGCTCATTGGAAACCAATTAGGAAATGCTGTTTTTAAAATGGAATGAAAGAAAGAAATACATTTTGTTTGAAAATAAACAAAAAACTAGGGCCGTGAATGTTGTCACCCCCCTCCCCCCTTTCCACACTGGACTCTTTTGCTTATGATGGCACCAGCCTTGATCTGCTGGCACCATTTTTAATAATGGCAGCTGCAGGGCAGGAGTGACTGGGGATCTCTTTTGCTCCGTGAAAAAAATATCTGTGCTCACTCCTACTCTTCAGTCAGGTCATTTTATAGATTTACTTGGGTAGATGCTTTTGAGCATTGTCTTATTGATGTACAAATGCATGATCATTTTGGTTAGCCACCAAAGTTGATGCATTAAAAAAAATGGCTGATTTATTTTATTCTTATTTATTTATACAGTCTTATATTTCACTACCTCCAACCAATTGTTCAGAGTGGATCATATATGATGCATCCATAATCTATAAAACAAGACACCGATATTATGCTATGTATGAAGTTAATGATATGCAAAAATTGTGCATAATATTTTTACTGCATTGTCACTGGACTTGTTACAATTATTTATCATACAGTAGAAATAGATACTGCATGGTATTTTGACCAGGTGAGAAATACAAAATATGGCAGGAATCCACAGCCCTCAACACAATCAGAAAAGTGAAGCCTTCATAGCTACTCACCATCAGTGCTGTGAGGAGAATGTGGGGAGCTTAGGACCCTAGTGTGAACTGTTGTGTCTGTGGACCCTTGGACGAGGCGAGATTGGCTCCACCTGCAGGGAGGAGCCCTGCAGATTCTCACCATTGGCAGGATGACTTAGGAGAAGCATGAGCTTCACCTATACCAGCCCATGTTCACCTCAGATTGAGCCTTTGGGTGCTGGGGCCAACAGGACTTAAGTGGGGTCTCTGCTGGAGGCAGAAGATGTGGTCCATAGTTAGCTAGGGTCATAGGCAGGTGGCAGTCAGGTGTATCTGAGGTCCAGGCAATGGTCAGAAGCAGGAAGAGATCAGGCGTATCCGAGCTCTGAGCAGAGGTCAAAACCAGGAATTTGTCTGAAGGAGGAGAATATTATTATTTTTTTTTATATTCCGCTTTTTGCACCTTTTTAAGCACTTCAAAGTGAATTACATTCAGGTACTGTAGGTATTTCCCTATCCACAGAGGGCTTACAATCTAAGGGGTAGATCTTAAAAACATACGCGAGCGTGTACTTTTAAAATCCGGGGTCGGCGCGCGCAAGGGGGTGCACATTTGTGCAACCTGCACGCGCCGAGCCCAGCGCGCGCTGCCTGTTCCCTCTGAGGCCGCTCCGATTTCGGAGCGGCCTCGGAGGGAACTTTCCTTCCACCCCCCCGCACCTTCCCTTCCCCTACCTAACCCACCCCCCCGGCCCTATCTAAACCCCCCCTACCTTTGCGTGCGCCGGCCGGCAGCCCTACTCCGTGTTCCGGTCCCGGGGGCTGGTCCGGAGGCCGCAGCCACGTCCCCCGAACACCCCCGGGCCGAAACCACGCCCGAGTCGCCGCCCCCGAAACGCCACGTCACGCGCGACACACCCCCAAAACACCTCGTCACTCCGGGCACGCCCCCGACATGCCCCTTTTACAAAGCCCCAGGACTTACGCGCGTCCCGGGGCTCTGCGCATGCTGGCAGCCTATGCAAAATAGGCGTGCCGGCGCGCGAGGGCCCTATGCGCGTAAATCCGGCCGGATTTACGCGCGCAGGGCATTTAAAATCTGCCCCTAAGTTTGTACCTGAGGCAATGGAGGGTAAAGTGACTTGCCCAAGGTCACAAGGAGCGACAGTGGGATTTGAATCCTGGACTCCTGGTTCATAGCCCACTGCTCTAACCTGTCCCATTTTGTCTAATCATAAATGTATTGTTCATGTTAAACTTGGTGGTCCGCGGGCTGCCCACCACCAACCACTGTTCTTACCTCCAGCCTCGGGTTGGCCATGCCATGTCCTAACACAGAGAAACATTATCGGCATGCCATACTACCTTCCGGTGCAAAGAATACCATCCACATAGCAGAATGCTGCCATCACCGACACGCCACATCTTTCTAGGAATGGATAGGCAGGGCAGGCAGGCAACGTCAAGAACAAGTGTGCAACAAAGATGGAGATAAGCTGGACAAAGAGTGGACAAGCTGGAATGCAAGGAAGCAACACACACTACTAGAGAGTAGCTGGACCTGTTGCTGAGGCAAGTTGTGTCATGGGCCTGACATAAGAAGCCACGGGGATCTTTCCACTGTGGTCCCTTTAAGTGCCAGTGAGAGGCAGGCACACACACCTCGAACGATGCGGCGTGTCGGTGATGGCAGCATTCTGCTGAGTGGATGGCATTCTTTGCACAGGAAGGCAGCATGGCATGCTGACAATGCTTGTCTGTGTTGGGACATGGCATGGTAAGAGCAGTGGTTCGTGGGGACAGCCCACGGACCGCTGAGTTTAGCAAGAACGATACATTTATGATTAGAAAGAAAGGGATAGGTGCTATCGTGCCTCTAATCCTTTATTGTTTCCCTTCTATTTGGATTGTCTTTATCTGCTTTAGAGCTTGAGTGTGTAAATGTCTCTTTTGGGGCCTGATCTACTAAAGCTTTTCTCCCATTCTGGGTCTAAGGGAAAAATGCTTAGTAGAGACCCTTGGTTTATCTTCATCTGTCTAACTTGTCTTTGGGGTGCTAAAGTAAAGCGTGTGTGCATGAGTGATTTGAGGATGGAGCATTAAAGGAACTGAACTGCTATACTGAGGAATGTTTATGAAAGGATTGTGTGTGGGATGCGGAGGCGAGCCAGCGAAGAGTGCTAGTATGCCTTTAACCTAGATCCAGGATCCATATTAATTAACATATTATTCAGCGTGGAAGAAAATGATCTTATTCTTGACAGGATCCCAGAGCACTACCTAGCATTCTCCTTGAAAAAAAACCTAGCAAGAGATCCATGGCAGCAAAGAATAAATTGTAGGATTGCAGATGTCCTTGTGTATTGCAGATCACCTCAAGGAAAGGTATAGCAGCTATACATGACTAGGAGACGGTAACTAAGACATCGGGTCATCAAATAAAGACTGGAAGGATGTCAGGACAAAATAAAGGTCTGGGTAGATTTAAACTAGCGGAAGGCTGGCTTGGGAGGCTACAGCTTTGCCCTTGGGTCACAGGTCAGCTCAAATAAATGGCCGCAGGTTAACACAGAGGAAGTTTCTACATTATCTGAAGCTCAGACCAGTGGCCACACCCCTGAGAATCCATCAGGGCTATCAGGGGTTCAAAAGGGGATTGCTGGCACAATACATTGATATGACAACCTGAGGGCTGTGAGCTGTACATTGAAGAGAGTCCCAAAAGGTCCATTCATTCTTACCCATGCCAGACCTGGCTAAGCAGATTCTCATCTGAACTGGACATTCCTGCTTAAGGCTTAAACTGTTAAGCACTGTGAACCTGCGGTGCCCCAAGCAGAGAGGGAGCTGACATGTGTTGATAAAGGTGAAGTTAACCAAGTGTTTAGCTGCTGTTTTGAAAATATACAAGAGTTATGTTTAAAATTTCTAGGCTGGCAATTTGATAAAAAGTGAGGACATGCTCCATCCAGCTTAATGCCAGGGAAGAAAAGCTGAAGGTCGTCCTGGAACTTGAAGAGGCTGAAAGGCTTTTGGGTGTCAGACATTGCTGCATTCCCAGCTGCACTGAGAAGAGATGAGAGCACTTGGTCTACGTACATGCCACTATATCCGTGGACTTTCTACCTTACATTAAGGGGGTATTCAAAACCATTAAATATACCCTTCCTTCACAAGGAACAACATGTAGCTAGAGAAATGAATCAGGAAAGACTATAGGGACCTAGTTCAGGAATTAGGAAACCATTTCTAAATTCCACTTCTGTCAGATCTCCAAATAGGGGTGTATACCATGACACACAGACACTAGACTTCCAGGAAAAATGGACCCAAAATTTCTAATCCCTTCCTTTATGCAGTACTTAACACTGAGGTAGCATTAAGACACACTACGAGAAGCCACCACATGCCAGATCAGCACTGACAGGCTCTTCCTCTTATTTAAGCAGAGAAAATACCCACAGCACCTGAATGTAATCCAATTTGAAGTGTCTGAAAGGCGAAATATAAAATATAAAAAAATAAAACCAAATACTTGGGTCTGCCCTATCGTGATATTCTTCCTAGGCAAAGGAGCTGGAGGATGAAAAGGAGAAAGCTCCGGGGGGAATTGTCTCAATTGTCTTTGGACTGTTCTCGCCTTTGCCGTAGCAGTCTATGGAGGACAAGGTTCCTGAAAGCCATGCCACGGAAGAACCTCTCTGAGATTCACCCCCCTTGCCAATCCCTCTCCCGCGTTCTTTTGGAGGTCCTGAACACCATATCTGTGATGCCAGCTAGTTGCTTCCAGGAGCATAACATCATAACCGGATAGACACAGATAGAGGGCAATGTTCAAAAGCCATTTACATGGCATGAGGCTGAACAATATGCATCTTTTTAGCTGCAGCAAGTGTAGGCATTGCATGGGGCCTGGTTGGGTTGACAGATGGAAAAAAATGTGCCCGAATTGTATTTCCAGTGGAGAAAGTACCTGCAGAAAAAGCAGGTGCAAATGTTTGTTAACATTTTTCCCTAGGACAATTTTCAAAGGGAAATTATGCATGCACTTTACCCTTTGAAAATGGGCAGAAAGTAAATATACCCATGGACTTTGCATCAGTTTGGGTACTTTTGAAAAATGACTTCATGAGAACCCTCAAGAGTTGGCTCAGAAGAGTAAAAATACACAAATCCTGTTACGCGTGCTGCCTGTGGCAGACCCGCGGCGTGGTCCTCTCACCTTCTTGTATGGACTTCAGCTCCTGGTTCTTCTTCACTGGCAGCGGTGGGCCGCCGGCTCCGACCTCGGGTCGCCTCAGGTGCCTCCGGCTCAGCCATGGTCCCCAGTGTTGCCAGCCAAGATGTCCCTGCTCGTTGGGCCTCTCCACGTGGCCCATGGAGAGACACCACCATCAGCGCCGTGCCCCTTCCTAAGCGAGCACGCATCACTGATTCTTTTAAAGGGCCCGCGGCGGGAACCGCCGCAGCCCCAGATGCTGATGTCAGACTCTTCAGCGTATATAATCTCACGCCTCCCTCCTTAGCATTGCCTTTGCAACAGGTCTCCTCGTACTCCGAGTTCTTGTTGCTGATAGAGAATTGTCTCTACGTTGTCTTCCTGTCTCCTGTGGTTCTTGGTTCCAGTCTTCCTCGTTCCTGCTCTTATGTGTTGGACTGACTCCCTGGATTACAACTCAGTTTGTTTGACTACTCTTTAGCCTATCTCCAACCCCAGACCTCTACTACATTTGACTACTCTTCAGCCTATCTCCAACCCTGGACCTTTGCTACATTTGACTACTCTTCAGCCTATCTCCAACCCCAGAGCTCTACTACATTTGACTACTCTTCAGCCTATCTCCAACCCCGGACCTTTGCTACATTTGACTACTCTTCAGCCTATTTCCAACCCTGGACCTTTGCTACATTTGACTACTCTTCAGCCTGCCTTCTCCATGTCCTGACCATTGCCTTGATTGACTACGCCTGCCTTCTCCATGCCCTGACCATTGCCTTGATCGACTACGCTGAAGATTACTCCAAGTCCAGAGTTCTACATTACTTGCCATGATCTTCGCTTGCTGCTAGCCCTGATTCCAGCCTGTCAGTGACGCCTCCTCCAGCCTACTTTCTGGACGTGGACTTACAAGGCTTCGCCTTTATTTGCTCAGGTAAATCTTGCCTCAAAAATCTGCTTCACTTTTTTGAAGGAGTTAATAAACATGTGGATAAAGGTGAACCGGTAGATGTAGTGTACTTGGATTTTCAGAAGGCGTTTGACAAAGTTCCTTATGAGAGGCTTCTAAGAAAAGTAAAAAGCCATGGGATAGGTGGCGATGTCCTTTCGTGGATTGCAAACTGGCTAAAAGACAGGAAACAGAGAGTAGGATTAAATGGGCAATTTTCTCAGTGGAAGGGAGTGGACAGTGCAGTGCCTCAGGGATCTGTATTGGGACCCTTACTTTTCAATATATTTATAAATGATCTGGAAAGAAATACAACGATTGAGGTAATCAAATTTGCAGATGACACAAAATTGTTCAGAGTAGTTAAATCACAAGCAGATTGTGATAAATTGCAGGAAGACCTTGTGAGACTGGAAAATTGGGCATCCAAATGGCAGATGAAATTTAATGTGGATAAGTGCAAGGTGATGCATATAGGGAAAAATAACCCATGCTATAATTACACAATGTTAGGTTCCATATTAGGTGCTACAACCCAAGAAAGAGATCTAGGCGTCATAGTGGATAACACATTGAAATCGTCAGCTCAGTGTGCTGCGGCAGTCAAAAAAGCAAACAGAATGTTGGGAATTATTAGAAAGGGAATGGTGAATAAAACGGAAAATGTCATAATGCCTCTGTATTGCTCCATGATGAGACCACACCTTGAATACTGTGTACAATTCTGGTCACCACATCTCAAAAAAGATATAATTGCGATGGAGAAGGTACAGAGAAGGGCTACCAAAATGATAAAGGGGAATGGACAGCTCCCCTATGAGGAAAGACTAAAGAAGTTTGGACTTTTCAGCTTGGAGAAGAGACATCTGAGGGGGGATATGATAGAGGTCTTTAAGATCATGAGAGGTCTAGAACGGGTAGATGTGAATCGTTTTTTTACTCTTTCAGATAATAGAAAGACTAGGGGGCACTCCATGAAGTTAGCATGGGGCACATTTAAAACTAATCGGAGAAAGTTCTTTTATACTCAACGCACAATTAAACTCTGGAATTTGTTGCCAGAGGATGTGGTTAGTGCAGTTAGTGTAGCTGTGTTTAAAAAAGGATTGGATAAGTTCTTGGAGGAGAAGTCCATTACCTGCTATTAATTAAGTTGACTTAGAAAATAGCCACTGCTATTACTAGCAACGGTAACATGGGATAGACTTAGCTTTTGGGTACTTGCCAGGTTCTTATGGCCTGGATTGGCCACTGTTGGAAACAGGATGCTGGCTTGATGGACCCTTGCTCTGACCCAGTATGGCATGTTCTTATGTTCTTAAACCGTGGTTCATAATGGAATTGAGAGAATTAAAAAGAGGGTAAGAAGGAAAGAGAGGAGAAGAGTTAGAACCCACATTTGGCAAGATAAATTGGACTGGAGGATAGCTAAAAAGAGGTATTATGAATATAAGATAGCTGCATCAGAGAATAGGATAAAGAAGATCTTTCAGGTTACTGAGGAGATGCTACCGTAGGAAGACATTGTTTACCTGCTATGGAGATTTCAGAGAGTTTGAGTTGTCATAGTTTTGCAGGACTGGAAACAGAAAGTGGATAGGTTGTGGGATAGGTTGATTAAGGTAGAGGGAGTAATTGTATCAATGAGGTCTGAGGTAGGTTTGGAATTTAGGGGAGAAGGAATTGGGGTATTTGATGAAGCAGGTCATTTAGAGTTGAAGAAAATTTTAGGGGATTTTAATCCTACTACATGCTACTTGAACCCTTGTCTATCCTTTCTAATATGGAACCTGCAAGTTGATTTATTAAAGGGTTAGTATTCATTGTTAATGAATCGTTGAATACGGGAGTTTATCCAGAGTTGTTAAAAAAAGATTGTAATTCGACCTCTGTTGAAGGTAGGAGTAGACAAGGAGGTTATGGGGAAACGACCCTTTTTTCAGCAAAGTTTTTAGAGAAGGTGGTCACTGCTCAGTTGACTATATCAGTGGTTCTCAACCTTTTTTTAGCTGGGACACACCTGACAGATGGTTCTCACATGCATGACATACTGAACATGTGATCGTCATGAGGCTAAATGTAAATATACATTCTGCATCCTCAGGAGCCCCCTCGACCCCCAACAATGGGTCAGAACAGAACTAGGTCATTACCCATACAACACCATACAAAAAAGATATTCTGGTTCTGGTGACATCTCAGTAAAAGCAAAACAAACTCCCTTTAATGGCAGGCACAATACCCCTCCTTATGAAAAGACAGTAATTTATCACTAATGCATGTCCTATTGAGAAAACACAACAAATGAGATTGATACAAATGCCTACATGCTAGTAAAATACCTCACCTTGGTCACACACAAAGCCGACCTTCACCAAGGACAGAAAGACCACAAATTATAAATATGGAGACAGAAACTGGAATGGAAAACCAAAAAAGCCACTCTGCTTGCTGTGCAAACCTGGAGAAATGGAAACATTGGATGGAAATGGAAATGGAAATGGAGATGGAGAGGATGGAAATGGGAGCTGTTCCATCCCCTTTATCATTTTGGTTGCCCTTCTCTGTACCTTCTCTATCGCAACTATATCTTTTTTGAGATGCGGCGACCAGAATTGTACACAGTATTCAAGGTGCTGTCTCACCATGGAGCGATACAGAGGCATTATGACATTTTCCGTTTTATTAACCATTCCCTTCCTAATAATTCCTAACATTCTTTGCATTTTTGACTGCTGCAGCACATTGAGCCGACAATTTGAAAGTATTACCCACTATGATGCCTAGATCTTTTTCCTGGGTGGTAGCTCCTAATATGGAACCTAACATTGTGTAACTACAGCTAGGATTATTTTTCCCTATATGTAACACCTTGCACTTGTCCACATTAAATTCCATCTGCCATTTGTATGCCCAGTCTTCCAGTCTTGCAAGGTCCTCCTGTAATGTATCCCAATCCTCTTGTGATTTAACTACTCTGAATAATTTTGTATCATCCGCAAATTTGATAACCTCACTTGTCGTATTCATTTCCAGATCATTTATATATATCTTGAAAAGCACCGGTCCAAGTACAGATCCCTGAGGCACTCCACTGTTTACCCTTTTCCACTGAGAAAATTGACCATTTAATCCTACTGTTTCCTGTCTTTTAACCAGTTTATAATCCACGAAAGGACATCACCTCCTATCCCATGACTTTTCAGTTTTCTTAGAAGCCTCTCATGAGGGACTTTGTCAAATGCCTTCTGAAAATCCAAATACACTACATCTACCCAATAATTAAAATGGCAGTCAATCAAGAAAAATAAACTTTAAAAGCCTCCTTTACTTACCCTCTCCAGAAACTCTCCTACTCCTTTCTCTTGCAGGCCAATAGCACTCACCAGAAGCTGCAAGGGCTGCTGAAGCTCTGTCCTCACAATCCACCTCCTTAGGGCCCACAACCAGTCACTCACACACATACCCCTAGTTAGACCCCATGACCAGTCTTGGTCTCTCACGCACATACCAGTCATCTTCCTGACCAGTCTCTCTCTCAATCACACACATGCTCTTCTTATATACAAGCTCAAAATCATGCACAAATGCTCTCACACCTATTCACACCAGCCCTCACCCAGGCACCCATTCACACCCACACCCAGACTCCCATTCTCACATGCATGTACCGGGCCTCACCGCCAAACCTCTTCTTCCTTCACTCCAAGGATGGGCTCCAGTTCCGCCATGGCTTTACTCCAGCGGGACTTCTTTTTTGCCGCCACGGGTATGGGCTCCAGTGGCAGCCTTGCTTGGTCAGGGTCAGGCTTCCTCTTCGCCGCCACGGGGATGGGCTCCCATGGCGGTCTTGCTTGGCCAGGGTCAGGCTTCCTCTTTGCCACCATGGGGATGAGCTACCGTGGCAGCCTTGCTTCATTGGGGTCAGGTTTCCTCTTCACCACTATGGGGATGAGCTCCCATGGTGGCCTCGCTTCGACACTGCCACTCCTCCCAACCCCCCACCCCTGGCCTATGCTATGTCCCTTCTTCCTGCTTCACTGACCAATCAGAAGCTTCCTCCCTTCTTCCTAATCCCACTGGCAGGTAGAAGGGAGGAGGATTCTGATTGACCTGCGCGGGGGCAGGAAAAATGGAGGAGGCTTGCCATTGGCCAGCGGGGGCAGGGAACGGGGAAGCACAACCGGGGCAGTGGGACACCGAGAGCTGCGACACACCTGCCGGTGCTTGGCGACACACTTGTGTGTCGTGACACACCAGTTGAGAATTGCTGGACTAGATATTTGAAGGAGTAGGGTATTTTGGATGAGTGTCAATCAGGAGTTCGCACTGGCCATAGTATGGAAACCGTTCTGGTAACTTTGAACGATATGACTGGGGAAAAGCTGGACAGAGGAGAGGTAGTGGGCTTGGTCTTATTAGACCTGACCAGTGCCTTTGATTTGGTGGATCATAAGATACTGATGGACAGGTATAGAGACCTGAGTTTGACCAACAGGGTTCTGGATAGGGTCTCCTCCTTTTTGAGGGATAGAATGTTGGAAATTCATGTAAGGAGTGAGAGGGGAGATGTTTATGATTTTGAACGAGAAGTACCCCAGGGTTCGCCTTTATCACTTTTTAATATCTTTCAACAGCCATTGGGGGGCTTTGTTTTGCAGTTTTGGGTTTATGGGTTATATCTATGCAGACGATGTCCAAATAGTATGCCCTTTGGGAAAAGATCCAGTAATGAACCTGGCTAGGGTTCAGGATGGTTTGCAGGTTTTAGAAAATGTTTGGGGGAGAACAAGTTGATATTGAATGAGGATAAGACAGAGTGGATAGCTTTTGTGAATGTAGCTCCTGAGTGTAGTTTACAATTAAAGATTGGGAATCAAGTATGTAGCAATATTCAAGAAATTCAAAATTTGGGAGTAATCTATAATGATAAATGGACATTTACACTGCATATTTCCCGGTTGGTGAGAAGGATATTTTAAAAGTTATGGCAATTGAGAAAGATAAGGAATAAAGTGAGTGTCGGGATGTTTTGGACAATAGTCCAAAGTAGTTTTATTGCTTTTTGACTACTGTAATGGGGTATTGTTAGGTATTACAGGGAAGAACTTGCGATTACTTCGAGATGCAGAACATGGCAGCTAGGCCGTTGTTTAGAGATGCATATTGGCTTCCAGTTAGAGAGAAAAGAATATTTAAGATTGTAACAATCATGTATAAGATTTTTCATGCTAAGGGTTCAGTCTATTTTGTAAAGAGGGTGCAGAAATATGTTCCTAGGTAGATGTTGCATTTCTCAGTGGAAACATTTTTTGTAACTCCAGGGGTAAAGCAAGTGAGAAAAGAAAGGCACAGGAAGATGTTCTCAGTCTGTGAATGTTGGAACTCTGTTCCTTTAATTATTAGATTGGAGACTATTTGGGCTTCAGGAAAAGGGTAAAATCATGGTTATTCTCATGTTTTAATTAATTTTTATGTGATATGATTGTATTGCATTTTATGTATTTTATTGCTATAAACCATCTTGATCAGTTTACTGTTAATACAGTATAAACAGTTTTAATAAATAAATAAAAATAAAAATTAGAGAACTATTTTATTTGAAAGGAACAATTTTAATACTTGGACTGTCCAAAAAGATGTTTTTTTTGGATATAGGATTATATGCAAATGTCTTCAAATGTTTCATAGAATTACTGAAATATATTTAAAACCATGCAATGGAATTTGCTAATCCTGGCCACAGAATCTACCCAGGAGAATAGTGTCCTAGATGTAAAGGGAACAAGTGAAAGCCACAAAAGATTTATTGGTTGAAAATGGTAAGGGTGCAGATGAGGATTTTCTGATTCCCAGACTGCTGCTATAATTCAAAGACCACATTTCCCTATATAGCCTTTTGGGGTATTGTATTAAAGCCAGTTTCCATACTGGCCCCTAACCCAAGCAGGTAATGTGGTAAATGGTAATAAAAGTCCAATGATGGGGAAATACTGTGAGGTGTAAAAAGTGCATAATTGAGACAGGGAGGAGTGGAGCTGCAGAGTAAAACCAGAAAGGGGGATGGAGCTCAATTTCAAGAGATAGTAGATTGGACAATAAAGAGAGAGGCGTGGAGTTGAATAGTACAGAGAAAGAGAGGGACAGAACAAGAGCACAGGAAGGGAGAGGTGCGGAGCTCAGTTTACAAACGGAAATGCAGGTGCAGTGAAACTTTTTATTATAGTTAGATTATAATAAATAATTTGTTTAGAAATAAATTAACTTTAATTATGGTAAAACTCCAGCAGATTCATATAGGGGTGGATTTTCAAAGGGTTACGCGCGTAACCCCGAGAATCCGCTCCTGCGCATGCCGAGCCTATTTTGCATAGGCCCGGCAACGCGCCAAGCCCCGGAAAGCGCGTATGTCCCAGGGCTTGAAAAAGGTGGCGTGGAGTGGGCGGGGCAGTCTGTGCCTCCAAGCACAGCGGCCATTTGCCATTGTGCCCGGGATTGCGGGCCGGCCGTTGGTCAGCATGCTTCACCTATGCCTGCCCGAAGGCAGGCGCAACTTATCAGATAAAGGTAAGGGGGGAGGTTTAGGTAGGACTGGGGGGTGGGTTAGGTAGGGGAAAGGAGGGGAAGGTGGGGGGTGGAAGGAAAGTTCCCTCCGAGGCCTCTCCAAAATCGGAGCAGCCTCGAAGGGAACGGATTGTACACCTTGCACGGCTCGGTGCGCGCAAGGTGTACAAGTGTGCACCCCCTTTGCGCGTGCCGACCCCGGATTTTATAACATGCGCGTGGCTGCGTGCACATGTTATAAAATCGGACGTAGATTTGTGCACGCTGGGTTGCGCGTACAAATCTACGCTCGAGCGTAAATCTTAAAATCTGGCCCATTGAATATAACATATTCTTTAAGAAATAGGGTAACAGATTTTTTTTAAGGACCCTTTGTCACACAACTACATTTGTTAAAAGGAAAGGAAAGTAACAGCATTAGGAAAAACTAACCTGCAATCACCTTTGGCTTTTAGTTCAGCAAATAGAACAGGGCAGGCCTGGTGGCTTAAGTGGCAGTGCTGTGCACTGTTATGCAGAAGGACCTAAGCTTGATTTCTGACTCTTGTTCTCCACCAATTCCTGGGTTGGCTGGGGATACTGTGGATGAGGTGCTGGAGGGAGTAAGTCAGTCCTAGCTCAATGATGACCCCTAGTGGCCGGATTTAGGGCTTACGGGTTTTGGAAGAAGCCCTGGTACATGGAGAACATTCTCTGGCCAAGGGCTGTGACTGCAATGACAGAATTAAACTAAGTTTAAGTTTAATAATATTTGATATACCACATTCCAAATATAGTGGTTCACAGTCCAAAAACATAACAATAATACAAACATCCATTAAAAACTATACGTACTTATAAAATACACAAATCAAAATCTGCATCTCAGAAAACCAGGAATGCCAGCTCTCACCTTTAACAATAATCTGCATCTAAATCTACTCTCTAAGGATTAGTTAAAACAGTTTTAAAGTATCAGATAATCCAGCAGTAGGATGAGGCTAAAACAACATTTTAATTATCTTAAGAACATAAGAACAAAAGAAATTGCCATGCTGGGTCAGACCAAGGGTCCATCAAGCCCAGCATCCTGTTTCCAACAGAGGCCAAAACCAGGCCACAAGAACCTGGCAATTACCCAAACACTAAGAAGAACCCATGCTACTGATGCAATTAATAGCAGTGGCTATTACTAAGTATAATTGATTAATAGCCATTAATGGACTTCTCCTCCAAGAACTTATCCAAACCTTTTTTGAACCCAGCTACGCTAACTGCACTAACCACCTCCTCTTGCAACAAATTCCAGAGCTTTATTGTGCGTTGAGTGAAAAAGAATTTTCTCCGATTAGTCTTTAAATGTGTTACTTGCTAACTTCATGGAATGCCCCCTAATCCTTCTATTATTCGAAAGTGTAAATAACCGAGTCACATCTACTCGTTCAAGACCTCTCATGATCTTAAAGACCTCTATCATATCCCCCCTCAGCCGTCTCTTCTCCAAGCTGAACAGCCCTAACCTCTTCAGCCTTTCCTCATAGGGGAGCTGTTCCATCCCCTTTATCATTTTGGTTGCCCTTCTCTGTACCTTCTCCATCGCAAATATATCTTTTTTGAGATGCGGCGACCAGAATTGTACACAGTATTCAAGGTGTGGTCTCACCATGGAGTGATACAGAGGCATTATGACATTTTCCGTTCTATCAACCATTCCCTTCCTAATAATTCCTAACATTCTATGTGCTTGTTTGACTGCTGCAGCACACTGAGCCGACAATTTTAAAGTATTATCCACTATGATGCCTAGATCCTTTTCCTGGGTGGTAGCTCCTAATATGGAACCTAACATTGTGTAACTACAGCAAGGGTTATTTTTCCCTATATGTAACAACCTGCACTTGTCCACATTAAATTTAATCTGCCATTTGGATACCCAATCTTCCAGTCTTGCAAGGTCCTCCTGTAATGTATCACAGTCTGCTTGTGATTTTACTCTGAATAATTTTGTATCATCCGCAAATTTGATAACCTCACTTGTCATATTCTTTTCCAGATCATTTATATATATATATATATATATATATATATATATTGAAAAGCACCGGTCCAAGTACAGATCCCTGAGGCACTCCACTGTTTACCCTATTCCACTGAGAAAATTGACCATTTAATCCTACTCTCTGTTTCCTGTCTTTTAAACAGTTTTTAATCCACGAAAGGACATCGCCTCTCATGAGGGACTTTGTCAAACGCCTTCTGAAAATCCAAATACACTACATCTACCGGTTCACCTTTATCTACATGTTTATTAACCCCTTCAAAAAAATGAAATTTCTCATAATTAACCTCAAATTGAGCATCTAAAAGGAAGTGCATTCTATAATAGAGGTATCTGATAGACCTGTTCAAATAGCTCAACTGGTCAGAGTTCTTCTAGGCTGACTGAAGACTCTGACTAGTTTGCTAGGTATAAAAAAATGTGTGAAGTACTGAGGTAATCCCCGATACAAAGATTTAAATGTTATGCATAGGGGTAAATATTCAGCCGCTAAGGTGGGTAGTTGTTAGCCGAATTTGAGGATCCAACTAAATTAACCAGGATATTCAGCAGTGTAGCCGGCCGGATAATTCATTATCTGGCTAGAATTTAGCTGGGTAAGCATTTTAAAAATGTGGCTAAGCCATTTAGAAGGATAACTTTCCTGTTATCTGCCTAATGGCTTTTGAATATGTACAACAATATAATTAAAGGTGCTAAAGTACATGAAGAATCTTATCAACATCAAATCAATAAATCTTCATCCTTCAATTATTGACCCTCTCTGTAGCTATCATAATAGGCACTCCTGGTGTGAAATCAACTTCCTTGCCTTATTTTTAATCATTAGCCAAAAATGTAAATTTTTTGTCAAAATGTCCCAGGACCACCAGATATTGCAAATGGCACTGACAGACTGAGGACAGCGCCATTGTAAATTTAGGTTGTGTAAAATGAGGCCAGCCAGGGCCTGCAACTGGCCAGTGCCATTTTGTATGGCCAAGAATTTATAATGGCATTGGCCTCACTGCTGGCCCCTTCAATAGTGGCAGCTGAGGGACAGGAGCAAACCGGGATCATTCCTTACCCATGAAGAAAGTTTCAGCAGAGGTTCCCGAGGGGGGAGGAGCTTGGGGAGGGCCTGGGAGGGATTATTTCTGGTCATGGTGACAACCTTTTTTTTTTTTAACTTTTGGTTTTCATTTTGTTTATTTTTTTCTTTTTTACATGTTTTTTAATGTTTTTTTTTGTTTTGTATTAACAGAACAAAAAGAAATGAAACAAAGAAAATACAAAATGAAAAAAGTGAACCCCTCTCCAAAAAAAACACAAAATATGAAAAAAATGTCTGTGCCCACCCTACTGAAAGGTCTAGAATAATCCAGCACCGTGCAGAAAACATTCAATGTTACCACTATCAGGTTTAAAGCATGAAATGGAGGCAAAATATACCTTCCCAGGAAGCCTGAGTGATGCAGTAGCTAGTTATCAACAGGTTGACGGCCGAGGACATCAAGGCGGCAGCCACTTCAGAACTTGGCAGCGGAGGTGGCAGCAGAGAGCTGGCTGCCTGCATTGCTGCTGTGGGCTTTGGGCTTCCTCCACCACCTCATTAATCCTGATTTACAGAGAGAAAGAAAAAGGCAGCAGGCTGGGGCCCTCTTAACAGACTGTCCAGGCTACTGATTTGCCGTCACTGAAGACAATGGTGCCCTGGAGACCAAGCCACACTGAATTATTCAAATCAGTCATGGCAAAGAAAAGGAGGGACTTTTTTTTTCTCTCTCTCTCCTTTTCCTTTGCACAAATAATTCCTTTTTTCTTCTTGCTTTACAATTTTTTCTTTTTTTTTTTTTGATAGCCTCTTTATTTATGCGGGAAGCTATTTCTCAAACCCTTTCCTGGCTCTGGGGAAGTCGGGCATCACTGGTAGATGCTATAAACAGTTTTGATAATTTGTGAGCACCTTTAAAATGACATTGCTATCTTTTTGTTCCTGGGTGAGGAGGGGAGAGGGCGGGGGGGGGGGGGGGTGGAACGGGGGATAGAAGAGGGGGGGGGGGGGGAAGAGGAAAGAAATCTTAATAGGGGTGCTGTATATACATGAGCTGAGATAATGATTGCCCAGGATATGAGTATAGGAGACACATGCAGCCTTCATAACACATTGTTAGCTGTGACATGCAACTCCAAACCTGCACAGCAATACGACAGAGTGACAGATACATTAGTACATCTATGCACTGCACAAACGCATTATAAAGATGCAAGAGATATAAAAAGTAGAACAAAAGCTTACCATAAACATGTAGAAGACAATAGAGTAAATCATTTATCTGGATATTGTGGATAATCCTTTGTATTCTACTTTATTCCTGTGAAAGGGAAGCCTTGAAAACATGTACTGAAGAGTTATGTATGCTTCCCACCAATTTTCTGTCATGCTGGACTGATCCACTGAATAGGCACTTTTGGATCTGGATGTTTCTTGAAGCTGGTGAAGGGCCTGGCAATCTGAGAATAAAAGCCCTCCTGTAGAGTCCCTCTCTCTCTCTATAGTGGGCTGCCTATCCCGGGAAATCCACATGGCAATCGACCTTTCTCCCAGTCAACTGCATGCATTGCTTACCCCTGGTCTTCAGAAAAGGCCAAGTAGTGAATTCTGCAGTTCGCTATATTAATGGCCTTAAACATGTGGGTCACAGCCCAAACTAAAGCAGGTCGTGTTTTCAGAATGTTGAAACATGAAAGGTGGTGGAAAGCACAGAAGAACATGAAAGGATAAAGGTTAGATGAATGTATGAGGAAACCTTGAAGTGGCGGGTAGACGAATGACTGGAAGGGATAAAGAGTGAATGAATAACTTGGAGGAAGTTCTGGTTACAATGTAGTGTCACACTATTCCTTCTAATGGTTAATATGCATATATTATCCTACTAGGGTGTGCAGACCAAAACATTTAATGTCATGTTGTTTGGGGTCCAATTTTTCTGTTTACTTTTTCTCTCAATTTTTTGTTTATTTTGGGGTTTTTTTAGGTTTCAGAAATCATGCGAATTGATAGCAAAACCCATTTCAAATAAGATGTCATGCTAAATTATTTAATTCATTGGAATAGACCTGACAAAATGCATAGCCTTGGGTCCAACGACCTTGCAGTAATAAAGAATGTATAATTACTATTATATAGCGTGAGGTTGCAAGAGCTGCAGGATCTGTGGGAAGATATTAAAGTTGTAATCAGAGAATGCAAAGAGATTGAAATGCATGATGCAAGACCTGAGAGAGGATGACATGTTTACAATATTATAGTGTCGCTTTACCAGGTTCATCTAAGGCTTACCTGCTTGCCCTAGAGACTAGACCAAGAACGCATATTAACCATACCTGAATTCACCAGAAGGAATGAGGAAATTAACAACCAAAGTAGCACCACTGCCACCCAAGCTATGATTGATGTCACCCCAGCGAGGTCGAGCACTTGAAGAATTGTCCCTCCTGGAAACAACCGGTCTTTAGTAGAGATGTGAATCGGAACCGGAATCTGATCGGTTCCGGTTCCGATCCAAATCTTAAAATTTTTATCGCCCGGCCAGATTGGATTTTTGATTATTGGCTGCGCCCCACCTGATAATCAAAAAACCCTCCCCCATCCTCCCGAACCCCCAAAAAAGGTTTTTAAATTACCTGGTGGTCCAGTGGGGGCGCGGGGAGCGATCTCCCGCTCTCGGGCCATCGGCTGTGTTAATAAAAATGGCGCTGATGGCCCTTTGCCCTTACCATTTGACAGGGTATCCATGCCATTGGCCAGTCCCTGTCACATGGTAGGAGCACTGGATGATCGGCGCCATGTTTAAAGATGGCCATCTTTAAACATGGCGCCGGCCATCCAGTGCTCCTACCATGTGACAGGGACCGGCCAATGGCATGGACACCCTGTCACATGGTAAGGGCAAAGGGCCATCGGCGCCATTTTTATTAGTGGCAGCCGATGGCCCGAGAGTGGGAGATCACACCCCACGCCCCCACTGGACCACCAGGTAATTTTAAAAGGTTTTTTTTGGGGGGGGGGGGGGGGTCAGGAGGGTGGGGGAGGCTAAGGGGGTCAGTTTAAAGGGTCAGGTGGGTTTTTTTTATCGGGCCATCGGCGCCATTTTTATTAGTGGCAGCCAAAATGGCGCCAATGGCCCGAGAGCGGGAGATCGTGCCGGACCCCCCACCAGGTAATTTAAAACATTTTGGGGGGGTTCGGGAGGGTGGGGGAGGGTAAGGGATTCATTTTAAAGATCGGGGTGGGTTTAGGGTTTGTTTTGGTATGCCAGTTTTCCCGCCCTCCCCCCTCCCCCGATTTATGATTTTTCACGATAAATCGGGGGAATTTCTATTGTATCGTGACTCTAACAATTTTTGACGATTTAAAAAATATCTGACGATTTTTTTAAATCATCAAAAAATGATTCACATCCCTAGTCTTTAGCTAAGACAATAGCTCATGGAAGATAAAACGACTTGTAAGAGTTACTATTAGGGGAGGCTGTCATTTTATTTATTATTTATATCCTGTACTCTACAAATGCGGGAAGGGGGGGCGCTAACAAAACTAATAACAGACATAATTTAAAATAAACATAAGGCATTGAGGTACAATCATAAAAAAAGATGACAATAACTAACAGAATAACTAACTAATAATTAGGTAAAAGCTGTGGAAAAAAGATGAGTAGTAGAGATAGTAGAGATCACAGCTCATAGGCATTGCAGTGCAAAGGTACAGACCTGCTACTGAAAAGGCACGGAGCCTGATGATATCTAGTCTGGCCAGCTTGGGACTAAGGATTTCTAATAGATTCTGGTTGGAAGAGTGTAGGTGTCTGGTAAGCTTGTAAAGTCGGAGATCAGTATTTAGCCATATTAGGGATGTGCATTTGTTTTCAACGAATGTGCAATCTGCAACGCATAAGTCCCTATTCGTTGTATTCATGGGTTCGTGAAACGCATTGCGATCCCCCACGAATAAAACATATCATATTAGTTTCATTATTTTGGCTCGCAGTGATTTCTTAGCAGCCGTTTGAAATAGGAGAAGGCCATGTAGGAGTATCCATAGCAAAAAGCAGCCCTTTCCTGTGAGTCATAAGTGACCTCATAGCCCTGTATAGAGTGGGTCAGACAAGTTGGCAAGGAGACCAGAATGCAACCTATCAGAGCTAAGCATTTTTCTAATGCAGCCAATCACTGCTTTCACTTAATGCTCTGTGATGCTGTTCCTGATGACGCTATACTATTTATACGTTAAGCACGCGGCGTGCCATGCACTTTCTTTGCGGGGGTGGACTGGGGAGGTGGCTGTACTCAGAACTAGTCTGTGTCTCAAATCTGTATTCAAGATAGAATTTGATAGAATTTTCCATTGAAAAAGATTTTTTATTCGATTTTGCTGCATTGCCCCAGCTAGCCATGCTTTTTTTGACCGCATTTTTTTTTTTTATTGATCTCAGACAGTCTCTCTGTCTGTCCCACTGAAACAAGCTGCTAGCAGTGGCATTTTACTGCTTATTTTTATATTTTACCCCCTGGGGTAGGTTGCAAGCAGGATTTTGGTATTGTGGGTGGGAGATATATTCAATTTCTAGCTAGTTTGATAGAATTTTCCATTGAAAAAGATATTTCTTCGTTTTTGCTGCTGTGCCAAGCCAGGCTTTTTTGTTAACTGCAGGGGTTTTTTTTTTTTTTTTTTTATTGAACTCAGACTGTCTCTCTGTTCTCTTTTAAGCCAAGAAGGCAGTGCACTGGGCATCAGTGGGCACTGGGAAGTTTTGCAGACTCACATATATTGGGGCAGCAGTGCTCTTTTAAGCCAAGAAGGTAGTGCACTGGGCGTCAGTGGGCAGTTTTGCAGACTCACATATATTGGTAAAGCAGTGCTCTTTTAAGCCAAGAAGGCAGTGCACTGGGCATCAGTGGGCAGTTTTGCAGACTATTGGTGCAAGTTTGGTGTGTGCACATACAGTGGTCCCAGTAGTAGTGTACATCCAGGCACTGCCTCCTGGGCCTGTGGGCAGTTTTGCAGACACATATATTGGTAGAGCAGTGCTCTTTTAAGCCAAGAAGGCAGTGCACTGGGCGTCAGTCGGCAGTTTTGCAGACTCACATATATTGGTACAGCAGTGCTCTTTTAAGCCAAGAAGGCAGTGCACTGGGTGTCAGTGAGCAGTTTTGCAAACTCACATATATTGGTAGATCAGTGCTCTTTTAAGCCAAGAAGGCAGTGCATTGGGTATCAGTGGGCAGATTTGCAGGCTCACATATATTGGTACAGCAGTGCTCTCTGAAGCCAAATCCCCAGTAGGCCTCTTTTGTAATTACAAGTTTGGTATGTGCACATACAGCACTCCCAGTAGTAGTGTACATCCAGGCACTGCATGGTGGGCCTGTGGGCAGTTTTGCAGACTCACATATATCGGGACAGTGGTGCTCTCTGAAGCCAAATCCCCAGTAGGCCTCTTTTGGAAATAATTCTGTTAATTGAAATCCCTAGTAGGCTGTGGCATTAAATCCATGATGTCAGGGAAAGCTAGATGTGGTCAAGTGATTGGGACTGGCAGAGGAGGCACTGGCAGAGGAAGCACTTCAAAAGGCAGTGCCAGTCCCCCATTAAAGCTAAAAAGGGACCTGTTCCAATCCAAAATCTCTGGAGGGGCAGGCAGTTCCATCCGGAAAAAACTGAAATTTAAAGATGATGCATTGCCACCACCTGTTTCTGACCCTGTAGTTTTGGAGGTGAGGGAAGGGGAGGCTGAGTCATGAAAGACAAAAGGGCGACACCCAAAAGCAGCAGTGCGAGAGCAGACTTGACTTAGCGTTGAAAATGTAGCACAGGCGCTGTTTGCTTCTGATTCCGATGAAGAATCATCTTGTGTACTTATGCACTTCAGCTGATGACGAAGAGCTCTCAGAAATAAGAAAACTGTTTGCTTCTGATTCTGATGAAGAATCATCTTGTGTACTTATGCTCTTCAGCTGATGGAAATGGAAGAAGTAATAGCTGAAGAAGGTTTAGGAGGATTAGGTAGTTCTGTCTTAGCCTCCACTTCAGTGCTGCAGGGGAGAGATGAAACTGATGATGAGGAGGAGGAAGAGCAGTCAGCACAGCAACAAAGTGTGACTGATGCCCCTGGCATTGCTTCTCAGGGTGCACCCACTACTTCAGCTCCAGTGCCAGCATCCACCCCAAAGACTATAGAGATGGGATCACGAAAGAAATCTGTGATTTGGAGCCACTTTAAAGTGACGGAGGACCCACATTTTGCTCAGTGTAATTACTGTGCCAGGGCTATTAGCAAAGGCAAGCAAATGGGACATCTATCTAATTTAGGCATGATGCATCATATGCAGAAGCAACACCCAACAGTACTGCCATCTGGGGATGGTGGCAGTACCAGTCAGGGGACCCCCTTTTTCCAGGCAGCGTAAAATGGTTGACAAGGAGCAGAGTCACTCCACGCCCTCAGCCCCTTCTAGCAGTCAGGTGACAGGCCAGCAGCCCCTTGCCATGTGGCAGAAGCAACAACCCACCATGGAGGAAATGGGGTGGTGTTCGGTAATGCTATCCCGGGGAAAGAGGCAGGCAGCCTCAAACATTTTAACCAGGAGCATTGGGGAAATGATTGCCCTTGATGACCAGCCCTTGCAGATAGTGGAGAGTGTGGGTTTTAAGCATTTGCTGAAGGTCTTAGTTACAAATTACAAAGTCCCCTCCAGAACCACATTTAGCAGAAAGGTCATCCCCAGCCTGTACAAGCAGTGTCGCAGTCACATCCAAGTGCTGCTAGCTAAGGCAGAGGGGAGTATGCATTTCACCTGCGATATCTGGACTGCCATGAATGCTGCACACTCTTACCTCTCCCTGACAGCACACTGGTGGGACCTGGCTGAGGCAGGGGCAGGCAGCAGCTCTATTAGTGAACAGGTATCAGGGTGGAGGTGGTCTTTACTGCACACCCACCTGACGGACGACGCCCATATCTCAGCCAATATTCTAGCATGCATCAGACAGATGCTGGCAGGCTGGCAGCTACACCAGCAAGACAGGAATCCTCAGGCAGGGTTCTTTGTCACAGACAATGGTGCAAACATGGTTAAGGCAAAAAATGACGGGCGCTTTAAGAACATCCGATGTTTTGCACACACTCTGCACCTGGTAGTGAAGTCAGCTCTGGGGATGGAGTCCAATGACCAAGAGAATGAATACCTGCATACGTTAATACACAAGTACAGGAACATAGCAGTGCACTTCTACAGAAGTGTGAAGGCGGGGCAGGTTTTCTGACAAAAGCAGACTGATTTGGAGATGCCTCACAAGCATCTCATTCAAGACATTGGCACCCAGTGGAATTCCACCTATATGATACTGCAGAGGTTAGTGGAGCAGCAGACACCCCTTCATGAACTTTCTGCGGCAATGGACATAGGTGTGCAGAGTCCCCTAGGGCATCATGATTGGTTAGTTATGAGTCAGCTGTAAAAATTCTGCAGCCCTTCAAGGATGCAATGAAGGAGCTGAGTTCCAGAAGTGCTACCTTGGCTGACATCATCCCTATAGTTAATTTTCTGGAGGAAAATTTGGAGGGCTTTAAACAGGAAGAGGGACGTTTTGCAGAAGCAGGTACAAGAGAGATTAAGACCTTTAACAGAAGACCAGACATACATGCCCGCCACAGTCTGTGATCCCCGTGTGAAAGGGAAACTCGCCCTACAGTACGATTGTCTCCTATTGGTGAAGGGCTTGCTGTTAGTAAAAGTCCGTGAACAGGAGCGCCATAGGCAGAGACAGATTAGGCATGAAGCAGAGGAGGAATCAGCGGGCACTTCAGAGAGCAGTGCTAGCCTAAGCAGGAGTAGCACTCTGTCAGCAACAGCTAGTACTTCCTGCTCCACTTCAGGACACCAAAGCCATGTTACCCATAAAGAATCATCTGTTCTGCAACGGGCTAGAGAGAAAGCAACTGGCATGAGTGACTCTCAGCCCACCCAAGCAAAGGAGACACCAGCACAAATATCAGTGACACGGTATCTATCAGAGCCCACAGAGGACATGCAGACAGATCTGTATGGCCATATTGGGCACACAAATCCATGTGTCATCTCCACCAACCAGTGTGCCCAGTGAACATGTATTTTCAATGACAGGGGAAATCATGAGCCCTCACCGCTCAAGGCTGGCACCAGAGTTGATGGAAATGCTAGTGTTTCTGAAAATAAACATGCCTTTGCTTGGGTTTCCAAATTTTCCCTGTGAATGGCAAGATGAATAAAAGCAATTGAAAGCCTTGCAGCAACTCCAAATGCCTCTTATGCTCCAGATAATATCATCACATGTACCTGACCTGAAACGCTGTGCCAGTCTGTCTACTGTCCAGGCCATACGTTCCTACAAGGGCCTGACCTCAAACGCTGTGCTTGTCTGTCCAGCCCTTACGTCACTACAAGGGCCTGACTTCAAACGCTGTGCCTGTCTGAGTTTAGTTCTAGTATTTCTAATTTCAGTTTCATGTATTTGTGCATCACTTCTTTCCAGAATATTCTTTTCCCTGTTTTGCAACATTTGGAATATAAGAACATAAAAAGCTGACTTCAGATGTTTGGAGCTTGCATATTTCATATGTGCAATAGTTTTCATGACGTCATAATATGGGCCATTTTCCCTAAATCTTTCTTAGGTTCCAACATTAATGTTTCTAGTACTATAGAAAACTGGTGGTATTTGCACTCTAGTTCATCCTCTGTGTTCCCATAGTTTACAGAGGCACTGTGTAAATTACAAAGTCAACAGAGGTTGATATTGTAGATTTGGTCTTGAGTAGCAGTTTTCTTATTTCTGAGAGCTCTTCAAGTTCCTTTGTCATCAGCTGAAGTGCATAAGTACAGTTAATAGCTTCTGGGTATTTACAGAGCTTGACCTCTAATGCTGTGCCTGTCCATCCAGGCCTTACATCCCTACAAGGGCTTGATCTCTAATGCTGTGCCTGTCCATCCAGGCCTTACGTCCCTACAAGGGCTTGACCTCTAATGCCCTGCATGTACATCCAGGCCTTATGTCCCTACAAGGGCTTGACCTCTAATGCTGTGCCTGTCCATCCAGGCCTTATGTCCCTACAAGGGCTTGACCTCTAATGCTGTGCCTGTCCGTCCAGGCCTTACGTCCCTACAAGGGCTTGATCTCTATCCTCTAATGTTGTGGCTGTCCATCCAGGCCTTACGTCCCTACAAGGGCTTGATCTCTAATGCTGTGCCTGTCCATCCAGGCCTTACGTCCCTACAAGGGCTTGACCTCTAATGCCCTGCCTGTACATCCAGGCCTTACGTCCCTACAAGGGCTTGACCTCTAATGCTGTGCCTGTCCATCCAGGCCTTACATCCCTACAAGGGCTTGATCTCTAATGCTGTGCCTGTCCATCCAGGCCTTACGTCCCTACAAGGGCTTGACCTCTAATGCCCTGCCTGTACATCCAGGCCTTACGTCCCTACAAGGGCTTGACCTCTAATGCTGTGCCTGTCCATCCAGGCCTTATGTCCCTACAAGGGCTTGACCTCTAATGCTGTGCCTGTCCATCCAGGTCTTACGTCCCTACAAGGGCTTGACCCTAATGCTGTGCCTATGCATCCAGGCCTTATGTCCCTACAAGGGCTTGACCTCTATCCTCTCATGCTGTGCCTATCTGTCCAGGCCTTATGCCCCTACAAGTGCTTGACCTCTAATGCTGTGCCTGTCCATCCAGGCCTTTTGTCCCTACAAGGGCCTGACCTCTAATGCTGGGCCTGTCTGTCAAGCTTGGAGCTTGGTTATTTCATATGCTCAATAGTTTTCATGACCATGACCATGACCCAGCATGGCTTTACCCAGGGCAAGTCTTGCCTCACAAATCTGCTTCACTTTTTTGAAGGAGTTAATAAACATGTGGATAAAGGTGAACCGGTAGATGTAGTATACTTGGATTTTCAGAAGGCATTTGACAAAGTTCCTCATGAGAGGCTTCTAGGAAAAGTAAAAAGTCATGGGATAGGTGGCGATGTCCTTTCATGGATTGCAAACTGGCTAAAAGACAGGAAACAGAGAGTAGGATTAAATGGACAATTTTCTCAGTGGAAGGGAGTGGACAGTGGAGTGTCTCAGGGATCTGTATTGGGACCCTTACTTTTCAATATATTTATAAATGATCTGGAAAGAAATACGACTAGTGAGATAATCAAATTTGCAGATGATACAAAATTGTTCAGAGCAGTTAAATCACAAGCAGATTGTGATAAATTGCAAGAAGACCTTGTGAGACTGGAAAATTGGGCATCCAAATGGCAGATGAAATTTAATGTGGATAAGTGCAAGTTGATGCATATAGGGAAAAATAACCCATGCTATAATTACACAATGTTGGGTTTCATATTAGGTGCTACAACCCAAGAAAGAGATCTAGGTGTCAAAGTGGATAACACATTGAAACCGTCTGATCAGTGTGCTGTGGCAGTCAAAAAAGCAAACAGAATGTTGGGAATTATTAGAAAGGGAATGGTGAATAAAACGGAACATGTCATAATGCCTCTGTATCGTTCCATGGTGAGACCGCACCTTGAATACTGTGTACAATTCTGGTCGCCACATCTCGAAAAAAATATAATTGCGATGGAGAAGGTACAGAGAAGGGCTACCAAAATGATAAGGGGAATGGAACAACTCCCCTATGAGGAAAGACTAAAGAGGTTAGGACTTTTCAGCTCCGAGAAGAGACGACTGAGGGGGGATATGATAGAGGTGTTTAAAATCATGAGAGGTCTAGAATGGGTAGATGTGAATCGGTTATTTACTCTTTCAGATAGTAGAAAGACTAGGGGGCACTCCATGAAGTTAGCATGGGGCACATTTAAAACTAATCGGAGAAAGTTCTTTTTTACTCAATGCACAATTAAACTCTGGAATTTGTTGCCAGAGGATGTGGTTAGTGCAGTTAGTATAGCTGTGTTTAAAAAAGGATTGGATAGGTTCTTGGAGGAGAAGTCCATTACCTGCTATTAAGTTCACTTAGAGAATAGCCACTGCCATTAGCAATGGTAACATGGAATATACTTAGTTTTTGGGTACTTGCCAGGTTCTTATAGCCTGGATTGGCCACTGTTGGAAACAGGATGCTGGGCTTGATGGACCCTTGGTCTGACCCAGTATGGCATTTTCTTATGTTCTCATGTTCTTATGAAGTTCATAATACAGGCCATTTTTCCTAGAAGTTTCTTAGGTGCCAACATTAATGTTTCTAGTGCTATAGAAAACTGGTGGTAGTTCATCCTTTGTATTCTCATAGTTTACAGAGGCACTGTATAAACTACAAAGTCAATATAAGTTGATATTGTAGATTTGGACTTGAGTAGCAGTTTTCTTATTTCTGAGAGCTGTTCATGTTCCTTTGTCATCAGCTGAAGTGCATAAGTATAGTTAATAGCTTCTGGGTATTCACTAGACGCCAATGGAACCACCACACTCTAGGGGCCAACCGATTTCAGGGAGCCCTTTCCTGTGCAAAGGAAAGAGAACTCTCCCCGGGTGTAGCCAGCCTATCTCTTAGCTCCCGTTGACCCATGTTGAACCACTGTTCACATGGAAACCTCCTCTGCCTCGGCCTTGAAAATTCTCATTTATGTATCTGCTAAGTCCACCAGATTTTAAAAGACCAGCGAGAGCTCACTAGATGCCAACGGAAACATCCCACTCTAAGGGTGAACCCATTCTAGGGAGCCTTTTCCTGTGCAAAGGAAAGGGAACTCTCCCCGGGGCCAGCCTGTCTTGCCCCTATCAAAACCACAAAGAGATGACTACCTCAGCTCTGCCAGCCTGTGTTGCCCCTATCAACTTTCTGTCACTCTGTCTTGCTGCCATATACCAGACGATTCTATTCCTTGTGGTGTTCTTGCCACTATCATGGTTCCTCAGTGTGTTGTTGCTAGTCTTTCTGCTGCTTTGTCCCGTTATCGGCACCTTGTGCTTTTTTCTGACACTCTTTCTGCTTGCTATGTTCCCCTTTCATTGTGTTGTAGGATGTTGATGCCACTTGTCTTGCCACTTTGCCTGTCGTGCTGCCTTCAAGGGTTTATGCAACTTTTATCGGTGCTCACTTTTGATGCTGTCATATGGTTTTGACACTCTCGCTGCTGCTTTGCACCTCTGCTTTGCCACTCCTGGTACCCCTTTGCCCCTTTACAGTGCCTTAGGCTATTCATGCCACTTTGGTGCCACTTTGCCACAGTCTAAGTACACTGGAGCTCTTTTCTTGTTCTGATGATTGCTCTCCAGAAGTTTCATCAGAATTGATAAGAAAACCCCAATTCTGTAGCCAAAAATAGGCTGCAAATACTTCCCCACTGACTTTAATGGAAAAACGGACAACAAATAAAACTAATCAACGAATTGGTTTCCCCCCCTAAGAAACTAATGGAACGAATTTGGGTAATGGTGAAATGAAAACCAAATCAAAACAAAATTTTTCCTTCTGCACATCCCTAAGCCATATTGATGATTCCTTTTGTAACAATTTATAAATTAACATTATAACTTTGTATTGTAGCCTAAAAAAGATTGGAAGCCAGTGGAGCATGTATAAATGGGTGCAATATGATCATGTAGTTTTGCACCGCTAAGTAGTAGAGCTGCTGCATTTTGTACTGCTTGAAGTGGCTCTAATTGATAAGCTGGTAAACCAAGGTGTAATGAATTGCAATAGTTAATGTTGATAAAAATCAGTGATTGTAAAATCAAAACAGAAGTTTTGTGGTTCAAGGAGGAGGTTTTAGTTGTTTTGGCAGCTGAAGTTTATAAAAAGAATCTTTTACTGTAATAGAGCTGAGTTGTTGCATGGAGAGACCAGAGTCTAAAATAACACCTAGAATTTTTGGTTTTATCAGAGAATAGTCAAAGATATGCTTTATGCACCAGTCCTGATCTGGTAGTGTGCTGTCTGCAAAATACCTGACAAGCCAGCACTTCGCTGTCCTCATTTGCAAGAATATCTGCATCACACAGAGGCAGCAATCTTTTTCAAACTCAGGATAGGTAAAGTAGTAAACCAACATGCCCTGGAACTGCAGAAACCACAGAAGGGTGCCTGAAGACCCTTCTGAAGATAGGTCATTTTTGACCCCCATTTTGAATTAAGAACATAAGAAATTGCCATACTGGGTCAGACCAAGGGTCCATCAAGCCCAGCATCCTGTTTCCAACAGAGGCCAAACCAGGCCACAAGAACCTGGCAAGTACCCAAACACCAAGAAGATCCCATGGTAGTGATGCAATTAATAGCAGTGGCTATTCCCCAAGTAAACTTGATTAATAGCAAGAACTTATCCAAATCTTTTTTGAACCCAGCTACACTAACTGCACTAATCACATCCTCTGGCAACAAATTCCAGAGCTTAATCGTGCGTTGGGTGAAAAATAATTTTCTCTGAGTAGTCTTAAATGTGCTACTTGCTAACTTCATGGAATGCCCCCTAGTCCTTCTATTATCCGAAAGTGTAAATAACCGATTCAGATCTACTCATTCAAGACCTTTCATTATTTTAGACCTTTATCATATCCCCCCCTCAGCAGTCTCTTCTCCAAGCTGAACAGCCCTAACCTCCTCAACCTTGCCTCATAGGGGAGCTGTTCCATCCCCTTTATCATTTTGGTTGCCCTACTCTGTACCTTCTCCATCGCAACTATATCTTTTTTGAGTTGCGGCGACCAGAATTGTACACAGTATTCAAGGTGCGGTCTCACCATGGAGTGATACAGAGGCAATATGACATTTTTCATTTTATTAACCATTCCCTTCCTAATAATTCCTAACTTTCTGTTTGCTTTTTTGACTGCCACAGCACACTGAGCCGACGATTTGAAAGTATTATCCACTATGATGCCTAGATCTTTTTCCTGGGTGGTAGCTCCTAATATGGAACCTAACATTGTGTAACTACAGCAAGGGTTATTTTTCCCTATATGCAACACCTTGCACTTGTCCACATTAAATTTCATCTGCCATTTGGATACCCAATCTTCCAGACTTGCAAGGTTCTCCTATAATGTATCACAGTCAGCTTGTAATTTAACTATTCTGAATAATTTTGTATTGTCCGCAAATGTGATAACCTCAATCATCGTATTCTTTTCCAGATCATTTATACATATATTGAAAAGCACCGGTCCAAGTACAGATCCCTGAGGCACTCCACTGTTTACCCTTTTCCACTGAGAAAATTGTCCATTTAATCCTACTCTCTGTTTCCTGTCTTTTAGCCAGTTTGTAATCCACGAGAGGACATCGCCTCCTATCCCATGACTTTTAGTTTCAAACGGTTTTTATTATTATTAGCGCCATAGTCAAACATATAACCAAGACAGTGTTCAGGGGAGGTGGTACACTTGCCTCCACACTGACCTTTTAAGAACGTCTGGTCTACAGCACACAAACATCAACAATACCCCAACCCCCAACCCCCCCCCCCCCCCTCCCTTTTCATTTTTGAAGGATAAATGTCCCAGGGCAAGTCCATGCACTCATAGCTCCCGAAGTAGATCCAATGGTCAAGTCGAACCTTCAAGAGGTGGATTCCACAGCGACCTCAGCACTCGTTGATAACCAAACTTCTGGACCGATGAGAAAGTGATTGCAAATAGGGGTCCCAAATCAGTAAAAATCTCTTCCGGGATCGGGGATCCACGCGGGAGCCTAACTCCTCCATGCGTAATAAGTGATGCAAATGGTTACGCCAAGTCCAAAAAGATGGGGGACCCTCCTCCCGCCAGTACAATAAGATAACCTTCTTCCCCACCAAGCAAGCCTTGTGTACAAAATAGCGGGGACCCTGCCTCAAGGAGACCCGTGGAAAATGACCAAAAAGAAAAAGGAGGGGCGTGATAGGCAATCGAACCCCCAAAAGGTCCATTAAGTAAGATGCGACTCGTCCCCAGAATCTGCGGACTTTTGGACAAGCCCAAAAAGCATGAGAGAGATGCCCAATTGCGCTATGACATTTACCACAAACGTCACTCTGGGCCAGCCCCGAGCGATGAGCCAATTGTGTGGACACATAAGCCCTTCGCAGAAACTTATAATGCATCTCTCTATAATACATATTAACCGTAATGTGACTAATACGTCCAAAGCTTGCTTTCAATATGGGGGTGGTAAGAGCAAAAATCCCATCTTTATTCCATCGTTCAAGCAATCGTGCATAGGGTTCAGTTCTCGTGACACTTTTTAAAATTTTGTAATACTGGGACACCGTAGGGCCCCTTTGGGCGTTAAAGCGCAGCACCTTATCTAAGGAGGTAAGAACCTCTACCGGGCCCGGGTCCAGTGGCAAGGACTGAAAATAATGCTTAAGCTGGAGATACGGGAAGACATGTGAATTGGTCAACCCAAACCTAGATCGTAGGTCAATAAAAGAAAGCAACTGACCATCGTCATTAATTACTTGGCCCAGACGAGTAAGGTCCTGCGCTCGCCACTCCTGAAACCCCTTAGTCTGGGAGCCCGGGAGAAAAGCACCATTCCCCTGAATAGGCAGCAGGGGTACACATAACCGAGGCAGCCGCAACAACTGGGTAACCAGCCGCCACGTAGCTCGGATCGGGGATACCACTGAAGATTGAAGTAACACGGTAGGGAGTTCTCGGGCCGGAGCCTGAACAACATAAGAAAGAGCAAAAGGCACTGCCAAGGCTGACTCTGCCGTAATGTGAACATAGGAAGATTGATTTAGCATCCAGTCCCTGATGATACGGAGATTGCATGCTAGGTTATAGAGTCTCAAGTCTGGGACTCCCAATCCCCCCTCTCCCCAGCGCTCTCTAAGGTCCATCAACGAAATGCGCGCCTTACCTCCCCTCCACAGAAAAAAGCGCAGAGCCTTGTCTATAGATCGAAGATCCTGACGGCTAAGCAGAAGTGGCAAATTCTGCAAGAGGTATAGCCATTTTGGCAAAAGGACCATCTTGAATAAATTAAGACGGCCACAAAGGGAGAGAGGCAGGGCATGCCAAGTACGGAGTTTACCCAGGGTCTCGTGAAGCAAAGGCTTAACATTAGCCACATAGAGGTTGGTGGGAGGGGATGTAAGGGTCACCCCCAGGTAGCGAAGGGAGCCATCGGCCCACTTTAAGGGAAAGGCACCCTGCCAGCTCTCCCTGAGGGCCGCCGGAAAGGCCAATGCCTCAGACTTAGTAGGATTAAGGCGGAGGCCTGCGAAGCAACCAAACTCTGCAAAAAGCTTCATTAAGGGAGGCAGAGAGCGCTGGGGTCGAGACAAAAAGAGCATCACATCATCAGCAAAAGCTACATATTTAAGAATTTCGTGGTGCATGCGAATACCTCGTATCTGCCCCCTGCCCAGTATGGACAGTAATAAGGGCTCCAACTGTAAGAGAAAAAGCAATGGTGACAGGGGGCATCCCTGCCTAGTACCACGGGTTATGGAGAACACCTCGGAGTGGGTATTATTGGCTACGATAACAGCAGTGGGCTCATGATATAATAAACGAAGAGCATCTAGGAACCAACCCTCAAATCCCAACTCCTGCAGAATAAAAAAGAGATATCCCCACTCCACTCGGTCGAAGGCTTTGTCAGCATCAAAGTTGACCAGAAGATACTGCTCCTCCATCATTTGACTCATTTCCATAGCCGCCAGGATCTTCCTAATAGTAGTGGAAGCATAACGCTTCCGCACAAAGCCCACTTGATTTTCCCCAATCAAAGATGGAAGCACCTCCGCGAGTCGGTCAGCTAGAATTTTTGCCAATAGCTTCTGGTCAACATTGAGGAGCGATATGGGTCTATAGGAAGCTACTGAAGTGGCATCCTTTCCCGGTTTAGCTATGAGCGTGATATGAGCCTGATTAACATGATGAGGATACTGTCCCTGCGCTATTAGGGTGGTAAACGTCTGAGCCAAGACCGGGCTAACTTCGTCCACTAGGCTTCTATAAAACTCAGCAGTGAACCCATCGGGCCCTGGCGCTTTAAACCGCTTGGACTGCCGTATCGCCCTATGAATTTCTCCCTGGTCAAGGGGTAGATTCAGCTTCTCCGGTTGCGCCAAAGCAAGAGCTGGTAGTTCAAGCTGGGCACAGAATTGAGCACAGGCATCCGGCTCCCAATCTCCCTTAGTATAAAGGCGAGAGAAAAAAGTCTGAAACTGAGTGAGAATTGCTTTAGTATCCGTGTGCAGGTCGCCTGCTTCCGAACGGATTACGGGAATGTGCTTGGAGGAGCGGGATGCCTTCACTAAATTATGAAGCAGCTTGCCTGACTTATTACTATATTTATGCATTCGATATTGATAATAGAGCAGGCTTTTCTTTTCCCTTTGGTGAAGTAGAGTGTTAATTTTCCCCTGTAATACCCTATGGGCCGCCCTGTCCTCTGGGAGATTAGTACTAGCTAGACGCCGTTTAAGCTGCCGCAACTGGGTGCTTAAAGCCAGGAGACTCCCATCCAATACTTTCCGCCGACGGGCCACATAGGCTATAATATCACCACGTATCACCGCCTTGGCAGTGTACCAGAAAAGTATAGGGTTAGATTTATGTTCCTCGTTTAGAGTCGCATAATCCCTCCATCGTAACCGTAAATATTCCTGAAAAGGAAGATCGTCAGCCAGAAAGTATGGATACCGCCACTGCCGTGAGGTGGGCGCAGAAGGGGAGACCTGCACATCCAACCCAATCGGAGCATGATCGGAAATAAGTATGTCGCCAATACAAGCGTCATTAACCTTTGTAAAGTATTTATCACTAATAAAGAAATAGTCCAAACGCGACCATGTCGCATGGGCGCGAGACAAATGAGTGAAGTCCCTTTCGCTCGGATGTAAGATCCGCCACACATCTAAAAGATGTATCGCCTGCTCAAGCTGTACTAGACCAGAGCTAACAACCCTATCCCTTGGAACAGTAGTGGATTTATCAAGATGCAGATCACGAACCGCATTGAAATCTCCCCCCAGGATAATAAAATCATCAAGGTAGGGAAGCAGTAGACCCTGCAGGGCCCGTAGGTAACCCACCGTATCATTATTTGGAGCATACACATTACAAAGAATTAGTGAGACAGTGAAAATTTTTACAACTAAGAGCAGGTACCGACCCTGCGGGTCTTTCAACTCCCGCATTATGGTGAAGGGTACATGCTTACCAAAAAGTATGGCTACCCCTGCAGATTTAGATGAGGCCGAGGCGTAATACACATCCCCCACCCAACCTCTGCGAAGTTTGGAATGTTCCACATCAGTAAGGTGGGTCTCTTGAAGGAAAGCTACGTCCACCTGTTTTTTCTTAAGGTGATTTAGTATTTTTGACCTTTTAACTGGCGAATTAATACCACAGACATTCCATGATATGAACCTTAGTCCACTAACTGACATAACCGAGACAAAAAACAATCAGTGCAATGATTAGACATAAAACAGAAACAGGAAGGCTCTCCCAGCTGAAACCTCCCTGTAGAAACAATCCCGCAGTTGGACCATATTGTACCTCGAAAACCACATGCATGGAACCCACACTGAACCCAATATGAACATCCTCATATCCCCCCCCCCTCCCCCCCCCCCCCTCCCCCCCCCATTCCCTATACCCTCCCACCCCAACATTCGTACAATAGAAGAAGTCACCACCATGCATACAAACACCCACCCCCCCCTACCCGGCGCATCCCAACCCCATCCACACAGGTATAAGCGAGCAAGGACCCTGAAGTCCAGATATGAACACACACATAGTAGTAACATAAAACTGCAAAACAAACCGACTTTGAGGAAGTCTAATTTCAAAGTCACTGTAACATAGTCCAGGGCATAAAAAAATAAAAACCACAGCCCAACACAGCTCAGTAACTTCAAGCAGGAGAAGGAGGCAACTCCCAAAAAAGAGGGAAGGAAACCCCCAACGTAGTCAGCTAGGGCACCAGCCAACGATGGCTAGCCTCCCCATTGCACTCAATCGGGGTCCTCACTGGCGCCAAGGGAGCTCCGGTGACCCCCGGAGGTCGATGTGCGCACAAACTCCTGTGCCTCCTTGAGCTCGGTAAACCATCGGACCCCCTCATTGGTAGCCACGCGGAGCCGAGCTGGATAGATCAAGGTGGCACGGTATCCCAGATTGATGAGCTGGGTGCAGACCGGGGCCAAAACGCGGCGCTTCGCCGAAAGGGCAGTGGAAAAATCTTGAAACACCATTATTTTCTTACTTTCATACATCAGCGGTTTACCCGCTCTGGTTGCCTGCAAAATCTCCCCTTTGTGCGCAAAATTAAAAATTTTTGCGATAATAATACGCGGCCTGGGGTCTGACGTCTTCCTTTGGCCCAGTCGGTGTGCCCTCTCTACGCGCAGGGGCCCGTGCTTTTGAGTGAGTCCTAATTCCTTAGGCAGCCAGCCCTCCAGAAATGGTGCCAGCTCTCGATCAGGGATAGACTCCGGGAGGCCCAGGAAGCGCAGGTTGGACCTGCGAGACCGGTTCTCTAGGTCCTCCAGACGTTCCGCTTGTTTTACTACCGTCAGCTTTAGGGCCGTCACCTCTGCCTCCACGTTGTTCGCGCCATCATGCAGATCAGAGACCCTCTGTTCCAGCAGCGAAAAGCGGGTCTCACAGCCCGCGAACGCCGCGGCAAGCTCTGTAAGTTTAGTGGAGATCCCCTTTAGCTCCGGACCCAGCAATTCCGAAATTGCAGTCTTAATTTCCGTGATCGCCGCCTTGGTCGGTGGGGGCGGGGTGGCCGGCGCCATATTGATGGGTACCTCGGAGCCTCGCGGCTTTTCTTTTTCCTTGTCCTTCTGTTTCAAACGGGCCGCCATAGTACTCGTTCGGGCAAACAAACGATCAGGACGTATTCCCCAAAGGTCTCTTAGTGTGCTTAAGCCAATTTAGCCGTGGATGGGGCTGGATGCAGGAGGGCCGGCGCTGCGCGGGAGAAAATCACGGCTTTCCCCTACACTGCATCACGTGACCTCTCCCATGACTTTTTAGTTTTCGTAGAAGCCTCTCATGAGATGTACAAATGAAACATTGGAGGAACCCAAGAAATACTCGGCATGGACAAACAAAATGTTATTGAGTAAACATTGAATCGTTCACACAGACTATGGTGGAAGAAAGTATGCAAATCAGACTAAAAGGCATCCAGCATCAGACCACAGCATCTTACGCCCTCCAACCTAATGATAAAACTGCCACTTGCAGATGAAGCTGTCAAAGAGCATGCTGCTGGTTGCTAACCTTTGCGTGACTGCGGACTATTCACAGAAACTAGACAAGCAGAATCCAGTAGAAAAAACTTGCATGAGTAACCTAAGGGCGTTTGGCATATGAGAAGCACTCCTATATTTCTGACAGAGCCAGAGAGAGCACGCTGTAGGGATTCATTGAGTGAGAGACACAGTGATCTTTAAATTTTGTTGCTGGATGGAGGATGGAGCTATGCCCATTGTTCTCTATGTGAATGTGTAGTCAAGAGTAAATTCTGAAAGCTGTTGGAAATGCGCTGGAAATGTTGCAGGAATTTGCCATGCTGATGGAAAAAAATACAAAGTTTAGATGAAATCACCATTTTTGACAATCTCCTTTCTTTCTTTCTTTAATCTATATACACTGGTGGTGACTATACCAATAGCATTAATAAAGTTGGTTGCTTTGTATTACATAATAAGACATCTGTCATACATCAGGATGAAAAATAACTGCCACCCACCATGTATGCACATCTTACTTGCATGCTTCAAGATGGTAATTATTAGAAAATCCTCCCTTCCAAGGTCCCCAGGCCATGAATCTGTACAATTATGGTAAAAATACAGCCATTGGCATTAAGCTCTGGACTTTGCAAAGATGGCTTCTGCCACTACTGGACTTGTCCTTGCTGTCAACATGGCTGCCATTATGTGGTTCATATACCTACATTAAGGAAGCTGATCTACGAATCTAAAGATCTTCACAAAAGACCAGCTGCTCCAGGCCTCTTACCTTGGACAGTCAAGGACCAAGCAGTCCTACACACAAGATCAGAGCACAAGCCCAGACACATTCAGTACATCTGCTGGGGGGAGGTCACCTTGTTCTTCTTGTGTGACTGCACCGCGAAAAGGAAACAATAGGTGCCCAACATTTGGCATAGAAACTGAAGGGCATTAAGTTCCTTTGATCCTCCTGGGAGCAAAGGCGGCACCCAAACGCAGCTGAAGGGAAACTCACCCCCATGAAGTAACCCGATATCTCAGAGGCATTTTTTTTGTTTGTGATGACCCTTTGGAAAGGGTCCTTCCTTGAGATTATTGGAAAGGCCAGGCTACAGCAATTCTAGGGGTGGCATTTTGATTAAGAGTTTGGCAGGCCGATGCAATAAGATGCATTATAAAATGGGTGCTCATATTAAGCACCCGGTTTCCTAATGCATGCACAGCCACATCTCCTAAGTGCCTGATGCAATATTTAAATGAGATGCTGCAATAAAGAGGATGCGTTATGGAAGAATTGTGCGCTCATATGAGCATCTATTTTATCCCACTTCAGGCCAATTTCACCCAATATTCATGCACAATAGCAAGGGGCAAAACTGGCCTAGAATGTGTATATTGTGAATTTATATTGTACACCCAGAAGTTTTGTTTTTTACATTAAAGGAGATGCAAGCACAGTAATAAAGTCCCCAACTTTCAAATGGTTTTTGAAGAAAATAACTTTTAATTTGACTTTTAAAACGGCAACTCCATTGCTCATCTATCAGAACAAGCACAGTTCTCAATAGGGTCCCCCGGCACGGACCCGTGTTTTGCCGAACCCAGCTGAGTCGGGAGGGACAGTAAACTTCTGACGGGATTCTTAATAACTAGAATAAAAAGATAGTAAGCAATGTAAATTAAGAGACCAAATAGTGGAGATGGTATACTGTTCAAAATTCTTCAACCAAATAAAACATACCTTGTAAACGCTGTTACATTCAAACAGTCAGAGTAGCAAGGAGAGCAAGCAGTGAAAACAAACCCAGACCTTAAAAGGGACTGAGATTTAGGTGCGAAAACCATAGTCAATGAGAGAGCAACAACTCAGGGCAGCACTGACCAATCACAAAACAAAGTTAGAGTGTACAGTGAGAAGGCAGAAAACAGCGAAATTAAAGAAAATATTGCCATTCTATTTCATTATTTAAACCATGAGGTGTGAGACAATTCAATCTGTAGATCCATTTCTGCTCCCTGCGGATTAGGATTTCAGAAAAAGTTCCACTACGGGGCAGCAGAGGCAACGCGTCAATTACATCAAACTTTAAATCATGTTCAGAATGTCCGAATGTGAGCCAATGAGACACTAAAGGAGCTGTATTGCGTCCAGTCCTAATATTTGAACGATATTCAATGATCTGAGTATGGATCGGATGAGAGGTTTTGCTGACATAATGTAACAGCGTTTACAAGGTATGTTTTATTTGGTTGAAGAATTTTGAACGGTATACCATCTCCACTATTTGGTCCCTTAATTTACATTGTTTACTATTTTTTATTCTAGTTATTAAGAATCCTGTCAGAAGTTTACTGTCCCACCCAATGCAGCCAGGTTCGGCGAAACACGGGTCCATGTCGGGGGACCCTATTGAGAACTGTTTGTTCTGATAGATGAGCAATGGAGTTGCCGTTTTAAAAGTCAAAGTTATTTTCTTCAAAAAACATTTGAAAGTTGGGGACTTTATTACTGTGCTTGCATCTCCTTGGATGTTGACGATTTAATATTTGGAGTGCAATCCTTGGCTCCTTTCTTTGTGTTTTTACATTAAGCCATTACATTATACCTTTATTCTTAAACATCACAAGCAGTAGATTTAAGTATCACAATGATTCTAAGTAGAAGGAACAGAAAGGTCAGTATTTTTAAAATTTCTCCTGAGCCCTTGACTCATGGATTGACTTAACGCCACCTCCAGGGCTGAAGTTAAATTTACCGCATTAAAAAGTGTGCGTTAGGTGCCCAGCAATTTTCTGCATCGGGGGTAAAAGCTAATAGCCTCATCTACATAGAATTTCCACACGATGAGCACTATCTGCTATGCGTTTGTTTGCATGTGCGATTTGGACGTTCTGATCTCCTTATGGCATTGGATGCTAGTCTAGTGCAGCCAAAACGCATGCCAACAGTGCTTAAATCTGTGCGCTAGGCTGGATGCACTTTATTGCATCGGCCCCTCAGAGTGTTTTTCCTTGAGCTATTCCCCTGCTTGGGTACTGGGTTACAAAGCCTGGGCCAATACCCTAGTGGGAAGGGGATCAGTGCCTGCCTGGGTGCTGGTTATACCTTTTGCTTAAGATTTTTGGATTTTTTTTGACTTTTTGGGGTTTTCTCCTGTGAGAGCCCTGGTCCTCTGGCTGGAGGAATTCGAGATATGTGCTACCTAGCTTAGATCAGGAGACAGGGAAGATTCCATATGGTGACCCGCTGCAGGAGAATTCCAGATTTTTCTACCTTTGTGTGAAGATTTTTTCTGAGTTTCCAGGAGGACGTTTTTGGCCGCCCTTCCTGCCTGAAGAGGGGATACACTAGAGATGCTGCGTTCCTTGCTCCTGTACATTTTCTAAGAAACATCTTATTGAGACAAATGAAGAAGAGAACTGTAAGACCTACATTTCTACTCTGAGGACAGAGGCGAGACTGTGCAGAGATTGCAATTCTTTTTGCCAATCAGTACTTTTGGAAGGGGTTTTCCATCTCAGTTAAGGATACTCTGCCCGACTGCAAACTTTGCTTGTCTAAAGTTAAACCATAGAAGCTGAGATTCTCTGCCTAATACTGAGAGACACCTGCACGGATAAATTGGAGAACAGTAAATTTCATTTTATCAAGACAAGAAAGTGCCATTTCTACCAGGGAAGAACTCTGACAGTGAAGATTTAATTTTGTACCTTCAATCTGAGCCTCTTGAAGTAAATACAGACTGATTAGCCCCCCAGGCAACAAATCGAGAGTCACCCCAGCCATCTCGGGCCATGGATGATTTAGTCCTCCCTCCTACTGGAAAAAAAGCCCATCCCAGGGGCCCTGGACTATGTTAGAATGGGAGAAAGTTAAAGGAGTGGCCCTGGGACCCTCGTGTGCTCCTGATCCCTAAACCGGAAAGGGGGATGCATTAATGGAATGAAATGTAATTCAGTTTCTCAGTCTGGCAACCTCATCTTGGCCTGCAAAAATGATGTCTCCGCTCTGGAAGAAAGCTGCTGATGGGCAGCCCAGCCCACTGATTGGACTCCCTCCCCCAGCGCTGGTCAGGGCACTCACACGGCCACATAAAGAAGGCAGAACAAGCCCTGGACTGGCTGCTCGCATGCAACCCCGTAACTGCAGCTACAGAAATCATCTTTTGTTCTGTAATTGTGGCGCATTGGTATCAGAACCTGAAACCCTGACTGCCCGGACTTTCCCTTTTTTGCCCCTGTGGACAGGAGCATTGAACACCCATCGCACGGAGCTGTAGTGCCCACCTGCCCACTATCATTTCTTCCAGTGAAATTGCTCAACCGCTAGCAGGATTGTAGGCAGGCCAGAGCTCCTGACTGTCTCATCTCCCTTCTTAGCACCTCCCCCAACACAGCAACTACCATTAGGAAGCAGAGGCTGAGGCTATAAAAGAAAAACAAACACCAGCTGAGCTGGGACGGATGATGCACCAGAGCTCCAGACCCAGGCCCGTTACTCCTAAAGGCCCATTCCCACTGCCAGCCTCAAAATATGCTGGCCTTACTGCTCCTTCATTATGGCTACTGGACAGGAGCCAGGCCCCCCATATCCAACAGCCTCAACTAATGTGTCAACCAGGCAATCCCAATCCAAAAACCCATCAGCAGCCCAACAAAATACTATGACCTTTCCACCAGTCCCAGCATAGCTCACCATCAGGCACCATCAGGTCCCAAACACCTGTCCCAGGCAGCTGCACATCTAGCTCCTGGTCACTGTATGTATTCGTGTATGGCTCCAGAGCACCTTCTACAATAGCAGAGTTGGGGGGCCCCGAACGTGAGCATACTGCCTACCTTCTCCTCTGTCGGTCGCCACTCCTCTTTTCTTTGTTAAATTCTGAAAGCAAGCCTGCTAATCGACCTCACTGCACCCAGGCATTCTTTTGGCCACGATCCCTCCACTGTATGGGTCCAGCACAGATTGGCTGCTGATAACCCTCACCCATCACATGGTCACCAGCAACCTGACCCTCCAAGTATATCAACTTGTTTATTTCATATTTACCCATCTCACATGTGAGTGGCTGCCAGCAACAGTGAGGCTTTCCTTCTACCTAAGGAGGGCCTAAGCCCAGGAACAGAGAGAAATTGTAGGCAGAAGGCATGCATGGCTCAGGACAGAGGAAAGGTTAGGGGAAAAAAACCCACAAAATGAGGCTGTTAGGCGGGCTGGTCTGTTTTACATTGCGGGAACAAACACACTCCCCAGGTTCCACCCTCTCTCCCTGGGCCTCACCTCTCTGATACAGAGGTGGGCACCACCCTTGTTATAGCCTCCTCACCCTTTATGGAATGGGTTGGCTTCTTGAATGCCATTATCTAAAATGTATATGTGTGTGAGACATGAGGAGCTGCGTTTGTGTGTGTGAGCAAGAGTCAGTCTTCCTTTTTGCGTAAGAGAAAAAGAGGTGGATTTTGCATGCATGTGTGTGACAGGGAGAGAGTGAATTTTCATAACCAGAAGAATGGGAATACAAGAATATGCAAACTATAAAAATAAGATGAGTTAACTCTTAAGAATCACACATGAATTACAGTCTCTATGAGGCAGTATCTCTGGAATGCATCTATGCAAATATAATTTAAAATTACTTATCAGTGAAGTTCTATAATCTGGTATTTGCAAACCTGAATTTTAATTCCCCATTGGGTGATCTGATATGCAGTGCATGCTTACTCAAACTGAAATGCCCACACAATTTGCCTCAATGAGATGAGTCAGACTTCAAAAACTGATGAGATTGCAGATGTTAATGTATTGTAATGCCCCCTTTTCTTTTTATAACTAGATAAATCCATTAACCTAGCCTAAGGAAATAGTATGATCACTAAGAGAGAATTCCAATAATTTCTCCAAGAAGAAGAAAGCTAGAAGAATCAGAAGGCAATGTAGAAAGCCAAAATGATCCCATAGCACTGTCTTCCATGCAGGGACCTTCTAATTAGATGCAGTCCTAAGTAACATGACTAGCATCGGAAGAGGTTGCCTGTAAGCCAATGGACAGTCTAGTTAGTACCATGGCAGACACCATCTGGACATTGACATTCATGATACAACTTTGATCAGACTCCTATGGGAAGTGTGCAACAAACCCCTTGGTATGGCGGCCTGTCAATAGCACACTAATGTACCTAGTCACAAAAGCGCCAGCAGGTGCCACATGGCTTCTAAGGTCATGCCAGTGACCTTAGAAGGCAGAGACTGAGAAGCCACAGGAGATGCAAGCAGTGAAAGGCCAGGAGGTATTTACCCTCTGGTTGCCGTTAGGCACATCCTCAGAAAGCATCATTGGGTCAGCATAGGGTGTGCCAGATTGGAGAGAGCAACAGACACACACATTAGCTGGTACAACAGTGTCCTGGGAATGTCTTCTGGAACCCCTTTTTTTCTGGTTTTGTTCTTGGTTCCTTGCTCCAGTGTTCAGGGTCAATGCAAAGTTTTTTTGCTGCCCTATGCGAAATGTGCTTCCCGCCCCTTCTTCATTCAGTTTCTGTTTTGGGCTCGCCAAAAAAAGCCCAGCTCCTTCCAGTGACCTAAATTTTAAAACCGTCATACCCCCAACCTCCAGGTCTTCACCTCTTCCCCAGAACCCAAGGCCAGTGCAAGAACATTAGCTGCCCTAGGCCAGGGGTGCTCAAACCAGTCCTATGGGCCTCCCCAGTCATATTTTCAGGATATCCCTAATGAATATGCATGAGATTTTTTTTGCATGCATTACCTCCTGTGTATGCAAATATTTCTCATGCATATTCATTAGGGATAGCCTTAAAACCCAACTGGCTGGGGGGGGGGGGATGACCCAAAGCACCAGTTTGAGCACTCCTGCCCTTGGTGAACTTATATCCTTGTACATTCCCCCCCCCCCTCCTGCTCTCTCCATGCACACAGTTTAGAATGTATTTATATAACAACAGATTTTATAGGAAAATGAATATTCAAAGTAAGTCTTCTGAGGTAAAAAATATCACATGCATATTATATTTACATGCACTGCTGTGATGCCAACCAAAAATCCTACAAAAAGACATTTGGAACTCATATGGCACTAGGGGCTACTGTAATGTGTGTTGTGTGTGGGTTTGACTAATAGAAAGCCATGAGTGTTACAATTAAAATATAAAAATCTCCAGCATCAAAACATCACTAACTGCCAGCACTTAAAAAGTAACAACCTACTTATGAAAAGGCAACACTGCAAATATTACATCAGACTCTAAAACACCATTACATCTCTTATTAGGAAAACAGAAAAAACAAGCTGTTATAGATTCCTACATAGAATGAAACACAGAAACACAGAAATGACGGCAGAAGAAGACCAAACGGCCCATCCAGTCTGCCCAGCAAGCTTTCACACTTTTTTTTTCTCATACTTATCTGTTACTCTTGGCCCTTAGTAACCTTTTGTTCTATTTCCCTTCTACCCCCACCATTAATGTAGAGAGCAGTGTTGTAAATGCATCTAAGTGAAATAGCTTAATTAGGGGTATTAACTGCTGCAATAAGCAAGCTACACCCATGCTTATTTGTTTACCTAGACTTTGTAATTCAGTCCTTGGTTGATGTCTGTATAGATCCCCTTTTTTTCATTCCCCCTGCTGTTGAAGCAGAGAGCCATGCTGGATATGCATTGAAAGTGAAGTATCAGTCTTTCTCCCCAGTCGTTGAAGCAAAGAGCTATGCTGGATATGTGTGAAGTATCAGACTTTCTCCCCTGCTGATGAAGCAGAGAACTATTAGGCCGATACAGTACAGTGCGCTCCGATAGCACCTCCTTTTGCCCGTTTCTACTGCACCACCTAATTTAAATACAGAATCATGCGCACAGGCGAGTGGCCTGTGTGCGCGCCGGGAGAGCGGGCGTTCATCCGCTCTTCCGCGGACCTTACTGAATCGGCCCGTATGCTGGATATGCATTGAAAGTGAAGTATCAGTCTTTCTCCCCTGCCGTTGAAGCAGAGAGTTACGCTGGATATGCGTGAAGTATCAGTCTTTCTCCCCTGCCATTGAAGCAGAGAGCTATGCTGGATATGCGTGAAGTATTAGTTTTTCTTCTCCCCTGCCGTTGAAGCAGAGAGCTATGCTAGATATGCATTGAAAGTGAAGTATCAGGCTTATTTGGTTTGGGGTAGTAACTGCCGTAAAGCAAGCTACTCCCCACTTTTTTGTGAATGCAAATCCTTTTTTCCACTTTTCCTCTTGCCATTGAAGCTTAGAGCAATGATGGAGTCGCATTAACCGTGTGTATGTTTATTGAATAAGGGTATTATCTCCAGTAGTAGCCATCATTCCCACGAGCCACCCACTCTTCATTCACATCCTCTAGACTTGATGGATCCACAGTGTTTATTCCACGCCCCTTTGAAGTCCTTCACAGTTTTGGTCTTCACCACTTCCTCTGGAAGGGCATTCCAGGCATCCACCACCCTCTCCGTGAAGAAATACTTCCTGACATGCCAGCAGAATACCTCTTCTTGGTCACAAATGCAGAACATAGGCAAACCCTCTCCAAATATAAAAAAAGAAACCATAAATAGAAACATTCAGGTAAAAACTGAACTGGAAACTGCAACAAACTAGACTTTGTAGTGCAACAATGGAAAAACAGAACATCACCAATCCTCATACATTAAACAATAAAATCAAGAAATATAATAAATACATTGATCAATGATCATAATAGTATAAACATACTAATAAAAAGAACATTTCAAAACAGCTGCTGAATGGAAGATCAAATATTTAAAAACTCTCATACAATTTATTTCAAATTTCCAAACACCAATAAAATATTTCAAAACAGCAGATACATCACATAATATCCAAAAATGAAAACTAATAAGGATAAAATAATTCATATCTAGAAACTTTCGATTTCTAGTCACACTGAGTGTCTTGGATTAGTAGGAGAGGAATGCACAAACTTCCTCCTCCCTCTCTCATAGAAATATAAATCTATACATACACACATGTTCCTTCTCCCTCACACACCCAAACACGCTCATACACACATGCACTCTCTCTCTCTCTCTCACACACACACACACACACACACACACACACACACACACACACACACTCTCATTCTCACACACATGCTCCCTCTTAAATACACATACTCACACAAGATCCCTCTCTCACATATACATGCTCAGAAAAACACATACATGCCACCAACACACACAAAGACACGATAGGCCTGGACTCCTATCCACTCGGAGATTATCCTGTGCTTAGATACCACAACTTTTCCTGATACAAACTGCAGAATTTACGGCTATACAAGAGCTTGCTACTTTTTAGACCTCTAACTCCATCATCCCTAGAACGTGGTCTGTTCACCTGTCTCAGTGCTCCCTTACATACAGGTTCCTTCTTGCTCATACACTCACATATCAGCTTCCTTTCTCACATACACCAAGGCCTTTCTCGGCAGCCTTGGGTCCTCCACTTCTGCTGTGGGACAGGTTGAGAACCACCTTGCAACCTGTTTTTCTTCTGCCATCTGGCGGGTTGGGATTTGCCATACTGCCCCGCAGCTCCTTCATCTAGACTATGCGGCAAATGGTCCATCCAATCTGCCCAGCAAATTGCTCATGGTAATAACTGCTGCTCTACGCAGGTTACCCCATGCCTTGTGTTAAGGGTCATAACAGCAGTTCTGTTATGAATACCAACTCCTATATTATAAGAGTCTTGAAGAAGGATCTCCATACTACCCATACACATGAAGGCAAGAAATTACTCTTCTGGGCGCACAGTGCTAACAACTTGGATACCACTGCGTGCACATGTACCACCTTTCAGCAAAAGCCTCTACTACTCTGGGGCCTTGGTAGCTGAAGGATCCACATGACGTTTTATCCTGCAAGGAATTTTAATATAGAAGCAGCTCCTCCTAGCTCCTGATTTAAGAACTGAATCTTTGCAGGTGATCATTTGGATGATATATGAACGGAAATAAAGAAATACATATTGGATAATAGCTCCATACCGGCTTCATGTCCAATCACATGTTTATCTTTAGCAAGAAATGCATCTGTTACTTGGTTGACATAGCATCAGCAAAATGGACAAATCGTGTCAGGGTTCAGAAAAGAACTCTGGTCTGTCCCCTACTGGTGATAATGACGAAGGTCATTAACCTTAGGGCTCTGAAGCCAGGGACTACACCGCTATTAAAATTTGCAATCATATTAGCAGACATTTCTCCTATTTCATTAGTTCTTCATATTAAAGCTGTTCAATCATCTCTGAAGGCAAGTAAAAAGCATGGTATTCAGAGATGAAGCTTAGCTGGGTTAAAAATGGGCAATTCTCATTTTCACAGAGAGCTGGAGGCACAGAATAAGTAGATTTTTGCCAGCAAAAGTAAAACTGGTAATGCACCTTCTGCTCATCACATTTTACACTATTCATATTTAATGTTTGGCAATAATGTGCTCTAATAGCCCTAGGGGTTATCAAATGGCAAAGGCATGGGGAAATAGCGCAGTGCCTTTATTAATGGAGCACTATTTGAACTGATGGTCTCATTTGAAAAACATTTTCAGGAATTTATAGTGCATAATTCTCAGGGACTTTCCATTGCGCCAAAAAGACAACAGCTTAAGATTAAAAAAAAAAAAAAAGAGAGACACTATTTTAAGGGATCTGCAGTCAGCTGTTCATAGAAGTAATAGATTCTGGTGAAAATAAGAAAGGATATAAGATGAAAGAGAAGGCTTTGTCTCACCACAGCTCTCGCTAAGGAAGAAAAAAAAAGTATCAGTGAGGTCAGTGCCTATTCTGATGCTATCAATGGCTTCTGAAACGGCCCTGCCTTGTGTTGATACTGAGCATTTTGAAAGCTGTCCTGCCATTGGTTAATAGTCATAACCATATGGAAATTTCTGCACCAGCAGCATGAACGTGTCTATACATCTCCCTGTTAAGTATAGAGTGCAAATCCTCGTACAAGCATGCAGAATCTCACACAAGTACACACAAGTGCATACAAGCTTGCACAAGCTCATGTACACATATGCCCTGGCTCGCACAGGGGTACGCACACACAGGCAGAGACACACACACACACGCTCCCCCAAACGCATAGGCAGGCACAGGCATCCACACACACACACACACACACACACACACACGCTGTTATAGGGCAGACTACCCAAGCAACGCTGGACACTTTTCCCTAATACAGTAATAGTTGATCTCTTGCCATTTGCCTACTTCTTTATTGTAAATTGTAGAAAGCTTTTTTTTTCCAAGCAAGCAGACAAGGAATATCTTTGCCCGAGTTTTCACTATGATCGTGTGATCTCCTGCTACACTGTCCATTCAGATTGTGATTCACTAGACGCTGTAACAGCCCTGCTGTAATAGATTTCCAGTTATAACAAAATATCCAGGGCCTGTGCCTGTTTCCTGTTCTATTTGAGCAAAACTGGAAATGTAATTAATCTAACAATGGCTTTATTTGCATTATGAAAAGGTTCTTTAACTGCTTTTCCAACAGGGATCCTCTGTTTCCTTGCTAGCCACAAGATGTCTGAGTCTGCGAGCTGATGCCCCTAAGATCTTATTTAAGTCGGTCAGTAGTGGCCAATTACTCTATTACCTAGAGATACATTTTGCATTAGCTGCTGAATCACTTACTTCAAAGCAATTAGCAAAAGTAATGAAGTTCAGTGTTGGTGAGCAGGAAAACGTTAACTCTTTTTCTTCCAGATCAAAGGGATCCACTAAGCATCACCCCTTCAAAGCAAACATCAGGACTGCCTCGTAGAAGCTGAGGAAATTTTGTGAGGTTTAAGTTATGGAGGAACAGATATGTGATGACCTGGTTTACATGCCATATAGTGGTTTGGCTTTCTGATCTTGGCTAACTTCTCTGTACCGGTCCTCACCTGGCTTAAAGGCCGATGCAATACAGTGCTATCTAGGTGATGCGTGAGGTCTGCCACCTTCACACCAGGCAGGCAAGTTACCAGGCGGTCCTCACATCCACCAGCCACCCAGCTGTCTACATTTCTAATAATTGAATCAGCAACTATGATGGCTGGCCTAACCCTTCCCTCCTGGGCAGTAGCCCTGAGAGACTTGTCCTCAGTGCGAGAGGACATTACATCACCTGGAGAGCAGGTCCTTGCTACAGGATCACCTCCTGCTACACCAGGGTGTTTTCCTACTGGGAGACCTTTCTGTTCCAAGGCAGCACTGGGGCTGCCAGAATGGATTTGGGACTTGGCTACTATGCCCCTGAAGGTCTCATCAATGTACCTCTCTGTCTCCCTCAGCTCCTCCAAGTCTGCTACTCTAGCCTCCAGAGATCGGACTTGTTCCCTGAGAGCCAGGAGCTCTTTGCATACAATCTCTCACCGGCGGGTAAAAAATCATACATGTGACACTCAATGCAAAAGAGTGGAAAGCCCCCCTCTTGCTGCTGGACTGCTGCCTTCATCTTAGTTTTGTGCAGTTCCTAGTTGTTTAGGATACTAAAGGAGTTGGAATGAGAGTACTTTAAATTTACAGGTGAATTTACTAATTAATCAGCTAGTGTCCTTCAAGGGGATGATTAAACTTTCAGTAAGGGCTGGTACAATAGTATGATTTAGATAAGACCCTGATTGATTTTTATTGAGAAAGTGTCTCGTGCCTAAAAATCAAGGGTTGAGTGGGTGGAAAAGACAGACACTAGAATTAACTATCTCTGGCTTGCTTATCACCTCATACACACACAAACTCTAAAGAATATATCCCTCCACATTCAAAAAAATAAATGTGCGTCTCAGACGCATATTTATCGCTCAGATATTAATGCCTGCCTGGAGCAGGCATTAATATCTGAGCGCATGTAAAAGAAGTACAGAAAAGCAGAAAAACCTGCTTTTCTGTAGGGATGTGAATCGGGCTTCGGACGATTGAAAATATCGTCGATATTTTCAAAATCGTCAGAAATTGGGGGCTCCCCCAAAACGATAGGAAAACCCCATGATATTGATCGTGGGGGTTTCCTTATCGTTTTGGGGAGGACGGGAAAAACAGCACACAAAAATAGCCCCTAAACCCACCCGAACTTTTTACAGGGACCTGGTGGTCCAGTGGGGGTCCCGGGAGCGATCTCCCGCTCTGGGCCATCCTTCCGCTCCCGGGCCGTCGGCTGCCACTAATCAAAATGGCGTCGTTGGCCCTTTGCCCTTACCATGTGACAGGGTATCCATGCCATTGGCCGGACCCTGTCACATGGTAGGAGCACTGGCTGGCCGGCACCATCTTGTGCTCCTACCATGTGACAGGGGCTGACCAATGGCACCTGTAGCCCCTGTGACATAGTAAGGGCAAAGACTATCGGTGCCATTTTGATTACTGGCAGCCAATGGCCCGAGTGCAGGAGATCACTCCTGGACCCCCGTTGGTCGACCAGGGGCTTTTGGCAAGTCTTGGGGGACCCTCCTGACCCCCACAAGACTTGCCAAAAGTCCATCGGGGTCCGGGAGCGACCTCCTGCACTCGGACCGTCAGCTGCCAGTATTCAAAATGGCGCCGATAGCCTTTGCCATGTCACAGGGGCTACCGGTGCCATTTGTCAGCCCCTGTCACTTGGTAGGAGCACAAGATGGTGCCGGCCATCCAGTGCTCCTACCATGTGATAGGGTCCGGCCAATGGCACGGATATCCTGTCACATGGTAAGGGCAAAGGGCCATCAGCGCCATTTTGATTAGTGGCAGCCGACGGCCCGGGAGCAGGAGGATGGCCCGGAGCGGGAGATCGCTCCCGGGACCCCCACTGGACCACCAGGTACCTGTAAAACATTTTTTTGGGGGATCGGGAGGGTGGGGGAAGCTAAGGGGTTCGTTTTAAAGGGTCGGGGTGGGTTTTTTGTTTATCGGCTGGGGCGCAGCCGATAAACAAAACCGCGATCGGGCCCGATGCAAAAAAAACCCACATGTGAATTGGAACCGGAATCCGAACCGATTCCGGTTCCGATTCACATCTCTACTTTTCTGTACTTCTTCAGTAAAAAAACAAACAAAAAAATACCTCAGCAGACCACCGAGTTATTGAAGACTGACGCTGGTAAATTCGGCGTCAGTTTTCATAATCGGCCCTCTGCCAGTAATAAAACCGGACACCGAGTTTCATAACCAGTCTTCATAACTGGCAGCCGCCGTGGGATCGCGTTAGCAAGGAGGTGCTAAGGTCACACAAGCGACCTTAGCACCTCCTTGCTAGCACGACCCCCTAATTTGCCTATTGCCTTGTGGGCGCCATGCGTGCATAAAGAAAACGGCGCTGAAAAGTCAGTGCCCATTTTCTGCGAAAATGATTGCATCGGCCCCGTAGTGAATGGCGCATATCCAGATTCTTCCAGCACAACTTTGCTCTGAAGAGAAGGGAGACTGGTTATGATAGCTTGCAAGCTGGGGAGAAGGGGAGCATGCACAAAGTCACTGTAAAAGTGTAATTACAGAGGCTCTGTATCCCCTCTCTACTGCAGCTGGCAATTTTTTCCCACTGAAAGAAAAGGAAGGTGCAATCTTTGAAGAAACAGGATGAGCTGTCTCTGGTTTTTACCTCACTGCCTCTATGAACTTTCAGTTTGGATTCCAGGTCCATGGATGTAATGAGGGCAAAGCCAGGAATGGATCTGCCTGCCTGTGAAGTCTGGGAGTCATCTAATTACCCTTATCTCTGATTTGTCTGTAGTGACTCATCAGTAGCATGACCACGTAGCACTATATCCAGGGGGACAGGCCTGGTTTTAAGTCTGGTTTTATTCCATTTCATGCATGGAGATGGAAGTGTGATTTCTTAAAAAACTGGAACAAATAAAGCGATGCAATGGGTGGGGTCAGACCTGGATCAGTCTGCCCATATTGAAATGGAGAATATCAATAGATTACACCACTGATTCAGCGATCTAAACTATGAAATCTAAACAATCATGAGATAAATCTCAATCGCTGATATAAAATACTTTTATAATGTTAATTCAGTTTTAAAATGAATTATCATATACTTATCTACACCTACATACTGTGGAGTGCTGTGTACTTATTGGTTTATGTTATACTGTAGTACAAATTATATTAATGGAGTTGGAGGAAAGTTTCATATATCATGTAGGTGTCCCTGCACCACTACTTTGTGGTATTATAATCATCAACTGTCCTCCTCCTCCAGAAAGTGTCTTGTTTTATAAAGATTTTTTTTGTGTGAATGCTTTTTGTCTCAATAAACCTAAGACTCTTCCGAGGTGTGAAAGTCAGTAAATTTATGTGCTGAGTAGCACGTTTTAAGCTCTAAAGTCTCTACTGTGAAATACAAAAAGGAGTAAAAATCAGACTTCCCCGATAGATGTTGGTGTATGCTGTCCAACTTCTGATGGTGGTCCCGACACGAACGATCCGTGTTTCAGACTTTGGCTTTCCTGAAAGAGCCAAGGTGTTTCGTGTGCGTTTTGCGTACGTGGATGACGTGCTGTCCGACTTAGTTGAGAACTGCGTCGGCGTACTGTCCTGTTGCTTGGCGGACCTGAAGGTGAACTTTACGTTTCAAAACATCCTAAAGACCGCGGGATTGAATTTTATTGTTTTTATTTTTATTTTTATTTTAAAGAACCCGATTTGTAGGAACTATGGTGTAATGTGTTCACACTTACACCAACTATGGTGTGAGTTCACACTCACAAAACGCTCTTTCAGGTCCGTTTCGCTATACAGCTTACCACAAGCAAGTTCCCGACAAGGTCGGCTTTCCACGTCATCAGTTGACAAGACGATGCCTAATACTGTTATTGGCTAATTCTGCTTCCGTTGATAATACATAAAAGGGGTCACGGTTCACCGACAGACTATCCTTCCAGAGGTGAAGTCAGAGCGATACCATCACGAGGCTGAAGCCGAGATTACCTGAGGAACCAAAATGCGGAGAGGTTCAGACCCCTAAAAGTTGGTTGTTTAGCATCAATTTACATCCCTGAGGAAAAACAAACGTCTGAAACACGGATCGTTCGTGTCGGGACCACCATCAGAAGTTGGACAGCATACACCAACATCTATCGGGGAAGTCTGATTTTTACTCCTTTTTGTATTTCACAGTAGAGACTTTAGAGCTTAAAACGTGCTACTCAGCACATAAATTTACTGACTTTCACACCTCGGAAGAGTCTTAGGTTTATTGAGACGAAAAGCATTCACACAAAAAAAATCTTTATAAAACAAGACACTTTCTGGAGGAGGAGGACAGTTGATGATTATAATACCACAAAGCAGTGGTGCAGGGACACCTACATGATATATGAAACTTTCCTCCAACTCCATTAATATAATTTGTACTACAGTATAACATAAACCAATAAGTACACAGCACTCCACAGTATGTAGGTGTAGATAAGTATATGATAATTCATTTTAAAACTGAATTAACATTATAAAAGTATTTTATATCACATATTGAAATGGAGCCAGAGATAGAAACTGGCATGTGAGGTTTGTACTTAGAGATCTTATTATTATTTATCAAGTAAATTTTTAAAAAGGTTACACAGAAAAAAAAGCATATGTGCACATAAGCAGCATGTAATCGCATAATTTTAGGAACATTGAAAGTACGTGAGTATTTTTGGTTTCTCACGCACATTTACTGGCACAAAAATAGGGAACGGTCTGGTAGTGTTCCATGGTGGGGTCAAGAGATACGCATGGATGTTTCCATCCTGTAAGAGAGTAAGCATATAAATTATCAAATTTGGACAATTTTACACCTACTAATTGACCTGCCCCAGTAAAATTTGAAGTCTGCAATGTTTGGGCGGAAGGTCTGGGTGAACTGGGAGGGAGTTCAGGATGAAGTGCTGGAGGGTCTAGGTGAACTGGAAAAGAAATGGGTGAACTGGTAGAGGCATTGGTAAACTGGTAATTTCAAGTACACGGACACGTATTTTCAAAACAGTATCCGCGCATACTATACCTGCCTACGCGTATAAAGCAGGGTTTTCATACATACATTTTTTTGCACAGAAATGATATGCACGTATGTTTTTAAAATAGGTAAAGTAAGAGCTTTCACTGCATTGCAAATAGTTGTGCACAATGACATGCACATACTTTCAGAGCAGAACTATGCAGTAAACTGCTGCACAGTTTATAAAATACTAGGATAAATCTCTGCATGTCCACTCACGCACGCAAATCCAGTTCTGTGAATAGGTTTGAAAATTAGGTTTCCTAATGTGGAAGGAGGATAACCAATGGGACACTGTGATGCAAATTATATCAAAATGATAGGAAGGATCAAATTGGTGGAGGGGTAGCACTATATATTAAAGAGGACATTGAATCAAACAGGATAAAGGTTCTGCAGGAAACAAAATGCAATGTTGAATCTTCATGGCTAGAAATTCCAGGTAGAAAAGGGAAAAAAAAATAGTTGTGGGGGTGTATTAGTGTCCACCTGGCCAGAATGAACTAACAGACAATGAAATGCTAAAAGAAATTAAGGAAGCAGCACAGTAAAAATGGGAGATTTCAATTACCCCAGTATTGACTGGGTGAATGTCACATCAGGAAATTCTAGAGAAGTAAAGCTCCTAGATGAAATAAATGACTGCTTCATGGAGCAGCTGGTACAAGAACCAAGAAGAAGGGAAACTATTTTAGACCTAGGCAATAGTGATCACAACATTATCAACATTATCAAATTTGACTTAATAACTGGAAGGAGTGCAAAAAAGGCACCTACTACAACAGCATTTAACTTTCAAAAAGGTGATTGATAAAATGAGGAACATGGTTAGGAAAAAACTGAAAGGAGCAACTGCAATGGTTATGAGTTTAGCTCAGGCATGGATGCTGTTTAAAAATACCATCTTGGAAGCCCAGATTAGATGTATTTTACGCATTAGAAAAGGTAGAAGGAAGGCTAAATGACTACTAGCATGGTTGAAGCATGAGGTGAGAGAGGCTATAATATCTAAAAGAACATCTTTCAAGAAATGGAAAAGGACTCCAAATGAAGACAACAGGAAACAGCATAAGCTCTGACAAGTCAGATGTAACGCATTGATAAGCAAGGCAAAGAGAGAACTTGAAAAGAAGCTTGCATGGAAGCAAAAACTCATAATAAAAACATTTTCAGGTACATTTGAGGTAAAAAGCCTGCAAGGGAGTCAGCTGGACCATTAGATGATCAAAGAGTGAAAGGAGCACTTAGGGATGACAAAGCCATAGCAGAGAGACTAAATGATTCTTTGCTTCAGTATTCACTGAAGAAAGATGTAAGAGATATACCCATGCCAAAAATGGTAGTCAAAGATGATGATTCAGAGAAACTGAAACAAATGTCAGTGAACCTGGAAGATAAACTAGGGCAAATTGACAGACTAAAGAGGAGCAAATCACCTGGACCAGATGGTATATATCCCAGAGTGCTGAAAAAAAACCCCTGAGAAATGAAATTGAGGACCTGTTATTGGAAATTTGTAAACTATCAGTAACATCATCTATGGTACATGAAGGCAGGAAGGTTGCCAATGTAATGCCAGTTTTTAAAATGGGATCAAGAGGTGATCAAGGAAACTACAGATTCTGAAGTCTGTGCCAGGCAAAATGTTAGAAACTATCATGGCAGAAACTATCTGTTACGCTCGTGGACCCTTGGACCGGTTGGGAAAGAGGATGGAGTGCTGTGAGGGCCCACAGCAAGCGTCCCAACCAGGAGGCGGTTCGGAGACCAGGAGCAGGCGGAGATACTGGACTACGGTGGAGTCCTATGCGACCAAGGACTCGATACCCACTGGGAGGATGGCTGACGTCGGACTCTGGTGAAAGAAGAATCTTCGCCCTGGAGACCGGCACTCCCCCGGGAGGAGCCCTTAGGAGTCCGGCTGCTGGGACTTTTGGAGATTCACCCTGGAAGCTGAAGTCCCCCCAGGAGGAGCCCGTAGGGACACAGCCGCTGGGACTTAGGCGACTCCCTGAAGATGGAAGATGGTCCGGATGCAGGCGCCTCCTGCAGGTCGTGGGTTCCGGACGGCTGGCGCCTCCAGCAGGTCGTAGGTAATCCAAGTCCAAAGGGCGGTTCGCAGCCAGGCCAGGGGTCGGTGTCCAGAGAGCGGTCCACAGCCAGTCCAGGGGTCGAAGTCCAGAGAGCGGTCCAAAGCCAGTCCAAGGGTTGAAGTCTGAAGAGCATTCCAAAGCCAGTCCAAGGGTCGGAATCCAGAAGAGTCAATCCAGCGAGGAGGGCAGAGCAGGAGCGGGACGAAGAACAAACCAGGAACACAGCAATAGCAGGCCGAAGACCAGGAACCTTTTTGCAAGGCACTGGAGTGATCTAGCTGTAGGGTACTTATCCCCTGAAGGCGTCTGACGTCATCCAGGGCCAGAGTGATATTTTCCCACGCTGGCCCCTTTAAATGGGGCTCCTCCCCACGTGCGCGCGTCAGGGGGTGGGGCCAGCTGCGCCGGAGAGACGCGCTGGAGGGCCTGCAGGCCCGAAGAAGATTGGGAACAGCCCGGGGAAGGGTGGAAACGGCCCGGGCCGCCCCCGAGGTAGGTGGAGGGACCGGGGCACAGCCCGGGACCGCAACACTATCATAAAGAACAAAATTGCTGCACATATAGTGGGACAAAATTGCTGCACATAATGGGACAAAACCAACATGGATTTCGCCAAGGGAAGTCTTGCTTTACAAATTTGCTACATTGTATGAGGGCGTAAATAAAAATGTGGATAAAGGTGAGCCAGTTGATGTAGTGTATCTGATTTCCAGAAAACATTTGATAAAGTTCATCATGAGAGACTTCTTAGGAAATTAAAAAGTCATGGGTCCTAGTGTGGATTACCACCAACTAGTCAAAAGAGAGAAAACAGAGTAGGGCTAAATGGTGGATTTTCCCAATGAAAAAAGGTGACTAGTGGAGTGCCCTAGAGATCTGTTCTAGGACCATTGCTTTTTAAAAAATTCATAAATGACCTGGAAATGGGAACAAAAAGTGAGGTGATCAAATTTCAAGATGACACAAAATTATTCAGTTGTTAAATCACAAGATGACATTGCGAAAATGGGATACTGGGCATGCAAATAAATGAAATTGAATGTGGACAATTGCAAAGTGATGCACTTAGGGAAGAGAAACCCAAATTATAGCTACATATTGCAAAGATCCATATTAGGAGTCACCACTCAGGAAAAGGATCGAGGTGTCATAATGTTAATACATTGAAATCTTCTGCTCAGTGTGCAGCAGCAAAGAAAGCAAATAGATTGCTAAGGATTATTAGGAAAGGAATGGAGAATAAAACAGAGAATATCATAAAGCCTCTGTATTGCTCCATGGTGCAACCTCATCTTGAGTACTGTGTTCACTTCTGGACACCACATCTCAAGAAAGATATAGCAGAATTAGAAAAGGTACAGAGAAGGGTGACCAAGATGTTAAAGGGGATGGAACAATTCCCCTATGAGGAAAGGCTAAAGAGGTTAGGACTCTTCAGCTTGGAGACGAGACAGCTGAGGGGGGATATGATAGAGGTCAATAAAATAATGAGTGGAATGGAACGAGTAATATTGATCAGTTGTTTACTCTTTGAAAAAGTACAAAGACCAGGGGGGACACAATTAAATTACTGGGTAAAACATTTAAAACTAGCAAGAGAAAATATATATATTTTTTTTACTCAACACATAATTAAGCTCTGGAATTCATTGCCAGAGGATGTGGTGAAAGTTATTAGTGAAGCTGCTTTTAAAAAAAGATTTGGGCAAGTTCCTGGAGGAAAAGTCCATTAATTATTATTAAGGTAGAGTTGCAGAATTCCACTCCTTATTCTTGGGATAAGCAGCCTAGAATATATCTACCCCTTGGGATCCTGCCAGGTACTTGTGACCTGGCTTGACCCCTGTTGAAAACAGGAGACTAGGCTTGATGGATCCTTAGTCTGACCCAGTATGGCAAGTCTTATGTGTATTATATTATTGCTTTTGTATGTTTAGTAAATAAAATAAACAGGATAAATGCCTGTAACCTCACCTTGCTCTCTCTCATATCTATCTCTCTCTGCCTGGCATCTATTTTATTTTTTATTTATTGGCATTTCTGTTTTTCTAGGTATCCATGGTTTGTGTGCATTTGTTCAAGCTTCTGCACCTATGTGTGTGTATGTGTCCTCATTCTTGCCCTTTTCTCCTTGACCTAACATCCAAAGTCTTGACATTTGTGAATTGAGGTCTTGTACACTTCTGTTGTTGTTGAAGATGGCATGCAGGTTATGACGGATCTTCTGCCAAGTTTGTTCCTTTCTGAAGGATCCCACTTTCCTGGCTCCTTTCCATACAGGATGTTCTGGACATTCATGATCTCCCTGATAGTAAGGTCCACCTCCCATGGCTAGAAGCTAGGCTTCCTAAGCAGGGATCCTTTTCCTATTGTCATGGTGCAGTTAGGAAGAGAGGCTATGAGACCTGTACTTATATACCCTAATTTACTTAATACTATAATGATTAGGGCTAAGCATATAAAAATTATGCATCTACTTTTATAAAATAATGTAGAACAGAGCCTTTTCTTGTAGTATACACATTTTCTTATATATTTGTGTTGAGTTGGCCAATAAGCTCAATTTGGATTTAAAGAATCCAAGGCATTTTTGGATGATTAATTTATAATCTGAAGCCTTTTCCTGTCTTTTAGTGGCCTTAGTTCTTTTTCTCTATAACTGGTGTGGCACCCCGACCAGGTCTGGCCACTGGATGCCACTGTCCCTGTCCTTAGAACACACTTGGTACGAGCCATCCACACCCTGCAGGCCCTCCCACCAGGAGGCTTTGGATTGGGTGACTCAGTGCTATTTAGCTCAGCCATCCTAACACTCAGGGGTTCAGTCAGAGAGAGCAGCTGCAGAGTAAGGATGTATGTTTTCCTACACTCTGTTAGGGCCTCCCGGCCTTGCCCCAAGGAGTTTCCTTTTAGAAGAGACACCTCACTGAGCACTCCCTGCCAGAAGGCCCTTCTTATAATTTACAGTGAGAGAGACTTTTAAGCCCGATACCCTTTGGGGAGAAGGGGCTCTCATCAGGGGACCAAAGGCCTGTGAGCCTACTCTACTCCCTAGATAGGCAAGCACCAGTGATGGATCCTGCTGCGAGAGGCAGTGAGGGCAGAGAAGCTCTCCAGATTAAGAGTTAAAGCATTTTTTGGAACTAAAGAGTAGTGGGGAGGTTTTCCCCACTAGGATTTCGGTACAGGATTAATAGCCTGGTCCCCAGATTTTTCCACCAGCGAAATCCCCTGAAGTAACAGCTGAGGAATAAAGAGCAGAATAACCAAAGGAAGAAAGGAAAGAGAAGGAGATCCCATCCAGGAATCAGGACAGGCTGGGTGTCCATGGGAAAGAAGATCCCTAAAGGTAGGATTTTTCCAGTTAAAGGGAACCCTCTCTCTAGGATTACATAGCACAGCCGCTGGGAGAGTTATGCACGTTTAAAAATCACCATGGGCTCTATCCAGAGGTCTGTAATAAGGACATTACCTACACAGAAAGAAAACCCTGTAACTACAGTCGGATGTACACTCGTCATTTTGGACAAATGCACTTTATTTAACTTTAATAATCAGTAAACTTTATTTTAACATCCAGACCTGATCCTGTCTGAGTTCTTACAGCCTCTCACCCGATGAGAAGTACCTAAAGTACAGCACACACACTGGCAACCTTCTTTCATCATCTGGGCCATAAGCAAGAGCTTCCCCTCATAAAAAAGGATTCTCCCAGGGATTAAGAGTCAGTGTGGGAGTGAATGGTTAGCCAGAGCAGCCCCAGAAGATATAAATTAGATTGTGTGCCCTTGGGACTTAACACACCCCAAGTAAGGGTTACACGGGCATTTAAACAGAAAGGATGTTCCTCTTCAAACACCACAACACACTCATCTTTGTAATATTATGTCCAATGTATTAGAAGTCTTCTGCACCTGAATGTAATCCACTTCGAAGCACTGAAAAAAGTGTGAAAAGTGGAACATAAATACAATAAAATAAATTTGACTTCCTAGAGGGTTTTCTTGCTGTATCTTACCCACATACTAATTTAGTGTAAATAATGACTGGATGGGAAGGAGCTGGGGGAACATACACTTCTGACTTCTTCACTAGGGTTGCTTTGTGTGGCTCCTACAACATTGCAAGGGATTCAGGGGCGTGAGTGGACAAGATATGTCTGACACCTCTCAGCTGGGAGCTTTATGAAAAAAACCTTCAACTACTCCTTTTGCCTAAATGTCTGGTAGAAGACAGGGGTCTTAAGGGAACCGATGTATGGACAGGCATGTGGAGCTTTCAGAGATGTTAATGTTGGCTGAAAGTTATGATCCTTGTGTTGGATAACTGACTCTCTCCTGGCAGGAGAGCTGGTGCATGCAGAAAGGTGAGGAGTCGGCCTCTAATCACTGTTGAACTTCAGGTTGGCCATTATCACTGTGGTGTAGGACTGAATTTGTGCCTTATTGCTTTCCTTAACATTTCCAACTTTGGGGATATAGAGGTGGATAATTAGAACTTGATGCAGATAGCTTCTGCGGAACAAAGCACATACCTGCACATCTGTATGACATCTCTTCTCTGCTGGAAGATTTCCGGTTGGTGAAAAGGCCACTAAATGTCAGCTCCTTGTCTCCCTGTTGGATGTTGTAGAAGTGTTTCCTTCTATAGTCCATATCATTGTTTTTGGCTTGGCTGCAGCCAGTCACATCTCTGGCACTTGGAGGCGTTAAGACCTAAGTGATGACTCACAGCTCTGTTGTGTTGTGCTTATTACTGCAGGAACATTAAGGGGGAGCTAGGCCTAGAATGGTGACCCAAATAAACAGGAGCTAAACTGAGGCAGCTGTAAGGGTAGATGATTGGAGGTTAGAAGAAAAGGCTGCATGCCAGTGTATGGGTGTGAGAGTGCGTGCTAAAAGGGGCTAGACTCTGTGACGATGGGGTTGCACACAGCCCTAGTGTGCCTGTGTGGGAGGATGAACCTTAACATGTGAAACCTTTCCCCAGGCTGTAGCGTGCAAGAGCCTGCACCAGCTTCAGATAGTTTTGCACATGCACGCCTGGTTGCCCTTGATTTTCCTGATCCCCTAGTTCCCTTGAAGCACTTGTGTCCCACGGGTAGGAGGCTCTATGATTGAACTCTCTGTGCCTGCTCTGCCAAGCCTCCCTCATGGTCCAGGTGTTCCCCAGCCAGGGGGTGCAGAGGAACACAGGTCCTCATTGCTAACAATGAGGGAGGCTAGCCTGGCCTCATCTCTGGCAGAAAAGGTAGGCTCTCTCGCTGGGCGACATTTTGAAATGAGTTCTCCCCAGCATGCACATGAACGAGTAGGCGCATACTATACTTCCCGAGTACACACACACATTATTGCGCATATCGAAAAAGTATGCCTGTACTGAAAGAGTATGTGTGTACTTTAGGGGATGGAGAGATGTGTATTTTAAGTTCTATGCAGTTGGCTCCATGCAGGTTCTACAGTAGCAGAGCAATTCTGAGGATCCTTATATGTGCCTATAGGGCGCCGCATGCAGATGTTTGAAAGTTAGGCGCCCTGCGCATACTTTGCCAGGATGCCCCTGATGCCATCCCTGTGCTGTCCTTGCCCTCTCTGCAGCCATGTTCCACCACAATGGGGGGTGGGAGGCAATTTTCAACAGTGCTTTTCTGTGGTGCAGAGACCCTGTTACTGGTTCAGAATCCCTTTGACAATTACTTCCATGATGATATAACTTTCAATTTCCTAGGAAGTCAAATTTAGCGGTGCGTTTACTAAAGGTTTTCTCTTATTCTGTTTCTAGAGGAAAAATGCTTAGTAAATGACCCCCTTAAGTTGCCTCCCAAGAGGACTAAAGAGCAGTGTCCTCTTCCCATATTGTAATATTAAAATGTGAACAAATTCAGAGACCAATCTATGTCCTTCATTCTGTATCAAATTTCTTGGTCCGAGTTCAAAAAATGTTACCTTATCTAATCCCCAAAGATGCATTGTATTTGTATTAATGATCAGATGAATGAAAAAAAAAAAGTCAAGCACGAAAAAGAGAAGAGGATTTCTTTTGGATGAAAATGTACCAGTGGATTAACAAAAGGGAGCTTTCCATTAAAGTAAGATCAAAGCAATTTTGCAGTGTTTGCTAGAGGACACCTGTGCTCCCTCGCTTGGGATTTATACCTGCCATAATCGAATGATTTCCAGTGACCCTCATCGAGGTAGGCTTGCAATCCAGTCTCACAAGTAAAAGGTTACATCATGCAACAATTCTGGAGTCCTGTAAAACATACTTCCAAAATCAGTACACAGGTAGTTATAGGAAAATATTTAATGTTGCTGTATTTCATAGGACCTTAGAACTAACCAAGTGGCCCACAGACACAGGAAGAAGTGTTTAAGGTGGAACATCCATTGTTCGCACACATAAATCTGTTTTTATCATGTATATTAATGGCTGATGTTAATGAGATGCAAATGAAACACTTATTAACACAGGCAGCAAAGTATGTACAAACATGCAACTGGTAATGCAAAACTTTACCACAATACTCGGAGGTGTGGTTAATGTGTATGCAACACATTTTGTGCTCTTTAATGTGTATATTTTTTCACTGAGATTATAGTGCAAGTAATGAGCTATTTTGAATACTTTAGCATTTCATAACTTTATGAACATAGATTTCACATTAATATTACTACAAACTAGCTTTCATGCATTTAGCATTTGTGATAGTACTACCACAAGCATTAAGCTATGCTAATTATTAATGTACATTAGCACATTGACCCCGCAGGACCCAGTACATCTTGCCCATAGCCTTCTTACGTGTGTCTGTGTGTGTGTGTGAGTGTGTGTATATATATTTATTTTTTTATTGGAGAGATGCCATCAAATGGTTTACTGGAGGTAATTTTTAAACTCCCCATAGTGGTTGTATGCCTGGGAGCCTGCAAGCAAGTTTTCAAAAGGAACCTCTCCAGGAAGTTATCCTTTGAGGAAACAAGGATACTTGTGCACCTGTGTATTTTGCAGAGGTAAATGATATGGGGTTAAGTACTCACAGGGTTTTTAAAATGAAATTCCGGCCCCATCCTTGTCCTCTGCCCCAGCCCGATTCAGCACAATCAGATATAATACTTTTACCTGCGTTCTTGGAGGATATTTCTCAAAATGCATTTTTACATGAGTGAATGGGTTTACCCCTGTAAATCTTTTTGAAAATTCACCCCTATATATCATTGGCATCTCTAAAAACTATTATTTACACTAAGTGATCATTACATAGCAGTTCTGGTACAATTTAATAGGGGAGTGCACTGGGAAAAATGTTTCTCTTGTTATGTTGTTTTATTTTGTTTGTATCGTTTTGTTTTCCCAATGATATGGTTCATTTTTTCTCTCATTTTAGTGTAAGTTACATTTTTACAGCATTTATTTTTATAACGAGTATCTTTTTTACAACATGACAGTAACATTCAAACTGATGCACGTGCACACATGTGCGCATGTTTGTCAGCCCACGCCCAGGAACACGGTCATTTTATAACTTGTGAGCATATATGCATGCTTATTGTAAAATAGCCTGGCCACGTGCACATGCGTGCCAAATTTTAAGTGGGCGCATGCAAGCACCACTTCTACAGTGTAAATTAAATTGGGGGATTTTAAAAGGGTTCTGCGCCGACACCATTTCCAGCTTTACCTGTTCATCCCGTTAAGAGATCGGGCCTCTTAATGTGTTTGGTACCAATTGATTGTCATTGAGCAAATTGCACAGTAAACTTTTATTTGGAACCAGCCTCCTGAGGGTGCAGTCTGGTTATTGGCACAAGGAATTACAGAGACAGAGCTTACAACCACAGCAAGGCACATTTACATCTGCTGCGGGCCCTGGAGGTCTATCTGCTTTCCTACGCCCTCCATTTGTATGATCCACACCAGGGTACGGAGAGACTTTGCCCGGATGAAGCTTTTTATAGCAACCACTAGAAGAGGGGTTACATCTGTTTCCTGGAATCTGCTATTTGGAATCATAATGAATTGCTCATAAGCACACATTGACTTTAAATAATCAGTCAGTTTGGAAAATCGTTTGAATTAAATCTAATGTATATTTCTTATTTTTGTTATTTTTCTCCCACTGTTTTACTTTTTTTTTTTTTTTTTTTAAATCAGACCTCTCTGCCGCCCTTCATATATCCCAGCCATCGTGGCAGTGCTCCTCAGCTTACTGGAGCCCAGGACGTGTGGACCTTGAACCAGACCAGTTTTTTTTTTTTAATTCTTGTTTTATGTTTCTTATTTATAAATCATACATACATCTGCGGAAAACTATCATGGGGCAGGAAGTTCAAAATACTTCGGCGATGCAGTATCTTGTGTAATCCACCGAGATATCATGTGGTCATATACAATACATTAATGCAGTCACTCTGCTACAGAGATGTGACCTGACTATATGTGACAGCATTTGTCACTTTTTGTATTAATTTCTTCTTGTTTGACTGTCTGCTAATCAAAGTCATCAAAGCCGTTTACAGTATCACAAAGTTATTTGAAATCAAGTTAACAATTGGGACAAACTTTTGAAACAAAACTATAAAACCAAGATTAAAAAAAACAACAAAAAGCAAACACCTAAACAATTTGAAGCCTTAGGATGTTTTAAGAGAAATTAGTGAAACTGAAAAGCATTTTACAACTTGTATCTTGTCACTGGACATTACAGAAAGTCAGAAAGGACAAATGACAATGCAATTTATGCCACTCCGTTAATAACCAGAATCAAACAATTAATTCTTCTTCTTTTTCTGTTAGAGCTGAATGATTGGCCTCCTTATTATAAAAGATTGTAAGGGAAAGCATACATCGCACTGTGTTGGGAAATCAAACTACAATAACATAAATGAGTTAATTACTTGTTCCCATGTCTTCGCTGCCACAAAGATATTATATCTAATTCTTCCAGGCAGGAGAGGGGCCCTGCTTTGTTTATGGCACTCAAGAGACCACAACTAAATAGAAAGAATAGAAAAAAAAAAAGGCAACGTCATGAAAACTGATCAAAACAGTGTTGGAGGTGACAGCTGTTTGACCTCTCAGAGGGAAGGGACTTGGCTAAGGATGGTTAAAGTATCAGAGAGTCTGGTTTGAAGGCGGATCATAATACATCAGAAAAAAAAAAAATCAATGCACCATGTAATCTCATCCTGTGGCCTCCTGAGACCTTCAGGCCACACTTTAACAGAAAAATAATCTCCCGAGGAGCTGCAGAAATACTTACGAGAGTCTCTCACAAGGCGGGATGGAGCAGCTTGTAGGAAAAGGTCAGAAACAGCACCTTGCCCGCTCTTCCACATTCCTGTTTGCACTGGGACCTGCATCCTATTTTTAGGCATTACAAGAACAGCTTGCAGTGGTGCAGTACAGAAACAAAACCAATGTGATTTTCTAATGTTTATTTTAGTTTAGCGAGAACAATTAACCCGCCTTACCACAAATAGAACTGTCTGTTCGCAGTTCTACACAGTTCAGAATACAGGAAAGTTTTTGTTGAAAGAGTTACAGGTGATAAATAAATCTGTTTATCTGGAAAGCTGGTTTGCACCTGCAAGCTGCCCCCAAGGATTGTTCTCTGTCTGATGGGCTCAGTCCTGTCCAACTCTGCAAAACTGTCTGTACTGCACAGGAATGCAACATGGTCAGGGAGAAGAGAACCAAATAAAAACAGGTATATTTTACAGAAGATTGGTGTTTTTGACAATTTTTTCCCTCTCAAATGCTTTTCTACTTCTATTAAGGCTTACTATTCAGTGCACTTAGCTGGATAAGTTTCAACTTAGCCAGCTAAGTGGTGGTATCTGAATATCTGGTCAAATTCAGTGGCCACCACTTAGCCAGATAAGTACTTGTTAAGGGGAGGACGAGATGGGGGCATAATGGGCAGGATCTACTTATCTGGCTAACTTTAAAGGTGAATTTTAAAAGCCTGACACATGCATCAATTAGGGGATGTGCGAATATATTGGACCGGCGCACGCCGAATGGATTTTAAAAACCACCAGGGTACGTGTTTACACGCCACTATGTACACAAAGTTTCTAAAAAGGGGCAGGGCATGGGCGTGTCGGGGGCTGGCTTAAGAGATGTGCACATAAATACGCGCACTGGCGCACGCCTGAGTCATCTCCTGAGTAATACTTCTGCTATGAATGACACGTAAGTTGTATAACAAAAAATTCTAGGTAGATCAGCAGGATTTTAAAGGTCGGGGCTATCAGGGGAGAAGGGAGGCTATTAAACTAGGGGGTTTAATAACACGCGCACATGTATGCCTGTATATTATAAAACGGCCACGTCCCTGAGTGCAGGCCGACAAACATGCGCACATGTTTAAAAGCTACTGTCTTAGGTGGATAGGTAGAGATATTTTAAACTTACCCCGTGAAGGGTCTCATTTACTAAGCATTTCCCCCAGAGACACAGAATGGGAGAAAAGCCTTAGTAAATCAGGCCCTAATTTAGCAGGCTCCGATAGACCTGCTATTGAGTAGATCTAAAGTTAGCCGGATAAACGTATTTGACTAATGTAAAGTTATCCAGCGGCATGGCCATGCTACCGAATATCCCAGCTAAGTTAGCTAGCCGGATATGCTCATCTGGGTCCCTTTCCTAGCCCTCTAGCTTTTGAATATTTGAAAATCCAGAAAATGTAATAAAGCTCCAGGAAAACCTCCTTTTCTCCATTGCCCTGCCTTTCCCTAAGAATGTGTGACAAAAACAAATCACCCCCATCACCAAAACAGGCCATTTGCTAAATGGATTTGCATAGCTGAAAGGCAATGAAATGCTGCTCAGGCAAAGGTCATTTGGAGTGGCATATACCCAGACATCAGAGGATTCCTGTTCTACATGGGCTGGTCAAGCATGGCAGGACCTAAGCACACCACCCAGTATAAATCAGAACAATCTCTTTGCTGGATCCCTGAGTGCTCACTGGGGCCTCTGAAGTATTTGGATCATCCAAGTCGCCTAATTAAGAGAAAATTACATTGTGAATAGTTTCTTGCTGACTTGCTCTCTTGGGTTCAGTGATCCTCAAGCTGAAAGATTTTCATATCCAAATGAAATGTCACTTTAGACTTTCAGTTCTAGGGTTGGTGTGATAGATCAGTGGCAACTTCCATGTACATGAAGGTGACCTGGGTGCAATTCCCAGGTTAGGTCTTCTGTTCCCTGGGCTGGCCAGAGATGCTACGGAGGCACAGCTCCTGGAGGGGAGGGAGTCTCAGTAGATACACAATGGTGACACCTAGTGGCCATATGTAGTGTCCATGATTGAAGGTTTCAGTAGATGCCCCGGCATGTAGCCCCTAGCTGAGGACTATTGCTATTTAGTGTGGCCTAATTTTGGAAGGAGGGATATAAAATAGGGGAACTGCCTACCCCACTAGGTAGATGTCCATGAAATCTCATGGTGCTATAATTCAGAGCTGAGTCCAATTGAGCTGAGAGTTCAGGTAAAACTGTCAGGGAAAAAAATATAGGCCAATAGGCAGAGCAAAACCCTGGTTGGTAATCACAGTTATAAAGTTGTCTTATAATAAAAATAAGGCATTATCTATGTATGCTTCCAAGTCACATCTGCTCAGTAGCAACTAAAAATTACTTTTGCTCCATAGCCAATTAAAACATACCGAAAAATCTAACACACAAATTAGCATATGAGTTCTTGCCTCAGGAAACATCACTACATGAAGGACTCTTCTTGTGGGACAACATTTCCGGAAAGAACACATCCTGAACTTTGCATTCCATTTTCACTCTGTGGTCACATACTGTGCAAAAGGGTTTTTTTTATTTAGTTTTTCAAAATACTCAATGAGCAGATTCTGTTTCTAGAGGAAAAATGCTTAGTAAATGACCCCCTTAAGTTGCCTGCCAAGAGGACTAAAGAGCAGTGTCCTCTTCCCATATTGTAATATTAAAATGTGAACAAATTCAGAGACCAATCTATGTCCTTCATTCTGTATCAAAATTCTTGGTCCGAGTGCAGCAGCTAAAAGTCATTACTTTCATATTGATCACAGCCATTTTGCATACAGGGGAATTACTTTATTGCGACAATGATAAGCACATAAAAGATAAAATGTGACTGATGAAAGCAGCACAGTTAAACACTATTAGACATACTTGAAGTGCTTTGGGGTGAACATTTAGAAATGTGTCCCATATAAGAGCATAGCAGAATAGTAACGTACCATTCCACTCTACAAAATGTTTCATATCAAGAGCCTTGTTCCACGGGTGGTGAGTTTATATTGAAAATAATTTAAATGAGCTATTTTTTTTTTCCAGTGAATTAGTGAACTTTTCAGACTCTCTCTTTGCACTTGTCTTTGGCTGCTCAAAGGTGGGAGGTTCAGTCAACTGAAAATATTTGTTCAGCGTTTTGCTTTAGGGAACAGCAGACATGGTTAAGTCCCAGCTCTGTGCAATTACATGCTAGGGCTAGAAAAAGTTTAAGATGGTATTTACCTATCTGAGCAGCTGAGAAAAGCACTTTCTGCTCAGACAGAGGCTGTCCCATCTGAAATAATATTTCACCGGCACAAATTGTAAATTAGTCACACAGCTGAGCTTACTGTTCTTGGATCAGATGAGCCCAGAAATATGCACCCTATCAGTTCTCCCTCTCCACTTGATTAATGAAAACATTATGCAGGATTTGGGCAGATTTTCTATGGAAAAGGAAACGGGAAAAGGCCTGGTGTTTACATAGCATTCCTTAAATCCCATCTCCTTTGACCGCAGCGTTCATGCAATGCAACTACTGAAAGATATAAAAAGAAAAAAAGAGGAAAGAAGTTGGAATCCTTTCTAATCCTAACAGTGAAACCTCGCTCTGTGTATGTTGGACATTGTTTTACTGAGGCTGAGGGATCAAATGTGGAGAAGTAGAACAGGAGAAATGCATTTCCATCTGTAGGTCATACTGGGACTACTCACTAGCACCGACAGTAGGGATGTGCATTTAAGGAAACCATTAGCAGGGTCTATGCTGGAGCTAAAGAGATGGAAGCCAATGGTCTCCAAGCAGCGCTAGATTTAAGAGCTGGGCATAGGTACTTTCTTTTTTAACTGATGAAATGTCCTTTGCACAGTTTCAGTTTGTCACCCAATGCTAAAATTTACACTTTGATAAAAACTCAAGGTTGTGCAAGCCAAAAAGATCTGCAACATTTCCCTGGATGTTTTATTCACTGTTATTTAAATGGCAAAATGACAGAAACAGGCAGACATTTTTTTGTGTTAATATTAGGTAGGTCATGTAAAAGGCTATTTTGTCTTTATGGGTGCCATATTTTTGCCCAAATCTTAAATCTGGCCCTCGATTTTGAACAATTTTCATAATGTTGGCCAGCAATATTTTTAGGGAGGGACTTTTGCTTGCAAAATATCATTTCATCATTTGCATTCACAACACCACAAACCTGAACAAAATTTTGTTATGTATTTTATTGATGCCTTCCTTGTCATTCTGTCAAATCCAGGTCCACGACTTCTGCCTCTGCACCCAATTTGACCTTTGAACCCAATTTGACCTTTGAACATAAGAGATGCCATGTTGAGTTACTCCAAGGTCCATCATCCAGTCCAGCATCTACAGTGGACAGTCTGGCTCACAAGTACCTGGCAGATCCCACAAAATAGAGATAGCAGGGGCTTTCTTTATTCTACCTGGCTAATAATGCTTTATGAACTTTTCCTCCATGAACTTCTCCAAACCCCTTTTAAACTTTTCTGTGCTAGTAGCCTTGACCACTTTCTCTGGTAATAGATTCCACAGATTGATTGTGCACGGCGTGAAAAAGTATTTTCTACGATTTGTATGTAATTCTGTTGTTTGCTAGTTTCATGGAGTGTTCCCTTGTTTTTAGTATTATTTGAAAGGGTAAATAACTGTCCTTTATTTACCTTGGGTTTCAGGCCAGCTCCCACCACTCTGTCCTCCCTTTGACCCTCTGCAAACTCTCCACCAGCCAACAAACTCTCAACCAAGCCAACAGCAGGACCCTTCCTTACCTGCTCCTGGATCAGTGTACAGTGTTTGTTGTACGCAACTCCGCTAACTATTCTGGCTAAGTTAGATCATGGCTTAGCAAGCATGGAGTTGCACTATTGACAGAGCAACAGCATGCTATTAACAGGCCACCTGTAGCGTAGCATTTCTTTCACAACACAACATTGTCTTAGCTATCTTGGCTATCCAGGTTTGGTGTGTGGGATTTGGGGGAAGGTAGCTGGCTGGAGGCTTGGCTATATCTCTTTTACATAGATTGGGTGGTGGAGGGAAGGACAGATAGGAGCCTGATGCAACAGTGGGTTTTTTTTTGTTATCGTAGTGGGTGGAAGACAACACAAAATATGAAATAAAAAAACATGAGCAGAATGATGCGATGACACAAATCTATTTTTTTTCAAAACACATCTCTTAATATGTACCTAGAGCTTCAACAACCTTGGTTTCAAATTGTTTTGATATAAATTTCAGTTAATTTGAGAAACAAGAAAGTAAAAGCAATTGAGCTCAACTTTTTGTATGCCCTGAATGTATTTTAATAATATTATAGTAACTAGGGATGTGAATCGTTTTTTGACAATTTAAAAAATCGTCCGATATTTTTTTAAATTGTCAAAAATCGTTAGAGTGTGCGATATAATAGAAATTCCCCCGATTTATCGTGAAAAATCGTAAATCGGGGATTTGGGGGGAGGGCGGGAAAACCGGCACACCAAAACAACCCCTAAACCCAGCCTGACCCTTTAAAACTAAACCCTTACCTTCCCCCCACCCTCCCGAACCCCCCAAAACTTTTTACGAATACCTGGTGGTCCAGTGGAAGCCCCGGGACTGATCTCCCGCTCTCTGGCCATCAGCGCCATTTTGATGTCACTAATAAAAATGGCGCCGATGGCCCGATAAAAAAAACCCCACTGACCCTTTAAAAATCGACCCATTAGCTTCCCCCACCCTTCCGACCCCCCCAAAAACGTTTTAAAATTACCTGGTGGTCCAGTGGGGGCATGGGGAGCGATCTCCCACTCTCAGGCCATCGACTGCCACTAATAAAAATGGCGCCAATGGCCCTGTGCCATTGGCCGGCCCCTGTCACATGGTAGGAGCACTGGATGGCCGACCATGGCCCGCGCCATTTTTAAAGATGGCGCGGGCATGTGACATACCCTTACCATGTGACAGGGGCCGGCCAATGGCACGGGTACCCTGTCACATGGTAAGGGCAAAGGGCCATCGGCACCATTTTTATTAGCTAAGTCGATGGCCTGAGAGCGGGAGATCGCTCCCCGCGCCCCCACTGGACCACCAGGTAATTTTAAAATGTTTTTTGGGGGGGGGGTCGGGAGGGTGGGGGAAGCTAAGAGGTTGGATTTTTATTTATCGGATCGAGCGCAGCCGATAAACAAAAACCCAATCGGGCCGGACGATAAAAATTTTAAGATTTGAATCGGAACCTGAACTGATCAGATTCAGGTTCCGATTCACATCTCTAATAGTAACATAGTAGGCAGCAGAAAAAGACCAAATGGTCTATCTAGTCCACCCAGCAAGTTTCTTATGCTAGTAACTGCCACTCCATGCAGGTTTCCCCAAGACTTATGTTACGGGCAGCAATATTTAGAAAATTACTGCTATCAATATTTTTATGGGCTGAGTAGCCTTCTTAATTCAGACAATGATGTTTGAACGTGCTTTGCTTTTGGACTTGGCCAAAGAAGCAGTCCTGTGCTTTATCCCTTATGTCTGCATATCAGTACCTGGACTGTAAAAGTTGGGGCCCAGTGATGGCTATCTTCTGAACTCAATGCCCCTTTTCCTTGAGGTCAAAGCAAAGAGAGATGTTGCAGTTGCATAACAAGCATTAAGGCTAATTGGTTAAGGGTAGTAATCCCTGTGCCTTCTGTTAAGGGTAGTAACTGCCGCTCTGTGCAGGTTACCCCCATACACCCTTTCCTTCATTTCCACTGGCCTTTAGGGATCCAGTGTTTATCCCATGCCCTTTTGAATTTGTTTACTGTTTTTGTCCTCACCACCTGTTCTGGAAGGGCATTCGAGGCAACCACCATCCTCTCTGTGAAGAAATATTTCCTGATGTTGGTTCTGAGTTGTCCCCCCTGGAATTTCATTTCATGACCCCTCTTTCTATTATCTGCTTTCCAACGGAAAAGATTCCAAGTTCATGCATCATTAAACCTTTCAGGTATCTGAAGGTCTGTATCATTTCTCCCCAGCACCTCCTCTCTTCCAGGCTATACATATTCAGATCCTTCAGCCTCTCCTCATGAGTCATTTGATGGAGACCCCCCACCATTTTGATCGCCTTGCTTTGTACACCTTCCATCCAGTCCTTATCCTTTTTGAGCTGTGGGATCCTACTGGAGTCAGTTTTTGTTACTTTTTGCTGAGGATGTATATAGAGGTTAAGCCGTATGGATTCAGAGTTTTCACCCAGACATGTTTGAAGGCTACAGGCCAACCTCTGAGTGAACTCCTGCTTGCTGTCTTGCACTGTGAAATGTTTATGAATAGGCAAGAATGTTTATTTAGTTATTCCACTAAGTCTATGATGACAAGGCAAGCAATTAACTTATACTAAAGCCTGAGAGAGAGAATCAAGGCTGCTCAGCTATGTCTGAAAAGCTGATAAGAACTCAGAGGGAGGGAACGCTGTTGCATTTCACAAGCATTTGAAATGTATTAAGGGGAGGCAGCAAGAAAGAAAGAGGAAGAGAGAGAGCCCTGGATGTGATGGTACGGCTGATCCTTTGGAAATGTAAGGTTTTTATATCTATGTAGTAATTGCTATTATCTACCGTTACTTCTTCTATGTGATCTGATTTTATTTGTTCTATCCTCCTACTACTCAAATAAACTTTCTTACCTGGAACCATGACGTACTGAATCCAAGTTTGTGTGTGGCTCTCTGTGTAGGGGATAAGCCCCTGGGTATAATCCCAGTATTTGTGTGTTTATTTGAGATTAGCCCCCAGGTCAGAGCCCCTGGGCAGGATTCCAGTGTGCACGCTCTGAACCTGTAACAGAATTGGCGCTGAGGATGGGATATTCCAGGTGAAAGGTTTATATGAGCCTTTAATTTGTGCCTGTGTATTCCTTGATCTTTTAGTGTGAAGGGCTGATTTGTTTATTTTGGGACCATCTAGTTTGGGTTAAGAATTTTTCTTGTAAGCTGCAGAAAACAGGGGCCCCTGAAGCAGGTTTACGAAACACGCACTGTGTCGGGCCGTGCATCAGTGCCATATGCGAAAAGAAACGATAAGCGTCTTTTGCTATTTCTGTTTTAGAAAAATAAATAATTAACATCATTTAAATAGGAGAGGTGATGTTAAGGGTAGTAAAGAGGAGAGCCCAGTGATTATATTTGAGAGTGGGTACATAGTCACTTTGGTAACAAATGAAGATATTGGTTTACCATAATAAGTGAACGCTTTATTGATAAAGCTCTTTATACATAAAAAAAGCGTGATACCCTTGGCTCACTTATGAGGGTTTCTCACTTTCTAAATAATTATGTTTCCTAACGTGTGGTTTCAAGTTTTCAAAAATAAGAATAAGCAGAGCACAGCCTTAATATGGCTACTGTTAGATATTACAAGTGTTTGGTCACAACGTCTTAAGATGTTGACAGATAACTTCTCCTGTTTCAATTTATCTTCTGCCCAGTTGGCAGAAGATAGACAACGCTATGAGCAGCGTGAGGCTGATTTAATTGAGAAGCTAAAAATTTCTAATATCCAGAATGAGGCTTTAAAGTCTGAAGTTACAAGTTTAAATAAACAGTTACTTAATAAAGATGAAGAATTAGAAATTCTTTGGGAACATTTGTGTTATTTGTTTAATATGCTCCTTGTTATACCTTTTGCTTAATTGTTAAGAACTTTGATTTTGATGATTTTATTTTTGTAATCTCTTAGCCTCAGGTACAAAAATTTTAGATTGTAAGCCCTTTTAGGGGATAGTGAATTACCTATTGTACCTTATTGTAAACCGATGTGATATCTCTTTTTGAAATGAACATCGGTATATAAAAATCGTAAATAAATAAATAAACATTGTAAACCCAAATCCTCCTCTGATTATAAGAATGAAAAAGAAGGTGATATAAAGACCGCTGCAGACAGGGGAGCAAATAATCCAGAAGAGAGAGAGAGAGAGAGAGTATGGGTGAGAGAGAGTGCACCGTACCTGTATGTGATGGTACGGCTGATCCTTTGGAAATGTAAGGTTTTTATATCTATGTAGCAATTGTAATTATCTACCGTTACTTCTTCTATGTGATCTGATTTTATTTGTTCTATCTTCCTACTGCTCAAATAAACACTTTCTTACCTGGAACCATGACGTACTGAACCCATGTTTGTGTGTGGCTTTCTATGTAGGGGATAAACTCCTGGGTTCAAGCCCCCAGGTATAATCCCAGTATTTGTGTGTTTATTTGAGATTAGCCTCCCCCCAGGTCAGAGCCCCATGGCAGGATACCAGTGTGCACGGTCTGAACCTGAAACAGCTCCAGAACTGAACACAGTTCTCCAGGTGAGGCCTCAATAAGGCCCTGTATAAGGGCATTAATTTATCACCTCCTTTTTCCTGCTGGTTAGTGGTTATTCCTCTCTCTAAGCAACCCAGCATTCTTCTCGCTTTATCTATTGCCTTGTTGCATTGCTTCACCACCTTCAGATAATCAGAAACTATTACCTCACGGTCCCTGTCCCAGTCTGTGCCCGCTCGACTTTCACCCCCATCACATACAGCTCTTTTAGATTACCGCAACCAAATTGTATGACTCTGCACTTCTTGGCATTGAATCCCGGCTGGTGAAAGTTTGTCCGGTAAGTTTAAACAGAAGAGGTGGCTTTTCCCTCTCACCCACTGAAAAATCACTATACCGTTTTTATTGTATTAATAAAAGTTTAATGGTAAATCATTCCTGAAATTTATATTGCTTTTCAACTTTTTGGGGGATTTTTTTTAACTTATTAAAAACAATTGTTCCATATGATTTAGAGATTCCTCCGTATAATATCAAATCTAATGTCCAAGAATCATTGTGCTCATAAGTTTGGAAAGTGAACTACATCTCTCTCTCATTTTTACAGGAGAGCGGGTAAATGTCACCTTTTGTATGTATCAACGAATAGTGGCATAACAGTTTACTGACATGCCGATCAATAAACCTGCTCGCTCTTCCATTCTGGAAGGATGAAGGCTTATGGGATCGCTCTGTCTGTGTGTCCTCCTGCAGCATCCAATTACTTTTGTATTTGATATCCTAGCCACACCAAGTTTTCAGGACATGTCAGGGGTATCTTTTTTAGGATCTCTCTCTATATCTCTATCTAGGACCTGCTCATCTCAGAAAGCTCTACATGTCCTATTAGCTCTGCATGGAGCTTCTTGCATTTTAGCACTAGAAGATTCTTATAGCAGAAATGTTTTACACGACATCTGTTAATTTTTTCTTCATGCAAAGGCAGGAACAAACGGGTAATAGGAATTTGCGGTTAGAACAAACTGGAAAATATTGTATATTTTTTAATGAACTAGGGCTGGAAAAATTGTCTGCAAATGAAGGAAGATTCTGTTGAAATGGGTCCCTAGTAAATACCATTCATGAAGCTTAGACAAAGTATCCCTATCAACGAAGATGGTCCAAAAAATATAACTAAGCTCACTGGAGCATGATATTGAAATTAATTTTTTAAAACCAATGGGGCAGATTATATAAATCTGCGCACACGCGTACTTTTGTTCGCGCACCAGGCGCGAACAAGAGTACGCGGGATTTCAATAGATACGCACGTAGCCGCGCGTATTCATTAAAATCTGGGGTCAGCGTGCGCAGGGGGGGTTTGGGGTAGGTTTTCGGGGGGTACGCGCGTATCTTACGCGCGTACCCCTTTGAAAATCTACCCCTAAGGGAACTGAGAACAAAGCTTTTTTTGTAGGCAATGATTTACCTTTAAGGAATGCCTGCCTTCTAATTATCATGGACAATAATTAGGGGTAAGAATTTTGAATGCAGACATCACAAGTTTAAAGTGTTCCCTCAGCATGTTGCAGGACTATGGCAGATATTCAAAGATCCAGTGACTCGTGCATGTATTTATCTTGATAATATGAATGTTTCTCGACCTAGAGAAGCTTTGGAGATCTAGAGGTAAAGCTTCCTCATAAAACAAGTTTGATTTTAATCAATTATCATTCAGTTGTCTTCAAAATAGGTGTATATTACCTTAAATTAAATGTCAGAAATCACTGGAGTGCAAACACAATATTTCTCAGGCTAGCTTTCCTTTCCCTTGATGTTGGATATCCTTTCAGTGCTTTAGAATCTGTGAACTTGTAAGACAAAAGAGAACAAGGCTATTAATCTGTCAAGGTATGTGCGCCTTGGTGGTGGGTGACATGCTACAGGCATCTCATTTCCTCATTTTTATGGCATGTAAAGCAGGATCATAGAACTCTGAATTTAAGCTTAAGCCTATATTTTCTTTTAGCAGTTTTTCAATTTCTTGGCAGGAAATGTGTCTAATGTTTCCTCCATTGCAAACTCTCTGTCCTTATGTCTTCCCTTCTAGGCCTCTTCTAAAAGCCATCATGTAGAACCATCGGAAATTTCTACCTCATGGCAGTTTTTCTGTTTTTTTGGGTTTTTTTCTGTTTGGACGCTACCTCCTGCTTTTTTGGATTTCCAGCTCAATTGTAACCTGAGCTAACTGGGCTATCGTGCCATGAGTCTTCATTAGCAGCTACCAGTGATACATCCCATTTTATGACCCCTTCCCATTCAGTCGAGCCATCACAGTGACAATCCTCAACCTGAGATAATCTTATTGCAGTTTCCTCCTGCATGTACACTATATATTCTTATATTAATCAGTAGTTGTAAAATGGCTGGGTCTCCCTCCTTCCTGAGAAATATGAATGTGACTTTCACTGTGTTCCAGTTCCAGTTGACCCAAGGAGTAAGGGTTGAGTTTGGTAGCAAAACCCACATCTTCTGCTAAACCATTTAGCTGGCCCATGTTGGACAATCTTTGTAAGATTATAAAACAGCAGAAGAGTAGCTGTTGACTTTTATCACATACCAATTAATTGAAGATTTATAGACAGCACCACCACAAAATATATTGGGAAGTCATATAGACACATGTGAAATATATACAAATTCATGTACTTACAAGTTACTAAGCTTTGCACAGAACTCTTTGCATTGTGAACAAGTTTATCATAACTTGTATTACATAAAGGTGCTAAAGAGGTGGAAATTGCTAGGGATGTGCAGGTCAACTGATTTTTGTTTTGGCTTGTTTCTGTTTCATTTTCCGTTTCTTTCATGTTTGAAATTTATGCATGTAGTTCCTTAGTAAAGTGTACTAAGAACCAGATTTTAAAATGAATTAACATGCTTTAAATTGGTTTTTACATATGTAAATACACTTTACCCATGTAAGAGGAAGTTTGAAAATTGCAACAATATATGCCATTGAATTGCCCATAGGATAGTCACATGGAAGTGCACTTTGGGGTAGATTTTCAAAGGGGTACGTGCGTACGATACACGCGTACCCCCCGAAAACCTACCCCAAACCCCCCCTGCGCACGCCGAGCCTATTTTGCATAGGCTCGGTGGCGTGTACAAGCCCCGGGACGCGCTTAAGTCCCGGGGCTTGCATGGAGGGGCGTGTCGGGGGCGTGTCGGGGGCGTGCCACGAGTGACGCAGCGTTTCGGGGGCAGGCCTGGGGGCATGGCGCTGGCCCAGGGGCATGGTCGAGGCCTCCGGACCAGCCCCCGGGTCGGATGATGGCGCTCCAGCAGCCCGCTGGCACGCGCAGATTTACGCCTGCTTTCTGCAGGCGTAAATCTGCCAACAAAGGTAGGGGGGGTTTAGATAGGGCTGGGGGGGTGGGTTAGGTAGGGGAAGGGAGGGGAAGGTGAGGGGAGGCGGAAGGAAAGTTCCCTCCGAGGCCGCTCCGATTTCGGAGAGGCCTCGGAGGGAACAGGCAGCGCGCGCCGGGCTCGGCGCGCGCAGGTTGCACAAATGTGCACCCCTTTGCGCGCGCCGACCCCAGATTTTATAAGATACGCGTGGCTACGCCCGTATCTTATAAAATCCAGCGCACTTTTGTTCGCGCCTGGTGCACGAACAAAAGTACGCCCGTGCGTACATTTATAAAATCTACCCCTTTATGCGCATAAAAGGCTTTTAAAATTGCTACAATAGTATGCTACATTTACACGTATAACTCCTGATTAGGGTGCACAAAGGGTTTTCTGTGAATGTAATCACAAACTGCATACAAACTTTCAAAACAAATGCAAATGAAAATTTTCACTCTTTTCAGAGGCATTGATGATTTGGTTTGTTACAAGCAGAATGGACAAGGCACTGCTGATTCAGTTTGTTTTATTCAGAATGAACCAAAAATTGGCTTTTGTTCCAAAAAATGCGTTTCAAATACACATCCTTATAAATTATACTATAACATAGAAACAGGAATGACAGCAGAAAAGGACAAAATGGTCCATTCAGTCTACCCAGCAAGCTTATGGTAGTATCTGCTGCACCATACAAGTCACCCCTAGACTTATCAGTTTCCCAGACTGGTTGCTAATTGAATCCAGTTCCCCATTATGCCTTGCCGTTGAAGCAGAGAGCAATGTTGGAGTTGCATCAAAGTATCAGTTGTTTGTAACTAAGGAGTAGAGATGTGCTTCCGGTAAAAATTTCGTGTCAGGCTTCATTTCAGGGCCCCCCACAGGAATTTCGTTTTTCCCGTTCGGTGTTTTTTTGGGGGGGCCCCCTGATTTTCGGGTTAGTGTGCACTATCGGGATTTAGCGCACACTAACTAAAAAATGAATTTTTTTCTGAAATTTTGGAAAAAAAAATCAATCGTCTTTCAGTTCTCCCGAACTGTTCCGAATTAGGAAATTATGTTGACATTGCCTAATTCAGGAAAAACGATTGCACATCCCTAATAAGTATCTTAGCTAAATCTTTGAATGAACACATTGATTACAATTTACATGTGGTTAGTGTAAAGTACAAAATAATTACAAACTATGTGAAATATACTTTTAGCTGTTGCTTTATCACAAATACGGATTATGGTATATGCTATTATTAGGTAGGGATCGATAGCTATTACAGGATTCACAGGCAATACCAAATTCTTAGATTGCCACAGATATAGAAATGCTATACATACTACCTAGGAAAACGTTCATAAAATTCATACAATTCATGAAAAGGCAACTTTCTCATTCTTGAGCTACAGAGGCATAACCATATGAGAAATGTTGCCAGAACAAACATACAACCCAGAGATGATAGATGGTGGGATATGAAGGAGGTAGTGCTACTGATGATAACACTGGTGCATGGTCATTGGTTATGGTAGTGTAATTGGTAGAAATGTATGATTGTAGTAGTGGCAGATATAGGATTTGTAGAATCTGGTAATGATAATGATTCTTTGATAATTATATAAAATCCTTCTAGTGAATTTTTAAAAACCTGCTAAGCAGATAATTTTATCTAAACATACATAATATAGTAACATAGTAATGATGGCAGAAAAGGACCAAAATGGTCTATCCAATCTATCTAGCAAACATCTTATGGTAGTATCTGCCACACAGTGCAGGTTACCCCCATGTTTCTTTTTTACTGGGTGATAAGCCTTCTTGAAAATTCAAACAGTGCTGCTTGACATGCTTTGCTTATGGACTTGGCCGTAGAAGCAGTCCTGAGTTTCTTCCCTTATCCCTGCATATCAGAAACCCAGACCAAAAAAATCAGGACCTATGTTGGTTGTTGTCCGAATCCAATTCCTCTTTCCACCCCCCCCCCCCCCCACCCCCCAACCATAAAAGTGGAGACTGATGTCGCTTTTGTGTCAAAGGAATCAAGGGTTAAGGATTGTAATCACATGCCTTATGTTAATGGTTTTATATGCTACTCTGTGTAGGTTATCCCCATGCTTATCAGTTTCCCAGACCGTAAGTCAGGGCTCTCATTGGTTGTTGTCTAAATCCAATTCCCTTTTAACCCATGTCAATGAAGCAAAGACCAATATTGCAGTTTCATCAGCGTATCAAGACTTATTGGTTAAGGGTTGTAATTCCCATACCTTCTGTTAAGGGTAGTAACTGCTGCACCAGAAACTTACCACTAGCACTCTTTTCTTCATTTCCATCCTCTAGCCTTTAGGGATAACACAGTGTTTATCCCATGTCCCTTTGAATTCATTGACTGCTTTCTTCTTCATCACCTCCTCTAGAAGGGCATTCCAGGCATCCACCATACTCTCTGTGAAGAAATATTTCCTCATGTTGGTTCTGAGTCGTCCCCCTGGAGTTTAATTTCATGATGCCTAGTTCTACTGATTTTTCCAATGGAAAAGGTTTGAAGTTCATGCATCATTAAAACATTTCAGGTACTTAAAGATCTGTATCATATCTCACCTATATCTCAGCTCTCTTCCAGGGTATACATATTTAGATCCTTTGGGGCTCTCCTCATAAGACTTCCAATATTGGCCCCACACTATTTTAGCCACACTTCTCCAGACCACCTCCATCCTGTCTCTATCTTTTTTGAGATATGTTCTCCAGAACTGAATGTAGTACTCCAGGTGAGGCCTCACCAAGGATCTGTACAGGGGCATAATTTCCTTCTTACTGGTTATTCCTCTTTCTAGCAGCCCAGCATTCTTCTGGCTTTAGCTATCATCTTGTCACATTGCTTCACCATTTTCAGATTGCCAGACACTATTACCCCAAGATCTCTCTCTTGCTCCAGGCACATCAGTCTTTCACCCCCCATCATATACAGCTCTTTTGGATTACCACATCCCAGATGCATGGCTCTGTACTTCTTGGCATTGAATCCCAGCTGACAAGTCTTCAACCACTCTTTAAGCTTTCTTAAATCACTTTTCATTCTCTCTACTCCTTCAGGCATGTCCACTCTGTTGCAGATCTTAGTATCATCCACAAATAGACAAAATTTACCTTTTATCTCTTCCAAAATGTTGCTCACAAAAATATTGAACAGAACTGATCCCAACACCAATCCCTCTTGCACTCCACTTAACATGGTTCTCTCTTCAGACATAGGTTCCTTCCATTTAGCATTACATATCATCCCCTATCAGTCAACCAGTTTATAATCCATGCCACCACCTTAGCTCTAACTCCCAAGCTTTTCATTTTATTTACAAGTCTCCTATGGAGGACCATAGCAAAGGTTTTGCTGAAATCCAAGTAGATTACATTAGGCGCTCTTCCTTGATCTAGTTCTCGTCACCCAATCAAAATAATCAGGTTTGTCTGACAGCACCTTCCCCCGGTGAATCAATGCTGCCTCGGGTCCAGCAACCCACCCAATTGGAGATAGTCTCCATTAATTTTCCCACTAACGTGGTAAGACTAACCGGCCTATGTTTTCCAGCCTCCTCTCTGCTACCAGTCTTGTGAAGTAGGAAGACCACTGCTCTTCAATCCCATGGCACCACTCCCATTTTAAGTGATCTATTGAAGAGATCCTTCAACAAATCCATCAGTATATCTCTGAGCTCCCTCAGTATCCTGGGATGTACCTCATCCAGCCCCATGGCCTTTTTCACTTTCAGTTTGCCTAGCTTTTCCCATACATTCCGTTCTGTAAACAGAGTTTCGTCTACCATATCACCATCTGCAGTCTTCCCAACCAGCAATGGTCCTTCAAGGTTCTTTTTAGTGATCATTGAACTGAAGAATTTGTTTAATATTTCTGCCATTTCTTCATCTCTCTCCACATATTGCTTCTAGTCACCTTTCAATTTCATTATACCACTTCTGTCCTTTCTTCTTTCTCTGATTTATCTGAAAAATGTTTTGTAACCTTGCGATACCTCTTTGGCAATCCTTTCTTCTGCTAGACCTTTTGCTTTCCTTATTTCTTTTTATTTTCTCCCAGTTTTAATTGATATTCATCCCCTTTTTTAAAATTTATACTTCTTGAATGTTGCTCTTTTTGCCTTTATTTTTTCAGCCACTTCCTTTGAGAACCAAATATGTTTTTTCTTTCTCTAACTCTTGTTTATTTTTCTTACATATAGATCATTTGAATTCCTGGCTCAAAACCTGGTGTAAGGAAAGTGGTTTTAGATACATTGGAGGCTGAGACTGTATATGGAACAATTAAAGGTTATATGGTAAGGATCATCTACATTTGTCTATAGCAGGAAAGAGGATGTTAAGTGAAAATTTCATATCCTACATTATCAGGCATTTAAACTAGAAAGCAGGGGTTGCAGGACTGGCCAGTGAACTTGGTAGGTCAACCCCAAGCAAAACAGGAAGAGGGAAAAGAAAGTAACAACCAATCAGTTAAAAGATGCAGAAAAGACTAGAAAGAACAGCTGGAAAAGTGACCATAAATACCCATAGTCCGGGCAATAAAATCACAACTCTGCAGGCCCTAATGGTAGAGCTGGATTTGGACAGTGCTGCTGTTAAGGACACATGGTTCACAGAGTCTGATTGGGATATGGCCAACCTGGACTATAACTTAAGGAAGGACAGAGAGGAAAGAAAAGGGAAAAGAGTAATTCTTTATGTCAAAGCAATATTCAAGCATCTGAATTGCAAGGGACATGGGATAGAGAAGAACATTATGGGTAGTCCTTAAAAAAAAGAAGATAGTTCTTCATTTTTACTGGTGTGATCTATAGGCTTCTTTCTCAAATAGAGAACTGGACAGAGATCTGATCAAAAACATCCAAATGGTGGGACAGAAGGTTGCTTGTTGGAGATTTTAATCTTCTGGATGTGGATTGGAATATCCCTTCTACAGAATCTACAGGAACTAGATAGTGTATGCCCTTCAAGGGACTCTGCTCGAACAAATGGTAATAGCACCCATGAGGGAGGGTGTGGTACTCTATCTAGAGCTCACTAATGGGGATAATATCTCTAATGTTCAGGTAGGGGATCACCTGAGCACTAGTGATCATCAGATAGTATGGTTTGATATCATGAATAGGACTTTGCCAAAATGGGGACATACCTGGAGGACGATCTGGAAGACTGGGAGAAAATGGGTGAGGTGGAACAACAGTAGGCCAAATTAAAAGGAAATATTACAAATGAAACAAATCGTCCCTTTCCCATTAACAGATAATATTCTGAAAAGGCAATAGTCATTTTCATGTCTCTAATCCCTAGATTTTGGAATCTCTCTGTACTCTATTGACACCATTTCTAGTGAGGTCATTGGTCCCCAGATAGATGATAACATTGATTTCAGTATCCTTACTTTCTTCTATAATTGCTTTGACCACCTGGTTTGCATTTCAATTAGATGAAAATCCTGGAAGGCATTTAACTGTTGTGTCCCCATCAAATTGAGTTCTCAAATTGGTTCCTCTGATGACTGAGTCTCCCAACAGAAGAAGCTTTGTTTTATGAAATTTGATCATGTTGAAGGGCTCCTGAGTGCATTGGGTGACCACTTCCATTTCAGACATCACTTCATATTCTATTGCTGGGCATCCTTATTTTCCAATGCAGAAAATGCATTATGTAAGGGTAACAATGGGGAGAGTGGGTGTCATCACAGGCCTTGATCTGCCAGAGCCCACTATAATAGAATTATTCCTGGGTTTCTGAATACCTGATGTCTAACTTCTCTGTGGGAGTAGTGGCGAATATACAGGATGCATCAAAGTTGGTGAAACTGGGCATCTCAGAGCCACAGGTCCTGTTCTACCAGAGCCCACTATAAACCAATTAAGCCTGGGTTTCTGAATCCTCTGTGGAGGTCAGAGAGAGATTCTGGAAGCTAGAAGGAAGGGGAGGTTATTTGAAACTTGGATAATTTCTCTTTTAGGTGAAATAGCTCCTTATTCATTGCAGACAGCTGAAGGAAAATTGGACTACTCTTAATTCTCCAAATGATAGGCCTTGGGACATAAGTACTGCAATTGCTGCACTGAATAAAGGACATTTTGCTAATAGTGACTAATAAGTTGTGAGATTGATATTCCGGTCCTAAATTATTCACTTAGTTCTTTCAAGGCCTTAGATTAAGAAGAAAATACCCTAGGGGTAGGAAGGAGAGGGGGAGGTGGGAGGGATTATATATTGGGTAAAGTTATATTAAAATTAGACTTTAAACTTAGTGAATCAGGAACAGGAACCAGTTAAGCTGTTCAACCCTCAGCCAGCCCACATGTGCCTTCAACTAGGATTAGGAGGCCTTTGTTGAATTCCTCTTGCTGTGCAACTGATTATAAACCACAAATATATTTATCTTCAGATGAATTTTAGCCAAACCTAACTGATTAGGTTTCTGATTGAAAATATATAATTTTAGCCAGACAAAATTTATCTGGGTAAATTTAGTTGGTTAGCTCTGTATACTTTGCTGACTGGCTAAATGATAATCCTACCCTGGAAACAGATCCAAAGTTGCTCCTTTTCTAATCCATTAAATTTGCTTTGCAATTTTATGCAGACAAATTTAGACATCTAACTTCTAAAGCTAGTGATATAAATGTGTTTTAGTCTTTAGGCAGTTCCACTCTCAGGGGTCAATTTTAAAAGCATTGCTCACCCTAAATTGCCCAGTGCCCACATCTGCATCTATGTGGGCTGCATGTGAACAATGCAAATTTTAAAAACCATGATTTACGTGCATATATACGCGTGCATGAGCAAAAAAAAAAAAAAAAAAAAAAGGAGGGCATAACTCTACTGCCGCTCCTGCTGAGGAGCAATTCTGCAGATTTTGCTTTATAGGGCTTACAGGACATGGTGATGGGTCTAAAGGATGAAGAACCAGAGAGGTCTGGATGACTGAGATTGACTGGGCAAACTGATGGACTAATAGGAAAAACTGAGAAAGTCTCTTGTGCCAGCATGTTTTAAAATCCACTTACATATTTGTATAAAAGCTGGCAAAGTCCTATGGAAGATATGCTTGGTAGGTTTGCTCAAGTATCTTCTTAAAATTAGGAGCACTCTTTTTTTTTTGTAATTAAAAATTTTTATTGAAGGTCAGCGAGCAAAACAAACAAAGGGGCCAATGGAATAATGTTTGCGGAAAGCCATGCAATATGTAAATTAGGGGGTCGCACTAGCAAGGAGGCGCTAGGGTTGCTTGCGCGACCTTAGATCCTCCTTGCTAACGCGACCCACTGCGGCTGCCGGTTATGAAGACCGACGCCGGTAAACTCGGCCTCCGTTTTCATAACTCAGTTTTTTCTGCTTTTCTGTACTTCTTTTACCTGCGCTCAGCTATTAACGCCAGGCAGGCATTAATATCTGAGATGCACATTTATTTTTTTGCATTGGAGTGAATGAGTAAAAGCCTCATTCACATGCATTTGCATGTGATGAGCGCTAACTCATTCAGTCTGCGTTGGTCCCGCGTTAAATAGGTGCTAATTCTCCTATTTAGGAGGTGGATTAGTGCCTATTTATCCCGCATCCGACTGGTTATACAGTGCACTCAGCCCAAAAGTTTACAACCATGAAATACGATACAATGAAATGACTCGCTTTTACTTAAACCAATGAGACCCTCCCCCTCACCTGCAGTCAATGCTAACAAAGAAATGCTGCACTAATCGCTTATTATCAACCTAATAAACGAAGCTTGACCGACGTGCCGCAAATGCGCAGTAGAGAGCAGCTCTACTGCGCATGTGCGGGCAAGCACGTCGGTCTCAGCGAGCGTCAGCTCATACAACATGGCGGCGGCGGTGGCGACGAGGAATGGTGGCGGCGAGCGGCAGCAGCGAAGATGAGGAGTGGCAGCAGCGGCGGCAGCGGCGAAGATGAGGAGCGGCAGCAGCGGCGAAGATGAGGAGCGGCAGCAGCAGCGGCGTCATCGAGCAGCCGCAGTGGTGGCAAAGACGAGGAGCGGCAGCAGCAGCGGCGGCGAAGATGAGGAGCCGCAGCAGCAGCGGCGGCGAAGATGAGGAGCCGCAGCAGCAGCAGCGGCGTCATCGAGCGGCAGCAGCGGTGGCGAAGATGAGGAGTGGCAGCAGCAGCGGAGGAGCGAGTGAGAGGGAGGGAGGAGAGAGAGAGGGAGGGACTGAGTGAGAGAGAGGGAGGGACTGAGTGGGAGGGAGTGAGCAGGAGGGGAGTGGACTGAGTGAGTGAGAGGGGGGAGGGAGTGAGAGGGAGGACTGTGAGAAGGGAGGGAGTGAAGAGGGGAGGGGAGTGGGACTGAGTAGTGAGAGGGGGAGGGAGTGAGTGGGGACTGGGGGAGGGAAGGGAGAGGGTAGGGAGTGAGGGGGGACTGATTGAGGAGGGAGGGAGTGAGTGAGGTGAGATGGAGGGAGGGGGGGGAGGAGTGCTAGTGGGACTGAGTGAGAGGGACTTGAGTGAGAGGGAGGGGAGAGGGGAGGGAGTGGGACTGAGTGAGAGGGAGGGAGAGGGGGAGGGAGAGAGTGGGAATTGAGTGAGAGGGCGGGAGAGAGAGGGGGAGGAGGGAGTGAGTGGGACCTGAGTGAGGGAGGGAGTGGGAGAGTGAGTGGGACAGAGGTGAGAGGGAGGGAGGGGGAGGGAGTGAGTGGGACAGAGTGGAGGGGGAGGGAGTGAGTGGACTGAGTGGGAGGGAGGGACTGAGTGAGAGGAGAGGAGAGTGTGTGGGAGGGTGGGGAGGAGTGGGTGAGTGTGTGGGAGGGAGGGAGGGAGGTAGGGGGATGGTGAAGATTGAGGGGAGAGAGAGAATGAGGGGGAGGTGAGAGACAGAGGGATATGAGTAAGTGGAAGGGTAAGAAGTTGTGGAGCAGAGAAAAAGGGAGTGGAGGAGGGCTGAGGGAGAGGGTGATGGGTGGATTGAGAGAGGGTGGGGAGTGACTGAAGGAAGGGGAGAGAGGTTGGAGTGACTGAGGGAAGGGGAGGGGAGGGAGGTGAGAGTGAGAGTGGAGGGGAAGGAGGCAGTGGGAGACAGAGGTTGAGTAAGACTGAGTGGAGGGAAGGGGGTGATTGAACGAGGGGAAGGGGGGAGTGAGGGAGAAAATGTGTAGAAGGGTGCTGTTGTTCGAAAATAGACTGAAAAAAAAATTAATGTAGCCCGTTTTAACGGGCTTAACGGCTTGTAGAATAATAATCCAATAAATATCACAGTCATCCTGTAAAAGGTACATTTGTCCAAAATAAAAGAGCACTATCCATTATATAACATGCAAAGTTACCCAGGTTATAATTGAATAAAGGAGTATAATCTTGAAATAACTGCACAAAGTCAGGCAAAACATACAATTTTGACCCAATTGTTGATATGAATATTCTACTGCATACCACAGTAGAAAAATGGGTCCAGGTATATACCAGAAGAAAATAGTGATAAACAAAGCATAAAAGAGATTAAAAATTTTAAGAAAAGATGTGAACCACGCAAAATTAAGTGTGAGATCCCTCCCACTTCATAAAGGGTTCCCAGAATTTCTGGAACAACGATTTATGTCGATGCCTGGCAGCAGAAATAGAAGCCATTCAACAATAAAAGCGCACTCTTTGTTGTACCATTTGTAAGGAAAGAACCTCAGGATGTTTCCAATATAATGCAAGCGCACATCTAGCTGCAATAAACACTCGTTGGCAGAATCGATATTTCCCTAAAGACGGCAAAGGCACATTAAGTAAAATACAATCTGCATCACACAGGTCACCAACCCCTAGCCATGTTGTCACCGTTACCCAAAATAATGAGCTCTTCTTACAACCCCACCAAATATGGAAAAAATTGCCCATTTCACCACACTCCCTCTATCAGAGATCACTGAAAGAAGGATATCTGCAATATAATCTGTGCGATGTAAAATACCACCGCACCAGAAGTTTCTAACAATTCTCTTGTAGTGTCGCAGAGATGGAACATTTCCGCACTGAGAGAAACACCTGATCCCATGTTTCAGGTGAAAACATCCTTCCCAAATTAGCCTCCCAAGCACTAATATGAAAGAATAATTTCCCAGCAGGTCCATTAGAAAAGAATATACTTTTGAAACTAAACCTGTTTATTTATTTATTTATTTATTTATTTATTTATATTATTAACCTCGGTGCAAAGGTGTTCAAAAAGGGTTTTCCCTTGAGTCAGAGGAGATCCCCGGAGATCGTAGAAAATGGCACATCTGGGAATAGGCCAAAAGGTCCAGCTTCCCAAATGGCAATGAGATCTTCGCTGGACATAAGAGAACTTCCAGACAAGATATGCTCAAATCGTACAATTCCTCCGAAGCCACCATTCCCGAAAGGCCTTCTTAAGGTATCCTGCTGGGAAGAGCCTATTGTGCAAAATATAGGAGGAGTAAAAATAATCTCTCTCCGCAATTAACTGAGCCTTTCATTTGGACCATACTCATAACGTGGTATGTAGGGAAAAGGGAGGATCCACACACTGGTACCAGGGGTCTCGTGGTTGCCATGGCATTGCCGATAAAGGCATTCCCCCACTATATGCTGTTCAAACTGAACTATGTATGTCTGAAATGGCCTTAACTTGAGCAGCAGCATAGTATCAGTCCAGGTTAGGTACCCCCAAATCCCCCCTATCCCTGGGCTGATACAGAAGAAGACATGAAACCTTTGGGGGACGGCTTCTCCAAGTAAAATCAAAGATCTTCTGCCAGCTGCAAAGAATGACAGAACTAATGAAAGTTGGAATAAATAAATATAAGAAACAAGAAAGAATGTTCATTTTTATAATAGCAATATGACCCAGCCATGAAAATTGTCTCTCTCCACAGCCTTCACTAACAGGCAATAGCTTAAAGCATAAAGATCCTGCACATCAGGACTGATCTGGATCCCTAAATATTTAATAGCGTTATTAGCCCACTTAAAAGGAAAAGCAGTTTTCAATTGAAAAACTTCACTTTCCACTAGAGTAGCATTTAATATTTCGGATTTGTCTAGATTGACTCTAAATCCAGAAACTGCACTGAAGAGTTTAAAGTTCACTTGTAACGCCCCACAGTGAAAGTAAAGGATTGGTTAAGGTGAATAAATTATCATCCACAAAAAGGGATATTTTAAGAATCAGACCCCCCCTCTGAATCGCAATAACCCTGTCAGAAACCCGAATTCTAGAAGTAAAGGGTTCTAAAAATAAAGCGAACAAGAATGGAGAGATAAAGGACATCCCTGTTGCATTTCTCTCTCCACAGGAAAACTGTGACCATAACCCCCATTAACTTTAACCTATGCCTGTGGATCATGGTATAGTTGTTTAATCCAGTTCAAAAAAAGAGGGCCAAACTGCATTTTCTCTAAGGTTTGAAAGAAAAAAAAAAAGAGGCGTTTTCGATGTCAAAGGACAGAAGTAAGAAGGGGATATACTCCTTCTTAATCCACCATAAAATATCTGTAACTTTACGGACATTGTCTGCCTCCATGTGTTGGGGAATAAACCCACCTAGTCCATGTACACCAAACCTCAGAGAACCACATTTAATCGCCCCACCAACAATCTAGCAAGGATTTTGAGGCCTACATTAATTAGAGAGATTGGGCAATAGGACCTGCACAAAGTGGGATCCCTGCCCGGCTTAGCAATAATTGTGATCCCCGCAATATTTGAATGCTTTGGAAGAGAAGCTGCATCCTTAATACTATTGAAAAAATGTGTTAAAGGTCCCACCAATATGGAAGAAAACTGTTTGTAGTGGCTTTCTGTAAACCCAACTAACCCCGGGGATTTCCCAGTTTTAAGTGACTTAATTGCCTATAAAACTTCTATTGAATTAGTAGGCTCATCCAAATATTGCATTTGACCCGCTGATTAAAAAGGAAAGTGGCACCCATTCCAAGTACCCTGGGATAGTGGCATTAACAATGGCCCCGTCCTTGCTATATACAAAGTTATAAAAATCAGAAAAACATTCTCGTATAGCAGGAGAGGAAGTCACTATTTTACCATTAGCACCTTTTATTTTGGAAATGATGTTCTGGGCAGACAGAGCTTTCAATTTCCTTGCTAGGATTCTCCCTTCTTTATTACCCCCCTCAAAAAAGATCTGTTTGGTGCGTTCAAGTTTGAATGCTATTTGAGTGGAATCCAAGAGGTTTAATTCACTCCGAGCAGCATTCAGTTGCTGTAACACTGAAAAATGTTGTGACCCCATGTGAAGACGTGAAAAAGAGTGGCTATTCTATTCAGTAAAGCAATCCTACGCTTCTCCTTCTCTCGCTTGTGGAAAGAAGAATAGGCTATATAATGACCCCTCATAACAGCTTTGGAGCATTCCCAAACAGTGCCAGCAGATACAGTGGGGGAAGTATTCAAGTGAAAGTAATCTTTGAGTTTAAAACTAAGAGTTTTACATAACCCTGCATCTTGTAGCAAGCTATCATTTAAGCACCAAAATCTTAGCCCAGAATCACTATCCGAAAGCTGTATCGTAACCCAGATAGGGGCATGGTCAGACAACATGATGTCACCAATCCCAACTTCATGAACTCTATTCTGTAATAGTTTATTTATTAAAAAATAGTAAATTCTAGAATATGTTCCATGAAGCATGGAATAAAAAGTATAGGATCTGGAAGTGGAATAGCATTGCCTCCCAATGTCCACAAAACTCCATCAAGCCAGCAAAGAAGTCAATTCCGTCCATGCCTTAGAGATTAATTTAGAGTGTGATGTGTCCAGCCCAGAATTTCTAACAAAATTAAAATCCCTGCCCATACTACTAATCCTTCTGCATAGTTTTCAAGCACACTGTCTAACATTCTCAAGAAAGTATATTGATCTGAATTAGGGGCATAAATATTCACAAAAGTGAAGATTTCCCCACCAATTTTTTATTTCAAAAGTATATAGTGCCCCTGGGGATCTGAAATATAAAATGATACTCGTGGATGAAATTCTGGGAAATAAAGAGGACTGTAATATAGGCTATACTGCAGAGCACAGCACTATAACACTGTGTAACTAGTGCAATTGCAAGTGTATCTCCCTCCCCATTCCCCTCATTCTTCCCCCCAACTACTACATCCATACCGTGGATGCCTCCCAATGAGGGGATAAGTCACACAAACCGAGGAACACGCCCAACCAGTAATCCCAGCAACCCTTGATAGCAAATGAAAAAATTTGGTGAACCAATTTAAGCTCAGAACCAAATAATGGCTCATTTGTAAATAGCAAGCCCATCAAGAATCATAGCAAAACAACTCAATAGCACTAATGGCAACAGCAAAGCATACATAAGAGAAAACATGAAGCAAAGACTGTGACCCATAGCAACGGGGTCAGGCATTTCATCCCTTCTCTGGTGGGGCAGAGTGGGCATTTGCTGATGTTTGACGCTCTAGCCTCTGGTGATTCCCAGCTCTTTGCCACCTCAAGACTTTGATCCTGTCATCTTCTGCCCTTTGAACCTGGAAGTGCACTGGCTTGTTAACTTGCTTAAAAGTTTTTCTCGGCCTCGAGTAGAGTTTTAACCTTGTAAGTCACACTGTTCACTGTGAAAGAAAGTCCAAACGGGAATGTCCAGCGGTAGCATAAATTATTATCATGAAGTGCAAAGGTCATCGCCTTCAAATCAAAGCGCTTACGCAATGTGGTGGGCAACAAATCATTGAAAATAGTCATCTTACGGCCTTCCCAAAGCCACTCATGTTGCATTCTGGAGGCTGCATAAATCTGTTCTTTAAAAGATGTAACTTTGCAAGCAGATCACAATGTCTCAAGCCCTGCCTATAATCCTGGGTCCCAGAGTCTTGTGAGTTCATTATATTTTTATTACCTCCTGGATCTCAGGCTAAGCTGCCGCAGTGGGGGAGAAGAGCAGGAATTTACAAACTGCGGCCGAAGCTGTGGGGCATTCATATTCTGGTATCTCTGGTATACCGCAGATCCTCAGATTGCATCTTCTTGTGCGATTTTCCAGATCCTACATCTTGTTTGCCAAAGCCTCTTGCTCAGCCTGCAAACTTTTTTGTAGGGTCACAATCTTCTTGATAGAGTCTGCCTGGCCCTCCATGTGGATGTGCAGGTCACCAAATCCTCCCGGATCTCCGAAACAGAGGGCCAACAGATCTTGTTTGTGCTGCCTCATGTCAGCCCGAATATCCATGAACCAGCTTCTTAGTTCGTCATGGGTCGGGATATTGGACAGGCCAGAAAGTTGATAGTTATTGATAACGTGATCACCAGGCTCGAGTGCGGCCTGCCCACCATCAGCCCCTGGCAGCTCTGCCGCAAGTTTATTATAGGAAAACTGTTTTAAGATCAGCAGTTTTCCTCTTAGCAGCCCTAATATTATTGTTGGCACTCCCACACCTAAAAATAATCCCGAAATGGGTGTGGATGTCAGGGGTTCATGACAGATTCTATCAGGTTAGCGAGGGAGCTCACAGGTTAGGCAGCCATTCTCATCAGTGATGCTGCATCCTCTAAATTAGGAGCATTCTTACACACAGTAAGTGTGCGTATGCAAATGCATGCATGATTTAAAATTCCAAATATATAGATCCTGTAACACAAAAGTGGGTAGAGGGGCCCGATGTGACCTCATATATTGGTGCCCAGAGGCTTAAGCTAATACAAGCCTTTGGTGGCGAGATGCCTTCTTTTAATCATTGGTCACAAAGGGACAGGTTATTTTTGATAGAATGCTCCCAAATCGGGAGCTGTACTGTTCATGCACTTTAAATGAGACAGCTTCGATATCTGAAGCTGTGTTCGGCGATGTTGTTGTGAAGTCTGTCGCTTGGCCGTGTGTCACCTATCAAGCGAAAGACTTCACAACAGCATCGCCGAAAGCCGCATTAAGACGCCACACATGCAGTCCAAATAAGCGCACCTCTTGTTTAATTGATTGAGCCACCAACATTGGTACTCTCGACCCCCCTGAAGAAGGAGGTTTTCTCCGAAACACTCAGTGTCGGAATCACGTCGGATTCATCCATTTAGCCATCATCATTATAAGGCTCTTATACGTGTGAACACTGTAAAGATAAGTACAGCTTCAGATATCGAAGCGCTCTCATTTAAAGTGCATGAACAGTACAGCTCCCGATTTGGGAGCATTCTATCAAAAATAACCTGTCCCTTTGTGACCAATGATTAAAAGAAGGCGTCTCGCCACCGAAAGCTTGTATTAACTTAAGCCTCTGGACACCAATATATGAGGTCACATCGGGCCCCTCTACCTACTTTTGTGTTACAGGATCTATATATTTGAGTATTATTACTTCTTTCCTGTTTTTGTGGATTCTCCATATAGTGATTTAAAATTCCAGCATGTCTTCGCCATGCATGCTTGTTTTAAAATTAGCCTGCTAAATTATTTTAAAATATGACCTAAAGCTCTCTAACAAAATACTAGTGAAATACAGCTTGAGATGAATGCAAAGATAGCAGGTTCATGTCCATGCAGCTATGTGGTGTGCAGTGAAAATATTTTAAAATTTGTTTCATTTTTTGTGTATTGCTCATTATTTTTGTAGTATGATTTATGTTATTACATTTTTTTTTTTTTTTTGCATTTTACTACACACTCCTATGTTAGAGAGGGTAATTTTCAAAGCCATTTACAGGGGTAAAATAGTGTTTACCCACTGAAATGGGCTTTCACATATGTGCCTGCCCAATAAGTTGGTAAAAGCATGTGCATAGTATCTCTATGCATGCAATTTTACCCACGCTGGGCAGAGACATTCCCAGTGGGCAAGGGGGGGTTGGCAGGATTGGGGAGGGATTTGTACTTTTGAGCATCAATTTTCAAAAGATGCACAGATTTTTCCTTTTTTGCTTAGGTGTAAATATGTGTTAGGATAATTTTGGTGGGCTAATTTTCAAAGGGTCAGTAACGGCCGAATTTTAAATCGGCCACGTGCACAAATATTGTCACTTACGTGCGTGGCCAGGAGCTGCGCGCGCCGTGCACGTCACGCACAAAGGGCTCAGCCACACACTTCGGCTCAGGATCTGAAGTAAATTGAAAAACAAAGAACAGAAAAACAAAAAGGTAGGGTTTAGGGGGGGGGGGGGGTTTAGGTAGGGAGTAGGGAAGTTCCTTCCCAGTCCGCTCCTAAATTGCAGCAGACTGGGAGGGAATGGGGGAAGGTCCGGTTTCGTCACCACGCGTACTTTTACAAAATTAGGGCCCCCCCCCCCCCCGCACGTGCCGCCCTCACATGGATTTTACATGTGTTTGCCTGCGCGCGCATATTATAAAATCAGCGCGTCCATGTGTGCACGCTGGGAAGCACACATGCACCTTTTAAAATCTACCTCTAAGCATTCACTTTCCCTTTGAAAATTGGTGCAAAGTCTATGGGTAAAAAGTGCCGACAGACTTTACAGCAATGTGGGCAGTTACAAAATGACCCCTTTAGCGTGCAGGATGCTATTCAGCTTGCGCTAAAATGAAATGAAAAGAAATTTAGGGTTTTTTTTCGTATTTTAGATGGCAAGCGACATAAGAAAACCCATTTGTGGTGTGCATTTTTATATCATTTTTAAATGAGAGCATACCCTTAATACGTAAATACTTAATACCTACCATGTTTTTCCCATTCTCAGTGCTAAGATGAAACTGTTTACCTAGCCTGGTTTCCATTTTAACTGCCTCTGATTTTAAGCTGCTGCATGTACCAAATCTCTCTCTCTTTTTAGAGTTTTATTAAGAAAATAAGTTATTCCCTTTCTGGTTATATTGGACTTTAAGGGAAAGGTATTTTTGATTAAAAGATGACTTCTGCATAAAATTTTAAATATTGTCCTTCAAGGTTGAAATTAACTTTACACTGTGCTCACAGTACATTGCTGTTGGGAAGAGATGATACTGTGGAGTCTGGAAGAGCAGAGCCATAGGATGCAGCACTCGAGGGGATAAGAGTTCATTTCATTAGCTAGGCTTCAGTAATCTCAAGCCGGCTTTTTTATTATTTAAATATTTTGAGCCCTACCAGGGAATCTTATGAATAAGCGAGGCAGAATTCAACCAGGTGGAGCTTACCATATGGTACATAGGGGACAGTCTGTTCCACAGTGAAGGTGTAAGTAGGCATGGAAGCAGGATATAAAATAGTTTGTAAATTACAATTTTGTTTCCATTTCACATTTCCCTGTAAGATATAACTGACCAATTATCTAAAGGGTGAATGTGTTACATCTATGGATCCCTGCAACCAAAACGAGTGCTGCTCATTTAGAAAGTGTTCGGAACTCTATAGAAGTGTATAGTGCATCCGACATAAAATGGCCACAGAATGCTTGTTGGCTTATATTATGAAGCCCGTGAAGCACTGGGCTTATCTAATCATAGGTTGCTGAAACACTTAATATGCACCATCCAGGGCTAAATCTGGTGCAGACACTGTGTGAAGTGAAAAAACTAGTGCATGCACTTATCTTAATCCACATGACAATGGATAACGTAAACAGTCCTGAAGTATATCCTCCGACACCACAGTGTTTCGGAGTCTATTACTCCTTCTTCAGGGAACTCCAGGTGATAACAAGTCGTCCGTGAAATTCTGCGTAGAAAGTAAACAAAGAGTTCTTATAGGATGCCTGCCGGCTTATATATTACAATAGCACTGGACTTGGAAATCAAAACTTACTTGATGGTTATATTTGGTCAGTCCATTGAACTAGAAGCAGCATCTGCTTTATGCGCTGGGGAAATGGCAATTTGAGGAGAATGGTAATATTAGTTGAGCAGCAATACTTGTGAAAAGTTTCTGTCCAATAATATGGGTACAGCTGACACAGCTGAATCTCTATATTGTGATTAGTTTCTCTTTTTCAGCTTTGTTTTGGGTTTTCAATTATAGTACCATTTAGAAAGTGTGGCATGGAGCACCTGTAACAGAAATCAGAATGAGGTGGCGTAGTGGGGTTGATAGCTGCAATAGACTCATGGCATGGTCACGGAGTCTGCACATTGCAAATACAGCTGTTTAGGAAGGAAGCTTGAACTCAATGGAGTGAAATTACATGTAGCCATGGAAGAATGGTCATTAGATAATTGTATTTTTCCCTCTCTTTCAAAATGTCAATGAGCTTCCAAAGAAGAACAGCCACAAATACTGGCAGCTCTTGTGAACAGTGGCAGAGGCAGAAGTCACCTTTACATTTTCTAGACTGAGATAGCAGGCTCCTATTATTGGTTCCCAGTCACTTAAGTGGTGATGGCCGAAGGTGAAGCCAGAGGCGGTAAACACCTAATTTATCCAAATATAGTACCAGTACATATTTGCACAATTATTAAAACTGCAAACTCTCTCTATATTTCAAATCTATGCTTCTTCCACAGGACGAGTAAAACCCAACTCATCTCATGTGTATTTTCAAACAGAATACTGTTATGAGGAAATCACAGGCAGTTGGAAGTTATAACAGGTCTGCAATTCAGTCTGTAATTAATGTATATTGACCACTGTTGATATTTACACATCTGTACATTTTTAACTGATGTAATGAACTGTAGCATCACTGCTGAATTTCATGATCTTTAAATGAAAACAAATCTCCTGCAGACATGATTACTGAAAGAGAGATGATTATCTTGTCTATTCCCATCTGAGAAGGCTTCAGCCTTTGGCATAGCCTCAAGCAAAACACAGCTCAACCTAACTAAAACCAGATACAAGATTCTGTATCTTTCCTTGGAACCAGTGTTACATTCCCAAGGTAAAGATAACGCCAGTGGGAATCCTAACAACTTGGTATCTTTTTTGTTTGGTCACTAGAAGGAGCCTATCCTAATGAAGTGCCTTCATCTGCAAAAACATTACTGCTACTTATCACTTCTAGAGGGTTAGTTGAGATATGCAGCACTGTACAAACACACATAAGAGAAGCAGAACATGCCTGCTCCATAAAACTTACAATATAATTAGGGACCTTCATTTTCACTTTTTATTTTACCTGGAATTTCAATATTATAATAAAAAAAAGTCAAATGGACTAATGTTTTGATATAATGCATAGAAAAAAACCCAAAACGGTGGAAGTGTCATTTTTCCACCGATTTCATTTTTGTTCTAACAAAAATTCCAAGACACAATAAATCAAGTGAAAATGAAGGTCCCCCAAGTATAACAGACAAATATTCGGGACTTAAGAGACTTTTGGGAATTTCATTTTTTAAGAACATGGTTAAAACCAAAAAGGCTGTGCTCAGGAGAATTAGGGGTTAAGATTTAAAAGCAGTCTCAAGAAGATGGAATTTTAGACTGGATTTTAATAGGATGAGAGGGGGAGCAAGACACAGCAACTCAGAAAGTCTATGCCAAGTGTACAGTGCAGGAAAAGAATAATCTAAGGAGCCTATGCATTAAAACACATGCTAAAGGTTTTACAGGGTAACTTTAAAATGAGTGCCTGTGTAATACGTGTGAAACCCATGTTACGGTAGAACCTGGATGATAGTCCTAGAGGCCAAATCTCATATCTAGAGTCATTAGATTTATTTTCCAAGGTTTCCTACATGGGAGGAAGTTTCCTTCCAGGTCTCTGACAATGCTCTTTTTTATCCCCATATTTAAGTCTCTTGCTCACAGCACTGATAATCTCAGCATTGATAATAAAGTCACTACTCAATAAGACACATGAGAGATGTTTGGTGGTTTCCAACATTTCTTTTTACTGATAAGGTGCAATGATGAGTTTTTACAGCTTTATTCACTTTTAAGATGATACAAAATATGTTTATTAAGTTTGTGAGTTCTTAAAGCCTTTAACTTCCAGATGTTTCAATTCAATTCTGTTATTTACTTCCCTCCCATTGGAATACAGGGCAAGTTATGAGGCTTCCCTCCCAATGCAGAAAAAGTATCGAAAGTTTCCTTTTAAAGTGTGAAACCTTATCTCCTACCTCCTCCAGTAGTATCAAGGGTGATATCTTTGGCTTCTCATCCCCAGTAGATACTCATGGGCCAGTGATTTGCTCCATCTCTTCTCTTTCCTTTCCTCAGGATGGCTGGAAGTTATTCTTTTCTTGGATTCTTACGACCTCAAGTTCCACTTGCAAGAACAGAACCTCTTCCATTTGTTAGAAGAAAAACTCAAAACAACTTAGTTAACTCCAAAAGGATTTGGAACTCCAAACTTAAAATATGTTAAGGGTGGCATGAGAGGGGGGGGGGGGGGGGAAGAAACTCTCATCCAAAATAAAAGCTTCCATGGAGCTTAAAGAAGACTTAGAAAATTAAGAGCCCGGCCATGGTCATGCTGCCTCCATGAAAGCAAAAAGGATCCACGAGAGCAAAATGATCTCTCTGGAAAAAATACTGGAGACACTACCATTGCCAGCTGTCACATGGGGAGGTGCAAACCTAACACACACCAACCTGCCCCCCCCCCCATACCAAAATGGTATATTCCTTCTCTAGTATTAGTTGGGGACTAACAGGAGCCCTGCTGCATGTGTATCTGGGCGTGCTGCAGCATATGCTGAAATTTACATGCAAGTATGCACACATGTTATAAACTAGGTGCTGCGTGTGTATGTGTGTTCCTAATTTTAAGATTGGACAAGAATAGTCAGCATTTACATGCACAAGCAAGTTAAACTTTAAAAGCATGTGCACTTGAAGGAAAGGGCAAGTTTAACCAAGTCATCAATCAGTTTGCCCAGTCTGTATCTAGCTCTTTAAGACCCCCCCTGCTTTTTTAGCCTGCACTTCCCCAGTTTACCCAGACTCCTCAAGCACTTCAGACTCCTCAAGCACTTCAGACTCCTCAAGCACTCCTCAAGCACTTCAGACTTACACCTGCTCAATAGCTCTGCATTCGCTGTGCTACATACATACATACATGCATATCTCTTTGCTCCGCACTAGAATGTCCATGCCCTGCCACGGTTATGCTCCTTTATTATGCAATGTGAGATGTTCATGCATTGGTACTTGTGCGTGCATGTGGTAGGGTTCTAAAATTCGGTGGACACACCCAATTGCTAGATGCTTGCGCATCTTCGCATTTTGGCACATGCGTCTCTTAAAATTCCCCTTTTAATGTACATGCTAAAACATTAATTTTATTTAATTTACCATTTATTTATGTATTGGACAAACCTGTCCAACACAAATAGAAATACATAATAAAAACAAAATTAAAACATAAAAATAGCTCAGTCTGTTGTGGGATCTGCTAGCGGGTTAGCAATCTGATGGGATTTGCTATGCAGATGGGAGGAGCTAGCAGATGCAAATAGCAGTCTGATAGAATCCCCTCCCCAAAGGGGAGGAGTAGCAATCTGTAGTGTACTGCCTCCTATGGGTCTGCTAAGGAATGGCAATATGTTATGATGTAGACTGCAGAGTTGGCAATCTGTACCAGCGGAGTACTAGAGATGATGCTCAGCTGGACAGAAAGTAGATAGGTGAATCCTTGGGCCGATGGCAGATGACAGCGCCCCCAGGAGGGAGTCCCGAGAAGGACCACCGGCTAGGCTGGAGTATGGAGACAGACACAGATAATTTTTTTATTAGAAAAGTAGTATAACCACCAGAGATGGCAGTAGTGAGCTGGTATGCCCGGCAAGGCTGAAGTCCCTCAGATACTGGTACTGCGATTCCAAGGTTGCTGAGCTGCAAAGAGACTGTAGATAGTGAACAGACAGGGTATGCAGATATACATAGTCAGTACTAGGTGATAACTCACATAAGGTCTTGAGATGGCTCAGTAGCTGGAAAGGGTTAGGCCCTCGATGAGCGAGTTCCTGGTTCCAGGGAAAGCTCTGAGAGCGGTGGTAACTCACAATAATCTGTATCTGGAATAGCTTCTAGTCAATAATCTTCAGAGTGTTCAGGAACATAGGCCCTCAAGGAACAAGTGCCGGTTCCTATATACCTTCTGAAATAGTAACTCACAAATGTCTGTACATGGAATAGCTTCTGGACAAGGAGAGTCTTCAGAGTACTCAGGAACATAGGCCCTCGAGGAGCGAGTACCGGTTCCAATCGGCGCCACAATCCCACCGGGGTAAGGCCACTTTCCTGCACGCCTTCCCACAGCAGGGCTGCTGCCGATCGCCGGACCTCAGTGCCGCTCCGCTGCTCTTCTTGCTGAGTTTCTCTTCTGCCCTAAAGCCGAGCCCCAGCCAATCGTGGCAGATCCAGCAGACAACCAATCAAAGGCTAAGGGGAACTTTAAATTCTTACTGCTCTCGGCGCCGCGCGCCGAAGGAGCACGACAAAGGGGCCTGCTCCTTTGTGCGCCCCTTTGTTCAGAACCTGAGGGCAGTCATTATTTTAATTATCTCTGCCTTTCTTGCTTTCTCTCTACTCCAGACTCCTCTAGAATTCTGCTACTCGGTCTCTCTTATCTCCACTTACCCACTCTTAAAATGCACTCCTTCAATAACCCCATTATTAACAATCACCGTAGAATTAATGAGAAAATACCTCCGTTTCACACCTTCCAGCAGAAGAGGCTAATCCCTATCATTATTTCTCCTATCACACAATTCCTTGGTCTCTCCCTCTTCACCCTAACCCTTTTCAATGCCCAATCACTCTCTAAAAAATCTCACATACTCAATGATTTTCTCTCAGAGACCAATCCTGACATCTGTGCTATCACAGAGACTAGGTTAAAATCCATGGACTCAGTAATCATTAATCAACTCCCCTCACAAACATATGACATAGTCTCGATTCCCAGACCTAAGAAAAGAGGTGGTGGTCTTCTACTTGCAGCTAAGAAAGGCCTAAAAATAACCTTACAACATTCAAGCCTAATTTCTAATCTAGAATGTGCATACTTCAAATCAAAAGAACTACAAATATGGAGTCATTACAAAAATCCCTCATTTTTTGGGACAGTTGCTTCCAGGACATCAGCTCTCTCCTCTTTAAGCTTAACCTAGTCATCAACAAAGACAAGACAGAATTCCTAATCATCTCTCAAGATGAAAACCTTTTTACTAGAGAAACAACTTTTCACCCAGATGATCAACCTCAGGTTGATAACCACTCTCTACCTACCTTCACTTCAACAATGCCTGATAACTTCAAAAATTCTTTTTACATAAGAGATCTAGGCACCCTCTTAGACAACCAGTTGAACATTAAAAGGTTTGTCAACAACACGACCAAAGAGTGCTTTTTCAAATTACAAGTTCTTAAAAAGCTTAAACCCCTCCTACACTTCTATGATTTCCGTTTGGTTCTTCAGTCAATCACTCACCAAAATTGATTACTGTAACTCTTTGTTGCTTGGGCTCCCAGCTGTAACCATAAAGCCACTACAGATGTTACAGAACTCAGCCGCCAGGATTTTGACGCACAGAAAAGAGGGATCACATCACACCCATCCTTTACAACCTCCACTGGCTCCCCATTAAATATAGAATCCTCTACAAAGTGCTAACCATCATGCACAAAAACCTACACAACCTTGCCCCAATCGATCTCACTTTCCAAGTTCGCCCTAATTATTCCACCAGACCGATGAGAAGAGCATACCTAGGCACTCTCTTCGTCCCTCAAGCAAAAACATCTCTAAGAAAAAGGGCCTTTTCTACCGCAGGTCCTACTCATTGGAACACTCTCCCTCCAGACATCCGACAGGACCCCTGCCCAATCTCCTTTAAGAAAAAACTAAAAACATGGTTATTCAACCTTGTGTTTCCAGAACCCTCTTTTTAGCTTAAAGCTTTCTCTCCATTTTTCGCAACACATCACTGTTTATTTCTTTCACAAGCATGGTTTGGTTTGTTATTAGTTTCTCTCTCATTTCCGCTTTTTTTCTCTTACTCAGGTTCCCTTTGAAGAGACCCTCAGATACGCTTTGATTTTTCCTCTTATTTTTCTGCTATTCACAACTCTTTTTCTGCACATCATCTTATTTCCTCCTCTCTAATTGATCCAAGCACAAGCACAATTAATTTGGATCGATCACTTGTTGTGACCTTTATTACTATATAATTCAAATTGTTTATTCTATTATTTACCTTTATTACTGTAATTTCAAATTGTTTACCTGGTTATTCATGTCTCTGACTATGTTACTTACTTACTTAAAGTTTCTTAGACGTTCATGGTTCCATGTAATGCCTTCAGGCAAGATTTTGTTCATTGTAAACCGGTTTGATTTGCATCTTATGCAAGAAGATCGGTATAAAGAAACTAAAAATAAATAAATAAATAAATTTACAAGGATCACCTTGTTTGGAAAATGGAAAGGAGGAATAATAAACTTACAACATCTTTTTAGAAATAAACATACAACCCCATTAATTTCAAGAAAAGGAAGGGGGCAACAGAAAATCAAGCAGAATAGTCAGGCAATTGGAAAAAGAAAAACTGAGAAAACAACCAGTTACATTATATACACTGGATTGACTACAACGGAGAATCTAACAGTGCCCATAGCTGAGGTGGTTCAAAAAAAATATAGTTAGCATTATTATATATAAACCAGGCATTTACAAGGATAATGAAGTGCAAAATGACCCCCCTTAGACTGGTACCTCAGAGCGCATTCAAAGAAATTTCTTCCCATGGATTTGGGTAACCCTTGTTAAATTAGGGTAAACCTACATTTTTTAGCCATAGAATAATGAAGAGCGATTACAAAAAAAAAAAAAAAAGTAACACATTATCTCTATCAGAAGAAAAAGCAAATGTGACTAACAACGTCCCTCAGTGTATAATTTCAACTTCTTGAGAATTTTGGAGAAAATCTGTTTGTTTTTTTTTAAATCTAAAATGACAGTTAAAACAAATTTATGCTTCATTTCAATTTTATGCTTTAATGCATGCTAAATATTTCGGTGCATGCTAAAATGCAGAAAAGACAAAAAAAAATAAAAACCAGTAATGAAATAAAACAAAATCAAATGAAAAAAGTTTTCCCATGCAGATCCCCAACATTTTATGGCAACAAACACATTGTCATCAGATGGAAAAGCAGTTGTCCAAAAAACTTGCATTGAATGGAGAAACTATTCTTAACAAAATATAGGAGAGAGTATACCACATAATAAAAAAAAGAACACCCTCATTCCCAAATCAGTTCCACCATATGAAAGGTATTCCAAAAAAAGAAAAATGCAGCCAGAAAAGCACTAGACATCTTATTCAAATGCTATCTACCTTGCTGGATATATCCAGAGGCTATTGAAAAGATAACAGCACAGCTAGCAAGGAATGTGCTATAGAGATATCAGCTACTGTGAGAATAATTTGAAATTAAAGTGCTTGCTGGATTAGCTATGTGATTACCACCCAAAGATACTCTGCTCTGTAAAAAAAAAAAAAAAATCTCAGGTTTGTATGGCATTCAACTAGTTTATTCATTAATTAGTCAGCCAACTCTTCTTGACTTCTAGAGAGGAGACAAGCATTCCTTTTGAAACTTATTTCTGTGACAAGATTATGATTTACCAGTGTTCCAAGCAATATGGTAACCATGGTGAAAACATTCTGTACCATGCAGTCCAGAAAAAGAGGCTATCAAAATGGCGGGAGGTCTGCACCAAAAGCCATATGATACTTGAAGACCTAAATATGTATATCCTAGTGGAGAGGAGAGACAAGGGGAATATGATACAGGCATTTAAATACCTCAAAGGACTGAATAACACACAAGAAGCAAATATTTTTCCAGAAAAGAATGATCTAGAATAAGAGATCAAGGTTTGAGGCTCCAAGGGAGGTAGTCATGAATGACATCAGACAATATTTCTTCATAAAAGGAGTCATGGAGGCATGGAAGGGACTCCCAGGGGAGGTGGGGGAAGCAAAACAGTTATTTATTTTATTTATTTAAATTCTTTTTTTTTAATATATCGATACTCAAGACAAGGTCTTATCGTACCGGTTTACAATAAACTAGGGGTAAACCGGTTAAACCAGTTACAGAATTTAAAAAAAGTACAAGGATCTCTGGTGGCAGGAACGTGAGGGGGAAGTCAGAGGGACTAGGGCCTATGGCATTGCACCACTGGATGAACTGATTGATATTACCTGGCCATATTTCAAGCCATGGGATAGCAGGATATTAATGTCTCATAAACCAGCCGGCTTGATGCTGACAGTTTGGCGATGGCCAAGTATTGTCTAGTAAGTTCAGAAAGATCAGGCAGCAGCCTCAGTGATTTTGGTAATTGTTTTAGATTATTGCAGAGCTTCTTGGTAAAACATGGAGGTGAATGGGGCTTCGGGGGGGGGGGGGGGCAGGTTATTGGATTAAGCTTGGAATCCTGTGATGAATCAATGAGTAAAAGAAAACCTGACTTGGATAAAGAGTGATATTTTCAAGTGGTCAAGCTTCTGTCGTTGACTACTGGGGTATATTTTTTCATTGCTGACATAAACAGTGCAGACTGGATGAGCCAATTGATCTGTTGTCATATACTATGGAGTCCATTTTCAAAGGAGTTAAACACCTAAATTGTCTCCTTGGAAAATGTCCTGGGGTTGAATACCTAGATTTAGACATCTAGATTCACAAGGTACCTATATTTTGGTGCTCAATAGTAGACAGCCACAAAGGGAGGGTAAAATGGGGTTTGGAATTTAGGTGCCCATCAGTGATTTTCAGTGCTTGTCACCTAACTTGACTGGCAATATCTAAATGCTCCAGTTTTATTTACATAGATTTGAAGTTATTTTACAATTTACCAGGAGTGAGCTACCAGCCCAAGCTTCCCATCCATCATAATAGAAGTTCTGGAGGAATTTTCTGATTGGAACCTTTGTTCTCATCCCCACCTTGAGAAGTGAAGAGAAGGGAAGAAACGGGGGTGTGGGATGGGACCCAGTCAAGGGTGTGTGTTCAAGGCCCTTTAAATTGATGAGCTGCCCATCCAATCCTGGGAGATTCTGCTAACTCAATGAGCAAAACTTTGAAAGCTATTTCAATCTCGCTGCTTTGTGATCGTTCCATCACACAAAAGGGCCTGTAGTGTAATAAATAAGATCACAAAAAATGCCATAAGTAATTCACAGAATGTGAGTTGCAATTCACTAATCTCTAATCCCATTGTGGGACTGACAGGATATGATTAAGGGTTTATTTAAAATATTTTTCTGCTGTATAATAACAAAAGCCCTAAGTGGTTTACACATCAGCAACGTACACATCAAATTTAAAACAAACATAAATCAAACAAAGAGCAAATAAAATTACGAAAACATAAAGGGCATACCTCCAGCATATCCTCTAAATAGCCAATACCTCAAACATCATCTGTAAAGGACAATTGGAATAAAAATGTTTAACCTTTTTTTTTTTATGATTTTGTATAAGTAGTTAACCGAATTGTCTCAGAGAACCTTGCTTCATGTATCCATGCAACCTCCTGAAGTCCTCTTTGGGATGGTCTCAATGCTCTTGATGGATTATGAACATGTAACATGGAATTCATCCATGGTAGTGCTACAGAACAAGTCATTTATGAATTAACATGCAACTTTCAACTGCATTCTCACACTAACTGGCAGCCAGCGTAAAGTTGGTGAGTCTTACAATTCTGGCTGCTGTGCAGCTTCTTTACCAACAAAGGCCCTCCACGAGTACTCTACCCTGGCTGGCCCAGCCTTCCTTGCCTACCTGCCCTATGTCCATACCCCAGTATTTAACCCTGCCTAGCCTATGTCTCACTGCTTTGGCATAGAGTTCCTTTGGGCTCCCTGCTCTAGCCATCCATTCCTTGCCTTGCTTGATGTGCCTTCGGGCCTTCTGGCTCCCTGCTTGCTTTGCTCTGTGGCCTTCGGATCTTCTGGCTCCCTTCTTGCCCAGTGGCCTATCCTAGCCTTCTTGTCCCCTTTCTCATCCTGAGTCTTCCTGGTCTTCACCTTGAGGATAGACTGATTGCTCTGTCTGCTACCCCTGCTTTCCCTTGGGGTCTCTCTTGCCTTGCTGCCTTTGAACATTCTGTGCTTTATGTTCAGTGTAGACCTTGTCCTGGTTTGTCCTGTCTTGTCATAATCTGTATTCCTTGTTCCCTGTCACATGGTAGGAGCATGTCCATTGCTCCTACCATGTGACAGGGGCTGACCAATGGCACCGGTAGCCCCTGTGACATAGTAAGGTCAAAGGCTATCAGCGCCATTTTGAATACCGGCAGCCGACGAGGTGAGTGCAGTAGATAGCTCCCAGACCCCCCACTGGACCACCAGGGAGTTTTGGCAAGTCTTTGGGGGGGTCAGGAGGGTGGGGAGTTTGTTTAAATTCGCTCCTTTAGACTGCCGAATAATTCGGTGAAGATTCGTTGTATTCGTGGGGAATCACGATACGTTTCGCTTCCCCACGAATACAACGAATATGGCCCTATAGGTTGCGGATTACCAATACATTGCAAACGAATGCACACCCCTAATACCTGCACCCAGTTTCAGTGCTCTAGCTCCACACTTACCCACACTCTATTTCAGTGTTCCTGAAGTTCACTCTCACCTCCATGCACCTTGATCCAGAGACTCAGCCCAGCCTGCATCTTGCGCCAGAGACTCAGCCCAGCCTCATTGGACCATCCACACTTGCTTTAGTCCTTCTGTCCTGTGCCAGTTTTGGAGGTGGTGTTCACCTCACCTGGATACTGCCCAAAACCCTACCAGTGAGATATAGGTTCGCTTACTTAAACCAATGATTAAATGTGCAGCAAAGTTCTGTAATGACTGGAAAGCCTGCAATGCATATGCAGGTAATCCAATATACAAAGCATTGCAACATAGTAGGAAGTATCATAGTCTGGACGACTGAACGAAAATCATTCTTATTGAAAAAGTTTCTCAATGGCTGTAACAAACAGTTTTATAATATCCTGGTTTAACATTGCTGAAGTTTGAGATGACTTTGAGAGCTCACTATCAAGGAGGAAACCCACTTTTTTCACCTGCATCACTGCTGCAATCTGTAGGTTCCCAAATTTAAAAGAAAAGGGAATTTTAGCAAGGGAAGTTTTGGTCGAGCCCAGTCTCCACAGTTTGTTTTATGTTTAAAACTAGACCATTGTGCCCCAGCCACTTACTGACTGAAGAGAGCTGAAAAGTGGACCAGGATGAAGAGATGGAATAAAAAACTGGATATTGTCTGCACAGAGATGGTATCCCATACAGAGCCTGGCCAAAAGCTTACAAAGAGGACCATTGTAAATGTTCCTAAGTGTGGCTGACTGGACTGAGCCCTGGGGGACCACAGATGTTAGGGTGCACCACTCTACCCTTTTGGAACAAATAGTTAATTCTGTAAGTTCTGTTCAACAAACATTAACCATTTAAATGATTAAACAGTAAGTAAAGACTGGTGTTTGCTCAAGTCAGTCCACAGTCGACTTCTGGCTTCCTGTTTCCTGCTCTGCTGCATGCCTCACCTTATTGGTGCAGACTGAGCCACTGTTGGCCAGGCTAGGGAATGCATGGGCATGGGAGGGGCAGGTGGCAGCTGCAGGCAGCTCATGTATTTGTTGTTTAAACTTTCTGTAGTTTCAATGGTTAACTATTGTTTTAAATTTCTGTAGTTTCAATGGTTAACTATTTTTTTTTAATTTTTTATTTATCAATTTTCAAAAATACATCAAGAAACATCTTGTGTTGATAGCAGTTTTCAAATAAACAATTAATAACACAATAGCGGATATAAAACTCTTTCTTATTCAGTCTGCTTTAAAGTCCACAATACTGGGGAGAGATCATAACACAACCTCAGGGATAATAATCTTTAACATTTACAAAATTACCGGGTCCTATACAGGAGACCTTTATTACATTGGGTCCAACTGCAGACTACTTGTACTAGCCTTCCAACGCAGGAGAGGAAGTTATTAACTCTACTGAATACGGTTTTAAGAATTTTTCCAACTGCTCAGGTAAATAAAAAATATATGAAGCATTTTTATATTTCATGCAACATTTGCATGGATTTTTTAAGATATACATTGCTCCCAATTTTTGTACTTGTGGTCTCCAATTCAGGAATAATTTTCTTCTGGTCTGGGTGCTTCTTGCCAAGTCTGGAAACATTCCTACTTTTAACCCCAAAAATAATTTAATCCTGTTACAGAAATATGATCTTAGGACCAAGTCTCTATCAGATTCCAAAAGAAACGTCACAATAAGGGGGCTGGCTTGACTTGCTCACTTTGAGTAGTTTCTAATGACTTTGTTATGTTCAAAACTGAGGACGCCGATACTGCTGGAATCATTGGAGTTACAGTAGTTAAGACTTGAAATTCTTTTCCTACTTCTTCAAATTTTTTAAAAGTTGGTATGTAATAGAGATGTGAATCGTGTGATCGATCGCCTTAACGATCGATTTTGGCTGGGGGGGGGAGGGAATCTGATCGTCGCGGGTTTTTTTTTTTTTTTTTTTTAAATCGTTTAAATCGTAAATCGGGGTAGCGCCTGCGCCTTTTCTATTAATGCAGCCATGGCCCGAGAGTGGAAGATCACACCGGGACCCCCCCACTGGACCCCAGGTAATTTAAAACATTTTGGGGGGTTCGGGAGGGTGGGGGATTTATTTTAAAGGGTCAGGGTGGGTTTTAGGGTTGTTTTAGTGTGCCGGTTTTCCCGCCCTCCCCCTTCCCCTCCCCCTCCCCCGATTTACGATTTTTGACGATAAATCGGGGGAATTCCTATTGTATCGCGCCTCTAACGATTTTTGATGATTTAAAATATATCGGATGATATTTTAAATCGTCAAAAAACGATTCACATCCCTAGTATGTAGTACACCTTGGATATAGGAGGAAACATTGCCTCTGAGAATTTCAGTATCTGTGGTAGATATTGCCTCCACATATCACGTGGGGTCACCATTGGGTCTCTGGGGAAGTTAATTAAGCGCAAGTTTTTTTCCCTTTATTTGATTCTCCATATTTTCTAGACGTTTCACAAGTAAAGAGTTCTCTTTTATGATATTACATTGCAGGTTTCTCATTTCCATCATTTCCAACTCAACCTTTTCAGATTTATCCACTTGAATCTTTAAATCCTCCTCTAATTTACCCATTCTCTCCAATGTATTTAGCATAGAAGCTAGAGGATTTATCTGGTTAAAGAAATTATCATTTACAGTCTGTACAGCTTCCCAGATCTTCTCTAAAGAAAAGGTATCTGGTTTTATCAATTCCTTCTTTTTAGGTAGAGTTAAAAGTACTTTCCTTTCAGTTGTGGGCTGTTTCGTACAGCCTGCAGCGTCTCCCAGGTCAGTCTCTTCCTCGGGGCGTGGCTTCCGTTGTTCCACTCCACCACCTTCATCGTGCAGCCAAGACGCTCCGGCGATTTCACCGAGGAAGAAATCACTCCCGCTTGCCTTTCGTAAGGCCGCAGGGCTCCCTGGGGGCATCTGATTTGCCGGGGATAGGGTCGTCTGGAGCTCATGTGAGGAGGCAGTTTCCTCTTCCACCCGCTGTCCTCCGGCTTCTGCTCCCATATCACATGCGAATCCATAGGGCCCTTTGTCCGACCCTCTGTGAATTCTCCTGCACTTTCTTTTTCTTTTGCTCTCCTTTTTCTAGCAGTATGAGGCATAGCTTCCTTAAACCAATTCTTTCCCTCAGAGCCCTGGTTACGCATGTCCAGACCCGTCAGCCATCTTGGATCTAATGGTTAACTTTTTAAACAATATTTACATCCTTAGATGAGATCATAAATTGCACATCACTAGTTAAGAAGTTTATGCATCTTGACACCACATTTTTATCTCCCTTTTTCTGGCCTTAGTATTCAATGCTTTTTCTCTGATACAGAAGACCCACATAATTACAAGTTATAATCTCAAGCCTAAGGGAGCTCACTAAAATCAGATTTCTGAAACTGGAGGTTGCCAATGAGTTTTCCTTCATAGCAATGGTGGGTAATTCAGGTCTTCAAGGGCTGCAAACTGCAGTAACCAATACATGGAAATTACCAAGGCTAAGTAAATATATCTGACAAACATCCATCGGGGATGTTCTGGAAACCAGACCGCTTTGCTGCTCTTGAGGACCAGAATTTCCTAGCACTGCTATGCAGGCTCATCAGGAGCAAAGCAAGGATGTGGCTTTTCTTCTTTTCTTCCTCTCTATGCCCATGGATTAAAAGAAAAGACCATTTATAATCTTCATTACATCCATTCTCCTATCTTGCAACATTAGGATCATGTAATCAGCTTAAAAAAATAGGAAGTAGCACGGTTGCTTTTGAGGGCTTTCCATTAGATCTTTTTTAATTTTAATTTTTAATTTATTTAACTGAATAAGGAAGGGTTTGAGTCAAAGCAGATTCTCTGACCATGCCGGGTACTGCATTCTGAGTTGAAGCATGCTGTGAACAATATTTTAGTCTGGACTGCACCCAAAAGCAAATTTAATTGATTCTATTAAAGTATAAGCAGTAGTGTTTTATCATCCATTTTGTATACCATTCAGATCATTTTGAAAAAACACCAGTAAAATCGTGTATATTTATGCTAAGCATATAATAGCTTCATAAAGTAAAAAGAGCTGAAACAACCGTTTATTATAAAATAATACACCCTGTATAGCATTAGCTGTAGAAACACCCTGGGGAAATCTGTAATCTTGAATCAAATGTAAATGTTTTTTAGCTGGAAATCTTAGTTACAATACACTCCAAGAGGTTTATTTAATGTTTCTGTGCAAACATCAGCAAAGCTGTTGTGAAATTGCGGGGCCCAATATTGAAAGCGCATTTAGTGATGGATAGCCGGATAAGTCACTTATCCAACTATCTTTTAGCCAGCCAATTTATGGGCAGGCAATAGGTGGATCTGGGTGGCACTACTTAACTTAACTGGATAAGTAGCAATATTCGTTCTTACTTGGTTAAGTTAATCGGAAAAGTTAGATCAGCCGTAGAGCTGATCCAACTAAGGGAGTCGGTCATCAAATTGCGTTAGGGCGTTATCGCAGGCATTAGGGCCCTAACGCCCACGATAACGCCATAACGTATGCAATAAATATCGCATCGCAAAATGTGCATGCAAATTTGAAAAATGTATTCAAGTAGGAGGAGTGACTGGAAATGAGAGCTCTTTAATGTTGCGTGCGATAAGGTAACGCATGCTATCGCAGGATTTAACTACACCTTTTTCCTGAGCGTTATGCCTGTGATAGCTGTGCGTTGCAGCCAGAATGGGATTTATCACAAATCCCGTCTGGAGAGAGAGAGAGCCTGCCTCTGTGGAGGCTCACTGAATTTTTTTTAACACTTTATACAAAAGGGAGCATTATGAACTCAGGGTGAGGTTTATGGGGGTGAGTTGGGGTTTAGAGGGCAGTTTTACATGCACAGTCATACGTACGAACAGCACAGTTACCATCAGTGAAGATTTAATGTGATTTGGGGGGATGAAAGATGAAGGAAGAGTAGATTTGTGCCATGATCTCTCTACCTAGCTTGATGCACTCTCTACCTAGCTGCAATCAAACCCCCCTTTTGAAAACTTGCTTTCTCCCACTGTGGTGGTAAGTGTGTGTGTTTTCCCTATGGGAGCTGGAGGAGTGCCCAGGGCGGGCCAGCTGAGGTACACGAGGGCTTTCAGTTTGAAATCCAGGGACAGGGTTTAGCCAGCGGTACTGTGCACCTGCAAAGCAGGCAGGTTAGAAATACATTTCTCTGTGGCACCGGCTGCCACTGATTTTCAGAGGGAAACTTTACAGGAAGCTTCCCTTTGAAAACTGACTTGCAGGCCCATAGGTATAAAGCACCTATAATCCTGGGAGCTATGTGGGGGTAGGAGATGGGTGTTTATAAGTCAGCCTTTTGATTTATGCATTTACTTTTCATGATTTATGCAGTGGACATCTAGAAAGATTAATGGAGAAGCTTCAAGCTCATTCAAAGAAAGTAGTCTTCAAATATTCCTATTGCATTGATATTCCAGCTCTTACCAAAACGTAAGCAGGTTTACCCATGTTTATTTCACCTGCAAAAAGTGCAGCTAAGAAGTTCTTATGTGTTTGGCTGTCGCTAACAAAGCTAGAGGGTCCTAGTTATGTTACTCTAATATTTGTTGTTATGTTTCTTGTCTTTGCAGGTTGTGATGCTAATTATTATATCAGCTAAGAATTATTATTACCCTTGATGTCCTGACTTTTTATAATAAACATGCATAAAACATGGCTAAAATATGTTACAATAAATAATAATGGAGGTAATTTTCAAAGAGATGTAGGGGGTTGCATGCATAATATTAGCATTTACTCTTGTAAGTAGCATGTACGTACATATATCCTATCTTCTAAATCTCAGGAGCACAAATGTACATGCAGTGAGGCGTATAAATGTTAACAGGAAGAAAAGGGACAATCCAGGTGCCTTCCACGGTGGAGTTCAGCAGCACTAATGCAAGCAACACAACTTGGGCACAGATTTTATTCCTGCTAATTGCCTTGTGCAGCTGAAATCAGGCTTGCCATTTCTCTGCAGCTTTTTTGGAGGAAGGTCTGGGTGAACTGATGAGGAGGGTTCAAAGTGAAGTGCTGGAGGGGCTTGGGGAACTGGTGGAATTAGCGGTGAACGGGTGATTGCAGGTACACGTGCCAGTAACTGTTCTCAGAAGTGGAGCATACCCAGAAATAGCTGCCTCCGTGTTTAATTCTGGGTTATTATGTGCACATTGTTACAGTTACTATGTGCATAAAGTATATGCCGGCATTTTTCTAGACTAGGTAGAACAGTTAAGTTCCTGTATTACAAAGTATACGCGCATACCAAAATACAATTTATGATATACTAGTATAAATCTCCATGAGCCCACTTATATGGGAAAGCCATGTACTGCAGATACTGAGCCCAAATTTCAAAAGTAATAAGTTGTACCAACGTAAGAAGTATTTAAAGCCAGGTGTGTGTTTTTGAGGCCACATGATTTCCTGAGGGAGAATTTACATGATCTAAAAAAACCCCAAAACCCGTGCACGTCATCTTTGGTTCAATAAGATGTAGCACAGTCTCCAAATAACATACTTTTCTCCATGGCCAAGACAGCTCCTAGAACTCATCTGTATTATATTTCTAGACTACGTGTCAGAAAGGGGGGAAAAAAGCATGACTGGGAACACCTGCAGCTCAATCTTTGCCATCAAGTTCTATCTTGCTGAAATTTCACTGCTTGCAAATGAATATAACCTCTTTGCTCATTTTCTGCAGTGGCCAAAATGAAGCGAATCCGACATCTAAGTGAAAAAAGGGAGGGACCAAGAGGCTGACTTCCTTCCTCCTATAATAACTTACAGCAATCATATTTATTACAGTGCTATAATGACGCTTAAACTGTTTTGTCATGGGGATTCAGATCCAAACCCTTGCACAGTAGGTTTTACAGTTGTGATTCTGTCGGGTCTCTGCTCGAGTAAACCGGTCGGATCTGGTCTGGGTAGCATGTAGAGCAGATGGCATGCTTTGCACGTTTCCTTGTCAATCAATCCCCAGGCCCTGCTGAAGCATGGGAATGAGAAGAGCAGCAAACAGCTGCCAGGGAGAATCCAGGTTCCTCGGCTGTGAGACGTTAACTCCTTCTGATGCCAGAGTAGAGTTGAAATGAAGGCAGAGTGAAGCTCTGTTAGAACTTGAAACACCAAAAAATTATTGAAAGGTGCCCTTCTGTGCAGCAGCATCCAGAACAATTGAATCAATTGAACAGGTTAAACCAAGTCCAGCACCATTTATGAGGTCTGATTTATATCACCATTGGAAAAATCGAGCCAGGATTATTTCTGGTTTGCAGCTGTTTTGGCATTAATAAGCAAATGCTTTCTGCATAATCCATTAGGATAATTTATTTTTTGGGGGGAGGAGGGGAAATAAAAACCTAAGACAATTCTAACAAGGAAGTAATGTTTGTAAATTTATATCTTTATATATTAAACATTTAAATTTAAGAAACATCATTTGCTGGTGAACTCTGTTTACAACTACTCCTCTTACTAATGATTACTTATCTAGCACTAGAAGGCATATGGGGCACTGTACAGACACATACGAGACTGTCCCTGCTAGATGGAGCTTACAATCTAGTCAAGACTTACTTTGTATCTGCTTCAGAGGAGATGTAAGATACCCAGGGGGAGAGGGATCAGTTTGTAGGCCTAGAGGTGCAAAGAACCCATAGGCCTGCTAGTACCATGGGCAGTTTCAAAATGCCCTCTCCATAGCAACATTAAAACATTCTAACAAGCATTTCTCTTAGGTGCTCCTGGAAGTTTATTTAGTGGATCCCAGAAGTTTATTTAAATCTTGCTCAAATAATGAAATTTGTGTAATGGTTCATTAACCCACATATACAGTACAAAGTCATAACATGGAGTTTTGCTCCACAAAATTGTTCTGCAGTGTTTAAATAACAGTCAAGCTGCGTCATAGGAAATCCTTTTTATTACAGACACTGCCAGTGACTCACAAGTTGTTTGCGATCGTGCCATTGATATGTGGGATATCATCAATATTGATATTATTGACACTCTAGCACCATTGAAGAATTTTACTCTATTTAGAATTCATAGTAGGCTAGCTCCTTGTTATAACGAAGACCTTAAAAGTTCAAAAGTATATTGAGAAGAAAAGAGAGCATGGCGAATAGATTTATTTTTTTATTTATTTGTGTTTTTCTATACCGGCATTCACGGCAGTTCGTATCATGTCAGTTTACATAAAACAAGGGGTGAGCAATACATTATAACGTACATAGCTAAAACGTAAGAGTATACATTACAAAAGTATAACAAGTGCGTAGAAGAAAAAGTTACAATAAAACAGGGGTTATTCTAACTGGGATTAGAGTTAGAGGAAAGATAAAAAGTTTAAAAAGAAGTAAAACATTGTAGTGATTGGTTGGTATTGTCTGTTTCAGTTTAATAGAAGATGCTCAGTGTTGCTGCATTTGATGGAAGTGAATCATTAAGGGTCCGGAAATGCTTTCATGAACAGCCATGTTTTAAGTCTCTTCCTGAAGGTTGGAAGACATGGTTCCTGTCGTAATTCTAAGGGGATTGAGTTCCATAGTGGGGGACCTGCTGTGGAGAAGGCCCGATCTCTCAATGTTATATGTTGGGTGGTATTGTTGTGAGGTACTTGTAGATATTCTCTATATGCTTCTCTGATGGGTCTGTTGGAGGAATGTTTTTTGAGAGCTATTTGTAGATGGAGTGGAGCCAGTCCATGGATATTTTTGTAGATTGTGGTGAGGGACTTATGAATTATTCTGTAGTGGATTGGTAACCAGTGAAGGTCTTTGAGGACTGGTGTAATGTGATCTCTTCTCCTTTTGTTTGTTAGAATTCTTGCTGCCGTGTTCTGTATCATTTGGAGAGGTTTAGTGTGGGATGATGGGAGGCCTAGAAGGATAGAGTTGCAGTAATCAATTTTCGCAAATATTATTGCTTGGAGCACTGTTCTATAATCATGGAAATGAAATAGGGGTTTTATTCTTTTTAATACGTGCAGTTTGTGGAAGCAGTCTTTGGTTGTTTGGTTGATAAACGATTTTAAATTTAGCCGGTTGTCTATAGAAACTCCTAAATCTCTTACTTTTGAGATTTGCAAGTTGGCTGGCGGGTTTGTAGTGATTTTGCAATTATCTGGAGAGATTAGCATGAATTCGCTTTTTGATTGGTTTAGAATAAGATTTAAGCTGGATAAGAGATCGTTAATTTCTTGAAAACAGTTTTTCCCAAAGTTCTAGAGCTTTAGTGATGGATTCTTTGATGGGGATCACAATCTGGACATCGTCGGCGAATATGAAGTGTTTTAGGTTCAATTTGTTTAGCAGTTGGCAAAGCGGGAGAAAGGTATAAGTTGAAAAGTGTTGGTGAGAGAGAGGAACCCTGAGGAAACTCCTTGTGAAGATGGGTATCTGGGGGATTCTTTGTTGTGGATTTTAACTTTGAAACCTCTGTTTTCTAAGAATGTCTTGAACCATGTTAGTGCTGATCCTGCAATACCGATGTTCGCCAGTTGCTTTAGTAATATGGCGTGGTTAACAGTATCGAAAGCTGCCGATAGATCCAATAAATCAGTAGGAAGGCCTGTCCTTTGTCGAGGCCCAATATAATGTAGTCAGTCAGTGAGATTAGAAGGGATTCTGTGCTTGAAGCTTTTCTGAAACCGAATTGAGTAGGGAATAGAATTTTGTGTTCTTCTATGTATTCAGATAGTTGTGTGTTAACTAGTTTCTCCATCACCTTGGCAATGAAAGGCAGATTGGAGATTGGACGGAAGTTGTTAGGATCTTTGGGGTCCAAGTTAGGCTTCTTGAGGAGCGGTTTAATGGATGCTAGTTTGAGGTCGTCTGGATAGAAACCCTGGGTGAATGAGCAGTTTATGATGTCCGCTAGGGTTTTGGTTATGGTGTCCGGGATTAGCAGTAGTAGTTTAGATGGGATCTGGTCTAGTGGATGAGATGAGGATAGATAAATCCATAGCTAATTTAGGGGGTTATTTTCCAAAGGCTTATCGTATGCGATACGGCTGTATCGCGTGCGATAAGCCTCTATCGCATGTGAAAAGGCCCTTTTCACGTGAAAGCATGCAAATTAGATTGGGGCGGAGTCAGGGTGGGAAGGGGTGGAGTCATGGTGGGGAGGGGGCGGAGTCGGCAGTGGCTTCACTGCTGGCGATAATGGTACTAACGTTATTGTCGGCAGTAGCACGCCGAATAGCACCACCTTTCACGGTGGTGCTATTTGGTGCGAAAGCCAGCAACTGGCATACCGCGGCATACACACTGCCGTGGTGCGAAGGCTGCGGGCTTTCACAGGCCTGCCCTCATTCAACCCCCCCGCTCCCCATTTTCGCAGGATTCATCATTCTGCGAAGAATGATGGATCCAGGCCTTAGAAAGCTATAGGATTACTCTTCATAAATACAGGCAAGCAGTGAATAATAGGAAAAATAGAGTTCTATACAAAGAAAATACATGCTGCAAGTTTTAATAGCTGCACATTTAGTACAGTTAAAAAGGTAACTAAACCTTTGGACTTAGATTCTACACTTAGTGGCTTCCTACATGTGATATGTTTACTATTTTAATGAAAATATTGAAAAACTACTTAACTCTTTGTCTCCCAGTAAAATGAGCCTTGTAGTGTTGTAATCTCAAGATGGGATGAGTTTGACTTGACTTCCACTTCAGAAGTTGAACAGGTCATTGCAAGATTAAATCCTGCACCTAATAAATTGAATTCGATTTCTGTCAGCCTGTTAAAAACTGTCAGGGAAGTGATTGCTCCATCCTTATCCTCTAATGTTAATGTATCTTTTGTAGAGGGTCACTTACCCAGCATACTTAAAAGAGAAACTGTTAGACCGCTATTAAAGAATAGCAATTTGGATCCTGGTATGTTAAATAATTATCGACCAAGCTCTTCTTTTTTTTTATTGCTGAATTGATTGAAAACTTAGTTTTGATTCAATTATTCGTTGTTGTTACCGAATCAAATCAGGTTTAGAAAACATTGTACTACAGAAACTCTTGTTGTCTATTTCTGATACTGTACTGTGGGGCTTTGATGGTGGCCAGGGCTATTTTTTAGTCCCTTTGGATGCATCGGCTGCTTTCGATACCATTGTCCACAAAATCTTATTATATCACTTAGTCAATGGGAGTTGGTGGCCAACCTTTAAAATGGTTTACATCATATTTGAGTGATAGATCCCACTAAATATTCATAGGGAAAAGTCTTTCTAGCTGGATAAAAATTTCTACTGGAGAGCCACAGGGTTCCGCGCTCTCCGCAATTTTGTTTAACATCTAATCCCATTGTGCAAATAGTTGGCCGGTTTAGGACTATCCTTTTTTATTTATGCATATGATATACAATTCCTTGAACAAATACACAGCTAAGTTGAATATTTGAAAATTTATTTAGAAGCAATCCAAAAATGGATGCTTCATAACTGTTTGATTCTGAATCTTGCTAAAACGGAAGTCATTTTTCTCTAGAACTAAGAATGTCCCTGAGAATTTTGTGGTTAATGTAAATAGCCACTCTTTGAAAATTTCAGTGTCTGTTAGAGATGTGTGGGTGTTACTGGATTCTCATTTATCAATGTCTATTCATATCAAGAATTTGGTGTGCTCAGGTTACTATAAAATCTACATGTTGAAGCAACTTAAGTCATTCTTAGAATCATTGGATTTAAATCTGTTGTACAATCTTTATTTCTGCAGAGGGTTGATTACTGCAGAAATAATACTGCAGATCTCTTTCTGGATCTTTCTTTCTGGATCTTTCTGAATCAGTTTTGTGTCAACTGCAATTATTACAAATACAGCAGCTCAATTAGTTACTGACTGTAAGAGGTTTGATCACATTATACTAGTCTTAGAGTTGTTGCATTGGCTCCCTATATATATTCTAGAACAAATATAAGGTCCTTATCTTATTCATAAATTGATTAATCATGTTAGTACTTGTTCTGTCCATTGGTCTTCGACTGCTTCGCCCCGTTTGCCTCACCTTATTCACGGCTCCTCCTGCTTACCTGGGTAAGATGGCTACCACAGTGTCGTCAAGCCGACCTCTCTGGCGTCCCTGGAACGGCTATGGTGCAGCCTCCCACCATTGCTCCTCCCAGGTACCTACTAGGGTGTGCGTGTGCAACCCATGTCTTTGTACCATCCTTGGCGCGAACCTCGAGGGCGTTCCCTCATGCTGACATCACGCCATCTGGGTATATTACCTTCATTCATTTGCTAGCTCCCCGAGTTAGCAAGGACTCAAATCCGTTCCTGTCTACGCTACTCTGCCGCTTCTGTGCTGCTGCAGGAAGCTCTCTCTCTGCCCTTTGGGGTAATCGCTAACCTGGGTACCCGCTCCTCGGGGGCCCTCTGCTTTATTTCAGGTGCCTTTCAGGGAACAGGTACTCGCTCCTCAAGGGCCTGCTCTCCCTGCCTTACTGCCTGTACCTTCTACAACGACCAGGTGGAATCACATACCAACAGCTACATCTAGTGAGTACTCTAACTCTCAGTCTATCTCATCCACAATACCTCCTCGCTGGGAGACCTGCTGTGGAACAGGGGTGGGGTGGTCCAGGGATGGGGAGAGGGTGGGGCCAGAGGCCTTCAGCACAGCGGCCATTTGCCGCTGTGTTGGAGGATCGCGTGCCGGTAGGCTGCCGGTACACGCAATTTGCACCTGCCTCCAGGCAGGCACAAAAGGTGAAATAAAAATTTTGGGGGGATTAGGTTAGGGTTGGGGGCAGAAAAGCTAGGGGAAGGGGGTGGGAAGGTCAGGCTAGGAGGTAGGGAATGGGGGAAGCCCGCGGGCGTCAGCACGTGAAGGGTGCACAATTGTGCACCCCTTGCGTGCGCCGACCCCCGATTTTATAACATGCGCGCGCATGTTATAAAACCGGGCGTTCATGTGTGCATGCCGGGTAGCACGCGCACATGTATACCCACGCGTATGTATGAAAATTCACCCCTAGAATTCACATAGAAAATAAAATGGTGCCGCTTTTAAGGCACCATCAGGTTAACTGATATTATGGATACATTTTTGGTTCGAAATGTAAAGGTAGATTTTAAAAGGAGCGTGCGCATGGTTCCCAGCGTGCACACATGGACACCCCAATTTTATAACATGCGCGCGTCGGTGGGCGCATGTTATAAAATACATTCCTCGCGTGTACACGCACACTGGATTTTAATGTCCACGCACACATGTATGGGCGGATGGCCTTCTACTCGCGCAGGGGGGGGAGTTTTAAAAAGCAACATGCGGTGACATGAGTAGGGCTTCCCCAGTACTTTCCCAGTCCGCGGAGCTTCCCTATACCCCTTACCTAACCTTCCTACCTTTTCCCCTCTCCTCTCCTCTCCTCCCCGACCCCTAACCCGTTCCTAGCTATAAGAATGTTTTGGTTTTTAACTTGCTGCTCCTTTGGGGCGTGCTTCCCCAGGACTGGGAGGGAACTGGGGAAGCCCTACTCACGTCACCGTGCGTTGCTTTTTAAAATTCCTCACCCGCTGTGCAAGGCAGAGGTGCGCATGTTATAAAATCTGCGCATCCATGAGCGCTGGGAACTGCACACACATGAATATGCACGCGTTCCAGCGATGAAGGCCCTCCTTAAGTAATAAACATTGGGGTAGATTTTAAAAAAGTGCGCCTTCACGTACTTTTGTTGGCGCATCAGGCGCCAACAAAAGTACGCTGGATTTTAGTAGATACGCGCGTAGCCGCGCATATCTGCTAAAATCCTGGATCGGTGCGCGCAAGGCTGCCAATTTCATGTAGCCGGCGCGCGCCGAGCCGCTCAGCCTACCTCCGTTCCCTCCGAGGCCGCTCCGAAATTGGAGCGGCCTCGGAGGGAATTCTCTTTCGCCCTCCCCTCACCTTCCCCTCCCTTCCTCTACCTAACCTACCCCCCCGGCCCTGTCTAAACCCCCCCCTACCTTTGTCGGGGGATTTACGCCTCCCGGAGGGAGAAGTAAATCCCCGCGCGCCAGCGGGCCACTAGCGCGCCGAGACGCGACCCGGGGGCGGTTCCGGAGGGCACAGCCACGCCCCCGGACCGCCCCGGGCTGAAACCACGCCCCCGGGTCTGCCCCCAAAACGCCGCGTCCCGCCCCCAAAATGCCGCGCCGATCGGCCCCGCCCCTGACACGCCCCCCTCGAAAAACCCCGGGACTTATGCGAGTTCCTGGGCTCTGCGCGTGCCGGTGCACCTATGGAACATAGGCGCACCGGCGCAAGGCCCTGCTCGCGTAAATCCGGGCGGATTTACGCGAGCAGGGCTTTTAAAATCCGCCCCATTGATTTCATAACTACTAAAATGTATACCTTTTGCAAGGATAAGGAGGTTACGTTATTGTCAGCAGAGATCTAAAGAAAGTCTACAGGAAGTATTTGACAACTGTTGTTGCTGCCACGTATCTCAAAATCTGGAAGGCTGAACTTGGCAGGACGTTGTTTTCCCTGTACTGGGATTCTACGTCAGGATGAAGGACTTGTTAAGTGAAGCTTCTCTTTCTTACAAGTCAGGCCTCCAAACTACAAAACAAGGTGTCACTGGTACTTACCTCCTCAAAAGGTGTGTCAGGTTGGACAGACTCCCTTTGTTCCATTTCTCTTTCATGAGCTTTTCTGGTCTAGGGGCTGAGATGCCTACTGACCCCTCCCAAATGTGGTATGAGGAGATATAAAAAGCTTTCACTTTATAGGAATTTGTAGAAGAAATCCCATGGTGAAAAAGTAATGGAAGTACAGTGTAAAGCAGTGGCGCTCAAATGGGTCTTCACTCACTTCTCCTATCCCAGCTAGTCAGGTTTACATGCAATATATGCATGAAATATATTTGCATATATTGGATCAGTACATGCTAATTTATCTCCTGTCTATTCATGAGGGATATTCTGAAAGTCCAACTAGTTAGGGGTGAACGTCCCTGGTGTAAAGTGTAATGAATTAGAACAGGAGTTGTTAACCCAATCCTCAGGGCGGAGCGTCAGTCTGGTTTTCAAGATATGCACAATATATGCATGTTATAGATTTTCCATACACTGCCTACATTGCATGCAAATATATCTCATGCATATTCATTACAGATATCCTGAAAACCTGACTGGCTGCGGGTGTCCTGAGGATTGGGTTATGAACCACTGAGCTAGAACACTTGCAGGGAAATCTTCACTTTGTATAATATAAATTGACATTGTAATATTTTCATTTTCCAACACATATGAAAACGTAGCATTTAATCTTTTGACTTTTTTCCTTCTTCCCATTTCTCAGAAAGTAGTTCTAGAGTAGATGTGTTTCCCATGCAGTCTACATCCCTATGAATTTCTACAACAGACCTGTAAATCACTTTTCTACCTGCATTGCAATTGTTAACAGACAGACCATCTCGACAGGTCCAGAGTGAGTCACTTTCCTGAGAAATGTCATCTCCCTCTTCATAAAATGTTCAGTCCTAAATGACAGCCCAAAAAAGCAAAACAACTATTCCTCTCCTATATTCCTAGCACCTGCTGTCATGTTTAGCCTACAGAAAAATGCTGTAGCCCAGTGAAGAATATTTCTGGAACAGTAAAACAAATAGAAAAATAATTATAACAGCCTCTAATTGTACATATACCTTATTCTATTATACACAACAAATGATAAAATCAGAAACAGATGAGGAATTATGGTTGTTAATGGGACCTTAAAACAAGATGAACCATTTTTTACACATTTTTTATTTTATAAATGGGAAAAGCTAGCTTGGAAAACAAGCTATACATAAACAGAAAGGAGAAAGAACCCACACAAAGACAGATGCACTAATACACTACCATATCATTCTCAACTATACACACAAAATGAGTTAAACTACACATTCAGAGAACCCTATGGGGTAATCTTAATGGAACCAACTTTTAACAGACCATTGCCCAAGTTACTAGCACTCTTGATTATCCAACCAGTTTCAGGGTTTTTTGTTTGGTGATCTATGAAATGGTGTAGTGGGCTATGCGTGGACTCACTTACTGTAAAAGTAGAAACTCTATCTGTGGCTAACATACAATTCTTGTCCCTAAATTCCAATAAAAGCATTCATACTCAATGTGGTCTGACTTTATAGCAAGAATATTCAAACAAGTTGCAGTATTCCACAGGAAACAATGAATTGCAATAGTTCTTAATTTCTGAGTTGAACAGTGAAATATAATTCAAAAAATTTCAGAGCAATCTCCTCTGGCATTAGTTAGTTAGCATCCAATTGCTTCAATAGAACAATTAAGGGCATTTCAGTTTATAGCTGAGTTTTTATCCCTTGGAGCAGATTTTTCCTTCTCCTCCTCTCATGGTTGTTACTTCACACATAGCTTTCTATCTTGGGTTCCTACCATACTTCAGGGATATCAGAGTCAGACAGGACCTCACTTTACATATATAAAGCCCATTAGACTTCATTATTAGAATAAAATGTAGAATGTCCCAGTAATGGGAGTGATTGTCATAGAAAATGTCCAACACTATATAGGTGACTCCATGAGTTAGAGAAGAGCCATTGACTGAGAAGAGCAGTGAGAAGCAGAAAGGTCTGTGAATCTCCAGGCTCCAGGAGAGGAGAAGGCATATGGCATTCTCTATATTGAGAGAGTGGGTGTTTGCTTTCTTAGTTGGTTAGAGTTGGTTCCAGGAGGATCCCAGAGAGTGGTGAGTTGGATATTAAAGGGATAGGGCGGATTGTTCACCAGACCATTTTTGCCAGCCAGGCATTTGCATCATATTTTTTCCAAGTGGGAAAAGAGGACTTAAGTTCCAAACAGGTGTCTGAAGGAAAGAGGTCACAGTTTCCTGCCATTTTATTCAAGCAGTGAGAAATGGGGGTTTTTTTGTAGTGTCTGAATGGTTGAAGCTCTATAAGCTGTATCTTAAACTTTTGTACTAATAAAAAAGTTTCATTTCTTGTCTTCAGTAAACATTTTGTTATAATCTGGTATGGTTGTGGACCCTGGGTCATAGTGAGAGCTGACTCCACCCACAGGGAGGAGCCCTGTGGGGATTCACTATGACAGGTGTGGCCTCAGCTGAGATGGACATAGATGTAAAAGACTTTATTAGACTGGAACGTGGGTAGTACCCACAGAGTGGAATGAAGACAGAGTAGTAAGGTAGCTCAATGATGATATCATAAGAACATAAGAATATGCCATGCTGGGTCAGACCAAGGGTCCATCAAGCCCAGTATCCTGTTTCCAACAGTGGCCAATCCAGGCCACAAGAACCTGGCAATTACCCAAACACTAAGAAGATCCCATGCTACTGATGCAATTAATAGCAGTGGCTATTCCCTAATTAAACTTGATTAATAGCCGTTAATGGACATCTCCTCCAAGAACTTATCCAAACCTTTTTTGAACCCAGCTACATTAACTGCACTAACTACATCCTCAGTCCTTGTTGGTTGTTGTCCGAATGCAAATCCTCTTTTCCACATTTCTCCCTGCCATAGAAGCAGAGAGCAGCACTGAATATGTATTCAAAGTGATGTATCAGGCTTAATTGGTTTAGGGTAGTAACCGCCGTAATAAGCAAGCTACCCCCACGCTTATTTGTTTACCCAGATTGTGAAATTCAGACTTGCTGGTTGTTGTCTGAATGCAAATCTTCTTTTCCACATTTTCCCCTGCTGTTGAAGCAGAGAGCAATGCTGTATATGCATTCAAAGTGAAGTACAAGGCTTAACTGGTTTAGGGTAGTAACCGCCATAATAATCAAGCTACTCCTCCCAGAAATGCCCCCAGAAAGACTGTACATTAAATCTGGCTAAAATTAGCTGGATAAGTGCCATGTATGGAGCAGTTAAAGGTTATATGGTATAGGTGGCCTACATTTGTCTGTGACAGGAAAGAGGATGCTAAATGAAAAAATTCAGGTCATACATAAGGCATTTAAACTACAGCGCAGGGGTAGCAGAAGGTGCCCAATGAAATTAACAGGATCAACAGAGAGAGAGTAACAAAATCAATCAGTTCTAAAAAGCATAAAAAGTGAGAGGAAGAGCAGCTGGAAAACTATGACCACAAATGCTCACAGTTTGAGCAATAAAATCCCAGATCTGCAGGCCCTAACGGTGGAGGAGGACTTGGACATTGTTGCTGATGTGAAGACATGGTTCACTGATTCTCATGATTGGGCTAGAACCATCCTGGCCAATTATTTGTTTAGGAAGGACAGAGAGGACAGAAAGGGTGGAAAAGCAAACACAATATCCAAGCAACTGAATAGCACAGGACATGAGGTAGAGAAGCAATATGGACCATCCTTAAAAAAAAAAAAGATGGTGCTTCCATTTTTACTGGTGTGATCTACAGGCCTCCGTCACAGAAGAACTGATCAAAGACATCCAAAAGGTGGGAAAGAAGGGAGAAGTACTGCTCATCGGAGATTTTAATCTGCTGAATGTGAATTGGAATATCCCTTCTGCAGACTGCAAGTAGAAGAGAGATAGTGGATGTCCTTAGAGGGGCTCTGCTCAAACAAATGGTAATGGAACCCAAGAGGGTGCGATACTCGACCTCATTAACAGGGATAATATGTCTTAATGTCCATGTAGGTGCCCATCTGAACACTTGTGATCAGCTGGTATGGTTTGACATCATGAACAGGATACAGAGAAGTCACACGAAGATCCAAGTTTTGAATTTCACAAATACGGACTTTGTTATGACAGGGATATACCTGGAAGAGCTGAAAGACTGGGAGAAGTGGAACAACAATGGGATAAATTAAAAGGAGGTATTACAAAAAGGCAACAAATTTATATGGTAGAAAAGTAGACAAAAGTAAGAGGAAAAAGAAACAGATATGGTTCTCAAAGGAGGTGGCTGAAAAAATAAAGGCAAAAAGAAGAGGATACAAGAAATATAAATGATCACAAAAAGAGGAACACAGGGAAGAATATCCGATGAAGCTGAGGGAGATGAAGGAAAATCAGGAAAGCAAAAGATCAAGCAGAGAAAAGGACTGTTGAAGAGGTAAAGCAAGGTGACAAAACATTTTTCAGATATATCAAAGAAAGAAGGTAGGCCATAAGAACATGCCATACTGGGTCAGACCAAGGGTCCATCAAGCCCAGCATCCTGTTTCCAACAGTGGCCAATCCAGGCCATAAGAACCTGGCAAGTACCCAAAAACTAAGTCTATTCCATGTTACTATTGCTAGTAATAGTGGTGGTTATTATCTAGGTCAACTTAATTAATAGCAGGTAATGGACTTCTCCTCCAAGAACTTATCCAATCCTTTTCTTAAACACAGCTATACTAACTGCACTAACCACATCCTCTGGCAACAAATTCCAGAGTTTAATTGTGTGTTGAGTAAAAAAGAACCTTCTTCGATTAGTTTTAAATGTGCTACATGCTAACTTCATGGAGTGCTCCCTAGACCTTCTATTACCCAAAAAAGTAAATAACTGATTCACATTTACCCGTTCTAGACCTCTCATGATTTTAAACACCTCTATCATATCCCCCCTCAGCCGTCTCTTCTCCAAGCTGAACAGTCTTAACCTCTTTAGTCTTTCCTCATAGGGGAGCTGTTCCATGCCCTTTATTATTTTGGTTGCCCTTCTCTGTACCTTCTCTATCGCAACTATATCTTTTTTGAGATGCAGCAACCAGAATTGTACACAGTATTCAAGGTGCGGTCTCACCATGGAGCGATACAGAGGTATTATGACATTTTCTGTTTTATTCGCCATTCCCTTCCTAATATTTCCTAACATTCTGTTTGCTTTTTTGACTGTCACAGCACACTGAGCCGACAATTTCAATGTATTATCCGCTATGATGCCTAGATCTCTTTCCTGGGTGGTAGCTCCTAATATGGAACCTAACATCGTGTAACTATAGCATGGGTTAATTTTCCCTATATGCATCACCTTGCACTTATCCACATTAAATTTCATCTGCCATTTGGATGCCCAATCTTCCAGTCTTGCAAGGTCCTCTTGCAATTTATCACAATCTGCTTGTGATTTAACTATTCTGAATAATTTTGTATCATCTGCAAATTTGATTACCTCACTCGTCGTATTCCTTTCCAGATCATTTATAAATATATTGAAAAGCACAGGTCCCAGTACAGATCCCTGAAGCACTCCACTACCCACCCCCCTCCACTGAGAAAATTGTCCATTTAATCCTACTCTCTGTTTCCTGTCTTTTAACCAGTTTGTAATCCACAAAAGGACATCACCACTTATCCCATGACTTTTTACTTTTCCTAGAAGCCTCTCATGAGGAACTTTGTCAAACGCCTTCTGAAAATCCAAATACACTACATCTACCAGTTCACCTTTATCCACATGTTTATTAACCCTTTCAAAAAAGTGAAGCAGATTTGTGAGGCAAGACTTGCCTTGGGTAAAGCCATGCTGACTTTGTTCCACTAAACCATATCTTTCTATATGTTCTGTGATTTTGATCTTTAGAACACTTTGCACTATTTTTCCTGGCACTGAAGTCATGCTAAGTGCTAACTGGTCTGTAGTTTCCCGGATCGCCCCTGAAGCCCTTTTTAAATATTGAGGTTACATTAGCCACCCTCCAGTCTTCAGGTACAATGGATGATTTTAATGATGGTTACAAATTTTTACTAATAAATCTGAAATTTCATTTTTTAATTCCTTCAGAACCCTGGGGTGTATACCATCTGGTCCAAGTGATTTACTGCTCTTCAGTTTGTCAATCAGGCCTACCACATCTTCTAGGTTTACCGTCATTTGGTTCAGTTCATCTGAATCATTACCCATGAAACCTTTCTCAGGAACGGCTAACTCACCAACATCTTCTTCATTAAATACCAAAGCACAATGAAATTAATCTTTTTGTGATGGCCTTATCTTCTCTAAGTGCCCCTTTAACCCCTCAATCATCTAACGGTCCAACTGACTCCCTCGCAGGCTTTCTGCTTCAGATATATATTTTAAAGTTTTTACTGTGAGTGTTTGCCTCTACGGCCAACTTCTTTTCAAATTCTCTCTTAGCCTGTCTTATCAATGTCTTACATTTAACTTGCCAACACTTATGCTTTATCCTATTTTCAACTGTTGGATCCTTCTTCCAATTTTTGAATGAAGATCTTTTGGCTAAAATAGTCTCTTTCACCTTACCTTTTACCATGCTGGTAATCGTTTTGCCTTCCTTCCACCTTTCTTAATGTGTGGAATACATATGGACTGTGCTTCTAGGATGGTATTTTTTTAACAATGTCCATACTTCTTGCACACCTATTACCTTTGTAGCTGCTCCTTTCAGTTTTTTCTATTTTTTTTCATTTTATCAAAGTTTCCCTTTTGATAGTTTAGCATTAGAACTGTGGATTTGTTTACTGGTCCCCTTCCAATCATTAATTCAAATTTGATCATATTATGATCACTATTGCCAAGCAGCCCCACCACCATTACCTTTCTCACCAAATCCTGTGCTCCACTGAGAATTAGATCTAAAATTGCTCCCTCTCTCGTCGGCTCCTGAACCAATTGCTCCATAAAACTGTCTTTTATTCCATCCAGGAATTTTATCTCTCTAGCATGTCTCGATTTTACATTTACCCAGTCAATATTGAGGTAATTGAAATCTCCCATTATCACTGCACTACCAGTTTGGTTAGTTTCCCTAATTTCTCTTAGCATTTCACTATCAGTCTCATAGATGGACGGTAGTATACTCCTATCACTATATTCTTCCCTAACACACACAAGGGATTTATGCCCATAAAGATTTGATTGTGCATTTAGTCTCATGCAGGATCTTTATCCCGTTGGACTCTATGCATACATAAAGCGCCACCCCGCCTCCCAGATGCTCCTGTCTGTCATTGAGATACCAATTAAGTCTATGTCATCATTCACTGTTATACATTCTAATTGTCCCATCTTACTTCTTAGACTTCTGGCATTAGCATACAAACATTTCAGTGTGTTTTTTTGTTTGTATTTTCATTCTGCTTTTTAATTGATAGGGATAAATTGGAATGTTTTAGCTCAGGTGAGTTTTTAATGTCAGGCACTTGAACTTCTTTTCTTTATTATTGGAACCTCACTGTCAGGATGCCCTAATTCTAATGCTTCATTAGTAACCTTTGAAGATACCTCCCTCCGAACCATGCGCTGCTGAGCGACTGTCAACTTTCTCCTTTATTCTAGTTTAAAAGTTGCTCTATCTCCTTTTCAAAGGTTAGCGCCATCCTTAACAGAAGGCATGGGGATTACTACCCTCAACGAACAGCCTTTATTCTTTTGACAACTGCAACATCACTCTGTGCTTCGACTGTGGCAGGGGGTAGGTAGGGGGAAAAGGGGAATTGGATACAGATGACAACCATCATGGGCCTTGACCTTTACGGTCTGGGGTACTGACACACAGACACAAGTTAAAAAGCACAGGATGGCTTCTATGGCCATGTTCTAAAGCACAGAACATCAAGCAACATTGTCTGAATTAGCAAGATGGCTACTTGCCCAGTAAAAATGTTATGGGTTTGACAGTTCCTTGGTTTTGATTGTAAATATTACTACCCTTATGATAAGGCTTGGGGGCAGTTAGTACTACCTCTAAGAGAATCCTGGTAATATCTGCAGTTCTGCACAGAGCAGATCCAGTCGGCCCAGAGAGCTGGGCCGACTGGATGGACCATCTGGTCCTTTTCTGCCATCATTACAATGTTTTTAAGTTAAAATATTAAAAAGTTGGCATTTAACTTGATAAAAATGTGAGCTATCTGGCTAAATGACTCTGAAGATAGACCTCTCAATAAATAATAATAAACTCTGGTGAGATCATTTACTGATCATCTAAATTTTTCTCAGGGAAAAGAGGAGGGGTTTTCTGTTAATAGGATATTAATTCCTGTAATACTTAATGCTACATATTTATTTAATTATATTTTCTTGATCGTCTTCTCAGTCTTAAGGTTAAACAGATAACCAAAGTCCTAAAACTAAATAGAAGCAGCAGTATAATTGATAAAGGAAACCCCATAACAAATGGAAAATAGCTAAAAAATAAAAATCACAAGGAAAAAAAACCACATTGAACAAAATTAAAAATTTTTCATGAAACACCACAAACATAAAAAACAACATATAGCAAACAAGCAGTGAGGCACCCCAAAAATCCCAATAAATGGTTCCATGTTTAATATAATTGGAAAAATGTAACAATATAAAAATAAAAAAATTAGCAAGATAAAATAGATATTTCAGAGCTTGATTGCCATGTAACAACATTGCCACTGGCCTATTATGAACTGGCTCTATTATAATGACCCTTTCGGTTTCGGTGAATATGTAATTTAATTTCTTTTACGCATGGTTGATAATAATATGCCAGAATACTGCATATGCCATTTTATTTTAGGGAGAATTGTCACCTGACTGAGGGTCTTTGATTAGTTTCTAAAGACTATGCCATAATTTTTGCTCTCTGGCCATATGCACCATGAGCTCTATTTTTTCTGGAGTCTATACATGTGAGGTTTGACAAATTATTTTCTGCAGACTCAGGTACAGCAATAACTCGATGTGTAAACGTTGATAAAATTGATTTTTGTCAAACAGAAGGAAAAAAAACATTTTTTTCTTTCCTCATTTTCAAGAAATTGCTCATAAAAAGAGAAAAATTCTTTTTCTTCATTTTCAGGGAAATCTATGAGTAAGAATTAGTAAATATTACTTGGACTGATCTGTTTAACACATTTAACTAACATATGCAGAGACATGAAGGGTAATATTCAAAGGAAAATGTGAATTCTATTGTAGCAATTTTCAAAAGCCTTTAAAATTTGCTGCAATATTTGCTATTGAATTGTCATTTAGTGCAGGTAAATGGGTCTGAAAATTGCTACAATAGAGGTACATTTTAAGAGCCATGCGTGTGTTTGCTGGTGCAAGCACTTAGACCCGGCGATATTAAAATATACACGAGTATATACATGTGTGTTTTCTTGGCTATTTGCACATCCACGTGCGCACGATTTCATATGTGTGCACAAATGCCGCCTTGCTCGTGTAAGTGGGAGGGATTTTACTAGACACGTGCTCCGACATTAGAGCCCATTTTCCCAGTTCGCTCCCACTTCGGCCTTCCTAACCCCCCCCTTTTACCCTGTTAGTCCAGACCCCCTAAACCTCGCTAAGTAACCTATATTCTTTTCATTTTATTACTCATACACCGTCTATAGCAGAAGTAAAGTTACACAGTAGGGGACCCTGACATACGCTTGTGCACGTAAATAGGTACACGCAGAAATCATGCCTCATACCATGCCCACAACACGCCCCGCTCCTTTTCCGAAAATGTATGCTCATAACGTGAGATCTGCACATTGTCGCGGGCCTTTTATAATCCACGCGGTGCCTGTGTATCCAAGACATGTGCGTACCTCCCACTTTTGGCGCGAGTAAAGCTTTTAAAGTCAACCAGATAGCATGCTACATTCACATTTTCCTTGGAAAAGTACCTTGTTAGTTTTATGAGACTATACAAGGAATGCGAGGAGTCCCTTCTCAAGACAAGAGGGGTGGCAGGGTAAGCTAAGAGCCTGCTCTGATAAATACTTTGTTAGCGATGAGTTGGTAGCTTGTTTTGCACAGAGCAGCAGTTACTGCCCTCAACAGAACTTTTGGGATTACCACCCTTAACTAATAAGCCTTGATGCTTTTGATGCAACTGCAACACTGCTCTCTGCTTCGAAGGAGTGGGGCGAGGGGTGGAAGGAAGAGGAATTTGGATTGAGAGACAACCAACACGAGTCATGACTTTTTTTTTTACAGTCTGGGGTACTGATGCGCAGACATTAAGGAATAAACACAGGACTGCTGCTATGGCTAAGTCCATAAGCAAAGCACGTCAAGCAGCACTGACCGCTACATGGGGGTAACCTGCACGGCGCGGCAGATAACTACCATGGAAAACTTGCTGGGCAGACTGGATGGACTATTGGTCCTTTTCTGCCATCATTTCTATGTTTCTATGTATAATGAAATGGATAATTAATCAAATGTGTTAGCAAAGAAGGGAAAATAAACGCAAGCAGTTTGGATGCAAAATTTTGTCGACACAAAGGAGTCATAACAGTAGCAGTTCTAGCACACCACTAATCTGATGTGAGATTGACACTGTTATGACTCTGATGTCAGATTGCTGGCATAACAAAGCCTTGTGACTGACAACTTATCCAAAGCAAAATTCCATCATCCATGGGCTGTGGTAGTATGAATGGACCTTACAGATAGGATTCCATATTACTTATATATCTGAGCAATTCAAACCAATGTGCGATGAATTGGGCCCTGCCAGGATTAGAACTGCATACTGCAAAGAGACTGTTTCTGGAGAAAGATTTTAGGCCTGTCTTTTGACTGCCCCCACCCCCCATATCCCTGCCTGGTACATTTTGGTACCTGTAATGCTGTTAAACTGGAGACAGCAATGCAATTTCCCCCAAAAATCTGAAAGGGCAAAAAACATCTCCCTCCTGAAACTCAGTCACTTGCCCTAGCAACATGCAACCAAATGCAAGTTGAACCAGGCCGATTTGAAGTTTGATAGACTTTTCAGATTTGACTATTGGGAGAAAATTCAGGAGAAGTTAGAAAAATCTTCCAATATCTCTCTCATCTGTATATTACAGTTTTTATTAGCCAGACATAAGGATGAACAGGGAATCTCTCTAGTTCAGGCTATCTTGCTTGACTCCTGTTGGACAAGCCAGAGAGAAAACTTCCCAGGAGAGGTGGTCAGGTGGATAGCTTGTCAGCCTTCTCGCTAAAGGCTCATCAAAAGGAGCAGCAGTTCACCAGTTAATCACATATAGGGGTAGATTTTAAAAGAAGCGTGTGCAGTGTACATGTGTGCGTGCTACTTGGCACGCGCACATGTTGTACGCCCGATTTTATAACATGCACGTGCAGGCGCACTCATGTTACGCGCGTAGATCCTCCGGATTTACACGTGTAACCATTTTAAAATCTGACCCATAGGTTGGACTACTGCAATGAGATCTATCAGGGTGTGACTGGGGTTAGTTTATGAGGGCTGAAATTGATTCAGAATATGGCTGCTCGTTTAATAATTGGGGCGAAGAAATTTGATTATATATTGCCTGAATTGCAAGAACTCCACTGGTTACCCATGGAGGCGTGAATCAAATTTAAAATCCCTGATGTTTAAATGCATCCCATCCCATGACAAACCCCTAAGTATTTAACTGGGTTCATGGAAGGTTATGAGTCAACTAGCTTTGTGCTCTCCACAATGGGTTTTTTAATTCCTGGCCTTGATGAAATTAAATTTTCCACTACTCATTGTACAGCTATTGTGGGCCAAAACTTTGGAATGAGGTTTGAACTGAGCTACCTTAAGGTTAGGAAATTGATTAAAATCATGGCTTTATATATAAGATAACTAACGGCACATAGAGAGAACGTGTGCCATTTTCTTCCTGAGAAGTTAAGATTAGTGGTTGATTTATGTTTGGGGAAGAAATAGGATTAGATGGTCAGATTTCCAAATGGAGAAAGGCCATTAGTAGAGTACACAGACATTGGTACTGCGACCTGTGCTGTTTAACATACGCATACAACATCTGGAAAAGGGAATGATGAGTGATGCTCATACAGGTATACATTGCTAGGTTCTTTAGTGGGAGTCACTATCCAGAAGTACCTTGGACTTCTTGTGGACAATATGTTGAAATCCTCTATTTACTGTGGCATGGTGGTAGGCAAAAAACAAAATAAAACAAATAAGGGTAGATTTTAAAAGGATCATGTGTCTACATGTGTGGATTATAAAATCCTCTTCATGTGCATGTCCTGTTAGACACAGGAGCCCAGTTGGGGGGGAGAGAGAGAGAGAGAGAGAGAGAGAGAGAGAGAGAGAGAGAGAGAGAGAGAGAGAGAGAGAGAGAGAGAGACTCTTTATAAGGCTCACTGATACTCTATATATGGACCATTGTAAAGGGGCACTTTGATTCGGGGTGAGTTTTTGGGAGGTGGGTTGGGGTTAGGGGAGGTGTTTCAGTCACATTCAGAGGTATCCATTGTAAAATTCACATCATTAAAGAAATTTTGACCTTATAAGTGATGAAAATTCATCACTTATAAGGTCAAAAATTCTTTAATGATATGAATCATAGCTGAAGTACAAAAAGTGCAGAGAAGGTGACAAAAATAATAAAGGGCATGGAACATCTTTCCTTCGATGAGAGGCTACACAGGCTAGGGTTCAGCTTGGAAAAGAGCTGAAAGGGGACATGATAGAAGTTTAAAAGATCATAAGTGAGGTCGAATGGATAAATAAAGGATGGTTCTTTACCCTTTGAAATAATTCTAAAATAAGAGGACACTCCATGAAACTAACAACCAGCAGATTCAAAATATTGGTTTTTTTAAAGAGGTTTGGACAAATTTCTGGAAGAAAAGGCCATAAAACATTATTAGACTAAAGATAACTATTGCTATCCCAGTGAGTGACTAAGACTACTTTATGGGATCTGTCACATATTGCAAGCTGGATTGGTCACTGTTGAAGATAGGATGCTGGGCTCGATAGGTCTTGGTCTGACCCAACATAGCAATTCTTATGTTCTTACGTTTCTATTATATGATTTACTTTATTGGGATTTGGAAAGAAGTAGGTATGAGGTTAGAAGGGTTATAATATTGTTTTGAGGGGGTTAAGTGAGAGGTTATATTTCTTTTATTGTGACATGTTTATGGAATCAACTTTTAGTAAATAAAAATAAACATCTGACTGAAAAGCTATAGGGTAGCAGTTCAAGATTGGCTATCCCTGTCAAGGAGCTTCAAAATATTTCAGGTTTACAAAATTTTGTCACACCTCTTGTGAAGATGATTGTGCATCTCTACTCAACACACAGGCCATTAAAGTACACTGTATTTTTATGGTACCAATGAATCAGAAAAGAGTATTCCAAAGCACTTATGTAGCAAATCAACCAGGACTACAAGTTCATGCATGCAAAGGGGTTACACCAGATCAAGCTTTCTTGAAAGAATTGGGCTGGTTTGTGCTGAATGCCCGGAGCACACAGGTAACCTAGGACTGGGTCCAAGTCCTTACCTCCACCGGAATGGCGTCCCTGGGGCCTGTCACCAGCCTCCCCCGCCAGCTTTTGTGGTGTACGACTGCAGACATTTTGGGGGAGCCAGACACTCTGGATTGCATCTCCTTTTGGGAGGAAGACACCAGTCACAGTGCTAAGACAACTCGGACCTCTTAAATACAGGATCTACACTGTCACATCTCATTTTGCTCAAGCCATCATTCCCAGCTTGCCTCCTCTTGATAGCATATGTACATGATGTGGATCTTGTCCATATATTAGACAAGTGAATAAACATTTAATATTTGATTGTGTTCATTATATGGCTCATTATAGTTATAGCTTGGGTGAGAGCATACACTATCCACAAGTATGTTGTTACAAAAATGTGTGTGTATGGTATATTTTCAGATTTGTACCCACACGGGCGAGAATCATATATACAGTATATGGTATCTGTTCAACTACAAGATAAGTATTAAGAGCATTTTAAATATATATATGTTATAATCTGGTATGGTTGTGGACCCTGGATCATAGTGAGAGCTGACTCCACCCACAAGGAGGAGCCCTGTGAAGACTCACTATGATAGGCGTGGCCTCAGCTGAGACGGTCATAGACTATTAGACTGGAATGTGGGTATACCCACAGCGTGGAGAGAAAACACAGTCCTGAGTAGTAAGGTTGCACAATGATGATATCCCTGGTAGCGGCCTGCAGAGTGGGGTATGCCAGGAAACTCCTCTCCCGAAGGCACACCTCTCAGGGAAGATCCGATAGTGACCCGCAGCGCGGGGTACGCCGAGGATCAGCGAGTAGTAGTTCTGAGAAGTGCAGGAGGTCAGCAGAGTAAGGTAGATGATGGTACTCACTCCGTAATGTAGAGGAAGGTAACTGGGATGAGCACGGTAGTGGCCCGAGGCATGAAGTACCTGGTGGTTCAATCAGCAAGGTGGTAGAAATGAGAATGGCACTCAGGCTGAACAGGCAGGATCCCAAACAAGGGTAGATGTATTCTGTAGGCAGGAAGGCCTACAGAGGAGTGGATAGCTCCTCTGTAGGCCTTCCTGCCTACTCAGGCTGAACAGGGATCCTGCCTGTTCAGCCTGAGTACCTAAGGTGTTCTAAGTCCAGGAGTTCAGGAACCAGTTCAGAGTAGTGAAGTGAAGCATCTCCAAAAGGAGTGGAATAAGCAGGAAGGAAGTCCAAGGTAGAGAGACCCTCTGAGGAGCAGATAGTCAAGAAGGTGGAAGGGTCCCCGAGGAGCAGGTACCCGGGACGTCCCCAACCTGGTAGGGAACTGGAACTGGAGTCCTAAGTGAGAAGGAATTCCGCTATGAAGAAGCTCCAAGTGAAGAATGGAATCAGGAATGAAGAGGCTCCCAGTCAAGAGTGGACTTCTGCAATGAAGAAAAATCCAGGACATGATCAAACAGTGTCATTCAAATATGTTTGCAGGTGTTCCATGTTGCCTGGGATACACTGGGTGTACTAAGCAGCAATAGTGAGAAGAGACACTGAATGGTATTTTTAAGAAAATAACAGGTGTAGCAATGACGTTAAGGGGTACGTGTTGGGAATCACGGCCGCGACTGTCCGCGGCAGGGTCCCCCCTTACCGCCAAGCTCGCTTCCTGCCAGGCTGTCCCGGCCCTGCTCGGGCTGCGTCGGGGCCTTCTCACGGCGTTCTCCCCATGAGGGAGACGCCGTCGGCATCTTCGGGCAGCTCCACTAGGCACGCAATGCCCGACTGCCTGGGATTTAAAGGGGCCACAGCGGGAAACCTCGGCCTGGCCCCAAATCCCACGTCATCGCTGGAGGACTATAATTAGGCTGCCTCAGACCCCATTGCTTTGCTTGGCAACAGGTCGCCTCCTAGGAGAATCTAGTTGCTTGTTCCTGACTCTGTTCCAGTATCCTGCTTGTTCCTGACTCCTTTCCAGTATCCTGCTTGTGCCTAACTCCATTCCTGCCTTCCTGCCCACTCCAGCTCCTCTCCTTCTCCTGAGTTCCAGTTTCCACTTGCTTGCTTCTTCGGTTTGACTTCGGCTTGTTACCTGGTTTTGTCTTGTCTGCTGCCCGTCCTGACCCTTGGCTTGCTCTTCGGTTCCATCTGTCTTCTGCTGTCTTCTCTGCTGCCTGCCTCAAACCCCTGGACTGTCAACGACTCCCCACGTTTTCAGCCTGCCTCGACGCGGACTGTTCACGGTACTTCTCTTTGTCAGGAGACCTTCTCCTAAGTCCTGCCAGCCCCGGCACCCAAGGGCTCAACCTGCGGGGAACGAGTGCTGGTATAGGTGAAGTTCCTGTCTGGTCTCCTGGTCCTGATCTGCCTCCTGGCTACGAGTACCACTGCAGGCCTTCCTTCAGTGATTCCACCAAACACTCTAGCCAGCCCAAAGGTCCACGATTCACAACAGTATAGTCCTCCTGTATGGCCAAAGGTTTTGGATGTAAAAATTGGATAAGCTGTCTACTTTCTATCTGTAGTACTATGTAACAAGAACGACTCATGGACATCATGCTGAGAATTTTGGTACTATTTTTCTTCCCTGATATAAATAAAATTCAAGAGATCTTGTTTAAACAAGGGATGGTATTTGTTTGCAATGAAATAGGAAATATTGTTAGAATTTCCTATTTTGTTGCATTTTGGGAATAATAAAACATGATAGGAAAAACACAATTTTGTGGTTTTTCCTATCATTTTTTGGAGGTTTTTAAAAAAGTGGCAAGAAAAACAACCCCCAAAAAACAAACAAACAAACAAATAAATAAATAAACAAATGACACACCAAAGAAAACCCCCCCAGAACCTGTCCTTACCCTTCCCATTAATGAAAATATGGAGGCCCCCCCCCCCACCACATGCAGGCCCTCCTACCCCCAAGGACTCAACAATTATCCCTGGTGGTCTAACGGGGGACCCAGGATCGACCTCCTGCTCCCAGGCCGGCAGCTGCCATTAGTCAAAATGGTGCCAGCTGTCCCTACCATGTGACAGGGCTAGCCAATGCCACCTGTAGTCCTGTCACACGGTAGGAAAAAGGGGAGGCCAGCACTATTTTGACTAATGGCACCACTGGTCTGGGAGCAAGAGGTCACTCTGGGGACCCCCACAAGATCACAAGGGAGTTTTGGTGAGTCCTGGGGGGGGGGGGGGAGGTTGGGAGCTCCATATTTTAATTAATGGGAAGGGTTCTGGTATTTAAAAAAAATAAACCTGAAATGGGGGAAACAAATCAAAACAAAAACTATCAGGGGTGGACCCGAAATGCCCCACCCCTGTACCGAAAACAAAAGTATGATGACATTTTTGTAGGGTATCACCCCATCTCCAACTATTAACTTCCTTAACATGACTCAACCCCATAGCTCCAGGTCCTTTAGTATAGCTTAGACAGAAAATAATGTATAGCCTGAATGCCTCGCATTATATCTAATGCTGCACTAAACTGAGGGAAGCTGAAAAGGAATTAGGAACCCCCCCCCCCCCCCCCACACACACACACACACACTTTTTCATGGTGGACACCTGGACCAGACTCTCAGAAGAGGATATGGGAATCAAAACAGGAGCAGAGGTCAAACATGCACCGGACAGACACAATGGGATGTTCTTGGTAGAGGGAAGGAGAAAACCACAGATCAAGTAAGACATAGCACACATGGGCAGACTGGATGGACCCTTTCTGCCGACATCTTTCATGTTTCTATGAGAACTGAGCTTGTTTTCTGTCAGATATTTCTCTTTTCCTGTTTTGGGCATTTGCTCAGCTATAGGCTGTATTAGAGAGTAATCAAGTGGACATTACCGAGCTGAACTATCCATTTACAGTGGTTTAATGGTTTAATGGTACACTTGATTTATGATACTATATCAGTTCTTGCATATCAATTTTCTCCATTTTTATACAGAATTTGTTCAAGATCACAAGAGACGTTTGAGAGGGGTAATAATTTGTAACCTTGAGATGATGCAGTAACCCTACAAGAGGGATTATATAATCCTTCTGATATTTTTCCTAGTGCTTTAAAGTTTACAAAAGCCTGCTTCAGTGATACAGAAGCATTTTTTAAATTCATGACTATGATCCTGGTTCAGTTGAAAGTGTTTCTAGGCAACAGATGTTTCTAGACTTAGGCTGATTTACTGATTCAGGTAATTCAATGAATTTTATAACAGGCCAGAATTCTTTGGGTATGCAAATCACAGCTCAGCAGTCTAGAGGTGTGCAAAATATTGTAGGCACAGAAATAAGCCTCTGTGGGCAGTGTTAAGTACTTCTTCCCACATGCTGGCCCAAATAGCCTTTTGTAGGATAAAAAATAAATGCTGCCAACCAAATATCTCTAGATATTCAACCATTCATGAGAATTTCTCAGAACTTGAGGCTGATCTGAGCAGAATCTAAGAATTTCTCATCTAGGCTTCACCTTTAAAGGTTCTGCAAGAATTTCAGGATTTATACATTTTGACTCTTTGATTTATAACAGATGCTCATTCCTACCTGATGAAATGTTTACAGATCAACAGGACACTCTGTTATCATCATAAGCCCTAAATAGTTAATCTGCTTTTCTCAAGGCACTCATCTTTGGGTACAGTGTAGTTTTTCCTATTTGCTAAGATAGAAGCTGATTTTAACTCTATCAGCTTTTAGGGATATATAGAAGAAAAAAAAAGTGTTTTGTGGATTTGTTTCATAGGGCACATTCATTCATTAGTTTCAAATGAAAAAAAAAAAGGTTTGTTCATTTGTTTTCCATTGTACGTAATGGGGGAAGTAATGCAGCCTATTTGGGGCTTCCAAAATTGGGATTTTCTAATAATTTTTAATGAAAATCATGGATAGACATCATAAGAAGGGTGAAGGCATGCCAATGAATCAAGACTGTTAATGTGGCACCAAAAGTGGCTTGAAGAGCCCAGGGACTTCCAATAAGGCAAACCAGTAATGGCAATGGCAGGTATTCTCCAAGGCACCATCAGAGGATGAAAAGAGCAGAACACCCCAAAGCTGCAAAAATGGGGCAAAGGGCATCAACAGTGGCAGGACCCCCTCAAGAGGGTCAAAGCAGCATCAAGTGTGGCATGAATAGTTCATGGCATCATTAAGAGGGAACAAAGCACCATAAGAGGAAGGACCCCTCAAGTAATAGGGGGTGAAAGTGTTGCATCCGTCGGTCTTAGACAGCTTCACCCCGTATGCCTCACCTTGTTCTCGGCTCCTCCCGCTTACCTTGGGAAAATGGCTACCGCCACGTCTGCAAGCCGCCCTCTCCGGCGTCCCCAGAACGGCTATGGCGTTGCCTCCCGCTATGTTCCTCCCAAGGTGTGCTACCCACATCTTTATTCCAGCATTGGCACAAACCTCGGGGGTGTCCCCCTCGTCGTCACGCCATCTGGGTATTTAGCCTACGCTTGTTTGCTAGCTCATTGAGTTAGCAAGGATTGGATTTGTCCGGTCTAAGCTACTCTGCCGCTTCCATGCTGCACTGGAAGCTCTCTCTCTGCTCTTCGGGGTATTGACTAACCTGGGTACCCGCTCCTTGGGGGCCCTCTGCTTTATTTCAGGTGCCTTAGTGGGATCAGGTACTCGCTCCTCGAGGGCCTGCTCTCCCAGCCTCGGTGCCAGTACCATCTTCTTCAGCCTGGTGGAATCGCCAAACTACAGCTACCAAGTAGTGAGTAATCTAACTCTCAGTCTGTCTCATCTACAGCATTGCCTTGCTGGGAAACCTACACCGGAATCCCCTATACCAATGTGGTGAGACGGGTTCCCTCTGCCGAGGGTCCCGGGACTGTTACCTCTGGTTCACCTCACTACTGCCATCTCTGGTGGTACACCTCAAGCTGTATAATAAAAGAGCTAAAATCTGTGTTTGTGCGTCCTGAGTCTAGCCCAGTACCGTGGTTCCCCATGGGGCTCCTCCCCGTGGGCGTGGTCATCTGCCACAGTACCCAAGAATCCACCCAAACACCGCTAAACCATAACAGATTGCTAACTCCATGGATTCGGCTCAGCTCACCGCACTGCAGGCCATTCCAGGCCTGGCCCAGCGAATCTCCGAACAGCAGAATGCACTGGAGAATTTGACTGCTGCATTCAACCAGCTGCACGCACAGATGAACTTACCCACCACCACAGGTAAAGAAGTTACACCGTCAGAAGTGACGGTCAAGACAATTGTACTTCTATCTGCTCCAACACGCTTCTCGGGGGAAGTTTGGAAATGTAGAGGTTTTATTAACCAGTGTTTATTTATTTATTTTTTGATTTTTATATACCGATCTTCTTGCATTGGATACAAATCAAACCGGTTTACAGTGAAACAATAAAACTTGCCTGAGAGCATTACATAGAACAAGAAACATCTAAAAAACTTTGAGTAACATGGTATTAAAGTTAACATCTTATACTAGTTGCATGCACTTTTCCCTGCAACCTAGCCATTTTCCTACAGCTTATGCCAAGACCACCTACATCTTGTCTTATCTGGACGGAAGAGCATTGGCTTGGGCCTCTTCGCTGTGGGAGCACGAGGATCCTATCCTACATGATCTAGCCGGATTCCTTGAAATGTTCAGATCAGTTTTTGATGACCCTGCCCAGCATACCACTGCAGGATCTTCGTTGGTTTACCTGAAGCAAGGTTCTAAACCTTTAGCTGACTTCGCTATAGAATTCAAGACACTGGTGTCTGAATTACATTGGGACCCTAAATGCCTGAGGACCCTCTTCTTTGAAGGACTGAACTCTCATTTGAAAGACGAGCTAGCAGCTCGTGAGATGCCTGAGACCTTGGCTGAACTGGTGAAGTTGGCAACAAGGATTGATCACCGACTTTGTGGCAAGGTTCAAGAGACCAAGACTCCCAGAAGACCCTTTCAGGGTGAAGCTCGAGTTAAGTCCACACCCAGGCCTGTTCCCTCGGGTCCAGTTGCTAGCGAGGAAAAACCAATGCAATTAGGCCGCAGTCACCTGACATCAAAAGAGAGAAGAACATGGAAGAAGTTGGGGCTTTGCATGTATTGTGGACAAGCTGGCCATGCTGTTCAAACATGCCCTATATGTCCGGGAAACTGGCAGACCTAAGTCCTATGGGAGGACTATTCTTAGGTCTTACTGCACCCTCTCCTCCACTCTCTCTTCCTGTATCCTTGATCTGGGGACCCTTAGAGTATCAGACTCTTGCCCTGGTGGACTCAGGAGCAGGAGGTAATTTAATTTTACAACGATTAGTGGAGCACTTGTGGATCCCCACTACCATCATGACGTCTCCACTACTCCTATCTTCAATTCATGGAGAGCCCTTACCGGGCGAAGTAACCCAACTCACCGAACCAGTATGTTTACGGACCAGTGCTCTCCATTCTGAAACGATCTTCTTTGTTTTAAGAAGGCCATACACCCTATAGTACTGGGGCTACCATGGCTGCAGCAGCATATGCCTCAATTCAATTGGGCCACTCTGGAACGTTCACGTTGGGGTCCAGATTGCCATGGTAAATTTCTGATGGAGGTTGCTCCTATACCCTGCATGCCAACTATCCCATTGATGCCTGGGTTGCCGCCTCAATATGCATCTTTTCAAGATGTATTTTACAAAGAAGCTGCAAATGACTACCGCCAAACAGACCCTATGACTGCGCCATCAATTTGAAGCTTAACATTGAACCACCCAAAGGATGAGTCTACCCTCTCTCCATGGTAGAAAATAAAGCCATGTCCGAATATATACAGGAGAACCTTCAAAAAGACATCATAAGACCCTCCAAGTCTGCTGCTGGCGCAGACTTCTTCTTTGTGGGGAAGAAGGACGGAACGTTGCGTCCATGTATAAACTACAGAGGTCTAAATAGACTACAGGGAGCCAAGATATTCTCCAAGCTTGATCTCAAGGGAGCCTACAACTTTCCAGTGGAAACACTGAGAGGAGAGGATCACCTTGCTGGTGGCTGAAAGGAATCAGTAAGTTTTTGCTTGGGACATTGACATTGACTTTTTTAAAAGTATTGGGGCAAAGTTAACTATTTGGGAATATTATTTAGTGTGTTTGTGTGTTTGTGCCTTTAATAGTCAGGCAGTGAATAAACAAGTTAGACTGTTTGCATTTTTAAATAGTCAGTCAATAAGGTAGCAGTAGGTAGGCAGTGAATACACAAGTTAGACTGTTTGTATTTTTAGTCAGTCAATAAGGTAGCAGTAGGTAGTGTGTTTATTTTTAAAAGTCTGCCTGACTATTAAAGTGTCCTCCAGACTTTTAAAGAGCTAAGTGTTTTATTTAATAATAACTGAGTGCATTGTATTGAAAAACAAAAAAACCCCACAAAAACAAAAACAAAAAAAACCCCACAAAAAAGTAGCCAGAAGCTAGAAATAAGCTAGGAGCAGTATATACCAAAGTAAAAAAGTTGAATAGTTCAGCTCAGTTACTCACCTTGGAAAGGTGTTGAGGTAGTGTGATTAGGTTTGAATAGGGAACAACATTTGTTAATCAAGGGAGCTGTGAGTCACTCAGGCTGACTAACTAAAGTTAGACTGTTTGTAATTCCCAACCCTCCCACCCCTCGCCCACCCACCCCAAGCTCATCCCTTAATTTATAGGCAGGTGCCACTTGCACAAAAAAAAAAACCAAAAAACCCATCAACAAAAACTTTATTGAGAATTCGATCAGACCCCAGTAGGCCACTACCAGACATATAGTGAATTCACTAATACATTTAAAGGAACTTAGACACATTCCTACTCCCATAGCAACCTAAAACTTAACTAGGAACTGATCAAAATTGAGATGAAGGCAGCAGTCCAGCAGCAAGAGGGGGGCTTCCCAGTCTTTTGCATCGAGTGTCACATGTATGATTTTTTACCCACGGGTGAGAAGTTGTACATGTGCATGCGATGCAAAGAGCTCCTGGCTCTCAGAGAACGAGTCCGATCTCTGGAGGCTAGAGTGGCAGACCTGGAGGAGCTGAGGGAGACAGAGAGGTATATAGATGAGACCTTCAGGGACATAGTAGTCCAGTCCCAACTTCAGACTGGCAGCCCTGGTGCTGCCTTGGAGGAAGAAGGTCTCATAATGGGAGAGCACCAACCAGGTGTAGCAGGAAAGGATCCTGTAGCAAGGACCTGCTCTCTAGGTGATGCATTGTCCTTTCGCACTGAGGATATCTCCCCAAGGCCTACTACCCAGGAGGGAAGGGTTAGGTCGGCCGTCATAGTTGGTGATTCGATTATTAGGAATGTAGATAGCTGGGTGGCAGGTGGGCGTGAGGATCGCCTGGTAACATGCCTACCTGGTGCGAAGGTGGCGGACCTCACGCGTCACCTAGATAGGATTTTAGACAGTGCTGGGGAGGAGCCGGCTGTCATGGTACACGTGGGCACCAACGACATAGGAAAATGTGGGAGGGAGGTTCTGGAAGCCAAATTTAGGCTCTTAGGTAGAAAGATTAAATCCAGAACCTCCAGGGTAGCATTCTCTGAAATGCTCCCTGTTCCACGCGCAGGTCACCAGAGGCAGGCAGAGCTCCGGAGTCTCAATGCATGGATGAGACGATGGTGCAAGGAAGAGGGATTCAGTTTTGTTAGGAACTGGGGAACCTTTTGGGGAAGGGGGAGTCTCTTCCGAAGGGATGGGCTCCACCTTAACCAGGGTGGAACCAGACTGCTGGCGCTAACCTTTAAAAAGGAGATAGAGCAGCTTTTAAACTAGAACAAAGGGGAAAGCCGACAGTCGCTCAGCAGCGCATGGTTCGGAGAGATGTATCTTTAAAGGATACTAATGATGCATTAGAATTAGGGCATCCCGACAGTGAGGTTCCAATAATTAGAAAAGTAGTCCAAGTGCCTGTAACTAAAAACTCACCTGAGCTAAAAAATTCTAACTTATCCCTATCAATTAAAAAGCAGAATAAAAATACAAACAAAAAACAAACTTTGAAATGTTTGTATGCTAATGCCAGAAGTCTAAGAAGTAAGATGGGAGAATTAGAATGTATAGCAGTAAATGATGACATAGACTTAATTGGCATCTCAGAGACATGGTGGAAAGAGGATAACCAATGGGACAGTGCTATACCGGGGTACAAATTATATCGCAATGACAGAGAGGAGCAGTCGGGAGGAGGTGTGGCGCTTTATGTCCGGGATGGCATAGAGTCCAACAGGATAAACATCCTGCATGAGACTAAATACAAAATTGAATCTTTATGGGTAGAAATCCCTTGTGTATCAGGGAAGACTACAGTGATAGGGGTATACTACCGTCCATCTGGTCAAGATGGTGAGATGGACAGTGAAATGCTAAGAGAAATTAGGGAAGCTAACCAAATTGGTAGTGCAGTAATAATGGGAGACTTCAATTACCCCAATATAGACTGGGTAAATGTATCATCGGGTCACGCTAGAGAGATAACGTTCCTGGATGGAATAAATGATAGCTTTATGGAACAATTGGTTCAGGAACCGACGAGAGAGGGAGCAATTTTAGATCTAATTCTCAGTGGAGCACAGGACTTGGTGAGAGAGGTAACGGTGGTGGGGCCGCTTGGCAATAGTGATCATAATATGATCAAATTTGATTTAATGACTGGAAAAGGAACAGTGTGCAAATCCAAGGCTCTCGTGCTAAACTTTCAAAAGGGAAACTGATAAAATGAGAAAAATTGTTAGAAAAAAACTGAAAGGAGCAGCTACAAATGTAAAAAATGTCCAAGAGGCGTGGTCATTGTTAAAAAATACCATTCTAGAAGCACAGTCCAGATGTATTCCACACATTAAGAAAGGTGGAAAGAAGGCAAAACGATTACCGGCATGGTTAAAAGGGGAGGTGAAAGAAGCTATTTTAGCCAAAAGATCTTCATTCAAAAATTGGAAGAAGGATCCAACAGAAGAAAATAGGATAAAGCATAAACATTGGCAAGTTAAATGTAAGACATTGATAAGACAGGCTAAGAGAGAATTTGAAAAGAAGTTGGCTGTAGAGGCAAAAACTCACAGTAAAAACTTTTTTAAATCCGAAGCAGAAAGCCTGTGAGGGAGTCAGTTGGACCGTTAGATGATCGAGGGGTTAAAGGGGCACTTAGAGAAGATAAGGCCATCGCGGAAAGATTAAATGATTTCTTTGCTTCGGTGTTTACTGAAGAGGATGTTGGGGAGGTACCCGTAATGGAGAAGGTTTTCATGGGTAATGATTCAGATGGACTGAATCAAATCACGGTGAACCTAGAAGATGTGGTAGGCCTGATTGACAAACTGAAGAGTAGTAAATCACCTGGACCGGATGGTATACACCCCAGAGTTCTGAAGGAACTAAAAAATGAAATTTCAGACCTATTAGTAAAAATTTGTAACTTATCATTAAAATCATCCATTGTACCTGAAGACTGGAGGATAGCAAATGTAACCCCAATATTTAAAAAGGGCTCCAGGGGCGATCCGGGAAACTACAGACCGGTTAGCCTGACTTCAGTGCCAGGAAAAATAGTGGAAAGTGTTCTAAACATCAAAATCACAGAACATATAGAAAGACATGGTTTAATGGAACAAAGTCAGCATGGCTTTACCCAGGGCAAGTCTTGCCTCACAAATCTGCTTCACTTTTTTGAAGGAGTTAATAAACATGTGGATAAAGGTGAACCAGTAGATATAGTATACTTGGATTTTCAGAAGGCGTTTGACAAAGTTCCTCATGAGAGGCTTCTAGGAAAAGTAAAAAGTCATGGGATAGGTGGCGATGTCCTTTCGTGGATTGCAAACTGGCTAAAAGACAGGAAACAGAGAGTAGGATTAAATGGGCAATTTTCTGAGTGGAAGGGAGTGGACAGTGGAGTGCCTCAGGGATCTGTATTGGGACCCTTACTGTTCAATATATTTATAAATGATCTGGAAAGAAATACGACGAGTGAGATAATCAAATTTGCAGATGACACGAAATTGTTCAGAGTGGTTAAATCACATGCAGATTGAGATAAATTGCAGGAAGACCTTGTGAGACTGGAAAATTGGGCATCCAAATGGCAGATGAAATTTAATGTGGATAAGTGCAAGGTGATGCATATAGGGAAAAATAACCCATGCTATAATTACACGATGTTGGGTTCCATATTAGGTGCTACAACCCAAGAAAGAGATCTAGGTGTCATAGTGGATAACACATTGAAATCGTCGGTTCAGTGTGCTGCGGCAGTCAAAAAAGCAAACAGAATGTTGGGAATTATTAGAAAAGGAATGATGAATAAAACGGAAAATGTCATAATGCCTCTGTATCGCTCCATGGTGAGACCGCACCTTGAATACTGTGTACAATTCTGGTCGCCGCATCTCAAAAAAGATATAATTGCGATGGAGAAGGTACAGAGAAGGGCTACCAAAATGATAAGGGGAATGGAACAACTCCCCTATGAGGAAAGACTAAAGAGGTTAGGACTTTTCAGCTTGGAGAAGAGACGACTGAGGGGGGATATGATAGAGGTGTTTAAAATCATGAGAGGTCTAGAACGGGTAGATGTGAATCGGTTATTTACTCTTTCGGATAGTAGAAAGACTAGGGGACACTCCATGAAGTTAGCATGGGGCACATTTAAAACTAATCGGAGAAAGTTCTTTTTTACTCAACGCACAATTAAACTCTGGAATTTGTTGCCAGAGAATGTGGTTCGTGCAGTTAGTATAGCTGTGTTTAAAAAAGGATTGGATAAGTTCTTGGAGGAGAAGTCCATTACCTGCTATTAAGTTCACTTAGAGAATAGCCACTGCCATTAGCAATGGTTACATGGAATAGACTTAGTTTTTGGGTACTTGCCAGGTTCTTATGGCCTGGATTGGCCACTGTTGGAAACAGGATGCTGGGCTCGATGGACCCTTGGTCTGACCCAGTATGGCATTTTCTTATGTTCTTATGTTCTTATAGTTCACATCCACTCTGGCAATGAATGGAAGACAGCCTTCAACACCCGGGACGGTCACTTTGAATATCTAGTGATGCCCTTTTGGCCTGTGCAATGCCCCAGCTGTCTTCCAAAACTTGATGAACGACATTCTGCAGGACCTTCTCTACAAATGTGTCGTTGTATACCTAGATGACATCTTGATATTTTCCCAAGACATGACCACTCATCTGGAGGATGTGAAAAGAGTGCTGCATAGACTCCGCGAGAATCATCTATATGCCAGGTTGTCTGTGTGAATTTCACAAGAAATCAGTGCCTTTCTTAGGGTACATTGTTTTCAACCAAGGTTTCCAGATGGACCCACAGAAGCTGGAGAGCATTAAGAAATGGACCAACCCACTGGTCTAAAGGCTCTCAGATGATTTCTGGGTTTCACCAACTACTACAGAACATTCATCAAGAACTACTCCTCACTAACCCTGTTCCACTTACAGCTATGACGAAGAAAGGTGCCAATGTTGCCAATTGGTCTACGGAGGCACTGTCACTGGCTGGTCCTGTACTCTGGAATACCATGCCACTTGAAATAAGACTACAGACAAATCTGAAATTATTCAAAACTAATCTGAAAACCTGGCTTTTTAAACAAGCATTTTATAAAAAAGAAGAGAAAAATAGTTGAGCGATAAGGATGCACCAAGCTAGAAGTTTTTAGTAACCTACATAAGCACATTAATGTTAAAATCAAACTACCTAATTTGTTCCTAACAATCAGGTTTAACTTACACACCTAGTTTAATTTAAATTGTTACCGTACTATGATGGCACACGAGTAATTTGTAATCTATACCACCCATATTTCTCTTTATCGTGCCCTTCTGTAAACCGTTGTGATGGTATTTAACTTAACGCCGGTATAGAAAAATTTTTAAATAAAAAAATAAATAAAAGTAACAACATACCAGAAAATGAAAGACGCCTTCTTGAGCAAGCCATGCCTCCAACATCCAGATCCAACTAAGCCCTTCATCATTGAGGTTGACACCTCAGACATCGGCGTGGGGGCCATGCTAAGCCAGGCTGGTGATTCTAAGGCCTTACACCCATGCTCATTTTTCTCCCCTCGCTTCTCACCAGCAGAGAAGAACTACTGAATAGGAGATAAAGAGCTTCTGGCAATAAAGATGGCATTCGAGGAGTGGCACCCTTGGCTCGAAGGAGCACAACATTAGATCACAGTATTTACATACCATAACAATCTGGAGTACCTCCACCACGCACAGCGCCTAAACCATAGGCAAGTGAGATGGTCCCTGTTCTTCAACAGATTTGACTTTGTGCTAAAATACTGCTCTGAAGATAAGAACGTCAGAGCAGATGCCCTATCTCGCTCATTCCTCTCTGAGGACGTTCCAGATGAACCGCAACATATCATTGACCCAAAAAGAGTTATCTTGTCAGCTACTCACCCAGTACCTGTGGGTAAAACCATTGTACCCAAGAACCTAAGAAAAAAGCTGCTAGCATGGGCTCATGACTCCAAACTGGATGGACACCCTGGTCAATGCAGAACTCTGGCTAAACTGCAGAAGCATTACTAGTGGCCCACCATGAAGGAAGACCGATTCTCCTATGTTGCTTCATGCACAAATTGTTCCAGACAGAAACCGCCACCTGGTCGTCCTTGGGGGTCTACTCCAACCCTTGCCAGTACCAGACGAGCCATGGGCACACATCGCTATAGACTTTGTTTTCACTAGGCTTACCACTCTCAGGAGGAAACAACACTATCTGGTTAACAGTAGATCAGTTCTCAAAGATGGCTCAATTCGTGGCTCTCCCTGGCTTACCCACAGCCATGGAGCTTGCTAAGCTCTTCATCACGCATATCTTTCGCCTACACGGCATGCCTAAGCACATCGTCTCTGATCGAGGAGCCCAATTCACACTTAAGTTCTGGAAGGCATTGTGCAAGAAGTTTGATATCTCTGTCGACTTCACCTCAGCATACCATCCACAGTCTAACGGGCAAACTAAGAGAATGAATAGGACACTCAAACAGTTCATTCATGCCTATATGGGCACTCGTCAAAATGACTGGGCTGAACTGTTGCCCTGGGCTGAATTTGCCATCAACTCTCATCCAGCAACATCAACTGGATCAACACCATTCGAAGTGGTCTACGGATGACTACCATTACCACCACTACCACTTCCACTGTCAGTGTCGTTCCCGGCAGCTCAATCTACTGCCAAAGATATTCAACAACTATGGACTCAGACCAAAGAGCTGCTTCGTAAAGCAGGTCTATGAGCAAAGAAAGGCTACGATGCTCATCACTGCAAGGCTCCAGATTTCCAGCCTAGTGAAAAAGTCTGGCTATCCACAAAGCATTTAAGACTCAAGCTACCTTCAGCTCATTTTGCTCCATGCTTCGTTGGACCCTTTCCCATTCTCTGACGATTAGGCAATCTCACATACAGTCTGAAGCTTTCACCAGCATTGAAGATTCATAATGCGTTCCATGTCTCACTATTGAAGCCACTAATCCTTAGTGAGTTCTCAACCAAGACACCTGAACCTACATCCATTGATGCAGAAGAAGACATCGAATACAAGGTAGATGCTATCCTTGATGTAAGAAAGAGAGGCAGAGTATGGGAATACCTCCTGTCATGGGAGGGTTATGGACCTGAAGAAAACTCTTGGGAACCTTTGGCAAATATCATGGATAAAGAGATGCTTCAACAATTCCACAGAATGCATCCTCAGAAACCAAGACCAGGTAGGAAGCCTGGAGGGTGCCCTTTGAAGGGGGTACTGTTGTGTCCGTTGGTCTCAGACAGCTTCGCCCAGTATGCCTCACCTTGTCTTCAGCTCCTCCCGCTTACCTTGGGAAAATGGCTACCACCGCGTCTGCAAGCCACCCTCTCCAGTGTCCCCGGAATGGCTATGGTGTTGCCTCCCGCCATGTTCCTCCTAAGGGCCTACTAGGGTATGCGCGTGCTACCCACATCTTTATTCCAGCATTGGTGCAAACCTCAGGGGCGTCCCCCTCAAGTGTCGTCACGCCATGCGGGTATTTAGCCTATGCTTGTTTGCTAGCTCAGTAGCAGTGGTACTAGTAATTATTAAAATATGAAATGGTAGGAGCAGAGTAATGCAATGAGTAGCCATAAAACCCCCTAAAGTGTATCTCGAGGGCTGAGATGGAGGAAGAATAGTATCAAAAGCCCAAGGAGTGGTGCAATGAGTGTGCAAAGTAACAGATGGCCAGGGCAAGAACAAGAGTCAGCAAGTACCATAAGGAAAAGGGATTTGAAAATAACCTTGAAGACAGCCAAAGTAGGAGTTGCCTGTCTTAGTAGGATTGATTTTCAAGAAGCCCAGCTTTTCCATCAACTCTGGCACCAGCCTTGAGTGATGAGGACTCATGATATCCCCTGTCATTAAGACATGTTCACTGGACATGCTGGTAGGTGGGTAGGGAAGATCTTTCTGAGCAATCTTGGCTAGGTCTGGCTGAACTGCAGACTTGTATGCTCAATATGCTAGCACATCTGTGTCCATGTCCTTGATGGGCTCTGCGAGATAGCATTTCACAGAAATTTCTGCTGCAGTCTCCTTTGATGACATGGGCTGAGAGTCTGTCTTGCCAGCTGCTTTAGCTATGGCCTGTGTCAGGAGAGATTATACTTTGCGGGCAACGTGGCTCTGGCATATTGAGTTTGGGGGAGGATTTTTATCTGACAGGATAACATAGTAACATAGTAATGTCAGTAGAAAAAGACCAAATGGTCCATCCAGTCTGCCCAGCAAGTTTCCCTACGTAGCAACTGCCATTCCATGCTGTTATTGTTTGTAAGGTTTTGGGTGGACCCTTGGACACTGTGGCTGCTGACCATGCCCACGGGGGAAGTCCCGTGAGGGGCCACAGGTCAGGCTCAGCTTAGGACACACAACACAGATAGATCTTTTATTAACAGTATTGAGGAGCCACCAGAGGTGGCAGTAGTGAGCAGAGATAAAGCCGGGCTGAGCTTGTAGTCCCTCAGGGCACTGGAACAGCGATCCCTCAATGGCTGTGCTGTAGTGAAGAGAAACTGAGATAGTACAATGAATTATATGTAGGGTTCTGGAATAGAGCCTCGTTGGTTGAGTACTCACACAGCGGTTTCTCTCGGTAGGAAACTCAGGAGCTGGAATAGAGGTAGGCCCTCGAGGAGCGAGTACCTGGTTCCAGGGAACAGCTCTGAGAGAAGTAGATGGTAACTCACTTATGGTGTAGGCAGCGGTATCTTCCAGGCAGAAGTGAAGTCCAGGCAATGAGTCCGGGAACATGGGCCTTCGAGGAGCGAGTACCGGTTCCAGACAGCGACCTGAAAGAGAAAAGAGGGGCCCCCGAGGAGTGGGTACCCCAAATAAAGAAAGTCGAATAATGGAGAGGCAGAATAGCTAGGTACGGAGAGAAAATCCCATCCGTAATGAGTTCCAGTACGAATACCTTTGCTAACTCGATAAGCTAGCAGTAGTGTAGGCTTTTTGTATCCGGGATACGTGACGTCATCACAGGGGGATGCCCCTGAGCTTCGCGCCAAAGAAAGTATTTGAAGCAGGGCCGCGGGGCGCGTGTGCCCTAAGGCAGCTGGACAGCATGGTGGGAGGCAGCACCCAAGCCGGACCAGGGACACCGGAGAGGACGGCAGGCAGATGCCGCGGCAGTCAAACGTCCGTCAACCGCAGGATGAGTCACCACAGAGGAAAAGAGGGCGGAGTGGAGATGTCGGGCAGCGAGAGTCGTAGCAGTACCCCCCTTCAACGGGTGGTCTCCTCTGCGGGTACCAGGTTTAGGTTTAGAAGGATGCGCGAGATAAAATTGACGGAGCATCTCTTTATCAAGGATGTTAGCCTGAGGCTCCCAAGAGTTTTCTTCGGGGCTGAAACCCTCCCAAGAAAGGAGGTTTTCAAGTGTTTTGCCTCGTCTTCGGACATCAAGAATATCTTCGACCTTGAATTCTAGGTTATCTTAAGCGTTGATGGCAGGTGGTTCCTGAGTCTTGGAAGAGAATTCACTGAATATGAGAGGTTTCAAGAGTGAAATGTGAAAAGCGTTGTGGATGTTTAGTCTGGGTGGTAACTTCAGACTGTAAGTGATGTTGCCAAGACATTGGAGGATTGGAAATGGTCCAATGTAGCAAGGAGCGAACCGAGTGGAGGGTAACTCAGTCTGAGATGTTTGGTAGATAACCAGACTTTGTCACGGGTTTGAAGACAGGCGCTTGAGAATGGTGAGCATCATAGAACTTCTTAGCACGGTCACTCGCTTTAACTAGCATGTCTTTCATCTGAGTCCATAGGTTATGGATTTCATCAGCAGTAGATTGAGCTGCTGGGGACGTCACTGAGAGCTTCAGTGGAAGTGGCGTTGTTGGAGAGCGTCCATATACCACTTCAAAAGGTGTTGATCCAGTTGATGTTGCTGGATGAGAGTTGATGGCAAAATCAGCCCAAGGTAACAGTTCGGTCCAGTTATTCTGATGGCAACTCACATAGGCTCGAATGAACTGCTTTAAGGTTCTATTCATCCATTCTGTTTGGCCATTTCATTGCAGATGATAGGCTGAAGTGTAGTCTAGAGAGATGTCGAATAACTTGCACAAGGCCCTCCAGAATCTTGCCGTGAATTGAGATCCTCGGTCTGAGACAATGTGTCTTGGTAGGCCGTGAAGGCGAAAAATGTGCGATACTCTCCACCTTCCATGGAGAGGGTGGTGGATACCTGGAACGCCCTTCCGGAGGAAGTGGTGACCAAAACTGTGAAGGATTTCAAAGGGGCGTGGGATAAATACTGTGGATCCATAAAGTCTAGAGGATGTGAATGAAGAGAAGAGGCATGGGGGTGGCTTGAGGGAATGATGACTACTACCTGGAGATGAATATCCGTATTCAATAATGTGACTCCAACATTGCTCTATGCTTCAACGGCAAGAGGAAATGTGGAAAAAAGGATTTGCAACCACATAAAAGCAGGGGAGTAGCTTGCGTGTTACGGCGGTTACTACCCCAAACCAAAAATACCTGATACTTCACTTTCAAAGCAAATCCAGCATATCTCTCTGCTTCAATGGCAGGGGAGGAAGTTTGACACTTCACACAATCCAGCATAGCTCTCTGCTTCAATGGCAGGGAAGGAAGTTTGACACTTCACATATATCCAGCATAGCTCTCTGCTTCAATGGCAGCGGAGGAAGTTTGACACTTCACACATATCCAGCATAGCTCTCTGCTTCAACGGCAGGGGAGGAAATGTTGACAATTCATGCATATCCAGCATAGCCCTCTGCTTCAACGGCAGGGGAGCAAGTCTGATATTTCACTTTCAGTGGAAAACCAGCATAGCTCTCTGCTTCAATGGCAGGGGAGGAAGTTTGACACTTCACGCATATCCAGCATAGCCCTCTGCTTCAACGCCAGGGGAGCAAGACTGATACTTCACTTTCAATGCATAGCCAGCATGGCTCTCTGCTTCAATGGCAGGGGGGAATGAAGAAAGGTGGATCTATATTCAGGCAACAATCAACAAGGACTGAATTACATAGTCTGAATAAACAGATAAGCATGGGTGTAGCTTGCTTATTGCGGTGGTTAATACCCCTAACTAAATTAAGCTATTTCACTTAGATGCAGTTCCAACACTGCTCTCTACATTAATGAAGGGGGGTGCAAGGGAAATAGAATAAAAACAGATTACTAAGAGCCAAGAGAAACAGATAAGTATGTGAGAGAAAAAAAAAAGTGCGAAAGCTTGCTGGGCAGACTGGATGGGCCGTTTGGTCTTCTTCTGCCATCATTTCTATGTTTCTATGTTTCTATGAAGAGCTTCTCAAGCTCCAAGGCTGAAGGTAAACCAGGCAGCGCCACGAAATGGGCCATCTTGCTGAAGCGATCGACTGTTGCCCAGATGGTATTCATTCCTCCAGAAGGGGGTAAATCGACTACAAAATCAGTAGCGATGTGTGACCAGGGCTGTTCCGGAACTGGCAGTGGTTGCAGCAATCCCCACAGTTGACCAGAAGCAGGTTTGTGTTTGGCACAGTTAGTATAGGATGCCATGTAGGATAGGGTATCCTTCTTGATAGTAGGCCACCAATAAAATGTCTGGATCTTGAGCAGGGTATGGCGTTGACCAGGATGGCCAGCCAGCTTGGAATCGTGTGCCCAAGAGAGCACTTTCTTCCTGAGGTGTTTAGGCACGATGGTCTTACCAGCGGTCACAGAATGTGTAGTCGCCAAGATGACTTTCTTCGGGTCAATTATGTGCTGAGGTTCTTCAGGCACATCCTCCGAGAGAAAGGAGTGTGACAGGGCATCAGTTCTGGTATTTCTGTCTCCGGGGCGATATTTAAGCACAAAGTGGAAATGATTGAAGAATAAGGACCATCTAGTTTGTCTGTGATTAAGACGTTGCGCATGGCAGAGATACTCTAGATTTTTGTGGTCCGTGAATATGGTTATTTGATGTTGAGCACCTTCGAGCTAAGGCTGCCATTCCTCGAATGCAAGCTTTATTGCCAAGAGCTCTTTATCCCCGATCCCATAGTTCTTTACTGCCGGGGAGAAACATTGTGAGAAGAAAGAACAGGGATGTAAGGCTTTAGAGTCTCCAGTCTGGCTCAATACAGCCCCCATGCCAATATCTGAAGCATCATCTTCTACGATAAAGGGCTTGTTGGGGTCAGGATGCCGCAAGCATGGTTCCATGGAAAAGGCAGTCTTTAGTTTCTCAAACACGGAAATGGCCTCCGCAGACCATTTTGAAGCGTTGGCACCTTTGCGGGTCATTGCGGTCAAGGGTACTGTTAAAGAAGAGAAGTTCTTTATAAAGCTTCTATAATAGTTGGTAAACGCCAGGAATCATCTCAGGGCCTTCAGGTAGGTTGGGACCAATTTTTGATACACTCAAGCTTTTGTGGGTCCATCTGGAAGCCATCTTTAGACACGATATAGCCAAGAAAAGGCACAGAGTCTTTATGAAATTCGTATTTAGAGAGTTTGGCGTAGAGCCGGTGTTCACAGAGTTGGCATAGTACTTGCTGGACATCCTCTAGATGAGTGGGCAAATCCTGGAAAATATCAGGATTAGGGATGTGAATCGTTTTTTGACGATGTAAAACAATCGTCAGATATATTTTAAATCGTCAAAAATCGTTAGAGCCGCGATACAATAACAATTCCCCCGATTTATCGTCAAAAATCGTAAATCGGGGGAGGGCGGGAAAACCGGCACACCAAAACAATTAAACTCTGGAATTTGTTGCCAGAGAATGTGGTTCGTGCAGTTAGTATAGCTGTGTTTAAAAAAGGATTGGATAAGTTCTTGGAGGAGAAGTCCATTACCTGCTATTAAGTTCACTTAGAGAATAGCCACTGCCATTAGCAATGGTTACATGGAATAGACTTAGTTTTTGGGTACTTGCCAGGTTCTTTTGGCCTGGATTGGCCACTGTTGGAAACAGGATGCTGGGCTTGATGGACCCTTGGTCTGACCCAGTATGGCATTTTCTTATGTTCTTATGTTCTTATGTTAAAATCCACCCCGACCCTTTAAAAGAAATCCCCCACTCTCCCGAACCCCCCCAAAATGTTTTAAATTACCTGGGGTCCAATGGGGGGGTCCCGGCGCGATCTCCCACTCTCGGGCCACGGCTGCGTTAAGAGAAATGGCACTGGTGGCCCTTTGCCCTTACCATATGACAGGGCAAAGTTAGCGCCGGCGCCATTTTGGTTCCTGTGACCCGACGTCACGAGTGCAGGAGATCGCTCCCGGACCCCCGATGGACCCCCAGGGACTTTTGGCCAGCTTGGGGGGGCCTCCTGACCCCCACAAGACTTGCCAAAAGTCCAGTGGGGGTCCGGGAGCGACCTTCTGCACTCGGGCCGTATTGCCAATATTCAAAATGGCGCCGGCGCTACCTTTGCCCTCACTATGTCGACATAGTGAGGGCAAAGGTATGTCGACATAGTGAGGGCAAAGGTAGCGCCGGCGCCATTTTGAATATTGGCAAATCGGCCCGAGTGCAGAAGGTCACTCCCGGACCCCCGCTGGACTTTTGGCAAGTCTTGTGGGGGTCAGGAGGCCCCCCAAGCTGGCCAAAAGTCCCTGGGGGTCCATCGGGGGTCCGGGAGCGATCTCCTGCACTCGTGACATCGGGTGACAGGAACCAAAATGGCGCCGGCGCTACCTTTGCCCTGTCATATGATAAGGGCAAAGGGCCACCGGCGCCATTTCTCTTCACAGCAGTCGTGGCCAGAGAGCGGGACATCGCACCGGGATCATCGCGCCGGGACCCCAGGTCATTTAAAACATTTGGGGGGGGTTCGGGAGGGTGGGGGTTTGTTTTAAAGGTTCGGGGTGGGTGTTAGGGTTTTTTTGGTGTGCCGGTTTTCCCGCCCCCTGTTTAACGATACAATACAAATGACCCTGACGATAAATCGTGGGCATTTGTATTGTATCGTGCACTCTAACGATTTTGGACGATTTTAAAATTATCTGACGATAATTTTAATCGTTCAAAAACGATTCACATCCCTACTACTTATATGTTAAAGTTAATGTTATAACCCCTTGTTCCATGTAAACCGATATGATCTGATCTGTATCCTGAATGTTGGTATAAAAAAGTACTAAATAAATAAATATTGCAGATTTGGATATTACAATGAATTTTTTGATGCTGTAACTGTACCCTAACTCACATTACCACTGTGTGTGTGGAGAGCTGTCTGTCTCACTCGCTCACACTCAGAGACAACACACAGACACAAATACAGTTTATATGTGTGCTCTGTGTATTCAGTGTTGACTGACAGACACTCCTTTTCCAATTCATACTGTAGCAATGTAGCATGCTGTTATAGCGAAACTGGGTGTTGACAAATGCTGCTCCCTAGTACATGAGGCTGGAACATCTGGTGGATCTGATGCAAGAGGACTATAGGTTAGAGTTCCTTGAACTGAGATGCTTTCAATGAGAGAAATGGCTGAGGCAGGACTAACCTATTTCCTCGCTAATGGACTCCCCACAATATCCAGAATGGTATTCCACATAATAACACAAATACGGTTCCCTCCTTTATCCTCTAATCCCTGGACATAGGTAAACTGAGATCTCTTATGAACTACAAGATAAAATTCACATCAGACAATAACTCCATGTATATTTTATGTTTAATGAAATTTCCTTCAACAAAATGTATGGGGGAGGGGGAGCGGGAGCGGTGTCTCGCACAATATAAAGTACAATCAAGATCACACCTTTGCCCCATTGACATGAGTTTTTGCTTCCTAAAGCAAACAATTGCTTCCTTTCCTGGGTTTACTGATCTTCTAATTCTATTAAATATCACATTCACTAAAGGCAAAAAGTAGTTTTTCTCCTCCTTCCACAATGAAGCATTTAGATAACACAGGTTTAAACATATGGTTCCTTTTCTTTTCCCTAGTACAGAACAGAACTGGTAACAGCCACGTGTTAAGAAACACTCCAGGCTAACTCCCTAGCCTTAATTACAATTCTTAATAACATTAATGGTGTAGTAGCATTCAACCCCAATGTTGCGTCGGAGGTGACCCTTGGGCCGAGGTGGGGTTGATGCAACCCATAGGTAAGGACCTACAGATTCCCACCATCGGCAGGTGGAGTGGGCTGATAGACAGAGGCCGCTGGAGCTTCACCTATACCAGCCCTCATTCCCTGTGGGCTGAGCCTTTGGGTGCTGGGGCCGGCAGGGTTTAGATGGGCCTCGAGATAGAATAGCAAGAGTTGTTGGTTCAGCCCAGAGGCAACAGGCAAGGGATGGTTCTAGAAATTCGGGTGCCAATGAAACAGATTGAGGGCACTCGAGCAAAGGTAGGCCAAAGCCTAATGTCCACATCCAGGGAGTAGGCAGAAGAGGTGTCCAATGGTAGGTTTGAGTCACGGCCGGCAGCAATCCAGGGGCTGTGGCAAGCAATGCTGAGGTCTGATCACAGAGATAGTCAATATTGTATTCAATTAAAGCTGAGGTCTAGTCACGGAGAAGTCAATAGCGCAGTCAATTGAAGCTGAGGTCTGATAAAGCCATAAGAACATAAGAACATAAGAAATTGCCATGCTGGGTCAGACCAATGGTCCATCAAGCCCAGCATCCTGTTTCCAACAGAGGCCTAACCAGGCCACAAGAACCTGGCAATCACCCAAACACCAAGAAGATCCCATGCTACTGATGCAATTAATAGCAGTGGCTATTCCCTAAGTAAACTTTATTAATAGCCATTAATGGACTCCAAGAACTTATCCAAACCTGTTTTGAAGCCAATTACACTAATTGTACTAACCACATTCTCTGGCAATGAATTCCAGAGCTTAATTCTGCGTTGAGTGAAAAAGAGTTTTCTCCGATTAGTCTTAAATGTGCTACTTGCTAACTTCATGGAATGCCCCCTAGTCCTTCTATTATTCGAAAGTGTAAATAACCGAGTCACATCTACTTGTTCAAGACCTCTCATGATCTTAAAGACCTCTATCATATCCCCCCTCAGCCATCTCTTCTCCAAGCTGAAAAGTCCTAACCTCTTCAGCCTTTCCTCATAGGGGAGCTGTTCCATCCCCTTTATCATTTTGCTCGCCCTTCTCCGTACCTTCTCCATCGCAACTATATCTTTTTTGAGATGCTGCGACCAGAACTGTACACAGTATTCAAGGTGCAGTCTCACCATGGAGCGATACAGAGGCATTATGACATTTTCCGTTCTATTAACCATTCCCTTCCTAATAATTCCTAACATTCTGTTTGCTTTTTTGACTGCTGCAGCACACTGAGCCGACGATTTTAAAGTATTATCCACTATGATGCCTAGATCTTTTTCCTGGGTGGTAGCTCCTAATATGGAACCTAACATTGTATAACTATAGCAAGGGTTATTTTTCCCTATATGCAACACCTTGCACTTGTCTACATTAAATTTCATCTGCTATTTGAATGCCCAATCTTCCAGTCTCACAAGGTCCTCCTGTAATGTATCACAATCCACTTGTGCGTTATCTACTCTGAATAATTTTCCTTTCCAGATCATTTATATATATATTGAAAAGCACCGGTCCAAGTACAGATCCCTGAGGCACTCTACTGTTTACCCTTTTCCACTGAGAAAATTGACCATTTAATCCTACTCTCTGTTTCCTGTTTTTTAATCAGTTTGTAATCCATGAAAGGACATCACCTCCTATCCCATGACTTTTTAGTTTTCTTAGAAGCCTCTCATGAGGGACTTTGTCAAATGCCTCTCATGAGGGACTTTGTCAAACATCTTCTGAAAATCCAAATACACTGTTCACCTTTATCCACATGTTTATTAACCTCTTCAAAAAAATGAAGCAGATTTGTTAAGCAAGAAGTCAATAGCATAGTCAGACAAAGAGAATGTCAGGGTCTGGAGATAGGCTATAGTGTAGTCAGGCAAAGTGGAGGTCTGGGTCTGGAGATAGACTGTAGCGTAGTCAGGCGAAGTGAAGTTAAAGTCCGTGTAATCAATCCGAAGCGTAGGCAGGGCAAGAACAAGGAAATAGGAATCAGGAACGAGGATCAGGAACATAGAGACAAATTTCTAGTAGCAACAAGTACTCGACCAGCGAGGAGAACTGTTGCAAAGGGAACGCTATGGAGCGAGGCCTTAACTTAGCTATGAAGAGGTTGACGTAATCATCCAGGGCCGCGGCCAGGTTCCCGCCACAGTCCCTACATAAGGATCAGAGATGCACGCGCACCTAGGGAGGGGTGCAGTGCGGGTAGTGGTGTCTCTCCGCAGGCCACACAGCGAGGCCCTACAAGCAGTAGCATCATGACCTGGAATTCTGGGGATTGTGGCAGAGCTGGAGGCACTGGAGGAGACCCGAGGTCAGAGCTAGCGGCCCACCGCCGCTAGAGAGGAGGAACCAGAGGCTGGAGTCCTTGTGGAAAGGTGAGAGGGCTGTGTCGCGGGTCTGCTGCGGATGGCACACGTAATTAGCTGTCTTGCAGTGTGGGATTCACAATTGTCCACAGTTCACAAGAACATTTTTAATAACACTTGTTCAGATACTCTCAAGTTTTGTATACTACTGACAAACTGCTGTAGCTCTCAAATATCTCAACAGTAATTAAGAGTAACTACTGCCACATGCTGCAGTTCCCAAACTATAGTAGCAATGAGTACTCGATCAGTGAGGAGACCTGTTGCAAAGGGAACGCTATGGAGCGGGGCCTTAGCTTAAATACTATGAAGAGGTTGACGTCACCATCCAGGGCCGTGGCCAGGTTCCCGCCGCGGTCCCTACATAAGGATCAGAGATGGAACAAAAGAAAAGGAAGACATAAGCTGTTTCCATAAAAGCTTACTAGCTGCTGGTTTGGCTGCTTAAACATAATTAGCACTTCCCAATTCCAAAAAAAGCAAATAAATAAAAATATATACAAAAACCCAACCAAATCAACAAATGCTTTTCAGTGTTTAAACCTTCTCAAGATAGTAACTGATGGCGCCAGGTTTCTAAACATTTCTTCTAGTTTCTTTAAAAACTCTAATTATTTAGTTCTAATAAACCTTTTTTTATAGTCTTCCAGCAGTGTTCATCACCATGGTAAAATATCCCAAAACTACCATTTATATTCTTAAAATGTAGCAAACTCCACAATTCCCTTTCAGTTGTAACATTCCTAGTCACCTAAACCTTTAGAGGACTGTGACGGATGTTAAACGGCGCCAGAACACCAGGTGCCTGCGCACAGGGATGCCACACACCATCACCACCGGGCATCCTGAAATAACTAACAGTGATGAGAAAGACAGAAAGAAAGAAAAAAAGGTGAAAGAATCCATCTGGAAATGAGAGGGGAGGGGCGGTGTGTGATCCTTGATTGGGAGACCCGCCCCCTCTGATGTCACTGAGGACTGTGACAGACGTTAAATAGCGCCAGAACACCAGGCATCGCGCGCTGTGCGTCGTGCGCCGAAGGGGCGTGACAAAGGGGCACTCCCCTTTGTGCACCCTTCGTGCATCCCATAGTGTTAGCCATTCCCCATGTTCTTTTATATCCCTTGTTAACAATCCCCATATTTAAATGTTTAATGTATTTGACAAAGGTAACGCATGAGTTCCTGCAAATTTTGTTTAAATGTAAACCGATGTGATATGTAAAATTGAACACCGGTATATATATATATATATATATATATATATATATATATATATATATATATATATGTAAATAAATAAATAAATAAAATAAATAAATAAAATTTATACTTTCCATAGTTTCTGTACTCTTGCACTGCTAAGCTTCCCCAAACTTATTTCCCTATCTTTATTCTCCCTGAGCTCAATGTAGCTGAATGCAATAGCAAGTAGCCAGAATAAAAAAAAACCACTCCCCAGCTTTCTTTGATCATGGTTGGCTATAGCCATTCTAATTAGTCCATGCAGTGCTATAGGCTCTAAGAAGGCAGTCTTTTTATTTCTAATGCAAGGGAAAACAAAGGGAGAAAGGTAATCTTAAAGGCTAACTTAGCTTTAGGCTAGAGTGAAGTTTAGGCATAGTTCTACTTCTGCCTCAGCCATCCTCACTTTCCATGGGTGCTGGGAACAAGAGGCATACCTGCTACATCTCTGTGTATGACACTTGATCTCCCCTCTGTTTGTGTATCTGAAATGTACCTATCAATTAGGGTAATTATACTGAGTCATGACTGAGCTCTTCCCTGCTCATGTTCTCTGGGAAACTAAGGGAAAGGGATTATGGTAAATAATTCTATTTCCTTTAGAAACCAGTTAGATTCTACCTTGTAATTTAAACAAAAAGGTAACTTCTATGCAGGAACTAGTGCAGCTATTGCTTAAGCCATCAAACTCACACAAATAAACAGTTAAACAAACAGAATAAAAAAGACTGGGAGTTTGGAAAAACTGTTCTTCTCTTCAGTCTATCAGTGTGTTTCTGGCATAGTTAGACCACTGCAACAAAGAGAAAATCAGATACAGTCCTTTACCAGTGCCAAATCCAAACGTTTCTAAGCTTGTTTTAAAACTCTGTGAGACATTCTACAATCATGTCCTCCTCTGCCAAGAACTATAGAGGAAATACAGACTGCTTCTTGCATATGTTCAGACTTTAAAGTAGAAAGATGTCATCATCACTTGATCCAGATAGCAACTATAGGCTTGTTTAGAAATATGCTTCACTATGATTTGTCTTCTGCATGATTTCCTTGCCAACTTATCTTTAGCTATGACAAGGATGTGAGCTCACACAGGCAAGAGTTTGTTGCAAACTTAGCTGCTCTACAACCAACAAACAATCAAGGAAACCTCTTGATATGTGGCTTTTTTGTATGGTTGCTAGCTTAGAGTCAGCCTCTTGTTTTGGCTGACCCTTTCAGATAGCTCCCGTGTTTTTTATTCTTTAATTTTCTTTGTCAAACTTCTTTTTCTTTTCTTTTTATATTTTTTGTATGTCAATACTTCTTTAAAACAGTGCCTTATTGTGCTCCCGTTGTGCGGTCAGACCCGTTTTCTAATGTGAACTCTTGAAAAGCAATTAACTTAACTTTGTGTCTACTTAATTATTGCTGCTGCTGTTTGGGTCCGCTTCTGCTTGCCCGACATGGGCCATGTTTCGGCAGAAAATTGCCTGCTTCAGGGGCCACGGGAAACCTTTTTGGTATCCAAATTACGGATTTGCCATCAACAAGCACTTGGCTCCTGCTAAAATATATGAATAACCAATCAATATCATGCTTGTTCCGTTTTGTTAAAACTATACCACTACTCAAGTCTAAAGTACTTACTATTGCTGCGTCTGAACTCGTTACCGTGAGCGGCGCCTTCACTTTGAAATCCAGCGTCTCTCTCTATTCCTGCTCTAATATAGCTTTTCTAAGCCATTCACTGGGCCAATCACTTCGTCTCCCTTGGATCCTGGGTGCTAGCACCCTAGGGTGCTCTACTAATTATGCTAATTTGTGACGTCACCTATCTATTTTATTGTAATGATTTTAACCTGCCTGATTGTGTCTCTTAATGTGTGTTTTATGTTATTTGTGTATTTGCAGGCATGGGTACTTATTTTTAAAGCCAAAAAAATAAAGAACCAAAGCGCTTGTTTTGTCAATCAAACAATATGCAACCACAAAAACAAGTGAACTAGAATATGAACCGTATCTTCAATATGCTGTCATCAACCAAAATTTCAAAAAATCTTATATTTTACTTTGAAATTGAAATTGAAACCGCATCAGCAAGCCAGACAATGGCAGTGAGCTCACTTGCCGTCCGGACTACTCGTCATTTGCGGCGTGATGGTAAATAAGCTGTTTTTTTATATCAGCTAGGTGTAACTGAGAATGCCTTCTGAGTCCCGTATATAAATAATGTGCATCATATGCCCCGAAATGTCAAACAATGACACCCGACAACGGCCGGTGTTTCGTGATAAAAATCGCTTCCTCAGGAATAATTTATGCAAACATTGTCATGGCAGATGCTTTCTGATGGACACGAATGTCTCTGGTGTTTTTTCAGCAAATCGGGACTCAGAAGGCATTCTCAGTTACACCTAGCTGATATAAAAAAAACAGCTTATTTACCATCACGCCGCAAATGACGAGTAGTCCGGACGGCAAGTGAGCTCACTGCCGTTGTCTGGCTTGCTGATGCGGTTTCAATTTCAATTTCAAAGTAAAATATAAGATTTTTTGAAATTTTGTTTGATGACAGCATATTGAAGATACGGTTCATATTCTAGTTCACTTGTTTTTGTGGTTGCATATTATTACTTATTTTTAAAGCCTTGAAAATACTTAAGACTGCTTCACAGAAACTAGCATAAACACTTACTTTTTGGCGGACTTGATGGAGACCTACTGGATGCTCACTTTCTAAAAAATGGGCCTCTTTCCTATATTCTGCGGACCTGATGGGGAACTACCTTATTTGCCTTGATTTTCCCGCGTTAGTTCTTTTGCTTATTTTTAATCGATAGTCGATATGTCGAATACACTTGTTTATCTCTTGACCCCATGTGTTTACACGATGTTACTGCGGTCTCCCCATAATTTTTGTCCGTCTTTCGACCCCATCTATTTAGCTTTTTCTGCGGTCCCCCTGTGTCTATTTGATGTGCCGCATCATTATTTATGTGTTATTGTATCTACCTCTGTAATTACTCCATGTCTGCATCATGTAATGTCCCATTTATAGCGTCTTCTCTGTTTTTAAACCGTTTATTTGCCTAAAAACAGCTTTCAATACCGGGACCGGGGGACAGATTCCTTCAGCCGATTGTATAATGCATGTTTTCTTCACTTTTTTATGCGGCCGTTGATGTATATTGTGGCCAATGTCTTCTTCTTTTCATTGTTTCTTTTTAATGCATTTTGTTATTAATACTTCCCCCAGGCTTTTATAGGTGAGTCATTACATATCTGCTGAAATCTGTTTGTAGTATAGTGATCATGCACTGTATGGCCAATATTCCTTTTAATATGAAAGAGACCATCTTTGATCTCATAAAAACCCAACGGGTTGACAGATATTCACAAATTTATTTCAGCCAAAGATGGACCAATTTATCTCTTGATTTAAACCCTTTGGGGCTACTGTATCCCATGTGTAAATGAACCGTTGCTCCATCTGCATAAGTTTGAGGTTCAGATCACCTCCCCTGGGATGCTGCTTAATCTGGAAAATGACTGCTACTTTAAATTCCTGAATTTGATGTCCCATCTCTTGCCCGTGGACCACCAGCGGCGCCCCTTCTGTACGATTACGTAGGCGACTCAGGTGTTCCTGGATCCTTATTTTGATTTTTCGTGTGGCCTTTCCAATATATATCAAAGTGAAGGTGCCGTTCACGGTAACGAGTTCAGACGCAGCAATAGTAAGTACTTTAGACTTGAGTAGTGGTATAGTTTTAACAAAATGGAACAAGCATGATATTGATTGGTTATTCATATATTTTAGCAGGAGCCAAGTGCTTGTTGATGGCAAATCCGTAATTTGGATACCAAAAAGGTTTCCCGTGGCCCCTGAAGCAGGCAGTTTTCTGCCGAAACATGGCCCATGTCGGGCAAGCAGAAGCGGACCCAAACAGCAGCAGCAATAATTAAGTAGACACAAAGTTAAGTTAATTGCTTTTCAAGAGTTCACATTAGAAAACGGGTCTGACCGCACAACGGGAGCACAATAAGGCACTGTTTTAAAGAAGTATTGACATACAAAAAATATAAAAAGAAAAGAAAAAGAAGTTTGACAAAGAAAATTAAAGAATAAAAAACACAGGAACTATCTGAAAGGGTCAGCCAAAACAAGAGGCTGACTCTAAGCTAGCAACCGTACAAAAAAGGCACATATCAAGAGGTTTCCTTGATTGTTTGTTGGTTGTAGAGTTGTTGTACAAGGAAACGAGGTTGGTTGTTGATTAGTGCAAACTTACCTGCACCTGTTTTGTTACTTAGACAGAGCAATAGACTTGAAAAGGAAACATACGAATAAGACAATTTTTTTTTGTTTCATTTGTGAGACCCCTCCATTTATTTCAGAGGTCCACAAATGAAACAATTATGGACCCATTTGTCATGTTTTACCCATTCATTGCAAATGAATACACATCCATATCAGCTTTGGAATTCATGAGTAGGTAAGCCTTTTGATAGTGCACTAAAAGAAGATAGAGGCAGGCGTAACTTGCGCGTGCCGGCCAACTTCCGGCACGCAATCCCCCAGCCCATCGGCCTTGCAGAGGCCTCTGGCCATGCCCCCGCCTTGCCTCCGGACTGCCCCACCCCCAGACCGCCCATTTTTTCAAGCCCCGGGATATACACACATCCCGGGGCCTTATGCGCACCACCGGGCCTTTTGAAAATAGGCCCAGCACGCGTTGGGCTTTTAAAATCTGCCCCATAATGTGTATGCTAAAATAGGATTGGATGACATTAGTGAGTGCAAATTACAGTGGGCACAAAGAAACTATTGTGGTATGCTCTCTACCTGGATTTAGTGAATTTAGCATGCACTCCCTTAAAACTTAAAATGTAGTATCTGCCTCAGATTGTTTTAATATGTACTCTACTGAAAGAGCTCAACTACCAAAATGCATTGTCGATGAAAGATGAAAATAATATGCAAGAAATGAAATTCTAAATTTTTGCCCATAGACGAGTTAGAATACAAATTTCCACACTTCTCTTTTGAAAAGAGAATTACCAAAACACACTTTTATTTATAACTTCCTACACAAAATCGCATTTATGCTCACTAGAAAAATGTTTTTGCAAACAAATGGTCCATGACAAATGGTGGTGAAGCATTTTTGTACACTATAATGAATAAAGCACAAAGATTTAACTGTTTCTAATAATTCCAGTCTCATATAGAATAGCAAGATTGCAATGATCAATTAATCACTGCTGTTATGGAAGTAGTTAGTTAGTCCAAAGATCCCTGCAGGCTTACTGAGTCTTGCTCTGGAACAGTGGTCTGGGCAGCCATGTATTATAACTTGTCCACAGACCTTTCATGGGACTGCATAGCTCACTATTGAGAGTTTTGTAATCCTGTCTTCCTTTTTTTCTTTATTTCCCCCTCCCCCCCTCTGATGGCCTCAGTCTAAGCTGCAAGGGGGCGTTGACTTCCTAATATCTTCAGGTTGCCCACATAGAGCACCAATGGGGCTGTGGTTGGCCCTAACCAAAGCCTACAGGGTGCTTGTTAAGAATTGATCTTCAGATGCTGGTGCCCTCCAGAATCCAGGGTTGGCAGATTTCCTTCCATGGTGTCAACAAGATGGATGTGGAGGAGCTGGGTTACTTTGGAGTTTACAGATGAAAGAGATGTGGATGCTGCAACAGGAAATATTATGGGTCATGTGGAGTACAGAATAGAGGACAGATGGAAAAAGTGGTAAAAAAAACAACAGAGAAAAAGGAGAAAACAACACACTAGCATTTAAAAAATGAACCTGCATTTATTTACACAGTGCTAATGAATTTCCAAACAAAAGGTTAACAGAAGACATTTTATTCTAACACCTCTATAACAATGTTACAAATTGAAATAAAGGTTCATAGAGTTCTAGAGGCATTATGACATCTACCATTTTATTGGCCATTCCCTTCCTAATTAACATTATGTTTGCTTTTTTGATTGCCACAGCACACTGAGCTGACAATTTCAATCTATTATCCACTATGACACCTAGATCTCTTTCCTGGGTGGTAACTCCTAAGATAGAACCTAACACAAGGAATATTTTTCCATATATATATATATAACACTTTGCTCTTGTCCACATTAAATATCATCTGCCATTTAGAAGCCCAATCTTCCATTCTCACAAGATTCTCCTGCAATTTATCACAATCTGCTTGAGATTTAACTACTCTGCATAATTGTGTGTTATTTGCAAATTTGATTACCTCAATCCTTTCCAGATCATTTATAAATATATTAAAAAGCACTGGTCCAAGTACAGATCTCTGAGGCTCTCCACTATTTACAATTGTCGACTGTGAAAACAGACTAATTAATCCTATTCTCTTTTTCCTATCTTTTACCAGTTTTCAATCCACAAAAGGACATCGCCTCCTATCCCATGACTTTTTAGTTTTCTTAAAAGCCTCTCATGAGGGACTTTGTTGAATGCCTTCTGAAAATCCAAATACACTGTTGCGGTTCTGGCTGCGAGCACCGCGGCCAGGCCCTTACCTCCGGGCTCCCGGACCTGCTCCCGCTTCCAGAGGCCTGGTTTGCGGCCTGTTTGGCGGCATCCCCGCTGGGGCTGTTCCGCTTTGAGGTCTCCCATGGATGCCCGGCGCCTAGGCGCGCGCGCATGCACGCGCCACTTGGGCGCTTTTCTAGGCCGTTTCCCGCCAGTGGTGACTCCGCTCAACTCCTGACATCAGACGCCGCGGCCTTGATAAGCCGCCGCGGCCATCCAGTCTTTGTCTTGCAACGAGTTAGCCTCCCAGTTTCCTGTTGCGTTGTGCCCCGGAGTGACTCGCTTTGCTTCATCGCTCCATTCCTGCTACAGTACCTGCTTGGTTCCCGCCTGCCTGCTACAGTACCTGGTTGGTTCCTGCTTGCCTGCTATAGTACCTGCTTGGTTCCTGCCTGCCTGCTACAGTTCCTGCCTGGTTCCAGTACCCGAATCCTGCTACAGTTCCTGCCTGGTTCCAGTATCCGAGTCTTGCTACAGTTCCTGCCTGGTTCCAGAACCTGAGCCCAGTTACAGTATTGCTACTGTCCTAGTCTGGTTCCAGTTACCTGTCCTGATCCACAACCTGCCTAAGTCCCAGCGGCCGGGCCCCTACGGGCTCCTCCCGGGGGGGGGGGGGGGCTTCGGCTTCCAAGGGTGAAGCCACCTAAGTCCCAGCGGTTGGGCTCCTATGGGCTCCTCCCGGGGGAGTACCAGCTTCCAGGGTGAAGAGCATCTACGTCCTGCCTGAACATCTGCCTCCCGGCCTGCTATTCATTAGAGACATTGACCATCTTTCTCAGTCTCCAGCAGGTCGGCCCAAGGGTCCACTAAACAGAGACTCCCATAACAGATTGCAAGGCCATGGACTCGGCGGATGCACCCGCTCCCTTGGATCTGCCCGGGATGGCACCGTGGCTGCCAAGATACCTTGGCAGCCACGGTGGAATGGCTATCCTCGCGCCTGGAGTCCTTGCCTTCCGCTGGCAGGGCCCCCGAGGGTCACAGCTCCTCTGTGACTCAGCTACCAGCACCCTCTCGTTACGCTGGTGATTTAAGGACCCGCCGCGGCTTCTTGAACCAATATTTTGTACGGTTCTCCTTGTTGCCTCGGCAGTTTCCCTCGGATGTGGTGAAAGTGGCATATATCCTGTCCCTGCTTGATGGGAAAGCCTTAATCTGGGCTTCTCCCCTCTGGGAAAACAATGATTCTTCGCTAACGGACTTACAACAGTTCATCACGAACTTTCGCCATGCCTTTGATGAGCCCGCCCGAGTAGCCACAGCTACATCTGACCTGCTGCAACTTCGTCAGGGGGCTCGCTCCTTGGCAGATTATGCAATGGAGTTTCGGACTTTAGCCCAAGTAGTAGGTTGGCAAGATGGTAGTCTTAAGGCCATCTTCCTGGAAGGCCTCTCTGGACGCATAAAGGATGAAATTGCTGCCCGAGATCTGCTGGAGGACCTCAACGCCTTGATTGAGATGACTGCTTGCATTGACTGCTGCCTACAACAACGGGCCAAGGAGCAACGCTCCTCTCGCCATAGTCCTGCTCGTGGGCCGAGACCTGTGCCCTCATCCAAGATTTCACATCCAGACGCTCCCACCTGCAAACCTATGCAGCTGGGACGGGTCCCGCTTTCTGCTGAAGAAAGGGAACGTCGCCGTTCGTTGAAGTTGTGCTTGTATTGTAGCCAGAAGGGCCACTTCTTGGCACGCTGCCAGGAGCATGCGGAAAACGCCAAAGCCTAGGAGGTCGGGAGGAGCTCCTCCTAGGCTGTGCTACAGCTCCTCAATGTACTGTCCCTGTTACCTTGGAATATCCCAGAGGCTCCTTTTAGACGATGGCGTTCCTGGATTCCGGAGCCGGAGGTAATTTCATCCTGCAGGACTTAGTCTCCCAGTTGCGTATCCCTACGCATAGACAGGAGGTCCCGTTACGAATTACCTCTATCCAGGGGACGCTTCTTCCAGGACCTGTCCAAATGTCCACAGCACATAAGAACATAAGAACATAAGAAATTGCCATGCTGGGACAGACCAAGGGTCCATCAAGCCCAGCATCCTGTTTCCAACAGAGGCCAAAAACCAGGCCACAAGAACCTGGCAATTACCCAAACACTAAGAAGAACCCATGCTACTGATGCAATTAATAGCAGTGGCTATTCCCTAAGTATAATTGATTAATAGCCATTAATGGACTTCTCCTCCAAGAACTTATCCAAACCTTTTTTGAACCCAGCTACACTAACTGCACTACCTTCTCTGGCAACAAATTCCAGAGCTTTATTGTGCGTTGAGTGAAAAAGAATTTTCTCCGATTAGTCTTAAATGTGTTACTTGCTAACTTCATGGAATGCCCCCTAGTCCTTCTATTATTCGAAAGTGTAAATAACCGAGTCACATCTACTCGTTCAAGACCTCTCATGATCTTAAAGACCTCTATCATATCCCCCCTCAGCCGTCTCTTCTCCAAGCTGAACAGCCCTAACCTCTTCAGCCTTTCCTCATAGGGGAGCTGTTCCATCCCCTTTATCATTTTGGTTGCCCTTCTCTGTACCTTCTCCATCGCAACTATATCTTTTTTGAGATGTGGTGACCAGAATTGTACACAGTATTCAAGGTGCGGTCTCACCATGGAGCGATACAGAGGCATTATGACATTTTCAGTTCTATTAACCATTCCCTTCCTAATAATTCCCAACATTCTATTTGCTTTTTTGACTGCTGCAGCACACTGAGCCGACGATTTTAAAGTATTATCCACTATGATGCCTAGATCTTTTTCCTGGGTGGTAGCTCCTAACATGGAACCTAACATCGTGTAACTACAGCAAGGGTTATTTTTCCCTATGTGCAACACCTTGCACTTGTCCACATTAAATTTCATCTGCCATTTGGATGCCCAATCTTCCAGTCTTGCAAGGTCCTCCTGTAATGTATCACAGTCTGCCTGTGATTTAACTACTCTGAATAATTTTGTATCATCCGCAAATTTGATAACCTCACTCGTCGTATTCCTTTCCAGATCATTTATATATATATTGAAAAGCACCGGTCCCAATACAGATCCCTGAGGTACTCCACTGTTTACCCTTTTCCACTGAGAATATTGACAATTTAATCCTACTCTCTGTTTCCTGTGTTTTAACCAGTTTGTAATCCACGAAAGGACATCGCCTCCTATCCCATGACTTTTTAGTTTTCGTAGAAGCCTCTCATGAGGGACTTTGTCAAACGCCTTCTGAAAATCCAAATACACTACATCTACCGGTTCACCTTTATCCACATGTTTATTAACCCCTTCAAAAAAATGAAGCAGATTTGTTAGGCAAGACTTCCCTTGGGTAAATCCATGTTGACTGTGTCCCATTAAATCATGTCTTTCTATATGCTCTACAATTTTGATCTTGAGAATAGTTTCCACTATTTTTCCCGGCACTGAAGTTAGGCTCACTGGTCTATAATTACCCGGATCGCCCCTGAAGCCTTTTTTAAATATTGGGGTTACATTGGCCACCCTCCAGTCTTCAGGTACAATGGATGATTTTAATGATAGGTTACAAATTTTAACTAATAGATCAGAAATTTCATTTTTTAGTTCCTTCAGAACCCTAGGATGCATACCATCCGGTCCAGGTGATTTGCTACTCTTTAGTTTGTCAATCTGGCCTACTACATCTTCCAGGTTCACAGTGATTTTGTTCAGTTCGTCTGAGTCATCACCCCTGAAAACCATCTCCGGAACTGGTATCTCCCCAACATCCTCATTAGTAAACACGGAGGCAAAGAATTCATTTAGTCTTTCTGCAATGGCCTTATCTTCCCTAAGAGCCCCTTTAACCCCTCTGTCATCTAATGGTCCAACTGACTCCCTCACAGGTTTCTTGCTTTGGATATATTTAAAAAGGTTTTTATTATGAGTTTTTGCCTCTATGGCCAACTTCATTTCAAATTCTCTCTTCGCCTGTCTTATCAATGTTTTACACTTACCTTGACAATGCTTATGTTTTATCCTATTTTCTTCAGATGGATCCTTCTTCCAATTTTTGAAGGATGTTTTTTTGGCTAAAATAGCCTCTTTCACCTCACCTTTTAAACATGACGGTAATCGTTTTGCCTTCCTTCCACCTTTCTTAATGCGCAGAATACATATGGACTGCGCCTCTAGGATTGTATTTTTAAACAATGTCCAAGCCTGTTGAACACCTTTAACCTTTGCAGCTGCACCTTTCAGTTTTTTTCTAACTATTTTCCTCATTTTATCAAAGTTTCCCTTTTTAAAATTTAGTGTTAGAGCTGCAGATTTACTTATTGTCCCCCTTCCAGTTATTAGTTTAAATTTGATCATGTTATGATCACTGTTGCCAAGTGGCCCCACCACCGTTACTTCTTTCACCAAATATTGCGTTCCATTAAGAATTAAATCTAAAATAGCTCCCTCTCTTGTAGGTTCCTGAACCAATTGCTCCATGAAGCAGTCATATATTACATCCAGGAACTTTATGTCTCTAGCAAGTCCTGATGTTACATTTACCCAGTCAATATTGGGGTAATTTAAACTTGGGGGACTTTAAACTTTCCCGATTGTATTTTGAATGGAGTTGCCTGATCATTTAGATGAACTGTGATCCTTTGAATTTAAATAAATCACTTTTTTGAATCTTCAATGGGACTATATGTTCTTTCCTGCACCAGTCTAACTGGGTAATTGAAATCTCCCATTATTATTGCATTGCCAAATTGGTTTGCTTCCCTGATTTCTCTTAGCATTTCATCATCTGTCTGACCATTTTGTCCAGGTGGATGGTAGTATACTCCTATCACTATACTCTTACCCAACACACATGGGATTTCTACCCATATAGATTCTACTGAGCATTTACTCTCTTGTATGATCTTTATCCTGTTGGACTCTATACCCTCCCGGACATAAAGTGCCACACCCCCACCAAGTTGATCCTCCCTATCATTGCGATATAATTTGTACCCTGATATAGCACTGTCCCATTGGTTATCCTCCTTCCACCAAGTCTCTGTGATGCCAATTATGTCAATCTCATCATTTGCTGCTAAACACTCTAACTCTCCCATCTTACTTCTTAGACTTCTGGCATTGGCATACAGACATTTCAAAGTGTGGTTTTTGCTTGTTTTAACAACCTGCTTTTCGGTTGTTTGGGATAATTCGGTAATCATTAGCTTTGGTGATTTTTTACATATAGGCATATGAACTATGTTTGCTTTTGATGGAACCTCTCTGTTGGGATGCCCTAACTCTCCTGTTTCATTAGTATCCTTCAAGGATACATTTCTCCGAACCATGCACTGCTGAGTGACTGTCGGCTTTCCCCCTTGTTCTAGTTTAAAAGCTGCTCTATCTCCTTTTTGAAAGTTAGTGCCAGCAGCTTGGTTCCACTCTGGTTAAGGTGGAGCCCGTCCTTTCGGAAAAGTCTCCCCTTTCCCCAAAAGTTTCCCCAGTTCCTTACAAAGCTGAATCCCTCTTCCCTGCACCATCGTCTCATCCACGCATTGAAACTCTGGAGCTCTGCCTGCCTTTGGGGACCTGCACCCATTACAGTCCGCACCAGGGCGATCCATTCAGAGGAGATAGCCTTCCTAGTGTTGGAGAAGGCTGTCCACCCTGTGGTGCTAGGGTTGCCGTGGTTACAGAAACACTCGCCCACGATTCAGTGGGATAAGCTACAGATTGTCAAATGGAGTCCTTTTTGCCGAGCTAATTGAAAGTGCCTAAGACTCCCGCACTTCCCTTGATGCACTCTGCCGTGGGTCCTCCTACACCTTATGAGGACTTTACGGATGTATTCTCCAAGACCAAGGCAGAGATCCTTCCGCAGCATCGTCCGTATGACTGTGCTATAGACTTGCTACCTGGTACTATGCCCCCCCCCCCCCCCCGAGGAAGGGTTTATCCCTTATCCATACCTGAGACCCGGGCCATGTCCGAGTACATTGCGGAGAATCTGGCCAAGGGCTTTATCCGCCCGTCCAAGTCGCCTGCAGGAGCAGGTTTCTTTTTTGTCAGCAAGAAAGACGGCTCACTGAGGCCGTGCATAGACTATTGAGGCCTAAATTCTATTACCAAGCGAGACCGCTACCCGCTCCCGTTAATCCCAGAGCTCCTTGATCGGCTTCAAGGAGCGAAGATTTTCACAAAGTTGGACTTGCGAGGAGCATACAATTTAGTCAGAATCCATCCCGGAGATGAGAGGAAAACCGCGTTTAACACCCGAGACGGGCATTACGAGTACCTCGTGATGCCTTTCGGCTTATGTAATGCCCCGGCGGTGTTCCAGCACCTGATGAATGAGGTGTTGCGGGACCTTCTGAACACCTGCGTAATTGTTTACCTCGACGATATGTTAATCTAATCCCAGGATCTGTCGTCACACCGTTAGCATGTCCGTCAAGTGCTCCAGATACTTAGGGAGCATGGTCTGTTCGCGAAGCTGGAAAAATGTAGCTTTGAGAAGACGTCCCTGTCGTTCCTAGGCTACATAGTCTCTGCAGCTGGCTTTCAAATGGATCCTGAGAAAGTGGCAGCTATTAAGAATTGGCCCCGGACAAGGGGTCTTAAAGCATTGCAACGCTTCCTCGGCTTTTCCAATTTCTACCGTCACTTTATTCCCAATTACTCTCGTATTGTGGCACCGTAAACTGCACTCACCCGAAAGGGGGCTAACGCGGTGGATTGGCCTGCTTCTGCCTGTCAAGCTTTTGAGGCTCTTAAAGAAGCCTTCCTGTTAGACACCTGCCTTCGCCATCCGGATCCCAGCCGGCCCTTCGTGGTGGAGGTTGATGCCTCCAATGTGGACGTGGGGGCCGTACTGAGTCAGTACTTTGATTCTGGACAGCTGTTGCCCTGTTCATACTTCTCAAGGAAATTCTCCCCGGCAGAGAGCAACTACTGTGTTGGTGACAAAGAGTTGCTAGCTGTGAAACTTGCCCTGGAGGAATGGAAACAGTGGTTGGAAGGAGCCAACCATCCGGTTACGATTTACACCGATCACAAAAACCTAGCATTCTTGAATGGCCGCTGTGTCGGAGGCCTCTGGCCTCGCCCCCGGACCGCCCCATCCCCAGACTGCCCTTTTTTTGCAAGCCCTGGGACTTACATACATCCCGGGGCTTTAGGCGCATTCCGGGCCTTTTGAAAATAGGCTGTTGCGCGTAACCTTTTGAAAATCAGGCCCATTATGATTACTATTGCCAAGTGGCCCCACCATCATTCTTTTTCTCCAAATCCTGCACTCCATGAGAATTAGATCTAAAATTGTTCCCTCTCTTTGGTTCCTGAATCAATTTTTCCATAAAACTGTCATTTATTGCATCCCAGAACTTTCTCTTTCTAGCATGTTAAACTCACCCATCAATTCTGGGGTAATTGAAATCTTAATACAATAACTCAATATATATTGGCTAACGGACTGCCCCAGAAAAATATCTCAATACCTCATAAAGGGGAAGTACACAATTAGTTTCAAAAAACACCAAATAATGTACAATTATAAAAGCCTTATAGATTAAATCAAATTAACTATAGTTATAGACAAATGTAAAGAGATTTACATGTATGCTATTTATACATCAAAAACATAGAATATATACATGATGGGGTAGATTTTCAAAGGGTTACGCGCATAAGATATGCGTGTAACCCCCGAAAACCTACCCCTGCGCACGCCAAGCCTATTTTGCATAGGCTCGGCGGCACGCGCGTATATGCTGGGGCTTTCCAAAATGGGTGGGCCGTGGCGGGCCGGGGGCGTGGTGGTGGCCCGCGGCGGGGCCGGGGGCATGGCAGAGGTCCTGAGGCGGTCCCGAGTACTCCGGCACAGCAGCCTGTGCTGGGGCATGGTGCGCCGGCAGCCGGCCGGCACGCACAAGTTACGCCTGCCTCGGGCAAGCGTAACTTCGGAAACAAAGGTGGGGGGGATTTAGTTAGGGCTGGGGGGTGGGTTAGATAGGGGAAGGTGTGGGGGGGGACTGATAAAAAAGTTCCCTCCAAGACCGCTCCGATTTCGGAGCGGTCTTGGAGGGAACGGGGAAAGCTATCGGGGCTCCCCTCGGGCTTGGCGCGCGCGCGGTTTACAAGTGTGCACCCCATTGTGCACGCCAACCCCAGATTTCATAACATGCTCGCGGCAGAGCGTGCATGTTATAAAATCAGGTGTACATTTGTGCACGCCGGGTAGTGCGCACAAATGTACCCCGCGCGTGTTCCTCTAAAAATCTGCCCCATATATACATTTTTGGGTACTTGCCAGGTTTTTATGGCCTGGATTGGCCACTGTTGGAGACAGGATGCTGGGCTTGATGGATCCTTGGTCTGACCCAGTATGGCATGTTCTTCTGTACTTATGTACATAAAAGGTACCAGTTGTCATCTTCCATTATTACTGCACTTCCAATTTGGTTAGCTTCCCTAATTTGTATTAGCATTTCACTGTCTGTCTCATCATTTTGGCCAGGTGGACGGTAGTATACTCCTATCACTATACTCTTCCCCAACACGCAAGGGATTTCTAATTTCCCTATTGAGGTTAAATGGTGTGGCTTTTTTATACATTTGTATGCAAAACTAGCACTTCAGACTTATATGGTTGAATATAGAACATAAAAATAACTTTGCAGTTGTAGTGCTGTTTAAATTGACAACATATCTTTGAAGATTTGATTTTTACTGCAATTGATCTGGTTTCTCCATCTTGCCAGGGTACTATTAACTATCCCCTAGATTCATCAAAATGCCCTAGCTTGATGGACTCTATAACAGGGTACCATCAAGCTAGGATGAGATAACATAGGACAACATTTAATCTTTGTGAGACTTTCCTCACTCCAAATGAAGTCAAATCTTCACTGAGATGTACTGTGCTATTCGTTCGTCTCACTCTGCATGAAAAACGACCGTAAACTCTAAACCACCACCAACACCTCATCTCATCTCGAGCTATTAGATGCCCCTCCTATAATCAGGAAAATTGTTGCATACTGGGAGGGCCTCCTCAGAGGCTCTCTCTCTCTATACTCCACTCCACTGAACTCCCTTTCCCTCTCCCCTCCCAAGCCCAGAAATGGTGAAATGCAATTTGAAAAGTGTATCACAAAGTGTGTTACGGCCGTTTCGGTCATATCACACAGCTTAACACCAGGAAAAAAGGTGTAGTTATTTCTGGCATTAAAACCATGCGATAGCATGTTTATGCTATTGGAAAGTGTGGTATTGCCCCTCATTTTCATAAATCCCACCCAAACTTCTCCCTAATTCCGCCATTTCCCAGATTTGTATTCACGACGTGTGCTAGCATTATTATTGCATGCGTTAACTCATTATCATGTGCGTTAACGCCATAACGCATTTTGATAAATGACCCTATATGACAGTTGCCATCTTAGAAACTTAGAAACATGATGGCAGAAAAGTCCAATACAGCCTATCTAGTGTGCCCATTCACATAACTGCTCAGCTCTACAGCCTTTACCACTCCCTCAGAGATCCCCTGCGCTTGTCCAGGCTTTCTTGAATTCAGATACTGTCCTTGTTGCCACCACCTCCACTGGGAGGGTATTCCATACATTCACCACCCTTAAATTACTCTTGAATCTACTCCTTTCACCCTCATCCCCTGACTCCTTACCTACAACAAGAAGGGTAGATTTTAATTTACAGACTGTAATGCCACATGACCTCAATAGTGAAATTACTTAATTTTAAAAAAAACCAAAAAAAAACTTTTTGCAGATTTATGGTAATTTTTTTTCTAACTTTCAATGTTTCAAATTTGAGAAGTTATATTGTAAGGGATTGCATCCAAACCATGGAACTGGATGATTAGTTCATTACCAAAACACACTAGGTACATCTCCATTTAGCATTCAGTATTTGAACTATGGTGATGATAATTCAGTTCTGATACAGACACATCTTCTAAAGTCAGCTCACGATGTGGGTTAAATTGTGTATATATGCAACCCGGTGTTGAAATATTCTTGTGTCTTTAGAGCAATGGAGTTGCTGCTCTGATGAATTAAATAATCATATATTTGAAAAAATTTTGAATTTTTGGGACTGACTTTATTTTCCTGTATCTCCTTGGTGACTTGGTGTGTATATGCAACAGTCAGACATCAGCAGTACAAACTGTGAAATACAATGAGGTCAATATTCAGCCCAGATAACTTATTCAGCAGAATGTACCTGGAGAAGTGTTCCACTGAATATATTGGATAAAGCTATCTGAATAACTTTAGGACAAATATTTTTCCGCTCCCACTTACCTGGCTAACGTTAGCTTGGTAATGCTGAATATCAGCGCACACCAGCTGAAATCGAGCCAGGCCCATGGAGCACTCCCACTACAGCCTCATTTTATCTGGCTAAATTAAGTATGGGTAATGAGTTACCCAGATAAAATTTAGTCAGAGAGCAGGGGCAAATTTTCAAATCTCATTTTTTGGCCTGGTAACTTCAAAAGGCTTCGAATATTGATCTCACTCTAGATAAGTCAGGGTTGCTTTGATCCCATAAGACTTATCATATAGAGGCATCGCGTCTGGGATAGAAGATGCGATTGTACTAGCTTTTCAGTGAAAAAGGGAAAAGAGTTCATTGTATTGGGAAGAACATAAGAAAATGCCATACTGGGTCAGACCAAGGGCCAATCAAGCCCAACATCCTGTTTCCAACAGTGGCCAATCCAGGCCAGAAGAACCTGGCAAGTACCCAAACACTAAGTCTATCCCATGTTACCATTGCTAATGTCAGTGGCTATTCTCTAAGGGGCGGATTTTAAAACCCCTGCGCGTGTAAATCCAGCGGAGGGAACAGGCAGGCCGCGCTGGGCTCGGCGCGCGCAGGTTGCACAAGTGTGTACCCCCTTGCGCGCGCCGACCCCGGATTTTATAAGATACGCGCGTAGTGTTTGAAAATCCGCCCCTCTGTGAACTTAATAGCAGGTAATGGACTTCTCCTCCAAGAACTTATCCAATCCTTTTTTAAACACAGCTATACTAACTGCACTAACCACATCCTCTGGCAACAAATTCCAGAGTTTAATTGTGCATTGAGTGAAAAAGAACTTTCTCCGATTAGTTTTAAATGTGCCACATGCTAACTTCATGGAGTGCCCCCTAGTCTTTCTATTATCCGAAAGAGTAAATAACCGATTCACATCTACCCGTTCTAGACCTCTCATAATTTTAAACATCTCTATCATATCCCCCCTCAGCCGTCTCTTCTTCAAGCTGAAAAGTCCTAACCTCTTTAGTCTTTCCTCATAGGGGAGCTGTTCCATTCCCCTTATCATTTTGGTAGCCCTTCTCTGTACCTTCTCCATCGCAATTATATCTTTATTGAGATGCGGCGACCAGAATTGTACACAGTATTCAAGGTGCGGTCTCACCATGGAGCGATATAGAGGCAGTATGACATTTTCCGTTTTATTCACCATTCCCTTTCTAATAATTCCCAACATTCTGTTTGCTTTTTTGACTGCCGCAGCACACTGAACCGACGATTTCAATGTGTTATCCACTATAATGCCTAGATCTCTTTCTTGGGTTGTAGCACCTAATATGGAACCCAACACTGTGTAATTATAGCAAGGGTTATTTTTCCCTATATGCATCACCTTGCACTTATCCACATTAAATTTCATCTGCCATTTGGATGCCCAATTTTCCAGTCTCACAAGGTCTTCCTTGTGAGACTGGAAGTACACCTCTGAGGAAAGCATATTGTCCCAAAACACTAGTGTTGGGTTATATGATAGTGACAGTGGCACCATAGACATTTGGATTTCTATAGTAGCTGTGTTTTTTTAAAGTTTTTTTTGAGTATGCAATAACTATGTGCTATGGTAAATTATTTCATTGTGAGACTTGGTACCTGTAAAAGATAGAGCTGATACATAACTCTGTGTATGATGCCATAACATTGATTGATTTGAGTATGATTGTTATATAGCTATTACAGTTTACTTTTGGTGACCATTTACTTGTTTCTGCAATTTTGACTTTATAATTGTTGATATATTTTTTTGCAATCCACCTTTTTGGCATATCATACATTTTTGATGTGGGTTAGAGAATTCTTTTTTTGTGTGTGTTTGTTTGGGATCCTAAACCCCCATATTGTACAGGTTCTCAATCTCAAACAACTGTCTGAAGGTCATGACTCAGACCTTACATTTGAAGCAATGAAGCACATGCAAATTTGTAAGGCAGACTTCGCCATTAGTTAACTCTGACTGGCTGCTAGAAGTTAACCGATAATCCTGGCAATCTACTAAACAAGGCTATTTCTTTCCTGTAGCAGAATTTTAGTGAGAGCCATATAATCTGCTCAGTGTATAATATACTAATGTAGAGAATCAGATATACCCAATCAATTCACAGTGAAATCCCGAGGGCTTCATGCCAAGGACAAAATAGTGTATCCCATGGGTAAATATAGTTAGCACAGCTGCAACTCAGAATTTATTTCTTGTTTGGGATATCATTTTTAAAGTATGGCATAGGGAAAAGCTTTAAAAATGAAATTATAGCATGCAATAAAAAACCTCATAGGCACTGTATTCAAATTATGCAACAATAATATGCTGAGTTCATAAATAAACATTCTCTGATTAACCCTTCTCAACAAAACTGTCTGGCAGTGAAATAAGACTTTCTGGTGCAAACATTAGACTGGAGAAGTAGAAAACCCTTAGTAACAAGAAGTGCTGGTTAGTTGCAAATTTATGATACCTACATCCAAGGCATATATTTTATGAAGTCATAATTATAGATCTTCTTTGATGTACTTTTTGTAAAACAAGCAGGTTAGTAACCTGGCTTTTATGTCTGAAGGATCAGCACAAAGGAAGCTACACAGCCCATATAAAAAAATATGCTACAAAACAAAGGATGAACTAAATATTGTTCACCAACAATTCAAAATAGTTGTAGGCATCATAAAAGCAGGCCAGAATGTTGCTGGGTGGCTGCCCTACCATTATCTACTACAAGGCACCAAAGGACTGACAGCATATGCACTATTACAGTCATTTACTTTCAAGATTTTTCAAAAACATTTTCAGATACACAGAAAAATATTGGACAGTACAAACAGAAATTAACTTTCTCTACAAGCTACAACTTGAATCTAACTTATCCATTTAAGGCCTAATTTTAAATGGCCGGCACACATTAAAACTCGGAGACACAAGAGTGGCTGGGCCACGCACGAGCTGCAGGCATTTTCCAAGGCCCACAGCCACATGCATATCTCCCAGTATGTGCTGAAGACCCGCTTCAGAAAAAAGGGGCGGACCGGGGGCGGGGTCTGGGCAGGGCACAGGTGGGGCATCGCAGTCCCGCGCAACCTACTACTGCTCTGGAGAGCAGGTAAGTGTAAAAACAAAGAAAAAAGATAGCTAGAGGGGTTTTAGGAGTCAGGAAGGATAGGTGGAAAAGGCAGGCATGTTAGGGGGTTTAGGAAGTTCCCTCCCAGTCCATTCCTTTATTGGCGTGCGTATGTTATAAAATTGGCACATCCATGTGTACACACTGGGAACCGTGTGCACATGGACACCCACGTGCGGGTTTTAAAATTTACCCTTTAGTGTTTATTTTTCATGTAAGTAGTTCACCATTTCAAGGTAACAGAAAAAGAAGTAGTCTTTAGTAGAGATGTGAATCGTGTCCTCGATCGTCTTAACGATCGATTTCGGCTGGGAGGGGGAGGGAATCGTATTGTTGCCGTTTGGGTGTGTAAAGTATCGTGAAAATCGTTAAAATCGTGAGCCGGCACACTAAAACCCCCTAAAACCCACCCCCGACCCTTTAAATTAAATCCCCCACCCTCTCGAACCCCCCCAAATGCCTTAAATTACCTGGGGGTCCAGCGGCACACTAAAACATGGCACACTAAAACCCCCTAAAACCCACCCCGACCCTTTAAATTAAATCCCCCACCCTCCCGAACCCCTCCCAAATGCCTTAAATTACCTCCGTAGCGGCGGTCCGTATCTAAATCGGGGGAAGGGGGAGAGCAGGAAAACCGGCACGCTGAATCGTGTAGTCTTCAGCCGGCGGCATTTTGCAAAATGGCCGCCGCAAAATGGCGGCGGCCATAGACCAAAACAATTCGACGCAGGAGGTCGTTCCGGACCCCCGCTGGACTTTTGGCAAGTCTTGTGGGGGTCAGGAGGCCCCCCCCCCAAGCTGGCCAAAAGTTCCTGGGGGTCCAGCGGGGGTCCGGGAGTGATTTCCTGCCGCGAATTGTTTTCCGTACGGAAAATGGTGCCGGCAGGAGATCGACTGCAGGAGGTCGTTCAGACCCCCGCTGAACGATCTCCTGCAGTCGATCTCCTGCCGGCACCATTTTCCGTACGGAAAACGATTCGCGGCAGGAAATCACTCCCGGACCCCCGCTGGACCCCCAGGAACTTTTGGCCAGCTTGGGGGGGCCTCCTGACCCCCACAAGACTTGCCAAAAGTCCAGCGGGGGTCCAGAACAACCTCCTGCGTCGAATCGTTTTGGTCTATGGCCGCCGCCATTTTGCGGCGGCCATTTTGCAAAATGGCGCCGGCTGAAGACTACACGATTCAGCGTGCCGGTTTTCCTGCTCTCCCCCTTCCCCCGATTTAGCTATGGACCGCCGCTACGGAGGTAATTTAAGGCATTTGGGGGGGGGTTCGGGAGGGTGGGGGATTTAATTTAAAGGGTCGGGGTGGGTTTTAGGGGGTTTTAGTGTGCCGTGTTTTAGTGTGCCGCTGGACCCCCAGGTAATTTAAGGCATTTGGGGGGGGGTTCGGGAGGGTGGGGGATTTAATTTAAAGGGTCGGGGGTGGGTTTTAGGGTGTTTAGTGTGCTGGTTTTCCTGCCCTCCCCCTTCCCCCGATTTACGATTTTTTGACGATAAATCGGGGGAATTGGTATTGTATCATGGCCCTAACAATTTTTGACGATTTAAAATATATCGGACAATATTTTAAATCGTCAAAAAACGATTCACATCCCTAGTCTTTAGGAGGTCCATATTGAAAGTCTTTAAATGGTGGTGATGCCTTTGTACAGGTACTTGGCAAGGCCTCACCTCGAGTACTGCGTTCAGTACTGGAGCCCATATCTCAAAAAGGATAGATACATGAAGTTAGCGTGTGGCACATTTAAAACTAATCGGAGAAAGTTCTTTTTCACTCAACGTACAATTAAACTCTGGAATTTGTTGCCAGAGGATGTGGTTAGTGCAGTTAGTGTATCTGTGTTTAAAAAAGGATTGGATAAGTTCTTGGAGGAGAGGTCCATTACCTGCTATTAATTAAGTTGACTTAGAAAATAGCCACTGCTATTACTAGCAACGGTAACATGGAATAGACTTAGTTTTTGGGTACTTGCCAGGTTCTTATGGCCTGGTTTGGCCACTGTTGGAAACAGGATGCTGGGCTTGATGGACCCTTGGTCTGACCCAGTATGGCATGTTCTTATGTTCTTAAGATGGAAACAGTCCAAAGAAGAGCAACTATAATGGTAGGTGGTCAGCATCGGAAGACTTATGAGGAGAGACTGAAAGATCTGAATATGTATAACCTGGAAGAGAGGAGGTGCAGGGGAGATATGATACAGCTCTTCGGATACCTGAAAGGTTAAACCTTTTCCATTGGAAAGAAATCAGTAGAACTAGGGGTCATGAAAAGAAACTCCAGGGAGGACGACTGAGAACCAACATCAGGAAATATTTCTTCACGGAGAGGGTGGTAGATGCCTGGAATGCCCTTTTGGAGGCGGTGTTGAAGACAAAAACAGTAAAAGAATTAAAAGGGGCATGAGATGAACACTGTGGATCCCTAAAGGCTAGAGGATGGAAATAAAGAAGGGAGTGCATGGGGGTAACTTGCTTGTGTGGCACTTACTACACTTAGGGATAGATTTTTAAAGTTATGCGCGGGCGTAGATTTGTTCGCGCAACCCAGCACAAACAAATCTACACTGGATTTATGACATGCGTGCGCTCCCACGCACATATGTTATAAAATCCAGGGTCGGCGCGTGCAGGGAGATGCACAATTGTGCAACCTGCGCACGCCGAGCTGAGCAGCCTGCCTCCATTCCCTCCGAGGCTGCTCCGAAATCGGAGCAGCCTCGGAGGGAACTTTTTTTACGGTCCTCCCACCTTCCCCTCCCTTCCCCTACCTAACCCAACCCCCGGCCCTAACTAAATCCCCCCCCTACCTTTGTTCAGAAAGTTACGCCTGCCCGAGGCAGGCGTAACTTGCGCACACCAGCCAGCTGCCGGCGCACCATTCCCCGGCCCGGAGGATGGTTCGGAGGCCTCAGCCATGCCCCCGGAATGCCCCCGGGCTGGCACCATGTGCACTGCCCTGCCCCGGAACGCCCCCGACACGGCCCCCCAAGCAAAGCCCCGGGACTTACGCACGTCCCGGGGCTTTGCATGCGCCGGCGGCCTATGCAACATAGGCGCGCCGGTGCGCAAGTCCCCTGCGCACGTAAATCCAGCTGGATTTACGCACGCAGGGCTTTTAAAATCTGCCCCTTAACCAATAAGCTTTCATACTATTGATGCAACCAACATTGCTCTCTGCTTCAACAGCAGGGGGACAAGGGGAATTGGATTCAGACAGCAACCAACGAGGCCCAGACATTTACAGTCTGGGGAACAACTAAGCATGGGGGTAACTTGCTGATGCGGCTGTTACTATCATTAACCAATAAGCTGCATAATTTTGAAGGAACTTCAACGGCAAGGGGTAAAGGAGAATTAGATTCAGACAGCAAACCAACAAGGGCCCTGACTTTTACAATCTGGGAAACTGATAAACATGGGGGTGACCTGCATAGCACAGCAGATACTGCTATAAGCTTGCTGGAAGACTGAATAGACTGTTTGGTCTTTTCTGCCATCATTTCTATGTAAATGGATGCAGCTTTATATTTTGACTGCAAGATGGCCTTTATCACAAACCACAAATGCCAATTTGGATGCACAAAGAACATGTTTGGTTGCTCATTTCAGAAGGAAATCAAATCATTTCCAGCCCCTCACCATAATTTATTTTCACAATTTCTAAAACCAGCAAAAATATTTTAATCTGTGAGGAAAACCCATCATTGTATACATTTCAGACTTTGTTAAGTGACTTAACAAAATATCAAAAACAGTCACACAGAGAGGAATACAAGATTATGTAATAGGCTATACAATGAGTACAGTACCTAGTGGTTTTACAGCAGTGGAATATAGGATTTATTTTGGATAATCCTTTGGTATTCAATATGGTTATATTGATAAAATCAAGGTCTACAAAATAGAACTTTTGAGTTGCCCAAGTGTTTTCTGAAAATAGAGCTCCCAAAGACTTACATGGGGCTGTATGGCTGCGATGGGCGGGGGACATTTACTCCTGTCCTGCCTCAGGCAGTATTAATTATATTGTCTTTGGAGTCTACTCTTACTCAGTATTTTTACATTGTTCCTGCTGAATATATTCGGAAAATACAGACAAATATATTTCTGAGAGTCTAAATAAAGCTCAGATCTCAAATATCTGCCCAAGTCCACTCACTTGTGTATCATCTCAATTGGATAGACTTTATGAATGCATGTATGTATGAATGGAGAGGTTGCTACAACCCTAAACATCTTGCTGGGCAGACGGGATGGATCATTTTGGCCTTTTTCTGCTGTCATACACTACGTTACTATGCAGTTTACATGCATTAGTTAAAACAGTGTAGAAGCAAAAATACACAACTAAAATAACAGATTGTTAGACATCATAGAAGCAAAAATACATAAGAAAAATTACATGAATTATTTCAGATTATGTAAACTTGTCATAGTTAGGAAGCTCAGGACATTTGGAGGGAGTAAAAATTCCCAAATCATTTACAATAAAGCATTATTATCAATAGAAAAATAAGAGATAATCTCAGTGTGCACCTAGGCACAGTAGCATAATTATAGTTAGTAGACATTTGCATGAAATTCAGTTCCTCATGATGCAAGATCATCCTACTTTTTTAATAATGGCACTACTCAAACAGGTCTGTTAAATATTGCTAAATTTGATAGAAATGTGGGCATTACCTAGAATGGGTTGGTTCTATGTTACAATGCTCCTATTACACTGAATGCAAAGTATTATTTTGGAATGAACATAATCAAACATTGCATGGGAAATGGAAGAAGAAAGTTCCTAAACGTATCAGATTGAAACCCAATTAGAAAAAAAAATATAATGGAGGGGCTGTAATGACTAGAAATGTCCTGATCCAAAATCAAATGCAAAAAATAATGTGGATAAAAAAATTATTAACATTCAAAATGACATCTCACCACCAAGCCAATTAAAAAATAGAAAAACATTTTTAAAACCTGCTTCAAATATCAGTATTTATATGTATAAAGAACTTCATGAAATCTCTTATCGGTTTGAAAATCATCTCACGCTCAAGTAAGGAAAATTATGTGTTGTGAAAAGCTCAATAGTAAAACAAACAAAACCAGATATTCGAAACATATACAGTACTTCCTTTCAGATCTTGTCTTTGCTAATGAATGCCATCTGATGAAAAAGTCCCAGTATAATCCTCTGATATCAACAGTGTTTCACCACTGAGGCTGCTTCATGGAGACATAAACTGGTACTAATGGTATGTTTGGCATAGGTGGGATCCGATTGTCAGCTACTGCAACTAATGCCACTATCTCTAGCGGGTTTTCTAGTCTGTAAGCTTCCTGGAGCAGGGACTGTCTCTTATGTGCAGCTATATGGTGCTGCATATGCTTAGCAGCCTTGGTGAAATGTTAAGCAGTAGTAGTAGTAGAACAAGTAGTAATAGTAGAAAATGCATTGAAGCTCCAAGAATATAGATGAGTAACATTCTGAACTTCTCACAGAAAGGATGCTGAATGCCTGGACAACTTTTCAGTGGAGGTGGTGGAACCAAAACCAGTAACAGAATTCAAGAAATTCCATGTAGCTCTCACCCTTAGTCCTAGTTGGGATAAGACGATTCTCTTTCAGCTTCCCAGGGATCTTAAGGCTGGGAGGTGAAGAAGATACACATCCTGCATCACTATGCACAGATGCTGGATAATTCAGGGATGGAGAGTCTGGTATCTCTGGAGCCAATCAGGAGAGAGCTATTAGCAATGAGGACAGAAAGCGCATGTTCCATGGATCTGTACAGCAGAAAAGAGGGGAAAAGGCGCAGTGGCAGGACACAGCTGCATGTGATGAAATGAGTGAGAAAAGAGAGAGAGAGAGAGAAGGGAATCCTACAGTTAGTAGAATTATTACATTTTTGACAGCTTACAAAACTGATGACCCCCACCATGGAGCTGTTTTAGACCTAGATTCATCATTTTGCTATAAATATTAGAGATGTGAATCGGAACCGGAATTGGTTCGGTTCCAGTTCCGATTCAAATCGTGCATTTCTTTTCGTCCGGCCCAATCGTTTTTTATTTTATCGGCTGCACCCAATCCGATAAACAAAAATCCCACCCCGACCCTTTAAAACTGCTCCCTTAGCCTCCACCACCCTCCCGACCCCCCCAAAAATGTTTTAAAATTACCTGGTGGTCCAGTGGGCCCCGGGAGCGATCTCCTGCCAGTAATAAAAATGGCGCCGATGGCCCTTTGCCCTTACCATGTGACAGGGTAACCGTGCCATTGGCCGGCCCCTGTCACATGGTAGGAGCACTGGACGGCCGGCGCCATCTTTAAAAATGGGTGGTGGAGGCTAAGGGAGCGGTTTTAAAGGGTCAGGGTGGGTTTTTAGGTTGTGTCCTAACTCCCGTTAGTGTGCACTAACCCGATTAACGATTTTTTCATGATAAATCGGTGGAATTTCTATTGTATCGCACTCTTTAACGATTAATGATGATTTAAAAAATATCGGACGATATTTTAAATCATCAAAAAATGATTCACATCCCTAATAAATATAGCAAAAATAGCACCCGCAATAAAAAAGGGCATGGTTAGGCTAATTTTCCTGGTACCGCATAGGTATTTTACCTCAACGCATGTTAAATTTGCACCTGTGTTATTTTCACATCGCAAACTGAGTTCCTCTGGACCGGCTCTTATTAAATTAGCATTTTGAGTTGCAGGAGAGAGAAAGAGAAATAATGAGAGAGTCTTACATAAAAGTTTGAGCATCAAGCTAGGTAGAGAGAACCTGGTACAAATCTACTCTTCTTTCGCCTTTCATCCCTCCAAATCACATTAAATCTTCACTGATGGTAACTGTGCTGTTTGTACGTATGGCTGTGCATATAAAACTGCCCCCTGAAAGCCAACTCACCCCAAAAACCTCACCTCGAGTGAAGATTTAATGTGATTTGGAGTGATGAAAAGTGATAGAAGAGTACATTTGTTTCATGTTCTCTCTACCTAGTTTGAACTCTATCTCTTCCCGAACCACTTCATGATTAAAATGTTTTGGCTGGTAACGCAGGCACTACACAATTTGTGATGCGGTATTTATCCCGGGCGTTAGGGCCCTAACGCGATTTGATAAATGACCCTCTTAGTTTGTTGGCTGCAAGTCCTAAGGTCAGCAAATGCTAGAGGACCAGGATCTAAGATGAACTCTTGCTACCAGCTATTTTACGGTGTTGTATAGAGCAGAAATTGTCCAGGATTTTGTCTCATGCTGTACTTGTAGGAGTTTTACCCTAAATCTATCTGGGGAAGAACCAAGATGCATTTTCAAACTCTAGTGACTGTCTGGAAATAAAACATAAAGAACAGTGAACTCATGAGTGGGGCTTCGCCCAAAACTGTATTTCAGTTAGTCAGAAAAAACTGGTCAGAAACAAAACATGAGTTGGACAGCTTTGCACTCCAGTGTTGAAATGAGTGCGCCAACCTTTTTTTTTTTTTTTTGCTATTAGAGATCTGGTTCTAGTCACATAATTCTCATTGGGACTAAGTTGTTGCTTTTTTCTATTTCTAACTGTGACTGTCTGCTTTCTGTTAACCTGTTTTACTTTCTTCTGTACATATGGGGGCAGATTTTAAAAACCCTGCTCGCGTAAATCTGCCCAGATTTACGCGAGCAGGGCCTTGTGCGCCAGCGTGCCTATTTTCCATAGGCCTGCCGGCGCACGCAGAGCCCCGGGACTCACGTAAGTCCCGGGGTTTTTTGTCAGGGCATGTGGGGGGCGTGTCGGGGGCGGGGCCGATCGACGCTGCGTTTTGGGGGCAGGCCGCGGCGTTTCGGGGGTGGGCCCGGGGGCATGGTTTCGGCCCGGGGCGGTCCGAGGGCGTGGACACCCCCTTCGGAACCGCCCCCAGGTCGCATCTCGGGTCGCGTCTCGGTGCGCCAGCAGCCCGCTGGCGCGCGTGGATTTACTTCTCCCTCCGGGAGGCGTAAATCCGTGGACAAAGGTGGGGGGGGGGGTTTTAGATAGGGCCTGGGGGGTGGGTTAGGTAGAGGAAGGGAGGGGAAGGTGAGGGGAGGGCGAAAGAGAGTTCCCTCCGAGGCCGCTCCGATTTCGGAGCGGCCTCGAAGGGAATGGAGGCAGGCTGCGCGGCTCGGCGCGCGCCGGCTGCCCAAAATCGGCAGCCTTGCGCTCGCCGATCCAGGATTTTATAAGATACGCGCGGCTACGCGTGTATCTTATAAAATCCAGCGTACTTTTGTTTGCGACTGGTGCGCCAACAAAAGTACGCGAACGCGCATTTTTTAAAAATCTACCCCATGGGCTATGTTTGAACTGTTGAATGCTGCCATAAATAAAAGACTTTGTGTATGAGAAACCTGGTTTTATTTATTAACTTGAAGGGCTGTGAGTGACAGGAAGAAACTGGAAAGGGAAATTGGAGAATTTGAATTTTGAATTGAATTGTTATTAAAACTTATTCTTCATACTCTTCATAATACATTTCAAAGCAAATTACATAAGAAACATACCTAAAATGCCACTGAAAGCATACAGACTCTTACAAATTAGACAAGGTACTGAACAAATTGTCTATACCCAACTCCTCAACTAACGCCAGGTGACATGAGCAGTTTATGACCGATTATCAGGCTTGTATTCTTGCTTGTACAAAAACATCTTTAAGGCTTTCATAAAGGGTTTTTCGCATTCAACAGAGTGAATGAAGTCTGGCAGGGAGTTCCAGAGGCATGGCCCATGACCGAGAAGGCCCTATTTCTTGTAATATCCTGACATGCAAGCATGATTGATGATATCTCTAACAGTAACTTACCTTCAGACCTTAGACCCTTAGCAGGGTGTTAATGCAACAATCAGAATTCCCATATTTAATTCGATGAATCAGTGATGCTACTTATTATTGTGCTCTCAGAGCGATAGGGAGCCAATGCAGGGAAGTGTTAATAACCTGGATTAAAAAATTAAATAATGAAATTAATGGAACAGTTTTGCACAAGAGAAAAGAATATATTTTGCCTTTATGAGCAGGCAAAACAGACCTTGGATGAGAAACAGAAGCAGTTTGTGTAGAAACTTGCTGATACTTCAAGGCCTAGCTACTGAACAGGGAAAGTAGGGAGCATACCAAGATATTTATCAATATTTATCTCACTCCGCTCTGCCACCTACTCTCTGATCTTAATCTTAAGTTCTATCTCTACGCTGATGATGTGCAAATCATCATCCCCATCTACACCTCTATTTCTGATGCGCTGAAACACTGGGAAGCTTGCCTTACATCGATCAACTCCCTCCTCACCAACCTCCACCTTGCCCTAAATACCAATAAAACTGAGCTCTTACTCATCTCACCACATTCCTCTCCCAATCCCTCCCTCTCTTCTGATCCAGCCTTCAAGACCATTGCCGCACAACCCTTTATAAAAGACTTGGGAATTTTCCTCGACCAACAATTGACCATGAAGAAATACGTGAGCTCTATTCTTAAGGAAGCTTTCTACAAACTCAATGTCCTAAAAAAACTTAAACCCCTACTACACACCCAAGATTTCTGTACTGTGATTCAAGCCACCCTAGCTTCGAAACTGGACTACTGCAACTCACTCCTCCTAGGACTCCCATACTTCACGATTAGACCGCTGCAAATGCTCCAAAATGCGACAGCTAGAATCATCTCCAACACCCGCAAAACAAACCACATCACCCCCATTCTTAAAGACTTACACTGGCTCCCCATCCCGTCCAGAATTCTCTACAAAACATTAACTATCATTCACAAAGCCATCTATTCCCACAATTCCAACTGGCTTGACATCCCCTTCAGTGTGGTGCAGTCCAACCGACCTATGAGAACAGCCAATAAAGGAGCCCTTCTTGACCCTTCCCTAAAAATAGCACACCTTTCCTCCACCAGAGACCGTGCTCTCTCAATTGCTGGCCCATCACGCTGGAACTCCCTACTGTCCAATCTCCGCTAAGAGCCATGCCTCTCCAACTTCAAGAAGAAACTTAAAACATGGTTATTTAGACAAGCCTACCCAGACTAACCTTTCCCTCTTCCCCCCTAACCCTTCAATCCCATCCTCCCTACCCTCCCCACCTCCCTCCCCCCCCCTCCCTTGCCTCCTCCTTGCTTTACCTTGCTCTACCTACAGCCATGACTCTACTTTGATTTTGTATATATGATCTGTATACATTGTATTATTGACCTGTATATTCTTGACACAGTTTTTTACTTTGACTTTTGTCACTCCTTTTCTTAACTAAGTTATTTACTCGTCACGTTGCATTTGCGCTGTATTTCCTCACTTTCTTGGTTTGATCCCCTCCCGTTATGCAGCCCCTGTTATGTATTTTTTCAAACCTTTTGTTGTATGTAAACCGGTATGATGTCCACACTAATACCGGTATTAAAAAGTCCTTAAATAAAATAAATAAATAAATAACGGTATTTTGATATCATTAGTTTAGGTAAAGGTTCCCATTCCAAATAAGGGAGGCTTCTGAGTATAAAGAAAAAAAAGAACAAACGTTGTCAGCAATATATTGGTATATAAGGATGTAATGTGTAGCTTAAAAGTTGAGCAGGCGATGGTAGTACATCACGGTTAGACGCTCCAAGCCACTCCCAAGAAACTTGTATCTTTCTTGTATTCTTCTTCTGACTTTTCTTTGCTTTTTATAATAAAGAGTATTATTGAGAAATATAAAGACTGAGTGTTTTCCTATAACAAGCCAGCCCGCGCAGCGAAATCCCTGAGTGCTAAGGGCCTCAGGCAGTAAATTGAGAACTTGTGAGGAAAGAAAGGTAACAACCAAAAAAGTCTCTGACCTGGAGGTGAGGCAGGTAAAGAACTTGGAAGTCGCCGAGACAGCCGCCCTCGGGACTTCAACATAATGGTGCCATGACTCGGATGCAAGGCTGCTGCTGAACTCACCCACAGAATGATGAAACGGCACTTACAAATAACTGGGGTAAGTTTCAGTTTTGTTTTAATATTTTATCTTATTATTATTAATTCATGCGCTCTACTTATTAGTTTACTGAGTTGTTATCTTTTGCGTATTTTCTTTTTCTATTTCTTAACTAAAATGTGACAGTTTTGTTCAAAGAGAGCTGCCCCGTCCCGGCAGTGGTACAAACACCTACACCGGTTGCACAAGTAATTAATTTATATCGCACTAATGAAAAGCAGACTCTGAAATGTCATAATAGCTCGGCTAACACATTCCAGCCCCGAGACGTTCCCTCTCTCCCTATAGTAGAAACCTCGGTTTCTGATGATCACGTTACAGCATACCCTGTTGTTCAGACTCAGACCAAATTATGTGCCCTTGAGATAGCCCAGGAGCAACAGCATAGTGCTACTGATTCACATGACTGTGATACCTTGCCCACAACTCCTGCTGTTACTTACGAAACCCCCTAGAGGAGACCACCTCGAGGCTTTAACCAATGTGGAGGGGAACGATGGCACCCCACCCCCGTTTGGATATCACCTCAGAGGAGAGACCACAAATTGACTCGGCGCTGTGGAGAACAAAGACACTTTTCCCATAGCAGTAGCATAGAAAAAAAACAAGAGCCCAGAGCAGGCAGTTTGATTTAAAGCGTGAAGCAAACATAAAGCTTTTATTTATGACCCAATTCAGCAACAATTTGCTTTGATTAATTTTAAGTTATTGAGGCGCTTATCTTAGATGCATATGTAATCCATCCTTTATTTTCATTTACTTTTTGCTGAATTTTTGATTCATTTCTGACTGTTACGTAGTAGAGATGTGCATTCGTTTATCATGAATTAGGCAATTTCAACAAAATTTCAATGAAATTGCCTAATTCGTCATGGGTCGGGGGCCCCGAACCCCGAGACTGATTTTCCCTGAACTACGAGGAAAATTAGTTTTTCGGGTTTGTACAAAAAACCACCCCAAGCATTAAAATTCATTGTAATACAACCCCCCACCCCCATCTCGATCCCTCCCCAAGACTTACTAACATCCCTGGTGGTCCAGTGGGGTCCCACGAGGGATTTCTCCCTCCGTGCTGTCTGACTTTTGGGCCTGCCTCGATCAAAATGGCGCCAATAGCCTTTGCCCATACTATGTCACAGGGGCTTCCAGTGCCATTGGTCAGCCCCTGTAACATGGCCATCAGTGCCATCTTGTGCTCCTACCATGTGACAGGGGCTGACCAATGGCACCGGTAGCCCCTGTGACATAGTATGGGCAAAGGCTATTGGCGCCATTTTGATTACTGGCGCCGACAGTCCAAGTGCAGGAGGTCACTCCCAGACCCCCGCTGGACCACCAGGGACTTTTGGCAAGTCTTGGGGGACCCTCCTGACCCCCACAAGACTTGCCAAAAGTCCAGTGGGGGTCCGGGAATGACCTCCTGCACTTGGACCATCGGCACCAGTAATCAAAATGGTGCCGATAGCCTTTGCCCATACTATGTCACAGGGGCTACCGGTACCATTGGTCGACCCCTGTCACATGGTAGGAGCAATGGACGGCCGGTGCCATCTTGTGCTCCTACCATGTGACAGGGGTCGACCAATGGTACCGGTAGCCCCTGTGACATGTATGGGCAAAGGCTATCGGCGCCATTTTGATCGAGGCAGGCCCGAAAGTCAGTTGGCACAGAGAGAGAAATCCCTCGCAGGACCCTGCTGGACCACCAGGGATGTTAGTAGGGTTGTATTTAATGTATTAAAGTGAATTTTAATGCTTGGGGTGAGTTTTTTTGAGCTTCGTTTTCCCGCGTCGTTTTTTGGGCCGGTTTCGTTTTCCCCCGTTTAATTTTCCCAAAAAACTAACCGAGGGAAAACGAACTTTATCCCGAAGCGTCCGACTCAAAAAATGACCCGGTAGAAAAAAACGAAGCTCATCTCTATTACATAGTAGCTTAAAGTTGGTAATTTGGTTTTTCTAAAACATTTTTCTAAAACATTCTATGTTTAAATTTATTATATGACAAGGTACAGGATTCAGGATTCAGGATTCCCCAGTTCCCTGTCCCTAATAATTGTTTCCACATGAAGTTAAAAGTATTACTAAGCATCTGGCAGTTTTTCTTCCCAGAATCTCTTCCCTCTCCCTTACGAGAGCAGAGAGCAAGTAAAAGATTTTCTTTGGCCAATTGTCCAGCAGACTTAAAGAAAGCTTATTCAGAAGTGATACTAGTTCATTTGCTTGTATAGAGTTAACTGTGTTGGTAAAGTTTAAAACTTGAAAGGACACAGGCAGTTAAAGGGTTAACAACAGAAACGATTAGTAGCAAAGAGAGTGGGTGATACAGGAAAATGTTGTGCAGGAGAAAAAAGAAGGAATAAATAAAACTACTCCATTCAATGAATCAATCCTTTAAGTTTAGAAACAGATTCATGAAGAATTTAAAGGTATTAAGAATAATAATAGCCTTGATTTAGCAAGAATGTTTAATTTCGTTTACAGTGACAAAGCATTAAAGATTTGGTCATCACACCTATACACCTAAAACATCCCCTAATTTTCTTGCAAATCCAAATTGATTCTATCAAATTGCCTTTATGTCAAAATTACAAACACGCACTAACAATGATTTGCTGTTTAAAAACTAAAGCTGAGTATTAATCTAGAGGCATAACAATAGAAATAAGAAAGTAGTTTAAAATTTCACTTTAACCATTACCTTAATTTTGTTGTATGCCAGATTTTATATTTTCCAGATTGACAGCCTTCCTGCCATGAAAGATGTGAAGCTGACATTTTTCCACATTTTTCCCAGTTTTGATTTCTTTTTATTTTTAAACAGATTTATTTTAAATCTGATTTTTGTTTTATTCTGGATCGATCCACATATTTTCCAAACACTTTTGATTTAATTCTTGAGCTCAAACATGTGTTAAGTGTTGTCTGTCTTGGTGTTATTTCTGAATGAATGAATTTATGTGGCTGTTCAGTTTCTATGTAAATGTCTGGACACTTAAGTTGATTGTGTTCTGACTATCTAATAATAAAGTGGAAATATTATATAGATTAGTAATAGTAGAGTTATAGCCATGATGGAATCTTCTAATTGATTAAAATAAATTTGTGTTGCTCTCATATTAGGTTTTTGATCCATAAACATACACATCTCACTTATGCTTCAATGACAAAAGAAAGAAATACACCATACTAGGAGAACTGTAAATCATCCCATCCTTTGCCATGGAAGTCATCTTGCACCCTTCATTATATGAACTGAACTGTTGCCACTTCTTGCCTGATTTTCTCTTTGTGTTTGTTTTGCTCTATGCCTTACTTAGATGTTGTTTCCCTTGCTTTTATGAGTCAATGTATTAAGATTGCAATCAGTATTATCCTTTATTAGATGCACTTAGTTATACTTCATGGTACCCTTTGCTCAACCTGCAGTAGCTGCTGAATTAGGAATGGCTATTAGAAGATTGCAATCAGTATTGCATGTAGTGACATGAGTTAGGAATTGCATTGAAAGCTTTGCAACAAACTGTTGACTTGTTTCTATGTATAACCGACATGGCTTAGGTTATATGCTTATAGCATAAGGTGGTTTATACATTAATTTAAACAGTTCAGAATGTTGTATTTTGAGGGAAGATTAACAGTGCTCTGGCGGGATGCCTTCTCTTTTCCTGGTTCTCTAGCTTAAGCAGTCATTTGCAAGGCCTTGTTAGTTTTGTCATTTTTTGCCCTATGCTTACTGCTATGTTTCTGTCTCTCATGCCTTTGCTCATGCCTGCAGCAACTCTGACCAAGAATGCCTTTCATTCCCTGGATTATACTGTTGTGCAAACCCAATGTGAAGAGCCATATGCTCCTGATACAGAATCCCTTATGTAAACCCGGTGGTAGAAACAGTATGCTAATGACAGGTAAGATCTGGTGAGCCCACCACTAGGATTGGCAGTGCTGGACAACCTAAGACAGCCAGGTACGGGCCATCTGGAGTGAAGAATTAGTAGTGCTAATTCTTCAAGAGGGGAATGTTAATAACGTGGATGAAATAATTAAATAATGAAATTAATGGAACAGTTTTGCACAAGAGAAGAGAATATATTTTGCTTTATTGAACAGGCAAAACAGACCTTGGATGAGAAACAGAAGCAGTTTGTGTAGAACTTGCTGACATTTCAAGGCCTAACTACTGAACGGGGAAAGAAGGGAGTGTACCAAGATAACAGTATTTTGACATCATTAGTTTAGGTAAAGGTTCCCATTCCAAATAAGGGAGGCTTCCAAGTATAAAGAAAAAAAAGAACAAATGTTGTCAGAAATATATTGGTATATAAGGATGTAATGTGTAGCTTAAAAGTTGAGCAGGCGTTGGTAATACGTCACGGTTAGATGCTCCAAGCCACTCCCAAGAAACTTGTATCTTTCTTGTATTCTTGTTGCGACCATCGCTGCTCGACGCCCTCACTCTGCCCTCTTTACCTCTGTGGCGACTCCCTCTGGGTCCGATGGGCGGTTGGCTGCCACGGTATCTTCTTGCCGTCTCTCTCCGGTGTCCCCGGGACAGCACGACGCTGCAGATCCGCCATGTTGCCTGATGACGTAGGGCGCGTGCGCACTCCGATTGATGTACCAGCAAGGGCGCGAACCTCAGGGGCGTCCCCCTGAAATGACGTCATCCGCTTCCAATATAAAAGATCTCAGTAATCGCTAACGAATTGAGTTAGCAAGGATATGGATTCGGATAAGGATTTGTTCAAGCTACTCTGCCTCCTCGGACTTACCAGGGGTACCCGCTCCTCGGGGGCCTCGCTTTCTTTTCTTTATTTCAGATTGCAGATAGGAACCGGTACTCGCTCCTTAAGGGCCCATGTTCCTGAATACTCTGAAGATTCTCTACTTCCTGGAAGCTATCGCAGATACAGACAATTGTGAGTTACCATCGCTCTCTCAGAGCTTTCCCTGGAACCAGGTACTCGCTCCTCGAGGGCCTAACCCTTTCCAGCTACTGAGCTTCCTAAAGACCTTATGTGAGTTTTGTCATCTAGTTCTGGCTAGGAGCACAGCATACCCTGTCTACTCTCTATCTATAGTTTCTCTACAGCTCAGCACCCTGGGATCGCTTTTCCAGTTCCTGAGGGACTTCACTCCTGCCGGGCATATCAGCTCACTACTGCTACCTCTGGTGGTTCTACTAACCTGTCTAATAAAAGAACTAGCTGTGTCTGTCTCCATACCCAAGCCTAGCCAGTGGTCCCTCTCAGGATATCCTCCTGGGGGCGTAATCATCTACCATCGGCCCAAGGATCCACCTATCTACATTCCTCTACAAGCTGAGTGCCCTCTCCTAGCACTCCGCTGGTAACAGTTTGCTAACTCCTCTCTTCTCGAGGAGTAGTGCATAACAGATTGTTATCTCCTCCTACCTCGGGAGCCAAACCATAACAGATTGCTAAACTCCTCCCTCTCCAGGGGCTAGTTCATAACAGATTGCTAACTCCTCCTTCCTTAGGAGTCATCACTAACTATCTGCTTACTCCTCCCATCAGCATAGCAGATTATAACAATTCTTCTTCTGGCTTTTCTTTGCTTTCTATAATAAAGAGGATTATTGAGAAATATAAAGGCTGTGTTTTTCTATAACAAGCCAGTCCACACAGCGAAATCCCTGAGTGCTACAGACCGCAGGCAGTTAATTGAGAACTTCTTGTGAGGTAAGAAAGGTAACAACTAAAAAAGTCTCTGCCCTGGAGGTGAGGCAGGTAAAGAACTTGGAAGTCGCCGAGACAGCTGCCCTCGGGACTTCAACAGAAGCCAAGACTGGAGAGATATGGTCATGCAGAGGAGTTGCAGTTAATATCCACAATGCAGTATTTTGTACCAGTTGTAGCAGATGCAGAACATAAGGCCCAAATATAGGGGCGGATTTTAAAAGGAGCGCGAATAGGCCTACTTTTGTTTGCACTCAGGCGCAAACAAAAGTACGCTGGATTTTAGTAGATATGCGCGGAGCCGCGAGTATCTACTAAAAAACCTGGATCGGCGCGCGCAAGGCTATGGATTTTGTATAGCCGGCGCGCGCCGAGCCGCGCAGCCTACCCCCATTCCCTCCGAGGCCGCTCCGAAATCGGAGCGGCCTCGGAGGGAATCCTCTAACACCCTCCCCTCACCTTCCCCTCCCTTCCTCTACCTAACCCCCCCGCCCGGCCCTGTCTATACCCCCCCCTTACCTTTGTTGGGGGATTTACGCCTCCCAGAGGGAGGCGTAAATCCCCGCGCACCAGCGGGCCTCCTGCGCGCCAGGCCGCGACCTGGGGGCGGGTACGGAGGGCGCGGCCACGCCCCCGGACCGCCCTGGGCCGTAGCCACGCCCCCGTACCCGCCCCCAAAATGCTGCCGACACGCCCCGAAAACGCCGCAACGACCGGGACCGCCCCCGACACGCCCCCCGACACACCCCCTCCGAAAACCTCGGGACTTACGCGAGTCCCGGGGCTCTGCGCGCGCCGGTAGGCCTATGTAAAATAGGCTTACCGGCGCGCAGGGCCCTGCTCGCGTAAATCCGCCTGGTTTTGGGCGGATTTAGGCGAGCAGGGCTCTGAAAATCCGCCCCATAGTGCATTACAGTTATCGAGTTTACTCAAAATTAAATCTTGGAGAACAGTGTGGAATGCCTTGGATTCTAAAAACAGCTGCAATTGTCTGATCATATTAGGTAACCATAAACGGAAATGGTATCCTTAATGCTACACAAGGATCCGTGAACTCTTAGCACTATATCATTTCCGTTTACGACTACTCACCACTAGTGTATATCGCTTATCATCTTCCTACTGACTGATCATTCGAAGTAACATGATGGAAAACCACTAAGAAGGATAATCTGTACTGTCTATTATTTGTTTTAAGTTATTTTAATTGATGATTGTTTTGTTTTATGATTATGTCTTATGTATCCTGCTCCGAACTTTTTTCAGAGGGGTGGGTAAGAAATGCTATTAAATAAATAAATAAATAAATAAATAAATAAATCTGGGTCACAGTGATATTCGGCATGAGTTTATTATGAAATAACCATTGCTGTATGTAGTCTAAACAGAGAGAGACACATTTAAAGATCTCGGTCCATATAGATGAATATTGTACAAAAAATTGGGTATCATCAGCGAGGTTTAGTTTGCACTTTTATGGGCTGGATTTTAAATCATTTATGTGCGTGGCCGGGCCTTACATGCACCGGGCCAATTTTCAAAGGGCCCGGCCACGCGCGTAAACCCCTGGGACATGTGTTAGTCCTGGGGTTAGCGAAAGAGGCGGTCCGGGGGGCCGAGTGGGATAGAGGCGCCTGGCACATCGGCCACTTGCCGCTGTGCCGGGGGATTGCGTGCTGGCAGGATGCCGGAGCATGCAACTTGTTCCTGCTCAGAAGCAGGAGCAAAAGGTAGGATAAAGAATTTGGAGGGATTTAGGATAGGGGAAGGGGAAGGAAGGTTAGGCTAGGGGATTGGGAAGTTCCCTCTCAGTCCGCTCCTTAATTAACGTGCGCATGTTATAAAAACGCATGTCCATTTGCGCGTGCTGGGTAGTGAGCACATGGATGCGCACGCGCAATGTTCTAAAATCTACCCCTATGTACCTCCAGTCCGGTGATAGCCGAATTGCCCAGCTAATTTAGTGTTGCCACATATCCAGAGGATACTGGAAAAAAATCCTGTTCCTTCCCTCCTACTTGAAAAGAACGTGTTGTGTATAATTACCCAGAGAAGTAACAAATTTTGTGAGCTCCACTACTCCCGACTTAAGTACCCGGACTGGGGTTATACATGGGACAAACATAGATGATCATTAGTTGCAGAAAAGTGAAGGAAAAGCCGGAGATCAACTGTGATCTATGACACTACCACAGGAAGAACATTAAGCAGATTAGACAGACCTTACACTCCTTATCTGCTGCCATATTTTATGTTTTTTAGCTAACAAAATTATTTCTCCTGGTCATGTGACTATGCATACACCCTCCCTGATAGGTTGAACATCAGGGAGCAACTTTCAAACTGCGTGCCCACAGTCACAGACCTTGCACCTAATTTTCAAAGGAAAATTACACACTTTCCCTTTGAAAATTGTCATGGCTGCAAAGTAGCTATAGATTTTTCGCCTGTTTTTCCTACGGATAGAATTTTCATGGGAAACAATCTACACACATTATTTTCCAATATAGCCCAAAACACATGCCCTGGGATGCCTCCCCTAAATGCTTCTAGAAGTAAACACATTGGGGTAGATTTTAAAAGGCACATGCGCGTCCATGTGCACGTGCTTTCCGGTGTGTGCACAGGGACACGCCAATTTTATAACATGCGTGCTCTGGTGCACGCATGTTATAAAATCCCATGGCCGCCCGCACATGTAAGATTACGCGTGGTAATGCAATCGGGCCTCCTCCAGTTCCCACACCGTCCAGTTAAGAAGCGGACTGGGAGGGAACTTCCCTACCCCCCTACCCATTCTCCCTCCCTCTTCCCCTCTTCCCCTCTCCTCCCCACTCCCTAAACCCTTTTGTCTACCTTTCTTTTTTTTGTTTTATTGCTTACGGCTCCGTTGGTGCAGAAGCATCTTGTGTGTACCGGCCCACTGCTGGTGCGCACTTTCCCGGCACAGCAGCAAATGGTCGCTGTACCGGCTACCTCCAGCCCCACCCCTCCCCACCTCCCAGACTGCCCCTTCTGTATGTAACAGGAATTATGCGCGTGGCCGGGCCCCTTTGAAAATGTGCGCGGCGCGAGCAAGGCCCAGCCACTTGCGTAACCCCCATTTTTTATGTGAGTGGCCAACTCAACAGGGATTAATATAAATCTACTATGATTTTCTAATACATATTAACCAAAGGTCTAGGACAGCAGGTTTGTAGTACAGCAGATCTATTTCAACAGTTTTCATATAATAGTCAGTGAGTTGTCTTAAGATACTTAAAATCTCTTCTTACTCATTTACTCATTCTTCACTTATTATCTTTGCTCTTGATATTGTACTTCTGTGCTTTCTGATATTTTTGTTATATGCATTTTTGAATAGCCAAGTTTATAGCTCATGTTTAAATCTCTTTCTTTCTGGCATCAAACCTAACGTACCAGCTAAAGAATTCCACAGCTTTGGGCTCGCTATGGAAAACACACAATCTCTTATTTGCATCAAATGTGTACTCCATATTGTCGGCACAGTCAATAGTCCTTTATTTTGAGATCTCAGTATTCGCTGTGGTGTGTATGGTTGTAGTGTCACACCTATCAGACCAGGGTACATTGCCCACACAATGTCAGCAAGCACCTTACTTGCATCACCATTGTCATAGCCAATCAGGAAAGGCAGTACAGCCGAAGCACTTCTGTGATCAAGCCACTGCATTAACCAGTCAGAAAGAAGAGTCTATGCTGTCTGATGATGAAAACTTTTTCCTTTATGTTCCAGCTGATATTTGTTACTATATGTCCCAAATGAGTGAAACATTTTTTTTTAAACTATTCTAAATGGTGGGGGTTGAGGCTGACTCACTGGCAGCGTGTTCGCCAGAACACAGCTGAATGTATTCGTACATTACATTTCCTTTTTCTCTGGTAGCACAGTGTGACTTTGAGTTATTAGGCAAAGTGCAAAGTGGCCAATCAATTTTGTTTGCATATGCAAGTCAAGACACTGTCATTCCATCAGCTAAATATGTATTTCTCACAATTTGTGCAGCTTCAATAGTTCCATTTAAAGAATGTTTAATCATATTTGCATATGAAAAATAAGATCTAATTATTTTGATTGATTATTATTTTAACCTTAATGACATTTTGAGTATCTGTCCCAAGCAATTGCAATCTGTATTATAAATCAAAGAAGTTTTATGATTTTATCTACTAAAGTTGATTGTGAAATATTTTATTAATACACCAAAATAGAAATGACTTAAGGAAAATTACAGGAATTGAAGGAACAGTCAGATAGATGAGTAGAGTTCAGTGTAAATATTTCCTATGGTATCAAATAATAACATGCCAGAGAGTGCATTAAAGGTTTTAACGTATGTCACATGTGTTATGAGTCATAAAACCTAAAGGTACGTGCACTCAGCATGCCCGACAAGAAGGAAAGATTTTTGGTGCAACATGAAATATGTTATTATACTTATAAATATCCTAGAAAGGCCTTCTGTACTTGACTTTTGAAATTAGAAGTCAACATATAAAACTTGACTTTTAGCAAAAGATTTATGAATGCTGGATCACGTTGGGATGCTGCTGTTTGAAACTGGCCAGTGCCACATGTATCTTCATCATTTTGAGTTCCATATTTACTAAGCACTCAAGTATTGGCAAGCATATGATTGTGATGAAGAGACTTAAGAACAGTTCAGATAGGGAGAAAGCAGGCAGCCAAAGGCATAGAGGGTGCTGTGATGCTGCTTTGCAGGAGGGAGAAACAGGAGACCACTGGGAATTGTAGTTCCACAGAAAGCAGTTAGCAGGAGATTATTGTCCAGGCTGCAGTCTGAGTGATCTGGCAGGCATTTGGAACAGAGCATGGGCTTTGGCCTTCGTACAGTGACAAAGTCTGGCAACTATTAATGCTCACTTTCTCTTAGCCACATAATAAATGAAAACAGAGCTAGCACCCTATTTACTAAGAAATATTCTTAAAAGACATGCTGTGGGTAATAATTCTAATGGATAAACTCTTATAAGCCAAGTGTACTGGGCTGTAAGCAAAACAAATGTTGAAGACACTGGATGGGTTGTATATATATCTTGGCCATTTGCCCATCTATTTTTTCATACTTGCAGAATTTCTTAATGCAAAGGGCACACAAGGTAATAATATTGCAAATTTAGCAAAAAATAAGTACATACATAGTCCAGAGAACTGTGTATTTTGACCAATGGGGTGAACACTGCTTTTCCTGCCTTTGGGTGGCAATAAACAGGCAAAGAACTTCAGCGAACTCTTTGATCTTGGTGATGAAAAATAGGTGATATGTGCTATGATCTACCACCTTCATTAAAATTCTTGTGCTGTGGTTGTGTTGCTGCCATCAATGCCCTAATTAGAAGTTAAGATAATCACACTGGCATAAATTAAATTGGAATAAAGATGATTACCAAAGTAATGTAAGAAATCATTTAGTTAAAACACTGTGGCAAGTTCAATGCTGATCTATCACAAATTTGAACTGCTAATGAGGTCTTAATTAGTAAGTTAGGTGAAAATAATTCTTGCCATTCAGTTTTGAAGATGCTTTCAAGCAGCACTCAATGCAAATTTATCAACTAATGACAACTTAATAAAGTAAATAAATGGCACCAGTAGATTACCACAGTTAACTTTTAACCACTGAATTTTCAAAGGAACAGTAAAGGTTATCTGAAATGTGCAAAAATGAATGCATGCTGTTTCTCAAATTGTATCATCTATAAGGTGTTGAACGAGAACCTACCAACAGTCTGTACCATAAACTCTGAAACCTATATAGCCTGATAGACATTTGCTAGTTTCTTTTATAAGTCAGTCATTGCCTTGGTTCATGATGGCTTTCCTTCCAATCTGTTGTTATGGGAAGAGACCTTGATGAATCAGGCCCCATGTGTCTTATGGGGGAAACAGTAAAATATACATTTAATAGGCTTAACCATTAGACTGAACATGGGAGAAAGTTATCTTTTTTTTCTGTGAAAAATTGAAAGATTGGTAACAAAATGAAAAACTATCATAGTTGCCTAATTAGTTGAGATGAACTTGGAAACTGTAGCCCAGTTTGAGCCCTATTTCACTAATTCATGATCTGGAATGCACAGAGCAATAATGGTTCATCAGTAGCTTATGTTAGCGTATATACTTTGCAAACCAATAGGTGTTCTAAAAACAGGTAGTGTACCCAAAACATTCTTATGTATGTATGTAGACTAAGTAAATATAAATTCTTACTATTATAAAAGTTAAGAGAACAAGAATTTAAAGCTAAGAAAACTCCCATTATATTACACTTCTAATCAGTACCTTATAGGGTGGGAATTTCTCTTCTCCCAAATACACATTAATGTTGCCCAATGAAGCACTCTGTTGTGCTTTGTGAAGCTACTGAACGGATTAAAATTCCCTACATTGATACTTGACATGAATCTGAGGTGTGGTAATCTGAAAGAACTGTATGTGTTGGGGGGTAAAGGGCTGATGTGCACAGAGCAGGAGAGACACGGTGATATCTAAAGCCAGAAGAATGCTAGGCTGCATAGAGAGAGGAATATCTAGTAAGAAAAGGGAAGTGATAATCCCCTTGTACAGGTCCTTGGTGAGGCCTCACCTGGTGTACTGTGTTCAGTTTTGGAGACCGTATCTACAAAGAGACAGAGACAGAATGGAGGCGGTCCAGAGAAGGGCGACCAAAATGGTGGGTAGACTCGATCGAATGACTCATGAGGAGAGATTGAAGAACCTGAATATGTGCACCCTGGAGGAGAGGAGGAACAGGGGCGATATGATACAAACTTTTAGATACTTGAAAGGTTTTAATGATCCATGATCATCAACAACTTTGTTCCATTGGAAACAATTTAGTAGAACTAGGGGTCATGATTTGAAACTCCAGGGATGAAGACTTAGAACCAATGTCAGGAAATATTTCTTCATGGAGAGGGTGGTGGATGCCTGGAATGCCCTTCTTGAGGAAGTGTTAAAAACTGAAGGATTTCAAAGGGGTGTGGGATAAACCCTGTGGATCTCTAAAGGCTAGAGGATGGGAATGAATGAAAAATGTAAAGCCCAGTTGGCTACCTTGTGTTGTATGGAAACCGATGTGATGTTCCCCGAACGAATGTCGGTATACAAAAATTGCAAATAAACAAATAAATAAATAAATAAAAAGCTTGGGGGTAACCTGCACAGAGTGGCAGTTACTACCCTTAACAGAGATGTGGGGATAACCTGCATGGAGCTGCAATTACTACCCTTAACAGAAATGTGGGAGTAACCTGCACGGAGTGGCAGTTACTACCCTTGGTGGAAACGTGGGAGTAGCCTGCAAGGAGTGACAGTTACTACCTTGGGAAACTTGCTGGGCAGACTGGATGGACCATTTTGGTCTTTTTCTGCCATCATTACTATGTTACTATGACATCTCTGGTCCATGGAGGTATCTACTTTTTCTACATACAAAGAAGAAATAATTCTAGTTGCGTGTGCTCAGAGGAACCTTAAGAACATTTATGGGCTTTCTTGTAGAACTCAGTCATACAGAATGTCTAAAGATGGAAGTCTTAGAAACTGGTAGACTCTTTTATACCAGTGCTATACAAAATGAAAATGTTGTTATAGTTCTCTAAAAATGTCACCTTTCCCAGATAATACTTGCTTGAGATCCAGTGACATTTACCTTTTAAGGAATCTTGGGCTTTAGATACAAAGGGACACATTTTCAAAAGTTTAGGCTTCTAAATTTTGGAATTATGATCCTAAATTGGCCTTTTTGAAAATTTACTATGACTAAGTTCCTAAATTTAGGCTCCTAGATTCAGTACGTCCCTAAATGTAGAAGCCAATGGCTATGGGGCAGAAATAGGGAGGGAAGACATAGGTGCTTAGTACTGATATTCAGAACTAGACACCTAATAGGATCTTAAATGTAAGCAAATGAATAGCAATCCTAATTAAGGGTCCTAAGTTTTAGGCCCCTAAATTTATGTGAATTTTCATTCTAAGTTTGGCTGAAGATAGGCATTTAATTTAGGTGGCCTAAATTTAGTAACTCAGTTTTTTAATAATCTGGGCAAAACAATTTCTTATTGAAAGTGAAAAGGAGAATTAATTTTAGGAACAAAACTTTAAGCAGTTCTTAATAGGGATGTGCAATGTTTTCCTCTGAATCAGCGGTACACACGTACCTCACTGACTTTATAGTACATGGAGAAAAATGGATAGTATGCCTCTATCTCATTATCAAAAATATATGCATACTATCCGTTTTTCCCCATGTACTATAAAGTCGGGGAGGTATGCGTGTACTGCCAATTTGGAGGAAATGAATGCACATCCCTATTTCTTAACACAACTTTGACTGGAATAAATGGCACAAAATGTGACACTGAGGATAGAGTTTTCAATTTACTCATTCTCCAGAGCAAATTGTAACCAAAAGTGGTATCTTAATAATCAGAAAATTATTATTGACAATTCTTCACAGTCAGGACTAATTGTCTTCCAAGATTGTAGGTCTGAAGATGATAGAAAGCCAATCCAGGATTGATAGTGTAACCCAGGGGTGGGCAATTCCTATCCTCAAGGGCCTCAAACCAGTCGGGTTTTCACAATACCCCTAATGAATATTCATGAGAGGGGTTTGCATGCACTCTGCTTCAGTTGCATGCAAATCTATTTCATGCATATTCATTTAGGGATATCCTGAAAACCCGACTGGCTTGCAGCCCTCGAGGACTGGAATTGCCCGCCCCTGGTGTAACCCATCTTTAGTAAGAGACAATGAAATCATATGAGATGTGTCACTTGTGATACTGCAGAGCTGAAAACAGCATGCTATCTCTTTAAGAGCTGTACAAACAGGCTATCACAGAGAGTGTGTATTATGTTATGTAATATTACATTTATAGACCATGTACAGGAAGATTACTAAATCTGCTAGCCCAAGACAGAAGGAAGTCTGCACTGATGCAATTCCTAAAAGCCACTCAGGCTGATGCAATATCGGCTTGCATAAAACAGGCGCTCATGATTGTCACTGTCCTAATATGTGCCCAGTCACCTCTCCTGGGCACATGATGCATTATTTAAATGAGGGGTCAAGCTAAAAAGGAAATGCTAGTGATAAAATGTGCGTCCCTAGTGCATCCATGGCATCAGAGACGGAGACACAGGAAAAGTGGCTGTGCGCTGGTTAGGAAAATGGATGCTCAATTACTGGGCATCCGTTTCCCTAACCTGACTACCTTTTAAGGCCCCTCCCCCAGTCTCTGGGCCTAGGGTTGTGGGAAGAGGCAACAGAATTCTTGGGTGAGATGAGGAGCTTGAACGTTGGAGGCAGGTATGCAAGAATTCTCTTTGGGGCCCAATTCCTTCCAAGAGATGAGGTAAAGTAGTTTGTTTCTGAGGCGCTTAGAGTCAAGAATGTTCTGTACATGTCATCTTTGGAAGTAACCTCTGCACTCTTGGGAATAGACTGTGGAGGCCACGATAAGAGTAGAGGTTTGAGCAGAGACATGTGGAAGACATTGTGAGTCTTGAGGGTAGGTGGCAGTTTCAATTGGTACACAACTGGCTCAGTCTGGCAAGTGACTGGAAATGGGCTAATGAAATGAGGTGAAAACTTTGAGGGAAGGAGTCTTCCATCCAAGATTGTGGATATTTAGCCACACCAAATCTCTGGGCTTAAGGTGAGATGCCGGTTGGTGGTTTTTTTTCAGCTTGCCTCTTGTACCTCTCAGCAGCCAAGATAAGAAGTTGGCATGTTCTTTGCCATAGTTTTTCAAGGTCTTGACCCACTACGTCAGTTATGGGGAACGGGACTATCACAAGTATGGGAAGTGGGACCTGTGGGTGCTTGCTGTATAAAATCTGAAAAGGAGAGGACCCTGTGGAGTCTCCAATATGATTATTATGGCAGAATTATGCCCAGGGAAGGAGAGATGCCCAGTCATCCTGCTATTCATTCACAGAGGCTCTTAGAAATCCTTTGAGAAGATGGTGGCATAGTGAGACAGTGGAATGCCAGCTCCCTCTAAGCTTTCTAAAACATTGACTTTTCTTTCTATTATGCCATCAAAGAGGAAGGGAAAGGTGAGGATTTTTCCTCCAGAGCCCTTACCTGGACCCAGTCAGCTGGACATCATGCATTTCCCATCCCAAGTAGTAGCTTTAGAAGGAACTGAGGAACCCATTGCGAGCACTGCGACAGGAGAGCGGGTTGCGTCGCTGGAGGAGGCGTCCCTCAGCCCTGACCTTCGTGCACCCCCGGCACAACGCAATTACACCAGGGGAGCTACTCAGTTGCAACCGGATGATGCGTCTGGAGCACCAGAGTTGGAGGGGGCATACCCTGGAGGAGCACGAAGAGAGGAACCAGGACCGGCAAATACAGATTTTGAAGTTTGTAGAGAAGAGCCCAGTACATTAGGGGAACCCTTGGTGTTGGAGGAGGAAGAGTTTCCCAGGGCCGGAGAGGATATCGAATCATTGGGTGCTCCGGGTGAGTCGGCGTTGATGCCAACGAGTCCGGTGGCCATGACTCTTGAGGCTATTTGGAACCTTGTTGCAGGTCACGGGCTTTCTTTAACTCAGCTGGAAAAGAAAGTTGATTCCTTAAATTATAACCTCCAAGAGAAAATATTGGGAATCCAGGAACAAGGAACTGTCTTGACAAACAAGTTAATTGAAGTGGAAAAAAAGGTTCATACCATTTCAACAGTAAATACTGCAATTATAAAAGAACAATTGTCTTCTTCAAGATGTTTGGAAATATTAGAAAATGGTTTGAGACAGTTAATGTGAGAATTTTAAATTTTCCAAAAATTATGGGAGAAATTCCATGTATTACCTTAAAAAGTTTTCTAACAGGAGCTCTTGGTTTTTCTGATCAGAATATTCTCTTGATAAATTCATGCAGATTTCTGTCTAATAGGACAACTGTTAGAAATGATAATGATAACGTAGATATACTAACTAGGGATGTGAATCGTTTTCCATATCGTCTTAACGATAGAAATCGTGTGGCAGGGCAAGAAAATCGTCTTAGGCACGATTTTTTAGTTAAAAAATCGTTAAAAATCGTTTTTTCCGATTAGTGCGCACTAACTGGGAGTTAGTGCGCACTAACTGAAAATGATACAATTTGACACTTTTCAGGTCAGTTAAGGTCAGTTTAGGAATGAATATGTATTCCTATTGGCTGCCCTCTTATTTATTCATGTTACCAAGTTTCCTACTGACAGTATATGGGGGATGGGAAATGGAAACAGTTGGTAGCTTGACAAAACAAGTAATGTGATCAGTCAATGTGACTAGAACTTGTGCCCTAACCCTGATACCAGGGGTATTGTGATCTTCCTGCACACAGTGCCCTATCCCTATTAATACCAGGAGTGTTGTGATCTTCCTGCACATAGTGCCCTATCCCTAATACCAGGGGTGTTGTGATCTTCCTGCACACAGTGCCCTATTCCTGATACTGGGGGTGTTGTGATCTTCCTGCACACAGTGCCCTATTCCTGATACCGGGGGTGTTGTGATCTTCTTGCACACATCCCGATATCAGGGATAGGGCACTGCATGCAGGAAGATCACAACACTCCTGGTATTAATAGGGATAGGGCACTGCATGCAGGAAGATCACAACACTCCTGGTATTAATAGGGATAGGGCACTGCATGCAGGAAGATCACAACACTCCTGGTATTAATAGGGATAGGGCACTGCATGCAGGAAGATCACAACACCCCTGGTATCAGGGATAGGGCACTGTGTGCAGGAAGATCACAATACCCCGGAGGAGTGAGGGTCAGGCAGCTCCCCCCTGTCTGTGAAGCCAGCCTCTCACTAGTAATGCAGGGAGGGAGCTGTCTCAGACTTCACCATCCACCCCCCCCCCCTCACCCACACACCATTCACTAGCTGGGACATGGGGGAAGTCAGGAGTGAGGGACAGGCAGCTCCCCCCTGTCTGTGAAGCCAGCCTCTCACTAGTAATGCAGGGAGGGAGCTGTCTCAGACTTCACCATCCTCCCCCCCCCCCCTCACCCACACACCATTCACTAGCTGGGACATGGGGGAAGTCAGGAGTGAGGGTCAGGCAGCTCCCCCCTGTCTGTGAAGCCAGCCTCTCACTAGTAATGCAGGGAGGGAGCTGTCTCAGACTTCACCATCCTCCCCCCCCCCCCCTCACCCACACACCATTCACTAGCTGGGACATGGGGGAAGTCAGGAGTGAGGGTCAGGCAGCTCCCCCCTGTCTGCGAAGCCAGCCTCTCACTAGTAATGCAGGGAGGGAGCTGTCTCAGACTTCACCATCCTCCCCCCCCCCCCTCACCCACACACCATTCACTAGCTGGGACATGGGGGAAGTCAGGAGTGAGGGTCAGGCAGCTCCCCCCTGTCTGCGAAGCCAGCCTCTCACTAGTAATGCAGGGAGGGAGCTGTCTCAGACTTCACCATCCTCCCCCCCCCCCTCACCCACACACCATTCACTAGCTGGGACATGGGGGAAGTCAGGAGTGAGGGTCAGGCAGCTCCCCCCTGTCTGTGAAGCCAGCCTCTCACTAGTAATGCAGGGAGGGAGCTGTCTCAGACTTCACCATCCTCCCCCCCCCCCCTCACCCACACACCATTCACTAGCTGGGACATGGGGGAAGTCAGGAGTGAGGGTCAGGCAGCTCCCCCCTGTCTGTGAAGCCAGCCTCTCACTAGTAATGCAGGGAGGGAGCTGTCTCAGACTTCACCATCCTCCCCCCCCACCCCCTCACCCACACACCATTCACTAGCTGGGACATGGGGGAAGTCAGGAGTGAGGGTCAGGCAGCTCCCCCCTGTCTGTGAAGCCAGCCTCTCACTAGTAATGCAGGGAGGGAGCTGTCTCAGACTTCACCATCCTCCCCCCCCCCTCACCCACACACCATTCACTAGCTGGGACATGGGGGAAGTCAGGAGTGAGGGTCAGGCAGCTCCCCCCTGTCTGTGAAGCCAGCCTCTCACTAGTAATGCAGGGAGGGAGCTGTCTCAGACTTCACCATCCTCCCCCCCCCCCCCCTCACCCACACACCATTCACTAGCTGGGACATGGGGGAAGTCAGGAGTGAGGGTCAGGCAGCTCCCCCCTGTCTGTGAAGCCAGCCTCTCACTAGTAATGCAGGGAGGGAGCTGTCTCAGACTTCACCATCCTCCCCCCCCCTCACCCACACACCATTCACTAGCTGGGACATGGGGGAAGTCAGGAGTGAGGGTCAGGCAGCTCCCCCCTGTCTGCGAAGCCAGCCTCTCACTAGTAATGCAGGGAGGGAGCTGTCTCAGACTTCACCATCCTCCCCCCCCCCTCACCCACACACCATTCACTAGCTGGGACATGGGGGAAGTCAGGAGTGAGGGTCAGGCAGCTCCCCCCTGTCTGCGAAGCCAGCCTCTCACTAGTAATGCAGGGAGGGAGCTGTCTCAGACTTCACCATCCTCCCCCCCCCCCTCACCCACACACCATTCACTAGCTGGGACATGGGGGAAGTCAGGAGTGAGGGTCAGGCAGCTCCCCCCTGTCTGTGAAGCCAGCCTCTCACTAGTAATGCAGGGAGGGAGCTGTCTCAGACTGGTATCAGGGTTAGGGCACTGTGTGCAGGAAGATCACAACACTCCTGGTATTAATAGGGATAGGGCACTGTAAGAGATGACTGTAGTAGATTGAATAAAGATCTGATGTTTCTGCTCTCCTCACACCAAACAAAAACAACACACAAGCAGAGAAGCCCTTCTTACAAAGCTGAGCTAGTGAGTTAAGTAGGAGGAAAAGTAAACATACTGGTGCCAGTGTGGCTACTTAAAAAATACACTTACCAACAATCAATTACATATATTTGAACTGTGTACAGTTCCAGCCAGGACCACCTTTCTAAAATGCACAGTGATTGGCAAATTCAACATGCACTAGCATTTCAGGTGCCTGCTAACAAAAATAATAAACAAACAAGTTCTAGTCACGTGAGTGCTGATCATTACATTACTTTTTTTGTCAAGCTTCCAACTGTTTCCATTTCACATCCCCCCAACCATATTGGTAACATCAATAGATAAGAGCACAGCCAGCCAATAGGAATACATACATACATATTCATTCCTAAGTGACCTTTACTGACCTGGGAAGTGTGAACACTTTGTTTCATTTTCTGTTGGTGTTCGTTAGTTTCCAGTTCCATTTCCCATCCCCCCAACCATCACCTCAGTGGTAACCTTGGTAATATCAATAGATAAGAGGGCAGCCAGCCAATAGGAACACATATTCATTCCTAACTGACCTTCAGTGACCTGGAAAGTGTTTATTTGTATCATTTTCAGTTAGTGCGCACTAAATCGAGTTAGTGCGCACTAACGGGGAGTTAGTGCGCACTAACTCGAGTTAGTGCGCACTAACACGATTTAACGATTTTTAACGATAAATCGTTAGAATTTCTATTGTATCGTGTTCTATAACGATTTAAGACGATATAAACATTATCGGACGATAATTTTAATCGTTGAAAAACGATTCACATCCCTAATACTAACTAACCTGAATAGTTTTCTTGAGAGTTCCAATATAGATATCATGAGAGAAAGATTTTATTAGTTTCCTTTATAGCAACCCAAGATGTGAGCAATGTGATGCGCAACTACTTTAAAAAATTTCCTGTGATTTTTTTATGATCAGAAAGTCATGATATATCCTGACATGGCTCCAGTAACGCAATTTAGGAGAAAATAATTTTTGTCATATAGACAAAATGCTACCTCTTTGGGGTTTTCTTTCTCATTACGATACCCCTGTAAATGTATTTTAAGGAAGGGGGAAGAATTTTTGTTTGAGTTACGGCAGTTTATAGAAGCTCGTAAACCTGTAACTTCATCTCCCAATGCTTAAGAGGAAGAAGATATATATATATATATATATATATATATATATTGCTGATAATCTATGCATAGCTCATACCTAAGCTCACTTTTTGTCTTTTAACACTCCTGGCTATAATATGTTTGCCCTCTTTATATTTTCTTCAAGGATTTGTTTAAATGTCCTTAGTACAATGATTGATTGATGGCAAAGGAGCGAGTCTGAAGGCAGACTGCGTTAGAATAAATGGACGCAGAAATAGCCATTTGAAATTACGCTGATGGAACAAACATAGACCTTTGCGGATGTCACAAATAAGAAGTTTGGAAAAAGTTATTCCCCTGAAGCAGGACCTGGGGGTCTGAAACACGATCATGTCGGGACTGAGATTTAGACGCGTTTTTGCGATTATTATGTTTTGAAATTATCTGTGATTGTGACTTGGCATTTTGCTATTTCAACATTGCATTCAACATTGCGTTGGAACGTACCATGCTAGTTGACATTAGTTTGTCATAATTTATAGTTCATCAGCAAGTCCAAAAGTTTGGTTTTAATTTAAACAAAAAGATATAAAAATGAACAAAATAGAGTGTAATTAAATAAAGTAAAGTGACCCTATACCGTATGAGACTCTAGGAGTAAGGGTCCTACAAGATCTAATGGCTAATTGACATGATATGAATGGCTAATTGACATGATATGAAAAAGACACCAATTTAACCATTGATTAGATTTTGTTGGGAAAAAATATAGCCCAGGAATGGTAGCTCCCCTTGCTCGCAAGTGCATTTCTCAAGCTTGGCGTAGAGATATTTCTCATGGAGCCTCTGAAGTACCTGTTTGACATGCTCACTTTGCTGGGTCAAGGAGTGTAAGAAAATGAGAATATCGTCCAGATATACTAGGAAGTGAGAGTAGATGAGATTTCTGAAGATATTTCATTAACAATGTGTTGGAAGACAGCGGGTGCATTGCAAAGGCTGAACGGCATTACTAGGCATTTATAATGCCCATTATGGATATTGAATGCCATCACATTTATCCCCTTCACATACAGACGAGGTAATAGGTTCCCTGAGATCCAGCTTGGTAAATATTTGTACTCCTCGCTGATGATCAAAAAGTTCAGTTATTAGGGGCTACAGATATCTGTTTTTGTGAGTTATGGAATTGAGGCCTCTGCAGTCAATGCAGGGTCTGAGGGACCCATCTTTCTTCCTTACAAAAAAATAAGCCTGTCCCTGCTAAGGAGGAAGAAGGGCAGATAAATCCTCCAGGTTTTCCTTGATGTAGCATGTCATGGCTGCCATTTCAGGAGTGGTTAGAGGGTACATCTTGCCCCTAGGGGTCATCTTCCCTAGGAGTAGATTGATAAGATAGTTGTAGGATATGTGAGGTAGCAGTTTCTCTGCATGCTTTTGGCTAAACACATCCACAAATGCTATGTATTAAAGGTGTGCATATTTTTTTTTCTTGCCCATTTCATTTTCAGATTGGGGGTGGGCCATTTCAGCCCACCCCCAGATTGGAAATTGTTTTGGCAAAATTTATTAAAAAAAAAAAAACAAAACACACCCCAAAACCTGCCCCAACCCTTCCAATTTCATTAAATATAAAGCCCTCCACCCTCCCAACTCCCTCAAGACTCACCCAAAGTCCCTGGTAGTCCAGCGGGGGTCCCGGGAGCAATCTTCCGCTCCCGGACTATTGACTGTCAGTTATCAAAATGGCACTGGGCTCCCCACTGCACTACCAGGGACTTTGGGTGAGTCTTGGGGGAGGTCAGGATGCTTTATTTTTAATGAAATTGGAAAGGTTGGGGTGGGTTTTGAGGTGCACACTCCCCCCCACCCCCCAAAAAAATGCTAGGAAAACCACACCAAATTTTTTGGGTTTTCCTATCGGTTTTTTGCTTCCCAAAATGCAACAAAAGAGGAAATATCTTTATTTCCTATTATGTTGCAAATGACTGCACATCTCTATGTATTATTGAGGAAGGCCCAGAAAAATTAATGCCAGTCCTGGGAAAACCCAGGAAGGCATTGCTGCTGGCAGGAGAGTTCCCAGCAGGAAATTTGCAAAGCCTGCCAATCTATGGTGGAATTGTGTTGAATTAACCAGGGTAGAGCAAGGCTGATTGGATTGACCGCCTTTGCTAAGATATAGAGAGTTATATGTACCCTGTACAGGGGCCCAATGTGAAGAGTTAGTGGCAGGGTAATAGAGGACAGCTGGCAGGAAAGAGGTTCTAACTAGACTGAGGAAATTGTAGCTGGGTTCTCCAGGGTTGCTATGGGAAGTTGTACTGGCATACCAATGCTTCCTCAATGAAGTTACCCCCATCGCCAGAAGCCAGGCATGTCTCTACCTGAATTTCTATATTATTGGAGATGAGGTTGACTGGGATGAGTAATTGAGGAGAGGCTGGGGGCTGACCTAGCATTGCCTCTCCCACCAATCCTAGGCACAGAAGTCTCCAGTCTTTTCAGGATATTGGCCAGCAATGTGCCCCTGAGGAGCACAGTAGACAGAGGTTGAGCTTCTGACACCTCTGTTTCTCTTCTTCAGTGATCCAGACCCTGCAAAGTTGCATAGGTTCTTCAGTGGAGGAGGCAGGCATGGTGTCCATGGTAAAGGGTCAGAAGATGCTGGAATTTGGATTGCAGCTTGATATGCCACCAAGAATCTTCCCTCTCCCGGGCCCACTCTTGGAAACATAAGAACATGCCATACTGGGTCAGACCAAGGGTCCATCAAGCCCAGCATCCTGTTTCCAACAGTGGACAATCCAGGCCATAAGAACCTGGCAAGTACCCAAACACTAAGTCTATTCCATGCTACTGTTGCTAGTAATAGCAGTGGCTATTTTCTAAGTCAACTTAATTAATAGCAGGTAATGGACTTCTCCTCCAAGAACTTATCCAATCCTTTTTTAAACAGTTACACTAACTGCACTAACCACATCATCTGGCAACAAATTCCAGAGTTTAATTGTGCGTTGAGTGAAAAAGAACTTTCTCTGATTAGTTATAAATGTGCCACATGCTAACTTCATGGAGTGCCCCCCAGTCTTTCTATTATCCGAAAGAGTAAATAACTGTTTCACATTAACCCGTTCTGGACCTCTCATGATTTTAAACACCTCTATCATATCCCCTCTCAGCCGTCTCTTCTCCAAGCTGAAAAGTCCTAACCTCTTTAGTCTTTCCTTATAGGGGAGCTGTTCCATTCCCTTTATCATTTTAGTTGCCCTTCTCTGTACCTTCTCCATCGCAACTATCAACATAGATGGCAAATGCGATGAGATACTTCAGTCAGGTGGCATATCCCAGCCAGCCGGCTTAGACTTGATGCATTCCACAAGGCCCTGCCAAAAAAATGGTGATCAAACTATCTTCGCCCCAATGGAGTTTCAAGGCTAGTATCTGGAACTGATTGATGCAGTCTCCAATTGTCCAAGTACCTTGCCTAATATGGAGTAATTCAGTAGTGGCTGAAGAAGACCGACCAGGATCATCCAAGATTCACCAGAATTGCTTGAGGAAGTCATCCAGATTTCTCATGAGGGACTCCACCAACAACAGGTGGACATGTTTTTACAAGGACTAGGTCTAGGGCAGGGGTGGGCAAGTCCGGTCCTCGAGGGCTGCAAACCAGTCGGGTTTTCAGGATCCCCCTAATGAATATGCATGAAATAGATTTGCATACAACTGAGGCAGTGTGCATGCAGGGCTCTCTCATGCATATTCATTAAGGATATCCTGAAAACCCGACTGGTTTGCGGCCCTCGAGGACCGGAATTGCCCACCCCTGGTCTAGGGCTTCACTTATACCAGCCCCATTTCCCACATAGGTTGAGCCTTTGGTTTCAAGGGCCCAGTAGGGTTTAGGTGAGGGTCCTGTAAGGGACAGTCAGACAAAGTAGCAGGCCAAGGTCAGGGTGGACAGCAAGTAAGTGATGTCACGGTCCTGAGGTCAGGGCAGGCAGGCAGCGCCGAGGTCCAGTCTGAGTTGGGGCAAGCAGATATCAGGCTGTCTTCAGGTCCAGGCAGAGGTCAGGACAGGTGGTGATCCAGAAGCATAGTCAGAGTCTGAGGCCAGGGTAAGAACTAGAAGTTAGGCAGAGATGGATAGACAATACAAGGACTGGGCACAAGAGACCAAGGCATGACAGGAATGAACAGTGCAAGACAAGGAAGAGGCAGAGTAAGGAAACAGCAAGGTAAGAAAACAACAAGGCAAGGCAACAACAAGGCAAGGCATAGAGACAGCAAGCAACATACACGGCAAGATTAGGAGGATCTATTGCTGAGGTGTCAGCAGGGGGTATTTATACTGGGGGTACTTATACTGGAGTGTTGATGATGTCATCTTCTCGCAGGGCTAGGAATCATACATTACTCCCCCCCTTCACCCCCCAGCCTCCCCTTACCTCCCTAGCCCACCCTCCCTGCCCCCCTATCTCCCCCTCCCACCTCTTCCTTCTTCTTCCGCCTCCCTCTCCCCCCTCCCCCTTCAATCAATTAATCATACAACTGATCTATTGTAAATGAATACTTCGCCTTAATTTATAATTTTAAAACAGTTACAATTATGTTCCTTTTATTATATTTATCAAGTTGTTTGTTCCTCTCTCTCCTTCTGCCCTATTCTTTCTTGCTGCTCTTCCCCTGCCCACCTCTCACCTTTTTCTTGCCTGCTCCCCTTCTCCCCTACCCTTGTTCATTGTATTTTCTACCTGCTTCAGTTTTTTGTAAACCGGCATGATATGCCCTATGAATGTCGGTATATTAAAAGTTAAATAAATAAATAAATAAATAAATTACGTTTACGCTGATGACATTCAATTAATCCTACCAATAGAGGACACCATTGAAAAAACAAGTTTAGCCATTATGTATATTGACATAATAAAACAACTACTGAACCAAATGGAGTTGGCAATTAACATTGATAAAACTGAATTCATACACCTAGAAAGAAAAAATATGAACATAACGCAAACCCCAATAATAGTCAACAGCAACCAAAAAATCGATTTAGCAGAGAAGGTACGCAACCTTGATGTCATAATAGACACAGAACTAAACCTCAAACAGCACATATCACTAAAGGTTAAAGAAGGGTATGCTAAACTTATGGTACTTAGAAAACTAAAACCATTACTGTCTCTTCCAAACTTTCGCACTGTACTTCAATCGCTAATATTTGCAAGCACTGACTACTGCAACGCACTGTTGCTTGGTCTACCTTACATGACAATAAGACCACTGCAAATATTACAAAACTCCACAGCGCGAATTCTCACCGGCAAAAGCAAAAAAAATCACATCACAGATACACTAGCCGAAAGGCACTGGCTCCCCATCGAACAAAGAGTTCATTTCAAAGCACTTTGCACAATACACAAATTGATTCATGACGAAAAAGCTGAATGGCTGAACACAGCACTTCGAGTATACGTACCACACAGAAATTTAAGATTAGCAAATAAAGCTCTCTTAACCATTCCATCAGTTAAAACAGCAAGACTAACCAGGTTAGGGAACGTGCACTATCACTGGCTGGTCCCATTTTATGGAACACTATGCCCCTCGATCTAAGACTCCAGAGAAATTATAAACTATTTAAAACAAACCTCAAAACCTGGCTTTTCAAACAGGCCTTTTACAAAGAGAACGGCGCAAATAAGTAAGGTAGAGCAGGCATATAGCACCTAACACAAAATTTCCAAGTGCCTATCTGGAAATTATTTTTATCACCCAGATAATCATAGTCAATAACCCATAACGCCAAGAATGAACCACATGTTATTTCCTATGAGATATGCATCAGTGGAAAATCCATGTAATAAACCAGTCTTTATGTTTATTTGTTACCGGACACTATTGGCACCCCCCTTTGTAAAGTATGAACTAATCTCCTCTATATGTGCCTTATTGTAAACCATTATGATGGTAAATAACTTAATGATGGTATAGAAAAACGTTTAAATAAATAAATAAATAAATAAAATGGTGGTGTGGCTCTATTCCTGCCATGGAGCTTTTAACAGAGGAAAGTTTATGTGTCCCCACGAATATGAGTGCGTGCAGGAGTGGTGGCATCCATGCCGTGATGAAGAAGGCATAGCATTGGGTGGGCCAGAGTTATCTTGCAATAAGTGTGGTTGATCACAGGGCCATCCTGCAGGTGGCCAAATGTTACAGGTATAAGTAAGTAGATTTTCAGCATTTTTTAACAAAGGAGACCCTGGCCACGTAAGGCAGATAACTGATCCCACTATCTCATCCTTCCCTCTGCTACAGAATAAAGGTTGGGGAAGAGTAGAGTAGAAAAATATTACAGTATTAATAAAGTAAGATAGCTAGCAGCAGAGAGCAGGACAGAGAGGAATGAGAGGTAAGGAGATCCAGCAAGGAGAATAAATGAGGCTAAAGATGAACCCATTCACCCAGCATAAACTGACAAGTGCTTTTGGGAGTTGGGTAAAAAGGAGGGGAGGAGAGGGAAGGGGAGGGGAGTCAAGACTTAGAAGGGTTATCAGGTTAGGTAGTCTTTTCAGGATGTCATATCTTGGAGGGAACTTCCCATGGGCAACAGGTCAAAAAAAGGAGAGCTCAGGCCCAAGGTACATAAAGAAATGGACCTGGGTTTGTTATTGTTAGGAAAGTACATGGACCCAGCAGATCCGGATTTAAGATGACAGTGCCCATAGGCTGAGGATTTGGAGCAAGAGGTTCTCTCTGTCTCCTCCCTCTAGAAATCAAAGAGCAGTAGGGGAAGTCCCAGATTTTGGGCACCTTCAGAATAGGGTACCCAAGGCATGAGCTTATGTTACCTATTGATAAATCCAGCCCTGGAGCCCAGCACAATCCATTCAACAGAGGATGAAATTGCAGAGAGCAAGCTAGCTGGCATTCTACAGCAGCATGAGCATGGTGCTCCCAATAACAGGTGCCTGAGCTGACCAGCACAGCCTTGATATACTGTCTCCTCAGGTTTTATATAGGGAAAATCTGAGGTCACCTAGCAGGACAGCCTTGCTACACTTCCAGGTGATTCTATGGGGAGAAGCGGGAGGACAATTGACTTGTACAACTAGACAGCTTGGCTAATCTCCCAGGGGAAGGCGAGAAAGGATATGAGCAATCTCCTGCATGTGGTCAAACTGAATGACTGGCACTGGCAGCTGGGAGATCTCCCTTGAGCATAAAGTATAGAAAAGTAGATTGGCATTGTGAGGGTCAAGTAAACTGCTGGGGGATTGTGAATTGTTTATTGTCTGCACAATGCTCTTTACTTCTGCAGTTAAACTATGCATGCATATAAAACAGAACTGCAGCCTTTCTCTTTGCTACTAAAGCACTGTATTTGGATAATCATCTATTAAAGACAAGGACAGTGAGGGTAGGGGGAAAAGAAGTGGGAAGGGCACAGATATATGGAGGGACACATTTGTGCTGAAGACTGCTAACGATTAACTATTGAAATAGTCATATCACTAATTCCTCAGCACTTGGTTCCATCCAGTGCAGCACAAGTGCTACATACACAGGTGTGAAATCAGTTAGGCTGCACTTGTAGTGTAAAAGGGGTTAACTATTAGGCAAGAATATAGTCCTTTTAACTACCAATAGACTTTGATAGTGCCATACTAGTTACTTCACTTGCAGATGTTTATGAATGAATGTCAAATGGCAGAATTCATGAGTATCCACACATGGTTACATATATTTTCAGGTTGTTCTTAGTCACCAGCTATTTTTTTAAGTTTCAAATATTAGGCATATTGACTCAAAATGTACAGGTAGATCTTACAGAAAAGAGCACAAAAAGACATTTGCAAAATAAAGAAATGTTGTTATTGTTATGGAAGTCTCTGTTTAGTGGACCCTTGGGCTGACCTGCAAGAGACTGGGATAAGGTGTTCTAATGTCTCTCGAAATGAGCAGGTCGGGAGGTGGATATCTGGCAGGAGGTAGACGAGGCTCTTCACCCTGGAAGCTGGTGCTCCCCCGGGAGGAGCCCGTAGGAACCCAACCGCTGGGACTTAGGTGGCTTCACCCTTGGAAGCCGAAGCCCCCCCAGGAGGAGCCCGTAGGGGCCCGGCCGCTGGGACTTAGGCAGGTAGTGGATCAGGACAGGTAACTGGAACCAGACTAGGACAGTAGCAATACTGTAACTGGGTACGGGTTCTGGAACCAGGCCGGAACTGTAGCAAGACTCGGGTACTGGAACCAGGCAGGAACTGTGGCAAGACTTGGGTACTGGAACCAGGCAGGAACTCTGGCAAGACTCAGAAACTGTAGCAGGAACTGTAGCGGAGACCGGAGCCCCCCCCGGGAGGAGCCCGTAGGGGCCCGGCCACTGTAGCAAGCAGGCAAGTAGCAGAAGGCAGGCACTGTAGCAGGCAGACAGGCACTGTAGCACACCTCGGGGCCTGGAGCAACTAGGGACCGCAGTGGAACCCAGGTGCAAGGCCCCGAGTGAGAGCAGACGCCGGGGTTAAATCCCCCCCACAGCATCTGACGTCCTCGAAGAGAGCGGAGCATCGCATGGCGGGAAGCGGGCTATTTCAGCCCCCTTCCTGCGCGCGCTCGCGTCTAGAGAAAGGGCGTTCCCCCGGAGGCCTCCAGGGGAACGCCGAGGCCCAGGAAGGGAAGGTAAGGCCCCGGTCGTGACCAAGACCATAACAGTACCTCCCCTCTTACGCCCCCTCCTGGGAGGCCTGGGTTTACCAGAGTGAACCTGGGGAAACTGCCGTAGTAGTTCCTTCCCCATGGTAACGGAAGCAGAACTCGGACTGGGATCATGGCAAGGCTCTGAAGCGGGAACCAAGTTGGAAATGGCACAAGAGACGGAAGCAGGATCCTCGGACTTCTGCAAGCAGGTGGAATGGCAAGATGGACTCCACTGGGTAATTTGCAGGGTATCCCATTGAATCGTGGGCGAATGCTTCTGCAGCCACGGCAACCCTAGCACCACGGGGTTGACGGCCTTCTCCAAGACTAGGAAACCATCTCCTCTGAGGGGATCGCCCCGGTGCGGACCGTAACGGGTGTCGTGGACATCTTGATATGCCCTGGAAGGAGCGTGCCTTGGACAGAGGTGATTCGTAGCGGGGTCTCCCGCTCTTGTGTGGGAATCTGCAACTGGGAGACTAACTCCTTTCGAATAAAATTACCCCCTGCTCCGGAGTCCAGGAATGCGAGGGTCTCCAGTGACCCTCCTGGGAACTCAAATGTAAATGCATTGAGGAACTGAGGCACAACCAGGAGGAGCTCTTCACGACCTCCTCGGTTCTGGCATCTTTCCAAACGCTCCTGGCAGTTGACCAGAAAATGACCTTGCTGGCCACAATAGAGACACAAGCCCTGAGTGTGGCGACGCTGTCTCTCCTCCGTGGAAAGCGGGGAACGTCCCAACCGTACCGGTTCAGTAGGAGTAGTCTCCAGACACTCAATCGTAGGAGAAGATGATGCCTCGGAATACGCGGAAACCAACGGGGAATTACTTCGGGTAGGTCGTTGCTCTCTCACCCTCTGCTGGAGGCGGCGGTCGATGCGGCCAGCCATGTCTATTAGTGCATTGAGGTCCTCCGGGAGATTACGGGCCACGAGCTCATTCTTGATACGCCCGGATAGTCCTTCTAGAAAAATAGCCTTTAGGCTGCCATCTTGCCAACCAACCTCCTGGGCAAGAGTACGGAAATCCATAGCATAGTCTGCCAGGGAGCGGACCCCCTGGCGTAACTGGAGCAGTTCTGTCGTAGCAGTGGCCAAGCAGGCCGGTTCGTCAAAAGCCTGTCGGAAGCTCGAGATGAACTGCTGTAAATCCTCGAGCGAGTGATCGTTATGTTCCCACAGCGGGGAGGCCCACAATAGGGCCTTTCCATCGAGCAAGGAGAGAATGTAGGCCACCTTCACCGAGTCAGTGGGGAACTGCTGGGGCAACAGAGTGAACCGTAGGAAACATTGGTTCAGAAAGCCATGGCAGGTCTTTGCATCCCCGGCGTAACGAGAAGGTGCGGGTAACTGAGTTGTCGAGATAACTTGTTCCTCGGGTGCCGACCCATCGGTGGGCGGAGGATTCGTGGGTATCTTGTCTAGGCGGGCCGCTAGTTGCTGCACCGTAACTGTCAACTCAAAGCAAAACCGTAATTGCTGCACTCGTTGGGCCAATCCTGGGATGGCTCGAAGGCCCGACAGATCCGCTGAGTCCATGGCCTTGCAATCTGTCATGGAAGTCTCTGTTTAGTGGACCCTTGGGCCGACCTGCAAAAGACTGGGATAAGGTGTTCTAATGTCTCTCGAAATGAGCAGGTCGGGAGGCAGATATCTGGCAGGAGGTAGACGAGGCTCTTCACCCTGGAAGCTGGTGCTCCCCCGGGAGGAGCCCGTAGAAACCCAACCACTGGGACTTAGGTGGCTTCACCCTTGGAAGCCGAAGCCCCCCCGGGAGGAGTCCATAGGGGCCTGGCCGCTGGGACTTAGGCGGGTAGTGGATCAGGACAGGTAACTGGAACCAGACTAGGACAGTAGCAATACTGTAACTGGGTACGGGTTCTGGAACCAGACCGGAACTGTAGCAAGACTCGGGTACTGGAACCAGGCAGGAACTGTGGCAAGACTCGGAAACTGTAGCAGGAACTGTAGCGGAGACCGGAGCCCCCCCCCCGGGAGGAGCCCGTAGGGGCCCGGCCACTGTAGCAAGCAGGCAAGTAGCAGAAGGCAGGCACTGTAGCAGGCAGACAGGCAGGCAGGCAGGCACTGTAGCAGGCAGGCAGGCGGGCAGGCAGGCACTGCTGCAGGCAGGCAGTCACTGTAGCACACCTCGGGGCCTGGAGCAACTAGGGACCGCGGTGGAACCCAGTTGCAAGGCCCCGAGTGAGAGCAGACACTGGTGTTAAATCCCCCACGGCGTCTGACGTCTTCGAATAGGGCGGAGCGTTGCGCGGCGGGAAGCGGGCTATTTCAGCCCCCTTCCTGCGCGCGCGTGTCTAGAGAAAGGGCGTTCCCGCGGAGGCCTCCGCGGGAACGCCGGCGACATCTGCGCCGCCGAGGCCCAGGAAGGGAAGGTAAGGCCCCGGTCGCGACCGGGACCGTAACAGTTACCTTGTATTTCTCAGGCTTAGAGTCAAAAAAGGTCCTCCATATTTGATCTTTGCTAGCATAGATCTTCCTCCTTTTCAAATATATATATTTAATACACTCACCAGGAGCATTACATATTGAATATTGGTATTGCATTTTTTTATTTTTTTTTTACCATTTTCTCCAGTGAAGCTAAAGTCGAACCCAGTGAGTGCTTAAAGTGAGAGAGGTATCTGGACGTGGGCGACAAATGGAACTACCTCAGAAACTGCAATAACAGATTTGCTGTTTTCCTGCTTAAACATAATTTTTCCATTCCTTACAGGGATGTCCCAGGAGACCATTTTCTTCAACCTGTCTTACTTTTCCTGCAGCATTGCCAACACAGTTTCTGTTGTTCTAGGATTTCAGCCTAGTCCTGGTTTTCTAGTGCCTGATGACAAGAACCAGAGTACAATAGTACGGGGAGATGGGGAAACACAGCAGGACTTAGAAAACAGAAAGTTCTGTTATTAATACTGGTTGTGTGTGACACATTACTGAGCGCTGCTGCTTATTGTCATGCATGCCTGTGCATGCTTTTCATGGTCCTAGGTAATGCTGAAGGTCATATTGTTAATGCTGCACACATACATTGCTTAAAAACCTGTTTTTCACACGCGCATGTCGCAGTAGTATTCATTCATAGTCACTTTGAAGTTCCTTTTTAGAGGTTATGCTGCTGGCTACATTTAATCGCCTACATTCAGAAATTAGGTACATTTAACTGTGCAAAAAAGGGCAGCTCCAGGAGTCTTCCAGGGGCATGACTTTGCTGATTAGCGTTGATTTTCACTGGTAACCAGCTAAGTTTTGGAGGTTGACGCCACTCAAATAGTAGGCCTGTATCTAGCTGGCTACATTTTGACCAGTTAGATTTAAATTAAGAGATCGTTCAGCTGAAAATTTAGCCAGCTAGGTTCAGCTAAACTTCCTCTCAGTGGATCTTTGAAAATTGACCTTTTGGCAAAAGAACCCAAAAACCCTCAGTCTCACATTCAATCATTGTCTTTCTGTAACTTTAGAGTTTTAGTTTTGGGTTTATTTTGTTCTGTGCTACTATTATTATTATTATTTATGAAAATTGCCTTTTTCAATTAAAAAATATTGGAAATAAGAAACTGAAAATACCCTGAAGAAAACCTGACTGATATGCAGGATACATCATACATTGCCTGGGGGAGGAGGAGCCTAGTGGTTAGAGCTGTAGTTATACTAGGGAGCAAGGTTCAAATCCCACGACTGCTCCTGGTGACCTTGGGCGAGTCACTTTACCCTCCATTATCTCATGTCCAAAGCTTTGTGGGCCCCCTGGGGACAGAGAAGTACCTGAATGTAATCTGCTTTGAAGTGCTAAAAAGTAGAATATAGAAATCAAATAAATAAACTCACTATGAGGGTAATTTTCTGCAGCCTGGGTGTGATTAAAGCATGGAGGTACAAAGAACCTACAGCCTGAATTTTTAAAGCAGATTATGTACATAAACCTGCATTGAAAATTCCTGGGTGTCCCCAGTACGTTCGTACACATACACACAGGACGTTACTTCTGAGCAGGTGTGACATTTTCTAGGCAGATTTACACGTATATTTTCAAAAATTGAAAGTGTGCATGCAAATGCTTTTCCTGCTCCAAATCTGCCCCTAGAATGCCTACTGCGAGTGGAGGGAGACGTACCCTCGAAAGCACATTATGTGAGTACTCATCCCTGCGCAATCCCCTGGGGAATTTTCTAAACCCACATGAACTGGGATTTATGCGTGTAGCTCCTTTTTAAAATCATCCCCACCCCAAATAAGAAGTGGAATGCAATATAGAAAGACTTTAAGAGTTGCTTGTAATATAAGATAAACGTTCACAAGAATAACAGAACCATAATATTTATATAATATTCCATCGGCAGGCTTTATCCTTTAGTAAAACATGAATTTCTGCAGAGTAGAGGCAAATTGTTAACCACTTCCAAACCAGAAGAAACCAAAAATCAAAGCCGTTTAAGTCATAGGGAGGGTAATTTTATAATTGCGTAAGTAGGGCTAAAGTCTGTACATGCAGACTTTGCCCAACATTTTCAAAACAAATTTAAGTTTGCTTTCAAAATGCTTGGGTAATTGGCTTGGTTCATGCAAAGATTAATTTGCAGTTACGCCTCCTCTTTAGCAGGAATAACTTGTGCAGGTTAACTTACAAGCATGCTTTTTAGGCACCTAATTTCCAACTCAATTCCAACCCTACTCCCCTTCTCTACCCCCGAAAAGCCTTTGTCCAGTATGAATAAAAGTACATGCGTAACGGGGTTATGTGCCTACATTTTCATGCACAGAGCCCAGGACTATTTTGTGACATCACTTACACAGATTAAACATGGGTTTATGTATATAAAAGGCTTTGAAAATTCAGGCCTAAAGGTACATCTGTTGCCAAGAAAATTAACTAAACAAAACAGAGAGAGCATTGAGTGCTAAAAGAAATAACCTCTTGGTGCATGGAAAGAAATTGTTTCATCATAAGAACATAAGAACATAAAAACATGCCATACTGGGTCAGACCAAAGGTCCATCAAGCCTAGCATCCTGTTTCTAACAGAGGCCAAACCAGGCCGTAAGAACCTGGCAAGTAAAAACTAAGTCTATTCCATGTTACCGTTGCTAGTAATAGCAGTGGCTATTCTCTAAGTCAACTTAATTAATAGCAGGTAATGGACTTCTCCTCCAAGAACTTATCCAATCCTTTTTTAAACACAGCTACACTAATTGCACTAACCACATCCTCTGGCAACAAATTCCACAGTTTAATTGTGCATTGAGTGAAAAAGAACTCTCTCTAATAAGTTTTAAATGTGCCACCTGCTAACTTCATGGAGTGCCCCCTAGTCTTTCTATTATCCAAAAGAGTAAATAACTGTTTCACATTAACCTGTTCTAGATCTCTCATGATTTTAAACACCTCTATCATATCTCCCCTCAGCTGTCTCTTCTCCAAGCTGAAAAGTCCTAACCTCTTTAGTCATTCCTCATAGGGGAGCTGTTCCATTCCCTTTATCATTTTGGTTGCCTTTCTCTGTACCATCTCCATCGCAACTATATCTTTTTTTAGATGCGGCGACCAGAATTGTACACAATATTCAAGGTGGGGTCTCACCATGGAGCGATACAGAGGCATTATGACATTTTCCGTTTTATTCACCATTCCCTTTCTAATAATTCCCAACATTCTGTTTCCTTTCTTGACTGCCGCAGCTCACTGAACCGACGATTTCAATGTGTTATCCACTATGACACCTAGATCTCTTTCTTGGGTAGTAGCACTTAATATGGAACCTAACATTGTGTAACTATAGCATGGGTTATTTTTCCCTATATTCATCACCTTGCACTTGTCCACATTAAATTTCATCTGCCATTTTGATGCCCAATTTTCCAGTCTCACAAGGTCTTCCTGCAATTTATCACAATCTGCTTGTGATTTAACTATTCTGAACAATTTTGTATTAGCTGCAAATGTGATTACTTCACTCGTCGTATTTCTTTCCAGATCATTTATAAATATATTGAAAAGTACGGGTCCCAATTCAGATCCCTGAGGCACTCCACTGCCCACTTCCTTCCACTGAGAAAATTGTCCATTTAATCCTACTCTCTGTTTCCTGTCTTTTAGCCAGTTTGTAATCCATGAAAGGACATTGCCACCTATCCCATGGCTCTTTACTTTTCCTAGAAGCCTCTCATGAGGAACTTTGTCAAATGTCTTCTAAAAATCCAAGTACACTACATCTACAGGTTCACCTTTAGCCACATGTTTATTAACTCCTTCAAAAAAGTGAAGCAGATTTGTAAGGCAAGATTTGCCATGGGTAAAACCATGCTGACTTTGTTACATTAAACCATGTCTTTCTATATGTTCTGTGATTTTGATATTTAGAACTCTTTCCACTATTTTTTCCTGGCACTGAAGTCAGGCTAACCGGTCTGTAGTTTCCCAGATCGCCCTGGAGCCCTTTTTAAATATTGGGGTTACATTAGCCACCCTCCTGTCTTCAGATACATCTCTGTATTCTCTTGCAGAAATCTGGAATCTAAACTTTCCGACTCCCCTGCCCCTCCAAGAATCTCATTTCTATAGCAGAAAAAGTCTTAAGTTCCAGTCCTCATTCAGCTTCAAGATGAAAGTAATCACAAGTGTAGCTTTTATGGATTCTTTTTCAATTGATCTTTCCAAAATCGGTATGAGTCTCCGATTATCCATTGATAACTCTCCCCCATTCCCCTCCTCAAAACCAATTTGCTTTTTCCCCAGATAAATAATTGCTTCTAGTGGTCAGATGGCTTAACTTAGATGGAAATTAAAGAAATTCATCACAAATATTTGCCACTGATTGAAAGTGAATACTTCCACTACCTATTTTCTAAACAAACGTATATATTTTAAGTGCGGAAAAAATACTTGTTCATATAAAACCCTGATTTATAGTTTATAATTTTTAAAAAATGCATGCATATTTTAAATCACCAGTTTGCTAATACCTCCATCAGTTCACCCAGTCCATCTCCAGTTCATTGAGCCCTCCTGGTTCTTCATCCTGAACTCACCCCCAGTTCATTCACCCAAAAATAGCAGACAAGAAATGAGTCTTAATATCAAATGTGCTGGTCAATTAGCAGGTGTAAAATTGCACGAATACGTTGCCTAATGATTTGGTGTAAATCTCTCTTATAAAAAGAAATTTGCATGTTTACCTCTTGGACCTACCCTGGAATGTCCCGTCATGATGCAAAGGTGGTGACAGAGGCTAGACAGCTGGCCAAGAATGGAGTCTGGTCCTAGCATGAGATGAGAAATGCAGTAACAAGCACCAGGGCAGACAAGGGCAATGGAGAGTGGAACAGGACTCACAAAGAGAAGACAGGAAGGAGGAACAACAGCAGGAACACCGGAAATGCACAAGAACACATCAGGCAACTAGCAAAGCTGGAGACCTGTGGCAAAGGCATTGGGTAGTGGTTCTGAGCTTCCCTTTATACAAGGCAGGATATGATGTCATTGGAGTATGTCACAGGAAGTCCTGCCAGCAGGACCCATAAAAGAGCTCATGAGCTGCAGGAAGTTCAGCCATGTTCCTTAGATGCATCATAATGCTGGAGGCTACTCTGGAGGTGCTTCAGACCAGAGGTGAAGGGCATTACAATAAAATAGCATGTATGAAAGTACAGGCTGTTTACTTGCATATATATGATAATTTTATGCAAGTAACTCCTTTGAAAATGCACTCCGAAGATTGTATGCCTTGGCTTGACTTTCAAGTGCCTCCAGTTTATTGAAGAGGTTCATTCCAACTTTGAGTACAGCTAATCTGGTAGCATGGAAGGAGTCAAACTTCTAAAACAGCAATTTCTCCAGAGTGATTCTTCTGGGCTGCTCCTTGGCTCTGAACCATAAATTGTATATCTACTGAGTAGGTTGCCTATTCTTTCTCACACTTCGTCACTGATCAAACCAGTAAAGTGATATCATTCCAGATAACTTCCAATATGACCTCAGACTAAGTACCACAGGTCCCCTCTCTGCCAGAACTGGAAACAGTTTAAATGGAGAGACTGTAAAGACCCAGTAAACCCAGTGCAATTACTGACTCTATTTTAGATTGAATCACCTAGGTGGACATCAGCTCAGAGATGTGTCCAATGGTTCCACTTGCAGTTAATATTCTGTGGATAGGGGCATTCAATGCACTAATGAGCATGCTGATGGTCAACATTGATTTTGTTTATTTATTTAACATTTTTATATACCGGTATTCGTTGTGACATCATATCGGTTTACATATAACAAGAGAGAAATCACATTGAACAGGGGAAAAGCAACTAGGAGGGGGAATGACAGGGCATTAGAAAATAACAAAGGCAACAAATATTTACAAGATTTACAGTTGGCAGGCAATAGACAGAATGCAGTATCTATTTTTTTAATTTTTTTTTTGCTGGCATAAGGGTGGGGGGTGAAAGGGAGGGAGAGGGAGGAAGGGCGGGAGGGGGTGCAGGGAGGGAGGAGAGGGTTTGGGGGGAAGAAAGATTTTTGGTCCTGTTATGGTAGAAAAGTGGCTAATCTGGGAAAGCTTGTTTAAAAAGTCATGTTTTTAGCTTTTTTTTTGAATTTTTGCATACAGGTTTCAAGACAAAGGTCCGGGGGCATTGAATTCCAGTGGGTGAGTCCTGCTATAGAGAAGGCTCGCTCTTTTGTGGATATCAGGTGATAGGTCCTGTGGGGGGGTGGGGATGTGTAGGGGGCCTTTATATGCTGCTCTGGTGGGGCGTGTGGGGGCGTGTAGGCGAAGGGAATTATCGAGCCAGTTCATATTGTTATTGTATATGGTTTTGTGTATGGTAGAGAGTGTCTTGTAGAGTATACAGGAGGAAATTGGGAGCCCGTGTAGTTCTCTAAGGATCGGGGAAATGTGATCTGATTTGCGAGAGTTGCTTAGAATTCTGGCTGCTGCATTTTGTAAGATTTGTAAAGATTTGATGGAGCAGGCGGGGAGGCCAAGGAGTAAAGAGTTGCAGTAGTCAATTTTTGTGAGGATCGTGGCTTGGAGGCAGTGCGAAAGTCATTAAAGTGGAGGAGGGGTTTTAGTTTTTTAAGGACATGGAGTTTGAAAAAGGCGCCTTTTATGGTTGCATTGATAAATTTTTTAAAGTTCAGGTGGGAATCTAACATGCTACTCATTCTGGGGGGAGTTCACGATGAACCTTAATCCTCTCCTAAAACCCCAGCAGCGGACACCTCTGAGGCAGCAGACAGGCAGCAACTCCAGCACCCGAAATAGTGAATGCCGTGGTGGAACTTTAAGAAAGGACAGGAGGCTCGATGGGGCGAACTTCTACCTTTACCCTCCCTCTTAACCATTTTTGTAAGAATAAAGCAGAAACAGGAAAGGCACAAAAAGAAATTCAGCCACCTAAGCAAAGCTTGAATGCAGGCTCCTCGTGAGCCAATGCCATTTTGAATCCACTTGTGCTATTTTTAAAGGTAGTTTAAGTACACCACATCACACAAAGCAAAGTCACTGCAAAAATGCATCAAAATGAGAAGAACATTCAACACCATTTCTTATTTTTCAAAGGCAGCCTTGGAAAGATAAGTTGTGTTAAGTGCTCTTCTCTTTGTTATAAGTACGCTACATTTCAGGCCCCAAATAATACCATTTTTCTGTGTGTAGCACAGTATCATGTGTAAATGGATGGGAGTCATCAAACCAGCCCCAGACCTACATAGATAAGAGAAGGAGAAGTAAGGCTGATGTCCTTGTTCATGTGCATCTTCCACAGAATGGTTCCATGCAGAAAAATAAAAAAAATAGCTTTAATGGTACTATCTTCCTGAGCAACTCTGTTATACACGCAGGTTCCCTTTCTGTAGGGTTGGAGAGATCACACATATCTTCTTGGGAGTTAGAAGAGAGAGACCACAACCTAGGAGACTCCTAGCACTGCAGTGGTTAAAATGTTATCACTTTTATTCTTGTAATAGAGACGGAGTTCATGCGCCTTCCAAGTGCATCAATCTAGAGATTTATTAACCAATTTAAAATACTATTGTCTTTCACTTCCATGTGAGATTGAGGTGTGTAGTTGGAGGAATATAAAGCTACAATCATCAGTGAGCCATGCTGCCTGTAGATGCCGGTACCTGGAACTCAATAGATATTCATGAACATTCTCGTATTTAGTGAAGGAAATAACTTAATACCGACAGTGTCGATGGAATAATAGCCATTTCCTGGCTGACTTGCAGCCCTCAGAAAATGAGATTGTGCCTGCCTTCATTTTTCTTGTCTTTCCAGGGTTTCTTGCGGTGGCGTGCAGCAGCTGGGACGCCTCCTGCATTCCAAATGAGCTACGGGACCAGCTCTTCATTTTCCAAGGGGCGTTCTCCGCACGGCGCGGCAGTGCTGCCAAACCCGTGCCCCGGCAAGGAAGAGCACCCCTGTCACATTTATTCCTCGCATGTTCCGATTATAAATATTCTAATTAATATTCCAGCAAGGGAAAGGGCACATGCTGCCATTATCTCCCACTTTCTCTATACACGCGTTTAGCACATAAATATTCATAAAACAATTTTATACTTAAATTTTCTATTTCCCATTTACATTTCTGCTCTGAAAATGTGTCCAGAGTGCTGTGCCATGACTCAGACGGAACTGTGGAATCATTTAACATGGCATTTTCAGATTAAATGCAGAGACTGAAGTAAACATCTTGCTAAATTATTCAATGTTTTCTTCTTTCTTTTTTTAAAATGGAAATGGTATTAAATTGGTTTATAGTTGAGAATGTGTGTAAGTGTTGCTTCAGTACAGACATAAAGGAAAAAATCTACAAATCTGCTGCACTACTTAAAAAAATTATTACATTAATCTTATGCATGGATAATACATTCCCGGTGAAAAATGTATAGGTCCTAGACCTATAGGTATACCAGGTATATTAATAAACAACTGCCCAAGTCAGCAAAGGAAATCATAAATAAGGGAGGAATTTTTTTTTAAGCCAGCAGTTTCCTTTTGCTCCTTTGGGCCTCCAGATCAATTGGGATCCTGATGCCATGAGCTTACATTTGCATTTACCCAGGGATTTGTCCCTTATTTTATACCCCTTCCCTCAACATACCTAGCTCATCATTAGACCTTTGGTTGGGCATACATCAAGGCTCCTTCCAGAACTATGCAATCAAGGGACTTGGATTTTGCCACTACTCCCTCCCCTCTAGGGCTGTGAGTGCTGTCTCTGCAGCATCTCTAGTTCCAGCTGACCTAGGGAGTGGGAAACTTTGCTTGGGGATTGAACCAGGGACCTTGGGCATAGCAGTGAACTGGCCGGCCCTAATTGATTTTTAAATATAGCTGGTATTGTGTATAGTGCTGTACGATGTATGTCAGTAGCAGGAGACAATGAATGATTAACAGATGGCATCCTAGCACAATAACTAAGAGTGGTCCCTGCCATATTGAAATTGCAATCAGAGGAATAGTGTCAATGCCTTGAGCTCCAAAAGTCTATCAGTGCTATGCCATTGAAAAAGTTCCAGTACCTGCATAATTCCCCTTAAAAAAAAACAACCTTGTATGTTGGGTAATGATAATATCTCTAGTAGGTTATCAATTATTTCAAGAAGGGGTAGCTCAGTGCTCAGTGATAAATGTAGAGCACTGTCATGGGGAGGACCTAGGTTGGATTTCTGGATCAGGCTTCCACTCCCCGGCCTCTGGCCAGTAGAGGCCAGGGATGCCTCATAGACAGTATTCACAGCCCCTGGAGGGGAGTAACATCTCAGCCATTGTGTAATGTCAATGCCCAGTGATAAGACTTGGGGTGCAGGTTAGCAGAGTTCTGGAAGGAGCTGTATTGGTGATCTGAGTAGGGAACAGGACAGGACATAAAAATAAGGGAAAATCCATGGGTGTGAAGGCTCATGGCACCCTGACCCAAACAGGTCATTTCTGATAGAACTGGAAGCTTAAAAGGAGGAGGAGGAAATGTCCTGACCTAACTCTCCCCCTCCCCCCCCCCCCCCCATTCAGCCCATCTCAAAACAAAACAAAGAAAAACCCAGCAATTATTTGAAGATGCAAACTTTCAGGAATATTAATGTTCTTTCTCTTAGGCAGAGTGAGATAATATCCTGTCCACATGAACGTCTTTTTAAAGGAAGTCATTTGTTTGGGAAATTTTCCCTATAGACATTTATAAATTCAGCACAAAAAGCAGCCCGACCGGAAATAAAACTAAATGAACTCCCCCTTCCCCCAACAAAGCGAAAAAACCCAAAAGTCCTGAATATCCCACGCCAGGAGCGGGGCAGCCGCTGGACCGAATGGCAGCCTGGGCGAGAGCTGCTTCCAGGGCCCCCTCGCAGGCTTGTGTGTAAGCTGACTCAGTAGGGCAGAGTGGCGCTCCCCAGGGCTTTCTTGCCATGGCTGCTCGGGATCGCCTTTTAGATGTTAGTGCAGGGCACACGCCTTCCACACCCCTTTTGCTTGCAGTGCTAAGAACTAGTTTACAAAATATCTTCTACAGGGAAAGACACACGTGTTGCAAAATCTGTGGTGGATCTGTGAGAAAGCCAAAGCAGGATAAAAGAAACCTACCATGGCTTCCATCGGATCAATGGATCCACTTCAAATATATTTCAATCCACTGTGGGATTTCCTAAAGAACTGCTGTGGAAAATGCTGATGCATTTTCTCAGTGCATCTCAGGGAAAATCCAACTCGAACAGGGCTGAAATCTGCCTGGTTCCAATTTGACCTGAAGTAGTCCCCAAACTCCCCACCATTTCTACCAAGAATGCATTAATTCAGAATGAACACATTATTATTTCAGTGTATTTTAAATATGCATACCAATGGTGACAACTCTGTGCATGCAAAATGCAAACTGAATTATGTACTTTACTACAGTGTGCATCTCAATTTTACATTTTGATATCCATCAACAAGAAGGGGGGTTTTGTATAACAATGAATTTGAACTTTCATTAACAACTATGAGATGCAATTTTTTACACCAAAGTGATTTCTTAGATAGAGCAGAAAGGAACAGCCTAGCATCCTTGAGTCCTCTAATTGTGATGGCACTGTTTTTATTGATATTAGTACTTAGTGATTTTACCTCTCTGGCTGACAACCAACCTTTGTCTGAACTGTTCAGACTGTATCATAATATGTCTCGCCTTTGAATGTCAGATGGGGCTCACACAAACAACTTTTGACAATGAGACCAACAAGCTTTCAGTTGCTATAATAAGCTCAAAGCCATGCTGATGCCATAGAAAAGCTGTTAAATGCAAGAGAAGACAAGACTTATTCTTCCACTGGTTGCATTTTTCATGTCAGTTATTCATGCAGGAAAATTTTATACAGCTGCTTTTCTTATCCAGTCAATCCTCTGATCCTTTAATACTTCCTTCTTACCAGTTCAGCCTAGGCATTGGATTTTCACTTTATTTTCATCAAAGCTCACTGTATCCAAAGACCAAAGTGAAAGCTTTCCCAGTTGTATATCTGACTACTTATTCCTGGGGAAGGTAATCTTGTAGCAGCCCATGAAGGGCTAGAGTCTGCGGGTACTTTGCGCATAAGTCCATTTTGACAATTCATGGTTTGTCCCGGTATGTGTAATCATACACATTCAAAAAGCTACACCTGTTCCTGAGTACTTCTAACTTTCTACATGTACATTTAGGTCCATACTTTCAGAAATCAACAGTATGCACATCAATGCTTTCCCTGCCCTGACTCCGCCCCCTCCAGAATGCCTTTTCCTATGAGGGTAAAAGAACACACAAAATGTGGTTTCATGCAACCTTTTTCATGCATAAAGCACCTCTTATGCACTTAAAATAGGGTTTTAGGCATTTAAATTGCATTGAAAATCAAGCTCTTATTGCAGTTATAAGATCCAGATTTAAATTTAGCAAGAAAACAAAGCTGTCACAGATTTTAATTTCCCCTAGAAGGTTCAAACTGTTGCATACTGATGTGCACAGATTTATTATCCATACTAATCCTAAACAAAATGGCAACGCTTTTTATCTGCCCAACGTAAGAATTATCCAAACATGTATGTTTTTGACACCATATAAATCCATTCTGAATACTATAGGGATGTGCAATCATTGAAAACAATCAACATTTCTTGTTTAATTTTGGGTCATCTCTCATCTGAAATGACACAAAAACAACACAATTTTATTTCATTTTGCTAGCATATCCTAAATGATTTTAGTGCATGCTAAAATGTGGAGATGAAATGAAATGACAAAAATATTTTTAAAATGCAACAAAAGATTTTCCCATGCACACCCTTGTGTACTGGTGACATTATTATGTTACTGTAACAACACCAAAATATATAAGCAGCCATGTAACAGATACTGTGCCAGCAGATTCTTTCATTCTGCTGAGACACTACAGAACCCTGGAATTCTTGAAGTCCAACTTATCAGTGAATATTTGGGAAAATTAAAATGAAATTTAAAAAAAATTCAAAAGAATTTTTTTTTAATTTTTTATTTCTCAAAACTTTTTTCAAAATACAATCAAGAATACCTTGATATACATGTATGGCCTTACAAAGGTAAACAAAAAACTGTAATAGTTTATAATGAAGAACAATTACAAAAACCATATTTTTCGAAGTCCTCAATAAGGGGGAATTCGAGCTGGAAGCATTTTAAGGCACATCATTCACAATAAATTCTTAGGAAATAAACAGACGATCACACTACTTCCATCTTTCAGAGCACATTATATTACTGAGGAGTTGTGTTTCCCAAATCTAGTTCTATATGTTTATCAGTGATAAACTTTATCAGTTGCATGGCTGAAAAAAACAATACTTTACATTCTTAAATGTGATACAACATTTGCATGGAAATTTTAGTTTAAACAATGCACCCTTTTGAAGCAATTTAGGCTTTAAATTAAGAAATTCTTTTCTCATCCTTTGTGTGTCTTTAGTAACATCAGGAAACATTCTAAAATCCAATTGACAAAATTTCTCTTTTATATTTCTAAAAAACAATTTCTGGATCCACTCTTTATCTGAATTGAGTAGGAAGGAGATAATCATAGTGGCTGGTTGGGCCATTTCTACGTTTGTAGATTCAAGATTTTCAGTAACATTTAGAGATGCTATAGACTGAAATTCTTGTTCCTTCTCTGGCAGAATTTTCCAAGCTGGGATATAATATATATATATGAGTTAAAGGGGGAAGTGCTTGCTGAGGAATTTTAAGAAATTCTAGAGCAAATTTATTCCACAATTCTTTTGCCGATAGAGCTGGCAACTTCGGGAAGTTTACCAGTCTTAAATTTTTATTTCGCAATTGATTTTCTAGGATTTCCATTTTCCTAGACAAATATTGATTTTCTTTTATTATTAACTCATTTTGAATACTTAACTTTTTCAATTCTCGACTGTTATTCTCAATTGCCTGATCTCTCTTTTTATCATGAAAAATGACCTTATTAACCTTAACTTCCAATCTTTCTATGTTATTAACTATAGGTTTTAATTGCAATGTAACATTTTTATTTAAAACTACTAAAGTTTGCTAAATAACCTCTAAAGAGAATACCGGCGGTCTTACAATTGGTAATATTTCAGCTTCATTACAAACTATAATATTTTCTTGTGACAACAACGAACACTCTGGAAAATTAACCGTACTGGTCACTCCTGCAGATTGAGCCAAAGTTATTCCCAGACCACCACCCTGTTCGCCACTCTTTTCAAGACGTGATATAGGGCCTCATTTTCTAAAGTATCGCAGGCCTGCGATACTTTAGAAAATCGCGCTAACGGGGGGGCGGAGGCCGAAGCGGGGGGCGGTCCGGCAGCGATCGCACCTCCGTGATAGGATCGCTGCCGGCATTGCGCCCAATAACTACACCATAGAAGGTGTAGCTATTGGGCGCGAAATAGGACGTGAAAAGGCCCTTACCTTTCTGCTGAGCGCGCCATCGTCGCAGAGTCGGCACCGGTGACGCCCCCGACTCCTCCTCTTCCGGGGCCGACTCCGCCCCGATTTCAGATAGCTTTGGAAAATGAGGCCCATAGTGTCCTTAAATGGTGCTGATCTCATCACTGCAAGTTCTCAAGGGGGGGCTCTCTGATCCTTGGATAATGAGATCTCCCAGTCACGAAGGGGTACCGGGCCTTCCTATACTCCTTCAAGTGATACTTCACCTGGTATTACGACTTCCCTTCTGATGTGGGCATCCATAGGGCCCAACACCAGACTCGCTATTGTACTTTCTATCATAGGCCTCTCTCTTGCCCTATGTTTGCGGACTGAGTGAGGCATATCAAGAGACAAATGTCAGAGGAAAATAAAAAGTATTTAGCTGAGTGGATCGCCTCTCTGCGAATTTCCTCCAGTAGAGACGAGAAGGTTGGATGTAGCAAATCCAAGATGTTGACCAAAGCCGCACAGGCGGCGGCTGTGCACCACAGGGAGGCGGTTTTTATGCCTCCTCTGACGTCGCACGCTGGTCATGTCACTCAGGGGGATGTTCTCAGCCTGCCTCGTCGGCATTCCGGGCTTTCTCTGACCCCGATAGGCCTCCGGTCTCCTCCATACCCTCTCAAGACACTCACACCTCTCTCCTTCCCGGTCTCCTGAGGAAAGGGGCTTTAGGAGGCAATTTTATGCCTCTTCCAATGTCGCACGTTGGTGATATCATTCGGGGGTGGGGGGGGGGGGGTTGTCCTTGGCCCACCTCATCGGTGTTCCGGGATTTCTCCAGCCCCTACAGGCTTCCAGTCTCCTCCACAGACACCCTCTCAGGACACTCACACCTCTCTCCTTCCCGGTCTCCTGGTTCAAAAGATTTTTAAATATCCACTTTAGATTTCTTTAAAGGTTTGATAAACCTAGTTAGAATTACACATATCTCTAGCTATTTGGAAAAAGGCCCTCTTAATGGAGGCCAGAAGCGGTATAGTGAAATTGAAAGGTGATGAGGAGCAATGAGTGGAGAGAAACGAAAAAATGCTGGAAATATTAAACAAATACTTCAGTTCAGTGTTCAGTAAAGAAGACCCTGGAGAATTAACCTTGGTAGTTGACAAGATCATAGATGGGGATGGGGTAGGCGAAACTCCATTTATGGAACAGAACGTATGGGAAGAGCTAGGCAAATTGAAATGGACAAGGCCATGTGGCCGGATGAGATACATCCCAGGATACTGAGGAAGCTCAGAGATGTGCTGGCAGGCCTGCTAGATCTCTAGAAATGGGAGTGGTGCTGTGGGATTGGAGAAGAGCGGTTGTGGTCCCACTTCACAAGAGTGGTAGCAGAAACTATAGGCCAGTTAGCCTCACTTCAGTGATGGGAAAATTAATGGAGACTCTGCTGAGGGAAAGGATTGTGAACTATCTACAATCAGGTGGATTGCTGGACCTGAGATAGCATGGATTCACCAGGGAAAGGTCCTGTCAGACAAATCTGATTTATTTTTTTGATTGGGTGACTAGAAAATGGATCAATGGGCTCGATAAAATCTATTTGGATTTCAGCAAAACATTTGATACGGTCCTGCATGGGAGGCTTGTGAATAGAATGAGAAGCTTGGTGGTTGCATGGATTACAAACTGGTTGACTGAGCGTGTAATGGTAAATGGAACCTACTCTGAAGAGAGAACCACGTTAAATGTTCTGTATTGGGACCAGTTCTGTTCAATATCTTTGTGAGCTACATTGCGGAAGGGATAAAAGTTAAAGTTTGCTATTTGCAATGATACTAAGATCTTCAATAGTGGACACCTGAAGGAGTAAAGAGAATAAAAGTGACTTAAGAAAGTTTGAAGAGTGGCCAAAGATTTGGCAGCTGGGATTCAATGCCAAGAAGTACAGAGTCATGCATCTAGGATGTAGTAATCCAAAAGAGCAGTATGTGATGGTGAAAGACTGATGAGCACTGACCAAGAGAGGTATTTTGGGGTAATAGTGTTTGGCGATCTGAAGATGGTGAAGCATTGTGACAAGGCAATAGCTAAAGCTAGAAGAAGGTTGGACTGCATCGAAAGAGGAATAACCAGTAAGAAAAAAAGAGGTGTTAATGGTGGACCCTACAGTCTTTCATTAGGGTATAATTTGGTACAGCATTAGATAGGGGCCTGATAGGATACAATAGAGAAAGAACAAGTGTATCGAGTTACATTCATATAAGGTACAAAAATCTAATCAAAAAATTATGTAAGAAGTTCCAATACTGAATCAGACCGAGGATCCATCAGGCCCAGCATCCTGTTTCCAACAGTGGCCAATCCAGGATTCAAGAACCTGGCAAATACATAAGCATATTACAGTGATAAACATAGAGACATTTAGGCCTGGATTCTTTAAGGTTGCAGACCTTAGAGAATCCGGCGGTAACGGGGTGCGGGGGGGGGGGCAAAGCGGGGGGCAGTCCTGTGATAGCTGGCAGCGATCGCACCTCTGTGGTGCGATCGCTGCCGGCTTTCGCGCTGAATAACTAAAAGGTGTAGTTATTCGGCGCGAAACAGGCAGCGATAAGGAATCTTACCTTTCACCGCCAGCGATGTGTCCGCAGCATCGGCCCCCGGTGCCGCCCTGACTCCTCCCCGAGCTAGCTATCGCACGCGAAAAGTCCCTTTTTGCGTGCAATAGCGTTAGAGAATGACCCCTATAGTTATTTACGAAAGAGGCATATGTAAATATGGAGATAAGTAGATCTGTATGATGTGTATAAGCTACCATGTCTCCTGACGCAGGCTGCCACCATTTTGTACCCTGAACTGGGATCTTCTCTAGGAGTCCACAGGGCACACAATTTGTTCAGGATGAATATTTTCCAAATACTTTACTCTCATACTATTCAACCCCTGCATATACAGGATTCTTCCATAGGGGAGGGGAGGGGCATAGTATAACCTCCTGGGTCCTGGGCATTATCTTCAACTTCTCTACATGGAAACAATCATACTGAAAACCTTACTGAAAAGCTTTTTTAAAAATGAAACATAGTACTTCTTACAACTGTCTTTCCTTTTTGCAACATCCAGAAAACAAAGTTGTTTGTGGTAAATCTGTAACTCTGGTTTCTTCAATAATGCAGACTCACACAGATCCTTCTCTGCTCTGGTGGTAGCTGTAGCTCTTTCCTGGGATGTCTATACTGGTAGAGTAACTAACCACAATTTAACTCCATGCCTTGACCCAGATGTTCTGGTAGGACATCCGACTCCTGGTGTATCTGAAGGTTCCCTCTTTACTCCAATCCCTGGATACCAGATAGGCATTCACAGCTGTTATGCACTGGGTGGGTGCCATGTCACTCCTTTTACTCCCCTTAGACCACGGATGAATGTCCAAGCTCTCTCCCTGATTGGATTTGGTGGGTGATATAACTCTCGATTGGGGTGGAACTGAAAAACAGGATGAAGTCACTCCCAATGTTCAAAAGGGAAGGAGGCTAGAAAATCAAAGAAAGCCCAGATTAAGCCAATTTTCTCCTCCTCCCAAAGGAAACAACTCAATTATCCAAATCCAGGCTGAAATGTGCAAGGCCTAGAATTTCTTCTTAAGCAAAAACACTTTTAACTCTTTGACTGCTATCTAAAAATCCACACATCCAGTAAGGGGTCTTGACCTTATACAGGAACAGGCAGTAGCCACTGCAGCAGCCTTACAAGGGGGTGCTTTGAAAAGATAGTGTTTGGGTAATTGCCAGGTTCTTGTGGCCTGGTTTGGCCTCTGTTGGAAACAGGATGCTGGGCTTGATGGACCCTTGGTCTGACTCAGCATGGCAATTTCTTATGTTCTTATGTTTTTATAGATGGTACACTTCTCTAAAACTACCTGCTTGGTTACATATAAATTGCAAGCTGCTGTTTGTATATATGTACTCCACTCTTTTTGCTTGTATTTCAATTTTTTAAGCTTGAGGGTCACTCTTTTCTTGCATTCAGTAATTTATTTCTCTTTTTGCAATTTTTGCCTTTGGCTTGCATGGCCAAATATCTTGAGGTACTAAGACATTTACAAGGTTCAGGTGTTCTGAAGAAAAGAGGCCAACAGCAACTTTTCCCAAGGAAAATCGATATTCACTACAGGAGATCTTTAGTGCAGTGTTTGTCAACCATTCTGGTTTCAGGATATCTGTAATGAATATGTATGAGATAGATTTACAAACATTGGAGACCTTGTCTGTATGCAAATCTATCTCATGCATATTCATTGTGGCAATCCTAAAAACCCAACTGGTTAGGTGTGCCTCTAGAAGAGGGTTTGTTACGATTCCTCTCGTAGCTGTGCCACGAGAGGCCTCTCACCTTTTCTATGGAGGCCTCCCCGAAGCCGGGGCCTTGCCTAGACAATCTATCTCGGTTTTGCCTGGGAGGCCGCCGTTGCCATCTGGGCCTACCTGAGGCCTGCACTGCTTCCTCCTTGACTTTCTGGTTTGGGCCTCGCCCCTTCTTTCTAAAGGGTCGGCCCGCAGCTCTTCTCTTTAGTTATAGGGCCAGCCGGGTGTGGCCCATCTAAACTCCTCCCAGGGAGTTGCCTGCTTCCTGCTCTATAAAAGGACTTCTCTTTCAGTTTTGCTTTGCCTTGAATTGGAGTTACTTGCTCCTGGATGTCTTGCCTTCCAGCACTCCGTCAGGCCTTCGTTCTTCGTTGGAGCTCCATGTCTCATCTTGAAAGGTTTCCATGTTCCTGATGTCCGATGTCCTTGGTTCCTGATGTTGTTTCCTGATGCCTTGTCTTCGCCTCTGTGTTAGGTTTGCTGCTCGGAGTTAGCAATCTGTTATGAGTTAGACTGCGCAATTAGCAAACTGTTAGGGTTGCTCCTCCTTAGAGGAGGAGTTAGCAATCTGTTAGGAATCACTGAGAGGAGTTAGCAATCCTGTTGAGCTTTGCTTCCCCAGAGGGGAGGAGCTAGCAATCTGTTAGCGACTCTGCTAGGGTTAGCAGTCTGTTGGCAAACTGTTATAGAGTTGCTCCCCAGAGGGGAGAGGTCAGCAACCATATAAGATCTGTTCTTCCAGAGGGGAGGAGTTAGTATCTGTTATGGATCTCCGCACAGAGTGGCAACCTGATATACTAGAGTTCCCTTAAAGGGAGTTCCTGCTAAGAAGTAGCAATTGGTTATGATACAGTTCCTGAGGAAGGAGATGTTAGCAACAGTTGAGGGTTAGACTGCAAGGTAGCAGTTTGTTGTACTCAGCTCTTGAAGTGTGAGAGATGAGCACTCTAATGTAGAATGGTGAATCCTTGGGCCGATGGCAGATGACAGCGCCCCCAGGAGGATATCATGAGAGGGACCACCGACTAGGCTGGAGTATGGAGACAGATACAGATAGTTCTTTATTAGACAGGTAGTAGAACCACCAGAGGTGGTAATAGTGAGCTGATGTGTCCGCAGGGCTGAAGTCCTTCAGATCCTGGAACTTTTGTCTCTGGGTTTGCTGAACTGTAGAGAGAGACTCATAGATAGTGAGTAGACAGGGTATGCTGGATACATAACCAGAAGTAGATTATACACTCACATAGATTAATAAGAAGGTTCAGTAGCTGGAGAGAGGCCCTCGAGGATCGAGTACCTGGTTCCAGGGACAGCTCTGAGAGAGCGATGGTAACTCACAGTTATCTTTCTCTGTAATGGTTTCTAGACAGTAGAGAATAGTTAGTATATTCAGGAACAGGAGCCTTTAGGTGATTACTGGTTCCTATATGCAAACTGAAATAAGAACTCACAATATCTGTATATGAAATAGCTTCTGAAATAGAAGAGAGTCTTCGGAGGGTTTTAGGAACATGGGCCCTCGAGGAGCGAGTACCGGTTCCTATCTGACTGGAATAGAAACTCACAATGCTCACGTCTGCGATCGCTTCCAGGCAATAGGGAGTCTTCTGAGCGTTCAGGGACATAGGACCTCGAGGAGCGAGTACCGGATCCCGTCTTAGCAATCTGAAAACAAGAAGAGAGAGTGTGGCCCCCGAGGAGTGGGGCCGCCGAGGAGCGGGGTCCCCTGGTAAGTTCAAAGAGGCAGAGCAGCGGAGAATGAAGCGGGTCAAGATGATCCCCACAATCAATCCCTTGCTAACTCGATTCATAAGCATAAGCAAAGACCTTTTATGTTGGACGTGGATGACGTCAGTACGGGGGGACGTCCCCGAGGTTCGCGCCCTTGCTGGTACAAACTTCGGAGCGTGCGCACGTGCGCGACCTATGTCATCATGAATATGGTAGATCCGCAGCGTCAGGCCAGCCCGGGGACTCCGGGAAGAAACGGCGAGGAGAAGCCACGGCAGCAACTGTCCATCAGCCCTGAAGGGAGTCGCTTCAGAGGTAGAGAGGGTGGAGCGAGGGCAAGAGCAGGCATGAACGCAACACTCTGCTTCCAGAACCCATGGTTCCTCAATGCCACCCTTTCCTGGCGTGCTCATGATACATTGCCTGTCTTCTCGTCCGCAGCTCAAGTCTCCAGAGGGTCATCCTTGCCCGAAGCCAAGTCCCATCTTGGTCCTGTTTCCTGTTTGAAGCCAAGTTCCATCTTGGTCCTCCATCCTGACTCTCGTTCTGGCCCTTGGATGTTCTTGGGGTTGCTCCATCCATGCCTAAGACTCTGACTGAACCTGTGCCATTCCAGCATGGTCTGCGACCAGCCTAGGATGGGCTGTGTAGAGCGTGCCTTAGTACAGGCTTCTACCGAATCTTCACCATGTTCCAGCTTCATCTATTTCACACCTCGTCTAGAGCCTGCTTCGCTTTCTAGCGTGGTCCATGACCAGCCCATTGGGTCCACCCGTTTATGGTGGGCTGGGTAGGGCGCACTGCTTGGCAGCCTCAACCCAGTACTTGACTTTGTTCCTGAACCTTGATCCTGAGTCTTCGAAGTTCCTTGCCTACGTCCAGAGTCTTCCAAGTTCCTTGTCTACATCTAGAATCTCTACGTTCCAGAGCTTTCGTCTGCCCTCGTCTGTAGTCCGGCCTGCTGCTTCTTGTCATTCCTTGTGGCAGGTTCAAAAGGGCTGGGAATGGTCGGAGGACTGTTCAATACCAACACCATTGTGTTGGCTCCAGAAGCATGCAGGTCCGGCAGAGGGCCAGACCATTTATCTCCACTCATGCTGGGACACGCCTCACCAACCCTCAGTGCTGCCTTGGAGTTTTCTGGGGTCGTGCCGAGGCCCAAGGGTACACAATCCCCTCAAGATGGGATCGCTCTCCCAGCGCTCCCCTTCTGTAACAGGGTTGGGAAACACTATACTAAACATCTCTTGAGGTGAAACACTACTTTAGTGGATCTCACTATAGTTTTTAGGGATGTGCACAGCAAAAAATGTTGTTTCATATTTTTATGTTATTTCGTTTGGGTGTTTCTTGTTTTGTTTTTTTTTTAATTACTGTTTTTTCATTTTGGTTTCAGAAAATATTGCATGATGTTTGCAAATTGTGCACACTATTTAATGAAACAAAAAAGAAGACCCACTGTAGCCCCCTCTCCCCCCAGCCATCCCTGGAAGTGGCCACTTCCCCCAAAAGTTATAAAAATAATCCTCAATCACAGGCCACCACACCCCCCCAGCCTTCCCTTTGTTAAAAAATATCCCCTTGGAGATGGCACCCGCATGGCTCACCCTCCCGACTCCCCCTCACCCACAGAACTCACCAGTTCTCTCTGTAGGTCTAGTGGGGGCCTGGGAGTGAATCCTCTACTCTCAGATCCAGCAGCTGCCATTTTAAAAAATGGCACCAGCCACCCTTTGCCCATCAATAGCACTGATAGCCTCTGTCACATGATAGAAGCAAAAGGTGGCCGGTGCCATTTTGAAAAATGGCAGCTACTGGGTCCGGGAGTGGAGCGGTCATTCCCAGGTCCCTACTAGATCCTCAGGAAGAATTTGTTGAGTCCAGGTGTGCTGTAGGGTCCAGCTCCTGGGGGAGGTGGTTTTTTTTTTTTTTTAATCAAAGGGGAAGCACTAGTGGGTGGCGGCCTGTGACCGGGGGTTTATTTTACCAAATATTATTTTTTTCTTGGGAAATGGCTACCTCTAGGGGTGGGGATTGAGGCTGGGACAGGGGGTTTCTGGAGACCCCAGGTTGTGCTGTTTATTTTCAGTACCTGTGCTCACTATTTGCAAGTAGTGTGCAAAAAAATATATATATATCGTTTCATTTTAAAAAAAGAAATGAAATGAGATAGACAATGTTATTGATATTGTCTATATCGTTTCAAGTGAATGCATATCCCTAGTAGTTTTTAGGACTGTGTTTCATTCAGAATTTTCCTTAGCAGCACTTATGGTTGTGCTAGACATTGATACTTCCTCTGCTGTGTGTATTCATAAATTGCGTGTCCAGAGAAAATATATTTCCAGCTGCAGCAATGTCAGATTCTGCATGAATTCGGTCAATTCATATAAAAACAAGATCTCAACAAGATTTCAACTCCCAGCTCTTATTTCAATTGCAATTCACTGACAAGCAATATAATGTTGCAACATACAAGTGCATATTACAAACACAAAATATACTTAAGAGGTGAAATTAAAATAAAGATCAAGGTCACTTGGAGAGCCCACAAAGTGAAAGGCCATTAAAGTGAAGATGAAAGGTGGAGAAAAAGAGGGAGAGAGGGAGAGATTGAGATGAGATGAATGGGTAAATGTGGTTGATTAGGTGGTAAAAGGGTCAAGCTCTACTCAGGAAAGAGGCACGCGGGTAGAAAAAACGTGTGGCTGGAGAATGTAGAGGAAGGGATGAGAAGACATGAAAATTGTGATTATGTGAAATGAAGTGGAAAACCCTAGGTCTGGATCAATCACTACATTTAACAGCTGCAAGGTGGTTTTTTTTTTTTTCTGAATCTGTCAGCAAAGTGCCTTTTATTTCCAGTGTAAATGGATGGGTATTTCCTGCAATAAATGACTTACCTTGACTGCCATATATCCAAGCACAGAGTGGCAGCTGCTGGATCATTTTGCAGACTAGAGTAGATTACAACTTTTAATGAATCTGGAAGCTAAGTTTCCTGTCTTCCATTGGAGGTAGATAAAAACAGAACCCCTCATGATCTTGATTGTGAGCATAGACCTGACCCCAAAACACAAGGGTTTTGCAATGAACTTGGTGCATCTGACTGCCATTCTAGATTAGAATAATACAACCCCATAAAATCAGGAAGAGTAAAGGACAATGCTTCTGACTGATTAGGAGACTGCCATTTTCGCTTTCACTTATTATTGCAATCTAGGATTGTAGTCTGATAGGTTCTGCCTGTGAGAAAATCCTTGCATTTAGGGTAGGGATCATCATCCAAGACTACAGTTTTTCAGGAATTGACAACTCTGGTTCTTAAGGGCTCCTAACTTGTCCCTAACTGATAACCCTTATGAATATGCATGTAGAAGATTTGTTTAGCATTGAGGCAATGTCCATGCAAATCTCACTAATGCATATTCATTAGAGGTATCTTGAAAATCAGACCAAGTAGGCGCCCTCAAGGACTGGAATTTCCCACCCCTGCTGTAGTTTATAGATGAGGGGGTTTTAATGTTCCTGATACCTTGCGATTAATGATTTCAATAACAAGGTTGCAGCTGTGCCACCGGCAGCATGGATCCTATGAGATCTCACTAATGAATCAAATGCAGACTTTGCTAGTAGTAGGTCTGGAGATCTTTCTTTCAAGAAACATCTGGGAATAAAAGAAATGGTGCTCGTGGCTCAATAGGTAGCAGCACTCGTATGCAGCTGGAGATTCTTTCAGATAAGCTGCTTCTATTCTGCCAGTTTCAAAATTATAACACTTTTCTAGATTTAGGATGTTAACCCTCAGTGTAACATGTACAATCTGACCTTCTCAAGTCCTGTTTAAGCTTGACAAAGATGGGATGATTAACTCTCTCCACCTCAATAGTGACTGGTCAAATTCTGCATCTCCATGAGACTGTCCTATGCATATGCTTTATAATGCCTGGACACTCCTGAATATGGGTAATGGGAGAATTGAAGGAACCATGAACTTGTGACACTAGAGGAGGTTCAGCTGCTATAAAATAAAGCCTCTTAGATGATCCATCGGCCTTGAGAAACAAGATGAATATCAAGTGATTTGCTGGGCAGGTTTAAACTTAATACTTATAAAAAGAAGTGTGGTTAGTCACCTATTTGTGCCACTCTATTAGTAAACTGGAATTATACCTGACAAACCATAATTACGCTTAATTCAATCCAACAATGTGGTTATAGAAATAAAAGGAATAAAAAGGATACAGTATCTATCTAGTTGATAAAGAAATACTATTTTCCAATTGGTGAAGTTAAATAGATGAAGGATGTCAGTAGATGTTAGGACACAGAGGTGTCTTACGTTTTGCATAACTTAAAAATGGAATGCAATTTGTAAGGAAATTGAATGGATACATAATTGTTTTTCTTTTAAGCAAAGAGTTGGAGTGGAAACTCTCAGGAAGTCAAATTGTGCCAGCTAGACCACAATGCTACATGTGGCTAAACTCAGAAGGCAAAAATGACTGGTTGACCTGTCTATGGAAAATGTAAAAGAGTCAGTCCTTGCACATGAAAAAAAATCAGTCACACGCATGGCCAGCTTCTGGTGTATGTGACCTGTGCAACTGCAGAAGGCACTATGAGCAGAGGAGAGGGGAGGGGGAACACAGTGCGAGCAGGACCCGGGGCGGGGGGCGACACAGGGCTGGAGCCAGGAAGAGGGCGAGGGTCAGATAAGACAGAACCTGGGGTGGGGGAATAAGGGGGAAGATAAAGTGAAAAGGAAGTCATGGAAGATTGGGGGATGGAGGCCGTGGTAATGAGGGCAGGACTGGAGGGGAGGAAGGGCATGGCCGGGGTTTGAGGTGTTACCTGGGCACAAGGGGGATGCTAGCACCTCAGCGCTCCTCTCCAAATCCCTTCCACATCATGTGGGCAGGGAGAAAGAGAGAAGGGGGTCAAGGTGCTGGGTAGGGAAAGAGAGAGAGAGAAAGGGGGATGCTGTGCTAACGACACCATGATTACCACAGGAGGGAGCTTTATGCCAGAGCTGCCACCATTGAAAGGGAGAGGATGCCAATTTCAGATTTTGCACAGGGCCTCAGTCTTGGCCACAAATACTAATGAAACCCAAGTTTCCCTCTCTTGGGGGTCCTTTCCAAGGTCAGCAGTTACAAAGACAACCCAATAACAATATACTACTTTTGTACTGATTATCCTTAAAGGGAAACTGTTTCTAAAACAGTTTTATTCTTAAATAAATTGTGGGTTCATGTTTAACTGAGAGCTGAGGAAATGACTTGGCCTTTCTTTATGTCATTTTATCCTATTTATCATGTTTCATTCTACATGTGGGTGCCTCTACTCAACTAGTGGTCAGTGGGATGGTAAAAGAAAGCAAGAGGAAGACAGAGAGAGACCACCAGATGCTGGGGAAGGGAGGGAAGGCAACATTGGCAACTTCCCCTAGCTATTACAATGCATTGTATAGTTAATGTATTTCTACATCTGATGCATTTTATGATTCATAGGGGGTAGATTTTATAACATGCACGCGCAGCCTACATGTGCGCGCACTACCCGGCGCGTGCATATGGACGCCTGATTTTATAACATACGCGCTGAGGCGCGTGCATGCTATAAAATCCAGGGTCAGCGCGCACAAGGGGCTGCACAATTGTGCACCTTGCATGTGCAGAGCCGCGCTGCCTTCTTCTGTTCCCTCCCAGGCCGCTCCTGGGGGGCCCGATTGCGGTTTTGTTTATCGGCTGCACCCGAGCCGATAAACAAGAAACCCACCCGACCCTTTAAAACTAATACCTTAGCTTCCCCCACCCCTCCAAAAAACTTTTTACAGGTACCTGGTGGTCCAGCGGGGGTCCGGGAGCGATCTACCACTCTCGGGCCGTCGGCTGCCACTAATCAAAATGGCACTGATGGCCCTTTGCCCTGACCATGTGACAGGGTATCTGTGCCATTGGCTGGACCCTGTCACATGGTAGGAGCACTGGATGGCCCACACCATCTTGTGCTCCTACCATGTGACAGGGGCTGACCAATGGCACCGATAGCCCCTGTGACATAGTAAGGGCAAAGGCTATCGGCGCCATTTTGATTACTGGCAGCCAATGGCCCGAGTGCAGGAGATCGCTCCCAGACCCCTGCTGGACCACCAGGGGCTTTTGGCAAGTCTTGGGGGACCCTCCTGACCCCCACAAGACTTGCCAAAAGTCCAGCGGGGGTCCGGGAACGACCTCCTGCACTCGGACCGTCGGCTGCCAGTATTCAAAATGGTGCCGATAGCCTTTGCCCTTACTATGTCACAGGAGCTACCGGTGCCATTGGTCAGCCCCTGTCACATGGTAGGAGCACAAGATGGCACCGGTCATCCAGTGCTCCTACCATGTGACAGGGTCCGGCCAATGGCACGGATACCCTGTCACATGGTAAGGGCAAATGGCCATCGGCGCCATTTTGATTAGTGGCAGCCGACGGCCCAAGAGCGGTAGATCGCTCCAGGGACCCCCACTGGACCACCAGGTACCTGTACTTACAATATGTGTGTCAGAAATGAGGATGCTATACTAGATGCTTGAGATGAGGCAAAGGGATAAAGTAAAAAATAAAAATGTTGGAGGAAGTGACGTCATCCCTTGGGAATGGCTGCCTGAACGCTTAGCTCCGTGTAGCTGAGGCTAGCAACCGGAATATTTTGTGTGCAAATACCCCCAAACCACGTACAGTGCACAGGTATCGCTTAGGGAAGCGGATGGCCACCCGGCGCAAACCGATCGATCTCAGCGAATTCTCTTATGGCGGGGTGCTGCAAATCCGACGATGCAGGCCTCCGGGGAGGCGGGTGTCATGGCGTCCGTGCCGGAGGCGATGTGCGAGGATCAGCGGGATAATGTGGGAGGCGATATGCCGTCGCAACCGGAGTTAAAACAGTGGTTACACGATTTGAAGCAAGAAATCATTAAAGCATTTACCGCCGAACTGCAGAATGCAGTGGGTACTATTCGGGCTGAACTGGCAGAGATCGGCAAACGAGTGCACGTGGTAGAGCAAACCACAGATGAGCATGCCGCGGCACTGATACGGCATGGCAAAGAGATAGAAGCCTTGAAACAAGCTAATGCCGATTTAGCTAATAAAATGGAAGATATAGAAAATCGAAATAGACGAAACAATATCCGGATCCGAGGGGTCCCTGAGGAGGAGGGGTCCACAGACTATGCTAGTGTGGTTCAGGCCATATGCAAGGCTATCCTAAGCTCCGAGGCCCCACAGCCCTACTCTCAAACTATTGTCGTGGATCGGGCGCACAGGGCGCTGGGGAGGCCTATCAACAATCGGCCGCGGGATATTATTGCCTGCCTACACAGCTTCCCGGTGAAAGAGCAGGTGATGAACAAAGCGAGGGCTATGGGAACTCTCATGTGGAAAGGATCAGCGCTTCAACTTTTCAATGATTTATCGGCAGTAACTCTGCAGAAGCGCAAGGCCATGAAACATATCACTGACTCCTTGCGCTCAGAAAATGTGCGGTATAGATGGCTGTACCCCTTTGGAATTTTATTTAACATCAGTGGCCACTCTTGCTCAGCCAAAACGTCGGCGGAGGCTGAAAAGTTCCTGCTGCAGCACAGAATAGCGGTTAAATCACAGCCGGAGCAGGGCCCTTCTGGAGGAAGCGTGGCAGCGCCCAGGTGGCAGAGAATTGGAAAGGGTGGTAAGCGACTCAGGAGGCAAGAGGACCGAATCTCGCCAGCAGACTCAGCCGTAGCATGAAGGGGTCTCCATCAGAGGGTCCACTTGGCCTGTTGCACGATTTGGGCAGAAGCCTTTTAATATGACTTTCACTGGACTATCATCACATTCTCTGGATGGTCTGGTGGGAGGAGAACCTATGTGAATAGGGCATGAGCCTTGCATGTTGTAGGGGTAGATTTAGCTTTTCTGTTGAAGTAATGTTGGCACTGGGGGGGAACATAGAAATATGCGAGATTTAAGAAAATTCCTTGATGATTTAACTATCGCAGGCTACATGGGATGATGACATTCCTCCGTTGGTACCAGGGTGAGGATGGGTACCTCACTGCATAATATTGGGGACGGGGGGAGGAGGGAGGGGATGTTTGTGTGTTGGGGATGTGGGTGACTGGATGGATGGGGTGTTTTTGTACTTGGGCATATGGGTGTGTGGCATGGTGGGATTGCTTAATGGCGGACGGGCGTACCTTTATTCTAAATGGCTGACCTGCAAATTGTATCTTTGAATGTTAAAGGGCTTAACCATCCTCGGAAACGCCAATTGATGTTCAATGATGCTAAGGCCCAGAAGGCATCAATTTACTTTATACAGGAAACACACTTGTTAAAGAAAGATGAAAAGCTAGTTCGAAATCGGGCTTACCCGTAGATTTACTTTGCTTCTAATCGCGAAGAGAAGAAAAAAGTGGGGTGGGCATCATGTTTGCTAAGGACCTAAGGGTGGAGGTACTTGAGAGTAGGACGGACAGCAGGGGCCGCTTCATAGCCTTGGTGGTAAAGATAGAGGGGGTTCTGGTCACATTACTCAATATTTATGCGCCTAATAGCAACCAGGGAGAGTATTTCACCCAGCTGGAACAGTCTCTTAGTGATTTTATACAGGGACCTCTCTTAATGGGCGGGGACTTCAATACCCTGCTGAATCCTCAATTGGATCATAGTACTCAGTCTGGTGGGGGCGGAAAAGGCCACCGGGAACGTTTGAAACTTCTGATGGATAATTGGGGCCTGCATGACATTTGGCGTCTCAAACATCCTAGAAGCAGGGGCTTTTCATTTTATTCCAGGGTGCATGACATATACTCCCGTATTTATTTATTTATTTTATTTTTTTGGGGTTTTTTATATACCGAAGTATAGCGTTTTGCCTTCACTCCGGTTTACAGGATAACAACGTAATACATACAAATATCTTATAACTATCTTTAACATTCAAAGAGTAGAACCTTATTTAACATATTAAATGGGAAAATTATATACAGGAGATAATCTATACGAAGATATAATATATGATATTCATTAGCTATTATGTGGAACAAATAGCAATCTGAGCAGGGGAGGGATAATGTATGAAATGGGTCTGGGAAGGAGCTCGGGGTATGTTAGGTGGTTTCAGGTATAGACTTGATAAGGTTGCATGAGGAACGAGGGCGATAGTGTTTAATAGAGGGGATCGTCGAAGGAATGGGAGCGTCAATGTGTAATGGTTCGAAAGGGGGTGGATTTCTTAACCCACGCCATCTCTAAAAGTTTGGCTGAATAACCATGTTTTTAGTATTGATATGTGGCTGGGGAGCAAGGAATGGTACGAGGGTTGTGGGGACTCGTGGTTTGGCCCCATTACGTGGTCGGACCATGCCCCTCTGTGTGGTTCTTTTGGGCTCAGAGCGGCGGAGCATGGTGTCAAATACTGGCGCTTGAATAATACGTTATTAGCTGACTCACAGATATGTGATTCCATTCGGGCTGAAATTAAGGAATATTTTGACATCAATGATAATGGGTCTGTTACATCGCATGTGCTCTGGGACTGTTTTAAAGCAGTCATACGGGGGAAACTGATTGCTCGGGCATCGGCACTGAAAAAAGAGACAAATTTAACTAGATCAGAACTAAATAGGGAGATTAGTAGGCTAGAGGAGCAACATCAACAGACGGGAGCTGGGAGACTCCTTAAGGAGCTTGATAAGAAACGAAATGAGCTCCGAACTATTCTTGATCATGATATTTTGGATAAGCTTGATAAAACTAGGGGCACGCATTTTGTGGAGGGAAATAAACCGGGTAAGCTTCTGGCGAGACAGTTACGCCAGCAGATATCGCAGAGTACTATACTAAAAATAAAAGATATATCGGGCCAGTATATAGTGGATAATAAGCTAATTAGAGAGTTTTTTGTGTAATTTTATAGAGAATTATATACTGATGACCATCTCATATCGAATGACGATATTGGACTTTATTTGCAGGGAGTGCAGTTGCCCTCCCTCACTGCTGAACAATCTGCAGTGTTGGACGGACCTATTACTGCAGGAGAGATATTTCAAGCCATCCATACCCTCAAACCTCATAAGGCACCAGGATTGGATGGGTTCACGGGCCTTTTCTATAAAAAATTCCACGCTTGCAGAAGGTTTACAATGACCTGTTACTTACCTCTAAGCTGCCCACATCGATGGATATAGCTGGTATTACTATTCTTCCCAAGCCGGGTAAGGATAAAACACTGTGCGGTTCGTATAGACCCATATCCCTCCTCAATTTAGATTTAAAGATTTTGGCGAAAATACTAGCTAGTAGGCTTACACGAGTATTGCCGATGTTAATACATCTTGATCAATCTGGGTTTATACCTGGTAGACAAGCTGGGGATAATATATGCAAAGTTATTAACTTGATGTGGGCTGCTAGACAACAACAGATTCCAATGGTGGTAATGGCAGTAGACACGGAGAAGGCGTTCGATAGGGTACATTGGGGGTTTTTGTTTCATGTGCTTCGAAAGGTAGGCCTGGGAGCTAATTTCTTGACATGGTTAACGGCCATGTATGCTTCCCCTAAAGCTTGCATAAAGGTTAATGGCTCTTATTCTCACTCTTTTGACTTGGGCAGAGGTACGCTTCAGGGGTGCCCCCTGTCCCCACTACTGTTCGCTCTCTTTATGGAGCCCTTTGCAGCTACCATCCGGCAGTGTGGAGATGTACAGGGGATTAGGATAGGGGATGCCCAATATAAAATTTTGTTGTTTGCCGACGATATTCTTTTTACTATTGCGCATCCTCGCCACACACTGGCCATCCTGGTCCGCGAAATGGACAAATTTAGTACTGTATTAGGCTTTAAAGTTAATATGACTAAGACTGAAATATTAAATGTTTCCCTTACAACCGAGCAGTTGGAAGGGATCCGAGCACATTTTCCCTTTAAGTGGGCCTCTCAGAGTATCAAATACTTGGGTAACAATTTAGGGGCGGATTGGCGCCAGTTATTTAATTTAAATTATGTACCGTTGATGGCGCAAACATCTAGGGAGTTGGATATCTGGAGCCCTTACACACTTTCCTGGCTGGGAAGGGTGGCTGCTATAAAGATGACCATCTTGCCACGATGGTTATATTTATTTCAGACGCTCCCTATAGACCTACCGCCTAAATTTTTGAAAATCCTCCATACTAAGGTCTTTAGTTATGTTTGGCGCAGACGGCCTCCACGGATCGCCCGACTTGTTCTTTATCGCACCAAAATTGAGGGAGGGTTGGCATTACCTAATTTCTTAAAGTATTATCAGGCTGCCCAACTGCGCGTGATACCGGAATGGGCTGCAGATAAGTCCCTAAAACAATGGGCGGCTATTGAACAGGAGACAGGGGGAGGTGTCTCCTTGTATCACAGCGTATGGGGACTACCCCTGAAGGGCAGGGAGAAAGTAGTCGGCAATCCCTTCACTGAGGTTACCCTGCGAATATGGAAAAAGTGTCGACATATGTTAACGGGGCATGAATCTATATCCCCATTGTTGCCTATAGGGATATACCAAGCTAGAGGCTTTGTTGAGCAAATGAGTGGGTTATTTTCTCGATGGCGCAAATGGGGATTGTGGTGTTATGGACAATTGATACAGGACTCAAAAATTTGCTCCTTTGGGGATTTGCAACGCAAATATGGCTTGCCGGACAGTGAATACTATCACTATATTCAGCTGCAGCACTGTGTACGGGACGCAGCATTCCAGCCTAATATTGTGCGGGCGAAGACTGATTTTGAAACTATGTGTTCTTCCACCACTAATTCTAGAGGGACTATATCCAATATTTATGTCTGGTTGAACTGCACCTCTACGGTTACTCCGCGCCACCAGGAGGCCTGGACACAGGATCTGGGAATCAATTGGACGAAGCCACAATGGTCGAGATGTTACGTTAATCTCACCAAGTGCTCTATTTCTGCTAACATTGTAGAAACCAATTATAAGATAATGACTCGATGGTATCTCACTCCGTTAAAGCTACACAAATTATATCCAGAGCAAGACCCTAAATGTTGGCGGAACTGTAATCAAGATGGATCTTTTCTACACATTTGGTGGGAATGCCCTAGGGTAATACCTTACTGGAAATGGATAGCTGACGTGGTGCTTCAAATCCTGGATGTTGCAGTTCCCTTTCAGCCCCACATATACTTATTGTCCGCATATCCGACAGCGTGGAACTCGGCGAGCAGAAATTTAATTCATCAACTAATTTGCACTGCCCGTCAGGCTGTGGCAGCACATTGGCGTAAGGAACATCCACCCACTGCACAAGTGGTGATAAGGAGACTTTGGACCGTGCACTATTGGTATTACAGGAGAGCCCTTCAGATGGATAGGGTGGCTGCTCATATGAAAATATGGGAGCCATTCTTGAGGTGGTATTCACACTATTGATGTTTTCTTAGAAGTGCTTAGGATGGGACCACAGTAGCACTGCCCTATGTCATATGCCTAATGTATAGTATGCTATTGCCCCAATACATCAGCGGGATGGGAAGGGGGGGGAGGGGAGGGTATGGGGGGTTAACGGGTATAGAGAACTAAAGAGGAAACACTTTTGTATTAGGGGTGTGCATTCGGATTGACCGCATTAGTAAAACGCAACTCATATTTTTTTTTTACTTAAAAAATTGATTCGACATAAACGATCGGATTTCCCACATATCGAACATAGATATGTTCGATATGTGGGAAATCGCGATTGTTGAGCCAAAATAAAAATATAAACCCCCTCACCCTCCAGCTTGGGGGGGGGTCAGGAGGCCCCCCAAGCTGGCCAAAAGTTCTTTTTGGGCCGAACGAGCCGTCTGGCGCGAACGAGCCGGGAATCACGTGACGCCGCGTCACTCGACGTGCCACCGACGTCACATGCTTCTCGCCAAGGATTGCAGAAATGACGTCCTCACTCCTCGCTCGATCACCAGGGAGTTGTGGTAAGTCTGGGGGGGGGATTAAGGAGGGTGAGGGGGTTTAAAATTTTTATTGGCACATATGTACATATACCCAACTCATTGGATTTTTTTTATGTCCATATTGGCCGCAAGTGGGACCCCCTTTCGGACATAAAAAATATGAACATAAAATTTTGCTCTGCACATCCCTATTTTGTATGGTATTATTGTTATGTTCTTGATCGACAATGTTTGATAATGTTTCGTGTTGGCTGTTGGTATTTCTGTTATTGCCAATAAAAAACTTAAATTACAAAAAAAAAAATAAAAAATAAAAATGTTAGGAAAATGTTGAAAGTCACAGAGATTGTAGAAAAGATGAGGGAAAGAAGAATTGAAGCTGAAAGTTATGTTATGGGAAGGTACTAGAAATATATGTGGAGGGGAAAAGGCCCAGAGAAAGACCTAAGATGACATGTTCATCCTGTTCATAAGGATAATGATGACACAAGCAAGAGAATTACACCTGGCTGGATAGCATTGTGAAGGGTGGCTTGGACCACAGCCCCCCGCAGATGAGCGGGAAACATGCATTAGGAGAAGAAATCCATTGCACTTATCATGAAAAGCACAAGAAAAATTACATTATTTTTCTATTTAACTATTCTTGTTGGAAAATAAATGTTAATATGTTCATCAACATTAAAGCGATGACACTTTAACACTACAGCACTTTTGTAGGGATGGTGGGAGGAAGGACTTATTGCAGAGCAAATACCATCTGCAAAGCTCCACAGATTGCTCATCTATATCCATCAGATTTTGGCATCTATGTGCTTGTGAAACAGGACATTAACTCATGAGAGGCACAGTGCCACTCCAACAGATGGGAATCGGCGTAGGCATGATAGAAAATAAATCTTTTCTACTTATAAGGCTCTTTTGCCTAACTTAAGAAATCCACACCCTCACACAGCAAATGGTATAATCCAATGCACCCCTCTGGTTTCATGACCTGTCTTCTCTTCCAGTAGATGATATGCAAGGTTCCCTAATTACAAAGACTTCTCCAGACGACTGAGAGACAGAGCTAAAACCTGGAGGCACTGTGGAGATTCAACATCATCACATCGCTCCCTTCTTATGGAAGGACCCTCTTACTAGCTGGCAGCTGCAACCCTAAGCCACAAGGCTGGCACCAGAAGAGGCTGCCTGTATTCCAGTAAAACAGTCTTATCAGTACCTCGAGCCACACTTCCATGGGATCTATGAGTAGACTCCATTTGGGGAATGGCATCCCTGATCAGCTTTTATTCATTCTCCAGTGGAAGAGGAGTAACAAACTCTGGGCCAGATATTCAAACCTACGCATGGGTGTAGATTTGTGCGCGCAACCCGGCACGCACAAATCTACGCTCGATTTTCTAACATGCATGCGCAGCCACACGTATGTTATAAAACCCGGGGTTGGCGCACACAAGGGGTTGCACACTTGTGCACGTTGCATGCGCCGAGCCCTAGGGGAGCCCCGATGGCTTTCCCCGTTCCCTCCGAGGGAACGGGGAAATCTGCTCCCCCCACCTTCCCCTATCTAACCCGCCCCCCAGCCCTACCTAAATACCCCCCTACCTTTGTTTTCGAATTTATGCCTGCCTCTGAGCAGGTGTAACTTGTGTGAACCTCCGGCATGGCCGCTGTGCCAGAGGCCTCGTTCCCGCCCCCGGACCAGTGCTCCACCCATGCCCATGCCCCCTTCCCGCCCCCAGACCGGCACCCCACCTATGACCCTGCCCCTGCCCCACCCCTTTTTCAAAGCCCCGGGACATTCGCGCGTCGCTTAGCCTATGCAAAATAGGCTCGGCACGCGCAGGGACAAGTTTTCAGGGTTATGCGCGTAACCCTTTCAAAATCTGCCCCTCTGTGTTTTGACTTGGTGACTACTAGACACTGCTAGATGTAATCCGATGAGCAGTGCATCAATGGAATCTTTTCTGTTCTATTCTATTTCAGACGTTTCTGTGAAAGCAAAAAGATGTCCCCTGTTCCCCACTACCCACAACTTGTTGGAAGAGCTGCAGGGAGGTGAAAATGCCTGTTCAGTACTAATAGGCTTGATATTTAAATAGACTGTAAAATGTTATTGCTTTCATAAAAAAAGTTCCACTTCTTACATCGGAAAATAAAGGTAAGCTTTGGGAAGCACCAACCTAGTTTCTGGAGTGCATACGCATTTATAGTCAGGGTTCCCCATTGTCAAGGGTCCATTTCATCCTTCACACCACCCTCACTACCCTGTACCCTAGATTAAGGTGGGTTACATACATTTAGGGACCTTCGTTTTCAATTTTTATTTTATTTTGCTTGCGAATTTCAATGTTAGAACTGAAAAGAAATCAGTGGAAAAATGACTTTCCTACCAATTTTTTTTTCCTGTGTGTTATATCAAAGTCATTTTTCCACTAACATTTTATTATAACATTGAAATTCCCAGCCAAAATAAAATAAAAACTGAAAACAAAGTTCCCTACACACATTATAGAGAGGGCAATAATGAAAGCCATTGCCATGGGTAAAATGCTTTTTTAACTGTGAAACTGGGCAATTTGGTTATTGCTCATCTTCTCCACAGATAAAAGGAAATGCATATGTGGATATGCACAACTACACACATTGGGGCGGATTTTAAGAGCCCTGCTCGCGTAAATCCGCCCGGATTTACGCGAGCAGGGCCCTGCGCGCCGGTAAGCCTATTTTACATAGGCCTACCGGCGCGCGCAGACCCCGGGACTCGCGTACGTCCCGGGGTTTTCGGAGGGGGGCGTGTCGGGGGCGTGTCGGGGGGCGGGCCCGGTCGTCGCGGCGTTTCGGGGGCGTGTCGGGAGCATTTTGGGGGCGGGTACGGAGGCGTGGCTACGGCCCGGGGCGGTCCAGGGGCGTGGCCGCGCCCTCCGTACCCGCCCCCAGGTCGCGGCCCGGCGCGCAGGAGGCCCGCTGGCGCGCGGGGATTTACGTCTCCCTCCGGGAGGCGTAAATCCCCCGACAAAGGTAAGGGGGGGTTTAGACAGGGCCGGGCGGGTGGGTTAGGTAGGGGAAGGGAGGGGAAGGTGAGGGGAGGGCAAAGGAAAGTTCCCTCCGAGGCCGCTCCGATTTTGGAGCGGCCTTGGAGGGAACGGGTTAGGCAGCGCGGCTTGGCGCGCGCCGGCTATACAAAATCAATAGCCTTGCGCGCGCCGATCCAGGGATTTTAGTGGATACGCGCGGCTCCGCGCGTATCTACTAAAATCCAGCGTACTTTTGCTTGAGTCTGATGCGCAAGCAAAAGTAGGCTGATCGCGCTTCTTTTAAAATCTACCCCATTGTTTCGCCTAACAAAAAATACCCACAAAGAGAGCAGGTGCAACTTTGTGTTGGAACTTTTCCCTAGGCAATAATCAAAGCTAAACTACCTTCAGATAGTTTGATTATCTTCGCCTATATATGTAGCTTTATTCTTTGTGTTCATAACAGAAAGCTGTGAAATGGAGGCTCCCATTAATTTGAAATGGGATATTGTACTATATAGGGGGGTCACCATTAGGAGGCGCTGCAGGAGACCGAGCCTGGAGGTTAAAGGGGATTACTGGGAGAAGCTTGCAGAGCCTGATGTTAACACTAAACATTCCTGGGATACTAAACAGACTGCAGTCTCTGCTGGAAATCAATGGCTGATGCCCATAACATAAATCAATTGTATACTTTCCTCACTCCTCAGTAACTAAGAATCTTTTCCTTGCAAGGCAGTTTTCCCTTTGAATGTCCACAAAAACTGTCCACGCTGTAATAGAGATGTCCACACAAAAAAACCATTTTGTTTTGGATTTTTTTAAATTCAGATTTTGGTTCCTTTAATGTTTATTTCAGTTCAATTTGTTTGCAGAACAGAAATAAAAATTAAATTAATGCCTCCCAAAAATGCCCCCCCCCCCAAAAAAAACCTTTTTTGACTCTCTAGACCCTCCTGTCACTGCCTTAACTAAAATAAATGAAATAAATGAAATATTTGAAAAAAAGAAAAGTAAAAAAAAAGAAACATAGAAAAATCATTTTGAGAATAAAGACAGCGGCCATAAAAAGGTATAATCCAGAGTGGTTATTTCATATATATTGCTACCGCACATAACTACACATTAGGGAGTTCCCTATATATATGGTTAGTAGTTGATGATCTTTTAAGGTGGGAACTGAGGTTTGGTTGTTGGTAGTTAACACTGCTTCACTAAGCTATTTCTTCCCAAGCCTCCCTATTTCCCCCTTTTCCCCCACAAAAAGCTGGGGCCTCTTAGGTCCCTTTTACCTCCCCACCACAAATAAGCTGGGACTGGGGCCCTGTAGCCTCACTTACCCCCTTCTGGCCACCATATTGTTTTATGGCCATAAAGCAATACAGATGTAAAAGAAGCTTTATGGCTGTAAAACTTTGTTATGCCTGTCAGTCGCAGACGGCTGCGACCGCGAGTACTCACAGCTTGTTCTGCTTTCCTACCCTTCTCGGGCCTCCTCGCTGCCCGGGCCTCTCTGCATCGCCGCGTTCCGCGGGCCTCCTCGCGGAGGCATGGACGCCATTACGTCACAAATCCTGCCTTTGAAGCCACTTCAGCGGGAACCTCGGGGGCATCCCCTGTTGATGATGTAATTGGATTCCAGTATTTAAGCTCCTGCTTCGCCCCCAGCAAGCCGACTTGTCAACAAGTTCCGTATGAGTCCTACACCTGCTGCTCCTGCTTGTATCGTGGACCCTGTCTGGCACCCGCTCCTCGGGGGTCAGTGTGCGCTCTATGGGGACCTGTTCCCTAGCCTACCCCGCTCCTCGGGCTGGCCCCGCGCCTCTTGGGTTCCATCTGGCTTCCTGCTCTACCTCGGCTCTCCTTGGGAACTACTGCAGCTACTTCTGAGTTCTCAGCCGGCCTTCCTCACTCCTCGGGGTTGCGCCGTATCCTTCAAAGACTGTTCGCGCCTTCCTGCTCCTCGGGCCGCGCTCACCTACTCCAAGACCACCCTGAGCTTACCCGCTCCTTGGGGCTTGCTCCTTGTGATTCTACAATTGACAGCTGTCTCACTCCATGGGCCTGTTTCTCCATTACTCAGCCAACTACCCTCCGATCTCCAGGTACCTGTCTACGTGAGCTACTGGACTTGGGCTTGGGCTCTCTTCCCCTGGAGGTTCGCCTACACTCTCCCTCTACGCCCACTGTGCTGTGGCTCCGCCCCTCGGGCTGCACCACTGGAGAATATCCTGCTTGGCTGTTTGGGCGCCCATCATCCCATGATCTGCCTGGCGCCCTCTCACTTCAGTCTCTGTGAGTGCCATCTACAGACTGCTACCCTACGGGGGTCATCTCCTGGTCTCTGGGGCTCTCCCCTCGACTGTGCACAGAGCTTCCCCACACTCCAAAACCTCGCCTCATGATGGTGTGGACCTGTGGGGCTCCTCCCCATAGGCTGAACTCGCACCTCGGCCCAAGGGTCCACATACACACTAACCATAACTTCTTTTGTGGCCTTATTGCTGTATTACTTTATGGCCTCAAAGCAATATGATATCATCTGGCCCTGTGGCCGGTGCCATTTTTCAAAGGAAGCCAGCAGGCAGGAGTACCTGGAGATTGCTTCTGCCCATTTATTCATTGTAGACCCCATGGAAAGGGGCAGTGTGACTGGGAAGGCCCCTGCCCCAGCCTCAGCATATTTGTGGCATAGGGACGGATAGAGGGGCCAAGACAGGCCCGGGCCTTTTTGCAGGATGTATGGGGAAACAGAAGGGCCAAGGGAGATCCCAGATCAGTTAAGGCAGCGGTAGGTGAGCCTGGGGAGTTCCCCTCCTGTTTTTTAAATTTCTCATGCAAAAGACTGCAAATTGCCACTTTTGTAAACTTGCTTTATTTTTCTGTATAGACTGTAATTTTAGAACACCAAACCTGTATCAAGTGTTTTCTTGCATATTCACCATCCACCAACACTTTGGGCCTTGTCAGTTAAATCTCTCCTCCTTTTCAGAGATCCATGCTAGGGTTTACAGGACTAAGTCCTGGTACTGAATGTTCCTCCCAGCAGGCCATAGCACCAGGACAGGGGGAAGGGGCTACGCATTTTACACTGAAATGGAGGTAATCTTTTGAATGTAATTGGATGCATTTTTTTTCAGGTTAAATTTGTTTTCTGGAAACTACTCAAATGGCAGGTTGCTTTTTTATTTAAGTGTTGATAAGGGCAGGATTTTTGGGTGGCAAGGCTTAAATAGCTGTTCTTTTCCAAGCTGGTACACTTTTGGATAACAGGATCTACCTTACTAACGACTGGCTGGATTTGAAGGAATAGGAATTCAGTGCTAAGCTAGAAATTTTGAGCTTGCCAGATAAGAAAGTAGGAAGACTGGAATGAAACATTCATTAGTTTCTCTAGAAGCAGCCCCAGTGCGATTTGCCACTGCAGATTTCTGCAGCTTGGTTATCTTCCAGATGAAGTGATTAGCAGACTGAAGAACCATGTCCTGCAGCTTTGCACACGGCAGATGTATGAATCAATTTGAATCAAGTGTTTTTATCTTTCTGCTACTGTTTGTTAAGAATCGGAAGAGCTCCCTTACCCTAGTAGGAGTACTTAAGTATACCCAGCATAGCCAGCAGGAAAACTAAGGGGTTAGGACAATTAGGAACCAGAGGAAAAAAAAAATCACAGAAATATTTTTTTGTAAAATTTCTCCCACGCTAACTCACATTCAGCTTTCGGGCTCAGGGAGGTGATTTCAAAAGCTTGCACTCACTTTTTTCTCTCTTACTAGGTCCCAGGGAATGAATTCTCTGGCCCTTCACTCCCCATCTCTCTGCTTCTGGGACTCTGGGGAGGACATTCTCTGCACCGCACTGTCCGTGTGACAGACAAATCTGCCTGCACCATGCAGGGGCCATTTTAACAGCTTCCTAAAGTACTTTTTTTTTTTTTAAGAGTAATTTTCTCTTAGAAAATCTCATTTTGCAATTGCACTTTTTATTCTGTCTAAAGAATCTTATCACCCTACATACATCTCAACCAGAAATAGAGAAAGTTCACATTAATATATGGGAACCTACAATAAATCACACACAAGTTTATTGTTGTAAACTGCCCTGCCAGGGGAAGCCTCTTCCGCTACGATGTCTGTGTGGGCCGAGGGCATGAAAGGCAGAGACTTACGATGGAGCTGGCAGGGGACACTCTCAGAAGCCCTCTCACCAATTAAGTACTGCAAGTAAGGGGACTGCACCCCCATCTAATATCATCTCCCACAGGTAGGGAGGGAGAGCAGGGGTAAATGAGGGAAAGGGGGAGGGGCACTGAATGACTGGATTTCTTCTGCTGTATAGAAAACAAGAGTTATTAGAAAAAACAGTAATAAATGCAAATGATCACACAATACTGAAAATTTCTTTTATACACAAGATGTTTTAATATGCACTAAAGTTGTAACTACTCCTGAGATGGCAGCATGTTCACTGTCCTCAATCAAGACTTTCTGTTCAGGATTAATATTCTGTAAGTATGAATTGTTTAAGGTGTTAAGTGTGAACCCAAAATGTGAACAGTAGGTTCACAAATGTCATGCTTTGTACTCACTGTGCTTTCCCAAGCCTTCCAGTTCCTGCTGACAGGCAGTAACCAAAAACGTAAGTATATTTAACTTAAAACTAAAGTTGTAAGTGTCTTATTATTCTTATTTGCTTTATTAAACAACCTGTTTTTCTTTTACTCGGGGATGTCTTGTAGGTTCTTTCTTTGTCTAAGTGTGTACTTTTTGTTGTTTGAACCTTGTTTTTTCCTGGGAGTTGCTCTACCTAGACTGTAGGCTGCGGTGCAAATATATTTAGCTCAAAGTCTTTGTAGCTTGGTCCTGCATAGGCTAAAAAAAAAGAATAAGCAATTTTTTCCCCTATTCTCAGTATGCGGAGAGAATAAGAAGATGCTTAGTGTCTTTTGCAGCAATTGCACCTACAGTCAGTCACGCTGTTGCATTCTCCCACTCTCTGTATCTGCAGCAGCTTCCCTCCCTGGCACAACAATTGTAAGGCAAGTGTAGCTTTGCTAATTCTCTGATATACCAGGTTGCTGCAGCCTTTACCACCAACTGGCTGTGGTAAAGCTCAATCTCATACAGTCTCAGAAATAAACTCTTAAATTATTCCTGAGGAACAACAATAGCGAGTGCTTTCTTTAAGGGACTCCCGCAGATAAACTTTGGATCATTCAACAGAATAAGTGGTATCAAATAATGTTCACTTTCAAATTCTTTCAGCAATAGAAATTGTACAGGCTTGTTCTTAATAAGCTGAGTTTGAATAAATGACTTTTTCTCACATACTCAGCATATTCAATAAACCAAATATACTTATTCTTTTAGAGTATCTTCTTCTTTAGGCACCTAAGCAGGTCCTGTGGAATAGCAGGAACAATGCTTATGCCTCTTTCCTGTTTTTCTCTCTCTGCTTTCTTTCTCTCTTTTCTCTGTTTTGCTACTTTCTTTTTCAGCTACTCTTCTTCAGCCTGCTTTCTTTAGCTGCTGCTGTGCTTCTGCACAAAGCACGTGTAGCCAGACCCCTTTATCTAACCTAGAGTACCCATCCTCTGCTGATGATGTCAGAGAAAATAGTGCCCAGGGGTCCCTGCTTACCATAGCCACTGGCTATTAGTCAGAAGCAATGGTAATTTTTGGCACTGTCTAGACCATTGAAATAACTTTAAATGCTAATTAAGTCAAAGTACTGTAGGAATTGGTGTGTTCCACTGGCTCCTTTACTGCCTTTTTTCACATAGAGAACACCTCCTGGGATTTCTAATTACTTGGCAAGCTGCCAAGCAGGGAAGTCACAGTGAAATCCTGAACTGGATTCTTGCCATCCAGCAGATTGGAGTCAGAATTTCCAAAAATGTAAACTTTAACATCCAACACTTTATTTTAATGGTCCCTGTGCCTCCTTTAAGTAGTTTTTCTGTTTTTAAACACTTATAATGCACTTTAAAGGAACTAGGGGGTGCTTTTAGCCCCTTCAAGCCACTCAGAACCTCCATCCAAAAGTGGTATACAGATAAACAACATCCCAACGCATGAATACATTTATTTCAGCTGATTTTGGGCTATACACTTTTAATATTGCGGCCACCATCTTGAATTTGGAGCTTTAAAAATTATGTGGTGGTCTCCTAAGGGTCCCCCCACCTAAATTTGGAGGTTTACTTTACTTATTTTTGTGTTTTTCATCTGTATTTAACTTTATTTTTAATCATGAAAAAGCCCACCCACCGTCCCCTCCAGGAAAGGAAGTGACATCATCAGCCCTCTTTCCTTCCCTTGCGGCATGTGGCCTGCACTTCCTCTCTGCAGCAGGGGATTTTCTTGAACCAGATGCTGGATCTAGCCTCCTGTATGCAGCTCCAGTTCACAGGGCTGCTGCTGCCAAAAATGAAAGTAAACAAGGCATTGACCCTCAATCTTTCTGCCTCTTACACACAGCTGATTTCTCTCTAAGTGCACTGGTTCTACAAACAGTTCAGCTGAGGGCATGGAAAACATACAAAAAAAACCCAGCATGCTGCCTTTAGCTGCCACTGCTTTCTGCAGCACAGCTTTCACAGCCTGAGCCACTGCTTTCATAGTCCAGCAGCCAGGTAACTTTTAATTTAATGTTCATTTTTTTATTTTTAACCCTCTGGTTACATTGTTTTTGTTTTTTAAATTGTCTTCCTTCTTGCTTTTCTTCTGGCCCTGTGCTGGATCTGTAACTCCAGTTACGGCCTGAGGAAAGGAACCCTGAATCTACGCTTGCTTTTCTTCTCTTGGTATGGCGAGGGTAGAAGATCTCCCAGCACTGCCCTGGTTCCCTCACTCTTTCAGTGGCCTTGAGCTCACTTTTTATCTCTTGTGGTGGGTGGGGACAGCACAAGTAGGTAATCTCCCAGATATTGACTCGCGTATGTGACATCACTGGGAGTGTTCAGCATGATCACCAAATGCAGCAAATGCCCTCAAAAGCTTACACTCTAGGGCCAATGCAAAACAGTGCGCTCAGTCAAGTGCACTGTTTATCCCGTAGTTGGATGCGTGATTTGGACACACGTCCACAGCCTCTTGTGCTATAAGGGGATTAGTGCATCCAAAACGCACGTCCAACCCCCCCCCCCCCCCCCCCCGATGAAAATAATTGCGCGCATCACATGCAAATGCATGTTGATGAAACTATTAGTTATTCACCTCCGATCTAAAAAAAAAATGTGCGCTTGACCTGCACGTTCAGAAATTAACATCTGCGCAGCCCAAAAAGTTGGGCTGTGCAGAAAAAAAGTGCCGGCAGTAGGGTTAGGAAAATGGATGCTCAATTAACGAGCGTCCATTTTCCTAAGCCGCTGACAGCCACCTCTCCTGCACATTTGTCCCTAGTGCCTCCTTGGCAGCGTGACTCTCATTTAAATATTGCATCACGCACCCAGGAGAGGTGGCTGGGCGTGCATTAGGAAAATGGGCACCCAGCGCTAAGCGCCCGCTTTCCGCACTCATTTATTGCATCTGCCCTTAAATGCAATAAGAAAGGCAATATTCCTAAGACAGTAGGAAAAAATGAAACTCGCTTATAATAATATTGTTAAGGTAAGCGGGGTACAATAAAAAAAATAAAAACATCAATAAAAAACAGATAACATATTATACAAACAATAAACAAATATTCATATAATCTCAATCATAAAAACTATGCCATGATAAAAACCTGTTACATAAAAGCCTCTTGAAATAAGTTTTGATTTCTTTCTAAATAATTTTATATCTGAGATTACTTCAGATTTCTTTTTTTTTTTTTTTTTAAATTTTTTATTTATACTGCTTTTTGATTTTACAAAAAGGAAATAATTTAGACAGTATACAATTAATTAATTTAACAATACTCATTACATGTTGAAAGTTTATACTGTCCATTACCTATTGTGACAGGACTAAAGAAATAAGGATACTCCAGGTAAGGATAAAGTACTTTGAGCAAATATTTAGGAAAACAGTATAATAAACTTATACAATTGAAAAGAGAGACAATATTCCTAGTATTTACGTTACTTTCTGCCTCGTCCTTGCTAATACTCAAGGGGAATGAGAATATGAATCAAGGAAAGTACGTAATTGATTAACTTCAAAATACACATACTTCTGCCCGCTTTTCCAAATTTCGCATCTACATGGGTATTTTATGGTCATCTTCCCTCCCTTACTTTCCACTTCAGCTCTAAGCTCTAGGAACTTTTTCCTTCTTATTTGGGTCATTCTGGAAAGGTCAGGATATACCCAAATCCTGCCTCCATGAAATTCTTCTAACCTGTGCCTCATAAATAATTTAAAGACTGCGTCTCTGTCACTTATAAATACAAAACTGACATGCAATGTTGTTTTAACCTCTATCTTAGTTTCCAAAGTGGTCTCTAATATTTCAGATAATTTAATATTTGTTCTGCTGCTTTGTTACTTTCTAGAGCCTTACCCTTAGTTTCTACATAGTAAATTTTTGCAATAGTAGGCATAACATTATCAGGCCACTTTAATATACCAGAAAGATACTCCTTAAACATATCTAATGGTGATGTTAAATTTAACTTAGGAAAGTTCAACATTCTTAAGTTTAGATATTTTTGATGATTTTCTATCATTTCCAGTCGTTTATTATGCAAAATTTCAGTTTTTGTAAACCTCTGATGACATGTTTCCAACGTAGTTATTCTCTTCTCCATTTCTCCTTTTGTTTTTTCAATCTTTAATATTGATGATTCTAAACTTTTTGATTGCAGGGTAGATTCCGATGTTTGTTTCATTAAATTAACTATGGCAGTTTCGAGAGATGTTATTGCAGACCATAATGATTCCATAGTGATCTCATTTGGTTTAGTTGGCAATATTTTAACTTCCTTGTCCATTTCTACTATCCCTTTATTAGCAAGGTTATCTCCACCTTCCTCTTTTTCTGGAGTTAGTACAAATGACTGTTCCATAGGATATTTTGGAGGAGAAGGGGTAGACGGGGCACCGGGGCTAAGAGATATTTCGGCCGGGAGAACAGATATTTGCTCTGTATCTGTATCTCCAATGGCCTCTGCTCCCGGTTGATGACTAGGAACTGTTGGGAAAAACGTCGGTATCTGTGTTTGAATTGGTTCGGGTAGAGGAGAGGATGTAATTGCCTCTCTTACCTTCGCCTTTCTTTTAGTATGAGGCATTATTAACTTAGGTAAATGTTTAATTGATATCGAGTATTCTCCCTACAGTTGTCTACTCTGTTTATTAACTCCTATCCTGGAGGGGTTGGGAGCAGCTAACCTTAAATAAATTATTTACTCACAATTAGAAGAAACTTTCAAGTATGGATTCATCTATTTAAAAATTTCTTTTGCGACACGCGCCGGGACGGCGACAAGCGCCGAGGGTGTCCAGATTTTATATTGAACGCCGGTCCCCTTATGATGACGTCAGCACGCCTAACCGCGGGAGTCCAGGGGCGGGAAATCCTCTCCCTTTCTGCTCCACTCAGAGCTCGTCCGGTCGTCCAGCAAATTCCAAAAGGGTAAAGTTAGCTGCTCCTCCAGCGAGACGCCGAGGGTGTCCAGATTTTATATTGAACGCCGGTCCCCTTATGATGAAGTCAGCACGCCTAACCGCGGGAGTCCAGGGGCGGGAAATCCTCTCCCTTTCTGCTCCACTCAGAGCTCGTCCGGTCGTCCAGCAAATTCCAAAAGGGTAAAGTTAGCTGCTCCTCCAGCGAGACGCCGAGGGTGTCCAGATTTTATATTGAACGCCGGTCCCCTTATGATGACGTCAGCACGCCTAACCGCGGGAGTCCAGGGGCGGGAAATCCTCTCCCTTTCTGCTCCACTCAGAGCTCGTCCGGTCGTCCAGCAAATTCCAAAAGGGTAAAGTTAGCTGCTCCTCCAGCGAGACGCCGAGGGTGTCCAGATTTTATATTGAACGCCGGTCCCCTTATGATGACGTCAGCACGCCTAACCGCGGGAGTCCAGGGGCGGGAAATCCTCTCCCTTTCTGCTCCACTCAGAGCTCGTCCGGTCGTCCAGCAAATTCCAAAAGGGTAAAGTTAGCTGCTCCTCCGAGATTACTTCAGATTTCTAAAGGGATACTGTTCCACAAAGTAGGCCGAATGATTGAGAGCACTTGTTTCCGTGTGTCCTGCAGATGAGCTGCCTTAACAGCTGGAATCTCTAGTAAAAGGCTGTTAATTGATAGCAAGGATTTTCGGGTCTCTTTAGGGATCGGCTGGAAGATCACCACTGGTGATAAATATTTAGTTTCAAATTTTTATTACTATCGTGAAACTGAGCTCTCTCTCTCTCTTCCCACTTCTTCTCCATTGAATTGAAACCTGAGGGTCCTTGCTAACTATCAAAATAGTGATGTCTGGAGTACATTAGTGATACTATTTTCTCCTAAGGAAGCCATTGACATGGTGTGACAGATGTGCCTTTGTAGAGGGAGAAATTGGATTGACGTTTGCTGCTCAGAGGAGGACTAACAACAAATGGATCAATCTTGACCCCACTAAACATTTGGAATGCTTCCCTTTTCTGTAAAGGTGCTGTATTTTCTGTCAGCTTGCCTCATCTAGGATAAGGACACGAGAAAGGGCCCAGTAGAGATAGTCATAGATAGGCATTATATGGGCATTTTTAACTAATATGAACATATTTTTCCTTTGAATGATGAGTACTTTTAGGTGTTTTTAAGAAGGGTAATTTTCAAAAAGCCTTTTACCTAGCTAAATTGGTATTTACCTTCATAAATGACTTTTGAAAATTGTTTTCCCTGTGTCCAATTATGTTTTTTTACATAATTGTTTTTGGGGGGGATGGTAGTGGAGTTATCATAATTGTTGAGTTGAATTATCAAACTCTCAGCTGGGGGAGGGAGGGGGACATTGGCCCTGAAAGTTAATGGGGGTGGAGAGGCAGTGCACACGGCTCAAGGTTCTCCTAGGGCACCTAATACCCTGTCCCTGAGGCCGCTAGATTGACCAACCGGGTCAAAAAGATGATGGCAGCAAGCTTATTGTTAACCAGGTTACTGCCATTTATTTATTTATTTATTTATTGTTTTTGTTATACCGAGTTTCATGATAGGCATCACATCAACCCGGTTTACAAATAACAAGGAGTGTAAAGCATAACGTAACGTAAAAAACAATATTTTCAATAAGAACCTTGAACTTTAAATACAGTGAATCAGAAAAAGGGAGAGGGAAAGTTACAAAAAACAAGGAAAATAAACTTGGGATGGAAGGGGAGAAATTGAACAGCACAATATTTACATTTCAGCCTATTGATACATTAGAATAGCAAGTGAAAAATGAAACGGTACATAGGTAATCAAATGAATAAATATGACAGTTGTGAATGGTAATAGTATGATAAATATTCAGCAGGAATTAGTGAGAGAGGGTTTGAGGTTGGTTGATTCGTGTTTACATTCCATTATTGCATACGAGTTAGTGCTAGTGAGAGGAGGTTTTATTCAAGGCTTGGAAATGCTTTTTTGAAAAGCCAAGTTTTTAGTCTTTTCCTAAATGTTAAAGAGCATGGCTCTTGTCTCAAATCAGGTGGGATCGAGTTCCAGAGAGCTGGACCTGCTGATGAGAAGGCTCTGAGACTCAAGGATTTATGTTGGTAGGTTTTGGCCTTTGGAATTTGGAGTGACTCTTTGTAGTGTTCCCTGATAGGCCTGGCGGAGGTGAATTTTTTAAGTGGTATTTGTAGGTCAAGTTGCGTGTGTTGGTTGATAGTTTTGTATATGATGTTAATGGTTTTGTACATGATTCTATAGTGGATCGGAAGCCAATGGAGGTTTTTGAGAATAGGTGAAATGTGGTCAATTTTCCTGGAATTTGTAAGGACTCTGGCTGCAGAGTTCTGAACCATTTGTAAAGGTTTGGTGTAAGAAGCTGGGAGGCCTAATAGTAATGAGTTGCAATAATCTAGTTTGGAAAAGATTATTGCTTGCAAGATTGTTCTGAAGTCCTGAGTGTGAAACAGCGGTTTTATTCTTTTCAGGATATGTAATTTGTAGAAGCAATCTTTGGTGGTTTGGTTAATGAATGTTTTGAGGTTGAGACGATTGTCTAGGATGGCTCCTAAGTCTCTTACGTGGGTTGTTTGAAGGAGTGTGGGTGGTTTAGGAAGTGTGTTATTGTTTTCCGGTGATATGAGCAGGAATTCTGTTTTCGAAGCATTGAGTACAAGGTTTAGACTGTTGAGGAGAAGTTTAATTTCTAATAGGCAACTGTCCCAGTATTCCATTGTTTTTGAGATTGATTCTTTTATAGGGATTACGATCTGTACGTCGTCTGCAAAAAGGAAATGTTTCAGGCTTAATTTTGTTAGTAGTTGGCAGAGTGGTAGCAGGTAGACATTGAAAAGGGTGGGTGAAAGTGATGATCCTTGCGGCACTCCTCTATTAGAAGGGTGGTATTGGGATTCTTTATTATGAATTTTGACTCTGTATCCTCTGTTTTCTAGAAATGTTTTGAACCAGTTTAGTGTGGCACCTGTTAAACCAATGTTTGCCAGCTGTTTTAGAAGAAGGGCGTGGTTGACGGTGTCAAAGGCCGCCGAGAAGTCAAGGAGGATTAGAAAATATGCTTGGCCTTTATCAATACCAGAGAGTAGGTAGTCCATGAGTGAAATTAGTAGCGTTTCGGTGCTTGCGGCTTTGCGAAAACCATATTGGTTTGGGGACAGAATACTGTGGTCCTCTAGGTAGTTGGATAGTTGGGTGTTTACCAGTTTTTCCATGATTTTAGCTATAAATGGTAGGTTGGAAATAGGGCGGAAGTTGTTGGGATCACATGCATTTAGATTTGGTTTTTTTAGCAGTGGCTTGATTGAGGCAGTTTTTAGGTCATCTGGGTAGATGCCATGTGATAAGGAGCAGTTTATAATATCTGCTAGGGTTTTTGCTATTGTGTCCGGGATAAGAAGAAGCATTTTGGTAGGGATTTGATCAAATGGGTGTGATGACGGTTTTATTCTTTTTAATACATTTTGTATCTCTGTGATTGTGATGGGTTCAAAGGCATTAAGCTGGATGTCTTTATTTTGGGGAAGATATGTGTTATCTGGAGACGTAGTGTTTGGAATCAGCTGATTAAGGAGATCCAATATTTTTTTGTTAAAATGAAGAGCCAATTCGTCTGCTTTAGTCTGGGCTTGTTCGGGTGGTATATCTGGAGTGATAGGTTTAGTGAGGCTGGAAACGAAGGCGAATAGAGCTTTTGAGTCAAAGCTGAGATGATGAACCTTTCGTGCAATTAGGTGCAAATAAGTCTGATCTTAATTAACCGAGCCACTGTTATTTAACAACTAACTTGGCACCACAGGTACCCATTGAAATATAATGACCCAAGCTGAATGCCATCACTTGGACAATCATTTGCACAAATGTTAAATGACATTGCCACACGTGCAATATGAACAGTTTAGAATGGGAGCACTCTTAGTAAGGAATGACTCATTACTCATTTATTTTTTTACTGTAAATAAGAACATTCAGATTATCCAATCATCTTTCACACTTCATCCTCTAACATACTTTCAAACAACATCCATGCAATATAAAGAAAAACAATCTATATTTGATGGGCGCAATATGGTCAGATATTGTGCTTACATTTGCTCCCATTACTTTCTGCCAGAGTAAATTTGAATTCGGTGCTTTGTATCTAATCCTACTGTCCACATGTCTGGATGGGGGAAGATTTCCAGGGAGCTTCTTTGCAGTTAACATTGCTAAGGAAACCAGTCCCTGGGCATCTTGTGTGCTCAGCACATCCATCTCACTTTGTCTCCAGCCCTTAGACAGGGCACATAATGCAACATGGATTAAGAAAAGACGGAAAGTTTAAATTACCATCTATCACCTCTGTAGAACACTGCAATTTATCTACAGTCTATCTTTCTGAATAAGGTCTCAATGATCAAAGTTTGGGATTTTCAATCACTAATGAGACTTACAGAATTCTGGCTACTCAAAATGCCTTTTGTTCATTCAATTATCACTTACTTCTATTTCACATTCTGCTCCTTGAATATGCACAAAAGATAATGTAGTAAACAAGTGGATGTGAGGTTATTTCAAAACAGCAATTTGAATTTCTATAACATCTCATCCAAACAGAATCCCTAGATACTTTATAATCTTTGCCATCATAACCATAAAGCCACAGGTAGGGCTGATGGTTCAACAGTGCATTTCAAATACTGAAACTCCATGAACGTTTCCAAAATGGAGTAGGGTGACAAGGAGCAAAACTTATCATAGAGAAGGAAAATGACAGAGAATCAGTGACAGCCAAGAACCTTTTGTTTTTGTGGCTGATGGTCTGCACCAGTCACTTACCTTGAGAATAGTCAACATGCAATAAATATCACCAATCAGAATGTTTAATGATGGCTTTTGGTGACTTATTACTTCAAAGGTTTTCCTAGTACAAGTACGTAATAATCCTCCTGGCATTAATTATTCCATAGGAAACCAAACAGAAATTTCTTCACTGATTATTTTCAGTGTCAAGCAGGATACAATAATTCTATTTTCTATAATTAATGTATCCCTCTTAACATTCAAAATATTCAGTGAAGAAATATTTGTTTGCTTTCCTAGTGGATATCTCTTCACTACCCTAAGTTAACATATTAATTATTACATGCTGTTAAAGTTACGTGGAAAAAAGAAATACCATGCAAGGGGTAGATCAGTCAGTTATCAGGCATGAAACAGAGAATAAAATATTTGGGGGGGGGGGGGGGAATTAAAGGGAAAGACAGTTCTCTAACTTTGGAATTTCAACAATTTACTTTTTAGTAATGGAATATTCCTTCTTGCAGACAACTGTGCCCTGCTCCCCAATTTGGACATCTAAGCAAAAAGGAAAAATAATTTATCTCTAAGCCATACATGAATTAGAGAAAAATGTAGTTTTTGTTACATAATACATAGATCAATCCACTGCTGAAATGATTATATCTGACCATGCCATTAAAGAAAGAAGCAAGTGTCACTTACAAAGCTGCTAGAGCTTAGATTTGGGGTAGCCAACCAGTGTCTTGTGAACAGCATGAGGCTCTTTGGAGTACAAAGTGTGGCTCACAAGAGAGATGTGGGCCTTCCACCACCATCTCCCCTGCCTACTGCACGCTGTGATCCTCTCCTTTCTCAGCAGCCAGCTTTCCCCGTAATCAGCTATTGAGAAGGGAGAAAATTGTAGCATGCGGGAGCTGCCTATCTTCACATCTGTATCCCCCCCAAGCAATAACTGCCAGTGGATCCCATCCCATCCCACGGAGACAGTTGGTCCAGCAGGCCACTGCAGAATTTATCCTGTGGCAGCTAAAGAAGCCCAGGCGTTTGCAGAACCCATTCTGCAATGAATGAAGAAGAATCCCAGGCCGCCATGGAGACCATACTGTGGTGGCCTAAGATGAGGCCTGGTGGGGCCATTACAGAGCCCATCTTGTAGCAGCTGAAGACAAGGCACAGAAGAGAGTGTGTGTGTGTGTGTGTGAATGACAGAATGCCTGTGTATGTATGTGAGAGACAGTATTGTGTGTGAGAGATTGCGTGTGTGTGGGTGTGTATGTATGTGTGAGAAAGTTCCTGTGTGTAGGTGTGTGTGTGTATGTGTGTGTGAAGGCCTGCATCTTTGTGTGTGTGAGTGCCTTTGTGTGTCACTTCCTATGTGTGTGAGAGAGTTCCTGTGCCTGTATGTGCATGTGTGTGTGTGTGTGTGCATGAGCCTGTGTATGCATGTGAGTGTCTACATGTGTATGTGAGAGAGAGAGTCTGTGTGTGTGTGTGAGTACCAGTGCCTGTACCTGTGTGTGTTGGAATGTGAATGCCTATGTGTGTGAGTGAGTACCAGTTCCAGTGCCTGTGTGTGTGAGTGCCTCTGTGTATGTGTGAGATTGCCAGTGCCTATGTGATTGGCAGTCCCTGTGTGTGTAAGAGGGTATTTTTGTCTGTGTGCATGCGCCTGTGTATGTGCATGCATATATGTGTGTTTGTATATGTACGTGTGCCTGCATGTGTGTGTGAGTGCCTACGTGTGCATGCGTGAGATCCTGCATATATGTATGAGAGAGCCTGCAAGTGAGGAAGAGTGTGTACGTGTGTGTGAGAGCAGGAGAGTGTGTGTGTGAGAGGAAGAGAGCCTGTGTATGTGTGTATGAAAGGATGTGAGGAATGTGTGAGAGAATGAATATGTGTATGTGTTTGTGTGTGAGAGAGAGAAAGAGAGGATAAGGTTTATATGCCTCCCCTCTCCCAAATCCGTGACAATTTTAGGGTGACTGGAAATCAAAAGATTCCAGGTATGGAGAGTGGGAGATTTTGTTAATCCTTATTAGTTTTAATTTGTTGCAGTTTATAGTTTCGTTTTTGAACGTTTCAATTTCTACTTTATGGTCTTTTGTTTGTTCTTATTTGGTGAGGGTCTGTCTGCATGTGTGAGGCACAGGAGTGGCCATCCAGCTATGATAGGTCTTTAAGATCATGAGAGGTCTTGAACGAGTAGATGTGACTCGGTTATTTTCACTTTCGAATAATAGAAGGACTAGGGAGCATTCCATGAAGTTAGCAAGTAGCACATTTAAGACTAATCGGAGAAAATTCTTTTTCACTCAACGCACAATAAAGTTCTGGAATTTGTTGCCAGAGGATGTGGTTAGTGCAGTTAGTGTAGCTGGGTTCAAAAAAGGTTTGGATAAGTTCTTATGTTCTTATGTTTCTTATGTTCTTATGTTCTTATGATACCAGTGAATGTCCTGGACAGTGTGGGTGCCAAGAAGGGGTGGGAATCGGAAATGGAAGGGACTGCTCCAGGCTGTGCAAGGGCTGGCAGCATGCAAGAATTTTACATAATGAGGCAATTCTGGGGCAGGTGGCACTCACTGAGAGAATAACTGGCCCCGTGCGTGTGCATAGATGGGTGCGGAGAGATCTATTATAGTATTTTAGAACCTGTGCATATCTGATTCATGCAGATTAAAATATATGCATATGTCCACCCCCAACATATGCGCATATGATTTTTTATGCATGAATGTCAGCAATGCATTGAAAGCGCATACGTTTTCTACCTATTTATATATTTAACATACGGAAAAAATAGAACTTGTTCATGAACCTCACTGATTTATACGCAGACATAGATAAATTTGTAAACATGATTGAAATCACTCGTTTATCCAGAACTCTCACGCAACAATAGCAGACAACAGATTTATTCTTTGAAATTAACTATTAGCATTACATGTGCTTTTTATGTTTTTATTTTGTATGTTTTAATTTATTACGTGTGTTTTGATTTTGCATATATTTTATTTCATTGTCTATGATTATGATTGTTTTATCTTGTATGCTGCCTAGGACTTCAGTACAAGTAAATCATAAATACTAAATAAACATAAACATAACCAGACAGGTCTGATATCAACTGCACTACTCACTGTACTCAGTAAAGAATCCGGGACCATAAGTCAAAACATTGCCTTAGCACTTCCAAAGGTATCTCTAAGCCCTACTAGCTGTTAGATCAGGGGTTACCTTAAAAAATGGGAAACACAAGGAATAGGCACAAACACACACTGATCTTATTCAAATGCTGAAAAATGTTACGCATTTTAAGGTGGATTTTAAAAGCCCGATGCCTGCATTAATTAGGGGATGCATGAATATGTCAGGAGCACGTGCACAAAGTGTATTTTAATAGGCGCCAAGATGCACGCATATCTCCCGAAGCACACACATCTTGGAAGTTTTCAGAAAGGGGTGGGGTGTGGGCGTGGTCTGGGCGGGGCATGGGGTTTGGGGGTGTGAACCTGAGATGTGCGTGTAAATAATCAGGAATTTGCTCAAGGTGCCTTCCGTGGGGTGGGGGCATGGGCAGCTTTTTTTTCAGGGTCTGCAGCAACAGCCAAGCCTCGTGGGCCTCAAACATGTCGGGCTCAGCAGGAGCTCAGAGCTGATCCTTTCTCTCTCAGTGCAGGGACGGCAGCCATCTTAAGCAATCACATGTCTTGAGCACATGTCATGCAGCTCAGGCAAGGGCTGTGGGGGAGGGGGAGCTTCCTCCAACATTGCATCCAGTCCCTGCAACTCCTGATGAGAATGCAGCTCAGGATCAGGTTTTTTTACAGGAGGACCCTTTTTTTCCAGATCAGGATGTTGATTCAGTTTCCTTTTCTTTAGATTTTGTCCTCCTTATGCATAAAGCCTTCTTGGCTCCCAGGTCTCTGCAAGGTGGTGCATTGCCAGTCAGACCTACGCAGGGACTGCCCCCCAAGGTAGCCAAGCGTGCCGATGTCCCCGCGTCTCTAAGGGTTGCAAAGTTAAAAGGCACTGTGGTTTCAGAAGGGTCTGCCGCTCCGGACATACCGGGCAGTGTGGCTGCAGGTGCAGGAGCCTCTCCTCCCCCTCCCACAGGGGGCGGGGCATGGATGAGGAGCAAGGGAAACAGGCTTCTTTGGAGGGTTCGGTCTCCACAGTCTGTAGCAGTCTCATGCAGCGGGCATGCCTCAGGTGGCTTCAACAATTACTCAGCACCTGGGACCTCCTGTCTGCAGAGGCGGAACAGGCAGAAAGGCTGGAAGGCGCGATTGCTTATGGGGCTGATGCTCTCTATGATCTCCTCAGGGTGCAGGATCTCAAGAGGGACAACCGGGCCCTCAAAGTGCCACATTTCTGGATGGAAACCCTTCGGGCGGTGATAGCGGCGGTACATCCCAGAGAGTTCTTGGCCTCACTCAATCTGACAGAGGCCTACCTGCATATACCAATCCGCCCGAACATCAGAGGTTCCTCCGATTCCATATCTTGGGTCAGCACTTCCAGTTCAGGGCCCTGCCCTTCGGTCTTGCCACGGCACCACGCACGTTTACCAAGGTGATGGTGGTGATGGCAGCCCTCCGGAAGGATGGTCTCCTGGTCCACCCGTATTTGGATGATTGGTTAATCCAGGCCAAGTCGGAGACCCTATGTCGCTAGGCGGTGGACCGCATACTTGCTCTCTTCTCGTCCCTAGGTTGGATAGTCAACTTCTCCAAGAGCAATCTCCATCCGTCTCAGGTCTTGGAGTTCCTGGTGGCTCGCTTTGATATCCGCGTTGGCAAGGTCTCTCTCCCGGACTCGAGAGCTTCCAAGTTGATGGATCAGCTCCAGGGCTTCCTCTCCATGCCTCTCGCCACGGCATGGGATTATCTGCAGATCCTGGGGACCATGGCTTCCACGGACCTGGTCCCCTGGGCGTTTGCACATATGCGACCGTTTCAGAGAGCCTTGCTGGCTCGTTGGCAGCTGGTATCGGAGCAGTTTCAGATGCAGCTCCCGCTTTCAGACTCTACCATCAGCGAATTATAATGCTGGCTTTCTCTCAAGCACCTCCTCCTTGGAGCGGTTTGCCAGTCTCGGACTATGCAGGGGCACTGATCCCCAGCCCAGTCTCTTTGGCACATCAACCGTCTGGAGACCCAGACGGTTCGTCTAGCACTCAAGGACTTTCTCCCTCTACTTCGGCGACGGGCGGTCCGGGTGCTCTCAGACAATTCTACCACCGTAGCGTACATCAATCGCCAAGGGGGCACCAGAAGTCGACTGATGGCCCTCGAAGCAAGTCGCCTTCTCACGTGGGCGGAACGGCACCTGGACTGCCTCGCGGCCTTCCACATTGCGGGCAACGAGAACATTCAAGCCAACTTCTTAAGTCGTCAGCACTTGGACTCAGGTGAGTGGTAGCTGTCCGACGACGCCATGTCCCTCATTATAGACAGGTGGGGTTCCCTGCACCTGGACTTGATGGCAACTCTGAACATCTCCAATGCTCCCTGGTTCTTCAGCCGCTGGCAGGAACACTGCTTGGAAGGGGTGGATGCCCTGGCCCTTCCATGGCCGAGCGAAGTCCTGCTGTACGTGTTCCCTCTGTGGCTCCTCATAGGGAAAGTGCTCAGATGCATAGAGCTTCACAGAGGCCCGGTCATTCTCGTAGCTCTCGAGTGGCCCCGCAGACCGTGGTTCGTGGATCTAGTCAACCTGACGTCGGACGGTCCTCTTCACCTAGGCCATCTTCATCACCTTCTCAGTCAAGGTCCTGTATTTTTCAACCAGGCGGATCGCTTCTGTCTTGCGGCTTGGCTTTTGAACGTCGAAGGCTAAGGCAGCAGGGATATGCTGAGGACGTCATCTCCACTATTTTGCGGGCCCGCAAAACTTCTACTTCCCTTGCCTATGTCCGGTTCTGGAAGGTTTTCGAGCTGGCCCACGTGGAAGCGGGCGTTACGACGCATTCGGCCCCAGTCTCGCTCGTCCTCTTGTTCCTCCAGCGAGGTCTCTCAAAGGGTCTCTCCTTTGACTCACTCCGTGTTCAGGTGTCTGCCCTCAGTTCTCTTTTGGGAAGCCTCGACGGCCACGCGGTTGCGTCACACCCGGATATTGTCCGTTTCCTCAAAGGGGTCAAACACTTGAAGCCACCATTGCTTCCTACTTGTCCCTCATGGAGTTGGAACTTGGTCCTTCGGGCGCTCTGTCGGGCTCCCTTTGAGCCCCTTCGCCATTCCACTCTCAAGGATTTGATGCTCAAGACGGTATTTCTGGTTTCTATTTTCTCCGCCAGATGGGTGTCTGAGATCCAAGCGTTGTCTTGCCGCGAGCCTTTCTTACGTTTTTTGGATTCCGGGGTCTCTGTCAAGATGGTTCCATCATTCTTACCGAAGGTCGTGTCTTCTTTTCATGCAAATCAGTCGGTCGAGCTCCCCACGTTCTCTTCTGTGGACATTGCAAGTCCTGGTGGGGATGACCTATGCCGTCTGGATGTGAAACGCATTCTCATGCATTACCTGGAGGTAACTAATGACTTCGGAGTGTCGGATCGTCTCTTTGTCTTATGGAGTGGCCCCAACCGGGGCAACCAGGCCTCTAAGACTACGATATCTCACTGGCTGAAGGAAGCAATATCGTCGGCTTATATCTGTCAGGGACGCCCGGTCCCGGAGGGCCTCAAGGCCCATTCCTAGCGTTCTCTGGCGGCCTCCTGGGCGGAAAGTCAGTCGGTCTCCCCACAGGAGATATGCAGGGCAGCTACCTGGAAGTCTTTGCATACGTTTGCTCGACATTACCGCCTTGATGTTCCCATGCCAATGTTTGGTTCTTTTAGGCAGCAGGTACTTCAAGCGGGCCTGTCAAGGTCCCACCCTGTCTAGGGAAGCTTTGGTACATCCCATGGCCTGGACTGATCTGGGTACATACAGGGAAAGGAAAATTAGTTCTTACCTGTTAATTTTTGTTCCTGTAGTTCCACGGATCAGTCCAGACGCCCTTCCCTTTCTATCATCCTGTCCGCTCGAAGATCCTTATGCTATGTATTTCCTCATTGGAGGCACCAGAAGCATCCATGTGATGATGGTGGGCATTCATGCAAGAGTGTCCATGCACGGAGTTCATTCATTCATTTATTCCCTGTTGTTCCTTGTTCAATATTTTCAGAGTTCTCTTGTGGTTTGCTCGAGTTCTTCTGTTACTTGCTTGTTCCATGGTGTTTATCTTCTCTGCTTTGACAATGGTTATACTGAAGGGCTACAGGGTAGGCTCTGTCCTCATATAGGATACCCTTTCAGTTTTGGTCTGTCTCCACCTGCTGGAAAGGAGGCTCAACCCATGGTCTGGACTGATCCGTGGTACTACAGGAACGAAAATTAACAGGTAAGAACTAATTTTCCTATTTTACACATGTAAATGCAATTTATCCATGCAAATGGGCTTTTGAAAATCGCTACAGTATATGCCATTGAATTGTCAATAGATTTTTCCTATGTTAAGTGCACTTAACATGGGTAAATGGGTTTTGAAGATTGCTATGGTAATATGTTACATTTGCATGTGAAACTCCTTTGAAAATTCTTCTGAAAAAGTGCCATTGAATGCTTCCTGCTAAAGGGACATCTTCACTAAATTTTTGAAAGGAATGTAATCTGGCATCACTCTTGTCTCAACAGTTAAGTGTTCCACAAATGAGGAGCGACAAACTTACAGACCTGTTTCCTTATAGCCACCAGTCTGGTGGGATGGGGTAAATTCTGATAAGAAGATAAGAAGAAAATGCCATACTAGGTCAGACCAAGGGTCCATCAAGCCCAGCATCCTATTTCCAACAGTGGCAAATCCAGGTCATAAGAACCTGGCAAGTACCCAAAAACTAAGTCTATCCCATGCTACTGATAGCAGTGGCTATTTTTATTTATTGTTTTTATATACTGACATTTGATCTCAATTAAGATATCACACTGGTTTACATTCAGGTACTGCAGGTATTTCACTATCCCCAGAGAGCTTACAATCTAAGTTTTTGTACCTGAGGCACTGTAGGGTAAAGTGACTTGCCCAAGGTCACAAGGAGCATCAGCAGGGCTTGAACCTTGGTCTCCTGGTTCATAGTCCACTGCTCTAACCACTAGGCTATTCCTCTTCCCTATTTCTAAGTCATCTTAATTAATAGCAGGTAATGGACTTCTCCAAGAACTTATCCAAACCTTTTTTAAACCCAGCTACACTAACTGCACTAACCACATCCTCTGGCAACAAATTCCAAAGTTTAATTGTGTGTTGAGTGAAAAAGAATTTTCTCTGATTAGTTTTAAATGTGCCACATGCTAACTTCATGGAGTGCCCCCTAGTCCTATTATCCTAAAGAGTAAATAAACGATTCACATTTACCCATTTTAGACCTCTCATGATTTTAAACACCTCTATCATATCTAAGAGTACAAAGATAAAGGTATTACTTTCTAGTTTGTGCATTGTCCTTGAAATGATGATGAATTGAAAGGCATGCTATCATATCTATAGCTAAAAGAAAATAATAGAGCATTGTAAAAGTTGGTTTCTCTTTGTCTCATTCACAGCATTCTTTCCTGAACTCTCTATAGCAATAGAAAGAATTGTTTCTATGGTTACGTACTCCAGAGAACTAACTTAAACTTACTGTAATTACAAAAAATACCCCACATGGAGGTCATGTGATAATTTTCACAATACTTAACAACATTGGATAATGTGGAGGTCTCATACAAAATCCCATCAGCGCTAATGCCTAAAACCTAACAAAATAACTTAATCTTTCCTCAGAGAATACAAGCCTATCTGTAGTAGATTATGATCTGGTATTGTAGTGTGAGATTTTTCATTTTTAATGATTTATTGTGCCTATGCTTTATTATATTTCCCTGTCATTTGAGAAAATGGTTGACAAAATGACTCAGCACCAGGATACACTGATACTATTTTTATAGAAGTATTAGCACTATTTCTATCCACCTCTTAAAGTGTTGAAAGCTTATGTACTACAACATTGGCCGGATTTTAAATCCCCCCCATGCGTAAAATCCGGTCTTTACGCACCTGGCCAGGCGTTGCATGCTCCGAGCCTATTTTCAAAAAGGCAAGGCCAAGCGCGTAAAGGCCTGGTACATGCATACGTGCTGGCCTTCATGAGAGGTCTTGAATGAGTAGATGTGAATTGGTTATTTACACTTTCAAGTAATAGAAGGACTGAGGGGCATTCCATGAAGTTAGCAAGTAGCACATTTAAGACTAATCGGATAAAATTCTTTTTCACTCTATGCACAATAAAGCTCTGGAATTTGTTGCCAGAGGATGTGGTTAGTGCAGTTAGTGTAGCTGGGTTGAAAAAAGGTTTGGATAAGTTCTTGGAGGAGAAGTCCATTAACTGCTATTAATCAAGTTTACTTAGAGAATAGCCACTGCTATTAATTGCATCAGTAGCATGGGATCTTTTGGTGTTTGGGAAATTGCCAGGTTCTTGCGGCCTGGTTTGGCCTCTGTTGGAAACAGGATGCTGGGCTTGATGGACCCTTGGTCTGATGCAGCATGGCAATATGTTCTTTTTTTTTTTATTTATACTTTGAGATTTTCAACAAATGTTTTACATTTGCAAAAAATCAAGAAAATGACTTTAGTACATTGAAAAAGAAAAAAAAGGAAAATCTTAACAATGCTATCTGTACCTCAGCAATAAAGTCCCCAACAATGGGAGGATATACAAGAATATTAACCAAGTTAATAACAGGAAATAATATATTAATATTCATTCAGAGACTTCCTTTCTTTTCCTACAATTCTCACCCCTGCTCTTTATCATTCAAAAATACCTCAAGGTGGGTAGGTTCCAAAAAGATAAATTTATTTTTTTGAAGAACAACTAGACATTTGCATGGGAATTTTAAATAAAAAGATGCTCCTAAGGCCAGGACCCTTGCTTTTAATACCAAAAATTGTTTGCGACGTAACTGTGTGTTACGGGCAACGTCAGGAAACACCTGGACTTTTTGTCCACAAAAGCAAATATCTTTATTTCTAAAAAAATTTTGAAGTATTAAGCTCTTGTCCTGTTCTCTACAAAAAGATACTACTAAGGTAGCTCTGCAGGAAATGTCATCTATCGATGCCTCTAAAAAGGAAGTAAGATTTGGGGATTCCTGTTGCATAATATCTAGATCTTCTACTCCAGCTTGAGGTTGAATTTTTGATTTAGGAATATAATACAACTTTGAGATACCTTTTTCATCAAAATTTGAAATAGACAAAATTTCAGTTAAATATTTCCTAAGCAATTCAAATGCAGATAACAGTCTGGTCATCGGGAAATTAAGAAATCTTAAGTTTCTAGAGCGATTTTCATTCTCTAACATTTCTAACTGCCGATGAATTACTAAACTATCTTTAATAAAAGAATTACTAGCTGCTTGAAAAGTTACTGACTATTTATAACCTTAACGTTTTCTTCTAAAGTATTTAATCTACTCGTGTGCTGTTCTAACTTACTATTCATTTTTACAATATCTTCCTTAAATTGCGATGTAGAATTACTTAAGGTTTTCTTAACATCAATAAGTACCTTCCAAATATCACTTAAGGTTACATTTTGTGGATCTAGTAACTCCATATTCATATCGTCCTTTGACATAATTTCCTGAGCTGGTAATAGACCCTGCCCGACTTGTGTATCAACATTTTCTAAAGTCCCGGGCAAAACAGTATTAACTGTCCCCCCAGTCCCCTGTACCGTACATTGCTGATTAGGTCTCGATATCTCCGACACCTGGGGTGATTGTAGCGTGGCAGGACTCTCTGGTGAACCTGATGAGAAGGAAATCTCTGGTATAGAATGTCTCTCAAACTGACCTAGTCGCCTTAACACATGGGAGTCCATGGGACCTCTTGTTGATACTACTCCTGGTGAAGAAGTTGTAAACTTTGTCTTTCTTTTCCTGCCCATAAATTAGGGTAGGCTTAAGACAAGAAAAAAACTATAGAAGGGGCGCATCCCTTTGGCGCGCGGCTTCGGCAGCGCGCCGGCGGCTGCGCGCCGCTGCCCTTCCAGTTTTATCGGGAGTCCCGTCGCTGCTAGATTACGTCAGCAGGGTTGGCAAGAGGTTAGGTGTTTCTCAGCTCCCTAGGCCCCCTGGTCTCAATCAGGGTTCCCTTCGCTGTCCTTTTGCCTTCCTCTCTCCAGAGAGGTACGTCTCACCGAAACCTCCCGGCAATATGTTCTTATGTTCTTAGGTTCCGGGCCTGGAGGCGTGTTCTGGGCGGGGCGGGCGGGGCCACATTGATCGCTGTCCTGGAGCTTCATGCGTGCCAGCCAATTGTCAGCTCGCACAACTTACTTCAGGTTGGACCCTGAAGTAAGTTGGGGAAAAAAAACGAAAAAACCCCCCAAAAAGGCAGGACAGGGGTTGGGGAGGAGAGGAGAAGGGGAAGAGAGGCTAGGGTAGAGGGTAGGGAACTGGGGAAGGCTATGATGTGTCACTGCGCGAAACTAGTGAAAATCTACCCACCGTTGTGCGCGTGGATTACAAAATCCGACGCACATGTGCACCTGGCCTACCAATTTTATAACATGCGCGCGTGCACCTATTAAAATCCACCCCCATATTTTTAATTGGTCCTTTAAAAGGTATCACAATCTTCAAAACCCTAGTACCATCAGGTGATACCTAAGCCCTATGTTAGAGTGCTGGGAAAGAAAAGCACAACAGATCATCTAATATTGTACTCCCATCGTATCACAAAACATTTGTTGAACATATTAAGGGAGTAACTTGTATCCAGGGAGTTATTACCATTCTTCACCAATGACTGAACACTTTGCCATCGTCCCTAGAGTATAACTTGCTATGCCATTTACTGTATATCTATGTGCTCAGCACAGGAAAATGAACTCCAGGTTTTTTCCCCAGTTTCTAATTTCCACAGGTGTTAGAGATAGTTCTTCATCATTGTTTTGTGTGCTCATATATTTCTCTTGAATTCACAAGAAGTTTAATATGCAATTTCCATTTAGTCAACATAACAACTGGACTGGAAAAATACTATTAGTATATTCTACAACATAATTTATCAAAAAATACAACAAAGGTTGCAATTATAGCACCTGGAATATATAATCTACAACGTTCCAGTGTCCTGAAATATTTTGTCTATTTTATTTTCCAGTTGTAATAGTTTTATATTTGAACATTAAATTTACTATATTCTGCTAAGTATATAGGAAGGAATTATCTTACCAGATGTTAAGGCTGTGTTTCAAGCCAAGGAGAATAACATTTTAATCAACCTTATTGCAGGCAGAAATATCTTCCATGAGTGCAATCGATTTCCAAATAAAATTTGAAAGGAAAGCTCATATTAAGTATTGTATATCCTTAATCCTTCCCCATATCTGCTGAGGTGGCTATATCATTTAAAACTGAAGAGCCAAAATGGATCATTTCTTCCTCCACTGCTGATGAAGTATCGCTAGCTAAAATGAATAACTCATTTTTTTCCCTCTTAATGCATGTCCGACAGCTTTTCTTAAGATCTTGTGCAATGACATTAGTATATTCCTTGCTAAAATTGTGAATTTATCACTTGAATATGGGATATTGCCATCAACACTAAAACAAGACCTGTGCTAAAAAAAACCCCTTCATTGGATCATCACACTATTTTATCACTGCCATTTTTGGCTTAAATCCTTGAGATAATTGTCTTAAACCAGCTGAATGATTTCCTTGATGAATATGTGATTTTGGGCCATCATCAGTTTAGCCTTCATAGGTATGGAAACTTGTTGCTTTCTACTTTACATACCATTCAACAAGGGTTTGATTGTGGTATCAGGTTTATAATGGTTCTCCTTGATATATCTGCCACAGTCAACATGCTGAATCATCACATACTGCTGTCCCATTTAAATGGAATTGATATCGCTGATGCTGCATTGAGCTAGTTTAATTCATATTTGACTGGACAAGTACAGAAAGTGAGAACTGGTTCCTTGGTTTTTGTCCTATTACTGTATCACCTCTGATGTTCCTCAGGGGTCAGCACTTTCGGCTGCACTATTTTACATTTATATGTCCTCACTTTGAACACTGCTGGCTGGTCTTGGCATTAATTACAAGGTATATGCCAATGACATCCAATTTTTTTTTATACCTGTGTCCTCTTGGTTAACTTTTTCTCCTTTCATCTCAATCTGTATGTCAGCTATTAAATGTTGGCTACATGCAAGCCAACTTTAGATGTAAGTAAGACCAAGTAAATTATTTTGAGTTGCCCATCTCATGATATTCCATCCAGCATTAATTGTGAAGGCCTTACAGTTCCATTTCCTTTTCATGGGTACACAACCTTAGTGTTATTTTAGATACCCAGCTAACAATGTGTCCTAACATCAGGACTGACGTTAAAGCCACTTTTTTCAGACTGCGGATGCTTCACAGATTAAAACTGCTGCTGATCCCAGGGGATTTTTGCTTCAGGCTCTAATCATTAGATTATTTAAATTCTGTTTCTGCTGGCCTCCCTTTGTCATCTCTTCATGCTCTCCAGTTGGTACAGAATTCTTTAGCATGAATGTTGGCAAATACAAAGATGCAAGACCACATTAAGTCTGTCCTTTTCTTACTCCATTGACTACCTGTTCAATGACGGGTTAACTATAAAATTGCATCTCTTAGTATACCATCATGATTTAGTATAAAGTTAGAAATTTATAAAACTATGCGTGCCCTTAGGTCTACACAGTGTGGCATATTGGAAATACCTTCTCCCCACTCTGTCCACCTAATGGAGATACGGGTGAGAGCCTTTTCTGTTGCCAACTCCCTTTACTGGAATACATTGCCAGAGCAATTGTGCCTCATGAACTGTTCCAATACCTTTAAAAGAATTTAAAAAATGTATTTGTTCCATAGAGGAGTGAGGCAGGGGTGTCTTCTCTCTCCGCTTTTGTATTTACTCTCCATTGATCCCCTGCTAAGGAGGATTGCTGAAGACAAATCCATATCGGGCCTGGAAGTAGGAGGCACTTCCTTTAAAATTGCAGCATGTGCTGATGATGATGATTTAATTTTTCTTACCCACCCTAAAACATCGCCACTTCAAGTTTTGGATTATCAAGACCAGTTTGGCGCTTTTGCTGGGCTTAAAATTAACCAGGATAAGTTGGAGGCTTTAGATGTATCGGGGAACTTACGTCAAAATTGGGAGGGGGGCCTTTCCTTTAAGGTGGGTCAATTCTGAAATTCCCTGCATATCTATAGGGAGTTTGGATCCCTGTAGATATGCAAACCTTATATAGGGTTAATGTCCAGCCCCTCTTATGATCTATGCAAGCTAATTTACATCAATGGGTGAATTTACCACTCTCACTTACGGGTCGGGTTCACTTATTGAAAATGACTGAGATCCCCAAATGGCTCTACTTGTTGCAAATGTTCCCATTTAGCTCTCATGTAAAGATATTAGGGAGATTGAAGGATTTCTCAAACTTTTTAATGGCAGGGCTGGAAGGCTAGATTACCTTAAAATTCCTATAGTTGACACTGCTTCAGGGCAGGCTAAATTTACCAAATTTATAACATTATAACTTGGCCTGCATGCTTTGAATTCTCTGAGACCGGCTTCTTGGTTCCTCTTGTTTTTCACCAAATGACCATTTGTGGGCATGGTTGGGTTACTTTCTATAGACGAGCGTGGCATTCTTTATGTACTCTGATTGGCCAATCAAGAAGTCTCTCTGCCATTTGGACATTTGTGGGGTTGGAATCAGGGGTGTTTAGGCTCTGAAAATACAAAGGTCTTACCAGTATTCATCAATTGTTTAATGTTAGCACAGGGGTCCTTTGTAGTTTTCAGGAGTTACAATGCTCTTTTCAATTACCTCATAGGGACTTCTTTGCTTTTCTGCAAATTTGCCACTATATTTCATCCCTTCTTCTCAGAATCCTAGGTTAGGTTTCTATAGGCCATTGGATGCTATTATTCAAGGTGAGTTGGGGGATGAAATCCTCCTGTACCAAATTTTCAAAAGCCCTGGTTTTTTTGGCAGATTCTAGGGACTATCAGGAAGTTATAGTAAGGTGGTCCCGTTGGCCTGAAGTAAAACTGACAAATGCAGACCTTCACTATTGTTTTACTCATATACCAGAAATCTCAGAAAATTTTATTTTGCTTCATACACAATTCAAATTCCTATGGCAAATTTATATCTCACAAATACAGGCATTTCATTTTAAAGTGTCAGTCCCCAATCTGTGAGAAATGTGAAGCCGGAAGTAATGATTATATGCATAGCTTCTGGAATAGTTCTCAAACAAAAGGTTTCTGGTCTGCACTTGTCACTAGTTGTTCTACTACACTGGGTAGTCTTTTACCAATGGATTTGCATTTCTGGTTATTTGGTTTATATGACCATTCTTCTTCGAACTTTACTAAACCTCAGATTCTGTTCCTGGACAGGGCTGGAATCATAGCTAAAAAGGTAATCCTAGCCCAATGGATAGGCAGGACCCTTCTCCCCCCCACCCCCCTTCTTTACCTTCCTGGGGGAGAGGGGCAGGATGTTAAAGTTATTTACTTTTGAACAATTATCTGTTAAAGCTTACTCTGGGAAAAAACCAGAAACCTTTTACAAAACTCTAGCTCCCTTTTCTAGATGCTGTCTCCTCGGTGACTAATAATGTAGTTTTAAGCTTTTAAGATAGATTTGAAGACCCATGAGTCATTGTAAACTCCCATGTTTCCCTGTGAGCCAGATGGTCCATTGATTCTTTATTTAATTCTGCACTTCCTGCCATCCCCTGTTCTTTCCTTTCTCAGAGGGACAATATTAAGGGGAGGTTGGATGAGGGGAGGGAAGGTCTCCCGCTACATGCTAGTTTATGTTATTTTGTACAATGATGTTTCTCAATGTTTCTTGTTAATGATTTCTTCTGTTGTTATACATGATGAAAACCTCAATAAAATTTACAAAACAAAAAAAAACAAACTTATTTGTTTGAGTTGTGCCAAATGTGATAACCTATTAGCAATTGACCAGCCAGGCTATTTTATTTATATTAGACAACATTTTTTAAGGCTTAGCTTGTGTTAAAATCGTCGGCTCAGTGTGCTGCAGCAGTCAAAAAAGCAAACAGAATGTTGGGAATTATTAGGAAGGGAATGGTTCATAGAACGGAAAATGTAATAATGCCTCTGTATCGCTCCATGGTGAGACTGCACCTTGAATACTGTCTACAATTCTGGTCGCCGCATCTCAAAAAAGATATAGTTGCGATGGAGAAGGTACAGAGAAGGGCAACCAAAATGATAAAGGGGATGGAACAGCTCCCCTATGAGGAAAGGCTGAAGAGGTTAGGGCTGTTCAGCTTGGAGAAGAGACGGCTGAGGGGGGATATCATAGAGGTCTTTAAGATCATGAGAGGTCTTGAATGAGTAGATGTGACTCGGTTATTTACACTTTCAAATAATAGAAGGACTAGGGGGCATTCCATGAAGTTAGCAAGTAGCACATTTAAGACTAATCGGAGAAAATTCTTTTTTATTCAACGCATAATAAAGCTCTGCAATTTGTTGCCAGAGGATGTGGTTAGTGCAGTTAGTGTAGCTGGGTTCAAAAAAGGCTTGGATAAGTTCTTGGAGGAGAAGTCCATTAATGGTTATTAATCAAGTTTACTTAGGGAATAGCCACTGCTGTTAATTGCATCGGTAGCATGGGATCTTCTTGGTGTTCTTGTGGCCTGGTTTGGCCTCTGTTGGAAACAGGATGCTGGGCTTGATGGACCCTTGTTCTGACCCAGCATGGCAAGTTCTTATGGCAAGTTCTTATCCTTCAGGAGACTATAGGAAATCTGGTGGATACCTCTTTAGCAACAGCTATTATAATTATTTTTGGAGTTTTTGTTTTTCTGAAATGATGCATTTATCTGAAATTTTGCATTATGGCTTGTGCCATTAGCAGTGAGAGATTTTTGTGATTTGACAAGAGTCTGTTACTTTGTTTTCATGTTACAATTTAATGTTGAAATGACAGGAGTTGTATGGCATCTTATAGACCAGCAATTTTCAACCGGTGTGTCGCCAAGCACCAGCAGGTGTGTTGCGGCTCCCGGTGTTCCACTGCCCCACTTGTGCTTCCTTTCTCCCCAGGGGTGGGTCCAAAGATCGGCACGCCGCTGCCGGAGGTCAGGCCAGTTATCCATTCCAAACATCATCTCAAAGCCTATTGCAGATATCATTAACTGCTCCCTAACACAAGGACAGGTTCCAGACCAACTAAAACTCGCAATTCTTAAACCCCTACTAAAAAAATCCAACCTTTCTCCCACAGACCCAGCGAATTTCTGTCCCATAGCGAACTTGCCTCTGATTGCCAAAATAATGGAAAAAATAGTAAACAACTCTCCAAATACCTGGAGGACAACAAGATTCTCTTCCCATTCCAGTTTGGATTCCGCAAAACTCTAAACACCGAATCCCTTCTAACCTCACTCTCGGACACTATCCTTCTAAACCTTGAAAAAAAACAACCTTATCTACTAGTGCTCCTAGATCTATCTGCGACTTTTGATACTGTCAACCATACCATCCCTTTAGAGCAGCTGTCAGACATAGGCATCAAGGGAGTTGCAATCAGCTGGTTCAAATCTTTCCTTGACAATAGATTCTTCAAGGTTAGGATAAACAATAAGGAATCAAACCCAATCAGATCCAACTTCGGAGTTCCCCAGGGATCCGCACTCTCACCCACCCTCTTCAACATCTACCTTCTCCCACGCTGCCATTTACTTACCAACTTAAAACTAACACACTACCTCTACGCAGACGATTTCAGATTCTTCTCCCAATCACAGAATCGCTCCAAATAACATGGTCCCACTGGAATATTTGCAAGCAATCAACGACCTTCTCACCAGATTAAACCTGGTCCTCAATACCAATAAGACGGAGATTCTTCTCATAACACCGGACGAAAACAATGTCCTCCTCAACTCCCCAGGCTCTACTCAATTCTCTAAAACATCAATTAATCACTCACATTCAGTCAGAGATTTAGGGGTTCTGCTAGACAATCAGTTTAATCTCAAAATATTTGTGCAAAACATCACTAAAGAATGCTTCTTCAAATTGCAAGTTCTGAAAAAACTGAAACCACTTCTTCACTTCCAAGACTTTTGCCTCGTGTTGCAATCCATCATCCTATCCAAAATTGATTATTGCAACTCCCTCCTTCTTGGTCTCCCTGCGATCACCATCAAACCGCTGCAGATGGTTCAGAATGCCGCCGCAAGGATTCTCACCAACTCAAACAAAAGAGATCATATCACTCCCATACTCTACTCACTTCATTGGTTACCCATCAAATTCAGGATCTCTTTCAAAGTTCTCATGATGATCCACAAGGACATCCACAACATCTCCCCCCTCAAGCTAAGCACCCATCTTCACCCACACTCTTCTGAAAGACCTGTCAGAAGAGCATACAAAGGCTCACTTTATGCGCCTCCTGCTAAAACTTCCTTAAGAAAGCAAGCCTTATCGACAGCAGGTCCCACCCTCTGGAACACGCTTCCCCCAGATCTCCGGCAGAACTCTGCCCGCAGACTTTCAAGAAAAAACTTAAAACTTGGCTCTTCAGTCAAGCTTTTCCAGAGACTTAAGCATTCAATGAAGCCTCTCCTTGGACTTGGACAGTGACTCCCCAGACAAGAGTCCACCGCACTCACAACTCCCCACCTACTCATAGAATGCAACCAGTAATCTCTTCACTTTCTGAACAGAAGCCATAATTTTCCCCAACCAGCGCCCTCTGGCGCGTGTCCTCTGCCCAGTTACTCCCCAGCCCCTGATCAGTTCCCATTACTGGAATGTATCCCTACCCTAATCTACCTCCATTCTGTGTTGTCATCCTATACTCTGTCGATTTTTTTTAAATTTGCTTTGTATCGAAGTTACCTACTCTCCTGGTTGTTAATGTTACTTGTTACTTGTATCTGTTTTTAATAAGTTGCTAACATCTCAAATGTTCAAATGTTCCTTGTATCGCTCCCATGCGACTGTTCTGTTGCATTGTAAACCGGTGTGATCTGTATGCCATACAGGAATGTCGGTATATAAGAATTTTAAATAAATAAATAAATAAATAAATAAGAGTTGGCGAGACTCTGTGCTCTGCAGCTGGAGGCCAAGCTGGCAGGGCCAAAGATTGGAGAGATGCTGTGCGGCGCCATTGCCAGAGGCCAAGCCAGCAGAGATTGAAGAGTTGGAGAGATCCTGTGCACCGCCACTGGAGGCCAGGCCGGTGGGGCTGAAGATCGGAGAGATGCTGCGCACTGCCACCGGAGGCCAGGCCAGCGGAGACTGAAGAGTTGGAGAGTCCCTATGCGCCGGCAACTGGAGAGATGTTGCACACCACCAGAGGCCAGGCCAGCAGCGGCTGATAAGCGGAGGCCAGGGTTATTCAGCCAATGAGAAGAGACTCCATGTGAGCTTGTGTGTGTATGAGTGGCAGCTTTGTGTGTGTGCCTGTGGTAGAATGGGTGCCTGGGTGCATGAGTGTGTGTGTGTGTGTGTGTGGTACAATGGGTGCATGAGTGGAAGCTTTGTGTGTGTTGTAGAATGGGAGCAAGAGCATTTGTGTGAGATTGAGAGCTTGTATGTAAGTGAGAGAGCATGTGTGTGATTGAGAGAGAGACTGGTCAGAGGTGATGGGTTTCTGTGAGAGACAGACTGGTGTGTGTGTGGGGGGAGAGACAGAGACTTGTCAGGGAGATGACTGGTGTGTGTGACAGACAGAGAATAGACAGCAAGGTGACTGGTGTCTGAGAGAGACAGAGACTGGTCAGCGAGGTGACTGATGTCTGTGTGAGACAGAGACTGGTCAGCGAGGTGACCAGTGTGTGTGTGTGAGAGACAGACTGGTCAGGGAGGTGACTGGTGTATGTGTGAGTGTGTGAGAGACAGAGACTGGTCAGGGAGGTGACTGGTGTGTGTGTGTGTGTGAGAGACAGACTGGTCAGGGAGGTGACTGGTGTGTGTGGGAGAAACAGACTAGTCAGGGAGATGACGTGTGCATGTGGGAGAGACAGAGGCTGGTCAGGGAGGTGACGTGTGTGTGTGAGAGAGACTGGTCAGGGAGGTGACTGGTGACTGGAGGTGACTGGTCAGGGAGTTGACTAGTATGTGTGAGAGACAGACTGGTGAGAAAGAGACTGGACAGGGAGGTGACTGTTGTGTGTGTGTGTGGGAGAAACAGACTGGTCAGGGAGGTGACTGTTGTGTGTGTGTGTGTGTGTATGAGAGAGAGACTGGACAGGGAGGTGACTGGTGTGTGTGTGTGTGAGGAAGAGAGACTGGTCAGGGAGGTGACTGGTATGTGTGTGTGTGTGTATGAGAGAGAGACTGGACAGGGAGGTGACTGGTGTGTGTGTGTGTGAGGAAGAGAGACTGGTCAGGGAGGTGACTTGTGTGTGTGTGTGTGAGGAAGAGATACTGGTTAGGGAGGTTACTGGTCTGTGTGAGACAAAAACTGTGTGTGAGTGACTGGTTGTGAGCTCTAAGGAAGAGGACTGTGAGGACAGAGCTTCAGCAGCCACTGCTGCTTCTGGTGAGTGCTATTGGCCTGCAGTGGAAAGGAGTAGGAGAGTTTCTGGAGAGGGTAAGTAAAGGTGGCTTTTTAAGTTTACTTTACTTGATTGACTGCCATTTTAATTATTGGGTATTATGTGATGTCTGCTGTTTTGAAATATTTATTGATATTTGGACAATTTTTAATTATTTTTATGAATTTTTAATTGTTGGATGTTATTCTGTTCAGCAGCTGTTTTGTAACATTTATTAGTATAGTTTTACAATTATTTCTGTGAGGGGATCTATAGCAGCTGGCCTTGTTCTGTTTTCCTAATAGGAGGTGTATTAGTGTTTAGGGCCTGGTTAAATATTTGTAGTGTTGCCTTTTCATAGATAATATTGTTATTGTTTGGGTTCAATAATACAGATGTAACTTTGTGCAGGTTAGTTTGTGTGCATTATTGCAGATCCTGGGACTATATTAGGTGCTAAATTTCTCTTTCCATTTCTCCAGTTTTGCACTGAATGCAGATTGGCTGTTTTGGTTTTCCATTCCAGTTTCTGTCTCCATATTTATAATTTGTGGTTTTCTGTACTTGGTGAAGGTCAGTTCTGGCTGTGTGACAGAGGTGAGGTATTTTACTAGCAGGAAGGCATTTGTATCAATCTTATTTGTTGTGTTTTCTCACTAAGACATGCATTAGTGGTAAATTACTGAATTTTCATAAGGAGGGGTATTGCGCCTGGTAGCAGAGGGAGTTTATTTTGCTTTTACTAAGATGCCATCAGAACCAGAATATCTTTTTGTATGGTGAGCTCTGCTCTGTACCCATTGTTGGGGGTTGAGTGGGGTTCCTGAGGATGCAGAGTGCATGTTTACATTTAGCCCCATGGCTGTCACATGTTCAGTGTGTCACGCATGTGAGAACCATCTGTCAGGTGTGTCCCGGCCAGAAAAAGTTTGAGAACCACTTATAGATTAACCAATTTATTGAAACATGAGCTTTCAAGGAAACAGTTCTCTTGGTCAGATGCATGAAGTGATGGCAGGAGATGGGTAAAATATATACAGAACAAAGAGAAGGCATTGAATTGGGCAGGGCATGGTGTGGAGAGAGTGTTACTAGCATTATAAGATAGTCTACTGACATCTGAGGTAAGTATGAAAGGACGGAATGATCTGATAACAGTCAAGTTCATAGATAGTTGTAGTGAATCATGAGGCCATTGTCTCTGTTCAGACCTAGGGTGATCGTGTTAATGAATTAAGCTGTGTCATTTACTTTGTCTTTCTCATCAATGATATGTAATGAAAAGAATAATTCACTTTCATGTTTCTGTGCTCAGCAAACAAACCTGACATAAGGTTGTTACCTATTTTGTCACTCCCAACACAGCCCTGGCGAAACATGGTCCCCTGTCAGGGGACTGAATCTTGTTTGAACTTCTGTCTGTTTGGAGCCTTGTGAATAAAGCAACTAGTCATTGATTTGTGAACTTCTGAAACAGCCTAAACATTGGGTTGTACCAGATGACCATTTTGGTAATGCTTTTTCTTGTCGTTTTCTATGAATCTCCTAATGTCTGAAATGCTCTTGCAGTTCATTTTCCTTAATAATTTTTGCAGGAACCATCCTGGAATGTAACAAAGGGGACGAATGAGTCTCTTTCCAAGGATAGCCATTAAGAATAAAACATAAGAACATAATGTGACAAGATGTTAGTTAAAGGCAGAAAGATGCCAGGCTGCATAGAGAGAGGAACAACCAGTAAGAAAAAGGAGGTGATAATGCCCTTGTACAGGTACTAGGTGAGGCCTCACCTGGAGTGCTGTGTTCCGTTTTGGAGTCTGTATCTCAAAAAGGACAGAAACAGGATGGAGGCAGCCAGAGAAGGCGACCAAAATGGTGTGGGGTCTTCATTGGAAGACTTATGAGGAGAGGTTGGAGGATCTGAATATGTATATGCTGGGAGAAAGGAGGTGCAGGAGAGATATGATACAGACCTTCACATAACTGGAAGTTTTTTTTAATTTTCTTTGTATTTCATTTTTAATTCAAAATACATTGAAATACAATTTGTAAGCAAAAAATTATATAGAGGAAAATACTGGAACAATTACCAATAAGGATTCTAGAAAACAATTTCGCAAGATGCCTTCTTAGGAGGATAATAAAGAAAAATGTATAGGAAATCCCAAAACAACCATGGTATACAATGCTGCCCAAGCATTCCCATCAGCCCAGCCCATAGCTGACCTATCCCTGTGCTTTGTCATTATGAAAGGACTCTAATTGGTTAGGGTCAAAAAAGATAAACTTATTCTTCTGGTAAAGTACCTCACATTTAGAGGGAGACTTAAGAAAAAAGGAAGCACCAGTAGCAGAAACACATTGTTTCAAATTAAGAAAAAGCTTCCTCCTTTCTTGGGTTTCCCTAGAGATATCAGGAAATATTTGAATTTTAGACCCACAAAATAAAGCATCCATAAATTTGAATTTTATCCATTTCTGACATAAATGAAACAATAAAAGTAGCTTGGGTAGGTATAATGTCCTGAGATCTCTGTAAAGAAAAGATGACAAATCAGAGCTTACAATAGGCTAAAACACATTGTATGAAACATTTCTGTCACTTAAGGGTTTTTTTTTAATATCAGGAACATAATATCAATTAGAAAAAAAGAAACTTTTTCTGAGGAAACTGCAATATTTCAGTTAGATATTGTTTAAGCAATTCAATACCTGACAGAAGTCTGCTTTTAGGAAAATTTAGAAATCGAAGGCCTAGATTTATCAAAATGCTATAAATATAGCAGAAATAGCGCTGGCAATAAAAAAGGGCATGATTAGGCTAACCCTGCTCCCATATAGGCAATTTCCACAAGGCGTGATAAACATGAGCGAATGAGTGAGAGAGAGAGAGAGAGAGAGAAAGAGAGAGAGACAACCTCTGTATAGAGTCAGTCTGACACTCTCTATATATGTACCCCTGTAGATTGACACAACCGGGGTGGGTTTCTGAAGGTGGGGGGGTTTAGAGGGGTTGGTGTTACAGAAACATTCTGAGGTATTCATAGTAAAATTGACATCACTAAAGATTTATAATCATTATAATGGATGAAAAGTATAACTAGAGGAGTTGATTTTAACACTGGGGAAGGCCTCGATGTGTCGCCACATGAAAATCGTAAAAATGTACCCCCCCCCTTGCACGTGCTGCCCCCAATTTTGTAACATGCGTTCACTGGTGCACGCATGTTACAAAATCACACGTCCATGTGTGTGTGCCGGGTAGCGCATGCACATGGATCTACCCCTTACTGTTTTCATCCTCACTACTTCTTCAAGGGAGGGTATTCCAGACATCCACCACCCTCTTTATGAAGAAATTTCCTGATGTTGCTTGTGAGTCATCCCCCCTGGAGTTTCATATCATGACTCCTAGTTCTATAATTTCCTTTCCAACAGAAAAAGTTTGAAGTTCATGCATCATTAAAACCTTTCAGGTTGGAGGATTCCTGCTCTTACCCTGTCTGTGGCCTTCCAAAGTTCTATGGGAGGCAGGGAGACTGGGCCTTTGCATTGCACTGACATCATCTCAAGTGCCTGAGCAGAGCCCTTAAAACCAACTGGTGTGTGGCATTTCGCAGAGGATTACTGCTCTTACCCTACCCGCAGCCTTCCAAAGTTCTGCCTGTAGGCAGGGAGACTGAGCCTTTCCATCACATTGAAGTCATCACAAGCACCTGAGCAGAACCCGTAAAACCAGCTGGCGTGTGGAACGCCAAAGCTATGTGGCCCTTATCTCTGTTTTTCTGAACATGGGAAGGAAAAGAAAGGGGAAGACTCATGCTTCCCTGATGATGTCGACCCCCGTTAGAGGACCTACAGATGATCATATACATCGCACCACTACTACTGTTTCTCAGGTAATTGCTTCTGATGGATCTGGGGATGTTAAGTCCGGAGGTCCGTTCCTCACCTATTTTGTCCCAGCCCCAGTCACCAGTGGAAGTTGAGGATAGTATCAAGGTCCCATGCTTCTTGGTGCTATTGAAGAGTTACCAGCTTCTTCAAATAATTCTCTGCTGATTCTCTCCTGTGATTGTTAAAGTTTAAAAACATGGCTTTTTAAACAAGCATTTTATAGACAGGAAAATAGAGAGAAATTATTCAGGATAAGACAGAAAGGCACTGACACACAGTCCGAGGACTGTACAGTAGATTAGTCTACGAACTCCACACCACAATAAAGCATAACGATAATACTATATGTGACAAAACTACTGGTGTAAGTAACTTGGTACAATTGGTCATGAACTATTTCACTAAGGGGTAGATTTTCAAACTATGCGAATAGGCCTACTTTTGCTGGCGCATCAGGCGCAAGCAAAAGTACGCTGGATTTTAGTAGATACGCACGGAGCCGCGCGTATCCACTAAAAACCTGGATCGGCGTGCGAAAGGCTATCAATTCTGTATAGCCAGCGCGCACCGAGCCGCGCAGCCTACCCCCGTTCCCTCCAAGGCCGCTCCGAAATCGGAGCGGCCTCGGAGGGAACTTCCTTTTGCCCTCCCCTCACCTTCCCCTCCCTTCCCCTACCTAACCCACCCACCCGGCCCTGTCTAAGCCCCCCCCTTACCTTTGTCGGGGGATTTACGCCTCCCTCTGGGAGGCGTAAATCCCTGTGCGTCAGCGGGCCTCCTGCGCGACGGGACGCGACCTGGGGGCGGGTCCGGAGGGCGCGGCCATGCCCCCGGGCCGCCCCGGGCCATAGCCACGCCCCCGGGCCCGCCCCCGGAACGCTCCTGACACGCCCCGAAAACGCCGCGCGGTTCGGGCCCGCCCCCGACACGCCCCCCCCGAAAACCCCGGGACTTACGTGATTCCCGGGGCTCTGCGCGCGCCGGTAGGCCTATGTAAAATAGGCTTACCGGCGCGCAGGGCCCTGCTCGCCTAAATCCGCCCGGTTTTGGGCGGATTTAGGCGAGCAGGGCTCTGAAAATCCGCCCCTAAATGTCTATGTTTAATGATATATTGTAACCGAACCTTTGACGGCACCTGTTAGAATGTACTATACACTTTTACCTACATTAAATATGTGCCTACATGTAAACCGTTGCGATGGTATTTAACTTAGGAACGGTATAGAAACGTTTTTAAATAAATTTAAATAATTTGGATCATACATTTATGGTGCCTATTCCCCAGGAAACTGAGAGTTTGTAAGCTCCCAATTTCTCAATCTGTTTCCTTAAATTATGGAACAATTGGAGCTACATAGGATAATGGATCCTTGAAGCTGGATGATGTTTCTTTCAAAGACATTTGGAAAGTTATGACCCGAATGGAAGCTTCCTTAACACAGACTGTCTTTCAGTTATGTACTTTTTCGACATGAGCCTCCTCTAAATTAATGGAAATAGTCCAAAGACTTGAAAATATTGAGTCGAAGGTTCAATTTTATGGTGCTATATCTCACCCGCAATTAAGGTCTGTGATTAAGGATAGTTTTTTCTTACACTCTAAATTAAAGCAATTAGAAAATAGGATCAGAGTTAAAAATCTTACTGGGTCATAGAAACATAGAAATGATGGCAGAAGAAGACCAATAGGCTCATCCAGTCTGCCCAGCTAGCTTTCACACTTATTTTTCTCATACTTATCTGTTACTCCGACTGCTGAGTTCAGGGCCCTTATTGGTAGCTTTTTGATTCTAATTTTCTTCCACCCCGCCATTGATGCAGAGAGCAGTGTTGGAGCTGTATCAAAGTGAAGTATAAGGCAATGTTTGAGGGTAGTATCCGTCATATCGAGCAAGTTACCCCGATGTTTGTATACTCATACTGCTCAGATCAATGCCTTGTTAGATGTTGGCTGGATGTAAATCCTATTTCTTCATTCCCCCCCACCGATGAAGCAGTGAGCTGCGCTGGATATGCATTCAAAGTGAAGTATCAGGCTTAATTTGTTAGGGGTAGTAAACGCCGCAATAAGCAAGCCACTCCCATGCTTATTTGTTTACCCAGACTGTGCAATTCAGTCCTTGTTGGTTGTTGTCTGGATATAAATCCTCTTTTCTTCATTCCCCTTGCCTTTGAAGCAGTGAGCTGTGCTGGATATACTTTCCAAGTGAAGTAACAGGCTTATTTGGTTCAGGGTAGTAACCTCCGCAACAAACAAGCTACTCCCTCACTTATTTGTTTACCCAGATTGTGCAATTCAGTCCTTGTTGGTTGTTGTCTGAATGTAAATCCTCTTATCTTCATTCCCCCCAGCCGTTGAAGCAGAGATAAAGTTGAAGCAGAGATTTATGCTGGATATGCATTGAAAGTGAAGTATGAGTCTTAATTGGTTTGGGGTAGTAACCGCTGCAACAAGCAAGCTACTCCCATGCTTATTTGTTTACACAGACTGTGCTGCCTTGTTGGTTGTTGCCTGAATGCAAATCCTCTTTTCCATATTTCCTCTTGCTGTTGAAGCATCGAGCAATGTTGGAGTCGCATTAACCGTGTGAACGTTTATTGAATAAGGGTATTAATCATCAGGTAGTAGCTGTCATTCCCGCAAGCACCCCCATACCTCTTCTCTTCATTCCCATCCTCCAGGCTTTATGGATTCACAGTGTTTATCCCACACCCCTTTGAAATCCTTCACAGTTTTAGTCTTCACCACTTCCTCCGGAAGGGCGTTCCAGGCATCCACCACCCTCTCCGTGAAGAAATACTTCCTGACATTGGTTCTGAGTCTTCCTCCCTAGAGTTTTAAATCGTGACCCCTGGTTCTGCTGATTTTTTTCCAACGGAAAAGATTTGTCGTTGACTTTGGATCATTAAAACCTTTCAAGTACCAATTTGCATTAGGGTCTTTATGCGTGCGATAAATAATGTAAATTCAACATTGAGCATTTCAGTTGGAGGAGTTTATGGTAATGAGGGCTGGTAGTGCCCAATGTGATAGAGCAATGAGGAAGGGGAGAGAGAGAGCCTCTGTATAGAGACAGTCTGACACTATGTATATCTACCACTGTAGAGGGACTCTTTGAATCGGGATTGTTTTTGAGGAGGGTGGATGAAAAGTATTACTAGAGGAGTTGATTTGTGTTAATTTAGGAGCTGACTGGGAGGGAACTTTCCTACCCCCTATCCTAACTTCCCTTCCCCTTCCCTCCCTCTAAAAAACAATTTTAAATGTTTTTACCTTTTATTTTTCAAGTTACTTCAGGGCCCGCGAGGCTCCAGGACAGCGAACAATAGTGCTGTCCTGGCCCACCCCGCCCCTCCCCACCCAAAAACACACCCTCTGGCCCGCCCCTTCCAAGAGGCCCAGCACTTGAGCGTGTCCCAGCCTTTACGTGCATGGCCGGGATTCTTGGAAGATTCGCCCGATGAGCGTAAGGCCTGGCCACGGTGTAAAGGCTGGGATTACGTGCGCCAGGCATTTAAAATCTGCCCTTTATTGAATTTAAAAAGGCATGAGATAATGCAAATCCCTAGAGACTAGAGGTTGGACATGAAGGAAAGGGTGCATGGGGATAATCTGCACAGTGTGGTAGTTACTACCCTTAACAGAAGGCATTGGGGTAACCAGCACACAGTGGCAACTTGCTGGGCAGATTGGATGGACCATTTGGTCTTTATCTGCTTTCATTACTATGTTACTCTATGTATGTAAGATTTGCTATACTGGGTCAGACCAAAGGTCCATCATGTCCAATATCCTGTTTTCAATAGTGACCAAGCCAGGTCACAAGTACCTGGCAAGATTCAAAAAGTCAATAGATTCCATGTCTGCCTTAATAATGGTTTTTTGGACTTTTCTTCCAGGAATGTGTCCAAACCTTTTTTAAACCCAGCTACACTAACAGCTTTTACCACATCCTCTGGTGAGGATCACTCTCTTGCCTCTAATTTTGTAGCGAAAATCCAACTTTTCACAAGATATATGGATGATGATATCAGAATGTCACAAGGATTTGAATTCTGGCCTCCTTGCTTCTCAACATGCTTCTCCACTCTCATCATTCTGTTATATTGCATTATATATAATTAAAGCCCCTTGCCTTGTATATTGTGAGGTGTCCTTCCATGTTTCAACATCCTCTGGGTTGTGCTAGCCTTTTTTTGAGAAGGTGTATTATATGAATACAGGTGAATGTGTCTATGAATCACCCCAAAAAGTGTTTTCTGTCAATCTTTATGGTTTACAAAAAGCAATGTGGTAATATACATTCAGCCCCTCATCAAGAAGCCACCCTGCTTGTGGTTAGTGGAGCTCTTTTAATAACATGAATAGTAGCAAATTCACACTTGGTCTCGGACAATGTAAAATTTTGAGGTTTTTCAGAGCACTCAGTAAATGGAATGTAGGGAGAACATACCATGCTATTTCCCATACAGATGACAAACTCTCATTTATATATGTAGAAAAGCCTACCTACTGGGTTTCAACTAGTAGGAATATATAAGTATCTTTGGTTGGTATATAAAGCTTCCCAAATTGGGCTGCTGTGTTGGTTATTGCTTACTACTATAAAAAGAGCTGTGTTGAGTATTGCTTACTACAATAAAAGACCTATTAGTAAAAATTTGTAACCTATCATTAAAATCATCCATTGTACCTGAAGACTGGAGGATAGCAAATGTAACCCAATATTTAAAAAGGGCTCCAGGGGCGATCCAGGAAACTACAGACCGGTTAGCCTGACTTCAGTGCCAGGAAAAATAGTGGAATGTGTTCTAAACATCAAAATCACAGAACATATAGAAAGACATGGTTTAATGGAACAAAGCATGGCTTTACCCAAGGCAAGTCTTGCCTCACAAATCTGCTTCATTTTTTTGAAGGAGTTAATAAACATGTGGATAAAGGTGAAACGGTAGATGTAGTGTACTTGGATTTTCAGAAGGCGTTTGACAAAGTTCTTCATGAGAGGCTTCTAGGAAAAGTAAAAAGTCATGGGATAGGTGGCGATGTCCTTTCGTGGATTGCAAACTGGCTAAAAGACAGGAAACAGAGAGTAGGATTAAATGGACAATTTTCTCAGTGGAAGGGAGTGGACAGTGGAGTGCCTCAGGGATCTGTATTGGGACCCTTACTTTTCAATATTTTTATAAATGATCTGGAAAGAAGTACGACGAGTGAGATAAAATTTGCAGATGACACAAAATTGTTCAGAGTAGTTAAATCACAAGCAGATTGTGATAAATTGCAGGAAGACCTTGTGAGACTGGAAAATTGGGCATCCAAATGGCAGATGAAATTTAAAATGGATAAGTGCAAGGTGATGCATATAGGGAAAAATAACCCATGCTATAATTACATAATGTTGGGTTCCATATTAGATGCTACAACCCAAGAAAGAGATCTAGGCGTCATAGTGGATAACACATTGAAATCATCGGTTCAGTGTGCTGCGGCAGTCAAAAAAGCAAACAGAATGTTGGGAATTATTAGAAAGAGAATGGTGAATAAAACGGAAAATGTCATAATGCCTCTGTATCGCTCCATGGTGAGACCGCACCTTGAATACTGTGTTCAATTCTGGTCACCGCATCTCAAAAAAGATATAATTGCGATGGAGAAGGTACAGAGAAGGGCTACCAAAATGATAAGGGGAATGGAACAGCTCCCCTATGAGGAAAGACTAAAGAGGTTAGGACTTTTCAGCTTGGAGAAGAGACGGCTGAGGGGGGATATGATAGAGATGTTTAAAATTATGAGAGGTCTAGAACGGGTAGATGTGAATCGGTTATTTACTCTTTCGGACAATAGAAAGACTAGGGGGCACTCCATGAAGTTAGCATGGGGCACATTTAAAACTAATCGGAGAAAGTTCTTTTTTACTCAGTGCACAATTAAACTCTGGAATTTGTTGCCAGAGGATGTGGTTAGTGCAGTTAGTATAGCTGTGTTTAAAAAAGGATTGGATAAGTTCTTGGAGGAGAAGTGCATTACCTGCTATTAAGTTCACTTAGAGAATAGCCACTGCCATTAGCAATGGTAACATGAAATAGACTTAGTTTTTGTGTACTTGCCAGGTTCTTATGGCCTGGATTGGCCACTGTTGGAAACAGGATGTTGGGCTTGATGGACCCTCGGTCTGACCCAGTATGGCATTTTCTTATGTTCTTATGTTCTTAAGAGGAAACACCTAGAGCGGATGTGGAGTTTTGAGAACAACATGTAGTGTGTTAAGACTTGGGAAGGACACTTGAGTGTCAAAACATTTGAGAGGAAGTGGACTTCTCGGGAGCAACATTTGGAAAGTAGTTTCTATCTATTTTGTCATATCTTAACATAGATGAAGAAATTAAATATATGTGATACTAAAGCATTAATTTTGGTGTTTTTCATTTTAGTATATAGCTAGGATGGAAGAAGGTAGTTATGAATTGTTTCTTATTATTGATATGACAGGGAGCTATTCATTCTATTTCAATTGTATTCTTTCCTCCTTTATTGGGAAAAATGTTTGGTGATGACAAATTTCAATGGAATCAGTATTTTTTGTTAGGGGAATAATACTAGTAAATAAGCAACAGAGATGATGCTTCAAGATCATGTATTTAAAATCATTTCTATTCTAGGATGTGATGTCTTGGGAGCAGCCATTTTTAATATCATTTTCTTCGTAGAACAAGAGCATGTAATATTTTTGTAAATGTGAAAAATGAATTCACTGGTTTTCATTGTTTATAGGAAATGGTGAAAGAGTCCTACATCATTGAGCAGTGAGAGAGTTTTTACATAACTTTGCAGTGAGCATATATTATAAGCCATTTATGTATATGGTTAAGTATCTTCTATATCATTCCATTTACAGATCTTGGCGGTAGCAATGACAGAGTTGCTTTGCTAATCCATGGTTCATTTGGTTGTTGTCCCACATGGGAGGTGATTGGCACAAAAAATGAAGGTGTGAGGTATACATACTCACAGATAATATGTATGAATAATGGTCGTAAGGCCTTTGTGAGAGCAGGAAAGGATCTCATTGAAATAGTTTTAAAATGATTTCTATTTTGAATATTTTTACATGTATAATATACAATGTGGTATTATGTCACTTATCTTAATTTTCAGTCTGTAGGATGGAGCAAGACCCAATATTTATAATGTCTGTACTAGGTGAATATCCTGTTTTGGTTAAGTGCATGGCTATTACAGTAATGTGTTTTGATTGTTCCTCTAAAATGTTATGTATGACTTTAACTTTGATGTACTGAGTCATATATTGTAAGTAAATTTGTAATTGTGTTCCACATTTAATTAGAGGGGAAAGTGTAGAGAACTCTACTGGGAGTCTACCAGTAAGAATAAATCAACTGAGTAGGTAGAAGTATCTTTAGTAGGTGTACAGCTCCCCCATATGGGCTTGTGCATTGTTACCCCTTACTACTATAAAAAGAAGAAACTTCTAGAAACAGTGGATTTTTGAGTTAACCTTTGAGGAGGTAGATTAGAGTTTTCCTTATCCTGATTTTGTTCCTTTTATTTAGAAGGGAGATTTCTAGGACCCTTAAGATGAAGGTCTAGGTTGGAAAGAAGAACCGGTAACTAATCTTCTCTTTTGAAAAACTGTTTTACTTCCTTTTTGGACTTTGTTTTGGAAGAAGTTTGTCTACCCTCTCCCAGAGAAACCTGGAAATCAGAGGGACTTAAGGACAATATAGGAAGTTTGGAAATCTTAAGACCTTGGAATTGAGAGTGGCCCCTGGACTCCTCAGTCCAGGGATATTAAAGTTTATTGCATAGGCCCCTATATATGTACAGAATAATAATGAACTTCTTTTTTCTATGCTTAGAAGCCTTTTCAATCTCATAGTCCTTCCAGAATTCTACACATGAACTATGTATAATGACAGAATCATAAGAGCTGCAGACAGTTTGGATGTCGCATGATCTAAATTCAGGAATAATTATTTAGCAAGTTGTACTACACAGAAGCCTTTTGTATAGACCATTTAATACACTGCATTAGCAGGTTTGCCTTACTTTGCCAGCATGTAGAACTCCCTGTTAATTCTTTCACAGATCTTAATCGATCCAACTGTTGTTTGAGTCTAATTAGTCTCCATTGTTACTGGCTGCATCAGTCCCTAATGTAGTTGCTAACAGAATGTTCAAAAGCCCAGTACTGCTGTTTGGGCATCAGTATTCAGAGAAGATATCTGTATAAATCTCCTATGTTTACATGAGTAGTATTTAATCCAAAGTGAGGACATCTATAGGATCCACTGCTCTTTTGCATCTGTGTGTGGGCAGACTGATGGCATGTTTAAAAAGTTAAGTAAAAAATCATTTGGCAATGAATGTTGTCCTATGTGCTCCACATGCAATAACCATTTCTATTCATCATGTTTACAGTGGAATGACAAGATTTTCCTAAAGGAAACATTATGATTTGCTAACCTTCCACAACAGTCAAGAGGCAATTTGATCCATTAATGGAGCAATTTTGTTGTGGGTGTGGACCCTTGGACCGAGGTGAGGTTGATACTACCCACAGGGAGGAGCCCTGCAGATCCTCACTGATGGCAGGCGGAGCTGGCTAGAGCAGAGGTCCAATGGAATTTCATCAGTACCAGCCCTCGCCCCCCTTAGGTTGAGCCCTTGGGTGCTGAGGCCGGCTGGACTTAGGCATGGGCCTCTGTGCAGAGATGGATCCATTACAGAAGTAGTAGGGCAGCAAAAAGAAGACAAGGTCAGTCCAGGCTGAGTTCAGGGCAGGCATCAGACAGCAGAGATGGGACCAAACTGAGGACAGGGCAGGCAGCAATTCAACAAAGTCAAGTCAGGAATCCAAACGAAGACGAAACCGGGGTCTAAGCCTAGGTCAAGCCGAGGAGTCAATCTGGAGGGAAGAAGGCTAGGAGAAATAGTGAGAGGAATGAAGACAGACGAGGGACCACCAGACAAAGACACAGGACCACTGAGGAAGCAGGAACAGAAAACAGAAACCAAAGACAGGAAACAGGAAAGCAAGCAGGAACAGGAACCAGGAACAATGTGGCAAATAGCTACTCCAAGGAGTGGGACCTATTGCCGAGCATCTGAAGCAGAACAGAACAGGCCTTAAATAGTAGCAGGCCTGTGATGTCATCCAGAGGTGCCATGGAGTTATTCCCACTTTGGGCCCTTTAAAAGGGCTGAGCTATGCACGTGCATGCCTAGGAATGCCCGCTCAGCTGAGCGGCAACCCTTGCTTGCTGCATTAGACCTGAGCAGCAGTCGGTTGCATCTCTATTGGCTGGTATATCAGTGGACCCCCTTGTCCTGGAGGTAAGAGCGGCTGGTTGCAGGACGAACCCATGGCTGGCCAAATGCAACAGTATCCCCTCCTGTAAACCCCCCAAGGAGCTTGGATTTCTTGGGGTGAGAAGCGTGGAATGCCCTTAGGAGGTCCAAGATATTCCAGGCAGGTTCCCTTGTGATTTCCTCCGGACAAACCACTTCCAGGAAATCAGATACTTGTGTACTTGATAGACCTGGTCCTCTTCGGTGGATACTTCATGGGGTTTGGGCACCTTTCAGGATGGGCATGTGAGGATTAGGGGCTTAAGAAGGGAGACATGGAACACTTCATGGATCCCCAGAGAGATGGGTAGCTGCAGTTGGTAGAACATGGGCCCCACCTGACGAGAAACGGGGAAAGGCCTGATGTGGTGAGGGGTGAGCCTCATGAAAGGCATTCTGAGCCAGATGTGGCACATGCTTAACCAAACCTTGTCTCCAGGTTTGAATTGCAGTGCCTGTCACCAGTGCATTTCCATCACCTTTTTGGCTCTCTGTTCAGCTTTCTGAAGCATCTCCATTCTTATGCAGTTATTCGTGCTGGTGGTGAAGGGATGGCCAATGGAACTGGCAGTGGAGGGAAAGGCTGTTTCCCGTACACTATCTGAAATGGGGAAGATCCCTTAAAGGAGCAAATGTGGGAATTGTGTGAGAATTCCGCCCACAAAAGGAGGGTCGCCTAATTATCATGGCATTCATTGGCATAAGCCTTCAGAAAGGTTTTCAAAGTTTGATTTGTTCACTCCACCTGGCCATTGCTTGAGGGTGCCAGGCAGTAGTAGAATTCAGTGATGTTGAATTTCTGACAAAGAGAACACCAGTATTTGGCAGTAAAATGGGTCCCTAGATCCAAAACGATATTCTTGGGCAAGCGATGCAGGCAAAAAATATGGGTGGTAAACAGCCAGGCCAGTTCAGGTGCTGAGGAAAGACCCGGGAGAGGAACAAAGTGAGGCATTGTTGAGAATCGATCAATAACAACCCAAATAGTGCTGCAACCATTAGAGAGGGGGAGATCCACCACAAAGTTGGTGGACAGATGGGTCCAGGGTTCCCTGGGGGCTGGCAATGGCTGTAACAGCCCCCAAGGTCATCTCACCAACGGTTTTTGCTGTTCCACAGGTAGGACAAGTCCATATAGGCCCTGACATCTCTTTGCATCTGAGGCCACCAGTAATACTGCTGGAGCAGTGTGAGAGTCCGGGCCCACCCAGGGTGACCTGTGACACGGGAATCATGGGATCATTCCAATACCTTCTGTTGGGGTCGGCATGGAACGACCGTCTTTCCTGGGGGGGTGGTCTTAGAAGAGGCCAAGAGAATCTGGGCCAGATTGATAATGTGCCTGTGGGGATCAGGTGTGTCTTCTGCCTGAAAGGATCGAGAGAGGGCATCTCTCCAAGCGTTCTTGGTAGCAGGCTGATACCTCACCTCGAAGTCAAAACACTTGACGAACAGGGACCATCGGGCTTGGTGCGTGTTCAGACGTTGGGCATGGTGGAGATGTTCCAAGTTCTTGTGGTCAGTATATATTGCAATTCACTGTTGGGCACCTTCCAACCACTGTCACCACTCCTTGAGCGCCATCTTGATGGCTAGCAACTCTCTGTCTCCAATTCCAATATTCTCTCGGCAGAAGAGACTTTCAGGAGAAGAAGGAACAGAGGCAGAGAGCTTCCGTACTTGAGTGTTGGTTCAGCATGGCTCCCGTACTGGAGGTGTTGACTTCTAAGATGAATGGACATGTGGGATCCGGATGGTAGAGGCACAGGTCCTGGAGAAAGGCCTGTTTCATTTCGAGAAAGGCAGTGACTGCTTCAGGAGGCCAAATCTTGGTATTGGCTTCCTTTCTGGTGAGTATTGTGTGGAGCCACAATCTGGGAGTAATTGGGAATTAAGTGCCACTAGTAGTTTGCGAAGCACAAAAACCTCTGCAATGCGCAGAGGCCTGAAGGATGTGCCCAATCTTGGATATTCTTGACCTTCTTCAAATCCATATGGAAGCTGCTGCTGGAAATTATATATTGCAGGAAGAGTAGGCTGTCCTCAAAGATGCACTTCTCAGTTTAGCATATAATTTATTGGCCCGTAGTTGCTGGGGAACTTGATGAAAGTCTTGACAATGAGACAGGAGGTTCTTTGAGAAGATGAGAATTTCGTTGAGGTAAACCATGACACAGGCATACAGAAGATCCATGAAGATTTCATTCATCATGTTTTGGAATATCGCAGGGGCATTACAAAGGCCAAAGGGCATTACCAAATACTCATAATAGTCATCACCTTGCTTTATCTAAATAAGAATGTAGTCCCTCGGAGATCCACTGCAGAAGCAAGAAGAAAACAAGGTCAGTCCAGGCTAAGGTTAGGGTAGGCAGAAGACAGCAGTGATGGGAACAAACTGAGGTACAGGTGGATGGCAGTCCAACAATGTCAAAGGAGGTCTGAAGTCAAGCCAGGAATCCAAACGAAGACGAAACCGGGGTCTAAACTGAGGTCGTTGAGCAGTCAATCTGGAGGGAGGAAGGCTAGGTGGAACAGCGAGAGGAATGAAGACAGATGAAGGACCACCAGACAAAGACACAGGACCATCGAGGAAGCAGGAACAGGAACCCGAACCGAAGACAGGAAACAGGAATGCAAGCAGAATCAGGAGCCAGGAACAACGTTGCAAATAACTACTCCAAGAAATGGGACCTATTGCCGGGGCATTGGAGGCAGGGCAGAGCACGCCTTAAATAGTAGCAGGCCTATGATGTTGTCCAGAGGCGCCTTGGGGTTATTCCCGCCATGGGCCCCTCAAAAAGGGCCGAGCTGCACAAGCGCGTACTTAAGGATGCCCATTCAGCTGAGCAATGTTCCTCGCATGCCGCTTGGACCTGTGCAGTGGTCTGTCGCGTCTCCGCAGGCTGGCATGTTAATGGACCCCCCCTTAACCCGGAGGTAAGAGTGGCTGGTCATGGGACGGACCTGAGGCTGGCTAAACACAACAAATTTTCAGCCTGGTGGCAGTGTTTACAGGCCACTGGAGACATTATCTCCCTAGGCCAGCAAGCTTATTTTCAGAGGGAAACTAGGGGTGTCCTCTGAGCTGAAGAAACTCCCAGATCTTGCCCATTAGGATATCCTGCACTAGAGAAGCAAGAGGATCCTGTATGTGAGGACAATGAATGTGCAGATCGAAGAAGCAAATTCATCTCCAAGTAAATGTGCTAGGGATATATATTTGTTTGAAACAAATTTGGAAACAAACCAAAAATGGCCATTTTGAGTTCAATTAATTTCAAATGAGCCAAATCCCTAACTGCTCCAAAAAACCCCACAAATGGTTAGGTTTTTTCAGTTAAGCCACCCTCTGCCACCCTCTTACCCTTCCCATAGTCCTGAAAGGGGCAGAAGTGAGACCCAATCATTCCTGCCCAACTAGTTAAAAAATTTTGCTGGTTGGCAGCATATTGTTTTATGATCGTAAAGTATTATGAGGTAGATCTTTAAAAAGTACGCGCAACCCGCGCAAACAAAAGTATGCCAGATTTTATAAGATACGCGCGTATCTTATAAAATCCGGGGTCGGCGCGAGCAAGGCTGCGCAAAATCGGCAGCCTGCGCGCGCGCCGAGCCGCGCAGCCTGCCTCCGTTCCCTCTGAGGGAATCGGAGCGGCCTCGGAGGGAATCGGAGCGGCCTCGGAGGGAACTTTCCTTCTGCATCCCCCACCTTCCCCTCCCTTCCCCTACCTAACCCACCCCCCGGCCCTACCTAAATCCCCCCCCTACCTTTGTTGGTTCATTTATTCTTTGCAGGTCACCTTTATTTGTTTCATTAGTTTCAAACAAAAATAAATATTTTTTTGTTTCATTTGTTTTTTTGTTTCCCATTAAAGTCAAAGAGGGAAGCAGTGCAGCCTATTTTGAGCTTTAAAATTGGACTTTTCCAATCATCAGAAGGGGAAGAGAAATCCAAGTCACCAAGACTGTGGTAAAGTGGCACCGAAAGTGTCATGAATAACCTAAGGCACTGTAAAAGAGCAAAAAGGTACCAGCAGTGGCATGAGTTCTCCAAGGCACCATCAGAAGAGCTTCAGAACATAAGAACACACCATACTGGGTCAGACCAAGGGTCCATCAAGCCCAGCATCCTGTTTCCAACAGTGGCCAATCCAGGCCATAAGAACCTGGCAAGTACCCAAAAACGAAGTCTATTCCATGTTACCGTTGCTAGTAATAGCAGTGGTTATTATCTAAGTCAACTTGATTAATGGCAGGTAATGGTCTTCTCCTCCAAGCAAAGCAGCAGTAGCAGGAGTGTCAAGAACATCCTATGGCTTCAAAAGAGGAAACCAGTAACAGTGGTATGAACTCCCAAAAGCAGCACAAGAAGGGCAAAGTGTCTCCAAGAGTGTCTTGAACACCCCAGGGCACCATGAAGATGGAACAAAGCAGCAAATGTGGCAGAAATCAAACTCATGCACTGAAGACTCCAAGACACCATAAGAGGTGCAAAGCAGTCATCCAAAATGGGAAAAAATTCCAAGGTGAAGAGTCTGGGGTATGGCAGCAAGAACCCCCCAAAGATAAAGTCTGGGTGTGGCAGCTAGGCTGCGTTGAAGAAAGAACACAAAGGTGTAGAAGCTAGTATATGGCAGGGAGATTGGCAGAAAGCGCCCCCCCCCCCCCCTTGGTTTAGCATTAGGGGCATAGCACATAGGCAGAGTGGCAGCAAAACCCCCAAGGTGTAGAGTGCAGAGAATCGCAAACAGCACAATGGTTTCTAAATCACCAATATAGACAGTGCAGGAACAGCAAGATAGACAAGCCTTGACAGCAAGATGGAAAACCATAAAAGAAGTGGGGTAGAACTTGCATTTTTCTTATTTCACATTTTTTATTCTGGGAACAAAATGCCTCAGTAGAACAAAAAAAATAGTGTGAGAGAACTAGGCTGAAATCCAAAGGACAAAACCACTGAGGCATCAAAACTCCTCTTGTGGTTCATAATAGGCATGGCAGGTAGGCATATTAACAGCATGACCTACAAGATAGCTCATCTGAGGCATGGTAGGTAGGCATAGCAGCAAGACCCTTAGGTTGGAATATCATGGGCAAGACAAGTAGGCATGCCCATGATATACCAATCTAAGGGTCTTGGTAGACATAATATCAGCAAGATACCTAAGTGGTACATTTGAGTAGGTAACTAAGGTGGTACATCTGAGACATAGCATGTAAGCATGTGGCAGCAAGGCCTTTGAGGTGCTTTCAGTTATCTTGCTACTCACATGGAAATTCTGGAAATTCAAGCAAAGGCAGATTGATTTTCTGAAACACCAGCTTTTCTTTCAGTTCTGGTGCCAGCCTTGAGCTATGAGGGCTCACAGTATCCCCTGCCATTGGGAAGACATACTGGGCACACTGGATGGTGGATAGAAAAGATATTGCTAAGCCACCTTGACTAGGTCTAAACAGACTGCCTAAGTATGCCCATATCTCGTTGGGCTCTGCAAGATAACATTTCACAGAGATTTCTGCTGTGGTCTCCTTTGCTGGGATGGACTGAGGTTCTCTCTTGCCAGTTGCTTTAGCTATGGCCTATCTCAGGAGAGATGGTTCTTTGCAAGTAACATGGCTTTGGATTATTGATGTGAGAGAAGAAATGGTAGCTGTCAGGGTTCTTCTCCTACTTGCACTATTATCTAATGTGGCCACTCTTTCCTGTGCTACAGCCCCACTATGCCTTTACCTCTGGTGTTCCTGTTCACACACTCTAGCTATGAGATCTCCTTCATGAATATGGGGTTCTGAGACTAGAAGGCAAGACTCTGTTTCACCCATGGATCACAAAGCGTAGCAAGCATGTATGTATGTATTGTTTTCTGTGAGAGGTTTCAGTCTTTCTTGCATCTACAGGAGTCTAGAAATTGCAGTACCTGTGCTTCATTCCCTCTTGCTTATGGAAGCCCTCTAATGTTTCTTCCAGAATGTTTACTATAGAGATGACCCTACCCAGTGTGATGCTTCTGGAAATCAGATCCTCTGTGGCATCCTTGAAGAGCTTCAGGATTTGTATCAGCTGCCTAATCACTACCCAATCATGATGCCCCAGAGGCTTGCAGTAAAGCCCATCTGCATTCTGATGCTCCATTTCCACTAGAGTTACTGCCAGCCCTTGCCTCCACCAGATTCCACCAATGTGCAGTCATGGACAGGTAAGCATATGTATAATTTGTAATGGTCAGCTATCTTTGATGAAATGCATTCTACACCCCCTTGGCTATAGCCCTCTGCACCTACATATGACTATAGCATTAGTATAGGATGGAGATGACCATCCTACTAAATGTAGTCCTAGAGGGGACTTTGTTATTTGAGGCTAATACATGCAGCAGAGGTTAAAGCCCATGTTCTCCACTATCTGCAGTGGCTTGTCATCAAGGGCAATGATATCCCTGATGCATCCCATTACTGCTTTAGATGCTGCCTTCTTCTTGCCCTGGGACAGTGCTTTCATGGGGCTACAGACTGGCATCTGTGTGCATTCCTGCAGAAGCAGTGCAGGACTGCAGGGGTGGTCTGATGCTAGTCTTCTGCTTCGCCAATCCCCTTCACCACAGGTTGAGACCTTGGGTTCTGGGGGCCAGTAGCACTTGTCTCCTGCTGAACATCATAATTCTGGCAGGAGTCAGGGACCAGGCAAGAATAGAGGCACGCTGGGATTGCAACAGATGCAAGTTGGAATGGAGCTGGCACAGGACAGGCTGGACTGGAACTGCTGCAAGACAGGCTGAATTGGAACTGGTGCAAGACAGGCTAGACTGGAACTGGTGTAGAACAGGCTGGATTAGGACTTGTGCCATAAAGGCTGGACTGGAACTGGTTTGGGACAGGCTAGACTGGAACTGGTGGAAGATTGGCTGAACTGAGGAAAGGGGCACAGTTAGGGAAACAGACAAGGAAGGAACTGGGCTGGGAAGGAAAAAAGCAGAACAAGGACTGGACAATACAAGGACAGGACAAAACAAAAAACACAGACCCAAAGACCACAAGGCAGGGCCCAGACACGTTAGGCAAGACAGATGGCTTGGGGGCCACAAGGTGAAGTAAGGCAGAAGGCCTAGAGGCCACAAGGCAAGGTAAGGCAGAGACTGCATGGTAAGATAAGTCCTGAGTAGGCCACAAGGCAAGGACAGGTAGCAGGAAAGGCTGTCTAAGGCAGAGAGCCAAGGTGACTCAATGAAGAGGCACTAGGGTATTGGACAGACTGGGTTAAATAGGGCTGGGGCTGAGACATCAGGTGATCAGAGAGGAGATAACAGGCAAAGCAGCAAGCAGGGCCTGCTAAGGACCCCTGGGGGAGGGGAGACTGCACAGCAGGCTGAACCTTGGCATGAACCTTGGCATGGAGGCTGAACAACAGGCAAAACCATGACAAGTGCTATGGACCCATGGCTGGGGACTGTTGTATTTTCACCTTACAGGTGGAAGGGACCATGGGATCAGCTTAGGGAAAAGTCTTCCCCTTTGCAATGCCTTTCCTCTGGCTTTTACTCTGAGTTGCTAAACAAGGCCCAGACTACTGCTGTCACCATTCCCTGATACCAATGGGTGCTTCTTCTATAGGTGATGCTGCATACAATCATTTATTAGATGCTCCTCTTGCTTTCCTTGTCTGATATCCTTCCTGAATAATACACTGAGTGACATGCAGCTCCTTCACTTTAAAAGGCATCTAGATCAGGGATGTCTTTTGCGATCTCTTCTCTATCTCATAGGGAATGTGGCTGGAACTGGAGTTGATGTCAAGGGTGGAGCCTTTGGACCCTGAGGAAAAATGCCAGGAGCATTGCTCATAATCTGTACATGAGCTGCTTGTTCTTCCTGGGATGTTATCTCAAAATCATCAGTAGATCTCTCTCTCTCCCATCACCTCACTGGAGGCAAAGATGCTATTGGCTAAACTTCCCAAATTCTCTTTGGCTATTAGCTCTTCAATATCTTCTGATTGAGAGAATCCCAGACAAGATTCTTCCTCTGTATTAGTTGGTAAAAATAGTGCCTTCATTGCCTCAGAAGCAAGAACCATAGAGAAATATGCTGCTGGTTTTGGCAGTAGTACTTTTCCTGCCTCTGTTCCTGCCCTTGCCCTGCAACTGCCAGTCTTGGATGACTCTACTACTCCAAAATTAGAGGGAAAGGAACTGGTGGCGGTGGTACATACTCTCCAAATTTCAGTTTCTTCTGCCTTGAGCTGACTTTCTCTCCTGCCACTCTGTGGCTAAAATAGTTTTTAATTTCGGGGTTGGACTGCCTTTTGTTTTTTATTACTGATATGCTGGGCACCGATTCTTCTACCGCCAATTCCTCTGCCAACATTTCCTCTTCTCTCTTTTCCTGACATGGTGTAATTTGTTGAAGTGTACTGCCTACTGAGAGTTTGTATATTACAAATGAATATATTTATGATACTGTAACCCTACTCACAGTACCATTAACTGTATGGAGAACTGTTTGTCACACACATACACATATACAGTGTATTTGTACTGTGCTGTGTGCACTAATGCTGACTGACTCCATACACAAAAGAACAGTTAAACACTAACAGAATCAAAAAGACTGGCAGCCTAATAAGACTCTTCAGTCTCTGAGTGAACATAAGAACATGCCATACTGGGTCAGACCAAGGGTCCATCAAGCCCAGCATCCTGTTTCCAACAGTGGCCAATCCAGGCCATAAGAACCTGGCAAAACTTCCAAAAACTTAGTTTATCCCATGCTAATGTTGCTAGTAATAGCAGTGGCTATTTTCTAAGTCAACTTAATTAATAGCAGGAAATGGACTTTTCCTCCAAGAATTTATCCAAACCTTTTTTGAACCCAGCTACACTAACTGCGTTAACCACATCCCCTGGCAACAAATTCCAAGTTTAATTGTGCATTGACTGAAAAGAACTTTCTCTGATTAGTTTTAAATGTGTCATATGCTAACTTCATGGAGTGCCCCCTAGTTCTTCTATTATTTGAAAGAGTAAATAACTGATTCACGTTTACCTATTCTAGACCTCTCATGATTTTAAACACCTCTATCATATCCCTCCCTCAGTCGTCTCTTCTACAAGCTGAACAGCCTAACCTCTTTAGTCTTTCCTAATAGGGGAGGTGTTACATCCACTTTATCATTTTGGTCGCCCTTCTCTGTACCTTCTCCATCGCAACTATATCTTTTTTGAGATGCGGCGACCAGAATTGTAGACAGCATTCAAGGTGCGGTCTCACCATGGAGTGATACAGAGGCATTATGACATTTTCCATTTTATTCACCATTTCCTTTTTAATAATTCCCAACATTCTATTTGCTTTTTTGACTGTTGCAGCACACTGAACCGAAGATTTCAATGTGTTATCCACTATGATGCCTAGAGAAATCTGGGGAAAAAAAGGGAATCCATTCTCAAATAAAACCTAACATTATATAACTATAGCATGGGTTGTTTTTCCCTATATGCAACACCTTGCACTTATCCAGATTAAATTTCATCTGCCATTTGGATGTCCAATTTTCCAGTCTTACAAGGTCTTCCTGCAATTTATCACAATCCGCTTGTGATTTAACTGCTCTGAATAATTTTGTATTATCTGCAAATTTGATTACCTCACTCGTAATATTCCTTTCCAGATCATTTATAAATTTATTGAAAAGCATGGGTCCCAGTACAGATCCCCAAGGCACTCCACTGCCCACCCCCTCCACTGAAAAAAATTGACCATTTAATCCTACTCTCTGTTTCCTGTCTTTTAGTCAGTTTGTAATCCACGAAAGGACATTGCCACCTATCGCATGACTTTTTACTTTTCCTAAAAGCCTCTCATGAGGAACTTTGCCTTCTGAAAATCCAAATACACTACATCTACCGTTTCACCTTTATCCACATGTTTATTAACTCCTTCAAAAAAATGAAGCAGATTTGTGAGGCAAGACTTGCCTTGGGTAAAGCCATGCTGATTTTGTTCCATTAAACCATGTCTTTCTATATGTTCTGTGATTTTGATCATGAGAACACTTTCCACTATTTTTCCTGGTATTGAAGTCAGGCTAACTGGTCTGTAGTTTCCCGGATCGCCCCTGGAACCCTTTTTAAAATTGGGGTTACATTAGCCACCCTCCAGTCTTCAGGTACAATGGATGATTTTAATGATAGTTTACACATTTTTACTAATAGGTCTGAAATTTCATTTTTTAGTTCCTTCAGAACTCTGGAGTGTATACCATCCGGTCCAGGTGATTTACTACTCTTCAATTTGTCAATCAGGTCTACCACATCTTCTAGGTTCACTGGGATTTGATTCAGTCCATCTGAATCATTGCCCATGAAAACCTTCTCCAGTACGGGTAACTCCCCAACATCCTCTTCAGTAAACACCAAAGCAAAGAAAACATTTAATCTTTCCACAATAGCCTTATCTTCTCTAAGTGCCCCTTTAACCCCTCGATCATCTAACGGTCCAACTGACTCCCTCACAGGCTTTCTGCTTCGGATACATTTTAAAAAGTTTTTACTGTGAGTTTTTGCCTCGACGGCCAACTTCTTTTCCAATTCTCTCTTAGGCTGTCTGATCAATGTCTTACATTTAACTTGCCAAAACTTATGCTATAATCTATTTTCTTCTGTTGGATCCTTCTTCCAATTTTTGAATGAAGATCTTTTAGCTAAAATAGCCTCTTTCACCTAAGCTTTTAACCATCCTGGTAATCGTTTTCCCTTCCTTCCACCTTTCTTAATGTGTGGAATACATCTGGACTTTGCTTCTAGGATGGTATTTTTTAACAATGTCCATACCTCTTGCACACTACATTTGCAGCTGCTCCTTTCAATTTTTTTCTATTTTTCTCAGTTTATCAAAGTTTCCCTTTTGAAAGTTTAGCACTAGAACTATGGATTTGTTTACTGTCCCCTTCCTGTCATTCCCACACCATCTCCCAAACTAACACACTAGCACTCCACCAGAGAACAAACCTTCTCACTTGCCGGCCCCACCATCTGGAACTCTATGCCTTCAGATTTAAGACTAGAACCCAACACACAGAACTTAAAAAAAAAATTAATAGCAGGTAATGGACTTCTATTATTCGAAAGAGTAAATAAGAACATAAGAACATAAGAAATTGCCGTGCTGGATCAGACCAAGGGTCCATCAAGCCCAGCATCCTGTTTCCAACAGAGGCCAAACCAGGCCACAAGAACCTGACAATTACCCAAACACTAAGAAGATCCCATGCCACTGATGCAATTAATAGCAGTGGCTATTCCCTAAGTAAATTTGATTAATAGCCGTTAATGGACTTCTCCTCCAAGAACGTATCCAAACTTTTTTTCAACCCAGCTACACTACTGTATCACATCCTCTGGCAACAAATTCCAGAGCTTTATTGTGCGTTGAGTGAAAAAGAATTTTCTCCGATTAGTCTTAAATGTGCCCCATGCTAACTTCATGGAGTGCCCCCTAGTCTTTCTATTATCCGAAAGTGTAAATAACCGATTCACATGTACTCGTTCAAGACCTCTCATGATATTAAAGACCTCTATCATATCCCCCTCAGCCGTCTGTTCTCCAAGCTGAATAGCCCTAACCTCTTCAGCCTTTCCTCATAGGGGAGCTGGTCCATTCCCCTTATCATTTTGGTTGCCCTTCTTTGTACCTTCTCCATCGCAACTATATCTTTTTTGTGATGCAGTGACCAGAATTGTACACAGCATTCCAGGTGTGGTCTCACCATGGAGCGATACAGAGGCATTATGACATTTTCCGTTTTATTAACCATTCCCTTCCTAATAATTCCTAACATTCTGTTTACTTTTTTTGACTGCTGCAGCACACTGATCCGACGATTTTAAAGTATTATCCACTATGATTCCTAGATCTTTTTCCTGAGTGGTAGCTCCTAATATGAAATAACCAATTCACATCTACTCGTTCAAGACCTCTCATGATTTTAAAGACCTCTATCATATCCCCCCTCAGCCATTGCTTCTCCAAGCTGAATAGCCCTAACCTCTTCAGCCTTTCCTCTTAGGGGAGTTGTTCCCTCCCCTTTATCATTTTGGTTGTCCTTCTCTGTACCTTCTCAATTGTAACTATATCTTTTTTGAGATGTGGCAACCAGAATTGTAGACAGTATTTAAGCTATGGTCTGACCATGGAGCGATACAGAGGCTTTATGACATTTTCTGTTTTGTTAACCATTCCCTTCCTAATAATTCCTAATATTCTGTTTGCTTTTTTGACTACTGCAGCACACTGAGCCGATGATTTCAATGAATTATCCACTATGATGCCTAGATCTTTTTCTTGGGTGGTAGCTCCTAATACCGAACCTAACATCATATAACTACAGCAAGAGTTAGAACTGAATCCCTCTTCCTTGTACCATCATCTCATTCACGCATTGAGACTCTGGAACTCTCCCTGCCTCTGAGGACCTGTGTGTGGAACAGAGGGCATTTCAGAAAATGCTACCCTGGAGGTTCTGGATTTAAGCTTTCTACCTAAGAGCCTAAATTTGGCTTCCAGAACCTCCCTTCCACATTTTCCTATATCGTTGGTGCCCACATCTACCACAACAGCTGGCTCCTCCCCAGCACTGTCTAAAATCCTATCTAGGTGATGCGTGAGGTCTGCCACCTTCGCACCCGGTAGGCATGTTACCAGGCAATCCTCATGCCCACCAGCCACCTGGGTATCTATGTTCCTAATAATCAAATCACCAACTATGATGGCCGACCTAACCTTTCCCTCCTGGGCAGTAGCCCTTGGAGACACATCCTTGGTGCGAAAGGACAATGCACCACCTGGAGAGCAGGTCCTTGCTACAGGATCCTTTCCTGCAGCATCAGGTTGATGCTCTCTGATCATGAGACCTTCTTCCTCCAAGGCAGCACCAGGGTTTGCCAGTCTGAAGTGGGACTTGGCTACTATGTTCCTGAAGGTCTCATCTATATACCTCTCTGTCTGCCTCAGCTCCTCCAGGCCTGCCATCCTAGCCTCCAGAGATCGGACCTGTTCTCTGAGAGACAGGAGCTCTTTGCATCGGATGCACATGTACAACTTCTCACCGGCGGATAAAAAATAATACATGTGTCACTCGATGCAAAAGACTGGGAGGCCCCCCTCTTGCACTGCTCACCTCACTGGTATCTACACAGACAGACAAAAAAAGCCCTAGTACTGCAGCAACTGCAGTCTATACACTGTCTCTGTCTCTAACCCTGACTGATTCTCCCCCAGTGAAGAGAAAAATAAAAATCAACAGCAGTGAACTGCCTCTTTTTCTGGCACAGTGAGTGAGACCACTGTAACTCAGAGAAGAAAAGAAGTAGCCAGTGCCAAATCCAAAAATTTCTAAGCATTTTTAAAACTCTGAAAGATTCTATCAGCATGTTCTTCTCTGCCGAGAGCTAGGGAGGAAATTCAGACTGTTCCTTGCACATGCTCAGACTTTACAATGGAGGATGTCAGCATCACTTGATCCAGATAGCAGCTATAAGTGAGTTTAGAAAGATGCTTCACTATGATTTGTACTCTGTGTGGTTTCCTTGCCAACTTGTGCTGCCCTGGTTCTGACAAGGCTCTGACAAGGCTGGAGGTCACACATACAAGAGTTGGTTGTTTTAGTTACCAGTTGCTTTTTTGCTCAGCACTACACAGCTATACATTTCAATGGGCCATAGACTTGAATGGGAAACAAACATATGAACCAAATATTTTTTGTTTCATTTGTGGGACTTTCCATTCATTTCAAGGGACCAGAAATGAAATAAATATGGACACATTTCTCATGCTTTACCCATTTGTTTCAAATGAATGCAGATCTCTACTATTTTGTCAGAGTCCAAGTTTATAAACCCCAAGGGCCTAGAGGGTAATCTTTACCCCTCTTCAGGAACAGATCTACACCTGTAGCTTCATTTTAGAGTGAGGACATGGGAAGGGGTCTACACAAAAACAATGATTCTGATATTAATTGTACAAACGAGTTCCACTCCCAGGATACTGCACTAATGCTGCTGGGGTTCTTTTCTGCTTAATTCCCTGGAATTCAGTTCTCTAATTGAACTGAAAAAACCTTAGTGTCAACAGCGCTCAGGGTAACTTATTTTATATAGAATGTCTGAGCACTATGAAAAGGTAGCATAGTAATTGCTGGAAAGAGAGAGAGTGCAACACATTAAAGAATACTTTAGATGCCTCAATACTCCAAAAGGATATAATTAGGAAGATCTTTAAAAGTAGAAATACTTTATCAGTTTTATATAAAACTGTGATCAATTATTGTACTAACGAAATAGGGATTGTAATCAACTGGTCAATTATTTGTACTTTCAGACTCGGAAACCCTTTCATATAAACCTTATCTGGGGTCTTCCAGTCTCCATTACAAGACATTTAGCTTATCAACAGCTTTACTGCCAGAAATGCTTCTGATGTCAAAACTAATATCATGTGTTATTTAACAATCTAGAAATATAAATTTCTCTACCAGTATTACTTAGCTCATTGAGAGTGTCACCTCACCAGTTCTTACTAATAGAATGTGCAGGAAAATTAATTGGTTTATCTCCTTACAGATCCTGGAGGTGACAATCCTGATAAACAAGCAGACATCTTGGCACTCACCTCTAAATATACAGTGTTATTATTTGTTTCAAAATTGGTGTTTCTGGTACTTTTACATAGAGTTTGAGATACTGGGACTATACTAATAATCTTCTTCCTTAACAGCATCAGTGCCTGAGGCAGATAGAGTCAGTAATTTACTGACTGGCTGTAGCTGACTGTAAGTGCCATCTTACTTTCTCCTTGACTCATGCAGTTCATTCTCCACCCTTAATGATGAGGAGGGGCTCTGTTACTGTGATGGCTGGAATTAAATGAGCGTATGTACCCAAATCTTGCAGCTATATTTCCATTTTCCTCCGAGCTATAACTGCTACCTAACGCATGAATCACTTGTCAATGGAGGGAGATCCAGCTGCAGCAGGAAAGATGCTATTTAATGTTTTCTCAGTCTGCTGAGATGACCAAGTTACCACTCTCAGATGATATCCAATTCTTTTTTTCTGATCACAGCTGATCCAAAAACCACATTTGGCTTTCTTAATATCAATTTGAGTCCCATTAAAAAGTGATTAATGAGTAATAATTTATTACTTAATCTATCTGAGATCAAGAATATTAGACTTGGTAGATTTTCTTCTATTTCTTGTCCATTAACTTTTTTGTTTGAAAGAATTTCAATTTCCGTTGTTGATGAAGTCAGGGATTTGGGAGTCATGTTTGACTCGCAGCTTTCACTCAAAGCTGAAATTAGATCAGTCATGCAAAAGTCCTTTTTTTAAGTTACGGATGCTGAGAAAGCATAAACCTTACTTGGAGGCAGATGATTTTCGAACAGTGTTACAATCATTAGTAATATCTGGACTAGACAATTGCATTTCTATCTATCTTGGCCCTCCTCAGTCATCGTTAAGTTCACTACAAATAATTCAAAATCCTGCAGCTCATATTATGACAGGATCATCTTGATTTGAACATTTCTCACTGATCCTGTATGCGTAACATTGGTTGTCACTGGAAAGGAGGGTTCATCCTAAAATATTAGTAATGATTCATAAAGCTTTAAGAAATGAGGCCCCAAAATGTGTCTACTTATTGTTAAAATTATATTTGCCAGCAAGAAGTTTGCAATCTTCAGGGGGATGTTTGCTGGATGTACCTTCTGCTCGATGTGGGAGATTACTTGAGTCATGTGAGAGATTGCTGACCATAACTGGCCCAAACTTGGGGAACCATCTCCCTGATAGCCTCAATAAGGAAGCTTGCTTCAAAGCTTAAAAAAAAAAAGCATTTAAAATGTTTTTTTGTTTATACAGGCATTTCATTTGAGCTATGATTAAACTGTAGGGATAATCTCTTTAAGTAAAAGAATGGATGGAGCACTGTCTTGATTGGGAAGGAGTTGCTGTAAGCCACTTGGGACCTTGGATAATGCAGCAGGCACATTTTAAAAAATAAATAAGTAAAAATAATGAAATCAGTAACATCAGATGCTCCATAGACCATGGGATGTTTGTGCAATGTACAAATGTCCTCTTTTCCTCAGTTCTGTTCTTTGTGTCCACAATTTTGTCCTTTTTTCTGTGTCAATCACTTTTCTTAGAGATGAATATTACTGAAGTGTCCTGGCAGTAGCGTCTTGCCCCCCACCCCCGCCCCATGTTGTTAGTGTAGTGTTCAAACCAAAGAGCCACAAGTGACCCAAAATAACTCTCAAAGTACAAAAGCAGGGAAACGAAATAAAAAAATTAAATCAACTTGGGACAGCAGCTGACACCTTTCATTCAGTTTCAGTCTGAATCAGCTGCTGACCAAGTTGATTTAATGTTTTGATTTCGTTTCCTTCCTTTTGTACTTTGTTAATATAGTGTTGCCATATTAGCTATGCTATTCACTAAGAATAAAAAGAGAACAAGGTCAAAGGTGATCTCCTTCAAAACTTGTGGGAAAAAGAACTAGCAGACCACAGTGGGCAGTACGATAACTCTTTGCTTTGGGTATTTCATGGCTCCACTGGGTGTTAAAAACATACTAGAGAAAAAGAGGGAGCCTCAATATCCCGGGAGCTCAATGATTGTTCAATAAAAGAGAAGAATCAACACAATAGGAGTTTCAGGGTCCGCAGAGCTCCATCAGCTATTTGACTACATCTTCCCTATTCATCCCCCTAAAAAAAAATATATATATATATATGGCAATTCTCTGCCACCTAAAAGAGATCATCCAGGGGTAATGCCAGTGCAAGCCCATAAAGGTGGCTACCACTTCTGCTTCAGTTAGAGCATCCCGTGAATGAAAACTTGTGCCCAAGTCTAATGACCTGCCAAGCCCATAAGGCTTGCAAAGAAATTGGGAGCTGCAGATCAGGACAATCTTGAAGACCTTGTTGTAGAGCTGACTCATTGCACCAAGCAGCAGGCACAGACTCAGGATGCCAGTATCATTACAATGATGATTCAAGGAGTTAATACATTTTGCTGACCCCTCAATTAGAAATGGCCTCTCCTGGGCTACAGTGCCACAAGCTTTCGTTTATACCTACCTTCCCATCTTAGTCAGCTATCATAGAGACAGTGCTTGATCAGGACCCACAACCTGGTCTAAATGCACCTTGAGCCTGACCACTAGATTAGATGCCACTGTTGTGAATTAGCTGAAACTCTCTCCACCTAGGCACTATGAGCCCTGCATCTGCAGGGAGAATTCTTGATTTGACACAAATTATTGCAACCTGCAGACAATGCAATAATAATGTTTCCTAGCTCTATGTAAGGTACAATCTAAATTCAGAATTATTAGTGATCCATTTTTATTTTCAAAAAGAGCCATGAAAAGATTAATTGTGGTGTAGCAGAATTTGACTGGTGGAAGAAATAACTGAAAGAGCTTTAAGGCACCTGACGTCTCTTCATTAAAATGAGTTTTGCAATAACAAGGGGTCATCATAATATTAAGAGGCGTGGAGGAGTAGCCTAGTGTTCAGAGCAGCAGGCTGTGAGCCAGGGAAGAATTTCTCTCTTCCATCCAATAGATGCTATCTGTAGCTATGATACTTTTAACACTATGGGAGGGTGAGATCAGATCAAGGGTCATGACTCAATCATTTCAACATTCAATCATAGGAAGCAGTAGAAATGTCTGCATAATTTTTACAATTATCTGTAATTGGATTAAAGTTAAAAGAAACAACCTTCAGTGTTTTAAGAAAGATAAGTTAACATTAATATATATAATAAGTTAGAAGTTAGTAGTTCAATTGATACTTATCAACATTAGAAAACTACATTGTGTCAGTGCTGGAAAGCAATAAGCATACCATGATCTTGAAATTCCAATATAATAGATGCTGCCAGAATTGTGGAGTTTTGTCTGTCAGTTTTAAGTACAGTACTGCATGGTATATTTAGTTCAGTTGAAGCTATAGTATCTAATTTACATTTTAAACATTTCCAATTAACGCTTCAACATACTGTACAACATTGCATCATATTTAATTATTTGATGAGAAAATTATAATCTGAAATTTGTTCTCCACAAAAATGAAATGAATGAAAATCTTTTTCTTGTTCTTCATGGAGAGCTGTGTGAGGTTCATTTAATCCTTTTTCTGTTACAGTTAGACCTTGAGGGCAAGCTGGATGGGTCAGTAGCAAGCTCTGTGCACTGCAGTGTGGAGGAGCTGGGTTTGATTTATCAGGTCAGTCCTTCTCTGGGTCAGCCAGAGCTGAGGATAGTGACCCCCTACTGACTGCATTTAAGGTGTATGCTGTGGCCTGTGACCCCTGGTCAAGGATGGTCACGTCAATAACTGGGTCACGGTGAAGGGTTGTCCAGTTGAGCTTGAAACTCAAAGGAGCAGGAGGAAGAGCCAAGCCATAAATACACTAAAATATTTAGAACTTGCAATGTTAGATTTTGGAAATAAATTCTAAAAATAAACACCAGTTTGATTACTAGATCCTCTGTCAACGGTGCATAGGAAAGACATAAATCTGGTCTGGGGTGGCCACCTGATCCCAGCAAGAGTCACAGGAAGGCAAGCTGATGCCACTTTAAATAGCGCCATTTAATAGAGCTTTTTGTTTGCTTTGTTTTTTAATTTTATTTTAAGTTGATTTAATTTAGTTTCATGTAGTTGAAAGGCAATAAACATGAAACTGAAAGACAAAAAAATTGAAAAAAAACCCCAAACTAAACAAAGGCAACTGTTCCAGTCAAAACCTCCCATGCCCCCCCCCCCCCCCAGTGCTGCCGCAATAAAAGAAAATAACTGGGCCTTATCCGCGCCCCCCCCGCCCCACTCCCCAGAGTTCGTAGCTTGTCCTATCCTTGGGGTTACAGTCGTCCAAATGAGAAAGGAGCAGACCCCCATGGCTCCTGCCTCAGGTGCCGTTTGCCAGTCGGCTGGGCTTGAGGTCAGTGCCATTTGGTTTGCAACTGGGACCCCATGCAGTAGGAGTGCCTGGGGCTCCTTCCTGCCCCATTTGGACTGCTAGAGCTCCTCAGATGGGGGTAAGCTACTGCCTGCAGGGAGGGGGGAAAGACCATTGGAGGGGAGGCTTAAACAAAGTATGCTGGCGCTTAGGTGTCTTGTCTGCTGATTTTCCAAAATAAATATCAATGAAAAAAAATGAATTTCAGCAGTTTTTTGTTTTGTTTTCAAATGAAACAAAGCACAAGTTTTTTTCATTATGTTTCCTTTCATTTGAACATGAATGTACACTTCTACTTTTTATGCACATACATTTTCACCACATTTTGAAAAGAGTGCGAATATATAGATATATATTTTACATGCATAACAACCCGATTTTTAAAGTGTGTGTTTATTTTGTGGTAGAAAATCACGGGGACTTTCTGCATGCTTGAAAAGACATACATAACGCAGCAGCTACATGCACTACTGAAAATTTATTCCAAAGAGTTAATCATTATAAGCTCTAGAGAGGACATCAAATATGTATACAATTTGTTCTAAATAACAGAGCACAGTCTATAATCTGTCTTCATGCAGGCTCAGATCTCTAAAGCCTCAATTAAGCAAACCCAATGAACCTTGTCAGTAGAAAAATGTGGTTCTGTCCCATGTTTGACACTGTTCTGATGCTTTAGGGTTGTGGTGAGTGCTTACTTGACTTCTCAGATATGAATCCTTATCAGGCTGGCCCATTGACTTAGGGCAGTGCAGTGGAGTCAGATCTTCCACTCCCTGGTTGGTTGGGGTTGAGGATGCTGTGGAGATGGCATTCACAGCTCCCCAAGGTGCAGGGGAAAGGTAGAACATAGTGTTGTCATTGCTCAAGGGTGACACCTAGTGGTTGGATTCAGAGTCCATGATTGCAAGGTTCTGGAAGGAGTCATGGTGCAGTGACCAGATTAGATAGAATTGGGATGGAGAGGAAATAGGGGAATATATTTCCAGAATGTTCTGAATGAGGGCTTATGCCACCAGAATCCCAGCCCTGGCTCTGATTGAGCTAGAGGCCCAAAAGAGCAGGTGGAAACTACGGAGTCAAAAGAAAACAAAGAATCCTTATCAATGTTCACAAAATCTCACAACTGGTTTAGCGTACATGAAAAATAACATGCTATTCACTAAGAGGTACATTTTAAGATCTACGTACAGGTGCACGTGCACAAGGACGCAGCGATTTTATAACACACGCATATATGCGCATGTGTTATAAAATCATCTATATGTGCGTACATGTGTGCACAACTTTATATTAATTTCGTGCAAATGTAGACTCGAGCGCGTAAGTCGGGGGAACTTCAGTAGATACGCGCGCTGTCGCAATTACTATTTCCTCAGCTAACTTGCCTTCCTTTTATCCTATTAACCCTGAACTTTAAAACCCCGCCGACTAGCCTAGTTTTTGTAATTTTATTACATAGACACCGTCCATAGCAGAAGTAAAGTTACGCAGTAGGGGACCCTGGCGTGCGCTTGTGTACATAAATAATGACATGCAGACTTCATGCCCCAAATTCGGCCTGTCCAGACCCTGCCCATTCCCCACCCATGCCCCACCCCTTGTTTGCTGTTTGCGATTTGTGCACGTAGCGGGAGATATGCACGTTCCTGCGCAGGTTTTAAAATCTGCGCTGTGTGTGCCGGGCCGAGTCACGCGCATATCTCCTGGCTTTGGCATGGGTAGGGGTTTTTAAAATCAACCAGTAAAGTCTTAACATGTGCATTATTTGCCCTCTAATTATTTGCTGAGCGGAGGGTAAACCATATTGGTGTAAAATAATTAGATGCAAATGATGAGAATAATGAGATGCAAATGAAGGCATAACAAGCCCACACAAATTATTACTCACTTCACTACGACACATGTTAAATAGCAGCTATGCACTATGGCCAAAAATATATCACCCCCTCTGGAGCACACATTAGGAAGTCAGTGCATACGCTATAGCCACCTGCTGGCCCAAGGCAGTTTGTTGGGGAAAAAAGAGCTTTGGCTGGTGCAGTAGGAAATGTTGCGGCATGCTGGAAGAAGACATGGGAAGAGAGGAGAGATGTAGGAGAAAAACAGAAGGGAAGGAGAGAGGAGGAGGCCAAAATAAGTGTGAGAGAGAGAGAGAGAGACAGAAAGGGAGAGCAATAAGGCAGCTGCATCCATAGCTTTTCTGACTTGTTTCTGGCAGCAGTGCAACCCATATCCCTCTTGAATGTCAGTCCTGGCCGTCCTCCTTGATTGGTGGACGGCCAGGTCTGACATTACTAGCTTGGGAGGATGGAGAGAGGAGAGAGCATGTGGCGTAGGGCTTGGAGTACGGTAGCCCAGCACACATCAGTGCTATTGTTTGAAACAAAATAGGAAATAATGATATTTCCTATTTTGTTTTGTTTCATTTTCAATATGGAACAAAAGAAAAATAAATGAAATTTAATTTGTTTTTTCTTTGCTTCATTTTGAATGTTCACTGCCAAAACCCTCAAAACTCTGGCTCTGAGTCCCAGCCCCTCCCCCGCCCCACCAAATCCACTTTAGTAATGGTCTCCTTCCAGCCTCCAGGACCCCCCAGATGTCCCCCCATTCCAGCTCTTACCTCATCAGGGGTCTGCAAATCTTCCGGTGACAGGAGCGTTCCCCAGTCATTCCTGCCCCAATGCTCTGCGTTTCCACAATGGCCACTGATCAACCCAAGGCTGCTACCCTGATCTTGTTCAGCAGAATCTGGAACAGTGGGCAGGGCAATTTGGAAATCCTCTGGCCTCTGGAAGACTCATGGTGGCAGTGGGAGGGTGAGGGGGGTACATTTATTCAGTTCTGCTTTTTCGTTTATTTTGCTTTGGGTAAATGAAAACAAAATGGAATAAACAAACAACAACAAAAAAAAAAGAAACGCAAAATAAAAAAATCCCAAAATGAAATCATTTTTCTGTGCACAGCCCTACACAGCAGGTGACGGGTTCCTGAACCCCTGAGGACAGTATGAGAGAGATGTGAAAGTAATGAGAGGGAAGAAAACGTCCATTCACATCCCTCTCCTCCCTACCCTCAATCACCTCTGAGGGAAGGGGTGATGTGTAAGTAGGGTCCTTCTTTTTCAGTTGAAACCAATTTTTACTCATAAATTCCTGGATATTTCCAAAGGAGATAGTGGTTCAAACCGATATTCACCCTAATTTTAGGCCAACCAAAAAGCTGCTACAGAACTGCAGATGCACCAGTCACTGCGGGAAGCCAGTGCAGGTGAAAGCGCGTGTTGCTTTCCAAGCCCCGCCTTCCCCACCAGTGAAAGCGCTCGCCCTCCAGTGCCGCCCATGCCGGGTTTCAACTCCCACCTCCTCACCCCCCAAGCAGCCAAAGTGCCTGGTGCCATGAATGCATTTCAAGCAGGCCCTGCCCACCAGAAGCACTTTTCGGCAGGCTCCTTGGCCCTGCACAAAAGCAGACGTGCAGTGCTGCAGACCTGGGGATCCTCAGGAAGCTGCTGCTGAAGCAGAGAGAGAGAAAAAGCTGGAGCCACCACCAGTAAATGTTGCAGTGTGGGAGTGGGTGCCTGCTAGGCAGGGGAGGAGGATGCTGCTGAGTGGGTGAGCAGGAGAATCTGCTTAATGATGTTCTAGTGTCCTGGCTTCTGTATTTACCCAGAAAAATCAGGAGTCATTTTTGTCAACTGATTTTCTCCTGTTTTTGCTCTTGTCATATTAAACCCTGATAAATTCCTGTGAAAAAAAGGAGCAATAAAAGCCGAAAATGAAGGTCCCTATGTGTAAGCAGGGACCTAGAATATGAATGCTGACTTTGTAAACTGTTGTGATCTTCTTTTGGAACCACGGTATATAAAGTTCCCAAATAAATAAATAAATACCCAAGCCTCTCAATAAAAACAAATACATTATTTTTTTGAAAACAAAACACTTGTATGTGAGAAAGCATAGCAACACTGCTGCAGAATTTATAGCCAGCAGAAAAGAAACAGAGAAACAAATGTGTGTAAAAGGCAACATAAAATATTAGCTATCAGTCTTCAAGGAAAACATGGCTTTGGTGAGCCTTGCCAGTCACCGACAGGCAGAAGGTGCAAAAGACACAATCCTTCAGCAGTTAAACATCATGAAGCCCCCACATGCTCTATTATATTTAATATTATTTATCACATTTCTGGTAAGTTCATAGTGATTTACAAAAAAAAAAAAATTAAAAAAAAAAATAAAAAAAAAATATATATATATATATATATATATATTTCCTCCCCCCAATTATCATACAATATGTATCTTTAACAGTATATCTTTGCACAATCATTAAAATCCCAAATGGGTTATTGCTTGTTCACAAATTTTTTCTTGCATTGTCCATGAACAATTGATGGGTTTGCAAAACACATCTCATTTTGGAAAGACTTTGCAGACTGAGAAGGAGTGATCTAGTAGGGCAATGGGCTGAGAACCAGGGAAGCCAATTCCCCTTGTGACCTTGGGCAAGTATCTCTTGTTGCCTCAAGGACCCACTTGAAGGTGAATTTTCAAAGGAGTTACATGTGTAAAATTAGCATATATGCACACAAGTAGCTTGTACTGATGTGCATCCTGATTTAATTACATCAAAAATACATGTGTATTTTCAGCTTTGATTGCATATTTATACACGGAGACTGGAAGCATTCTGAGGCAAGGCTAAGAATTAAATGTATAAGTTTATATTTTCTAAGAGACTTGCGCGAGTACATTTGGCAATATATTTGCGCAATTTTAGAACTAATTGTCTTGCACACTTGATATCAGACTTGTCTGTTGTCTGCTATTGGTTAAGTGGGAGGTCTGGCTGAACTGGGGAGGGGAGTTCAGGATGAAGAATTAGGAGGATCTTGGTGATCTGGAGGACTGGATGAACTGGGAGAGATATTGATAAACTGGTGATTTCAATTACTCATGCATGTTTTAAAATATACCAACTTCCGCATGCAACTCAAGGTCTTACGTGAGCAAGGTACATTTTTTCACATGTAAAATATACGTGCGTAAAATAGGTAGGAAAAGTCAGAACTTTCAATGCATTGCAGGTATTTGTGCGTATGTTGGAGGCAGAAATATGCATATTTTATAATGTGTGTACCTAATACAGATTTTCAAAAGGTTATGTGCGCCGGGCCTATTTTCAAAGGCACGGCGACGCGCATAAAGCCCCGGGACACGTGTAAGTCCCGGGGCTTGCAAAAAGGGGGCGGTCTGGGGGCGGGGCCAGAGGCCTCTGACACAGCGGACATTTGCCTGCCATCAATTTTTGGGGGGGAGGGAAAGTTAGGGGAAGGGGTGGGAAGGTTAGGTTACGGGGAAGGGAAGTCCCCTTCCAGGCCGCTCCGATTTCGCAAGTTATAAAATCGAGCGTATATGTGTGCGCACCGGGTAGCGTGCACACATGTATGCCCGTGCGCTGGTTTGAAAATCTACCCCACAGGTTATACATTGTTGTAGTAGTGGCCATATATACAGCGTATGGGACAGTGTGGAGTTGTTTGAAAGTTATCATCTTAAGGGTAGAATTTAAAAGGCCCACACGAGTAAATCCCGGGATTTACGTACGTGGCCAGGCTTTGCGCGTGCCGGGCGAATTTTCAAAGGGGCCAGGCTACGCGCATAAATGTCAGGCCTTTTCAAAAGGGCAGGCCGGGGGGGGGGGGGGGGGGTGTGCTGGGTGGGGGCGGGCTGGGACAGCGCCATTGATCGCTATTCCAAAGACTCGCACGCCGGCAGCCAGCCAGCATGCACAACTTAGGAGCTGAATTAAGTTATAAAATAAAAAAAAAATAGGAAAGGTTTACAGGATGGGGAGGAGAGGGGAAGAGGGAGGGAGTATAGGTGGGGGGGGGGGGGTAGGGAAGTTCCCTCCCAGTCTGCTCCTTAATAGAAGCAGACTGGGAGGGAACTAGAGAAGACCGGAATGCATTGCTGCACGGAAAGTACGAAAGTCCCCCCCCTTGTGTGCGCCGCCCGCACATACGAGCGCGGAGTATAAAATCTGGCACACATGTGCGCACGGCCCACAGATTTTATAACATGCGCACACCAGTGTGCGCATGTTATAAAATCGGCGTGTCCATGTGTGCGTGCTGGTAAGTGCACGCACATTATAAAATCTACCCCTTAGATTGTAAGCTCTTGGAAATGGGGAATTTTTATTATCTGAATTACTAATAATGATGTAAGCCACCTTGAGTATTTTTTAGAAAAGCTGGCTAAAAATCTAAATTATTATGTGTTGTCCATAAACTACTGGTTGCCTAACAGGACAATAGGTGCTAGCCCTCTTTTTAAATATATTTGAAGGGAGAGAGAGGAACAGAGAAAAGCAACATTGCACATGTTAAATCACAAGCAGATTGTGATAAATTGCAGGAAGACCTTGTGAGACTGGAAAATTGGGCATCCAAATGACAGATGAAATTTAATGTGGATAAGTGCAAGGTGATGAATATAGGGAAAAATAACCCATGCTATAATTACACAATGTTGGGTTCCATATTAGGTGCTACAACCCAAGAAAGAGATCTAGGTGTCATAGTGGATAACACATTGAAATCGTCGGTTCAGTGTGCTGCAGCAGTCAAAAAAGCAAACAGAATGTTGGGAATTATTAGAAAGGGAATGGTGAATAAAACGGAAAATGTCATAATGCCTGTGTATCGCTCCATGGTGAGACTGCACCTTGAAGACTGTGTACAATTCTGGTCACCGCATCTCAAAAAAGATATAATTGCGATGGAGAAGGTACAGAGAAGGGCTACCAAAATGATAAGGGGAATGGAACAACTTCCCTATGAGGAAAGACTAAAGAGGTTAGGACTTTTCAGCTTGGAGAAGAGACGGCTGAGGGGGGATATGAGAGATGTTTAAAATTATAAGAGGTCTAGAATGGGTAGATGTGAATCAGTTATTTACTCTTTCGGATAGTAGGAAGACTAGGGGGCACTCCATGAAGTTAGCATGGGGCACATTTAAAACTAATCGGAGAAAGTTCTTTTTTACTCAGTGCACAATTAAACTCTGGAATTTGTTGCCAGAGGATGTGTTTAGTGCAGTTAGTATAGCGGTGTTTAAAAAAGGATTGGATAAGATCTTGGAGGAGAAGTCCATTACCTGCTATTAAGTTCACTTAGAGAATAGCCACTGCCATTAGCAATGGTAACATGGAATAGACTTAGTTTTTGGGTACTTGCCAGGTTCTTATGGCGTGGATTGGCCACTGTTGGAAACAGGATACTGGGCGTGATGGACCCTTGGTCTGACCCAGTATGGCATTTTCTTATGTTCTTATGTACAAAATAGCACAGATAGCAAATAGCATGCCATGCAGTTGATACGACTTCTCAGTTGAACATTTTTGACCCTTTTCTTAAGAGATCTTATGCTATATGTATCATTATCTTTGTGAATAGCAAGTTAACTGCAATTTTACCATGCACGCTAAAAAATTTGCATGCACATTAACATTTTCTTAGCAAGTAATTTAGTGAATTTACCCAATAAGAGCCTGAGTTTAAAAAAACATTTACACACTTAAAATTGGGCTTTGCACGTGTAGATGCACTTTACCTGTGTAAGTGGGCTTTTGAAAATTGCTACAATATATGCCATTGAATTGTCCATAGGATTTACTCATGTACGTGCACCTTAAGCAGGTAAATGGCTTTTTAAAACTGCTATGATAGTATGTTACATTTATACATGTACTTCTTTTAAAATTACCCTTAGTATCTATGATATAATCTATCTATGATATATTTCCCCCCATTGCTGATCATTTTCACTACAGCCAGCCAGTGATCACTACAAGAGTGCATCATTTCTCAGGCACAGCACAGTAAAATTCATATCCATTGCCAGATCACATCATATATCAAAGGTTTTTCAAAATTCTTTGTGCTATAATTAAGCACAGTACTACATACACACAAATACACATGCTTCAAGAATCTGCTAGGGCTATGGAATGACCCTGAAGATTTCTGTAGGCAATGATTTTTAAATTTTAACAAAGGGGAAGGGAGAAAAAGACATCTAATTAGCAAAGCCGCACATCACGGTTCATTACTAACTTTTGGCCAACTTGTTCTTCTCTTGCTTTGATGATTCTATGAGAACATGAAACATCCAATTACCCAATCATCTTTACAACCGGCTGAGTAGCAGCGAGAAAAGGTTAAAGGTGAGCAGATTCCAGATAGCAGAACTAAAATGCCTTCATTTTCTCTAATATCTGTCTGCTTAATTACTGGAACGATTGTTTGAACATTTTAATATATTAATTTAGCATGAAGATAATTGAATGATTACAAATTCACTTTAGCCATGATATAAAGAAAGGCATTTGATAAAATGAAATATGAGGATAAAAAGTGGAACTGAAATTGTGCTTTGGAAATACCATTCAGTAGCTTTCTCCTTAACAGTTTAGGGCAATGCCTGCTGTATCTTGCCAAGGGATACTCAACATGCATTTTCCTGAAAGGCTGTGGTTCCACTATTGACTTCTTAAATCATGTTAAAATACCCATAACTTGATCTGACACATTAGTTACTAAGTTACCTGTGATTCTGCACATACTCAATATGCATTGCTGGCTGAGCAGTTATACACATTCAAGTACTTATGATGGATGTTCCTTGGTTTATTGCAATTAATAATCTTGATACTCTTCCCCAGCTTCACACAGCTTTATCAAGTTGTGGTGCATAGATGATGTGGAGGGATTCTATATAAATTCTTTTGTTTTATCATTATCCTGGTCTAAGTGGGTTTAACTGCACATATATTTGAAAGGATTATATGAATAACCACCCATTTGGAATTTTATGCTACACTTCATGGCAAATGACAATTTAGGGGCACTTTTGTAACATCATGCATGAGTTCGCCAACAAAAATACAAATACATTACACTAATTTTTAAGATTGCTTTGTAAATGATCCAGCAAACTATACACACACGATTATACTTGCTCTTTGGTGCACGTAGTTTTTTCTGAGAGAATTTATGTGCATATCCATTTAAATGAAAAAGAATGCATGTAAGTCGCAATCCTGTCCAGATTCCACCCCTTGAAATACTTCTCCCCATGCATGTAAAAATACGTGGAACAGCATGTATACATACATGCATGCAATCTTACATACATGTTGTTTGCACAGTTTTCTAAATGTTCATTTTTGTGGGAGAAGCAATACTTTACTTGCAGATACCCCTTTGAAAATGATCCTCCCTGACTGCAATTTTCATTCATTTACATGGGTAAAAAGTGTTTGAAAATAGCCTCAAGAACATAAGATTTGCCATACTGGGTCAGACCAGAGATCCATCAAATCCACTATTCTGTTTCCAACAGTGACCAAGCCAGGTCACAAGAACCTGACAGGATCCTAAAAGGTCGATAGATTCCATGCTGCTTATCTCAGGGATAAGCAGTGGATTTCCCCAAGTCTACCTTAATAATGGTTTCTTCCAAGAACTTGTCCAAAACTTTTCTAAACCAAGCTCAATGCTGCTAAAAGTGTTTGCATATTGGAACAACTCACCTACTTTTAGCCACATTGGGGCCAATGCAATACGGTGTGCTGAGCCAAGCGCACTGTTAACCTGCAGTCGGACACAGGTAGAATAGGCAGTAATCCACCCCCTAATGCAATAAGGGGATTAGCACATATTCAACACGCGTCCAACGCGGAGTGAATGTAATAGCGCTCATCACATGCAAATGCATGTGAATGAGGCTATTAGGCATTCACTCCCGATGCAAAAAAAAAATGTGCGTGTCAGACGCACATTTAACTGTCATCTATTAACGCCTGCCAGGAGCATGCGTTAATAGCTGTGCGCATCAAAAAAAAGATGAAAAATAAAAGAAATAAAAGTAAAAAAAAAAATTGACAGTTGGATCCATCACGAAAACCGATGCCGATAAACTCGGTGGACAGCCAGGAAAACCAATAAACCCGGCACTGATTTTCGTGACTACCGTTCGCCGGTAAAAACTAACTCCGAGTTTATCGGCTAACATGACCCCCCCTAATTTTAATATTGCTTAGTGCCCCCCCTTTAATGTTCTTCACATCTTGCAGTTAATGTAAATAATTGCACAATCAGCATCTAAAATGTCTGAGTATAAGAGTGTTCCTTTAAGAACATAAGAAATTGCCATGCTGGGCCCAACCTGAAGTAAGTTGCACGCGCTGACAGACGGCCGGCGCACGTGAGGCTCCAGGACAGTGATCAATGCGTCCCCGCCCAGAACACGCCTCCAGGCCCGGCCCTTAAGAACATAAGAAATTGCCATGCTGGGTCAGACCAAGGGTCCATCAAGCCCAGCATCCTGTTTCCAACAGAAGCCAAACTAGGCCACAAGAACCTGCAATTACCCAAACACTAAGAAGATCCCATGCTACTGATGCAATTAATAGAAGTGGCTATTCCCTAAGTCAACTTGATTAATAGCTAGGGGTGTGCATTCGTTTATAACGTATTGGTAATCTGCAACGTATAGGGCCATATTCGTTGTATTCGAGGGGAAGCGAAACGCATCGCGATTCCCCACGAATACAACAAATCTTCGCCGAATTATTCAGCCATCTAAAGGAGCGAATTTAAACACCCCCCCCCCCTCCTGACTCCCCCAAGACTTACCAAAACTCCCTGGTGGTCCAGTGGTTGGTCCAGCGGGGGGTCCAGGAGCCATCTCCTGCACTCCTGCACTCAGCTGCCGGTATTCAAAATGGCGCTGATAGCCTTTGTCCTTACTATGTCACAGGGGCTACCGGTGCCATTGGTCGGCCCCTGTCACATGGTAGGAGCAATGGATGGCTCCGGTAGCCGAGGACGAAGTGTAGGAGATGGCTCCCGGACTCCCCGCTGGACCACCAGGGAGTTTTGGTAAGTCTTGGAGGGGGGGTCAGGAGGGTGGGGGGTTGTAGTTAATTCAATTTTAGCTGGGAAACAAATAAGAATGAACGCATTAACGTATTGAGGCCCCCCTTGCCGAATGCAATGTATCTGTCCCCCAACGAATACGAATTCCGAATGCAACGTATGGTGTCCCTCTGCACATCCCTATTAATAGCAGTTAATGGACTTCTCCTCCAAGAACTAATTGTTGCGTTCGTGCCTATTCCTGCCCTTGCTCCACCCTCTCTACCTTTGTGGCGACTCCCTTCGGCTCAGATGGACAGATGCAGCCACGGCTTCTCCCCGCCTCTTGGTCCTGATATCCCCGGGCTGGCCTGACGCTACGGATCTGCCATGTTCCTGATGACGTAAGGGCGCGCGCGTGAGTGTGCTCAAGACTTTGTACCAGCAAGGGCAGGAACCCAGGGGCGTCGCCCCGTAATGACGTCATCCATTTTCAATTTAAAAGGTCTTTGTTTGCTAACTACAAGCGAGTTAGCAAGGAACTCCAACGGGACTTGCTTCGGCAGTCCACGCTTCTTGCAACTACGTTCCGAGTCAGCAAGGGGAATTCTTCTCCACTGCTCGGCCTTTTCAAACTTACTAGGAGTACCCGCTCCTCGGGGGCTCTGTTCTCTCTATTTCTTAATTTCAGATTGTTGGATGGGATCCGGTACTCGCTCCTCGAGGGCCTACGTTCCCGAAGACTCAGAAGACTCCTATTGCCTGGAGGAGATCACAGACGTGAACACAGTGAGTCCTATTACAGAAAGGAACCAGTATTCGCTTCATGAGGGCCATTGTTCCTAATCTCAGGCTCCCTTCAGTCTAAGACATTATCGCAGGTACGGAGATCATGAGTTACCATTGCAGATTTAAGATAGGAATCGGTACTCGCTCACGAGGGCCTATGTTCCTAATTTCTTTCTCATACTCTCTTCTTCCTCAGAAGATATCGCATACCTATATCTTAGGGATTACTATTACAGATTAACAGATAGGAACTGGTACTCGCTCCACGAGGGCCTATGTTCCTAAATCTCTCCTAGCCTCTCTTGTATTCCAGAAGCCACCCCATACACAGTTATTGTGAGTTCTATTTCAGACTGCCTATAGAAACCAGTACTCGCCTGCGGCTCCTGTTCTGTATACTGAAGACTCTCTGTTGCATAAAGAAGACACTACAGAGATCTACAATTGTGAATGTACCATCTACCACTGGTTATGCCCAGCATACCCTGTTTAATCACTACCTATAGTCTCTCCTTACAGCTCAGCAACCCAGAGTTCGTAGTTCCAGTATCAGAGGGACTTCAGCCCTGCTGAGCATAAGAACATGCCATACTGGGTTAGACCAAGGGTCCATCAAACCCAGCATCCTGTTTCCAACAGTGGCCAATCCAGGCCATAAGAACCTGGCAAGTACCCAAAAACTGTCTATTCCATGTTACCATTGCTACTGGAGTGGCTATTCTCTAAGTGAACTTAAAGCAGGTAATGCACTTCTCCTCCAAGAACTTATCCAATCCTTTTTTAAACACCGCTATACTAACTGCACTAACCACATTCTCTGGCAACAAATTCCAGAGTTTAATTGTGCGTTGAGTAAAAAAGAACTTTCTCCGATTAGTTTTAAATGTGCCCCATGCTAACTTCATGGAGTGCCCCCTAGTCTTTCTACTATCCGAAAGAGTAAATAACCGATTCACATCTATTCGTTCTAGACCTCTCATATCAACTCACTGCTGCCACCTCTGGTGGTTCTACTTCTAGTCTAATAAAGAACTATCTGTGTTTGTCTCAATACTCTAGCCAAGCCGTTGGTCCCTCTCAAGATCTCCACTTGATGGTGCTGTCATCTGCCATCGGCCCAGGGATTCACTATTTCTACTGTTACTTCCTAGACTAATAGAGCGGTATTATTCATCTACCACTCTGTGGGAGCCAACCCACATCAGACCATTACTCCTCTCTCTGTGGAAGCTGATCCATATCAGATAGCTATCTCCCCGTGGGAATCATACAGGTTGCTGGTTCATCTTTCTACAGGAACAAAGCATAACAGCTGCTACTCCTTCCCTCTGGAAGAGCAGAGCACTAACAGATTGCTACTCCTTAGCAAGATCCGTAAAAGAGTGCTAACTCCGCTTCCCAGGCGGGGTGATCGCTAACAGATTGTTAACTCCTCCTTCTACAGGAGTATCCAGCAGCCAGATTCATAAAAGATTACTAACTCCTCCCCTCTGGGGGAGCAGATCTATAACATATTGCTAACTCCTCCCCTCTAGGGACCAGGTCTATAACACTTATCCAAACCTTTTTTGAACCCAGCTACACTAATTGCACTAACCACATCCTCTGGCAACAAATTCCAGAGCTTTATTGTACGTTGAGTGAAAAAGAATTTTCTCCAATTAGTCTTAAATGTGCTACTTGCTAACTTCATGGAATGCCCCCTAGTTCTTCTATTATTCGAAAGTGTATATAACCGAGTCACATCTACTCATTCAAGACCTCTCATGATCTTAAAGACCTCTAACCTCTTCAGCCTTTCCTCATAGGGGAGCTTTTCCATCCCCCTTATCATTTTGGTTGCCCTTCTCTGTACCTTCTCCATCGCAACTATATCTTTTTTGAGATTCGTCGACCAGAATTGTACACAGTATTCAAGGTGCGGTCTCACCATGGAGCGATATAGAGGCAGCACACTGAGCCGACGATTTTAAAGTATTATCCACTATGATGCCTAAATCTTTTTCCTGAGTGGTAGCTCCTAATAAGGAACCTAACATCGTGTAACTACAGCAAGGGTTATTTTTCTCTATATGCAACACCTTGCACTTGTCCATATTCAATTTCATCTGCCATTTGGATGCCCAATCTTCCAGTCCTGCAAGGTCCTCCTGTAATGGTTTCACAGTCTGCTTGTGATTTAACTACTCTGAATAATTTTGTATCATCCGCAAATTTGATAACCTCACTCGTCGTATTCCAGATCATTTATATATATATATTGAAAAGCACCGATCCAAGTACAGATCCCTGAGGCACTCCACTGTTTACTCTTTTCCACTGAGAAAATTGACCATTTAATCCTACTCTCTGTTTCCTGTCTTTTAACCGGTTTGTTATCAATGAAAGGACATCGCCTCCTATCCCATGGCTTTTTAGTTTTCATAGAAGCCTCTCATGAGGGACTTTGTCAAACGCCTTCTGAAAATCCAAATACACTACATCTACCGGTTCACCTTTATCCACGTTTATTAACTCCTTCAAAAAAATGAAGCTGGTTTGTTAGGCGAGACTTCCCTTGGGTAAATCCATGTTGACTGTGCACCATTGAGTGCTTCAACAATTTGAAATGAAAACATTTTTAAATATATCCAAAGCAAGAAACCTGTGAGGGAGTCAGTTGGACCATTAGATGACTGAGGGGTTAAAGGGGCTCTTAGGGAAGATAAGGCCATTGCAGAAAGACTAAATGAATTCTTTGCTTCAGTGTTTACTAATGAAGATGTTGGGGAGATACCAGTTCCGGAGATGGTTTTCAGGGGTGATGAGTCAGATGAACTGAACGAAATCACTGTGAACCTGGAAGATGTAGTAGGCTAGATTGATAAACTAAAGAGTAGCAAATCACCTGGACCAGATGATATGCATCCTATATGTCTTTCTATATGCTCTACGATTTTGATCTTGAGAATAGTTTCCACTATTTTTCCCGGCACTGAAGTCAGGCTCACTGGTCTATAGTTACCCAGATCGCCCCTGGAGCCTTTTTTAAATATTGGGGTTACATTGGCCACCCTCCAGTCTTCAGGTACAATGGATGATTTTAATGATAGGTTACAAATTTTAACTAATAGATCAGAAATTTCATTTTTGAGTTCCTTCAGTACCCTAGGATGCATATCATCTGGTCCAGGTGATTGCTACTCTTTAGTTTATCAATCTAGCCTACTACATCTTCCAGGTTCACAGTGATTTCGTTCAGTTCATCTGACTCATCACCCCTGAAAACCATCTCCGGAACTGGTATCTCCCCAACATCTTCATTAGTAAACACTGAAGCAAAGAATTCATTTAGTCTTTCTGCAATGGCCTTATCTTCCCTAAGAGCCCCTTTAACCCCTCAGTCATCTAATGGTCCAACTGACTCCCTCACAGGTTTCTTGCTTTGGATATATTTAAAAATGTTTTCATTTCAAATTCTTTCTTCGCCTGTCTTATCAATGTTTTACACTTAAGTTGACAATGCTTATGTTTTATCCAATTTTCTTCAGATGGATCCTTCTTCCAATTTTTGAAGGATGTTTTTGTTGCTAAAATAGCCTCTTTCACCTCACCTTTCATGTATATCCTGTTTTGACTCCTGTAATTGTTCCTGAGTTAGCTCCTCTTCCTCCTCCTCTTCATTCACATTCTGCTCCAGTCTGTCTTGAGGAGGTAACTGGCTTCTTTTGGTCAGGTTATGTAGCATACAGCAGGCTAGAAATATCTCACTTTAGGTGGGTTGTAGAAAAGGCATCCCCCTGATCTGTCTAGATAGCGGAAATGTGTTTTGAGTAGGCCAGAGGTTCTCTCTATGACTGCCCTGATCTTCCTGTGGGCTCTATTTATTGAGTTTCTGCTGCACTCAATGGTGTTGCCATAGGGATCATGAGCCAGATTTTAAGTGGATAGCCTCTGTCACCTTTAGGGAAGAAAATAGAGAAGACCAGAGTTATATACATGCATTGTGATTGGCCAGTGCGCAACTCACTGGACAAGGTTCAAAAGATGGGAAGTTAGTAGCAGGATGCTGGTAGTGACATGTACAAACCTATCTAGAAGCCAGCCTCCGGTGATATGTTGTTTCTGGAAGTAGTCATGTATTCCTGACTGTGAGATGATGTAGGCATCATTTATTTTATTTATTTATTTATTTAAGTTTTTTATATACCAACATTCAAGACGGTGGTCCCATCATGCTGGTTCACAAGAAACAGGGGTGAAACTTTACCATTTAACAAAAGTGCAGAAAAGCAGTTACATAAAACAAGGGTCATGAGTGGATCATGAGTGGTCATGAGTGGATCCTGGAAACTGGGGTACTACATACAGGAAGATGCCCTTGGTGTCGCACACCACCTGCATATTGAGGGAGTGAAAGCCCTTGTGGTTGTGGTAGGTGGCCTCATCTTCCCCTGGTGCCCTCATAGGGACATGAGTGCAATCGATAGCTCCCAAGATAGAGGGAAAATGTGCTATTTGATAGAAATCATGCTTTGTATCTTATTGTTGAAGCATTCTCTTAGGGAAAGATATATATTTATGTGTTCTCTTGAGCAAAGCATCCAGGACCTGCTCTATCCACATAGAGGTGGCAGATTGGTTGATGACAGCCGTGACACTAGACATGTTTGGAAGGTGCCAGTGGCAAAAAATTCAAGGGCTGTTGTGACTGTGATATGTACTGGCAAAGCATGGCCCCTTCGAGTGTTTGGTTCCAGATCACCCCTCTAACTGCTGGCATAGGTAATGTATAGTTTCTTTGTTGAACCCGAACCTGCACATTATTTGCTCCTCTGAGAGACCCATAAAATGTATCCGAGTCCTTTATATCCTGAGTAAGGGGTACCTCCTCCTCTGCTCTCTCTCTCTCCCTCCTCAGGGTCAGTAAAGTCATCTTGAAAAGGGAGTTTCCAGTACAACCTAGCTAATCCTTATATGTTGCTGGAACTAACATTGATACTCTTCTTTATAAAACTTTAAGCCTCTGTTTTCCCTCTATCTGTTCCTCAAATCCAAGCAAGCAGCAAGGCCTTATCTATCCAATGAACATTGTGTAATCCCCCCCCCCCACACACACACAGTCTATCCTTGATGCACCCCCTATAACTAACACTTTCCCAATGGTCCTTGTCTGGCCCTGAGACACTCCCTCACACTCTGAGGCCTACACTAGTGTCCACTCACCCAGAGGAGCCATGCGACCGATTGCCGAAAGAGAACTGAACGGCAAGTATTCAAGGGTACGCGAAGATGAGCTGAAATAAATACACATGCATAAGTGCACGTACGTATGTGCATTAGGCGCTTTTAAAATACGTCACTAAGCATATTCCTTTTGTCACGCCCTCGACACAGCATGCTAATTTTTTACGTGCTTAAAAGTATGCTTTTATGACTATGTACATGTTTATATGCCTCCATTTTAAAATTACCATTGCATGTGTTTTGCCAGTATACATACGCAAATGGTCTTTTTTGCACGAGTAACCTTTTGAAAATTCACCTGATTGTAAGCCCTCTAGAAATACGGAATCCCTACAGTGCCTGAAAGTAATCTACTTTGAAATGTCTGAAAGACTGGAGGATAGCAAAAAGTAATCTACTTTGAAATGTCTGAAAGACTGGAGGATAGCAAATGTAACCCCAATATTTAAAAAGGGCTCCAGGGGCGATCCGGGAAACTATAGACCGGTTAGCCTGACCAGTGCCAGGAAAAATAGTGGAAAGTGTTCTAAACATCAAAATCACAGAACATATAGAAAGACATGGTTTAATGGAACAAAGTCAGCATGGCTTTACCCAAGGCAAGTCTTGCCTCACAAATCTGCTTCACTTTTTTGAAGGAGTTAATAGGCATGTGGATAAAGGTGAACCGGTAGATGTAGTGTACTTGGATTTATAGAAGGCGTTTGACAAAGTTCCTCATGAGAGACTTCTAGGAAAAGTAAAAAGTCATGGGATAGGTGGCGATGTCCTTTCGTGGATTGCAAACTGGCTAAAAGACAGGAAACAGAGAGTAGGATTAAATGGGCAATTTTCTCAGTGGAAGGGAGTGGACAGTGGAGTGCCTCAGGGATCTGTATTGGGACCCTTACTTTTCAATATATTTATAAATGATCTGGAAAGAGATACGACGAGTGAGATAATCAAATTTGCAGATGACACAAAATTGTTCAGAGTAGTTAAATCACAAGCATATTGTGATAAATTGCAGGAAGACCTTGTGAGACTGGAAAATTGGGCATCCAAATTGCAGATGAAATTTAATGTGGATAAGTGCAAGGTGATGCATATAGGGAAAAATAACCCATGCTATAATTACATAATGTTGGGTTCCATATTAGGTGCTACAACCCAAGAAAGAGATCTAGGTGTCATAGTGGATAACACATTGAAATCGTCGGTACAGTGTGCTGCGGCAGTCAAAAAAGCAAACAGAATGTTGGGAATTATTAGAAAGGGAATGGTGAATAAAACGGAAAATGTCATAATGCCTCTGTATCGCTCCATTGTGAGACCGCGCCTTGAATACTGTGTATAATTCTGATCGCCGCATCTCAAAAAAGATATAATTGCGATGGAGAAGGTACAGCGAAGGGCTACCAAAATGATAAGGGGAATGGAACAGCTCCCCTATGAGGAAAGACTAAAGAGGTTAGGAGTTTTCAGCTTGGAGAAGAGACGACTGAGGGGGGTTATGATAGAGGTGTTTAAAATCATGAGAGGTCTAGAACGGGTAGATGTGAATCGGTTCTTTACTCTTTCGGATAGTAGAAAGACTAGGGGGCACTCCATGAAGTTAGCATGGGGCACATTTAAAACTAATCGGAGAAAGTTCTTTTTTACTCAATGCACAATTAAACTCTGGAATTTGTTGCCAGAAGATGTGGTTAGTGCAGTTAGTATAGCTGTGTTTTAAAAAAGGATTGGATAAGTTCTTGGAGGAAAAGTCCATTACCTGCTATTAAGTTCACTTAGAGAATAGCCACTGCCATTAGCAATGGTAACATGGAATAGACTTAGTTTTTGGGTAATTGCCAGGTTCTCATGGCCTGGATTGGCCACTGTTGGAAACAGGATGCTGGGCTTGATGGACCCTTGGTCTGACCCAGTATGGCATTTTCTTATGTTCTTATGTTCTTAAAGATGGAATACAAAAAAACCTCAAAATTTTCAAATTAGTTCATTGAACCTGTAAGAAGTCCTAGGATTGGTTGAATTCATTCGGGAACTTTTGATAAGAATGATCATATGCATATTCTTTGAAAGCAGAATACCTGCATTGGAGTTCCACTTCTGTGTTGCTGTCAGAGCAATGTTCGACACACTGGGAACTGTATGAAAGTTCCAAGCTCCCTACAGCTAATAAAGGGTTGGAGGTATGCGGTAGGATGGAAGGGGGGTGCAGTGTTGACTTGGCAGGGGTGGTGGGAGGGCAACAAATTGTTGTGGGCCTGACATTAATTGTTTTTTGGATGTTTGGGAGAACGAGGAGAAGATGGGAGCTAAAGGCTTTTCAGGCCTAAAGCTTCGCAACTTGAAATACTTATTTTGGGGAGCTTGGGGATTGGCTGGCAGAACTAGCATTCTTTTCAGTGGAATTGGCGATTGAGGCATGAAGTTTGCTCGGGAGCTTTCTTTTCTTTTCTGTGATTTCTGCCTAACTTTACACCTTCTTGGGCCCATCTCTTGATATAGATGAATAACTTATTGGGCTAACTTCAAATATTGGAGTCAGATGAATAAGTTATTCGGCTGTCTCAGCTCCACTCTGGAGCTCTCCCAAATGCCCTGACTTTATCTGACTAAAAAAATTTTTGTTTGATAAGGACTTATTTGGCTAAAATTTAGCTGCATAAATGCTGGGATTATTCAAACATAGAAACATAGAAATGACTGCAGAAAAGGACCAAACGGTCCATCCAGTCTGCCCAGCAAGCTTATGGTAGCAACAGCTGCACCATACAGGTCTCCCCCATAATGGTAGCATCTGCCACGCCATACAAGTCACCCCCATACTTAGTTTCCCAAACTGTCAAAGTTAGGGCCCTTATTGGTTTCTGTCTGAGTCTAGTTCCCCGTTTCCTCTTGCTGTTGAAGCAGAGAGCAATGTTAGAGTTGCATCACAAGTATAAGGCAACTCATAAGAGCTCTACCAAGAATAGAGCTCTTCTCCCCCTCCCCCCTTCTCCCTCTCCCTGTTCTTAGTTTATTCCTGTACTTGACACCTCATGTATCCCAATATTCTCCTCCTCACTAATCTTATGACACATATCCACACTGCCATTCCACCTACCTTTGCTCCATATTCCTTGTGTATATTTTTTTTCCCAGGCCTCCCTTTTACTTTGATTCAGTCCTCTACCCTATCCCCTGTGTATATTAAGATACCGCCTCCCAGTTATATTGATTCACCTTTTGTGTTAATCATGTACCTTACACCTCGTATATATAAGTTACCCTCTTGCTTAACAGTTACTTTCCCTCATCACACTGTATTTATTGTCCCCCCCTTTCCCAGGCTCCTTTTCCCCTCCCCTTGTTCCCCTGTTCTCCCTTGTTCTTCCCCCATGTTCTATTGTAAACCGATATGATATACCTATGAATACCGGTATAAAAAAAAAAACATTTAAATAAATAAATAAATGTCATTTGATGGAAACCCTCCACCATTTTTGTCACCCTTCTCTGGACCACCTCCATTCAGTCTGTCCCTTTTGAGATATGGTCTCTAGAACTGAACACAATACTCCAGGTGAGGCCTCACCAAGGACCTGTGCAAGGAGATTATCACTTCCTTTTTCTTACTGGTTATTCCTCTTTCTAAGCAGCCCAGCATTCTTTTGGCTTTAGCTATTGCCTTGTAACATTGCTTTGCCGTCTTTAGATCACTAGAAACTATCACCCTAAGGTCCCTCTCTTGCTCCGTGCACAACAGCCCATCACATACAACTCCTTTGGATTACCACACCCCAAATACATGATTATGCATTTCTTGGCATTGAATCCCAGCTGCCATATCTTTGACCACTGTTCAAGCTTCCTTAAATCACATCTCATTCTCTCTACTCCTTCCGGCGTGTCCACTCTGTTGCAGATCTTAGTATCATTCGCATAAAGACAAAATTTACCTTCTATCCCTTCCGCATTGTTGCTCACAAAGATATTGAACAGGACCGATCAAAAACACCTATCCTTGTGGCACTTCGCTTAAAACCAGAGTAGGTTCCATTTACCATCACGTGCTGTCCTCTATTAATCAACCAGTTTGTACTCCATGCCATCACCTTGGCACTCACTCCCAAGCTTCTCATTTTATTCACAAGTCTGCTATGCGGGACCGTATCAAAGGTTTTGCTGAAATCTAAGTAGATGACATCGATCTCTTCCTCGATCCAATTCTTACATAGAAACATAGAAATGACTGCAGAAGAAGACCAAACGGCCCATCCAGTCTGCCCAGCAAGCTACATACTTTATCCATTTTTTTCCCTTTTTCTCTCTCCCACCTGTTACTATTGGCTTCCAGTACCCTCCAGCCCTAATTCCCCTCCACCCCACCAAATTCTTTAATCACCAATGAAAAAAAATCAATCAGATTTATCTGACAGGACCTTTCCCTGGTGAGTCCATGCTGCCTCGGGACTGGCAATCCTCCAGACGGTAGATAGTTCACTATTCTTTCCTTCAGCAGAGACTCCATTAATTTTCCCACCTCCAAGGTGAGGCTAACCGGCCTGTAATTTCTGGCCTCCTCTCTGCTCCCACTCTTGTGAAGCAGGATGACCATTGCTCTTCTCCAGTTATTCGGCACCATTCCTGTTTCCAGGGATCTATTGAACAGGTCATGCAGTGGACCCGCCAGCACATCTCTTCCCTCAGTATCCTGGGAAGAACTTCATCAGGCCCCATGGATTTGTCCACTTTCAGTTTTCTAAGCTCTTCCCATACATTCTCTTCTGTAAACTTTTTTCATCTACTCTACCCCATCCACTTTCTTGTTGACTAGAGACGGTCCTTCTCCAGGGTCTTCTTTAGTGAACACCGAACTGAAGTATTTGTTTAATATTTCTGCCATTTCTTCATCTCTCTCTCCACACATTGATCCTTTTCACCTTTCAATTTCACTATACCTCTTCAGCCCTTTCTTCTTTCTCTGATGTATCTGAAAAATGCTTTGTCACCTCACTTTACCTCTTTGGCAATCCTTTCTTCTGCCTGACTTCTTGCTTTCCTGATTACTTTCTTACAGGTCGATACAGTAACGTTCAGTTAAAGATTCCCCGTCTGTAACGTGCTGGGAGCGCACAATACAGACGAGTAAGGCGGTCCAGCAATACAGTCTCCAGTTTCACGCGTCCTTAGCGCTTCCTAAAATAAACACATAACCCTTTCCGCACCCAGCATGTAAATGAACGAAAAAGCTGTATAATGAAGGAATTAGCTATTCCCCTCCGATACTGTAACGGGCGCTGATATTATCTCCTCAGTAACCCGCTGTTCTGCCGCGGCCTTAACGTGCTAGTTTACCGCCTCCCCTAGTAGGAGTTAGTGTAGTGTAGTGTAAAAAACATTGCTTACCTGCCCTGGTCCCCGGTCCAGCCGTCCGGTGTAGCCCCAGTCCGGTCTCCTGCAGCCCCGTCCGGTCTCCTGCAGCCCCGTCCGGTCCCCTCCTCCCGAAGCAAAAAAAAAAAACAAAAAAAACCGAAAAAGTAACAAGGCTCGGGCCTGCTACGGTAGTCCCTTCTCCCTTCCTCCCAATTTCGCGGGTAAGCGGCAGCGGCAGCGGGGGGGGGGGGGGGCAGCGGGATCTGGGGGCAGCAGCGGCAGCGGGGGGGCAGTGGGATCCGGGGGCAGCAGCGGCAGCAGGGGGGGGGGCAGCAAAGAAGCAAAAAAAGCGGCGTCCGGGATCCGGGGGCAGCAGCGGAATTGATGCCCGTGCAATTTTGGCGCTCATGCCATGAGCGCCAAAATCGCACGGCCATTCATCCAGGCAGAGGGAACCGGTGGCGAAAACGGCCCACGGTTCCCTCTGCCTGGATGAATGCACGGCCCCCGCCGGAATGGATGCCCGTGCGATTTGGCGCTCATGCCATGAGCGCCAAAATCGCACGGGCATTCATCCAGGCAGAGGGAGCCGACGGCGAACAACCTCCGGCTCCCTCTGCCTGGATGAACGCCCGGCCCCCGCCGGAATGAATGCCCGTGCGATTTTGGCGCTCATGCCATGAGCGCCAAAATCGCACGGGCATTCATCCAGCCGGACATGCGCCCACCCATCCAAGCAGCGGCGGGAACCGGACACGCGCCCACCCGCCCCCCGGGATCTGAAGCCATCAGCAGGATCGTAGCTCCCCCCGACGAAGACGAAGATGGCCGCCTGCACGGGGGAAAGCGTGCAATTGGCCGCTGAAGACGCCAAACGTCGTGACGTCACGTCTTCAGCGGCCAATTGCACGCTTTCCCGTGCAGGCGGCCATCTTCGTCTTCATCGGGAGGAGCTACGATCTTGTTCCTGTTGGCTTCAGAAAAGTAAGTTACTTTTGCGACTTACTTTTGGGATCTTGACAGATCCCAAAAGTAAGTCGCTTTTGGAAAAAAACAAAATTGTCGCTTTTTGAAAAAAAAAAACAAAATTGCTTTTGGTTTTTTTTTTCTTCTCTGCCACCGCTGCTGCCGCCTACCCGTCCGATCGAACACGCGCCCACCTGCCCGATCGAACACGCGCCTTTGGGTTTTTTTTTTGCTTCGCCGCTGTGTCCCACCTCCTCCCGGAGCAAGGCTGCTTTCGCGCCCTGCTCCGGGAGAAGGAGAGACACAGCAAGAAGTAAGTCGCTTCGCCGCTTCCCTCCTCCTGGTGCCTGTCATTCCAAATGTCATTTGAAATGACAGGTACCAGCGCACCCAGGTTACTGTACAGGCGCTGTATTAAGCGCCTATACAGTAAAATGGGTTGCGCGGGCATAACCCTTCCCTATCGCTTCACAGCCGCGGCATGCATTTGCATGCGATTAGAAGAGAGTATCGGGGACTTAATGAAGAGAACTGTGCGTGCGGGGAGGAAGGGTGCGCCTGACACTGCCGCACTGTTTCTACCGCGGCCTTACTGTATCGACCTGTTAGTCTTCCTCAGTTTCATCATATATTCTTCCATGTGTTCCTCTTTTTGGGATCCTTTATGTTTCTTGAACGCTGTTCCTTTGCTTTTATTTTATCAGCTACCTTCTTTAAGAACCAGATAGGTTTCTTATTCCCTGTACGTACCAGGATCAGTCCAGACTGCTGGGTTATGCCTCCCCTCCAGCAGATGGAGTCAGAGAGAAAACTGAACGCACCCCCCAGATATACTGGTGTGCCACCTGCTAGCCCTCAGTATTTCCTCTGACTCCAGCAGATCGAGAGGCATAACCTGCGGTCCTGTCCTGACTAAATTTAATATCAGGTGTATTCTTCTTTTTGTCTGACTAGGTTGTCTGCACTGTCTAGATCAATGCTGGGGATTTTTGATTCTCTCTAGTTTAAAAAAAAAAAAAAAATATTTAGTGTCTGAATTTTCTGTGGCAAGTTTAATTCTTTGGCTATTGAGTTAAGGCAGGCGTGGAGGGCCCAGCTCTCCCTCTTTTACCCGGATTAGGGTCCCTTGGTCCTGGGGGGGAGTTTACCGGTGGGCCGGTCACCCCCCCCCCCCCCCTCCCGTTTCTGGGGTGTTTCTGCCAGTTTTTCATTAACTGAAGAGGGCTCCTTTAAAAAAAAAAAAAAAAAAGACACGTAAGTCCTGCTGGCGGCAGGCAGTGCTCTAATTGAAAGCCCTAGCCTGCCGCGCATACCAGGGACTCCGGAGGGGGTGGCTTGTTGTTCACCCGGCGATTTGGCGCGCTTTTATTACTTCTTAGGAGTCCTTACCTTTGGGGTTTTTTTCTTCCTGCTTTCAAATGCCGCGGTCTTCGGCCTGCACGGCCTGTGGCTGGGCGGGGGCGCGACTCTCCAGGGAGGGTCTCTGCTCCCGTTGTATCCCCGGGGGCGAGGGACCCTCCCGGGGGCCGAGCGCTGCCCGCAGCGGTACTGTGGCGTCTTCTTCGGCACGGCAGGGGAGACTGGCTGCCACGTGGTCGTCGGCTCCGCCTCCCTGTGCTAGGGAGCCGGCGGCCATTTTGGACACGCGGCAGCCGGCTGACTTGGACTCGGAGGATGAGGGTTCCTCTCCTCTCTCGCCGCCTGCTTTAAGCCCGCGTTGTGGATCGGACCTGAATGGTCCTCCAGCCCCTCCCCCTTCGGGTTCCTCTAAACGAAGGGTTCCTTTTTCCTCCAAATTTGTTCTTTTAATGCATCAGGCATTTTTGGAGGCGGAGGCAGGCTGGGAGCCGGAGGAGCCCCCTCCCGCTAAGGTTCCTAGGGTGTCCCCTAGCGCAGGCATAGCGGGGGTTCCTGGAAAAGCGGGGGCTTCATTAGGAGCCGTTCCTGGAAAGGCGGGGGCTTCAGTAGGAGCCGGCAATATATCTTTAGGGGGTACGAGTGATCCGGGAGGACTTGATGTCGACCAGGGATCCCCGGAGGCTGCGGGGACAGGGGTCTCGGACCCACAGGAGGCTCTCGAGGGAGATGACCCCGAAATTTTACGTCTGTTTGGCAAGGATGAGCTTAATTTTCTCATCCAGCATGTGTTAAAGGAGTTAGAGATTCCCGCCCCGCAGCAAGACACAGATACTTCTACGGGGGACGTAGCAATGGCAGGTTTGAGGGCCCCCCCCCCGCAAACTTTTCCTTTACATCCTAAAGTTGTACAGCTGGTATCTAAAGAATGGGAGGTTCCAGAGGCATCCCTGCGTGTTAGCAGGGCAATGCATAAGTTGTACCCTCTGCCCTCACAGTCTTTGGAAATTTTTAAGGTTCCTGCCGTAGATTCGGCGGTCACCGCTGTGGTAAAGCATACTACCATTCCGGTCACGGGAGGCGTAGCGTTGAAGGATCTTCAGGACAGAAAGTTAGAGGTTCTCCTGAAGCGCATGTTTGAAGTAGCGGCCCTGGGAGTCCGAGCAGCAGCTTGCAGCAGTATGGTGCAGAGAGCCACTCTCCGCTGGGTTCAGCAGTTGCTTACCACACAGGAGCTCCCGCCTGCCGAGGCGGAGCAGGCCAACTGCGTGGAGGCGGCGGTCGCTTACACAGCGGACGCCTTGTATGATTTGTTACGAACCTCTGCCCGTACTATGTCCTCAGCGGTCGCTGCTCGCCGATTACTTTGGCTTCGACGTTGGTCGGCGGATGCCTCGTCTAAGTCGCGTCTAGCCGCCTTCCCCTTCAAGGGGAAGTTATTGTTTGGTGAGGAATTGGACCAACTCATCAAAGACCTGGGGGATAATAGGGTATATAAATTGCCGGAGGACAAGCCCCGTCAGTTTCGTCCTTTTGGGAATGCGCGATCCCGGTTCCGGGGGCAGCGCAGATTTCGCTCCGGAAGGGGTGGTTCTTTTTCGCAGAAACAGCAGGGCCCGAGGTCGCAGTCGTGGTCTCCTTGGTCTTCGTCCTTTCGCGGCAGGCGGCCGCAGCGATTGGGAGCCTCCCAGCAACCGTCCGCCGGGAAACCTCCCCAATGAAGGCGCGCTGGCCCATTCCTCCTTCCCCCGAATCGGAGGTCGTTTGTCCCTGTTTTGGGAGGAGTGGGTCAAAATCACGTCAGATCAAGGGGTCCTCGACGGGGTGCGTTACGGTTACGAGTTGGACTTTGCTCGGCCCCTCCGGGACTTTTTTATGATATCTCCTTGCGGGCCTCGAGAAAAGCAACTGGTTATAGCCCAAACGGTAAATCACTTACGGGCCCTAGGAGCAGTGCTGCCCGTTTCCTCGGACGAGGTAAGGACGGGCCGCTATTCCATTTACTTCCTAGTCCCAAAGAAGGAAGGTACGTTCCGTCCTATCCTGGATTTGAGGCGAGTAAACAAGGCCTTGCGCGTTCCCCGGTTTCGCATGGAAACTCTAAGGTCTGTTATTGCGGCCGTCCACAAGGGAGAATTTTTGGGCTTCTTTGGATTTAGCCGAGGCATATCTCCACATCGGAATCCGGGAACGTCATCAGAGATTTCTGAGATTCATGGTGTTGGGCGAACACTACCAGTTTTGCGCCCTTCCATTCAGCCTAGCAACGGCTCCGAGGGTGTTTACCAAAGTGCTTGTGGTAGTCGCGGCCTTCCTGCGACGTCAAGGAATATTGGTGCATCCCTACCTGGACGATTGGCTCATCCGGGTGAAATCGGAGAGCGAGTGCAACCGGGCAGTCCAGCTGGTGATACAGCAACTGCAGTCGCTAGGCTGGGTGGTCAACTTTGCAAAGAGCCAGCTGCTCCCGAGTCAACGGTTGGAATTCTTGGGAGCATGTTTCGATACCTTGGTAGGCAAGGTATTCCTGACTCGGCAGGGAATGGAGCATCTGATGTTTCAGGTACAGAGACTTCTGGATCTCATGTTGCCCACGGCCTGGGATTATTTGCAAGTCATTGGACATATGGTGTCTACTCTGGAGATGGTGCCCTGGGCTTTTGCTCACATGCGGCCGTTGCAAAGGGCTCTTCTTTCTCGCTGGGACCAGAAATCCGAGCGCGGTCCAGCTTAGCGTGGTGGTTGGTCCCGGACAATCTTTTACAAGGAGTGGACCTCGAGCCCCCCCCTTGGGTCATAGTGACGACGGATGCCAGTCTGACCGGCTGGGGAGCAGTCTGTCAATCGCGAGCGGTGCAAGGGTCGTGGACCCCTCGTCAAGCTTCTTGGTCCATCAATCGTCTGGAAACCAGGGCGGTACGCCTAGCCTTGCGTCAGCTTCTGCCGATGGTACGGGGTCGGGCAGTTCGAGTCCTGACAGACAACGCAACCACGGTAGCGTATATCAATCGCCAGGGCGGCACGAAAAGTCAGCAGGTGGCGGTCGAAGCGTCCTTGTTAATGACCTGGGCGGAACGCTACCTGGCTCGCATCGCGGCTACTCGCATCGCAGGCGTAGACAACGTCCAAGCGGATTATCTCAGTCGTCAGTACTTGGATCCCGGGGAGTGGGAGCTCTCGGACCAGGCAATGAGTCTCATCACCCGGCGATGGGGAGTGCCGCGACTAGACCTGATGGCAACCCGGCTAAACGCCAAGGCAGCGCGTTTCTTCAGCCGGAGGCGAGAACACGGATCGGAGGGGGCGGACGCGCTAGCGATTCCATGGCCTTGTCACACCCTACTCTATGTGTTTCCCCCCTGGCCCTTAGTCGGCAAGGTGTTAAGACGTCTAGAATCCCATCAAGGTCCAGTGATTCTAGTGGCTCCCGAGTGGCCAAGAAGACCATGGTTTGCGGACCTAGTCAATCTCGCCAGGGACGGGCCCTTACGGTTGTGCCACCTTCCGAACCTTCTTTGTCAAGGACCAGTATTTTTCGATCTGGCGGATCGCTTTTGTCTGGCGGCTTGGCTTATGAACGGAGGCGGTTGAGAAAGAAAGGTTATTCGGAACCGGTTATTTCTACCTTGCTTCGTGCGCGGAGACCTTCTACCACACTTGCTTATGCCGGGGTGTGGAAAGTATTTGACTCCTGGTGCGCGACCGCCCACGTTGAGCCTCGTCGTGCAGTGATAGCGGATATCCTTACTTTTCTACCGGATGGTCTAAAGAAGGGTTTAGCTTACAGTTCTCTGAGAGTCCAGGTGGCGGCTCTGGGTTGTTTGAGAGGAAAGATTGAAGGATCCTCTCTCGCATGTCATCCGGACGTGGCCAGATTCTTGCGCGGTGTTCGAAACTTACGTCCTCCTCTCAGAGCCCTTTGTCCTTCCTGGAGCTTGAATTTGGTACTCAAGGGCCTCACCGTCGCGCCCTTTGAGCCGCTGAGGCGAGCCTCCTTAAAGGATCTCACCCTCAAGACATTGTTCTTAGTGGCCATCGCTTCTGCCCGTCGCTTATCGGAACTGCAGCCGCTCTCGTGTAGAGAGCCGTTCTTGCGCATTTCTGACTCCGGGGTGTCGTTACGTACGGTTCCTTCGTTCTTGCCTAAAGTTGTGTCGGCTTTTCACGTTAATCAGTCTGTAGATTTACCATCCTTCTCGGAGGCGGAGCTGAAGTCTTCTCACGGGTCCGAGTTGAAGCGTTTGGATGTTCGTCGCATGCTCTTGCACTATTTGGAGGTCACCAATGCCTTCAGACGGTCGGATCACCTGTTTGTCTTGTGGCAGGGGCCACAAAAAAGGGACTACAGGCCTCCAAGACCACTATTGCCCGTTGGCTGAAGAGCTCGATCGCGTCCACGTACATTGGTTGTGGTAAGCCCGTTCCGGACGGCCTTAAGGCCCACTCTCTGCGTTCTCAGGCGTCTTCCTGGGCAGAGAATCCTCTGGTTTCTAGCCAGGAGATCTGCAGGGCAGCCACTTGGAAGTCATTACATACTTTTGCTCGTCATTATCGGGTGGATGTTCGTGGGCCGTCGGCTGATTCTTTTGGCAGTAGTGTAATTCGAGCGAGACTCTCGGGGTCCCATCCCATTTAAAGCGGCTTGGGTACATCCCAGCAGTCTGGACCGATCCTGGTACGTACAGGGAAAGGAAAATTATGTTTCTTACCTGATAATTTTCGTTCCTGTAGTACCAAGGATCAGTCCAGACGCCCGCCCTATATTGTGTGTAGGAGAATCCGCTCGACTCCCATTTCTATCACAATTCTGCTTTGCACAAGGTAAGTGAAATTTTTCCTTCTTTCTCGTTTGGGGAAGGAATGCCTTAGGGGCTGCAGATTTATTGTTCTCTTCGTTTTGCGCATTGCGTTCTATTGGTGTTTGCATTGTTTGCGCTTTGCCTTTTCTGCACGAGGTTACTGTTTTTTACCTACCTTACTACTTGATCTAGACAGTTGCCATGGTTATTTGGCTAAGTGTGCGGAGGAGTTCTCTTCTTCTTCTGCTTGGTTATCCATTATACTGAAGGACGGCAGGTGGCGCACCAGTATATCTGGGAGGTGCTTTCAGTTTTCTCTCTGACTCCATCTGCTGGAGGGGAGACATAACGCACAGTCTTTAAAGTCTGTAAAGATTTCTTTAAGCAAATACTCTTATCCAACCATAGCAGGTCTTTGCATATGCAGGAACTCCGTCAGCTTCCTGGGGTCCCTCTAACCCTTCTAGGTGCTCAGATCTTATACCCTGGATTCCCTCTGGGTCTCAAGCTTAAGGAGGATCGGGCAAGATTGCTGTGCCCAGTCCTTTAAGGTAGTCTGAGGGAGTTTTCCATACTCCCTCGCATACCCTCCCCCTCAGCTCAGCCTTGCCGGGATGAGTGCCTGCCTATACAAGGGACACCTCTTTTGACGGGAAATCTGCATTCACATTTTCTTTTCCTGCCCTGTATCAGATTTTATAGTTGAAAGGCTGCAGGGCCAGGAACCATCTCATCACTCTTGCATTGGACTCCTTATTCCTATTGATCCATAGGCGTGGTTGATGGTCCATTATGAGCGTGAACATTTGCCCCATCAGGTAGTACCATAAGGCCTCTAAGGTCTCTAAAGTCTCGCATGGCATCAGCTTCCGGCTTATAGATAGGATTATAGACAGTGCTGGAGAGGAGCCGGCTGTCGTAGTACATGTGGGCACCAATGACATAGAAAAATGTGGGAGAGAGGTTTTGGAAGCCAAATTAAGGATTTTAGGTAGAAAGCTGAAATCCAGAACCTCCAGGGTGGCATTCTCTGAAATGCTTCCTGTTCCACGTGCAGGTCACCAGAGGCAGGCAGAGCTCCAGAGTTTCAATGCGTGGATGAGACGATGGTGCAGGGAAGAGGGATTCAGTTTTGTAAGGAACTGGGGAAATGTTTGGGGAAGGGGGAGACTTTTCCAAAAGGATGGGCTCCACCTTAACTAACTTTCAAAAGGAGATAGAGCAGCTTTTAAACTAGAACAAGGGAGAAAGCCGGGAGTCACTCAGCAGTGCATGGTTCGAAAACTGTATCCTTGAAGGATACTAATGAAACAGGAGAGTTAGGGCATCCCAACAGAGAGGTTCCAGTAAAAGCAAACGTAGTCCATGCCTATATATAAAAAATCACCAAAGCTAATGATTTCCAAATTATCCCTAACAACTGAAAATCAGGTTGTTAATACAAACAAAAAACACACTTTGTATGCCAACACCAGAAGTCTAAGAAGTAAGATGGGAGAGTTAGAGTGTATAGCAGTAAATTATGAGATTGACATAATTGGCATCACAGAAACTTGGTGGAAGGAGGATAACCAATTGGACAGTGCTATATCAGGGTAGAAATTATATTGCAATGATAGGGAGGATCAACTTGGTGGGGGTGTGGCACTTTATGTCTGGGAGGGTATAGAGTCCAACAGGATAAAGATCATACAAGAGACTAAATGCTCAGTAGAATCTACATGGGTAGAAATCCTTGGCCTAATTAAATTCAACAGCACTCACCTCCGGGGCTCCAGCTCCGGCCACGCGGCTCGTCCCGGCGCTCCTCCCCCAACGAAGCAGCCTATCAGGGATAGGCTTGAAATCACGTCAGCAGACGAGGTACGCGGGGGATCTAAATCCCAGCCACTCCTCCGTCCACCATTCACGCCGCGACCGCCGCAACTGCGCCACCCGACCCGGACCCGGACCCCAGCTGCAGGCCTGCGCAGCCGGCGCTGAAGCCCGTCGGGGCAAGGCCTAATTAAATTCAACAGCACTCACCTCCGGGGCTCCAGCTCCGGCCACGCAGCTCGTCCCGGTGCTCCTCCCCCAACGAAGCAGCCTATCAGGGATAGGCTTGAAATCACGTCAGCAGACGAGGTAAGCGGGGGATTTAAATCCCAACCGCTCCCCTCGGCGTCGCGCGCCGAAGGAGCGCGACAAAGGGGCCAGCCCCTTCGTGCAGCCCCTATCCACTCTTCTCACACAGTGCTCTAACAGCGCAATCTCCCCACCTACCTCGGGTTCAACTGTAGACTGACTCCTATCTGGAAGCTACCATCACCCCTTCTCATCACCTACCCATCATCTACTCCACGTCTCAACTGGAGATTCCCCTCATCTTAAAAAAAATGCGAACCTCCATCATCCCAACTATCAAATACCACCTGAAAAACAGGAAAAACCAGGCCACAATATTCGACACTCCCTCCACCCGACAACAGAGACTTATACCAATTTTGATTTCGCCAGTCACACAGCTTTTGGGTCTCTCACTCTTCACACTATCTCTTTTCAATGCCCAATCTCTCACCAAAAAATCACACATCCTCAATGACTACCTCGTTGAAGTCAGTCCAGACATCTGTGCCATCACAGAAACATGGCTAAAACCCACGGACATAGTCATCACAAACGAACTTCCCACTAATCTTTACGACATCTTCTCCATACCCAGACTAAAGAAAAGAGGTGGTGGTCTTTTATTTGCGGCCAAGAAAGGATTAGGCCTCACCTTGCATCTTTCTAACTCCACCAACAAAATTGAAGCGGCTCTTTTCAAATCACCTCACCTCCAAATCTGCCTTATCTACGCTCCGCCAGGAATCCTAGAATCTAACCCCTCTCCCATTATCGAACTTATTTCGAACCACATCAACGCAAACAAACCAGCTATCATTCTAGGAGATTTTAATCTACATGTAGATGCCTCCCCACAGTCTAACAACTGCGAAACACTACTATCTTCACTTAGTTACCTAGGCTTCTCACAAATAGTTACCGGTCCTACACACTCAGCAGGCCACACTCTTGACCTTATATTCATCAATGACGGCCTCTCAATCTCATCCACGCCTAACAGCACTCCAGTCCCATGGTCGGACCACTGAATCATCTCTACATCTATGAAGATCAAAGAACACCCTCACGTATCCTTCCCCAAAACTACTATACAATTTAGAAAACCCTGCTCCTCCGACCACCTCAACCACCATCTTTTAAAGGAATTAACTACCCTCAACCTCTCAGATGCTGACACAGCCATCACTTCATGGACCAACATCACCAGCAAAGTAGCTGATCAAGTCTGCCCTACCTCTACCAAAGTCATTTCCCCTGCCTCCCAGAACAGAAAACCATGGTACACCCCAGACCTAAAGGCCCTCAAACAAGACCTAAGGAGAAAAGAAAACACTTGGCGAAAAAATCCATCCTCCTCCACACTAGCTGCCTACAAATCCCTTCTTAACGCTTACAGAATCTCCATCCTCAAAATGAAGAAAGACTTCTTTGCAAAGAAGATCCACCATTTCATCTACGACACTAAAGCTCTCTTCGCATATGTCTCGGCACTCTCTAAGCCAGTTCCCCCTACCATCCCAGATGACCTTGCACTCAACAAAGCCACGGAACTTGCACAATTCTTCGAGGAAAAAATCATCAACCTAACCGCCACGTTGCACACCCACCATGGAATGCCTAATCATGCCCTTTACCAAAACTGAACTCCATGATCGATGCGTTCGAACCAACTTCATCACTGGAAGTAGAAAATATCCTCAAAAAACTGAAACCATCTTCACATCCTTTGGACCCGATACCACCTAACCTGCTCTTCAACATCCCAAATACCATCTCCAAGCCAGTCTCAGACATCATTAACCTCTCCCTATCCCAAGGATCAGTACCATACCCTCTTAAGCTCGCTATTCTCAAATCTATTTTAAAAAAACCAAACCTACCTCCTACAGAACCGTCGAGTTTCCGTCCAATAGCCAACCTTCCCATGATAGCAAAAATCATGGAAAAAATAGTCAACAGCTATCAGATTATCTTGAGGAGCATAACATTCTCTCCCCCTCGCAACACGGATTTCGTAATACACGCAGTACTGAAACCCTACTCATTTCACTAGCAGACACTATACTACTAAATTTGGAAAAAGGACAAACATATCTTCTCGCTCTCCTTGATCTGTCCGCCACCTTTAACACCGTGAACCATAACATCCTGTTGGAACAACTAACTAACATAGGCGTCAAAGGCCCTGCCCATGACTGGTTCAGATCCTTCCTATGCAATAGATACTACAAAGTCAGGATCAACAATAAAGAATCTCCCCCTGTTCGCTCCAACCAAGGTGTCCCTCAAGGATCTTCCCTTTCTCCAACACTCTTCAACATATACCTTATACCACTCTGCCACCTACTCACTAGACTAAAACTTTCCCACTACCTCTACGCGGATGATGTCCAAATCCTCATCCCGATCAATAACTCTCTTCAAAAAACATTGAGCCACTGGACCACTTGCCTCCAAGAAATTAACCAACTACTTGCTACACTCAACCTGGTCCTAAATAGTGACAAAACCGAGATTCTGATCATCTCAAAGGAAATCCTCAACAAACCCCCAACATCACCATCCCCAACTCATTCGGTCAACTCAATGATCAAACCATCTCCTTTCGTCAGAGATCTAGGCGTGATCCTAGATAATCAGTTTAACCTAAAGAACTTCGTGTACACCACAGCGAAAGATTGTTTCTTCAAATTACAAGTTCTCAGAAATTTAAAACCTCTTCTTCACCTCCAAGATTTTAGACTGGTATTGCAATCCATCATCCTCTCAAAACTGGACTATTGCAACTCCCTCCTGCTCGGACTCCCAGCTAACACCATAAAACCTCTTCAAATGGTCCAAAATTCAGCCGCCAGGATCCTCACCAACACCAAAAAAAGAGATCATATCACCCCCGTTCTTCAGCACCTCCACTGGCTTCCCGTCAAGTTCAGAATCCTCTTCAAAGTCCTCACGATTATCCATAAAGCTAAACACAACCTCACATCCATCGACACCACCATTCAATTCACACCTCACACCTCATCCAGACCCATTAGAAGCGCCTATAAAGACACCCTGTTTGCCCCACAAGCAAAATCAACCCTAAGAAAGAGGGCCCTCTCGACAGCAGGACCTCATCAATGGAACACATTGCCACCAGACCTCAGGCAAGAACAATGTCCATCTTCCTTCAAAAAAAGACTTAAAACATGGCTATTTAGCTTAGCCTTCCCGGACTCCTAATGCTATTCTTCTCATAATCCAGATTCCAGCCTTTATAGTCTCTTAGTTCTGGATACCTCCGACTGTTTATTCCCCCTCTCTTCCCACCGTAATTGGCTCACACTTTGTTTCCCACCCACCCTTCCATAGCTTTCCACCGATACATATTTACGAGAAGTTAATTGATACGATATATGTTCTGCTTACTATAAATTAAGTTTATACTATATATCATGTTTATATTAAGATATGTTCTGCTTTATATATTAAGTTTAAAATTCTTTTCATATTTGTATGCCTCCTTAGTTATGTTGCTCTCTGTTATATTTTATATGTTATTTGTTATATGTAACGCTCCTAAGCGAATTTTGTTGTTATCATGTAAAGCGGTGTAATCTGTATTCGTACAGGAACTTCGGTATAGAAAAATTAAAAATAAATAAATAAATAAGAGTATAGTGATAGGAGTATCCTACTGTCCACCTGGACAAAATGGTCAGACAGATGATGAAATGCTAAGAGAAATCAGGGCAGCTAACCAATTTGGCAGTGCAATAATAATGGGAGATTCCGATTGATCATTTAAATGTCTGTAACATTGAGGGCGATTGCGCTCCTGTGAAACCTTAAGAGGTATGTATACACTTGTTTATATACACTATATGGCAGTTTTGTGTTCCGTTCTTTATTACTTTATATTATATTTCAGACGTGAATAAACGTTTTGTTGGTCCCTCCCGATGCAGCCTCCGCGAAACACGGGACCGTGTCGGGGGACTTCCTACTTCTTCTTGCTGCTAACTGTATGGAGTTGCCGTATTAAGTAAGAGATTTATGAACTTTGGATTAATAAAGTATCTTATATTCTTGAATGGAACCTTATTCTTCTACTTGCACTTTTGACTTTGTGGACTTGTTTATGTGCAAGGTTGCTTCTGTTTATCTCCGGATTGTGCCGCACGATTGAAGCTTTAATGGCTGCCTCAGAGGAGTATACCTTTAGTTATACTGAAGATGCTGTGAATGCGGTACTCACTGACACTTTGTTTTTCTCAGACGAGGGCTCAGACCCTGTGCCTCCCATATCATGGTCAGAAGTTATTAACATTCAAAAACGTCTCACTCGGGCAGAGTTGCACTCTGCCACTTTGATTGAGTATTGCCGTGTCCGCCGAATCCCAAGAGGGCTTCGGATTCAGAAAGAACCGAGACTGCATGCGGATAACCCAGCTTTTGTCAACCGCTGGAACCAGATCTTAAACAAGTGCTCTCTGGACCTTATGGTTTTGATCATAGAAACTAATAAAGAAGTTCACACTCTCCTTCAAGAAGAATTTTCAGTCAATCTGGACTCTATCAAAAAATCCTGTTCGGTAGAACAGTTTGATTTACAATTTGGAGAGTTCCAGGAGAATTTACAGAAATTCCGATCTGACCTTAAAGCGGTTAAATATAGCAAATTCCAAAGAGACGCGGGCGATTACCAAACCGGATACGTATACAAATGGATGGCACAAAAGCCATCCAAGAAAGTTGCGTTTGCCGACAGCTCTTCCTCGGGAGACTCTGCAGGGGAAGAACTTCGTGCGCCTCGCACTCGGGGACAGAACCGTCGCGCCCGAGGGGCCTTGGCTGGAGATACCGCACGGCCCGCATCAGCTTCTATAATTACTCCAGGCAACCTGGTTCCGCCGCAGCCGTCCTCTGCCTCCTCCAGATACTCCTCAATAGCTGCATCTTTTTTAGACTCGGGCCAGCCTCAGCCCAAGCAGGATACACGTCAACTTCGACAGCGAACGGCCCCTCTGCCACAACACATTCAACAGCCACGGTCATCCCGCCCCCCTCGGACTCAGGCGGATCCCTGGCAATAGAGCAAGATACTGTATTCAACCTTTCTACACGTGAACTTTCGCCTTGTGAGCTATCTGTGTTACACCATGGCCTCTCATTTGTTCCTACCCAGAAGAGCGATGTATTTGACATACTGGTGCATCTACATAGATTTTTTCGGACACTCAAATTGAAATTATTTTTTGAGGACTTTCCTCCATCCTCTGATTTATCTGTGGTGCAGATTAAGTCTAAATGGACTCCCCCGGGGGTTGGAGATGTCTCCTTGGGAGCGTTTGAACGATTAGTATGCCATGATGTAACCTCGATCTGTTCACAACGCCAGTATATAAGATACAATTTGACTAAGGATGAGAGTAATGCCCTTAATGTTTTGGCTCGAGACCGCTCTATAGTTATTAAGCCCGCGGACAAAGGGGGAGGGACTGTGGTGTTGGACAGAGCCGACTATGAAGTAGAAGTTTTAAGACAACTTCAAGACACCACATTCTATGTCCCCCTCCCATCAGACCCCACAGAGGCGTTGAGTCGAGAGATTAATTTCATTGTCCAGTCAGCATTAGAGGCTCATATAATTACGGGTAAAGAAGCTAAATTTTTGATTTCTACCCATCCGGTGATGCCCTTATTTTATGTACTTCCAAAAATACATAAATCCCTAAACAAACCCCCGGGACGACCGATTGTCTCTGGTATCGGCTCTTTATTAGAGCCCTTATCACAGTTTGTGGACATATTCCTACGCCCATTGGTTCCATCTATTAAATCCTTTGTTAGGGATTCTTCTCACTTCATGACCATTCTTTCAGGTTTGCCAACCCCACAGTCCACGATCTCTCTTATCACATTGGATGTGGTGTCCCTGTATTCAAATATTCCCCAGCATGATGCTCTAGTAGTAACTGAAAAATATTTGAATACTCGCCCCCCCCCCTCAGAGAGTCTCTACATCATTTTTGATTCAATTGGCTGAACTAGCCCTTACTAAAAACTTTTTTCAATTTCAGGATACAATATACCAGCAGATCAAGGGGACCGCAATGGGTGCCACTATGGCCCCGAGCCTAGCGTGCCTATACATGGATGACTATGAAACATCAAATATCTATTTTTCTGAATGGTCTCAATTCATCCATGTATGGCTACGCTATATTGATGACATTTTTATTGTCTGGACAGGGACTGACATACAGTTCTTCATGTTTTTGGACTGGGTAAATATGATTAATCCCCACATCCAATTCAATCATTGTATCCATCCCACTTGTATATCCTTTCTTGACATCTCTGTCAGATGGGTGGAGGATCATTTCGAGACGTCACTCTTTCGCAAATCAACTGACCGGAACACCCTGCTTGCTTATAATAGTTTTCACCCTAGGACACTTCGGGATAATATCCCCACGGGGCAATTTTTAAGGCTCCGACGTCTGTGTTCCACTAGACAAGAATTTTTGTCCCAATCACAGGGTATGATTAACCGGTTTTTTGAAAGGGGTTACCCTATGCGGGTCATCAAGAAAGCTTTTAAGCGAGCATTGTACACACATAGGGAGTGGCTTTTTACACTGCCCACCCGTTCGGATGACATTTCGCACAATTGTATCCTTCCATTCTCTACGGTGGGAAGGGCTGTAGCTTCCATGATTAAACGTCATTGGTCAGCCCTGTCTTTGAACACCCTAATGCATGGCCCCCCACGGTTCACTTTTAAACGGGCTGCGAACCTACGAGACCGACTGGTGCACACTGCCTTGCCCGTGCAGTCACCACCTCGGCTGGATGGACATCACCAGCCCTGCGGCCACTGCACGATGTGTAAACACACATCGCCCCGATCCACATTCATACACCCATTGACTGGACAGATTTTTAAACTCAATTTCCAATCGAATTGCTGTACCAAGGGGGTTATCTATGTCATTTGGTGCCCCTGTTCATTATTATACGTGGGCAAGACTACCCGGATGGTTAAAACACGTATCATAGAACATTGCTCCAATATAAGATTATCCAGAGTTGATGAGCCTCTGGTGTCTCACTGGCTTGATATGGCACATTCCATCGATGCTCTTTCCTTCTCGGTATTGGAGGTGATCTCTCCCCCCTTGCGGGGAGGGGATTTTGCTAGCATGCTGGGTCGGAAGGAGCAACGATGGATATACACCCTTCAAACAGTTGCCCCTTCTGGTTTAAATAAAGATATCGAGTGGTATCAGTTTTATTAACATTCTGATCGGAGGCTTGTCCTCCAGGTGTCAGCCCACCAATCACAGCATCTCGCGATAGTTTCCTTTCGCGCCTTTTTTGATCATTTAAATGTCTGTAACATTGAGGGCGATTGCGCTCCTGTGAAACCTTAAGAGGTATGTATACACTTGTTTATATACACTATATGGCAGTTTTGTGTTCCGTTCTTTATTACTTTATATTATATTTCAGACGTGAATAAACGTTTTGTTGGTCCCCCCCGATGCAGCCTCCGCGAAACACGGGACCGTGTCGGGGGACTTCCTACTTCTTCTTGCTGCTAACTGTATGGAGTTGCCGTATTAAGTAAGAGATTTATGAACTTTGGATTAATAAAGTATCTTATATTCTTGAATGGAACCTTATTCTTCTACTTGCACTTTTGACTTTGTAGATTCCGATTATCCCAATATTGACTGGGTAAATGTAACATCAGGACCTGCTAGAGACATAAAGTTCCTGGATGTAATAAATGACTGCTTCATGGAGCAATTGGTTCAGGAACCAACAAGAGGGAGCTATTTTAGATTTAATTCTTAGTGGAACGCAGGATTTGGTGAGAGAGGTAACAGTGATGGAGCCACGTGGCAATAACTGGAAGGGGGACAATAAGCAAATCTACAGCTCTAACACTAAACTTTCAAAAGGGAAACTTTGATAAAATGAGGAAAATAGTTAGAAAAAAACTGAAAGGTGCAGCTGCAAAGGTTAAAATTGTTCAACAGGCATGGACATTGTTTAAAAATACAATCCTAGAGGAGCAGTCCAGCTGTATTCCACGCATTAAGAAAGGTGGAAGGAAGGCAAAATGATTAACATCATGGTTGAAAGGTGAGGTAAAAGAGGCTATTTTAGCCAAAAAACATCCTTCAAAAATTGGAAGAAAGATCCATCTGAAGAAAATAGGATAAAACATAAGCATTGTCAAGTTAAGTGTAAAACATTGCTAAGAAAGGCGAGGAGAGAATTTGAAATGAAGTTGACCATAGAGGCAAAAACTCATAATAAAAACGTTTTTAAATATATCCAAAGCAAGAAACCTGTGAAGGAGTTGGTTGGGCCATTAGATGACCGAAGGGTTAAGGGGGCTCTTAGGGAAGATAAGGCCATTGCAGAAAGATTAAATGAATTCTTTGCTTCCATGTTTACTAATGAGGATGTTGGGGAGATACCAGTTCCGGAGATGGTTTTCAAGGGTGTCAGATGAACTGAACCAAATCACTGTGAACCGGGTACACATTATGTTCTAGGCATTTTATTAAAATTAAATTAAATTAAAAATAAAAAATAAAAAAATTAATAATTAAAAATTAGAGTGTAGAAGCAGCCTACTAAGGTTTAGAGTGCAGAATTAGTCAAGTAAAGCATTTAAGATATTTTATTAAAATTCAAAAATTAGAGAGAATAAGACCAGTAATTGAAACAATTGGCCAATAAGAAGCTTCTGAAAATTCAGATCTCTTGCACTACTGAGGTCTTCTCTCTATTATATAAAAATTTAATTGTAGATAACGTCAGCAATTATTAAAGTCACAGATTTAATAAAGTATATAATATTTTATTAGTAAAATACATTTTCAATTACTTTCTGCAGCAAATATTACTTTATATAACTAGTTATTGTTTGCCATATTTAGTGGAGTGCCTCAGGGATCTGTAATTGGACCGGTGCTTTTCATTATATATATAAATGATCCGGAAAGGAATACGACGAGTGAGGTTAGCAAATTTGCGGACGATACAAAATTATTCAAAGTAGTTAAATCACAAGCTGATAGTGATACATTACAGGAGGACCTTGCAAGACTGGAAGATTGGGCATCCAAATGGCAAATTAGATTTAATGTGGACAAGTGCAAGGTGTTGCATATACGGAAAAATAACCATTGCTGTAGTTACAAGATGTTAGGTTCCATATTAGGAACTACCACCCAGGAAAAAGATCTAGGCATCATAGTGGATAATACTTTGAAATCATCGAATCAGTGTGCTGCAGCAGTCAAAAAATCAAACAGAATGTTAGAAATTATTGGGAAGGGAATGGTTAATAAAATGGAAAATGTCATAATGCCTCTGTATCCCTCCATGATGAGACCGCACCTTGAATACTGTGTACAATTCTCGTCGCCGCATCTCAAAAAAGATATAGTTGCAATGGAGAAGGTACAGAGAAGGGCAACCAAAATGATAAAGGGGATGGAACAGCTCCCTTATGTGGAAAGGCTGAAGAGGTTAGGGCTGTTCAGCTTGGAGAAGAGACGGCTGAGGGGGGATATGATAGAGGTCTTTAAGATCATGAGAGGTCTTGAACGAGTAGATGTGAATCGGTTATTTACACTTTTGGATAATAGAAGGACTAGGGGGCATTCCATGAAGTTAGCAAGTAGCACATTTAAGATCAATCAGAGAAAATTCGTTTTCACTCAACGCAAAATTAAGCTCTGGAATTTGTTGCCAGAGAATGTGGTTAGTGCAGTTAGTGTAGCTGGGTTGAAAAAAGGTTTGGATTTGTTCTTGGAGGAGAAGTCCATTAACTGCTATTAATCCAGTTTACTTAGGGAGTAGCCACTGCTATTAATTGCATCAGTAGCATGGGATCTTCTTGGTGTTTGGGTAATTGCCAGGTTCTTGTGGCCTGGTTTGGCCTCTGTTGGAAACAGGATGCTGGGCTTGATGTACCCTTGGTCTGACCCAGCATGGCAATTTCTTTTGTTCTTATGTTCTTATGTATGCCGCAGGATATTCTTGCCCATTCTTCTTCTGGGCTAAGATGGCTCCCAAGCTGACCTCTGAGGCAATGGTTTGCACAAAGAAGAGTTTGGTGATGTCCAGACTTAGCAGGACCTGTTCAGAGCATATTACTTCCTTCAGGGCCTTGAAGATCTTCTCTGCTTCCTCTGACCACTGGACCTTCTCTGGTGCTTTTTTTACCAATGGCCTTGTGAGAGACTGTCTTTTCTGAATAGTTAGGAATTAATCTTCTGTAATATCCTGTAAAGCCCAAGAACTCTCTCACTTTCACCTTTGTTTGTGAATGTGGCACCTGACTGATCACCTCGATCTTCATGGTCTGTGGATGGACTTTTCCTTTCCCCAGGGTGTGGCTAAGATACTGGACCTCTTGCCCACCCAGCAAGCACTTCTTAGGCTCAACCTTCAGCCCTGCTTTCTTCAGACTGGTTAGTACAGCCTGAAGATGACTGTGTCTTCCAGTCATGGCTGTAGATCACAATGTCATCCAAACAGGTGGCTGCATACCCTTGGTGTGGGCAGTGCAGGTGTAGGGCCTGTTAGGGTTTGGGGCTCCACCCAGTCAGAACTGCTGCCTTGCTCTCCTGATCTGTTTCCTGTCTCCTGTTTTGGGAATACAGGGGGTTTTGGGGGGAAAATGGTGTGTATTTTATTAAGGTGATTACAATGCAATAAAGTTTGTTTAGTTGTGCACACTTGTGAAAATCTGTGCAAGAGTCTCCGCCCTTGTCCAGATTTGAATAACTGGGGGGAGAGTTAGACCCTTTGTTCTGTTACCATTAAGGCCTGGGTGTCAGGTGTTTGCTAGCTAGTGCAGGTTGTTTAGTGGGAAGGATCCATTCAAATACAGTCCCTCCTTCTGCAAAGTCTGGAATCGCCATCACTCTTATAACAGTATATAACAGCTCTCCATCTACAGCTGAGGAGGCAGTCCTTGGAGTTGGAACAGAGTTCAGAGGTAAAGAGTGTTAAGCTTTTTGTTGTTTTACAGCCCCAGCCAGTTTCGACCAAGCAAGCCCTGTTTGGTGTTCCTGGCCAGGGCTGGGAGGGTTTCTGCCCAGCCAGTATACAACCTGTCCGATGGGAGATCCCTCTGTTGGACCTTTACCTTTTTGAGTGTAGGGGCATTGCTGGAGCCTGCTCAGCTCCTGGGCTCAGGGCATGGGGGAACCCTGGGCCTGGGAAGGTTAGGGAAGACCCTGCCCCCCATTGCCTTAGTGAGGAAGGGGCTGCCAGTGTCCTGTTGTGAGCCACCCCAGAGTTATCTTCACTTTTGTAAGCCTAATTTCAAGATCCAGGTTGGAAGCTCTGACTGCCCTTCCTTCCCATTAGGAACCCTGAGAATCCGGCTCCAAGGGATCCCTCCCATCAGGGATTCAAAGGAAAGAACAAGGACTGCATAAGAGCAAAGAAGGTTTGCATCATCTAACAGTGAGTGACGGTAAAGCTACCATTCAAAGGCCACCCATCTGATGATTCTTCAGCCCTGGGGGCAGAGAGAACTTTAACTCTGTGCAGCAGCTTAGTATTCTGCCCATCTGGAAGGGGTGTTCTGCCCATCCAAAAGACACCCTGCCCACCTGGGACTCTATTTGTCCAAAACTTTACAGGGTAGTAGTTCCCCGAATATTGGCAACACACTTTCCTGCACATATTGAGAAAACTCTTGTAAAATGCATATTTAGTGGTGCTGTGGATCAGTATTGTACCATCTTACAACCATTTGCAACAGTAGAGATTTATTTGGACACTAACACAGTGGCTCCTTTGGTTATTTTGGCATTCAGCGCATAGCACACAGAGTATCAGAGTTTCCCTAACCCACAGGGAGAGTTAGTCACCCCATACCGGGAACCAAGGTGACCTCTTTCATCCCCCAGTCGAAAGAGTCTACCTCCTGGGAAGGAAGGGAGGTTGAACAGCTAGCCTGTGTTCCTGCCCCAAAGAACTTATAAATCCTTTAATGGCCCAATTGGAGTGCAATCTGCACCCGGGGATGGGGTTACATTAAATTTACAGGTATCTAACTCAAATATACTTTGAGGATATACAGTATTAATGAATTCTATTACATACGAGATCATTAGGTACAATATTTGCTTTTATTTGTCCATCCGTAACATCACATTTCTTTTAAATAAGGTCAAAAGAAGTGATCTACATTATCTAACTGGAAAGGGATAATACACCCTCCATTTAATTTTATTTTCATAGCTCACCTTTAATTGATGTTAAGATCTCCCATTAAAATAATTTCCCCTGGAGAACAGACTGAGCCAAAATTGAGAAGTAATTTCTCTAAATAATTATGTAGCAGCTGATAACAGCTTATGAAGTCCACCAATTAAAAGAGATTTATTATTTATCTTGATTAAAGAAAAAAACCCTAGGCTTCGAGTCAACATGCTCTTGCAAATACTGAAAACTGAGATATAGAGAGACATTCCGTTAAAGCATCACCTCCTTCTGTAGATCAACAAAACTTTAAGCCATAAGGATAAGCTACAGAATCCATGTCTCTTCTGTAGATTTATTATTTATCTAATTAAACTGTACTTATGATTAATGAGATACAATGACCAAATCTGGCTGAAGAAGTCACTTTGAGCCAATGTACTAAGGTACAAATGCATTCACAGACAGGGAGCTATGCACGTAAATAGGCACAAAATTCCATGAAATACAAAGAAATGCTAGTGTTTCAGGCTTTTTGCATATATTTGTGCGTGTAGGATCTCTTTGTGAAAACATTACAAAATGGACCCTTGAATGTAGTAAACTCACACATGTAAGCTCACTCTTGTGAAATCGTATAGAAATTCAAAATTCTTGAGTTGCTGCAATGCAAAATCATGCAAAGAGGCTAGTTAATTATGGTTGTAGCACTAAAATGCATGTGAAAAGGCCTTCATTGGCCAGTTTGTGCAAGGAAATGAAGTTATTTGCAGAGTTGCCCATAAGAAATGTATGGGCTCATTTGCATATGAATCACAGTAGAAAAGATACATGCGAAAAGTCCCCACATCCCAACTTTTCCGTGAAACTAAGTGAACCTTAGTACATTGCCCTCTTTGATTGAAATGCTACCGAGGGGATCTTTAGTAGGGAAAAACTATTTCATTTAGTTTTGTTTTGTTTTAATTTTTCTGTTTTGTTTTGTTTTGCTTTTTTTCATTTCATTTAGCATGTGGCAAATATTTGTTTGCATTGTAACTCCATCCCTGGCTCCTGGCTGCACATCAATAGGGCCATAAAATAATTTGTTGTCTCTTAGGGGCTGGATCTCACAGGCTAGTTCTTGTCCTGTCTCTTTCCCCAGGGCCTGAGTCCTTTGTCGGTGGATGGAACTAGTCTGTGAGATACAGCCTTTAGATTACTCTTCCTTGGGAGGTATGTTTTCTTTCCTCACTGTGGGTGCTATTAGTGCCAATAAAATGCTGGAGGACTTGGTTTAGTGTCCAGAATAAAATACTTAAATAAGTTGCAATAATTGCACAGTTAACACAGTACTCAGCACCACAGTAAATTTCAGGTAACTCTATGTATGGATCTCTACTACCAAGACTGAGATTCTCACCTTCCAGAGCTTGGATTAAATAAGGGCCCCAGGTGTGCAGAGTATCCTTGTTTGGGCAGGAAAACCCCTCCAACACTGGTAAAAAGGATAAAACACCATCTCTGCACAAAGGGTTTTATTTTATTTATTATTTTATTTAACATTTCTTATATACCGATATCCGTTCGCACATCGTATCGGTTCACAGTGAACACAAAACTTTGGGCATTGCCCTTACAAATAACAGATAAACATGGTGAACTCAGTAACATATAAATAATCTTTGGGAGGAGCCCTTAGATATAACAAGCATCAATGGGTAGATGCTGATTATAATAATTATAACTAGAACTATATACATGAAAGTGCACAGTACAGAATCAGCAGACATAAAGGCGTTCATACCAGGATATCAATCTAACAATTCACATGGGGGTTTATGTAATAGGGGGTGAGATGGAGTAGGGTGAGATGGAGTTTAAATTCCTTTCTCCCCAGAGACTGAAGACTCCAAGTTGGGTGCCTCAACAGTTGTCAAGTTGGTATTACTCATGGTTCTTCTCTCCACTGTCCACTCTCTCTTTCACAAATTCCAAGATGGAAGAGATCCCCATTGGAAGACAAAGCTCTTAATGTTGCTTTTTCCAGGGCAGGGGCAGCAAAATGCTTCCTCCCAGAACTGTTAACCGAAAATATTTTCCCAAACAATCCAAAAATCACCAGAAGGTTTCTGCAACAGGTCACCACCATTCCTCTATCCTCACTGAGATAGCAGAGTTCCCGTGCCCTCTACCTAGGCAACACCCATGGGTCTTGCAGGCTTTTTACAAAGTAAAAATCAGCCAAAAGCCCAAAACAACACAGAAAACCACCCAGCACCCGACCTTGCCCAAAAACTACAGGCAGGTGGTATCGGAGTCATGGATAGGCCCAAAATCCAATGAAGGCCAAAACTCCAAACCAAAGTTTCACTGAACCCAGAGCTCTCAGGAGAAAGCAGCTTTTACTCCCTTACCCAGACCCTTACCTAATTCAAAGGGAGGGGCTGTCTAAGAATGGTGCCTCCCCCCATTTACCAACTTTTTCTACACTAGCTGAAAGAAATCCACCCAGGCCTTAATGATAATGTACCCAGAAGGCCATTATACATGCATTAACAATTTAGTGCATGCTAAAACTTTTAACACATATTAAAATGACTTTAGAATGCACTAAAAGAATGAAATTGAAAGAAATGAAAGCACATCCCAAGTTCATAGCACCAAAATATGGTGTTGCACTGTCATGCTTCTAGACAGTGAGCCCTTGGACTGCTGTCGGGTTGGTGCAGCAGTCTAGTTCATGCGAGCACTGTAAAATTGTACAATGCAGCTAGCAGAGACCAAGTGAACAAATCAACTCCTTTTCATCACTTAGAAGGTCAAAAATTCTTTAATGAGGTCAATTTTACAATGGATACCTCTGAATGTATCTGTAACAACAACCCCCTAACCCCAACCCACCTCCTGAAAATTCACCCCGAATCAGTGCCACTTTACAATGGTCCATATATAGAGTATCAGGCTACACCCTATAAAAAGTCTCTCTTTCTCATGTTCTCTTGGCCCATCAAGGAGTGGCACACATATGTATGTGCATACAGCTCCAGGCTTGTACACATGGAGAGTACTTTGCACCCGGCAAGATACACACAGAGGGGCAGATTTTTAAACCAGCAAGCACGGGGTGCATTTGTGAGCGCTACCCGGCGCGCATAAATGTACACCCGATTTTATAACATGCCCGCACTACCGCGCGCATGTTATAAAATCCGGAGTTGGCACGCGCAAGGGGGTGCACACTTGTGCACCTTGTGCGTGCCGAGCCCTAGGCGAGCCCCAATGGCTTTCCCCGTTCCCTCCGAGGCTCGGAGACCTCGGTCCCGCCCCCGGACCGCCCCTGGACCTGCACCCCACCCACGCCCCTGCCCTCTTCCCGCCCCTTTTTCAAAGCCTCGGGACATATGCGCATCCCGGGCTTGCGAGCACCACCGAGCCTATGGAGAATAGGCTCGGCGCTTGCGCAGGAGGGTTTTTAAACGCGCGTAACCCTTTGAAAATCTACCCCAGTGCTTTTAAAATCTACCTTTTATTGTGTGATGTATTAGTCACATTAGTAAATCCTTATGTTTGATAATTTTTAATATAAGATTATTTTAGATCTATGCAGTACTTTTCCTGCAAATAATGGGGTAGATTTTTAAAGTTATGCGCGGGCGTAGATTTGTTCGCGCAACCCGGCGCAAACAAATCTACGCCCGATTTAATGACATGTGCACGCTGCCGCACGCAGGGGGGTGCACAATTGTGCAACCCTCGCGTGCCGAGCAGCCTGCCTCTGTTCCCTCTGAAGCCGCTCCGAAATCGAAGCGGCCTCGGAGGGAACTTTTTTCCGGCCCCCCCACCTTCCCCTATCTAACCCAGCCCCCAGCCCCTAACTAAATCCCCCCCTACCTTTGTTCAGAAAGTTACGCCTGCCTGAGGCAGATGTAACTTGCGCGTGCCGGCCGGCTGCTGGCGCACCCTTCCCCGGACCAGGGGCTGGTTCGGAGGCCTTGGCCACGCCCCGGAATGCCCCCGGGCTGGCACCACACCCACAGCCCCGTCCCCTGAACGCCCCCGACACGCCCCCCCAAGCAAAGCCACAGGACTTACGCGCATCCCGGGGCTTTGCGCACACCGGCGGCCTATGCCTCATAGGCGTGCCGGCGCGCAAGTCCCCTGCACGCGTAAATCTGACTGGATTTACGCGTGCAGGGCTTTTAAAATCTGCCCCAATATACTTAGCAGCCAAACCTTTTGAGAAGCATGCAGTCTTGTTTGGAAGTACATTTTTGGTTTGTGAACTAGATACATTTTCTCATAGAGAAAAGAGTCAAAGGAATAAATGTTCAAACTGTTATTATTAGTACCCTAGACCTCAATAATTAGAGATACAAGGAAATAACTTATTTTGCCCAAGGTCACATGGAAAGTGAATGGTAAAATAAACGTAAGCTAATTTCTTGGGCAATTTTTTTCACATTTCTTTACATGCTCATTCTAGTAATCACAAGACCACTATTCTAATCACAAGACAATTTAGTGTGTTCTAAAATCATTTATCTCTTCACAGCCCCCCCCAGGACCCATCCTAGTTTTAAATCAAGTATTTTTATTTATTTCATTTTATTTATTTTATTTTATTTATCCACAGTTTTATATTTTGCTCTCGGTTTGTTATGGTTTGTTATGGTTCCTTGTTTCCAAATGTTTTTGAATGTTACAATTCGCTAATGTTCATTGTTTAATGTATCGCCTCCCAGCAAAAGTTCTGTTCCATTGTAAACCGGTGTGATCTATATTCTTTATAGGAATATCGGTATATAAAAAGTCAAAATAAATAAATAAATTTAACATGCACTAAGTGGATTCAGCGTGTGCTAAAACAAAAAAAAAGCACATACCAGTCTGTAGCACCAAAATATGGTGCTGTACACCCCTACAAGTAATTTGAGACTTGGCATATACTGGAAGAACCTTTGTTAGGTTATGGTGAAGGTGAGGGGTGATGGGTGATGGGTGATGGGAAGAGGAATAGTAATGAGGAGGGCTGGGGACTGGGAAGCGGTGCTCACTCACTATTTCATATCCTGCCCCTTAGGAAGAGGCCCTGTGAATATGATAATGCCACATATTGGTGAATTATGTCAGACAAAGCCCCTTTCTCCTTTTTGCATCTGATAAAGTAGAATCTTATCCTCAAAAACTCATGTTTCAGTAAATCAGTAGACTATAAGGTGTCACCAGCTTCTTTGCCATTTGAGGCCAGTGATGGCCAACTCTGGTCCTCAAGGGACACAAAACAGTTTTGGTTTCAGGATAAACAAAATATGGAATTTTAGTTATCTGTAAGACATTTTTCAGGTGAACATAACCAACTAGGTTTATAGCTAGTTAAATCTTGCTGGTCAAAATGTAACATATTAGATTTAGCACAGCTATTTAAAGTAAGTTTCACAGATGAGGGAGGGGGCATGCATGCTGGGCATTTGTATTTCAGATCAGGCAGATGAGCTTGAGAGATCTGTCAGCTGACACTGATTTTATAAAATTGGGAAGGCAGGCTTGAGGAATGGGGGAACCACCATTTGGTAGTATATTTTTTTTAAATACCTTAAGAACATAAGAACATAAGAAAATGCCATACTGGGTCAGACCAAGGGTCCATCAAGCCCAGCATCCTGTTTCCAACAGTGGCCAATCCAGGCCATAAGAACCTGGCAAGTACCCAAAAACTAAGTCTATTCCATGTAACCATTGCTAATGGCAGTGGCTATTCTCTAAGTGAACTTAATAGCAGGTAATGGACTTCTCCTCCAAGAACTTATCCAATCCTTTTTTAAACACAGCTATACTAACTGCACGAACCACATTCTCTGGCAACAAATTCCAGAGTCTAATTGTGCGTTGAGTAAAAAAGAACTTTCTCCGATTAGTTTTAAATGTGCCCCATGCTAACTTCATGGAGTGTCCCCTAGTCCTTCTACTATCCGAAAGAGTAAATAACCGATTCACATCTACCCGTTCTAGACCTCTCATGATTTTAAACACCTCTATCATATCCCCCCTCAGTCGTCTCTTCTCCAAGCTGAAAAGTCCTAACCTCTTTAGTCTTTCCTCATAGGGGAGTTGTTCCATTCCCCTTATCATTTTGGTAGCCCTTCTCTGTACCTTCTCCATCGCAATTATATCTTTTTTGAGATGCGGCGACCAGAATTGTACACAGTATTCAAGGTGCGGTCTCACCCTTAGGGGGAGGTTGACCAATCAGATGTAGTCCTGTAATTGCAGCACCTAGATTTGGCCTGCCAAGTTAGGAAGCCAATGCTGTGAATAAGTGCTAGCCACCTAACTTTCTCCACCTGACTTAACCCCACCCTGGCCTCATTCACAATTTGAGTGGCTACATTTAGCCATTTAGTGAAACTTGTCTGGATAGGAACATTTTCAGGCCTGTTTGAGACCCTCAGTAACCAGAGCTGCAATCCCCCTACACCAGATGTTATATCCTCCTGTTGAACCTGTCAAAGCTACAGTGAAGACCGTTATAAATGCACAGATCTCCACAGAAATCTGTAGGATATCTATAGGCAGCTTCATGTGCTGTACAGTAGGGATTCTGGTTCCCTGGCCATTGTCCTCATGAACAATCAACAGATATGGTTTTGGGTGCAGTGAATATCCATGACATGAGGATTTGTTCTGTTAACTGGATTAGATTGCATAGTTTATCCAAAAACCAATCCTTTTGGTGGCTCACAGTGACCGGAGCTGCAAAGTGATGGAATTCCCTGTGGCTGTCAGCAGCAGCAGATGCCTAAACAAATTTGCAGGTTAGTTGTAATGGTCTACTCTGTTTATTCACTTCCCTCTCTCTGTCTCAATGCGCCTCCAGAGTATATTTATTTTACACAACTGTTGGAAAATGTGCACCAAATTTCAGTCTAATGTGAAATTTAATGAAGTAATGTCAAGATCTCCATCTTAGACTGCTGACCTTGGCTTATTACCAGAGCTAACAGATGCAGTGGGATATGAAAACATGCGAGTTTAGTATGCATTGACTCATCAGAAGGTGCAAGAAGGTTTAATTTCTGACAAAATCCCCAAGTGTTCATTAAAAGCAGCTGGTCGGCAAGATTTGCGTTTGGCTTGTTGGAGCACAGTGTTGTCAATACCTTTTTCTACAATCATACCAGCTCAGGAAGAAGAAAGCCCATCAACTGTTCTTGGTGAATGATTGCCCCCCCTCCCCGGTTTCCTTTAATCTGAAACATATAATCAATCTTCTTTGGAAAGCTTCTCAAAGCCCTGGTTTGGGCATTGTTAGTGACATTCAATAATATTCCATTGACACGCGATGCAAGTCTCATGGGTAACAGAGCCTAACTGTGCAGTTTGTCCACAGCAGTTAAACATCTCCCTATATTGCTAAGCAATTCAATTCTTATTAACTATTCTAGAACAAGAAGAGTTAATTAATGAATCACTTCAACAGCATATACCACCTGTGGCTAAGATACTCTACAAAACATCTACCACCCAGTTAGCAGGAATTAGACTGTTGCATTACACTGGTGGCATTATTTTCCTTAGGTGAAGACTAAAACAAGATCTTATTAGTGCATAAATGTATAAAACTATGGTGAAATTATACTTTGAAAAGGGTTACAGGGACTACAAAAAATGTTGGGCTGATGTCAGTGGAGAACATGCAGTTTTTACAGTGATCTGATGGAAGGAAATGAAACCACTGATGTTCTGACTCTGTGTTCATCATCAGCCAAGAAAAGAAAAGAGCTACAGAATGAAATTCACCTACTGTGTATATTTCAGGGTTGTTGCAAGGCCAAACTACATGAAGACACATTTATAAAAAATTCAACTTATTGGGGGGGGGGGGGCGAGGAGTTGGCTGGGCCTAGGGGAAAGGCTGCACCTGCTCCAAAGGACCGGGGGGGTAGGGAGTGGGGTGCACTGTCTTCATGGGTGCTCCAGAAGGGAAGTGTCTGAAATCCTAACAGCCGCTGAAGAGCGAGTAACAATTTGAGATTTCTGTGTCAGAAAAAGACAACTATCCAGGCCCCCTTGGGTTCATAAGTGAGAAAGAAAGAGACTGAGAAAAGAAGTAAGGAGTGTGGAGTGGATTTGCATGGGCCTTCTGTGGGGAAAAAGTGAGCAAACTCAGGTGAGCCGGGCCTTGTGTGCGTTGGGAGTAACCTCTGCAATAAAGTTACTTATTTTTGGAACACAAGAGACTTGTATACAATCCTCCGAATTTACTCACGTAACCTTTTTAAAATCTGGCCCTATATTTCTAAAAACTGCGCCCCCCTGAACCCATGGATAGGAAACGATATAAAGTACCCTAGGCAAACCTTACAGCCTTGCACACATGCCACCCCCCCCCCCCCCCCCCCCCCCCCACACACACACACCTTTTACAGAAACTCAAAATTAAATTATGCAATTATAACAAATTTACATGAAAAAGAACATTCAAAAGTACAGTCTTCTGAGGCAATAATATCACTTACAGCATGCACATTATATTTACATGCACTGCTATGGTACCAACCTGGAAATTCTGCAAAAAAGACACTTGGAGCTCCTATGGAATTAGACTTTCTGTAGTGCATGCTGGGTGTGAGCGTGGCCCTCAGAAAGCCATGAATAAACAAAATTACCATTACAATATCGTACACCTCCCACACCAAAACAACCCTACCAACGTTATCTATGAAAAGGCAGCATTGCACATATTACACCAGGCCCTAGAACACCAATAAAAGCTCTACTTAGGAAACCAGGCTGGTATAGATCCCTACACAGAAATTACATGCCAGCAAAATACCTCACTTCGGTCACATATGCAGAACACAGAGGGATCCTGACCAAATACAGAATGAAGAGATCAGAAAGTATAAACAGAAACGTGCTGAGAAGAACTGAACTGGAGCTTACAACAAGCCAACCTCTACATGCAGAGCAACAATGGAAAAACAGAAGTATTACCATTCTTCATAAAACATTAAATAAAATCAAGAAATATAAAACAATCATAATAGTTTTCAAACCAGTTAAAGAATAGAATATTGAAAATTTCCCAAACACCAATAAAATATTCCAAAACATCTGATGAATAAAAAATCCAATAATTAAAAAATGTTCTATTCTCCCCCCCCCAAAAAGTAAATATTTCAAAAGAACAGAATCATCAAATTACACCCAATAATTAAAACTAATAAGGATTAAAAAATCTCCTGCTCTCCATACCTGGGATCTGATTTCCAGTCACCCTGGGATTGTCATGGATTTCCAGTCATCCTGAGATTGTCATGGATTGGGGAATAAAGGGCTGCACAAATGTTATCTTCTTTCTCACGTACGTGCATAACAACACCTCTGGAATCCACCCTCTGGAATTCACTCCCTACCTTCCTCAGTCTAGAGCCATCCCTACACAACTTTAAGAAAGGAGTCAAGACATGGCTCTTCAAGCAGGCCTACCCTGATGTGAACCAAACATAGACTGCCTCTCTTATTCCGATCACCCTTTTTTCGGCCTTCCTTTTTCCACCCCTTTTGCCTCTCTCGCTCACCTCGAGCCCCTCCCCTATCCCACTTTTTCCACCCCTTATGCCTTCGCTCATCTTGAGCTCCTCCCATGTCCACCTTCCCCTGCTTTCCACTCCCGAAATAATTACACTGGTGTTACCAACCTTGACTGAGATTATGCTTACAGATATATATAGTACCACATAAGATGTATGTAGATGTATATAACTCCTTTGTATATAGTTGTATGCAGTTCCTATATTTTCAATCTATACTGCCTTCCATCTCCTTCCTTTTTCCAAACCCCCTCTCCTCCCCTGCAATTTCTTGCCTGCCCCACCTCCCCCTCCCCTGTTGATTGTAATTTTCCTCCTTTCTGTTTATTGTACACCGGCATGATGTGTTCACGAATGTCGGTTAAGAAAAGTTCATAAATAAATAAATAAATAAACACCTTCATTCTCTCACACACTCCCTCATACACAGGCTCCCTCTCCCTCACCCTCACAGATACATTTTGTGTATGTGTGTGCGCATGCCTGTGAGAACCTATATGTGACTCGTAGGCTCTCTCACAGGCACACAAACATACACAAACACATTAGCTCTCACACAGACACATTCACAGACACACAGGCTCTCACACAAACAAACACACACATAGGCCCTCACTCAGACACATACACACATATAGGCTCTCACACAGATACATGCACACATATGCCTTCACTCACACACTCAGACAAGCTCACACACATACACACATGGTCTCCTGTTGTCTTCGGGCCATAAGAACATAAGAAAATGCCATACTGGGTCAGACCAAGGGTCCATCAAGCCCAGCATCCTGTTTCCAACAATGGCCAATCCAGGCCATAAGAACCTGGCAAGTACCCAAAAACTAAGTCTATTCCATGTAACCATTGCTAATGGCAGTGGCTCCACCGTGGCCATGCGGGCCTCCTGCTGTCTTTGGGCCATAGTGGGATGGGCTCTACCATGGTCAACCAATCTTCCTGCTAGGAGGGTGGAGTGGAAGCCATGCGCGAGCACACGCAAGCACGCACATAAACGGAAGATGGGCTTCTCCTTTCCTGACCGCTGGCAGGTTGAGCGCCAGCAGCCTGCAGCCTCTCTCCTTCTTCAGCCGCTGGCGGGTTAGCCTCTCCTGCTGCCGCCGGCCCACCGTCCCCCCCCAGGAATGCTGCCCCGTCGAATTGCACGGTATACACCCTTTGTTGTGCCAGGCCTGAGTGACCGGCCCCTTTCGCAGGCCACACACACAGATTTACACCAGTCACAAAGCTTGAATCATTGGTCCGACTTCATGCTTGCCACTCACACACAATGCACACAGTTAATGGAGCTGTCCTAGAACTCTATCTGGAATTTTCCTAATTTAGGAAATAGGATACATTTTTAACCTTTATTAAAAAAAAAACAAAAAAACCCAAAACACTCTGAACATCCCCTTAGAGGAAGGGCTATCCCAAAGTGTGCTCCCACCAGCATCCTTTGCCCAGGCTTGCCCAGACCACAACTGATAACCCTGCACTTTTGCACTTTTAAACTTTCACTGTACAGAATAAATCTGTGTAAATATGTAGCCCCATAAAAATTCAGGACTAGTGCACATTTAGTGGCATCAGTATCACAAAAAATCTAAATAAAATGAATCTACTCTCCAGGATAACAAAGCAAGAAGGCATACAAAACTGAAACAAAAAATTAGGCATGGAAATCACTAACCTACATACTTAATTCTAAGAGCCAGGATGATCAGCATATTTGATAATCTTGAAAAACAGATCAGTTTATGAGTCTCAGGGAACAGAGTTGAAAACAATGGCTCTACAAGTAGACAATTCACTTTTTCATATTTCACAATTTTTTCCTAACAGTTTAGTTGGGTTTTTTTTTTTTTTGTTATCTTCTATTGTAACTGGAAAGTCAGGGTCTGTAGAAACTCCCTTTTTCTAGAGTGCACAGTCACTAAAGGTATCGCATACAATTCCTTCTTTTGCCTGAAAGAACCAAGGGCTTTTATTTGTCTGAATAATGTCACAAGGGTGTAGAGGTGTCGGCTGGCAACCTCACTTTTAACCTTCTTGAGTTCTCATACAATCTTTTCTGACATATCTTCACTGTGTAACAGTTTAATGTTAAATCCCAGCTGATTTCCAGGTAGGTAATCTCTCTCACACAGGCAATGTTCTTTCAGCATTAGAGATAGGCAGCAATAATGCAGCGTTCCTTCTCATAACTCCTAGAATGAATTTTCCTCAGTGGAGATGATCTGGCCCTTTTGATAAGATCCGTAGATTACTATTTGTGTATGGTTGGGAAGGGGATGGGAAAGTGGGCCTCCCGACAGCTCCTTTTATTTTCTGTTTTATTTATTTATTTAATTTTCAAGGGTTAAGTTGAACTTGAGCGAAGAAACTTGGAAATATTGCACATTGCAATTTTTTTTTTTTTTAAATCTGTTTAGTTCTTGTGAACAGGGTTAGTCTGAGATTAGGGAGCAGCACATAGCTTACAATACATTGGTTCTGATTTCTCTGTCCCAAGAGTATGTTTTACAAAATCTATTGAATCATGGTAGACTGGTGGTATGAAGGGGCAGATTAAGAAGAGTTTGAAAGTCTTTCTTGAGGACAAACGTGTTATATGTGTATGTGATGATTTGCTTACATTTTAGGTGCTGATGCAGGAAGATGAATTTTGTGGGGCCCAGAAAGGCAATTTTTTGACGGAGGAAAATTGGCAGTGATAAATAAGGTTTCTATTTGTTATCTAAAGATTGCCATCAAGGAGTTGCCAGAAAGGGCAAGGCTGACAGACTTTCGTTTTAACGACATAGGCATTGTCTAAAACACTGTCTAAGATGGTGGATTTATGGCACTCCACATGACAATTTTAACTTTCTATGGATATTTCCCACCGTTTTCTTAAGTAAAGAGTGTGTATGTGGGTTGATATTGCATTTCTTTGATTTGTATTGTTAATTTACTAACAAAAAACACAAAAGACCTCACCATTTCAGAAAAAACAACAGAAATAAAACATCTTTCCACTCTCCCCAGTCAAATAAAGTCTGAATAACAAATATAAAATTAAGTACCCTAGGTGGGTCAAATCATAAAGCCCAAAAACAGTAACACATCAGTAGTTAAAAGCGGAGTATGCCTGTAAAAATAAATGTCTTTAAAGTTTTCCTAAAACGGGAGAGATGAAAAATAAAAAAAGAAATGAAAAAAAAGGAAGTTTACACTCATATTTATTAATCTGTATTTCCACATATCAAAGTGGACTAACACGGCAACCACATTACCCCCATTTCTTAAAAAATAGATCTCATGAACCAATGTGAAAACCAATGGATTTTCTGATGGCCCAATGAAGATCATACTTTATTTATTTATTTTTATTTAAAAGTGTTTGTATACCGTCTTTACAAACAGTGTTTAATCAAAACGGTTTACATAACTAAATAAAAAACAAATGTAAATAAAGATTTAAATTTAAAAGAACATAAAGATTCTTTTATCCATAAAGGCTGCTTTTCTATTGTTCCAAATTACTTTTTTTCTAAGTGTCAAACTGGGTCATTCATCAAAATGCATTAGAGCCCTTAGTATGCAAAGTTTACATTTAGTATGTAAGTGGGAGGAGTTAATGGATATGAGGGTCTGCTTGCATAGAATGTGGTTTGAAGCTAGCTAGAGACTGCATTGTACAAATCAACTACTCTTGTTGGTACCTTTCATTGATTCAAATGACAGAAATTCATCAGTCATGTCAAATTTGCAGTTAATTTCTCTGACTGTGTATGTAAAACCTCCCTCCCCAAACCCTCCCTGAATTTAAAGTGCCCCTGTCATATTGACTCTATACAGAGGTGCTCTGTCTCTCATACATTATAATCTATAATAATATATATTCTGTGATAACTGTACAATTTGCCTAATCACACCCTTTTTATTATCATAATTGCTATTCCTACTATATTTAAAGCAATTTGATGATGTTATACTTGAGCTTGATTGTGGGCCCTTGGGTCGTGGTGAGGGCTGACTCCACCCACAGGGAGGGGACTCACCACGACAGGCGGGGTCACAGCAGTGATGGACAAAAGAGACAAGAGGTTTTATTATACAGCAGAAAGTAACCCGAGCAGCGGGTTTGTAAACACAGTCCAGAGTAGAAAGACCTTTAGATGGATTCTACGGTAGTGGTCCGCAGAGCGGGGTAACCCGAGGAATACTTCCTCCTGGTAGTTCTTGTGCGAGGTATCTCCGGTAGTAGTCTGCAGGGTGGGCTGGAGGCTGGTATTGGGAGTAGGCACAAGACAGCGTGGATCCGGTAGTGGTCTGCAGAGCAGGATAACCCGAGGATCCACACAGCGTGAAGAAAGGAGAGTAGAGCAGATCTTGTACTCACTCCGAAGTGTAGCAGAAGAGCTACCGTCGTAGTCGCAGTGGAGACCCGATGTACGGGAACACTGGAAGGTCCGTCCGTAGTAGCAGCGAGAGGTGCTCACTTAGGCTGGAGAAGGTGAGACAGGCAGATAAAGCTCTCGGAGCAAGGCCCCCGAGGAGCAGGTACCTGAGTCACTCAGTCTGGAATGCAGGAACAGCGAGGCAAAGCGTCTCTGAGTAGCAGAATTAAGCAAGACAGAATCCTTGCTAACTTATAGGTAGGAAGGTCTGGTAGGCTTAAATACACGTATGCAGGTGACGTCATGCGGAGGGGACTCCCCCGAGGTTTCCGCCATGACGTGGATAAGACGGCAGGCGCTTGCACGTTCCCCTAAGTCATACCAGATTCAAGATGGCTAACGGGATCGCCCACGCCGCCCCGGGAACGTGAGGGAGGTCGGCCTGCAGAGGCAGTGGTGGCCATCTTTGCCAGAATTGGAGCTGCAGGGCAAAAAGAGGTGAGCAGCAAAGGTCGCAGCCGCCTGCGACCGACGGGCACAACAGATGAATCTAGGGGTGAGTTTGTGGAAGCAATAAGCAGGTCATCTAAAATTAAGAAATTGTTTTTGCTCTTTTTAATGCCTAAAAGGTGACTTTTAAAAGCCCAACACGTGCTGAAATTACGGGATGCTTGAATACGTTAGTCCGGCACGCTCCGAGCGGATCTTAAAAGCCACCTGGATATGCGTGTACTTGCCGCTGCATGCACAAATGAAGTTTCCAAAAAGAAGCAGGGAATGGGTGTGGTCTGGGCAGGGCATGGGTGTTTCGGGATTTTAACATGAAATTTGCGTGTACTTCTGCATCCTGGCATGCCCCAGGGTCCCGTGCCGTGAAACGTTACTTCTGCTGTAGATGACATATAAAACTGAAAAATCTAGGCAGATCAGTGGGGTTTTAAAGGTTGGAACTAATGGGGAAAGGGAGACTAATAAGACTTCTCAACCCCCCCTAGTTTATCTCTTAACTTGTCAAAGTGGGAACGAACTGGGAAAACTGGCACGTGTGCCTTTTAAATCCCCCCACTTATATAGCAGAAGTGGCGTTTGCATGCACGTGTGTGTCCACCTAAAACTGAGCGCACAAGTGCACGCGGTCAGGCTATTTAATAACATGCGTGCATACATGCGTGTATGTTATAAAGTGGCTGTGACCCTGGGCGTGGAATGACGAATGCGCTCACATGTGTGCCCACACGCCGCTTTTAAAGTCAAAACAAGGAACAATGACATTCAGAGTAAAGCTGCAATTGACTTTGCTCGTGGATTTGCCTATGCAAGCTATGTTTACTGCTCTTAACGAACTGACAACTAGTCAGGGTAGAGGAGGCCTATTAAAAATGTCTTCAAGTTAAATTCCTGAATTTTTACATAGCTATGGCAAGTCTATTGCAAATGCTTATACAGCTTTATTTTTAACTAAAGTAACCAATATATTTTTTTAATACTATACTGTGTGTCTCTGGATCTCAGCAGGTGATATAATTTAATATATCAGAACTGTGGCTGAAAAAAAAATCTTTAAATTAAATGTAACCTATTTATGCAGATGTGCTGTGTAGTGCCAGACCCATGCTAACCTCAGTCAGAACCTATAAAACTGTTTTTATTTATTTCTAGCAAATAAGTCAAGTTTGATAGCTAGCATCTGTAATGGACTAGTAGTGCTCAGGGGATGTTTGGAATATTGTCAAAGAAGAGCTACAAATGTATTAATTTTCAAAACTATCTTTTTTTCAGTTCAGTTTCTTTATTGGGTTTCAGGAATGGAGATACATCATGCAGAAATATGCTTATAAATGTCATGGAAAGGCACAGGGACTATAGTTATTGATTTACAAGAATCTATAGTAAAGGTACATGACAAAAAAACATAAACTAGCAGGAGATACTCATCCATATTTCACTCAGAACAAGATAAAGGATTACCAGCTCCCAAATGTTACTGTATCATTTGTGTGATGGATGGATTTCTACTACTCTTCTTCCTCTTAATACAAACCTGAGCACTGTTCTAGCCTCACAGTTCAGACTGAAGGCCAAGGACATGGGGGAATGAGGGCAAGCACAAGAATGCTCATTCGTGATTCATACTTTTACTGTATACTCCGGTAGGTCTTCCTCCACTGCTATTCCAATATTGGTTGGTGGTCCTCAAGGCTCTGTCCTGGGTCCTCTTCTCTCTCTCTCTATGCTTCTTCTCTCAGAACTCTAACATCCTCCCATGGTTTCTCTACACCAGAAATTTAACCAAGAATCCAATCGTAAATTTCAGCCTGCTTATCTGACATTGTCGCCTGGATGTTCTATGGTTACTTTAAACTTAACATGGCCAAGATAGAACTTCTTGTTTCCTACAACCCAAATCCACTTTCCCTATTCCCTCTTTTTCTGTATCTGAGGATGACACTCTCATCCTCCCAGTTGGGATCATCTTAGATGCCTCGCTCTCCTTCTCTACACACCTCACACACACACACACACACACACCCCAAAACATTGCTAAAGCATGTTGATTCTTTGTCTATATCATCACTAAATTCCATTCCTTCCTTTCTGAGCATACTTCCAAAACACTTATTTACTATCTTATCATCCCCCGCCTAGACTACTGCAACTTGGTCTCTGTGGGCCTGCCATTGAACCATCTTTCTCCATTGCAATCTATAAAACCTTTAGTTGCATGACTTTCTTTCATCTTCACTATGACCATGTAGCCCCTCTTCTCAGATCACTACATTGGCTCTCTGCTACAAATGCATTGACTCTATAGGTCTTCGTTACCTATCTTCTCTCTCTGTACGCCCTTTCTCGTGAATGCCATTCGTCAGGCAACTCATTCTTATATGTGCCCTTCTCCTCCACTGCCAACTCTTGACGCCATGCTTTACACTGTTCTGTGCTGCAAGTGTGGAATAGACTTCCTGAGCGGGTACATTATGCTGCCTCTCTGGATGTATTCAAATTCAATCTAAAAGCTCACCTTTTTGAAGCAGCTTTCAAATAACCACTTCTCTACAACATATATACTCTTCCTATACACTCTTGTCTGTCATATGTGTTTGTCTTGACTAGACTGTAAGCTCCATGGATCAAGGACTGCTTCTTATGTGAATCTGTACAGCACTGCATTTGTGTAGTAGTACTTAAGAAATGATAAAGAGCAGTAGTAGCAGATTCTGGTATTTTTCTCCATGTCTTCTTCTATGAATGGTACAGAAACATCTTACATCAGTATTACTTTCAAATAAACCTTCTATGGCAAATATGTAAAGCCCCCTTTTTATATAATTTTCTGTGCTCTAGAACATAAGAAATGCCATGCTGGGTTAGACCAAGATCCACTGAGCCCAGCATCCTTTCTCCAACAGTGACCACTATGGGTCACAAGCACCTGGCATATTCCAACAAGTAGATTTATTTCTTGTTACTCACTCCCAGGGATGGCAATGGCTTTGCCTTGTCTACCTGGAAAATAATGATTTGTGACATTTTCCTCCAGCCCTAAGGTTATTTTTTCATGGTACATTAGAGTGATTCATACATACATATACGTTATGTGGCAATCCCCCCCCCCCCCCCCCCCCCCCCCCCGGTTTGGTCACCAGATGTCACTGATCTACTAAGAAGCCATCCATACCCCTCTGTCCCTCCCACCTGGAGGGTCTGGATTGGAAACCTGAACACTATTTAGCCCAGCCATTTTAGGACACTTTTGGATCAGTTTGAGGAAGCCTTTGAAGAGTAAGAATGTTTATGTTTTACACTCTGGTGAGGCCTCCCAGCTTCATCCAAATGGTGTTTCATTTAGAAGTGATACCTCATCATGCGCTCCCTGCTAGAGGGTCCTTCTCCTAGTAATTTACAGACATATTTTTAAGCATGAAAACCCTTTGGGGCAAAAGGGCTTTCTTCAGGGGACCAAAGCCCTGTGAGCCTACTCTAAACCCTAGGTGGGCAAGTACCAGTGAGGGATCCTGCTGCGAGAGACATTGAGAGCTGAAGATGTATCCAGTTTAACTTTTGAAGTATTTTTGGACTTCAGCAGCGTGGTGAGATTTTTGGATCCTCTTTCCCCACTGGGATTGCGGTGCTAAGAACTAGCCTGATCCCACTTGACTTTTCCCCATGAGAATTCCCCCCAGAAACAACAAATAAGGATGGAAGAACAAGATCAGGATACCTCATCCGGATCTCCACAAGTATGGGATCAGGTCAGGTTGGGTATCCGAGGAGAAGATGAATTAAATTAGGACTTTTACTATAAATTTGGGGCCCCCTCCACTAGGATTTCCAGATGGCCGCTGGGTGAGCTTGTACAATTAAAATTTACATGGGGCTTTAACCAGAGGAACAACCCTTCCAAAACCACAGGAATGGCAGGGGAGAAAGTCTGATACTTCACTTTCAATGCATAGGCAGCATAGTTCTCTGCTTCCACGGCAGGGGAGAAAGTCTGATACTTCACTTTCAACGCATAGCTCTCTGCTTCAACGGCAGGGGCAATGTAGAAAAGAGGATCTATATACAGACAACAACCAACAAGGACTGAATTGCATAGTCGAGTAAACAAAAGCATGGGTGTAGCTTGCTTATTGAGGCGGTTACTACCCCTAACTAAGCAACATATTCAATTAGATGCAATTCCAACACTGCTCTCTACATTAATGGTGGGGTGGAAGGGAAATAGAACTAAAAGGTACTAAGAGCGAAGCGTAACAAGTAAGAAGAAAAAAAAAAGTGCATAGCTTGCTGGGCAGACTGAATGGGCCGTTTGGTCTTCTGCCGTCATTTCTATGTTTCTATATGTTTCTATGATACTGCATATTGGCGTCCAGCATATGTGATTGCCTCCATTCTGGAATGGGCTGAATACTGCCGTGGGCCTGTTGAGGCCCCAGCCTGAAAACCTGTGAGGGATGTGCTGTATGAAGTGATAATCAAAGGGGAATATGGTATCCCTGAATCACGCCAACTGCCATAGGTCTGCTAAGTTCATTTTTTAAGCATAAATGAATAGCACATAGTAACAAGAGGCTGAAGCGAGCGTGTAGAATAACCCAACACTATGGTGACCGCAGAGAAATGGATGAAAGCTGGAACCCCTGGCAGTGCAAATTCTGAGAAGAGAATGCATGGAACATGTGTGATGCAAAATTAGAAATCCAATAAAGAAAATCAATGAGTACATAATCTAAGTGGTAATGCCACCACATGCCTGAGTGCAAGAGCTCCAGGATAAGAGCACATTGAAGTCAACATTTTGCTTTGACATTCGGCCTATGGCCACATTGAACTGCAGTATGTCTTAAGGGAATATGGTGTTCATGAATTACATTGCTTTTATTTACATATGTAAGAGATTCTTCAGCTAATAAATAATAATAATTACTTGACCCACAAGGTGTCCACCAAGGACCTTTCTCCATCATAACTGAATAGCACTTGTCAAAGGGGGCCGAATTGAAATTGTGTTAAAAGCCTTATGGGGAATGTGAAGAAAATGGACAAGGCAGGCCCCACTGTAAATAATGCAAGTTCTGAGATGAGGAAGCATAACTGACTAAGGATGCCAGAATAGATTTCCCATAAAGAAAAGCACTGGGTCCATAGTCTATTGGAGCACACCCATCTCATGGAGTGTGGGGTTGCCCAAACCGCAGGAGACCAGTTTTGATATCCCGGACATAGTGTCTGGACTGCAGGGTGCCAAATCTGAGGTATTTTAACATGGGGTCCTGAAATTGTCCCTTACAGTTGGGCAGGAAGTAGTCACCCTGTTGCAGGGTATCCACGTAAGAACATAGAATTTGCCCTACTTGGATTGCCCAGAGAATGTAAAGCCCCAGATCCTGTTTTAAACAGTGGCTATCTGGGTCACCAGTACCTGGCAGGATCCCATAGGAGATCAATAAATTCCACGCTACTTAATATCAGGGGCAAGCAGTGGATTTTGCAAGTCCACCTTGTTAATGGTCTATGCCTGTCCAAACTTTCCCTAAGTGAAGTTACCGTAACGGCTAACTGCCAACTGCCAACTGCCAACTGCCAACTGCCGGCAAGGAAGTGTGAGATGGCAAGGCTAAATTATATGATTTGGAAGAATAGCGCTGCCAAATTGCATAGGGCTGGGTCTGGAGACCCTGCCCAAATGCAATAAATAATGTATGGACCAAAGCTGACCACTAATTTCATGTCAACACAAATGCATGAACAAAATGTCTGACGACCAAAAGACATATGCACTACTGGCAGGGGTGAAGCACATCAAGCGACAGGTGCCTGCATGTCCGATGACCTGCTAAAAGAAAAAAAAGGACGACAAACATAAGATACTAACGCGCCAGTGCTGGGAATGCATCCCTGTAACAAGCCTATCACTGTTAGCCGCCATGTGAAAGTGAGTAAGAGTTTGCAGACCTCTGCTGCCCAGATAGATGATTGAGCAGGCATACCTGAGCAGTCTTAATGCAGAGGCATGAGGAGTATTTAAATACAAAGCCTGCAGGTAAAATTGACCACAGTAGCTTAAATACCAGAGCTTCAGAAAGAAAGAAACTCCAAACTGCCTGAATCGTCTGCTAATAAGCTGGCTGAGCATGCATATAACATAATCCAGGCTGACAATGTCGGAAGTCTGAAATTGACTGCATACCAAATAAGGTTGTATACAAATTGCCAGAGAAGATGGGGGAGTCTTAGTGGTGCAGGCAGCTGGTTCAGTTACTTACCTTGGCTGCCGCATATAGGTGCTAGAGCTCAAAGTGTGAGTCATGTCCTGGACTTGTTGCACGCCCTCTCTGTCTGTCTCAGCCTGGGTATAAGACACAGACTGTGGGGGGGATGGGCACAAAAGATGAGGAGGTACCACATATATGAAAGTGCAGTCTCCGAGGCCCTACCCATTCCAAATGAGGTCTCTCTAGGGAATTATTAAAGTGGGTACATTACCTCACTAATACTTTTGGACATGGCCTGTGTCTCCTCAGTTGTGCGTGGTTAACAGATCCAGCAGATAAAATGATGCAGAAATGAAATTTGTGTTGTGCCTTGCAGTCGTCTCTCGGCCAACAAGAGAGCTGTGCTCTATCCAGAAAGCTGGGATACCTGGCAGCGCCCACCAACCATTTCCCTTGAATGGCTCGATTTATTTGAATTTATTATAATCCACTTTGAGACCAAACTGGGAAAGGTGGAATATGAAATGTTCTTAAGGAAATAATAATATCCTGCAGCAGGCCCTGCCTACAGCCTTTGCTTTGCCATCCCAGTACCGGAGTAGTGGTGCATGAGCACCACTACTCCGGTACTGGGATGGCAAAGCCAAATGCTGACCCCAGCAAAGTGTACGTACTTGGATGCAGCAACTGACTTGGTGAACAAAGTCAATGGGCAGCTTGGAAGAGAGGACCCCAGTGCCCTGTCACAAAAGGCTGAGCGATGCAGGCACCACTGCTAGAGAAGCCATGACACATCAAGTCACAACTGGTGCTAACCCACCTTGCTTTGCCTGTACCGCCCAAATATACACTTCTTGAGAAAAGACAGCTTGGGCGTGTTCATGAAGGCAAATAGCATCTGGGCCCATGCCAAATTGCATTAGCATGTGGCTAGTCCCTTAGGCAGCACTCATCCGACAGCGGGCATAAATCTAAATATTATGGAGAACATGGAAAGCACCACGTTCTGCATTGCTGCATATGTACAGACCCCATGCTCCTGAGCACTTGTATAGCTTGAAGCCCATCAGCCACATCCCCAACTGGGGGCTACCCTTAACAAGAGGCATGGGGATAACTTGCACAAGGTGACAGCGACACCCTTAACAGAAGGCATGGGGGGGGGGGGAAGTGTGGTGAGGGCAGCAGTTACAACCCTAAGCAAATTACTGGGCAGTCTGGGTGGACCATGGTCTCTATCTGCCTTCACTTACCATGTTAATGCCCCGACATGGCTAACGGCCATGCGGACAAGCACCACCGCTTAGGAGCTGATGGAGCTGCCCACAGGGAACTGTTGCACTGCTTGCTTGCAGAGGGCTGCTGCACTGGCCAGCAGAAAAGAAATGGCTTGAAACCTGACCTCGTGCCTGGCCGGTCTTTTTTTCTAGTACTGCTTCTGAGGGGGAAAGATCACCCCATATTGCCAGCTGTAGGGCAGGAAAAGCAACAACAGCAACCAGTCCACCACTCTATGAGGCTCTCCTCCCATCCAATGGGACACCTCTATCTACGCAATATGATAGACGGCCAAATGGCCTCCCGCTCCAGCCCCTGTATCCGATGGGGAGAAAATGTGTGGAGGTTTTCCCACCCCATGCAACTCTTACCGCAGACCACACTGTCCCTGTACATGCCACCCCCCTCAAGTGCTGGCGCAATTTGGCCCCTCCACCTTCCCCAGAGCTCCAGTGCCTGGAGATGTCCAACCAGCCTGGATCCCGGCATCACCCAGATCCAGGAGCACAGAATTGTGGGGGGAGGCACAAAGCCCAGACGGCACACATCCCACTCCTTCTTTTTAAATTGGCACACTAATGGCTCCTGCACTGGGCAGCCCACGTTACATCTCCCATCCCATGTGCATCATGTGCCAATAAATACTGGATGGTGGATCCAACCAACCATCGTCTCTCTAGCTTCAATACTAGCTTCCCCTTCTCCCCACTATTTGTTTTTAAATAGAATCAAGGAAGCTGCCCCAATGGGTCTTAGCCACATTCAGATCACGGTGCAAGGAATGTGTGACCCTAACTCTCTCTGCAGGCCCACAAGACGCCAGCAAGCCACTAGCCCCGCAATGCCATCTGCGGCAGAAATTGGTAGTGGAAGTGCTGTCAAACTTTTTTTTATTCTTTTTTTTTTTTTAATATACATTAGCACTTGAACAGGGTGACTTCATAAGCCCTCGCCACACCCTGCAGTTCAAGAGGCAGCTACACCCACATCCATCCACCTGCACGCCTCGGCGCAAAAGATTTTTTGTTTTTTGTTTTAGTAATCTGTTTTAGTAATCTGAAGCCTGGCACCAGTCTGCAATCCTACCCTCCACCATGTCCACCTGTTCCGGGAAGCCACAAGTTTAAGGAGGCCTCCAAGGGGATATAAGCCAGGCAAAGCACCCGAAGAAATGAGAGTTAGAGCCACTGGAAGCAGCTGCCATTGCAGGTCAAATGGCTGAGCAGGCACCAGATTGGGGGGGTGGGGATAGTGGCGATCGGTGCAAGATGAGAATCTGGGCCCTTCAGCCACACTCTCAAACCAGGCACTTGCCTGTTTCTTCTCTCTTCAGCCAGACTGATGCAATGGATGCCATCCCAGATCCGTGCCCAAACCTGGGAACTCTCAGGATTTCACCCTCAGTTGCAGGATCTCAGGGGAAACACTAGAAATCTCAGGGCCTCTCCATATACAGCCCAGCCGGTCCCCTTCCCAAGTAAGTCTGCAGAGGACAGGAGAAGTGAGGTGAGTGTGGAGCAAACACTGCAAGCAGCATGTGGGGAGACAATGAAGAGAGTCTGCAACTGTAATTCCAGACTTGGGACTCACTCAGGCAGAGTGAGGATGCAGAGGTCATGGAGCTGCAACTTATAGGGGAGGGAGTAAAGGGGGTCAGGGAGAGAGGAAGGGGAAGAATGCTGGGGTCATCTGTGGAGGGGGGGAGAGAGAGAAAGTGTAGATGTTGGAATGGAGGTGGGGTGGAAGAGAGAGAGAGCTGATACTTATTATTCCATTCCTTCCTACCCACTCCCACCCTTTGCTAATCAACAGTAATCTCAGGGTGACTATAACTCAAAAGTTTCCAAGTTCCCAGCCCAGAGCCCTACAGTGAGAAACTCCACAACGACAGCGGTCTAAAAGAAAGGGAATAAAAACGCGACAATGACCTGAGAGGTGAGCTCTGCAAAAAAACTCCAAAAGAAGAGGTTAGAGGGCAGGCTGCCCACCCTTAAAATATGTCAACTGGCCCTCTTCCAGTCTCTGTTCCCTCCCTTTCTTCAGAGGTCGGGCACCTCCCCCGGTTAGCTGGAGCAGGATGACTCCTTTATGAAAAACCTCATTTCAGTATTTTCTATTGAGTATCATGGACTCTTTCTTCTCTCAGGTACAGTAAGTATGGTGTTGCATGATTAAAAAAAGCAGAGTCATTCATTTTGTGTACTAAACCCATGGGAGCCTTACATGTCATGATTTGGGAATGGTAAGATGCATAGCATAAAATCAAATCAGCAGAAAAAGGAGGTGCTTATAGTTGTAAAACTAATTGATGAGACCTATCCTTGGCTAATTCTGGCATCCACATCTCTATAAGGATGGAGAAAGTATGAATGCAAGAGTGCAATACAGAGAAAGGCTACATACATGGTGCAGAGTTTGTATCCTAAACCTGAACCTAAATATGTATACCTGAATGAGAGGAGATATTTGATTTTTTGTTTTTACCAATTTCTATAATCATCTTTTCTACAGTCAACTCAAGGTGATTTACAAATACTAAAATATAAAAAAATAGCCTGAACATAAAATCATCATAACTAAGAACATAAATATTTACAGTCAATATTCAAAGCCTTTGTGTAATTTTTTGAGTTACACAAAGGCTTTGAATATTGACAGAACCTGGGCTTTGAATATTTTTCCCTAGCAAACACATACATTTTGTATGCACAATGTTTTGTGAACACAAAAGGGGAATCGATGGAGGTGTTCTGAGCTCACATATTCAGCACTGTCTGAGTAACGGTAACATGCACAAGTTGGAAACATCGCAGTCCTAACTTTGCCCTGGCTAAAGTTACACACCTCATTTTATTCAAGCAGGAGACTTGAGAATGTAACTCCCACTGGATATCTGGAACACGTTAAGAATATGATGTTCCCCAGATAGATTTGGTACTCGCCCCATTATGGAACATTGACCTTTTAGAATCTAATATCTAAAATATCAAAAACTCAATTTACATTTCATCAACAAATACTGTCCCCTGGGTCTATTATATATCACAAGCACTCAAATATTTAAAAAGAATAAACAATGTACAATTTTTGTAGTAAAAGCTGTAGGACAAGGGTTAATGATAGGCTGAGAAGGTGGATTCTCTAGAATTGCATAGAAGTATTTTTCACAGAAAAGGTAGTGTACGCTTGGGAACAGCCTCACAGCAGAGGTGGTTGGGGGAGGTGACAGGCAAACAATATTTATATAGTAACATAGTTGATATCGGGTTTTGGTTCATCTTTTTGTTTTTCCTTGTATATAATTATTTCCTTGTCATCTATGTTCTCCTTCTCCCCTTTTTGTGGACTAAAGTTAATGTGTTACATTTTCCTCTTTGTTGCTATATGATTATTGTTTCTTATTTTCTGTACAAGATATAATTGTAAAAGTTATAAATAAATAATAAACTGAAGCCAATTCCTCCTCCCCTCCCCTCCTCCCCATCGCTAGCGATGTTGCAGGTGTGTTAAAAGCAGCAAGGCTTCACACCTCAGTATGGTGTTATGACCAGGAGGGATGTGAACCCTTGGACTGACGGAGAGTTGGTACGACCTTAGGAGATGGCTTCTCAGGTTTCCCCGTTGGGTGGCGAGGCGGAACCGAAGCTGGCACTGGCTGGATCTTCGCTGCTGGAGACTGCAGTTCCCCCAGGAGGTGCCCGTAGGGACCTGGGCCACTGGGACTTAGGTGGACCTTTGAGAGGTCGAAGAGGCGTGAATTCGGTGCAAGGGCCAACTGGATCTTCGCCACTGGAAGCCCGCGGCCGCTGGGACCTAGGTGGGCCCTTGAAGATGGATGGTCCGTCGAAGAAGTCAGAGGTTGAGTACCAGAGGGTTGCCGCTTGCCAGTCTGAAGTCACACACCGAAGAATCACCGCTTGCCAGTCCGATGTCATACACCGAAGGATCGTCCAAGAAGAAGCAGGAACCAGGAACCCGAGGCAACAGGAGACTTACCAGAGCGAGCAGACTCATTGCCAAGTCAAGGAGTGAGTGGAGGAAGTCTCCGTATATACTTCCCTGCGCCTAGTCCATCAGGAGCAGGTGAAGACAATTTAGAGGACGAGGCCCCTTTAAATCCTCAGAGGAGGCGTGGCCTCGCGCCTAAGGGCAGGGCGGCCATCTTGTTCCCAGGGTCGGCTGCAGAGTGGCCTGACGCCGTGAGGGGAGGCCTGGGGTGCCTCTCCCGCCTGTAATCTCTGTGGGGACCCGCACCGAGGAGCGGGGATGAATGGAGATGGACTCCAGCGGCCTCCCCGATGCTGCTGCGGTGGCCCTGACGCCGCAAATCTAGGTAGGGGATTGCGGGCGCGGCCACCCGCGACCGAAAGGCACAACATATGGGGGGGGGGGGGGGGGTTTGGGTGAGTTTCTGGACATCACTGAGGTGCTTGATCTGTTGGATATCTGGCCTAAGCATCATCCGGAAGAGAAAGATTTCATTTTTTATTTACCTCGACACAATATGTATAGCAGAATAGATTATTTTATGTGCACACTCAGTCTTTACCCGAGAGTCATGGACAGTAAAATCTTTTATCTGATCATCACCCTGTCCAGATCTCCATAGACCTTGCCCCTCATAGATCTCATCCCTTCACTTGAGATTAAATATGTCCTTATTGAGGGATAAGCATTTCCTGGCACTAATGAGAGATGCAAGATTAGAGTTTAATGAGTTTAATCCAGAGGCGGATTATTCACCTCTTTTGCAATGGGAGGCTTTTAAGGCATTTTTGTGTGACAAAATTTTTAGCTTGGCTAGTTTTATCCAATGGGAGCATAGAACAGTGGCTGACAAGTTGCGAGACAGGAGTTGGAAAGACAGCATAAATGGGGATGGTTCCTCTTGGGTTTATAAATTGTTAGAATCCGTTTATCGGGAGCTTAATACTTTGGAGATTGGTAGGGTCTCTCAGGCTTTTAAATATTCTCGTTTGCGATTTTATGAGCATGGTGATAAACCTAGTACTTTATTGGCCCGAATGGTCAGACCATGGGCGGGTAAGTCTCATATTTTAGAGTTTAAGACACCTCTGGGTGGGAAGATGTTGGATCCTATGCAGATTGAAGATCTTTTTTACCATTTTTTTAAGCTTTATGCTTCCCCCCCAGCTGTGGACAATTCTATGACTGATGATTTTTTGAGTGAGCTTGGGCTATTGAAGTTGCAGCAGGACCAGGTGGAGGCATTGGATTCACCCATCTCTATGCTAGAAATTCAGAAAGCCAACAAACAGCTCCCGGTAGTGGTAAATGTCCTAGTCTGGATGGCTTCCCTGTTGAGATTTATTTTTGTTTCTTTTGTTCCATAGGGCTAGTGAGGGGAGCTACTGGTCTGGGAAGTTTGGCGGATGTGACTATAACTCTCATTCCCAAAGATGATAATGATGCTAGTTAGTGTGGGTCTTATAGACCCATTTCTCTGCTCAACTCATCTAAAGATATTGGTCAAAAATTTGCAGCTCCAGCTGGAGTCCCTTCTGCTGGATCTCATTCATACTGATCAGACGGGATTTGTTAAGGGGTGAGTCTCCACTGCCAATACGCAGAGATTGTTCAATCTTTTGCATCTGGTGAAAAAAGCTGGTAAACCGGCCTTAGTATTATCTTTGGATGCTGAAAAGGCTTTTGATCACCTCTACTGAAGCTTTCTCTTTTGGACTTTGCGTTATGTGCTATGTGGATTCCAGTGATGTATGAATGTCTCCAGTCCCAGCTGTTGATTAATGGTTCTTTATCTTCATGGTTTGCTTTAGCTCGAGGTACCCACCAAGGTTGCCCCTTATCCCCCCTGCTCTTTGATCTAGCTATTGAGCCCTTTGCAGCAGCAGTTAGGCGAAGTGTTCATATTCATGGTCTTCATTTTGGTGGGAGAGAGCAGAAGATTTCTTTGTTCGTTGATGATGTCCTTATATACTTAACCACTCCTTCTGTCTCTGGTTCCCCTTTGTTGTCCTTGATAGATAGGTATGGGAGGTTGTCGGGTTATAAGGTCAATATTACTAAATCTGAAATTTTTCCTATCAATCTGAAAATGCTTATTCCTGCTTGTTTTTGAGAGTTCCGCAAGGTATTAGCTGGCTTTACTTGTTTAGGTATTTTTGTCCTGAGAGACTTTTGTAATATTTTTTCTTCCAATTACCTGGCTATCTTGAGGAAAATTAAGCGTAGCTCTCATGTGTGGGATGATTTTCCTATAACGTGGGTGGGTTGCAGTAATTTGATAAAAATTAACATTTTTCCTAAATTGTTATATTTGTTTCAGCATGTCCCCTGTGCAGTTCTGGTGCAGGTTTTCACAGATTTGCATAGCTTGATGGGTAAATTCATTTGGCACTTTTGGCCTGCCTGTATAAAACTTAGTCAGTTGTGGCTTGATAAACAGCAAGGTGGTATGGCACTACCTAACTTGCTGGCTTACTATTGGGCTGCCAAATTGGTTTGCTTGCAGAATTGGATTTCTGACACTCCTAGTTCATGGTTAGCCCTGGAGAAAGACAGGCCGATGTGGTAGACTTGGCTATGCTGTCCTTCTTACCTCCATCTTCTTCTCACTCTCGCAGGCTCTGTCGAACCAGTCCCATCTTAGCACACACTTTGTGAATTTGGTGGTGGGTGTTACAAAATTTGATGACTTACACAGTGCCTACAGGGGCTAAAGAAAATACATGAGTGAAATCTCCACATTTAAATTATTAAAATTAGGAGCACAAATACTCACATATTGGAGAGTATTTTATCCAATAATTTCCATTGTTTTCTCTGCAGTCCCTAATATATATCTCTCTGTATGGCAGTTTGCTGGTATTTGTGCTATTTGTTTGTTTTCCTGGTTTCCACTCTGCTAATACACTGGAGGGAACTAGCATGTGCTAATTACCAAATATGTCACTTGCTCCGGAGCCTTCTGTTCTGCCGGCCGTGGATCTCCAGGTGACGCAGCTTCGTCATGGGAGATGCCGGCAGTGGACTGGTGTCCTGTGCTCCTGAGCCGTCTTGTCCTGCCAGCCCTTGTGGAGCTCTGGATGACTTCTGCCTCCGTCGTCGAAGTTCTGCCTTGGCTGGATTCTTCCCTGCGCTCGTCCCGCTCTCCACGTGGTCCATGACCAGTCTCCTTAGGCTGTGTAGGGCGCTCAGTGGGACAGGGTGGTCCGCGACCAGCCCATTGGGTCCACCCATGAAGGTGGGCTGTGTAGGGCGCCCTGAGAGACAGTGCCAATGTCTTCCTTCCCAGCTTCTCATCTCGTCTCCTCGTCTCTGATGCCGTTGCATCAGCCCTGGTGTCATATCTTCGTGTCAAGGCCTCTGTCTGCCCTCATCCTCAGGCCGGCCTGCTGCTCCATGCCGATTCAAGCGGCAGGTCCGAAAGGGCTCGAAACAGTCAGAGGACCGTTCCCCTACCAACATCATCTGTTGTTGGCTCTGGGAGCTTGCAGGCCTAGCAGAGGTTAAGACTGTGTTCTGCCATGCTGGGACACGTCGCCAACCCTCGGTTCAGTCCTGGATCCGTCTGGGGTCGGGCTGAAGTCCAAGGGCACACTAAACACCCCCTGTTTCTAACACCCGGGGGCATTCTGGGGGCATGGCCGAGGCCTCCGAACCAGCCCCCGGGCCGGGGAATGACGCACCGGCAGCTGGCAGGCGCACGCAAGTTACGCCTATCTCGGGCAGGTGTAACTTTCTGAACAAAGGTGGGGGGGATTTAGTTAGGGCTGGGGGGTGGGTTAGGGAGGGGAAGGTGGGGGGGGGGCAGGAAAAAAGTTCCCTCTGAGGCCGCTCTGATTTCGGAGCGGCCTTGGAGGGAACGGAGGCAGGCTGCTCGGCTCGGTGTGCGCAGGTTGCACAATTGTGCACCCCCCTGCGCGCGCCGACCCTGGATTTTATAACATGCGCGCAGCAGTGCGCGCATGTTATAAAATAGGGCGTAGATTTGTTCGTGCCGGGTTGCCTGAACAAATCTACGCCCGCGCATAACTTTAAAAATCTACCCCTAACATTGTGTAACTACAGCAAGGGTTATTTTTCCCTCTATGCATCACCTTGTACTTGTTCACATTAAATTTCATCTGCCATTTGGAAGCACAATCTTCTAGTATCCCAATTTATCACAATCCGCTTGAGCTTTAATTACTCTGCATAATTTTATCTACAAATTTGATCACTCACTTGTTGAACCTCTTTCCAGTTCCTTTATAAATATATTGAAAAGCACCGGTCCAAATACAGATCCTTGAGGCACTCCACTGTTTACCCTTTTCCACTGAGAAAATTGACCATTTAATCCTACTCTCTGTTTCCTGTCTTTTAACCAGTTTGTAATCCATAAAAGGAAATTGTCGCCTATCCCATGACTTTTTAGTTTTCTTAGAAGCCTCTCATGAGGGATTTTGTCAAACACCTTCCAAGAATCCAAATATACCACATCTACCATTTTTGGGCATGTACTTTAGGCCGTCACTACATTTGCCATAATATTCATGGTCTCCAAAAGAAAGAAGATCAAAGGATTTGGTTGTATGCGCGCTATAGACTTAAGGGCAGTCTTAAAATTACGAGACTACACAAGGGTACCTACAATAATGTCTTAAATAGTTTTAGAAAATCACATGCAGAATCTAAATACGCATACTTGTGAATGCTTTTGTAACCATACAAAAATACTGTAAATATTAAAGTTCCTTACTGGACCCTACATTATAGAACTTAGGTTCAGACATGTTTAACTGCTCGAAGTTCCCCGTACTCCAATACCATGTATTCCTTGTTCTGATTCTCATGTTTACCTTTTTCGACATTCCCCATATTCCCCTCTCGTTTTGCTTGTTCAATTCTAATTCTATTCTTATACAATTTTTGTTAAATTATGTTCATATTGTTTGCTGTCTTGTACAATTTTGTTAAATTATGTTCATATTGTTTGATGTAATTTCCAACTGCTGTTTCGCTGTAAACCGAAGCGATATGTACTTGTACATGATCTTCGGTATAAAAAAGTCTTTAAATAAATAAACAAATAAATAAATAAATATGTATGGAATCAAATATGATAGCAAATAAAAAAGCAAACAGCTTCTAATATGTTTTGCAAGGACAAAGTTATTATAGTCAGACGTGGTCGCATTAAAATAACAAAAAAATCTCAGAATACTGGTGTAATGACTCAGACTTTGACTAAAAAAGGACCGTGCTCTATCAGAGAATCATATGAAGAAGATACGCTCATAAAAATCAAAGGTGCTGAGCAAGAGTCACACAAACTGAAGCTTCTACATGTTCACTTTCTCTCTTTTCACATTGCAGATAAAACAGTTTCATAAGAGTCAGTTTGAAAGCACTTAATACACACCTTTTGAATTTCTAGAGCGCCAAAATGAAACCTTATCCAAAGAGCAAGGTTACCATCAAAACAAAAAGTCCTAGATCTATCCAATTTGCAAGAAGGCCTCATAATATACTGTATATACAAAATGGAGTTCTTTCCTGTGTCAGTGCAAGGGATGATAACCCAATGTGTTACAAAGGAAAGGGGAAAACTGAATCAATGATGCTCAAATGGCAATGTTTTTCCTGATTTCTTTTCTGGAATTCAGCAAGGACAGTACCCAGTTTTGTATTTCTCTCTCTCTCTCTCTCTCTCTCTATTATATATATATATATATATATATATATATCTTAGAGATGCATATTTATTTGAAATGAAAATAGAAAATTGAACAAATGAGCCTGTTTTTATTTTGTATCAAACAAAACAAATTTGACCTCAGAAAAAGTATTGCAAATAGCATATGCTATTTCAAATAGCAAGTGCTATTTGCATCATTTTGCGGAAAACAAATAAAAGAAATTAAAAGCCATGAAATAAATAAAACAGAGAAATAAAATGTTTGGCTGTGTACATCCCTGTGTACTATATCCATATCTGTGTGAGAACTTTAATGAAATTCAGGGGCATCGTTAGCACTGGACACATGGGGCCTATGCCCGAATCCAAACATCAGTGCTCCTAGCCTCAGCCACACCTCCTGCTAGTGCATACAATGCCCCTGCTTCCAGAATGCAGCAGCATCATCCGGGCCCGCGTTGAAAGAGGAAGCTGCTTCAGTGTCAGCCGGGCTCACATGGGCAGGGAAGGCAGCACCAGTGTTGGCTGGGCCTGTGCAGGAAGCGGAAGCCACATCACCATTGGCCAGGCCTGCATGAAAAAAGAAAGAGGTTACTATGTCAGCGGGGCCCAAGGAGGAGACTGCTGCATCAGTGGGGGCCTGTGCCTGAAGTAAGAAGGCTGCTGCTGCCTGCACATTCTAGGAAGAGAGCAACTGTGTGTGAGAGACGGAGAGCTTGTGTGTATGTGTGTATGTAAATGTGTGTATGAGTGAGTGAGTATGTGTATCTGTGTGTGCATGCAGGTGCATTTGTGTGTGAGAAACAGCACGTGGATGTATGTGACAGAGAGCATGTGTGTATGTGCATATGTGTGCTATAGTTCATGTGTTTGTGCATATAAGTGTGTGTGTGTCCAAGAGACAGAGCATATGTGTGTTTATGTGCACACCCATGCGTTTGGAAGAAAAAGCATGTGTGTGTGTGTGTATGTACAAGTGAGAAAAAGAGAATGTGTGTGTGCAAGTGACAGAGATCATGTCTGCATGTGCATGTATGTGATAGAGAGCATGTGTGTGTAAGCATGTATGTGAGTATGAGAGAGCATGGGTCTGTATGTATGTCAGAGAGACGCTGCACAGACCAAGGAGGAAACTGCAATTGCCTGCCCATATGCTCCAGGGAGGAAGAGAGAGAGCATGGGAAGGAGCATGTGTGAGTGTGTGTGTGTGTGTGTGTGTCAGTGTCTGGGTCTGTATGAGAGAAACACACTGTACGGGTCCAAGCTGTTGCTACTATGTTCCGGGAAAGGAGAAAGCATGTGTGTGTGAGAAAGCATGTTAAAAAGCATATGAGTGTGGGTTATGTATTTGAGAAAGCATGTGGGAGAGAGGGAGCATGTGTGTGTGTGAGCATGTATGTATTGGTGATGTGTACTATAGTCAGACGTGGTCTCATTAAAATACCAAAAACAAATCTCAGAATACGTGGTGTAATGACTCAGACTTTGACTCATAAAGGATAGTGCAAGAGAGAGGGGAAAGTTAGAGCACACTGCCCTCCCCCCCCCCCCCCCCCCCACACACACACACACACTAATCCATGACAATCTCAGGGGGACTGTAAATCAAAAATTCCAAGGCATGGCGAGCAGGGAATTTTTTATCCTCTTGTTTTCATTATTGGGTACTGTTTATTGTGTCTGCTGCTTTGAAATATTTTATTGGTGTTTGGGAAATTTAAAATGTTTTTAATATGTTTTTAATTAGTGGATATTCTTTTCATCAGTCATTTAGAAATATTTATTCTTTCTATGAGTATTGTATAACTATTATGATGTTTTAAATTTCTTGATTTTGTTTATTTTATGTGGAATGATGTTTCTGTTTTTCAATTGTTGTGCTGTCTTGTTGCGGTTCCAAATTAAGTTTGCATGTTTCTATTTATATTTTATGATCTCTTTGTGTTTGGTGAGTGTTTCTGTTTTGCATGAGGGACCAATATGAGGTATTCTGCTAGTGCAGGGGTTCTCAATCCAGTCCTTAGGACACACCCAGTCAGTCAGGTTTTCAGGATATCCACAAAGAATTTGCATGAGAGACATTTGCATGCACTGCCTCCATTGTATGCAAAACTATCTCATGCATATTCATTGTGGATATCCTGAAAATCTAACTGGGTAGGTGTGTTCTGAGGTCTGGGTTGAGAATCACTTTCCTGGCATGTAGTTTCTGTGTAGGGCTCTAGAACAGTTTAGCTTGTTCTATTTTCCTAATAGAAGGTGTACTGTTATTATAGGGACTAGTGTAATATTTGCGGTGTTGCCTTTTCATAGGTAGGGTTAATATTATTTGAATGCTGGCAGTTAGTACTGGTTTAGTATGGAAGATTTCCTATCTTATAATTGTAATTCACTTTTTTCAGAGGATTCATTGTAACTTTCAGGATCAAAATAAAAACAGCACAATTTTTAAATTTCTACAATGCCATATTCCAAACACTATATGTTAGTGGCTGTGTGCTCTGCTGTGCTTTGACTGGGTCCCTCAGCTAGCTGTGAGTGCACCTTGAAAAGAAATCAGTGAAGGGTGTGGATGATTGATACACTCATAATATTTCCATAACATTGGGAAAAATGATCAATGCACCCATAATACAAATGTGTATAAACAATTAATGGAATGGATGCAGTGGTGGCACATTTATGAAAATGAGGGGAGGGTCAGATGTTTCTCTCCTCTGCCCGGTCCTCAAATGTCCCAGTCCTCATCTGGAAACGTTGACAACCCGGGGGGGGGAGAGAAGGAAAGGACCTACAGGCCGATACAGTAAAAATCACAGGAGAGTGGGCGAGCCAAGATGTTAAGTCAGAGGGTGCACAGAAAAGCTGTTTTTCCTGCTTTTCTGTGCACTTTCCCAGTGCTGGCAGAAATTAACGCCTACCTTTGGGTAGGCACTAATTTCTGAAAGTAAAATGTGCGGCTTGGCTGCACATTTTACTTACTGAATCGCGCGGGTATAACTAATAGGGCCATTAACATGCATTTGCATGTTGCGGGCGCTAATAGTTTCGGGGAGGTTGGACGCGCATTTTCAATGTGCTGTTACCCCTTACTGAATAAAGAGTAAAGCTAGCGCGTCAAACGCGCATCCAAACGTGGGTTAACAGTGCGCTCCACCTGCTGGTAATGTCCCTGATGAAAGTCAATACATTCCAGCTTCTTAGCCTCAAGAGGCAGCAGCATAGTTTGCAAAAGTCCCTCAAAGCTCCAAGGTGGTCTTTCTCCATCTTGTTACAATCTTTCTCATCCACTTTACTCCAGGGCCACATTTGATCTGCGGATGGTTCTTCCTGCAACTGTCGGACTTCCTGGTTCACATGTGTTTTAAGTTCCTCTATTACAAGCTCTCTGTTTTAGCTCTGGTGGAGTCCCAGCCCACACACCTTCTAGAACTCCACTCCATGGACCTGTTATAGTTTCTGTTTTTTTAACTTTTGTAACTTTATTGCAGTGGCTGGGATCCTGACATAGAGGTCTGAATTTTCTAGCTGTTACACCTTGCTGGTGGGGAATATATACCCAGTCATCCAACAATAGGCCTATGGGAAAAATACATAGGACCCTTGATAAATATATACAGACATTCTATTTTGTCATTGCTAAAGCTTTGTCTCCTCAGAATCCTGTGACAAGGAATGTCTCAGCTTTTCTTCTTGTCTGGAATGTAACAGGGTCCTCATAAGGTACCACCCTGGCAAGAAGAGCGCTGTCTCTAATGTATAACAAACATATAATAAAATAGATCCAGACCTGAAAAAAAATCAGGTCTAGGTCAAAAAGGTCTCTCATATATATAAATCAAATCCCAAATTAATTTAGCTAACATTTGGAAGTGTTCTTTTGAAATGTTTAAAAATCCCTGTAGAATACTTAGAAAATAAGTATCTCAAAATAGAGTTTCTGCAAGGAATTTAAATTAATTCTTGCTTTTCTTTAAAGATTCATGCACAAATCCTTTTTTTTTTTTTTTTGGCATATGCAGGTCTTGATATACGCAAGAAATACAAATGAAATAATATCTTTGTTTCCCCTGGGAAGGATTAGAAGTTACTAATCACTTGTTGAATATTAAAGATGGCATCATTTCTAGACAGTCAGTCAGCACTTCAGCTGTTCTTCAAAGAGTTACTCCATAATACACAGAAAAAGGAAATGAAAAACTAACTCAAAGTTAAGCCAGTGGGTTGCTTGTTGACATTCTCAAGTGCCAACAACTCAATGCAAGTTTAACTTGGTCCTGTATATTTTAGAAATGAGATAAGGTTTGTCTATCAAACCTGCCAAGTGACTCAGTATTTGGAGGGAGAATGTTGGTCATTTCTGTGTTTTGAAAATATCCTGGTACATTGTGGGATTTATCATCTGGCTTCTGCCATTTTAAATCAATGCTACATATAACAAATTACATCAAGAATGCGTGTCCAAAAAACATAGCTGGCTTTTAGTATTATTACTAATATTTTAACAAAGGTTTAAAGATCAATGCAGTTATTTATTTCTTTATTTAAAATACTTATATTCCGCCACTTCCGAAAATCTGTTCAACAGAGGACTGTGCTTGAAGAAAAGCTTGTAAGCCTTGAAAACAATTACACCCAAGAAAAGGCAAGTCCCGAGCCTTTGTCTTGTTCCAAGCCTTCATCTTGTTCCAAGTCTTCAGAGCCTTCATCTTGTCATGAATCTTCAGAGTCTTCAGCCTTGTTTTGTCATGTATCTGAGCCCTCAGCCTTCATCTGTCCTATGCTCAAGCTGTACCTAAACAGTTAGTCCATAAGGGCTTTCGGAGTCGCCGGAGGGCTACCCCAAAGACCAGCATGGGGTGCTGGTTCTCATCAGAGATGTCCTGGTTCCTGGTTCATTTCTTGCTCTTCCAAGTCTCTGAGTGTGCCTGTTCTGGGTGTTCCTGTTACAAAACTGAGTGTTCCTGTTCCAAGTCTTCAGCTCCGCTTGAGTCTTCAGTCTGCCCCAAGTCTCCAGTCTTCAGCTTCAGCCTGGCCTGTGCCTGCATGCACTCACCCACCAGTGGTGTGGACCACAGCAGCCTCGGGGTTGTGTCTGTCGCATCACAGAACAGGGGCTCATGCTCACATATGCCGTTCTCATAACAAAAATGAAAAAATATAAAACATGAATAGGATAAAAACAGGGCGCAAAGTAAAGACAAATCAATGGCAATTAAAATTGTGAGCCAGGGTTAGTTCTTATCAGTAGGCTGGTCCAAAAATGCCTTTTGAAATAGATATGTTTTTAGGGTTGTTTTAAATTTTTTTCTTTCATGGAGGGTTTTTAGTTCTTTCGGAAGAGTATTCCAGAGTAGACAACTGGCGGAAAAGAATGCATGTTCTCTAATCTCTTCGAGATGGGTTGCTTTTGGGGGAGGGAATATCTAGAAACCCTTGAGTGGATGATCTCAAAGATCTTGAGGGAATATGAATCTTTAGTATTGAGGCTATCCAAGAGGTGTGAATATTTTCTATGGCACTATGAATAATCATAGCTAATTTAAACTGAATGTGAACTGAAACAGGAAGCCAATGAAGGGACTCTAGGACTGGAATAATATGATTACAAACAAAAACATCTGCTAGGAGTCTGGCTGCAGAGTTTTGTAGGATTTAAGAGGGCAGATTTTGTAGGCTGGAAGACCAATGAAAAGGGAGTTGCAGTAATCAAGGCCACAGAACAATAGAGACTGTAAGACAGAATGGAAACCATTGGGGTCTAAGAGGGGTTGGATGTGTCATAGTAAACATAGTTTATGAAAAGAAGATTGAGTAATCAATTTAATATCTTCTTGCATAGAGAGAGCAGGGTCAATAATGACTCCGAGATTATGGACATTGTGGGACAAAGTGATAGGATACTTTTAGGGATAATTGAGATTGGAAAACAAGACTCTTAGGATTTGTAGGTTTCGTGGACCCTTGGCCCGAGGTGGGAGTTGACTCTCCCTGAGGGATTGAGCCCCACAGGGCCCCACCGTCAGGAGGCGAGGTGGAATGGAAACATAGGCAACTGGACCACAGCTGTGGCCCAGGAGGTGTAGCTGAGCTGTCTGCATCACAGCCATGTGATCGCTGACACCTGCTCAGTCAGTGGCAATACTGTGGGGTGCCCCGAGAAGCAAGGTCTGAGAGAAACAGTTCCAAGGTATTGCAGTGCAGGGTAGGACAGGAGATAAACCAGAGGAAGGATCTCCAATGCAGATATGCACAGAGCAGGCCCGCGGAGTGGGGAAACGTGGAGACAGGATCTCTAGTGTAGAAACGTTGAGACTACCCTGAAGAGCGGGGAAGCGTAGAGACTGAATGTCCAATCTGGTAATGCTGAGGTAACCCCAAGGAGCGGTGAAGCGTGGAGACAGGAGTTCCGGTGAGGTGACGCTGAGGCTTCCCCGAGGAGCGGGGAAGTGTAGAGACAGGAACTCCGGTGTGGTAATGCTGAGGCTACCCCGAGAAGCGGGGAAGCATAGAGACAGGATCTCTGGCGAGGTAGAGCTGAGGCTACCCCGAGGAGCGGGGGCTCAAGACAGAGTCCAGGAAGGGAAGTGCAGAGCAGGCCCTTGAGGAGCGGGTACCCAGAGCCAGAGTCCCAGGTGTAGAGCAGAGATCCAAAGCAGGAACGACAGGTCTGGAGAACAGGAACAAGCATCAGAGGAGCTCAGGGAACTCGTTGCCAAGTTGGTTAGCGTAGGCCAAATAAGGTGCTTAAATATCTCAGGCTTGTGATGTCATCAGCCGGGGATGCCCCTAGAGTTCCTGCCATTGGGCCTTTAAAGGGAAGCCCAGTGGCGAGCGTGCGCCTAGGGAGGCCCAGAGTCGGAGTATGGGTCGGCAGCATCCCAGCCGCCACGTGGAGTCTTGAGAGCCAGGAGGAATGCAGTGATAATAGCTAGCCACCACCGCGAGTTCACCAGGAGTGGAGAGCAGAGCATGACATGACGTGAGTTGGGTCGGCCGCGACCACCCGCGGCCAACGGTCATAACAAAGACAGAACAATCACTTCAGATTTCATGGCATTAAGGGATAGCTTGTTTTGATTGAGCCAAGTCAGAATGGTAGAGAGGCAAGAGAGAAGAAATATTTCAGTTTGTGCTCATGAGTCTTTAAGAGGAAAAAAAATTGGATGTTGTCTGCATATAGTGTACCCCAAGGTTGTCAAGAATGTGGCACAGGGGCATTAAATAGATGTTGAACAAAACTGCTGAAAGAGTTGAACCTTGGGGTACACCTGAACTGAGAGAGATCCAAGACAAGGTATGAGAACCATCTTTTACTTGTTGAACCCTATTAGATAGAAATTAAGTGAACCAGGAAAGGATAGAGAACGCAGTCTGAGGAGCAGAATGTCATGATCAACTCTGTCAAAAGCAGCAGTAATATCAAGCCATGCCAATAAAAATGAAGTACCCTGATCGAAACCCTGCCTAACCATGTGAAAACTAGAGGGAAGAAGTAGTTCAGTGCTATGATGCTTCCTAAAGCCAAATTGATATTGGTTAAGTACATTATTTGTGTCAAGGTAAGCACAAAGCTGATGCAGAACCACCATTTCCAGAATTTTGGCTACGTAAGGCATTGATGAAATAAGTCAGTAGTTAGATGGAAGTGTTAGATCAGCTGATGCTTTCTTGATAATAGGACAGACTGAGGTTTGCTGTAAAGTATCTGGAAGAGAGCCATATTTTAGAGATGAATTACAGCAGTCAATACTGTATATTATTCATACTAGTCATGTTGGACATTCTCTTACTTGGAACCTTGCTACAGTAAACTCTCTTAAAAGGCATTATCTGATACAATGCAACAAACTTTCTGTAAAGTCTCCTCTCTTTCCAGTGTGTTTCAGTAGAGTATAGCTCATCTTATAGTAATCACACATTTTGCTCAAATTTTTTAAACTATATGTCAGTTAGAGCCTATCTGTTCAATGCTTTAATTATGTTACAAAAAAAGGAAAAACAAATTCAACTGCCATTTTTCAATAGCTATATAGATATAACCTTTTCCAGATGACATGAGCTGGTTCTAACAATACTGGCCTGGAAGAGCCTGCGCTCATTAAATCTCAGATGCTGAGATTCTGAGTCAGACCTGACTAATAGCTGAATAGGAGATGAGCAGGGAAGATCAGGTTCTGTGGGCTGCAGAAGGCAATGGTCAACCATTGTAGTATTCTACTAAGAACAGGTCACAGGCACCATGGTGGGACTATAATTGCCTAACTCTCAACATCCAGATATGTTTGTCCAGAAAAGGCAACCTTTAAGAATTAGAAAGAAGATGACATGGGTTTCACATTCTTTTATGTTTCTGATCCAGTTAGTAAAGAAGCTGCTCTCTCTTTGTTGTATTTGTGAACCCTTGGACTGAGGCAGGATTGACTTTACCTGCAGGGAGGAGACTTACAGGTTCCCACCATCAGCAGGCAGATCCAGTCAGCACCTTCACCTATAGCAGCCCACATTCCCCTTAGATTGAACCTTTGGGTGCCGGGGCCAGCAGAACTTAGGTTGGATTTCTGCTGATGGCAGGGGCGAAGGTCCATGGCAAGCTGCGTCATAGGCAAGCGGCAGTCAGACAATCCAGGGTCCAGCTAATGGTCAGAGGCAGGAAGCAGTCAGTCGTATCCGGGCTCCAGGCCGAGGTCAAACCAGGTATCTGTCCAAGGGAGGAGAAAAGGGACAGATGGGCAGGACAGGCAGGTGAAGAGAGGAACAGAGGCAATATGGAAGGAGCAGATGGAGACTAAAACAGAAGACAAACTGGAGACAGCGACAGGGCTGGAATGAAGCCAGGAACACTAGGAAGCAACATGCAGTACTAGCAAGTAGTTGGACCTGTTGCTGAGGCATCAGGCATAGGTCTGGGCTAACCTTTTATAGGGCAGGCTTGGTGATATCATCTAAGTGCACTGAAGGGAGTTTCTGCCATGAGCTCTTTAAATCTTGCAGTGTCAGAGTGTGCATAGGGAAGTCATCGGCATCTTTGCTGGCGGGAGGTGGCATCAAGTGACTGGGTCGATGAGGGAGGCAGCAGCGTCATGCCATGCTGAATCAGAACATGGCTGGGCGGTTCATGGAGACAGCCTGTAGACCAACAATCATAACACTCTTCTTTGATTAAGAATAAGCTCTATTTAGTTAAAAAAAAATCTGGTACCTTGGGATGCCAAATATTTGCAGCATAGGTTGATCCAATGCTGGTTTTACCTTAAACAGGACTACAAGTGTGTGTGTACTCCATTAGAGTAAGTACTATGGATGTGCAGAAGGAAAAACTTGTTTCATTTCCATTTCCATTTCACTGGGACCCAAATTCGTTTTATTAGTTTCATAGGGGGAAAAACCAATTTGTTCATTAGTTTCATTCGTTTTGCCATTAAAGTCAATGGGGAAGTATTTGCAGCCTATTTTTGGCTGCAGAATTTGGGTTTTCTTATCAATTCTGATGAAACTTCTGGGCAGCAATCATCAGAAGGAGAAAAGAGCTCCAAGGTACTTAGACTGTGGCAAAGTGGCACGAATACATATAGAAACATAGAAATGACGGCAGAAGAAGACCAAACGGCCCATCCAGTCTGCCCAGAAAGCTTCACACATTTTTTTTCTCATACTTATCTGTTTCTCTTAGCTCTTTGGTTCTATTTCCCTTCCACCCCCACCATTAATGTAGAGAGCAGTGATGGAGCTGCATCCAAGTGAAATATCAAGCTTGATTAGTTAGGGGTAGTAACCGCCGCAATAAGCAAGCTACACCCATGCTTATTTGTTTTACTCAGACTATGTTATTCAGCCCTTATTGGTTGTTTTTCTTCTCCCCTGCCGTTGAAGCAGGGAGCTATGCTGGATATGCGTGAAGTAACAGTTTTTCTTCTCCCCTGCCGTTGAAGCAGAGAGCTATGCTGGATATGCATGAAGTATCAGTTTTTCTTCTCCCCTGCCGTTGAAGCAGAGCTATGCTGGATAAGCGTGAAGTATCAGTTTTTCTTCTCCCCTGCCGTTGAAGCAGAGAGCTATGCTGGATATGCATGAAGTATCAGTTTTTCTTCTCCCCTGCCGTTGAAGCAGAGAGCTATGCTGGATATGCGTGAAGTATCAGTTTTTCTTCTCCCCTGCCGTTGAAGCAGAGAGCTATGTTGGATATGCGTGAAGTATCAGTCTTTCTTCTCCCCGGCCGTTGAAGCAGAGAGCTATGCTGGATAAAAAGCTTGACTAGTACCAACTTTCAACCTCCCTCCCTCAGTGGGATTCAAACTCATGGCCTTCTGTCTACAGAGACAAAGCTGCCTCACTGCCTGCCACCTCAAAGTCACATATTACATCAGAATCTAAAATATCTATATACCTCCTATCAGGAAAATAGAACAGGCCAAGCTACTACATATGAGAAACCACATATTAAAAGAATGCTTCATCTCAGTCTTTGCATGCAGAACAAAACCCTCACCAAATACAGAATAAAGCCACATAAAGTATAAATAGAAATGTGCAGACAAAAACTGAACTGTAAAACACATCACGCCAGACTCTATACAGTGCAACAATGGAAAAACAAAAATTTCACCATGCCTCATGAAACAATCAATAAAATCAAGATATATAAATCATTAATCATAATAGTAAAATCTTATTAATAAAATAATTTCAAAACAGCTGATGAATAGAATATCCAATAATTAAACACTCATGCAAATTTTGAAAGCTTTACCAAGCACCAATAAAATATTTCAAACAGCAGACACATCACATACTACCCAATAATTAAAATGGTAGTCAATCAAGAAAAATGAACTTAAAAAGCCACCTTTACTTACCCTCTCCAGCAGTTCTCCTACTCCTTTCCCTTGCAGGCCACACCAGAAGCAGCAGTAGCTGCTGAAGCTGTCCTCACAGTCCTCTTCCTTAGGGACCACAACCAGTCTCTCCTGTCTCTCTCTCTCACACACACACACACACACACACCCGCCAGTCATACCCTCAGGACTAGTTTCTGTCTCTTGCACACCAATCATCTCCCCAACCAGTCTCTCTCTCTCTCTCTCTCTCACACACACACACCAGTCATCTCCCTGATCAGTCTTTCTCACACATACACACGTCACCTCTCTGGCCAGTCTCTCTCAATCACACAATGCTCTCGCTCTCTCTTACTTACACACAGGCTTTCAATCACATACATGCTCTCTCTATTTCACTTACACACAAGCCTTCCATCACACACATGTTCTATCTCACTTACAAACAGGCTCAATCACACACATGCCCTCTCTCATAGCCACAAGCCAGCCAAAAACATGCTCCATCTCTCTCTTGCACACACACATTAACACACACAAGCACCCTCCCTGACTCACATATACACCACACACATACAGAAGCACCCTCCCTATCTCACATACATGAAGCACCTTCCCTGTCTCACACACAGAAGCACCATTCCTTTCTCACATTCACACCACATACACACAGAAGCACCATTCCTTTCTCACATACACACCACATACACACACACACACACACACACACACACACACAGAAGCACCATTCCTTTCTCACATACACATACACAGAAGCCCCTTCTGATCTCAAATACAAATACACAAAGGCCCCCAGTTGAACAGCTCATCTCCGGCGGTGGCTAGCAGCGCTGATCTTCTTCGGCCCCACTGGCCTGTTCTCCGGCGGCAGCTGGCAGCACCCATCTTATTTTCTTCGGACCCACCAACCTGGTCTTGGGCAGTGGCTGGCTGCGCTGATCTTCTTTTCTTCGGCCCTGCTGGACTGCTCTCCGATGGCAGCTGGCTGCACAGATCTTTTCTTCGGCTCCGCCAGCCTGCTCTCCAGCAGTGGCTGGCTGTGGTCTTCATTTCTCCAGAGGCGACTGGCTGTGCTGGTCTTCTTTTCTTGGGCCTGGTGCCCTCAAATGTGAGCAGGAGCAGAGGAGGCCACGTGATCAGCTAGTCTGGCCCACCGGGGGAAGCCCGATCCCCCGATAGGCCAATCCGCCCTTGGTGGATACTCTCACATGGCCTTCTATTTCAAATGGCCACTAAAACACCGGGAACCAAAAGAATGAAACTAATGATATGTTGCATTCTTGGGGGTTTGCCATGCATTTCGCAGACTCACAAATGCAACGAATAGGGACCTATTAGTTGCGGATTGCGCATTCGTTGAAAACAGATGCAAATCCCTAGTAAGTACCAGATCAATCAATCCTGAAAAAATGGAGCCAACTGGCAAGCCTGGATTCTGTGAATTGCTGCTTTAAGAGGAGGACAAAAGCAATGTAGAAAAAAAAAATGCAGCCCTTCAATAATAAACTTCTGCAATTAAACTCTGAAAAAAATAGACTCAGGTAGACAGGAATTATTCATTTAAATTAATCATAAATTAAGATCAACTTAATTTCAGTCTATTAAAATGGAAAGCACATTATCTCCCATTCAACAGCATTTGATGCAAATTGAACAAATTCTTAAAATTTCAGAGTGTGCTGTGATTTTTCATTTGCATAGTTAACCAATGTGGAATGGGGCTGTGAGCTAAAAAAATATATATAAAAAAAAAACCATGGAGAACAGAAGGAACAATAATTAGTTATGTAAATAATGTGGCATTCTTGTTTATAATTAGCTCAAGAATAAAATAAAATTCACGCATGTCAGAGGACTAATTTTCGTATGCAAATTAACAATCAAAATTATAAACAGTAATATGCAGTTTGGGAGAGAGCGTGGCATTTTTAATTTATTAGCAGGAACGCGGGTTTAGAGCTGATTTCATTTGGCATTGGGAGATTTCGGAGGCAGCAAGAAGTAAGGAGAGAGGGGAGAAGCGGTGTCTTCTGCTTGAATTTCTACTTCAGAGGGAAAACAGGCAGAAGAGAAACCCCAGGGGAGAGAATTAAACAGGGAAGTGGAGCACAGAAGAGTACTATTTGTCTTCAGAAATATTGGTAAAGAGTGCCAAGCGCTCAAGTGATGATAGCTTGATGCCATACAGATACAAATTATTCCAGGGAACGGTAAACAGAATTCTAACCACAACAGAAAAAAAGGTGTGTGTGTGTGTACATAATTGTGTCAGCTGATAGAAATTTAAAACTGGTACCTTTGGGTAAAATGGTGCTGCATGCCACGTTTGCACACGGAGTTTCAAACCTCCGGCTACATCTGGGAGATGAATGGCTTCATTATTTCCAGCATGCTATTAGCATCCTGGAACAAATTCATTAAGGCACGTCTGAAATTTGTCTTAATATTTTTTTTTTAATTTCATTTAAATGAAAAATTAAATATTGGCTTTTCTGGCACATCTGCCGAGTTATGAGGTCGAGTGTGTAGTGAAGAATGTGGAGGAGTTACTGGATGCTGTGACCCCACTAAGGAGGGCAGTGGGAAGGGAAATCAAACCTGTCTTTATAGATATCTTTAAACTTTTTATTAAAGCGTCACAGTATACACATGCCTAATGTTAATTTGTTTCTTATATACATCAGGTGACATTTAAACAGGATTTTTTAATAATTTTTTTTCATTTTTCATAATCATAGAAGCACATCCCGTGTTCCTCCCCATTCCTCTGCATAGCAGAGTTCAAAATCCATTGAATTCCAATCTTCTTAGTCCCACAAAACAATTCAAGCCAGTTTCTAAACTCTGGATCAACATGCCACAGTGTGAACTAATTCTTTTCCCTAGTATTTTACTCATTAACCTTCCCTCAGTGATAATTAATCATGTCACTCTTTGCTCTGAATGTAATCTTCCCACAGAAGTGAGTAAAATTCTCCCTCTTCCCACAGCACTTTGCTGATGCCATTTTATCAATCTGCTTTAGGCTTTGCAATGGCTTCCTCCACTCCTCATCCCTCTGTGCAAATAGTATTCCTTTTTGCCCAGCAAACACATTTTTCTAACAAACAGCCAGTCTCGGCGCTACTGGGTGGGTAAACCGTGCACTTGCACAGGGCGACACACCCAAGGGGGTGAGAAAGGGGCCCAAGAAAGGAAGCAGAAAGAAGTGGTCCATGCGGCTGCTGGTGAACCCCATCCCACTGGTGGTAGAAAAAAAGAAGAGGCCAGTGAGTCACAAGATCAGCATAGAGGAAGTGCCAGCACATCAGGAACAGCAGCAGAATGAGCTCCAGCATTTTCCCCAACAAGGCATGTACAGCAGCAGCAGCAGCAGCAGCAAAGGATTGTTGGCAAAGGGCTGTTGGCAAGAAAAGAAGGAGCCTGCCTGGGTTGTGTGTGTATGTGTGTGTGTGTATGAGAGAGGGAATGGAAGCCTGCCTAGGCTTTTTGTGTGTGTGTGTGTGTGTGAGAGAGAGAGAGAATGGGAGACTGCATAGAGTGTGTGTGTTCATGTGTGTGTGTATGAGAGAGAGTAGAAGACTGCATGGAGTGTGTATGTTCATGTGTGTGTGTGTGTGTGTGTGTGTGTGTGTGTGTGTGTGAGAGAGAGAGACAGAGAGAGAATGGAAGCCTGCCTAGGCTTTGTGTGTGTGTGTGTGTGTGTGTGTGTGTGTGCATTTGTGTGTGTGTGTGTAGGAGAGAGAATGAGAGCCTTTCTGATGTGGTTGTGTGTGTCTGTGTGTGAGATAGAGAGAATAGGAGCCTGCCTGGGTGGTATGTGTGTATGAGAGAAACAGAATGGAGCCTGCCTGGATGGTTTTTGTGCTTGTGAAATGGGAGCCTGCATGGGTGGTGTGTGTGTGTGTGTATGTGAGAGAAAATGGGAGCCTGCCTGGGTGGGGTGTGTATATGTGAAAGAGAGAGAAAGAGAATGGAAGCCTGCCTTGGGTATGTGTATGTGAGTGAGAGGGAGAATGGGAACCTGCCTGAATGGTATGTGTGTGTGTGTGTGTGTGTGTGTGTACATGTGAGTGAGAATGGGAGCCTGCCTAGGTGGTGTGTATGTGTGAGAGAGAATGGGAGCCTGTCTGAGCCACCCAACTAATCCACGACAAGCTCAGGGTGATTGGAAATTAAAAGTTTTCAGGTATGGAGGTATCCTTTCAGTTTTAATTATTGGATGTTTGATATGTTGTTTTGAAATATTTTATTACACTTTGGTTAAGGGGAAGGTGAGTGGGCTTTGAGCTTAGAATACTTTTGAAATTTTGATGGGACCCAGGATCAAAGCGGGTGGGGGGGGGAGGGGTGGCAAGACCAGCTGTGATGATTATATTTTCAAATCATATGTCTGAAACATGGAAAAAAAATCAAATAAATACAAATTAAGTTATACAACTAACTATAGCTGGATAACTTTAGAACTGGCGATATTCAAAATCTAGTCTGTTCTTCCTGCAGCTTGCTCACATTCGGGCCGATACAGTAAGGAGCGGTAGGAAGAGCTGCGTTAATGCCGGGCGCACCCGCGTTTGCCGCACGCACAGTCCTGCTCACCTACCGCTCGATACTGTATTTAAATAGCTTGCAAATGCAAGCCGCGTCCAAGAAGCGTCCATGAAGCGTTAGGCCCGCGCAACCCATTTTACGCCTATACAGTATCCTGGGTGCACTGGTACCTGTCATTTCAAATGTCATTTGAAATGACAGGCACTAGGAGGTGGATCCCAACTTTAACCCATGAAAACCTAAAATCCCCTCCTCCCGAAACGGCTCGACATGTACCAACTTACCTTTTGTTGTTTTTCAGCCCTTTCAGCCTTCTCTGCCTTCCTCCGGAGGGGGCAGCCGGCGGCGAAAGCGGCTTGCAGCGGTCGTCCCCCCCGTGCAGGTCCTGGTTTTCCTGGGAGCCAGCTCAAAAACGGCTTGCAGCGGTCCCCCCCTGCGCAAGTCCCGGTTCTCCTGGGAGCCAGCTCGACTTCTGGCACAATTCTATCGGCCGGGTCTATATAAACAGGTCCAGTTGTATTGCTGGTCTTTCCCTTTCTGCCAACTCACAAAGCCTACCAGTGTACAGGCGGCACCTCTCATACCAATGCCCATAATCAAGACTCCTTTTGAAAGGGTGGGCATGGATTTTGTGGGACCACTAAAGAGATCTACTCGAGGAAATAAGTACAACCTCATCATTCTGGACTATGTCACAGTACTGCTATGGAATATGAAGACTCTGATGATGGTGACCACCCTAATGGAGGTTTTTCATGACTTGGGCTGCCCAAGGAGATCCTGGCAGATCAGGGAACCCTGTTAGTGTCCAAGGTAATGAAGAAACTTTGAACCTTGCTCAAGGGTAAAAACTCTACGTACCTTGGTGTATCATCCACAGTCTGATGGCCTTGTTGCTCTTCAATCAGACGCTCAATATTGAGGAAATTTTTGGATGAAGACAGCAAAAATTGAGACACAATCCGTGAAGTACCATAGAGCTCAATGGAGTTTTCCCCTTTTGAGTTACTGTATGGGAGGAGACCAAGGGGAATCTTGGACATAGCTTGCAAGACTTGGGAAGGGAACCCCTGGCAAAATCTTATTGCCTACATCTCCAAGATCGCCTGAAAATGCCTGGCGAGATGGCCCGCCTGTGCCTAGAAAAGGCCCAAGCTTACAATCACCTGACAGTCCAGCTGGGGGACTGCGTCCTTGTCCTCCTCCCATCTTCAGAATGCAAGTTGATAGCCCATTGGCAACAATCCTATAAGGTTTTGGAGAAAATTAGGCATGTGAATTACAAAGTAGCCTATCCAGATAAACGAAATAAAACTCAAATCTACCACATAAAAATTCTGAAGAAATAGGTTGTACAGGAATGTGGAATGGTGCAAGAAGGAGAGTATGGTCCAGAAGTTGGACCTGAAGTGGACCGATCCCAGATTCCTTTTGGAGAGAAGCTGTCCACTATACAGACAGCTTCCATAAAGCAGCTGGTGGAGGAAAACAAGGGGGATCTTCTTGAACCTACCAGCTCGTATCCACCTGGTGCAGCATGAGATCATTATGCCTCCTGGAGTTGTGGTATGGCAATGACCCTATCGGATTCCCGAGGCCAGGTGCTGGTTCACTGAGACTGAAGTAATGCTCTGGCTGAGGGTTATAAAGGAGTCTAACAGTGATTAGTCCTCACCCATAGTTTTGGTGCTGAAGCCAGATGGAAGCATAAAGTTCTGCATTGACTTTAAAAAGGTCAATGAGGTCTCAAAATTCAACACACATTCGATGCCATAAGTGGATGAACTGATTGAGTATCTGGGATCATCTCAGTTCATCTCTATTCTGGACCTATTGGCAGGTATCTCTCACACCAGTGGCAAAAGAGAAGACTGTGTTCTCAACACCAGGGGGACCATCCTCCCATTTGATCTCCATGGTGCCTCACAACATTTCAACACTTGGTTGACTGCCTGCTCTGCCCTCATCAAAGGTACGCAGCTGTCTACTTGGATGATATCAAAGTGTAGAGCCTAGATTGGAAGACATATCTAAGACCATGCTAATCTATCTGAGAATAGCCGGACTGATGGAAGTATCTCAGCTACACCCTGGGAAAGGGCAAGGTCCATCTGCAAGACCTGGAAAATTGAGGCAATCACCGGGTGCTAGTCCCACAAACAAAATGCTGCTCCCAGTAATCCCTTTTGTAATCTGTGAGGACCAAGCTAATTCCTCAAGGGTGAGGGTTGTAGGTTTTATGCCAGATCCTATGCAAACCCCTGCTGGTCTTCTCAGCTTTGATTTAGCAGAGCCACGTGGCTTAAGGGCATAACTCCAGTTTTTCATTTTTTGCAGCAGAAGCAGTGGAGCTTAGTTGTAGGACTGAGATAAGAAGAAGGATGAGTGGAGTTATGGGATTATGGAGCCCTACTTGGAAGGGATGGGATGGTTGGATATGGCCAGTGTTTTGTTTGGCCTGATTTGCTAACTCTAGTGTGCAATAGGAAGGATATTGAAATAACAGTTTAAATCAGTCACCAATGACTCTGTAAACCTAAATTTGGCTCTGTAAGAAGGCTACTGTAGAGTTGTAATTCACTGCTCTCTCCCCACTGAATGAACATGGTCATTGGTTGTGAGACAACTTTGATTGCTGCTTTTGGAGTTGTGTAGATATAATATATTCACTTCTTAGACAAAAACTTTGGAAACTAGTTTCAAACTAACCATAAACTGAAAAATAAATGTATTTATCTATTTTTAAATTCAGAAACCACCTGTTCTCAAAGGGCTGCAAAGCTGTTTTCAGTCATTGGGGAATGCATTCAAGCTTCTTTGAAACCAGTTGCAAATGCACCGCTAGGAAGTTTCGGGCCCGATTGACCAAAGGAATATCCTCATTTACGGTCTGATTTTAAAAGGGCCAAGCCCATAAAAACCTGGGGTTATGCTCGTGGCCAGGCCTTGCACACACCGCGTACATTTTAAAACGGGTCCGGCCACGCACATAACTCCTGTTATGCGCAGAAGTGCCAGGCCCTGCAAAAGGGGCGGGCCCGGGGTGGTGGGCTTGGTAGGGAGGGGTGGGGTGGGGACGGTCCGGGACAGAGCCCGAGGAGCAGTAAGTTTGCAAATAAAAAAAATTGGGGCTAGCTAGGCTAGATTTAGGGGTCGGGGTGGAGAGGGGAAAAGGGAGGAAGGTTAGGTAGGCAGGTAGGGAAATGGGAAGATGCTTGATCGTGTCGCTGTGCATTTTTAAAAAATCTCCCCCCCCCCCACGTACGGAGGAGTCCGGTACATGTGTGTGCGGACATTAAAATCCGGCGCACATGTATGCGTGGGAAACGTATTTTATAATATGCGCTTGCCAACCTGCGCATGTTATAAAACTGTCGCTTCCACGTGCACGCACTGGGAACCGCGCGCACATGGACATTGCGCGCGCCTCTTAAAATCGACCCTTTAATGTCTGTGGGAAAAATGCTTAGTACCTAGGTCCCTTAATAGAGAGACTACTTCGTTGGGTTCTGTCCTGGGTAAAGCACAAGACAAAGAAAAGCTTAATAGGATGTAAATGGTAATAAAGCTGTGTGCTTTATGTGTCACAGAAGTGTCAGTTCTGCATTTCAAGCTACAGAACTTTGTCTACTTTGGCATTTCTGGGATAAAAGGTAAAAGGGTACAAACATGACTTTTAACTCAGAAATATCATCAGCTTCTTCGAGTGTTTATGAGTAAACCTGACTTGGGGAATGTCACGGGAGGTTCTGACTGAAGTAAGATTGGAAAGGGCTCAGCGGAGTGAAAGCTGCAAATCTAGAGGAAGGAAAGGAGAAGATCGCATTCAGTTTGAAGAAGTTCAACTGTACGTAGGCTCAGCTGTTCTGCATATTCTGTATCCCAGGCCTCAAATGTTTATGTGAATTCCAAACCAAAAATACCAGTTGTCTCTAATTTCATATACAGTATATATATTGAGAGAGAGAGAACATAAATTAAACATATATATATATATATATGTTTAACATAAATTAGCATTAACATATTTAATACATGTGTTTCCATAACTGCAATACTTTGTGAAGAAAGCTGCAGTCAGTTTGTAAATTCACACCTCCTGTGTAGTGTTAACATAAAGAGAAAAAACATGTAGAAATAAGCAGCTTCAGGGGTTTTCTCTACTGTCGGTGGTTTTTATTCCTTTAACTGTGCTTATTTGTGTCATATGTTTTCGCAGCTTTTCTTTTTAAGTATCCACTGCGGGAAACTTTCAGACATACCTAAAAGCCTTTATTTTTATTTATCTCGAGATTCGCTTTTTTCAAAACAGTCACAAAGCAGTTTGCAATACAAATGTATCTGGTCACAATTATAATACATATAAAATCAAACCACCATGCACATTTACAAGCCATCAAAATCCTCACACACACACATAATCATAATCATGGCTACCCCTGAGAGCAGAGCTTTCCAAACTGTGTGTCGCGACACGTTAGTGTGTCGCCTGCAGTGTGCAGGTGTGTTGCGCAGGCCCGGTCCACATAGCCGCTCCCCTCCAGCGATTAACTTTTTTTTTTTTTTCAGTTCGTGGGTTACTTATTATTGGGCGATTTTTGCTGTCAATCGCATTTTTTTTTTTGGGCTTGGTGGGTGGGACTTGAGCCCAGCTGTCCCTGTCATTGGCTGCTGCTGCCAATGAGGCCTGGCCACGAGCAGTACTGACTGCAAGCAGCAGTGTCTGGTGATCATGGAAGGTGTTATGCACCACGGCAGGCTTGAACCCTGAAGGGAGTGAAGCACTTAACTGGCAACAATCAAAAAGAAGAGGTACATGAGTGAGGGGGCCAGTCATGTGCTGGGGGAGGGGAGATATGAGTGTATGGGGGACAGACATGTGGTTGGGGGGGGGGGGGGAGAGAAGAGTGTGTGGTGGACAGATATGTACTGGGGGGAGAGAGATGTGGGGGACAGACGTGTTTGGGGGGGAGAGAGATGAGTGTGTGGGGGCCAGACATGTGCTGGGGGGGAGATGAGTTTGTAGGGGACAGACATGTGCTTGGGGGTGGAGAGAGATGAGTGTGTGTGGGACAGACATGTGCTGGGGGGAGAGATATAAGTGTGTGGGGGACAGACATAGTGCTTGGGGGGGAGAGATGAGTGTGTGTGGGGGGAGATATTAGTGTGTGGGGGCCAGTATGTGCTTGGAGGGGAAGAGAGATGAGTGTGTGGGGGACAGACGTGCTGGGGGTGGGGGGAGATATTAGTGTGTGGGGGGCCAGACATGTGCTTGGGGGGTAGAGAGATGAGTGTGGGGGACAATTTGTTTTATTATTGTTACTCATAAATTATAACAATAACATTAATCTTGGAATATTATATATGTTAAATATAAATGAAAGGTTTTCATGAGAGAGGTTGTGTCGTGACACTATTTATGTATATATTTAAGGAAACATACATAAATTGTCAAAATGCATTTCTTTCGTTTAACCTTTGACCTCTGGTTTGCTAGTAGACTGAATTACTTTGTCGTGAAATTATGTTTGTCTAAAACGTGTGTCACCAACATGAAAAGTTTGGAAAGCTCTGTCCTAGAATTACAATTGCAGGTAAACATTGCCATGGCAATAACCAAAAAACCTACAAAATAATCACAGATAAAGCATGTAGAAAACATAGAAGCTTATGTATATTTCTTCCTCCCCTGTAACCCAGCAGCAGTAAAACCTATGGATAGCCCATGATGGTAGAAAGCTTGACTGTGGGAGTAATTTACCCAATATGTCAATGTAAATGGACAAACTATCTTGTATTAGTTTACCTCTAGTCTCCCTTCAAGTGGTAGCTTGTTCCACAGGGTAGGCGTGAAACATCGACGTGCTGAATTGCTGGTACTGCCTGTGAAAGGGATGGACAACCCAACATAATGATCTTAACCAGTGTCCCTGGTTTCTTGCAGCAAATTCAAGGTTCTGTGGCATTACAAAATTCTGGGGTAGATCTTTCAAAATTCAGCAGTAATTATATGCAGATTTGCATAATTTTGCATATAGTTGCACATATATGTAACTCCTTATTTTACATTTTTTAAAAAAAGTCCTTTTCTCACATTTCTGTTTCCAGTTAATATATTTGGTTCTTTTTTTTTTTGGTGGGGGGGGGGGGGGGGAAGGGATCTTAGTGATGGTCCTGGGAAGGGAGGATGGGGATAGAGAAAAGTAGAATGTGGGGCATAGGGAGAGAAAGACGATAAATTTCAGGCAGGAGGGGAAGAAGGACAGAGGATGGAAGGGGTATAAAGACACAGGAGAAGAGAAAGATAGGAAGAATCAGGGGATCAGATGGAAAGGGAATGAGTGGAGAAGTGGGGGGAATCAAGGAAGAGAAAGAAAAAGAAGGGATCCTGGATTGGGGAAGGGGATTTAGGATCAGGAGGAAAAAGGGACGATTCACTCACACTCCCCCCATTCAACACCGATCCCTTCTTTCACACCACTCTGTTCCTCGCCTTTATAATCCCTCCGAACTCTTCGAGCCCTCTCACTTACACCCCACAACTTCTCTGATCTCCTCACTCACTCTTGCTTGGTGACTGGAGCATCTCAGCTGCTGCGTTATCTAGAAGCAGGGAGATCCCGGATGCTCTGCAGGGAGAACTGTTCCACCAGCTGATAATGGAACTGACGAGAAAGGGGGCAATAGTGGACCTGGTGCTTGTAAATGGGGCGAGGGTTCATGACATCATCGCTGGGAATCGCCAGGTAGCGTGGGTCAGTATTAGAACGCATGCAGTAGGAGTTTATTCAAAGGCAAGGGTTCTGCATGTCAAAAAAAACCTGGCATTGGTATGTGGAGGAGTTCCTCAAGGAATCAGTAACTAGATGGAATAAACCAGGGGAAGTAGAAAAGCGGTGGGGAAAAACTGAAAGGAGGTACTGTAAGGACAACACACATTTTTGTTAGAAAGGTAAATAAAGGTAAAAGAAAAAAGAGATCACTGTGGTTTTCTAAAGAAGTGAATGAAAAGATAAGAAAAAAATAATTTCATAAATTGCAAGAGATCGCAGAAAGAGGAAGCCAGGCAACAATATCGGAAGAAAAGAAGCTGGGAAAATAATGAGAGCGAAGATACAAATTAAAAATAGAAAATATGGTAAAAAAAAACCCAACAAGACATTTTTTAGATATATTTGTGTAAGGATGGCCAACTCCGGTCCTTGAGAGCCACAAACAGGCCAGATTTTGACGATATCCACGATGAATATGATTGAGATAGATTTGCATGTAATGGAGGTAGTGCATACACATCTAGCTCACATGTAGTCATCATGGATATCCTGAACATCTGACCTGTTTGTGGCTCTAGAGGTGCAGAGTTGGCCACCCCTGTATTAGTGACAGGAAAAAATGCAAAAATGGGATTTTTAGACTCAAAAGATGAAGGGGGTAATAGGCAGAGAAACACAAGGAGAAAGCAAAATTCAGTGTTCAGAAATGGACTACAGATAATTGTCAAGGAAGGTAGATTTCAATTAATCAAGACGTTGTTTATGTCACACAACTTCCACCTTAAACAGCAAGAAAAACTTCTTTGCTGAACCGAGGTCAAAATGAAGTATAAATTGGCCAAAGAGGCCTCACGGTGGTTTCTGCTGGATGTTTGGCAGCAGGTTGCAGTTCTCGGAAACTAATAGCTTGAATCTGTATTTGAATACCCAACTCCTGGTTTTAAGGCACACGGCTACCTCTTTTGGGAGTTAACCCGATGCCTCCAAGTTCACTGGCTTCCCGCGGCATTAAGCGCTTTATTCTTGCTACTGCTCAGAGAATTCTTTTAGTAGTGATCTTACATCAGCATGGTCAGTGGTGCTGCTGCTTCTTCTTCTCGTTGTCCATTTCGACCTCAGTTCAGCAAAGAGGTTTTTCTCGCTGTTTAAGTTTGCAAGTTGTGTGACATAAGCGATGTCTTTCTACACTGAGCAGTGTCCTGCTAGGATGGACTGCTCTAGGTGTGACCTTTGATTTTCTTTGCTCACAAGTTGACACGGCTCTTCCTGTTCAGCCTTCTAGAAACAGACTTTCACTGTGATCTGTGCCAGAGGTCCCCCCTGAGGAAGCCTTCACAGGCGAAACAAGGGGCTCCTTGGGGCTTTTCCATCAGACCCAGGAAACGAGACATTACAGTTCATAAAACTATTTTCTGCTGTGTGAATGATAATATATGAGTGTTGATGTGCACTTTAGCCAGTGAGTATCAGTGAACACGGCTGCATGCGTTTGTGATCAGCGAGATCTTTAATAATAGAGCATTGTACACTGGTGATATTTGTATTATTTATTTATTTTATTTTAATGATTTTATATACCGACATCCGTTTGCACATTGCATCGGTTTACATATAACTTATAACAAAAGTATAAAATAGGCCTTTACAATGAACAGAAGGAACAGTCAACAAGAATATATCAATAAACCAAATATTTAAGTGATAACTTCAACTAGGGGTTGCCTAAGTTAGGAGAGGGGGATTAAAAAAAAAAATCACTATAGGAGAGGCTATGTACAGGGTTCAAATAATAATTTGAACCCTGTACATAGTATAATAATAATAATTGTATTAGAGTAACCTCTTGAGTAAGTACACAAGGTATATACAAAATTCATATGGCTTTCATTTATTCAATTTTTATACATTCTTCTATACACAAAACTTTGTTTGTAAATGTAAATTTACAAAAAAATGTTTGTAAATTTGCACAGCACATTGCATATTCATGTATTTAGGGAAATAGAAACAATTCACTTAGGAACTGCTCTTTCATTTTAATTTTCTATTTACTAATAAAATATTTTTTAACTTTAACATTTAATATTAGTGCTTTTTACCCCATTTGGGTTTTTTTTTAATATAATATTCTTTGAGCACTTCATACAGCATACACATAGCCCATCGTTTTGTAGTACTTTTAAAATGTTCTTGGGATAGCCTACTTCTCATGTTCACAGACCCATCCACCTGAATGAAATTATAAATGTACATGGCCTCAAAGGGTTAACAGAACTAGAGTAATCCATTTTCCAAGGACACTACAGATGTGTTCCTTTATACCTTTGAGATAAGACATGAAATATTTAAAGGATACAATTGAAATCCTATTAGAACGAGACTTGTAAACCTGGCTGTTAAAACCAGAACATCTGTAACTGTTTACTTTTGTTACTAAAGGCCCAGAGCTTTCCAAACCCCTGACTGAACCTTTCTATGTCAATCTAACACTTTTAGGGCAATTTAACTTAATAATACCTTTGTCTGTGCTTGCATTTCTATCTGAAGGGTTATTACCATAGAAGTTATTTTGAGGTTGGTTAATGGTATGTAGTAAATTCTAAATTGACAGAACAGATATGCAGTCTGTGCTTTAAAGTGTTTACCTTTCAAATCTTTTCCTCACTTTTCTAAACTTACCACTGTTAAGCCAGTGAAGCCCCCATACATTATTAGCAATTTTTTCCCCTCTATATTCACATGCATCATTAATTCCTCGCAAAAAAGTTCAAACTGGCCGGATCTTAATTGTTATCACTTTGAGAGCAGTTTGAAATGGATGCAGGCTCTATTATTTCTGTCAGAATTTTAGAATTATTATCCTTGATGTTTTACCCATCACATCAATGTTCTCTTTCAGATGAAAGTGCGTCTATGTATGTGTGTACAGGGTAGGGGAAGCAACCAATCTCCTTGAAACAAAAAACCTAACCTTAGGAGAAAAGTCAGGATTAATTGCATAGAATGATGGTAGCAAGCCCGCAAAGAGAGAATATTTTTGGAAGAAACTCTTACTGGCCATATTTTCTATGTTCTTTGCCTATTTTGTGTCTTTTGTAAGCTTGTCCTATTGTATAGCAAGGGATGGATCTCTGAAGGTTTGGGCAAAGGTCTTTTGTTAGCATGACTTCATGTTCGTTGGGCACATTTTTGCCCTCTATAATTTATCATCTCCCTTCTGAACGTATTCTGATATCTGTAAGCTTGACATTCCTATTAAGAAGATGACAGACTTTGCAATGAAGTATGGAAAACCAGAATCAGGAAAAAAAAAGTGAATGGAAGCAGTTGCCTCTGTGGAGCAGGGAATTTTCAAGACATGGTGGTGACCTGAGGATCAAACAATAAAAAGTTCAGCAGGGAAGCTGGCTCCCCTCGCTTTTCCCTGTTGTAGCAGGATGTGGTAGGTGTAGTACACTCGCTGGCCTTGAGGACTGGAGGGAAGACTCCAGAAGAAGCAGCTGTAGGAAGCTAGGACGCCGTCTCCCCTAGCCCCTGGATGCAAAGCCGAGTTGGGGGCTGACTCTACCATTGCTCTGGTTCAGTCAAGCAATGAGCGCATTTACATGATGGAAGCATCTTGAGAACGCTCTGCGCCACCGCCGGGACAGCTCAGCAGAGGGATTTAAAATGCCCTTGACCACTTCCCACCATTTCTTGCAGCTGATACTGCTAATGTGATGACGGATAGGAGACTCTCTTCCCATTCACCTACCCAACATGGATTTGTCTTTCATGCATTTCTCTCTGACTCTGCAAGTGACCTTATTCTTTTATGAACATTGTTGAGCCTAGGGGTGTGCATTTGTTTTGAATGACATGAAAAATACAATAAAACATCTTATTTTTATTATGTGTCATGTTAAAACTAAAAGAAACAAAATCCCCAATGAAATTCATTAGTTTTTTTTTTAATAGTAGGGCCCCCTCCAGCCTTGCACGCCACGTTTGCTGCAAAACCTTGGCCTTTCCCGATGCCACTTAACCCTTCTGTGGGCTCTCCAAAGTGCAAAAGGGGCAGGAGTGATCCCCAGGCGCTCTTGCTCTACCCGTTCCTAATTTGAAAATGGCACCAGCCGCCCAGAGGCCATACAACAAAATGATGCCAGCATGGGGAACTGGCAGGGCCGAAGTGACTGGGGATCACTCCTGTCCCATACAGACTTCAGAGTCCCCAGGGAAGGATCTGGGGGGGGGGGGAGGGATTTCAATTTTTATATTTTGTCAAGCTGAATTTTGCTTAGGTTGGGGGAGCAAGGAACCCATTCCTTTAGTTTCCTTTTGTTTTTGTATTGTTTTTTTTCTCTATTTTTTCCCTTCTTCCTTTTGAAGTTTGTTTCAAATGCATGAAGCAAACATCAAACTCCCCCCCTCAAAAAAGTTAAGAAAAAAGTTTTAATGCACACTCTTAGTTGCGCCTTCATAAAAGAAACTACATCTAGAAGAGCTACCTGAGATAGCGTGCCTCCTGACACCTGAGTTTAGAGATCCCTCTCCCAGCTTGGCTGTGGTCAGGAAAATGTTCCGCACTTTGCACTAAGTGGTTACTAGAGGCTGGTAAGAGAAAGGTCTGGCATCAAATCAGAGGCATAGGGAGGGTCTCCGAGGCCCAGGGGCCAATGCATTTGTGTTGCCTTTCATGCGCCTCCCCTTTCTCCCCCACCTTTGCATCAGTTGCACAACTGTGTGATATCTCTTTTCACTGGGGAAGGGCTCCATCCCACACACACATACACTGGTGCCTTTCCCTCTCTTCCAAACACACACACACTGGCTGCACTCCCTCTCTTTCCCTCACACACCCCCACACCCACACAGGCTCCACTCCCTCTCCTCCACACATGCACACACACAGGCTGGCTCCATACCCTCTCCTCCACATATACAGGCTCAATTCCCTCTCCTTCATACATACACACACACACGTTGGTTCCACTCCCTCTCCTCCACACATGCTGGCTCCACTCCCTCTCCTTTACAAACACACACACATACATGCTGTCGCCACTCCCTCTCCTCCATACACACACAGTCTGACTTCATTCCTTCTCTATACATACACATACACACGCTGGTTCAGTTCCCCTCATTCATACACACACACTGGCTCCACTCTCTCTCCTTCACACAAGCACACGTGGGCAGGCTCTGGCTCCAGCTCCAGCTCCAGTCCCTCTCCTTCAGTTAGGTCGCGGGCTTGCTTCTCTTCTACCACTGAGCAGGATAGGTGGCCCTCCTCTTCTGTCACCAGGCGGGATGGGATTCCCCTGGTGGCCGCAGGCCTCTTCCACTTCTGCCCCCGGCGACCATAGAGCCTTTATTTCTTTGGATGGCATGGGATCCCCTGCCCCCTTGGTGCCCCCCTACAGCCTGGTGCCTGGGAGCCTTGGCTCCCTGCCCCCTCACTATACCACTGCATCAAATGTTTCTCTCAGGGTTTTTGTTACCAAATGGATTAGTTTTGCACGTACCATGACAGCAATGAGACTCATTCATAAGTGAGGGCATGTTGGATATGAACTTAATTTCTCAAATTTACTGTTAATGTTCTTCCTAATGCTCACATTGTCCCAAACGAACCTCCTTCTGAAGTTCATAGGATGTAAAATGTTCAAACAACAAATCAAGGTGTGCTTTATATTCTTTTTCAATCTGGCCAGTGGCATCTAACAATTGGGGCTCTTTCTATTTCTCTTGCATGAAAAAGCTCATGTTTCCAATGTGATCAGGGTTATTAATTGCATCCATGTGGGTCTCGATCATTCAAGGGTCTAAGAAGTCATTTACCGTAACCATAAGCATTACCAAAGCCCGAAAATGCAGGTGTGCTGTAACCATCACTCGCTGGTGATTGATGTGGCAGTCAAATATCATGGGTCCTACCATGATGCTCATATATTAAGACAAAACACCCATATGACAACTTGTGTGATTGTGATCACTAAGATCAAATTTGTTCTAAGTGGGTGTCAAAGTGAATGATTCCTTCTGTGAAATGTTGTAAGGAAGGTAAGAAGTAAATCTTATAAGTGATATTGTGTCATCCTTGTTGTGTGTTTGTTAGTAGTAGAAATCCATTCTTGCCCTAGCTATGAACTCCATTTCCGCATCCATGTAATGAGTCAGAAGTGTTCTACAGTAGTGCCTATTGTTCCGCCAGGGCTGTTACTGAGCATACCCACAGCCTCCTGGAAACTTGTGTTCACTGTTTCAACCAAACTGAAGACTTTCTTCCCCTGAATCTGGCCAAAATGTGCAAAGTGTAATATGCTATATTGTGTCACAAATTGTGGGATTTGACAGGAGGTAAAAAAAGGAGATAGAGCTTTCAGGTACTCTGGTTGCCATCTTAGAGAGATCAGATCAGAGTCAGTACTTCAGCTGAGTCTTAGAAGATAGGTGTAACATTGTTTTGATTAGATTTGTTGTCAAGAATTAAGTGGTTGGGGTTTGAGATGTTGTGGGTAGGGGTGGATGTTGGCGATTTCTAGTTTATAATATGCTTCTACTGTGTTATGGCTTGTTTCAGGTCATGGAATATAGAAAGCCAAGGATGCCTCTGTTGTGTGTAGTAGACTACCTTTCCTTTCCCCATTCTCTTACTGTTCAGTGCAAGGTACTTTACATATTCAGGTCTGACATGTCAAGGCATCCCATCCAAAGGAACTGAAGTTTCAGAGCTCTTTAAAGCAAATGTGTTGTTTAAGAAAGGATTATTCTTCCTAGCTGTAAAACTAAAGAGGGCAAAAGCAGGGAGAATAATTTTAAAACATGTGCAAGCATGCCCATATATGCAGGTATACGGATGCATGCATGCACACATATTTTATATCGTGCATGCACACTAAATAAAATATACCTGAATCTACCCAACAAAGAATTTGTGGCATGTATTTTCAACATAGCCGTATAAGTTTTGTCTTATCCGGCTAAGTAGAGCTGTAAGACCTATCCGGCTAAGGGGGTCATTTTCTAAAGCTAGCGCATGCGAAAAGGGACGTTAGCTAAAAATAGTGCGATAGCTAAAAAGGGGCGGAGTTGGGGTGGCGTCTGCCCCGGAAGAGGAGGAGTCGGGGCGGACGCCGTGAAGACAGCCTGGATGGTGAAAAGGTAAGGAGCCTTTTCTCTTCCAATTTCGTGCCCAATAGCATCACCTTTTACGATGGCGCTATTGGGTGCGAAAGCAGCAGCGATCGCAGGCCCGTCCCCTGCTTCACCCTCCCACCCCCCTGTACCGCGCGATTCACGACGCCGCAGTATGTTAGAAAATCTAGGCCTAAGCAAGAAAACTGGATAAGAAAAGCGCTAGATAGGCAGATAAGTAAGAGAGATGGATAACTAGCATTTGAAGACTTATCTGGCTATCTTACTTATCCGGTTATGTAGTGCTTTTTAAGACTTATCTGGATAAGTGGCAGACATCTGCTATGCACGCGTATTTGTGCTCCTAATTTTAATCATTTACATGAGGAAATGTAACTCTTGTATTTTCCTTAGCACTTAGCTGTGATTATGCTTTGTCTGTCTACTGCATTTTAATTTGTTATTACTAATTGTTATGACTGTTTTATGCATGTTCTTGCTTGGCACCTCTCTGAAATTTCTGTGATGTATGCGATATACAAATTTATAATAAACTAAACTAATACTAAACTTGTCAGCTTTTATGCGTGTAAATTATCACATTTTATAACATGTGCATGGGCTAAACCAAGAAGTCTACCAGTTTGCCCAGTCTGTCTCTAAGCATTCAAGACCCCCTTGGTTCTGCACGTCCCCCAGTTTACCCAGACATCTTACCTTGTCAGTATTCTGATTTACTCCTGATAATTAGCAGGAAGCAACCAAATGAGTGCCGCAGTCACAGGTTATAAAATGGCACTTTATACCTGTAAAGGTTGAGCCCACCCCAGAAAGCCCCAGCCCGCCCCGTTTTTAGACTTGGGAGCGTAATGTACGAGGTTTATAAAATTAGCAGTGACTAAGAGCTATTTGTTCACACCTGTGCTCATTTTTACATGCACCTCTTAAAATTCACTTTAAAATGTGTAAAGGAGACAAACAGATTTTCAATTTTGGGGTTTCTGTAGGTAGGTGAACCTTCCCTAACCCTGCAAAGCATGCTCTTTAACCTCTTTCTAATGTTATATTGCTTTAGGCACCAGGAAGGCTAGATTTCTCTTTTTTTTTTTTTTATTGGAATTGGGCAGCAGAACATGTTTGTAGCATATTTAAGTTAGGGAATGGAGTGACTGAAATGTGAACAAGCATGGTTTGTCCCTCACCCTGATACCATAGAGTGAGCATGTTCAGTGCACTTCCTTAACCCAATTCCAGATGCTGGTGATGTTAGCAGCGTGAGTGTGCAGCTCCAAAAATGGAATGAGGAGACTCTGCAGAGTAATTAACAATGTCTCATACAAATTGAAGCAAGAGCCAGCCTAAAAGAGGGTTTTAGTTTCCCTGAGATACAGAGTCTTTGAGTCATAGATGGGAACATTTGTATTATTAAATAACGTTTTCGACAGAAATGTGTGTATATCCTGAACTTTGGTGATTTGATACCATAGTACGTAATATACAATCATAAATATTTTAACCTCTCATTTTAAAGTGACTGTTTTTCATGCCACCATAACCTAATTGCATCTTTTCTTCTCTCTAGGTAACATGTTCCCTGACTGCGAAACATTACTGTAAAAGCTCTCAGCTAGCCTTACTGGCCATATGGCAATTAGCATGGTATTATTCATAATGCTTTGCACCGCAGTGTTATGATGAAGAATAATTAGGATTTCAGCTTTCCTGATGACTTTCAGATGTCTTTGAACTGTTTGCTGAGGACAAATTGCCACACTATTTGATAGCTGCCAGTCAGTCAACCAAGACTTTAGAACAAAGCTTTTCGGGGGCTGCAAGCAGGTCTGCTTTCCATTTGCTCAAAGACCCAGATTAATATATACAAGTTATGGTTAGGCTGGGAAGACTGAATAGGGCAATTAGTCTTTATCTGCTGTCATACAGTACGTTGAAAGCTCAGACCTGTTTTGGGGCACTGCATGGATTGCAAGAACCCAACCCCTGGAATATACGGGAGGTTGATACGGTCAGTGGAAGTTCCCTGTTTTTGACCCAGTGGTGCTTCATAAGAATTCTGGAGCAATTAGAATTGCAAAGTAAAACAGATTCCAAAATGCTCAGGAAGCAGAGCTCTAGGAATGAGAGATTTCTCTTATTAATCACGAAGTCCATACTGAGTAAGCTGGCAAGTAGGAAAGTTATTCGGGTAAAGTAAATATATTCACATTTTTATAGTGTGGAGCAGTCTTTGGCTTTAGGGAGGTGTGCTGGAGGACAGAAAACCATCTGGCTTGTAACAGAAAAGCACTTTTATTAGAACATAAGACTTGCTTTATTATGTCAGACCAAGGGTCCATCAAACCCAGTATCCTGCTTCCAATAGCAGCCAAGCCAGGGCACAAGTACCTGGCAGGATCCCAAGGGTTAGACAGATTCCAGGCTGCTTATCCCAAGAATAAGCAGTGGATTTCTGCAACTCTTCCTTAATAATGGGTTATGGACTTTTCCTCAGGAACTTGTCCAAACCTTTTTTAAATGCAGCTACACTAATAGCTTTCACCACATCCTCTGGCAACAAATTCCAAAGCTTAATTATGCATTGAAAAAAAAATATTTTCTCTTATTAGTTTTATATGTATTAACCAGTAACTTCACTGTGTCTTTGTACTTTTCGAAAGAGTAATCAACCAAATAATGTTTACTCGTTCCATTCCACTCATTATTTTACAGACCTCTATCATATCTCCCTTCAGTCGTCTCTTCTCTAAGCTAAAGAATCCTTAGCCTTTCTTCACAGGGGAATTGTTCCATCCCCTTTATCATTTTGGTCTCCCTTCTCTGTACCTTTTCTAATTCTCTATATCTTTTTTAACATGTGGTGACCAGAACTGCACACAATACTCAAGATGATGTCACACCATGGAGCGAATCAGAGGTATTATATTTTTCTGTTTTATTCTCCATTCCTTTCCTAATAATCCCGAGCATTCTATTTGCTTTCTTGGATGCTGCTGCACACTGAGCAGAAGATTTCAATGTATTATCAACGATGACACCTACATCCTTTCCCTGAGTGGTGACTCCTAATCTGGAACCTTGCATTGTGTAGCTATAATTTGGGTTACTCTTCCCTAAGTGCATCACTTTGCACTTGTCCACATTAAATTTCATTTGCATGCCCAGTCTCCCAATGTCCTCTTGCAATTCCTAATCATCCTCTTGTGATTTAACAACTTAGAATAATTTTGTCTCATCAGCAAATTTGATCACCTCACTTGTTTTTCCCATTCCCAGGTCATTTATAAATACTTTAGTCCCAGAACAGATCCCTGGGGCTCTCCACTATTCACCTTTTTCCATTGGGAAAATTTACCATTTAGCCCTAGTCTTTGTTCTCTATCTTTTAACCAATTGGCAATCTACAATGGGACATTACCCCCATCCCATGACTTTTTAATTTCCCAAGACGTCTCTCAAGGGCTGTAAACAATATGTTGAAAACCCAGATCTGTTTTGCAAGAACCAATGATAAAGAGAAATGGGCCGATACAATAGAGTACGCTCAGTCGAGTGCATAGTATAACCCGCAGTTGGACGCAGGTTGTATAGGCGCTACCTAATCCCCTTATGCAATAAGGGGATTAGCATCTCTACAACGCATGTCCAACGCAGAGAGAAACTAATAGCGCTCATCACATGCTTGATTCTGGGAGCCATGATGCCTCTCGGGCTTCTTTCAGCATCCTGCCCCCTTTCCATCCCCAAAATTTGCACGTTACACATTAATCATGGTATGAATCGTCCGCAGCTTTTTATTGACATAACAGTTAATATGAACTCAACATTATAACAGTTCACCCACCTGGGCCAATCTTAGGGTCTCACCACTACTGGGACCACGCCCCCCTTTTTGCCACCCGCTACGATTCTAGCAAGGCGACATCCATTCCGACCCCCGCCGCGTTTACAAGCAAGGGGGCCCTGACTCCAGGCGTGGTCCCCACCCCTTTTACAACCTGGCTTTGTCAGCCCTGCGGCTGACCTATGTCTAATAATTCTCTATTGGCCCGGGTACCCGCAACCAGCGCCAGGTAGTGTTTACACTTGCCTGGTGCCCCCCCAGCCAAGCCGCACATTTTACTTTCAGAAATTAGCGCCGACCCAAAGGTAGGTGCTAATTTCTTCCGGCAAAAAACTGCTTTTCTGTGCACCCTCCGACTTAATATCATGGCGATATTAAGTCGGAGGTCCTGAAGAGTAAAAAAAGTTTAAACTACAATACAATACAGGAAACCTTGCTCCACAGACCAACTTAGCAAATTGCTCTCAAAAGAGCTAGATCGACTTAACCTCACAGACGCATCCTCGGCTATAAACTCTTGGATCAAGATAACAAATGAGGTCGCAGAACAATCTTGCCCAACCATCACTAAATCTCTGCACTCACCCCAAGACAACAGGAATCCTTGGTATACCCCGGAACTTAAAGCCCTCAAACAAGAATTACGTAGTAAAGAGCTCAGATGGCGCAAGACCCAGTCCACATACACCCTATCCAAATACAAAGCCCACCTCAATGCATACAGGAATGCCATCCTCAAAGCCAAAAAAGACTTCTTTTCCAAAAAAATCCATAACTTCTCTTTCGACCCTAAAGCCTTATTCTCATTCGTTGCATCTCTCACAAAACCCTCGCCCCCCATCATTCCCGACGAGCAAGCATCTAATAAAGCCACTGAACTAGCTATCTACTTTGATACGAAGATAACCAACCTCAAGCCTCTCTCCACCTCCCAACTGACTACCCTCCCCTCCAGCACTTCAACAACTACCCTCCCCTCCAGCAATTCAACAACTACTCGGAACGTCAAACTATCATCATTCGAGACGCCATCCTCACTGGAAATCGAAACCATCCTCAAGAAGCTTAAACCTTCCTCTCACCCGTTGGATGCAATTCCTTCTAATCTTCTTCTCTCCATCCCTAACACCATCTCAAAATCATTAGCAGACATCATTAATTGCTCCTTCTCACAAGGAAGGGTTCCTGACCAACTAAAACTAGCCATTCTAAAACCTTTACTAAAAAAACCCAACCTTCCGACGTCTGACCCTGCTAATTTCTGACCAATAGCAAACCTACCCTTGATCTCCAGAGTCATGGAAAGAATTGTAAACAAACAGCTGTCTGACTACCTTGAGGAAAACAACATTCTCTCACCATTCCAGTTCGGATTCAGAAAATCGCAAAATACTGAAGCCCTATTATCCTCCCTATCTGACACCATCCTTCTTAATCTGGAAAGAAAACAACCTTACCTTCTCGCACTTCTTGACTTATCTGCCGCGTTCAACACGGTCAATCACTCCATCCTACTGGAGCCCCACAGGGAGAGGCCAGTACATGATAGCTTTTATTTTGGTAGGATCCATCTGGAATCTGTCTCATGAGACTATGTACCCGAGGAAGTTCAAAGAGACATTTTTCCAGTTTGGCATAGAGATTATTCTTTCGCAGGCATTGCAGGATGATGCAAACTTCTCTTCAGTGGAAACTCAGGGCTTGAGAAAAGATTAATATGTCATCCAACAGGTCATGAAAGATCTCATTGACCATTTTCTGGAAAACCTCCAGGGCACTGCAAAGCCCAAAGGGCATGACCAAATACTCGTAATGTCCGCTGCGAGTGTTAAATGCTTTTTTCCATTTATCACCAAACTTGTTGTGGATGAGGTTTTATGCACTTCTGAGATCCAACTTTGTGAATATTTTGGCACCCTGCAGGCGGTCGAAGAGCTCTGTTATTAAAGGTAATGGATGGCCATCCTTCTTAGCGGTGGCATTCAGGCCAAGGTAGTCTATGTATGGCCTGAGTGATCTGTCTTTCTTCGCAATGAAGAAGAACCCAGCCCCTGAATGTAGACGGACATGGCCTGAGTCTCTGGATGAGACGGGGGTAAACCTTTCCATGTAGAAATGTGGCCCTCGGGATGAGTTCAATGCCGCAGTCGTACATGAAATGAGGAGGTAAAACATCAGCACTCTTTTTTGAGAAGACATCCTTGTAATCTGCATACTGAGGGGGAAGTCAGGAGTAGAGAAGCCTCAGACACTTATTTATTTATTTATTTATTTATTTATTTTGAATTTTTATATACCGATATTCCTATAAAGGATATAGATCACACCGGTTTACAAAGAACTTAACTTTCGCTAGGAGGCGATACAATAAACAGTGCATATAAACCATTGAACATTTTAGAAACAATTGGAATTAAGGAACAACAGCAAGCCTAGAGCCACAATAAATAAATTGTGAGTCAATCATAAATAAAATAAATAAATAAGATAAAAATAATAATAATAATAATAATAATAATAATAAAATGAATAGTTAAAGTCTTGTATTCATGTTTTAGGATCTGCATCTAGGAGAACCAAGGTTTTCAGGGAAAGTTTGATTAAACAGCCATTGACAAAGAGGTTCTACTGGCACCAACACGGACTCTGTACAACCATGGCCCCATTGGGCAAGTTGTAAGGCAGACCAGTCGAAGTGTAATTGATGCTGCTGGAGTCACAGCAGACCTAGAATGACAGGATGGATGGTTCTAGAGATCATGAGAAAGCTGATTTTTTCCACGTGCAGGAGGCTGGTGTGTAAGGTCACAGCTACCATGGTAATGGCATCCTGGCCTAGAAGTGGATTTCCGTATACAGAAGAGATCACCAATGGAGATGTCATCTGGACCATGGGAATCTGGAATTGGTTGACTAGCTTTTTTAAGATGACGTTTCCTCCGGAGCCAGAATCCACCAAATTCTGGGTGGAGAAACAAGTGGAGCCCAATTCTAGTGTGACTGGTAAAGTAGTTGAGGACCCGGAATGGTAAGCCTAGGGTCATCTCCCTGAATGACCCTAGGCATTGAGGTTTCCCGATTTCTGTGGTCATTGGTCTAAGAGATGGCCTCGGGTGGCACAGTACAGAAATAGGCCCTGCTGTCTGCTTCTCTGAGCTTCTCTTCTGGGGGCCAGGCAGCAATGTTACAATTGCATTAGCTCATCTGGAAGCAGAGAGGTCGGGAGTGTGGCAGCCAGGGGTGATAGTAGATGTTGGAATCGGGGTGCCAACGAGACATTTCATCATGCCATATGGGTTCTCAAGCCCTTTGCTGCAGTGAGTGATCTATTTTGCTGGTTAAGGCAATGAGGGCCTCTAGCGAGGTGGGAAGATTCTGGGCTGCAAGCGCATCTTTAATTTATCCCAAAAGGCTTTCCAAGAATATGATGACTAAACTATTCTTGTGCCAGGTCAGATTGGATGCCAGTGTCTGGAATTCCAACACATATTCAGCTAGAGGTCGGAAGCCTTGGCAGAGCTGGAGCAGATCCAAGACCATTGCTGCTGCATGATCTTCCTCCTTGAAGACAGTATGGAACTGCTGTATGAACTTTTGCAGGTTGAACAAGAAGGTATCCCTTGCTCCCAGAGGGGAGACACCCAGATCAGTGCTGTTCCATCAAGCAGAGAGAGGATATATGTGGTTTTGGCCTGATCATCGAGAAATAGTGGAGCCTGTAATTGAAAGTGCATTCTGCACTGGTTCAAGAATCCCCAACACCTTTTGGGGTCCCTGCGTACCAGGGTGGAGCTGGCAGTTGAGGAACTGGCCAACTGGGTGCAGCAGGTGGCAGCACTGCTGGTGTGGATGGAGGAGGCACTGCCGGAGTGGTGAGTGCATTCAGACGAGTGGAGAGCCAGTCCCAGGGCACTTTGTTGGTCTTGCAGCCTGTTGTGTATGCCGAGGATGGCTTGCAGCAAAGTCAAGTCCATACAGTCCATAGCCTCAGCAACCTGTTGTATCTATGGACCCTTGGGCCGAGGCAGGGTTGGCTCTACCTGCAGATTTGCCTGTTGGAAGGCTATTATCATTCTAGGGCTTGCATTTGGATGGTCCTTGCATCTGCTGATTCTGTGAGTAGTTCACATTTGATTTCCAGCTGATGCTCTTAGCCCATGTTCTGGCTGAATATCCCCTACACAATGTAATGTAGGAATGCAACTAAAGGGAAAAGAGACCATTATGCTTTTCTAAAGAAGTAGCTGAAAAGGAAAGGGAGAAAAAGTTAGCATTGATTAACTACAAGAGATTGCAACATTCAGAAACCAGTAGGAGAACATTTCAGTCTTCCAGGACAGTCTCTATATGACCTTAAGGTTGACATACTCCTACAGAAAACTTCAAGGGAGCAGCTGGAAGCTGTGGAGGCTGGGCAGTGAGGGAGAGTATGTGTGGCTCACTGCCCAAGGGGTCGGGGGCCTTTGCCGGTGAGATGTTTTGACTGCATGGAGGGTGAGGAAGGGAAGGTCAATTGATTGTCTTTCTGTCCTGCACTACGTGGTCATCAAGATGTCCACAACTGGGAAGGCATGGGAGGATCACAGCACATATTTATTGTTTTCTGACCTCAGTGGGATATGTGAAGGTGGCGGAGAACTCCTTCGAGGAAGGCCTGAGACACAATTCTCAGGGAAAAAGAAGCTTTCAGCATGTAGTTTGTGCTTCTCAGCTGGTGTGGTATCAGCAGGAATGGTGGACATTTTAGAGGGTGCATCTGCAGTAATGTGCTCTGCAGGGCTTGAATCTGCTGCCTGTCCTTCTTTCAGTCCTGTGAAGATGAGCTCGAGGGCTCCACATAATAGGAGAGGGAACTCTTCTGCTCTGCACAGGGAATTAGTTAAGAAAAGAAGAACCCATTTTTCTTGTGTTAAATCCTGGCAAAGGGGGCTCAGGGGCTCCACAGAAAGGTCAGAGGACTCTTCTGAGCTGCACTGGGGTTGCAGGTGTCTTTATGGCTTCTCTTTCTCTGACATGGTGTGTGACTAGGTGATCATTTTTATGAGTTCCTGGGTTTATCCAGCTAAGCAGTTGGGCTTTGCCTAGCTGCTGGTTAAAACCCCAGCTTGCTATTCTCACGCAAATTGTACCATGAATGGAAAATCTCCAGTGGCTGATCGGAAGTCTCCCAGCATGGCTTCCTGTGTTTGACAGAGTCTCTCCCTCCCTCTCTCTCTCTCTTGGACATGCCGGTCTCTGCTTCAGGAAGTGTTACAGTTCAAGATGCTGCAAAAAAAAAAAAAGTTTCTCTCCTCTCTGGTGCTTGTGGTATCTGTCAGAGTGATTGTTTTCCATCTAACGTAACGTGTGACATCAGACATGCTATTGGCTATTTAGTCCACATAGGACTTGTGGCCACTCCAGTTATGATGCTAGGTTTCCAGAAGGCCACAAGTTTCTCATTAGTTTCTCATTAGTTTATCAGTTCATCCCTTGGTTGTGAAAGGTTAAATATGCCCAGGTCTCTCGGTTTCATTCTATTTGCAAAGCTTGCAGTTTTTTGCTGTCTGCCAAGTTCTTCTTACTGATTGGCTGGAGATGTTCTTTGGTGTAACTTTGACCAGGCCAGGCAGTGACTTTCCAACCTTTAACATTTCCACAGTTCGTTCTCATTTGATTTGACCTCTTGGTCACCCTGTTCTGTCTGCTATCCCCACCCAACCTCACTTGGGTGCAGGGCCTGCTGCTTTCTACATCTTGCTCCTTGTAAAGCTCTGCACAAGAAACAGGAAGCGTCTGTGATTTGTCTCTGCAAAAAGAAAAAAAAGTAATGTGCCTCTGTAACTAGCTTTTACATTTTCTCTCTACCTAAATAGCATTATATGACAATATATAAAACATTTAGGAAACATGAACACTATAACTACTATTAATATCTATATTTGTAAATTTTCAGCTGATATTTTTGAGCTACAAGTCCTTGCTATACCTCTTGGGTTGAAAAGAAGGTACTGCTGAGCTTCCTCACATCTCACCTTCCCAGGCACAGGCATCACATTAAACTTTCAGGTTGTGTTCAGTCCTTGCTTCCACTTTGGAATAGATTATTTTGGATTAATGGTTGCAGCTACCACATTTTTGTGGTCTGAGTCGTTTTGGTTTTGTGGAAAGACTAAAAAGAGTATTTTGTCTGCCTGGGCTTCCCTGGTGAGTCACTGAAGAGTTGCATCACATGCGCAGATTCACAGAGCCAGTGGCTTTGTTTGAGGTGAATTTTGAAAGCCTGATGCGAGCATTAAATAGGGATGCACGAACAAGTCGGGCTCGCGTGCATCAGGCAGATTTTAAAAGCCGCCGAGACAGCACCTCTCTCTCCCACGGCGCACACCTCTTGGAAGTTTTTGAAAAGGGACGGGGTGCGGGAATGGGCGGGGCCACGGGCGTTTCGGGGCATGAACCTAAGATGTGCTTGCAAATACCAGTGTGACCCAGCTCGCGCCAAGACCCACTGCCCCGTAACTTTGCTTCTGCTATGGATGCCGTGTAAGTTAAAAGTCAGATCTGTGGGGTTTTAAGGGGCAGGGCTAACTGGGGGGGGAGAGTGAAGGCTATCAAACCAGGGGGGGTTGGATGACCTCTCTCTTAACTGGGTGAACTGGGGCCGAACTGTTAAAACAGGAATGGGGTCAGCTCGCAACCTTTTTAAAATCCCCCAGTTCACGCAGTAGGAACATGTTCCCAGTACGTACCAGGATCAGTCCAGACAGCTGGGTTATGCCTCCCCTCCAGCAGATGGAGTCAGAGAGAAAACTTAAAGCACCCCCTAGATATACTGGTGTGCCTCCTGCGGTCCTTCAGTATATTCTCTGACTCCAGCAGATTGAGAGGCATAACCTGCGGTTCTGGTCTGGTCAGTTTCTCGGTACTGGGAAATAGAAAAAAAAAAAAAGGGGAGACAAGGGACAAGATCAATTGGTTCGTCTTTTCTGTCCTCTGTCTGCCTGTTTGTCTCTGTTAGTTTGTCTTGCGCTGCGAGTTTGTAGTTCAGTGTGGGGCAGGTTTGGAGGGTAATACCCTCCTCTTATTCCCGGGATAGAGTGTCCGTGTGGCTGGGGGAGAGCTTACCGGTGGGCCGGTCACCCTCCCCCCCCAATACCAGGGATTTGACCCTGAAGGGGGTTTAAAAAAAAAAAAAAAAAAAGTTAAACTGAAGAGTCATTTAAGACCTGTTGGGAACAGGCAGTGAGCTCCCCTGCTTAACCCCGAATAAAAAAAGCCTGCCCGTGCCTTTCGGACCCCGGAGGGGGTGGCTAGTTCACCCGGCGCGCGTTCGCGTTCCGAATTTCTCCTCACCAGATTTTTGGCGCCTTTTTCGACGACAGTACAGGGCTCCCTCTTAGGATGTCGCGATCCTCGGCTTGCCGGACATGTGGGGAGGCGGGGGCGCGACTCTCCCGAGAGGGTCTCTGCCCCCGATGTATTCCCGGGGGTGAGGGACCCTCGGGGGGGCCGAGCGCTGCCCGCAGCCGCTCTCCTCGCCCCTCTGTGTCGCGGCACAGCAGCGCCTCCGGCAGCCGGTCTTCGGCCCCTCCTCCCTCGGGGAGGAGTGCGGCGGCCATCTTGGCCACGCGGCAGGATGATTTTTCAGCATCGGAGGAGGAGAACTCCCCTCCTCCCTCCCCGGATGCACGCAGCCCGTGCTCCCAGCCCAATGTGGGGTCTCCTCAAGGCCCCCCCTCGTCGGATGCCCCGAAGAAAGGTTTAAAAAGGTCAGTGCCGTTTTTGTCGGATTTTGTGCTTTTAATGCACAAGGCGTTTTTACAGGCAGAATCCGACTGGGAGCCGGAGGTGCCCCCTCCCCCGAAGGTGCCCAAAACGACTTCCTTGCCCCGGGGGAGTCCGCCGGGGGTGGGGTCTGCCGGGGCTACGGCTCCCCGCCCGCGGGGGGGAGGAGCTGAGGACCTGAGCGATACAGGGGCCGCTCCAGAGTCCCCGGGGGCTCCGGATTTGCTGACGGCGGACGAGCAGGGGTCCGTAGAGGGGGATGACCCTCAGGTGCTCCGTTTGTTTGCTAAGGAGGAGTTAAGTGCCCTTATTCTCCACGTGCTGCAGGAGCTGGAATTAACGCCGCCGCCTCAGGAGGCGGACTCGTCCACGGGGGATATCGCGATGGCAGGGCTTCGGGCCCCCCCTCAGACTTTTCCTTTCCATCACAAGGTCTTGCAGATTGTCTCGAAGGAATGGGAACTGCCAGAGGCTTCCCTGCGTGTGAATCGAGCCATGGAAAAGTTATATCCCTTACCTAAGGATTCTTTGGAACTGTTGAAGACACCCGCGGTAGATTCGGCTGTCACGGCTGTGGTCAAGCATACGACTATCCCCGTGACGGGGGGTATAGCGTTGAAGGACCTCCAAGACCGCAAGCTTGAGGTCTTATTGAAGCGTATTTTTGATGTGGCGGCACTGGGGGTCCGAGCGGCGGCTTGCAGCAGCCTTGTGCAGAGGGCCAACCTCCGCTGGGTTCAGCAGCTGCTGACCATGCAGGAGCTCCCTCCGGGCGAGGCTGAGCAGGCAAATTGTGTTGAAGCAGCGGTCGCTTATACAGCGGATGCCTTGTATGACTTGTTGCGCACATCGGCTCGCATTATGTCCTCGGCGGTCTCAGCCAGGAGGTTGCTGTGGCTCCGTTGTTGGTCGGCGGATGCCACCTCCAAGGCGAGGTTAGGTTCCTTCCCCTTTAAGGGCAAGTTGCTGTTTGGCGAGGAGCTGGATCAGCTCATTAAGGACCTGGGTGACAACAAAGTTTACAAGCTGCCGGAGGATAAGCCTCGGCAATCTCGGTCGTTTGGTAACGCCAGGGCTCGCTTTCGGGGGCAAAGGCGTTTCCGTGGGGGAAGAGGGGGTTCCTTTTCCCAGCGGCAGCAGGCGACGAGATCCCAGGCCTGGTCTTCTTCTTCCTTTCGCGGCAGGAGGCCTCTACGCAGAGGCTCCTCCCAAGGTTTTGCTGCCATCAAGCCCGCACAATGAAGGTGCGTGGGCCCACTCCTCCGTTCCCGTTATCGGAGGCCGGCTGTCCCGGTTCTGGGAGGAGTGGGTCAAAATTACTTCGGATCAATGGGTCCTCGACGTGGTTCGGTACGGCTACGAGTTGGATTTTGTACGTCCCCTCCGGGATCTCTTTATGGTATCGCCGTGCGGCCTGGTAGAAAAACAAGTAGCTATAGCCCAAACGGTCGCTCATCTACAGGCTCTGGGGGCGGTGGTTCCGGTTCCGCGGGACCAGCTTCGGACGGGTCGGTATTCCATATACTTCCTGGTTCCCAAGAAGGAGGGCACCTTCCGACCCATTCTGGATCTCAAAGGAGTAAACAAGGCGTTGCGTGTGCCTCGCTTCCGAATGGAGACCCTCCGGTCTGTTATTGCGGCCGTCCACAAGGGAGAATTTTTGGCTTCTTTGGACCTGACAGAGGCCTATCTACACATCGGAATAAGAGAACGGCATCAAAGGTACTTGAGGTTCATGGTGATGGGGGACCACTACCAGTTTTGCACCCTCCCCTTCGGGTTGGCCACCGCGCCGAGGGTGTTCACCAAAGTTCTCGTGGTGGTAGCGGATTCCCTCCGCCGGCAAGGCGTCCTTGTGCATCCTTATCTCGACGATTGGCTCATTCGAGCGAAGTCGCATGCGGTCTGCATCCGGGCGGTCTCCTTAGTGGTTCACCAGCTTCAGGAGTTGGGTTGGGTAGTCAACTTCGCGAAGAGCAGACTCGAACCGACCCAACAGCTGGAGTTCCTGGGAGCTCGGTTCGACACCTTGGTGGGCAAGGTTTTTCTTCCGCAGCAACGCATGCTCAATCTCATGACTCAGGTACGGCGCCTGTTGGAGCTCGAGATTCCCACGGTCTGGGATTATTTACAAGTCATTGGTCATATGGTGTCTACTATGGAAATGGTACAATGGGCTTTTGCGCATATGCGTCCGTTACAAAGAGCACTTCTGTCTCGGTGGGATCCCCGCTCGGAGGAGTACGGGATAGAATTGCCTTTGCTGGAGCCGGCTCGCTCCAGTCTCTCTTGGTGGTTGACTCCAGACAATCTCCTACAGGGGGTGGACCTCGAACCCCCGTCTTGGTTGGTGGTGACAACGGATGCCAGCCTGTTGGGCTGGGGAGCGGTCTGCCAGTCCCGTGCAGTCCAGGGCACCTGGTCAGCACTCCAAGCGACTTGGTCCATCAACCGATTGGAGACCAGAGCGGTCCGCCTGGCCTTGCGTTGCCTCCTGCCACTGGTACGCGGACGAGCAGTAAGAGTTCTGTCGGACAATGCGACCACAGTGGCGTACATAAATCGACAAGGAGGCACGAAAAGCCGAGCAGTAGCGACGGAGGCGGCGCTGTTGATGTCCTGGGTGGAAAGGCACATAGAGCGTCTCGCGGCCACCCACATTGCCGGCATGGACAACGTGCAGGCGGATTACCTCAGCCGGCAGCACCTAGATCCAGGAGAATGGGAGATCTCGTCGGAGGCGATGGCTCTCATAACGCGGCATTGGGGGACCCCGCGCTTGGACCTCATGGCGACCCGTCGGAATGCAAAGGCGGTGCGCTTCTTCAGCCGGAGGAGAGAGCACGCGTCAGAAGGGGTGGACGCGCTGGTCCTTCCGTGGCCTTGTCACATTCTTCTTTATGTGTTTCCTCCGTGGCCTCTGGTAGGGAAAGTGCTAAGACGCATAGAGTCCCATCACGGTCCGTTGATTCTCGTGGCTCCGGAATGGCCGCGGCGTCAGTGGTTCGCGGATCTGGTCAACTTGGCAGTCGACGGACCACTGCGTCTCGGGCATCTTCCCAATCTTCTTCGTCAGGGTCCAGTATTTTTCGATCTGGCGGATCATTTTTGTCTGGCGGCTTGGCTTATGAAAGGAAGCAGTTGAAGAAGAGAGGTTATTCGGATGCGGTGGTGTCTACTCTCCTTCGGGCGTGTCGGTCTTCCACTACACTCGCCTACGTGAGGGTTTGGAAGGTCTTCCATGATTGGTGTGACACGGCGGGTGTCTCAACCAGACGTTCGTCCGTGGCGGATATCCTTATGTTTTTACAGGATGGCCTGAAGAAGGGGTTGGCGTATAATTTGCTGCGAGTTCAGGTGGCGGCTCTGGGCTGCTTGAGGGGTAAGGTCGAAGGCTCTTCCCTTGCGAGTCATCCAGATGTGGCACGTTTTTTGCGAGGGGTTAGAAACTTGCGTCCTCCCGTCAGGCTTCCCTGTCCGTCTTGGAACTTGAACTTGGTACTCCGTGGTTTGTGTGCGGCTCCGTTTGAACCTATCAAGGCGGCTTCCTTAAAGGATCTGACTCTCAAGACGATTTTTCTTGTGGCCATTTCTTTGGCTCGCCGGGTTTCGGAGCTTCAGGCTCTCTCTTGTAGAGAACCTTTTTTGCGCATCTCGGCGTCGGGAGTTTCTCTACGCACTGTTCCTTCCTTCTTGCCTAAGGTGGTCTCCACGTTTCATGTCAACCAGACGGTGGAATTGCCTTCCTTTTCGGACGAGGACCTCCAGTCTTCTCAAGGTAGGGATTTGAGACGTCTCGATGTTCGACGGATTCTTTTGCGCTATTTGGAAGTTACCAACGAATTTCGAAAGTCGGATCACCTTTTCGTGTTGTGGAACGGTCCCAGGAAGGGGCTTCCAGCTTCCAAGGCTACGATTGCACGCTGGTTAAAGGGTGCTATTGCATCTACGTATGTTGCTTGTGGTAAGCCGGTTCCCACTGAGCTAAAGGCTCATTCTCTGCGTTCTCAGGCAACTTCGTGGGCGGAGAATCACTTGGTCTCTTGTCAAGAGATTTGCAGGGCGGCCACGTGGAAATCCTGGCATACTTTTTCCAGGCATTATCGACTTGATGTCCTTTGGGAGCAGTGTGATTCGAGCGGGACTCTCAGGGTCCCACCCCAGTTAAGGCGGCTCGGGTACATCCCAGCTGTCTGGACTGATCCTGGTACGTACTGGGAAAGGAAAATTAGGTTCTTACCTTTGCTAATTTTCGTTCCAGTAGTACCATGGATCAGTCCAGACGCCCGCCCTTGGTGCTTCTGGGAGTCCGCTCGTATTCTATCGTTTCCATTGCAGTTTTTTGTCTTGTGTCGGTTGCCACAGTGTCATGGGGCCGGTTGCCATTTTATAGTGTTCTTGTTGTACACTTGTGGTGTCCTGTTTGTTGTTTCTGGTTTTTACCTGTTTTCAAGGATGTGGCTACTTGATCTGGTCACTGTTTAAAAAAAAAAAAAAAAAATTTTGTGGGGGGACTTTGTGTGTAGTGCTTAAGTCATTCCTTCTGCTTTGATATCACATATACTGAAGGACCGCAGGAGGCACACCAGTATATCTAGGGGGTGCTTTCAGTTTTCTCTCTGACTCCATCTGCTGGAGGGGAGGCATAACCCAGCTGTCTGGACTGATCCATGGTACTACTGGAACGAAAATTAGCAAAGGTAAGAACCTAATTTTCCTATTTGCACACACATGCAAGCGCCCACTTAAAATATGGTGCACACATTTTATTTATTTATTTTGAATTTTTTATATACCGATATTCCTATAAAGAATATAGATCACACCGGTTTACAATGGAACAGAACTTTCGCTGGGAGGCGATACATTAAACAATGAACATTAGCGAATTGTAACATTCAAAAACATTTGGAAACAAGGAACCATAACAAACCATAACAAACCGAGAGCAAAATATAAAACTGTGGATAAATAAAATAAAATAAATAAAATGAAATAAATAAAAAACTTGATTTAAAACTAGGATGGGTCCTGGGGGGGCTGTGAAGAGATAAATGATTTTAGAACACACTAAATTGTCTTGTGATTAGAATAGTGGTCTTGTGATTACTAGAATGAGCATTGTAAAGCACATAAGGTTTTTGTTTGAATGAAAGGCACCCCTGACAGCAAGGTTCTATCTAAAAATGATGGGAGGGGCTATGGACAAAATATCAATTAGGGTATTAATAACAGTCAGCTCTTTGTAAGAGAATTGGATTGCAAAGATTATAATTACCATTTACTAAGTTAAAACAGAATATCCACATGAAAATTGTAATTCAGAGGTATTACCTGTGTTTGTGTGTTTTGGAAGCCAAGGGGAGCAGAAGTATCCTGTCATTACTTTTAGTCATTAGACATCACTGCTTGAAAATAGGAACAGTAACTTTCAAACCGGCCAGGTTATTTTATCCCACGCACGCATATCTGTGCGTACGTTATAAAATGGCTACAGGGCCGACATATGTGTGCAAATGTGCTCACACGCCGGTTTGAAAGTTACTGGGGGATAGAAAGGCGTCCTCTCAGGTCCTGATGTGACACATTCCCTTGTGCTTCCCCTGGGGAGGATGCTGATCTCTGGCGTGAGTGCAGTGAATGCAGAAATAAAATCTCTGGAGTCAGTGTCCAAAATAAAAAGGCTTTACTGCTAAGTAGGGATGTGCATTTGTTTTTCACGAATTTGACAATTTCAACAAAATTGTCTAATTCGTCCTGGTTAGGGAGAACTGAAAAACGAAAGTAATTTTTCTGAAATTTCTGAAAAATTCGGTTTTCGGCTTAGTGCGCGCTAACTCCCGTTAGTGTGCGCTAACTTTAAAATGTTAGTGCGCTCTAACGGGAGTTAGCACGCACTTACAGGAGTTAGCGCACCAACTCTGTTAGTGCACACTAACCCGAAAAAAAAAAAAAGCCTGAACCGCGGGTAAAACTAAATTTCCTGCGGTGGGCCAAAAACGAAGCCCGAACCGAATTGTTTTACCACTGCACATCTCTATAGGTTGTGTACTGAAAAAGAATACCCCTCCTCCCCCGATCCTGATCAGGACCAACAGCCTGGGTTAGCCTACCTTTACTGACTGGGACTGAAAAAAACAATACAAGGTAAACTCCTACTACCTCTGCACTCTGTGCTAACTGAAAGGGCCTGTGGAGAGCTCCTAAATAGAGTTCCAGGGGGATGGCCATTCCAGACTCCACAGAAGGAAGAGATGTCTTTGAATGGAACCTCCCTCTACTCTAACCTCCTTCTCTCTCTAGTTAAACTAAGGGCTCAACCAGGTCTTAATGGTAATGTGACCGTAGGGCCTGTCACAAATACAATTATAAAAAGCTTACTGGGTCATTCATCAAAGTGCATTAGGGCCCGAACACAAGTTCAATGGGGTCTAATACGTATTGTGCGTGAGATAAATTGTGCAATACAAGCTAGCATGCAAATGTTAAATTTAGTTTGTATGTGTGAGGAATTAATGCAAATTAAAGTGTCTTACTACATTCCACAATAGTATAGTGCACACTAACCTGGGAATTAACATTGGAAATAACTACACCTTTTTTTTTTTTACAAGGGGAAAAAAGGTTTTATTGCGCGGATTGTGGCTATTATCACGAGCAATAAAAAGAGGTCTTCTACCAGGCCAATAAAAACACCTGTTCTTATCTGGCCTATCTTCCTAAATCCATAGGGGTAGATTTTTAAAGTTATGCGCGGGCGTAGATTTGTTCTCGCAACCCGGCGCGAACAAATGTACGCCCGATTTTATAACATGCGTGCGCTGCCACGCGCATGTTATAATATCCAGGGTTGGCACGTGCAAGGGGGTGCACAATTGTGCAACCTGCGCGTGCCGAGCCGAGCAGCCTGCCTCCGTTCCCTCCGAGGCCGCTCCAAAATCGGAGCGGCCTCGGAGGGAACTTTTTTCCGGCCCCCCCAACCTTCTCCTCCTTTCCCCTACCTAACCCACCCCCCCAGCCCTAACGAAATCCCCCCTACCTTTGTTCAAAAAGTTACGCCTGCCCAAGGCAGGCGTAACTTGCGCGCACCGGCTGGCTGCCGGCGTGCCATTCCCCGGCCCGGGGGCTGGTTCGGAGGCCTCGGCCACGCCCCCGGAATGCCCCAGGCCGGCTCAATGCCCATGGCCCTGCCCCCGGAACACCCCCGAATGCTGCGCCGCCCCCGGCACGCCCCCTCGGCACACCCCTCGGCACACCCACCAAGCAAAGCCCCGGGACTTACGCATGTCCCAGGGCGGAGGACATACAGGAAGTGCATCTTTCCTGCATGAGCCTCATTGCTGGGCATGCCAGAGGATTATGTGGTTGGCAGGTATCGCTTCAGCTCTCCAGCTATCTTGGAATTATATGAAGAAATCCAGGGGATCTGGATTCTGTCACAGAAAGGTCCCACACTGTTCTGGGCCTCACCAAACTGTTGGCCACCCTGCATTTTATGGCAATTGGCACCTTCCAAACGACAGTAGGGTTCAGGGGGGGGCGGGGGACAGGAATGTCCCAAACCACTTTTCCCGCTGTTTGGACCAGGTCATTACAACTATCTCTGACCACATTAATTGCTAGATAGCATTTCCTCAGGACAGGCAGGACTTGATGGAATTGAAAAGAGGTTTTAATGCCATAGCTCACTTTCCCAATGCTCTGGGAGCTATCAAGTGCACTCTCGTAGCCATCATCCCACTCCGTGACAGGGAGGGGATCTTTTGCAACAGAAAGCTCTTCCACTCCCTCAACGTGCAAGAGGATGTGACCTTGAATGCGCGTCCTCGATGTGGTGGTCACGCATGATTCCTTTATACTTAGGCAATCGGGCATGTATGGAAAGTTTGAGGATGGCCTCTGTGGTGATGGTTGGCTTGTAGGTAACAGAGATGCTTCTTTCTCTATTCCATTTCTGGCTATGTGTTTGCAGCAAACAGCACAAGCAGGGGGGTGGGGGAGGAGGGGAAGCTGTGGTGGATGTAACAGTATCACTGACAGAACAAGTGGTTTGTCCAGTTAGGTCTGCACGCCATTGCACCAGGGCCTGGCTTTCTTTCCCCATGTTCCAGAGGCCTGCTAATCTTGTGAGGCCAAACAATGCACTTTGTACAGCTTCACTTTAAACTAGCCTTTTGAATTCCTACCATTTGGAGCAGTTAAAATCTCACTGGTTAATCACAACCTTTATGTGTCCACACTGCTGGTACTCGCTGATCAGGTGTGCCCTGTTAGTGATGGGTCAGCCAGGATGTCAAGCACAGTTTTTCTTGCCCATCTCACAGGTAAACCAGAAGCAGCGGTCTGTACATTTTGGGGTCTAGCATATTTCCTGTGTCAGGTCTCAAAAACTGGTATTGCTGGAGGAAATACTGCATGCAGGGACATAAAACAAGGACTCGATCAACCTGTCCTGAAAATCTGGAGCCAGTTGGCAACCCTACTGAAATGAGGTCTCGAGAGCTTGTGGATTAAGATTAATTGTTGGAGTAGAGACATCTTGAATTAAACAAACATGCTGTGAAATAGTGTGTGAAATTGTGAAAACTCCACATTTATTATAACGTCTGAAATTATAGATGGACTCCCCTGATGAAGATAGATATCAGTGAAACAAGGGCTTCTTGTTGGGGTTGGAAATTTTAAGGCTTGAAAGGGGAGGCTGAGAGAAGGGTTTTGGAAAATTGATTTTCAAAATGATATATTTTATGGATTATAAATATCTTGTATATTGCACTTTTGGTGGTTTTTGAAAAGGATTCAAAAAGGGTTATCAGCTTGTAGTCTGTATGATATGTCTCAATGAGTAGGTGAAATGATTGTAAATGGAAGTTGATAAGGTATTATGTTTTTACATTGATATATTGTATGCGGTTTTTTAAATCTTAATGTGGGGTACTTAGGTTTGATGTAGTGTGGCATGTGTATACAATATAGGATATAATAAATAAAATACAAGAAAAATGTATAGATCCCTTTATTTGTTGATATCATTATTATGATGATAATATATATTGTTTTATATTGTTTAATTATTCTGTTATACACCGCTCTGGATGGTTTGTATAAATCAGGAAAGCAGTCTATAAGTTGTGTTAAATAAATAAATATGCAATTTGCCTACCATGGTCAATCCAATATAGGAGGAATATAAGCAATTTTAATAAAATAAATGATAAATAATATAAAATAAATAAAAATATATAGGGGGCCCCTCCTACCCTGATGCCCTAATACATACAAAAAAATATTAACGGTGAACAGCTGTAAATTCTTGTTCATTTATTCAGCTCCTGAACTTTGTAGAATTGAGTCCTTGGATTTTAATAGCAAAAGTCACAGCAAGCTGAATACTGCAGAAGAAACCAAAATAGATCCAACTTACTAAACATTTACAGCGGGTTGGTTGACTTTTCTTTGTCCAACAAGCTCCTGAATATATTTGGGCGTAGGCTGTTTGTTTATCTTGCCTTAATTGATCAACACAGAATGCCTGGAAGAAACAAAGGCAACTAGATACAGCAGGAGACAACCAAATGTTGGCCAATGGCAGGGACAGTTCATTTTGACCTTAAGTCTGAATGCTCCCATTGAGCATCTGCAGCTAAATAAATGAAGTAAATCATCCTGGCAGATAGATAATTAAATAATTATCAGCCACTTAATAACAAGGAGTGGGTGTTCAAAATTACCATATTAGACAGTGTCTTTAAGGTCTAATTGTTGCATTACATCAGAGTTACTCATTCATTATTCTTGTCATTTCGGGTGATAATTTGCACTTTAGAAGACAGCGACAATTTTAGCAGGCAATTAGAGGCATGTCAGGCTTGGCCTAGTGAGTTACTGTCACAATTATTGCATTCATTTCGGTGTCCTCATTTGCAGAAGAAAGTATATTTAAGAGTAGCATAGTAATTTTATGGTTGGGCAAAATATGCAACAAACTCGGAGTCATACGAGTTTTCTAAACAAAAGACTAATTTTCATATATATTTTTTAAATTGCATACTTATTATGTAGTTAGGTACATTCCAGGCTTGAGAAGCAAGATGTCAGTCTTACCGGAATTACATTTATATAGAGAGATATATATTTAACTTTTTATATTTGTGGAGAAAAAAAGCCCCCAGGAAAAGATACCTTAGGAAGGGATCATTTTCAGAGCCATTTCTGTGGGTACCACTGGGCTTTACCAGCAGAAATGGCCTTTCAGAAAGTTGCACGCTCTTTCCACCCCACATACAAGTAAAAGTATGTGCATGCACGCTTACTCACAGCTGGGCGGGGCTTTCTTGTGGACGGGGTTTGAGAACATTTCTCACACGGCTCGTCAGGCAGATGTGTGCGCAGAACGATCTCCCTCGGGCAGTTTTCAAAGTGTAAGCACACATGTACTTTCACTTCAAAAAGCAGTGCAAAGTCCACAGGGAAAAAGTATCCGTGAGCTCTGCAGCTGTGCGGCAGATCTGAAAATCCTCCCCCCAACTAAATATACAAAGGGCCTAGATTTGAAAATTGAAAGCATCATTTGAACATATTTTTTGTTAGTGGCTGTTGAAAGGCCGTTGCGCCTTTCAAAACCTTTCGGGGTCTTTTCTGTAATGTTAGCCTTTCCTCGGAAAATGAATAAAGCAAAAAGGGCGTAGCTTAGTGGTAACGGCGTTAAACTACATTTCAAATGGACTCCTTGGATGTAAGGTCATGGCTTCCCCCCCATCACGGAACGGGCATTCTCAGGAACCCTTGGCAAGTGATATATCTGACTATGACTTGGTTTGCCAAACAACGCTGGGTAAGAATAATAATATTATTATTTTGGGAATTTAGGAATTTGGAAGTCTTCCTATTCTTAGAACCAGAAAACATGTTGCACTCTAAGTCACTGTATATGTTTCTGAAGCATAAAACTATCATACACCGGGACGTGTTTAGGTAAAATATATGCATGCATTTTACAAATACAAAATTATTAGTATTAATATTCAGCTTAAATATTGATATTATTAACATTTTGAAGTGAGATTTCTATTGTTTCTGTTGCCGAAATTACTTTGGCATCCATGTGAACCTCCGTAAGAGAGATGAAATTGGGTCAGAAAGTGTGCAGTACCGAATCCCACCGTCAAGGACAATGCAAACCCCTTTCATTTTCTCTTCCCTTATGAGGCTCAGCCTATGGAAAGAAAGGCAGTCAAAACCCAGCACTTCCCTTTTGCTTTCAAATGTATGAGATTCTCCCTCATAAGACCCTCTGCCGGCTTTGGCCTCCGATATGCAACAGCTAGATCTGTTTTTCTAAGCGCGCACAACAGTCAGACAGCTCCATGGGAAAACAAAAGAAGACAGGAAGGGGTGAAACACAGCAGCACATAGCTCTGTGCGTCCTTTAAACAAGAAGGCTTGACAGTAAGAACTTTCCTTGTCACACACCCCTATGTGCTCTTCTGGGCAGCTAACAAATTAAAAATAATTAACCTAAGGTTTAATCGCCTCATTGATTTTAAATCTAAAGTATCTTTTCTTCTGTGCTTATTTTGACTAATAGGGAGGCAGGGGGCTTTGGAGAACCTGGCTCTGGACTGGGACAACTGGTGGATGAACTGGTGAAACTGGTCATGCCGTGGCTGCACGCCTGTTATAAAATTCCTCCACTTGCGTGGCTGAAACCCGACTTTTGGGCTGATTCTGTAAGGTGTGTGCGGCCGTGTGCACTGTTTAACACCCGTTTGGCCGCATGTTTTCGACACGCGTCTATTACCCCTTATACTGTAAGGGATTTAGTGCCTCGAAAATGCCGCCAAACCCCCTGAAAACTAATAGCGCTCATCACATGTAAATGCATGCTGATGAGGCTTTTACTTACAGGCCGATACAGTACATTGCGCACCAGCGGAGCGCACTGTTAACCCGCGAGTGGACGCGCACTTTTGACGTGCTAGCGTTACCCCTTATTCAGTAAGGGGTCGAAAACGCGCATCCAACCCTCCGAACCTAATAGTGCCCGCAACATGCATTTGCATGTTGATGGCCCTATTAGGTATTCCCGTGCGATTCAGAAAGGAAAATGTGCAGCCAAGCCTCACATTTTACTTTCAGAAATTAGCGCCTACCCAAAGGTAGGCGCTAATTTCTCCGGGCAACAGGAAAGTGCACAGAAAAGCAGTAAAAACTGCTTTTCTGTGCACCCTCTGACTTAATATCATGGCGATATTAAGTCGGAGGTCCCGAAAGTTACAAAAAGTTAAAAAAAAAAAAAATTGAAGTCGGCCCGCGGTTCGCGGGTTGAAAACCGGATGCTCAATTTTGCCGGCGTCTGGTTTCCGAACCCGTGGCTGTCAGTGGGTCTGAGAACCGACGCCGGCAAAATTGAGCGTTGGCTGTCAAACCCATTGACAGCTGCCGCTCCTGTCCAAAAAGACGCGCTAGGGTCCCTAGTGCCTCTTTTTATCTATTTTTACCGCCGACCCTAATTTGAATACTGAATCGCGTGCACAGGAGAGTGGCCTGTGCACGCGCTGGGATAGCGGGCATTGCCCGCTCTCCCGCCGACTTTACTGTATTGGTCCGTTAGTCACCTGGGATTCTGAAAGTAAAATGTGCAGCCAATCCACACATTTTACGCTCATAAATTAACGCCTGCAGCCCGAAAAAGTGTACAGAAAAGCAGAAAATACTAGAGATGTGCATTCGTTTTTGCTGAATTGGAAAATTGCAACGAAATTGTCCAATTCGGCATGTTTCAGGGAGCCCGAAAAAAATCAGGATTTTCCTGTTTTTTCGCAAAAATTCGTTTTTCCGATTAGTGCGCACTAACGGGAGTCAGTGCGCGCTAACTCCCCGTTAGTGCGCGCTAAGTCCTGTTAGCGCGCACTAACAAAAACTAACAAAAACTAACAAAAACTAACAAAATCTAACGGTTTTGTTAGTGCGCGCTAACAGGAGTTAGCGCGCACTAACGGGGAGTTAGCGCGCGCTAACGGGGAGTTAGCGCGCACTAACTAAAAATCGATTTTTCTGTACACCCTCCGACAATATCCTAGTGATATTAAGAGGGAGGAACCAAAAGTGTAAAAAAAAAATGTGCCAGCCGGTCCGGTTAGGACAACAGATGCTCAATTTTACCGGCATCCATTTTCCTAACCGATAGCTGTCAGCGGGTTTGTTAAACCAACGCTCGTAAAATTGAGCATCGGTTTCCTGAAGCTGCTGACAGAGCCACCTGTCCTGGACCAAGGAGGCGCTGGGGGTGGACAATCATCCCTAGCGCCTCCTTTTAGTGTGACCCCTCATTTAACTTGGACGTCGCAGGCTCGCGTGACCGGCGCCACCCATCGGGGTAAGAGCTCCTTGCTGCCGACATCCCCGCCCGAAGCCTGATCGACTCCCGAGGCCAGACCCACGCCGCGCCCCCTGGCCAATTGGAGGCCCAGCGCACTTGTGACCTCACCTGAGAGCGATGGCAAGGCCCTTAAAGCCAGGCTCCTGCCCGAGTCGACTCCCTTTGAGAACTTGGACGTCGCAGGCTCGCGCGTCCGGTGCCACCCATCAGGGTAAGAGCCCCTCGCCGCTGACGTCCCAGCCAGGCTCCTGCCAGAGGCACCAGGCGTCGCGCGCCGAAGGTGTGCAACCAAAGGGGCCTGCCCCTTGGTGTGCCCCTTTGTGCTGCCGCCACCTATCTCTCAACCTGACCAAACCGCCAGGAAGCCCTAATTTTATACCTTTCTTCATTCAGCTCCTCCCAGCTACACAAGACACAGGACCAAAATCTACATATACTCTCCCCTACCTTTCCTACTGGGCCTCTGCCTCCCGCACCTGATGGTATTTTATAGGGATGTGAATCGTTTTTTGACGATTTAAAATATCGTCCGATATATTTTAAATCGTCAAAAATCGTTAGGGCCACGATACAATACCAATTCCCCCGATTTATCGTCAAAAAATCGTAAATCGGGGGAAGGGGGAGGGCAGGAAAACCGGCACCCTAAAACCCACCCCCGACCCTTTAAATTAAATCCCCTACCCTCCCGAACCCCCCCCCCCAATGCCTTAAATTATCTGGGGGTCCGTAGCCTTAAATTACCTCCGTAGCGGCGGTCCGTAGCTAAATCGGGGGAAGGGGGAGAGCAGGAAACCGGCACACTAAATCGTGTTGTCTTCAGCCGGCGCCATTTTGCAAAATGGCCGCCGCAAAATGGCGGCGGCCATAGACCAAAATGATTCGACGCAGGAGGTCGTTCCGGACCCCCGCTGGACTTTTGGCAAGTCTTGTGGGGGTCAGGAGGCCCCCCAAGCTGGCCAAAAGTTCCTGGGGGTCCAGCGGGGGTCCGGGAGCGATTTCCTGCCGCGAATCGTTTTCCGTACGGAAAATGGCGCCGGCAGGAGATCGACTGCAGGAGGTCGTTCAGCGGGGGTCCGGAACCCTCGCTGAACGACCTCCTGCAGTCGATCTCCTGCCGGCGATTTAGTGTGCCGCTTTTCCTGCTCTCTCCCTTCCCCCGGTTTAGCTACGGACCGCCGCTACGGAGGTAATTTAAGGCTACGGACCCCCAGGTAATTTAAGGCATTTGGGGGGTGGGGGATTTAATTTAAAGGGTCGGGGTGGGTTTTAGTGTGCCGTGTTTTAGTGTGCCGCTGGACCCCCAGGTAATTTAAGGCATTTGGGGGGGGGGTTCGGGAGGGTGGGGGATTTAATTTAAAGGGTCGGGGGTGGGTTTTAGGGGGTTTTAGTGTGCTGGCTCACGATTTTAACGATTTTCACAATACTTTACACACCCAAACGGCAACAATACGATTCCCTCCCCCTCCCAGCCGAAATCGATCGTTAAGTCGATCGAGGACACGATTCACATCTCTAGTATTTTACCCTAACCACTCACACTCACCATATTTGTTCTTCTACCATCCCCTCCCCCGCCTCTCCATTCTACATAAACCTTCCTATATCAGTTCCCCCAGTCATCCCCTACCATACATTCACCTGCACTTTGGAAGCTCACCACCATCAGTCTTTATTTCACACACATCCCCCACAACCTGACATGCTAACTTACCCCATTCCTACTCTCAAATACCACTCCTATCACCCCAAAAACCCCCCATCAACCTCTCCTCCCTCCAACCTAAGATCCCTTGTGCCAATCATGATTTCCCCCCTCACTCAGTTTCTCGGCCTCACTGCTCTCTCTCTCTCATACTCTTCAATTCCCAGTCCTTAACCAAAAATACTCCAATCCTCCATGACCTTCTGCTTGACAGCCAGCCAGACATCTGTGCCATAACAGAAACACGGATCTAGTCCTCCTAAACCAACTCCCTACACATCTTTATGATATCATCTCCCTGCCTAGGCACAAAAAAAGAGGGGGGGGGCCTCCTACTGGCTGATAAGAAAGAACTCAAATTAATCTCTCAGTCAATACCGCCCCTAAATTCGAAATTGGCTTTTTCAAATCATCCCAATTACAAGTTTGCCTAGACTATACACCCCCAGTCTCCTCGATCACAATGCCTCCCCTCTCATTGAATTTATAGCCGACAACATAGATATTGACATCCCTGCCATTATTCTCGGGGACTTCAACCTCCACGTAGACACTATCCCCCCACCCCCCCACCTGCGAAGCCTTTCTATCTTCCATTATTGCTATAGGCTTTAAACAAATTATAACCAGCCCCACCCACAAAGCAGGTCACACCTCCCACCTCCTCTCTGCTGACACAGCTGCCTGCACTCCTGTCCCCTGGTCTGATCACTCACTTATAAAAACCAAGCTTACCATAAAGAAAACAACCTGCCCCAATCCCATACACAACAATTCTATACAGTTCAGAAATCCCTGCACCACTAACACCCTCGATAAACTAGACCTTTCTCATGCCGACACTGCCCTCTCCTCTTGGAACAAGATTACCAACAACATCGCTGACAAAATCTGCCCTTTAATGTTTAAAGACGTAAACCCCACTCTCAACACAAAAAAAACCTTGGTACACACCTGAACTTAAGAAACTCAAACAAGAACTAAAGAAAAGAAATGGCGCAAAGATCCCTCCCCCACCCTGCTGGCCGCTGTCAAATCTGCTCTTCACACCTACTTCTGTTTATTAATTTATGCCTTAAGTTCAACTGTAAACACCTTGCCTTGGTCTTCCAGATCTCCCTTTATTTTCTCTCCTGTTCCATGTAACTTTTCTTTCCTTTCCAAAGTTATTTTATTCCCGTTCTATGTAAACCGAAGTGATGTGCAAGTGAATGTCGGTATAGAAAAGTTTTAAATAAATAAATAAATCCATAAATATAGGATCATGCACCCAGGAGAGGTGGCTGGGCGCGCTTTTGGGAGAGCAGGCGCTCAACATGGAGTGCCCATTCTCCCACGATCCTTTCTGAATTGGCCTGTTTGTGCGGCGGTGCACATCCATGATGCAAAATTAGGTGCTCATATACGCGCGCCTAGGCTATTTTATGTGCGCGTATGTTATAAAATTACCTTGACTCTGAGTGCATACCGTTGCACATTATATACATGTGCACCTGTACACATGTTTGAAAGTTACGAAGAAGTTCTACACTTCAAATTTTATTTACTTATTTATTTATTTATTAACTTTTATTTACCGACATTCGTGGAGCACATCATGCCGGTTTACAATGAACTCAAGTGGGAGATACAGTATAACAATATGACAATAAAACAGTATGAAAATACTAACGCAAGAGCAAAAAACAAACCAAAACCAAATACAACAAAATAAACAATAATTTCATTTAGGGGCAAATGTACTAAAGAACTTTAATAATATCTCAGGTGTTTACGTGTATTCATGTCAACATTATTGAGCACAAGCAGTTAACAAGCATAAACTAACTTGTGATCATTTTAATGTAAAATTAATGCTAATGAGGTAATGAGATGCAAAGCTGTATAAAATAGATAATTACCTATTAGCTCACCAAAAAAATGGTAAGAGATGCAATATCCATCAGAGATGCATTAATGCAAAAACTTTACATCTCAGGAAAGTGTAAATTATTGCAATACCATCCACATGAATGCCCATATTTTACCATCAGTTGCATCTTATTAACATCAGTCATTGATATGCACATAAAACAATGGTCCATGTCTGGTTAAATTTGGCATTTAGACAGACAAATGCTAGAATTAAAAAATTCTACTAGGATGACAGCTGAAGATCAGATATCTTGTTAACTTTAGGATAGCCAAGAATATTCAGGGGCATATCCGCACAGTCTGAATATGGCTAAGTTAGGCAGATAAGTTTATCTGGCTAACTATATGGATCTCAACGTGTTTATGGATGCCAATGGCCAACGTTAAAGCAGTTCAGTACATGAGCCTATTACAATTGCCTCAGAAGAAGTATAATAAAACTTAAATATTTTATCACAGCAGTTTTGTGAAGATATCATACCTTTATACAAAGGCACTTGTAATCAGTGAAACACATAGGTGCCCAGTCTGTGAATGCTTGATAGTAACATGCAGAGAAAACAATTCATTTCATGTTTTTCATTTCAAGGTTCATTTTTTTAAATTCAGGTTTTGGTTTGTTTAATATTTATTATGGTTTGTTTCATTTGCTGAATCAAAATAAACATTAAAATGCCTACAGTACCTGAACGTAATCAGCTTTGAAGGGCCTGAAAAGCGGAATAATCATTAACATAAATAAATAAACAAAATTACCCCTCCCCATAAAAAGAAAACAGCAAAGAGAAACAATTCCCCCACACTCCGGCAACACGCTTATCCCTTCTGTGGGTGTCTCCAACGTTGAAAGGGGCAGAAGCAAACCAGAGCCACTCCTGACCCACCGGCTCCAGTGCAAACATAGCTCCGGCACCACTTCGTTTAATAGCTGTATTCTGGTGCCAACGCCATTTCTGTTCCGGAGCCGGTGGGGCAGAGCACCCGGGGATCGCTCCTGCCCCTTCCAAGCAGGTGGGGGGGGGGGGGGGGGGACCGTTTCTTTTTTGTTTTGGGGCTTAGGCAAGGTGCTGCTTGTATTTCCTGTCTTCATTTTTTTTTTATTCACTTTCTCAAATGAAAGTCGGCAAAAGCAATGCAAATTTCAGTGGTTTTTTTCCTATTTATTTTTTAATAAAATGTGAATGTTTTTACATTTTATTTAAAAATGGCCACAAGCTCCTAACATCAGATCTGCCTCCCATTTCTCCTGCTCTAGTTTCAGCTGGCCCAGTCTGGGGGACTGAAGAGGCCACGTGGGAGGCAGGCCTATCACCGGGGGTAAGGACGCCCCCGCAGCGGGGATTATGCAGAAATATTCTCATTAGCGGAATGTTCCTGATCACCTTACAAATTAATTGGAATCCATAGTTCTCTTTACCTGTAGTGGGCTGGAGCAGAGTAAGGCGATGGAAATGCCAGCAGGAGGGAGAAGTGAAGATTACCTGAATGGGATCTTCTCAGCAAATTCATTCGCACTGTACTTTACTATAATAAAATTATAGCATCTGCAGCATTCAGAAAAGTTAGTTTACCACTGTGTATGCCATAACATCTGCCATAATTTAGGATACTACTATACATGTAATATATTATATAGGCGCCATATAAACATTATACAATAGCTATGCAGTATAGTAGTGATGTACCAATTTCTTAATAAAATTGATGGCAGATCACAAAAGGGAGGAATTCAGTTCAAGTCATGTCTTATGCCACGCAATGGGCTATTGATTGATTTTCAGAATATAAAGAAAGATAATGCATTCTTTGTATTTGCAATAATGCTGTTTTTTAAATAAATGATTTGAATTTTTGTACTGGCATATGATTCTGTATAAGGCCCAATGCGGGGCATAGGACAGCAGATTTTAACCGCAGCACATTCTATACTGTGATGTCCCTTCTCGCTATACTGAGTACTGGATGAGATGTGAAGGATTTCATGCTCGTTTTGTATAACATAGTATATTACAAAGAGGAACAGGAACAAAACACCCCTACAATGACATAACCAATTCATTGTGACATTTGTTTGAAAATGAAAGTTAGTTAACAGAACCCCAACAAAGCAGTTGGATGGAGATTATACCAGTGCGAGGCTAATGAATGTTTCAAGATCCAAGAACTGGCAATTCTAAGATCCTGACATTTGCCAGGCGAGAAGAATTAAAGAAGTGATTGATTTTAAAAATAACATATGCATCTGCATATTTAAGAAAATGCCACACAGGACAGCTTGCCATGTTTGTTCAAATATTATTTCTCATGGCTTCGCTCCTTTGGCTCAGGAACGCGCAGGCCACATGGCTAACATGGGCAGGTGGGACCCTCTGGCATTCCTCCCCCCTCCCTTTACAAATGCACCGCACACCAAATACCAGGCGAAAGCAAAGTCACGGTTTATTACCATAACATAGCAAAACCTGAGCACAACAAGAGCTGATTTGCACACCCGGCTTCCCCAACCCTGAGCGGCCTATCGCCATGCCCCAGTGGTTCACCACTTGTTCCCAAGCCCACCTCCCTTGTTGCCACAAGGACCATCTGCTACCGTACTGGACCTCTCCATTATGCCCCAATGCGAGCAACGAGTGTCCCAGTCCGTGGCTTTGTGTAGCAGCCCCTCCCCCCCCCCCCCCCCCCCCCCCCCCCCCCAGCTACACCAGCCCCGCCATGGGATCCCCCTTCTCTCCACAGCTTCCAGTTACACGTTAGCAATCCCCCAAGCTAGGGTTTACCACACCCACTGCAATAGCACTTAAAATCAACGCAGAAACACCCGCAATTACATCAGTGAAAGGGAAGGGAGGGTGGGAACACCCCCACAGGAGAGTGAAGATTGCCACCAAGGGAATGGAAACTCACGCAGCCCAAAAAATACCTTTTTCACCCCTAATCAATCAGGTGGCCAGGATTCCCTATTTGAAAAACAACCCAGAGAAAAGCGGAAAGAGCTGGGCACCTGACGATCCTCCCCCCCTGTACAGAGAATGCCCTTACCCACTACCATGTTAATGGCGGAGGGGTAGGACCGCGCCCTTCCAGCCTGAAGCTTAAATGTTCTTTTCAATTCAGAAGTAAATGCAAACCTCCATTATTATTAGATTGATGCTCATGTTTCTGACCTTGCCAGGTAAATGCTTGAGGACTTTCAGAAGCTACATCTACAATTGCTAAAATGTCACTAATGAACCAACTTGAGCTAGCGTGACTGTCTCCTTCCGAGTAGGAAGGGCAATGTAGTCTCTGTGCTCAGTCCGTTTTCAGCTTCTTTGAATATCACAGGCATATATGTATATCTGAGGTAAATTTGCTTTGACAGCTCCAGGAATGATGTGGAGTACTGACTGGCAAGACCAAAGAGAATGATAGCAAGTCTTTGTTACCTTAACTTGATTAGGATTCCAGCCACAGTTCTCAGACATAGAAGAGCGGTGCATTAATTCACTAAACCATCTACTATCCAAACCACTGAATACATTTGCAGTTTCTGTTTTTCCCTTGAACTTTGTCGGGAAATGATTATTATGCTCTATGGCTTTGCTGGGAAGAGGGGGCTGGCACAGTCTTGGGCTTTATCATTGCCTATAGTAGTCTCTGCTAGCCCATAATTGTTTTCTTCATTATTATTATTAAAAACAAAAAAGTCACTAATACAGTGCCTTACAATAATCTAAATTCCCAGCTTAGAATACAGTGCACTACTATGGACTTGTACATCTGTTTCCGCAGTGCTCGCCAGTGCCATTTCCATTAAAACACTACCATAACCTCGAGTAGCAGCAACTGCCAACTCTAATATTGCCACCGGAATATTTTTGAAGCTTCTTTTAAATCTTAGCTCCTGGTTTATAGATTTGTTGTTTTAAACCATTTTCTATAATAAATGAATTTCCCAAAGTCATCTGTCCTGACTTGATTAGACTGGAAGCTCTATGAGTAGGGGGCTGTTTGGTAATCATATTTGTGTAGCACTACATGCTGCACGCCTAGTAGCACTATACAAATGATAAGGAGTAGATAAGTAGCAGTAGTAAATACTAGTCGTAGTGGGAGTAATAGAAGGAGTTTCACTCAGCAAATAGAAATAACAAGGCCTATATTCAAAACATTTGTCCAGCTATCTTTCAGGCCGATTCAGTACAGCGCGCTCAGGGCGAGCACACTGATTGTCCCCATTTGGATGCGTGTTTTCCACGCGCTATTATTACCACTTATACAGTAAGGGGTAATAGCGCATGGAAAACATGCGTCCCACCCCCACCCCCCGAAATTAATAGAGCCCTCATGTTGATGAGCCTATTAGTTAGTCCCGCGCGATACAGAAAGTAAAATGTGCAGCCAAGCTGCACATTTAACTCTCAGAAATGAATGCCTGCCCAAAGGCAGGAGTTAAATTTCGGCCGGCACCGGAAAGTGTACAGAAAAGCAGAAAAAACTGCTTTTCTGTACACCCTCTGACTTAATATCATAGCGATATTAAGTCAGAGGCCCCCAAAATAAAAAAAAAAAAAATGCCTGCGGGTTGGAAGACGGACACTCAATTTTGCTGGCGTCTGTTTTCCGAACCTGTGGCTGTCAGTGGGTTCGACAACCGATGCCGGTAAAATTAAGCGTCGGCTGTCAAATCCGCTAAAAGCTGCCACTTCCGCCAATAAGGAGGCACTAGGGACGTTCTAGTGTCCCTAGCGCCTCCTTTTTACTGCGGGCCCTCATTTGCATAGAGAATCGCGCGCCCAGGAGAGTGGCCTGGGCGTGTGTCGGGAGAGCGGGCGCTTGCCTTGGAGCGCCGGCTCTCCCGTGCATTTTACTGAATTGGCCCGTTTGGGAGTTAGCCAAACAATTCTTCTGAGTTTAAATTATTGACCTACTATGTGGGTACATTTTGTCTGACAAATTGTTGTTGCCTGCTGTTGGCACCATCTCTGTTTATGCAGGTAAACTTTACTGGCACAGTTCAATTTTAGCCAGTGCTGATATTCTTTGCTGGATGTCTAAAGGTAGCTGTCACTTTGGTTGGATAAATCTCTGCCCTAACCTTGCTTGGCTAACTTTATCTGGGTGTAGATATTGCCACTTTTACATGGATAACTGCCGCTAAATATCCAGCTAATGTTAACTGGATAAACGTATCCAGGCAACTTACCCACTCAGATGATCTTTAAGCTTTTTTTTTTTAGGTTTTACCGTTATAGGGGGCACTTTTTCTCCCTTGCGCTTTTCACTTTGTCCCACTCTTATTCTGCAATTCCCACGTGTGTGTGTGTGGGGAGAGACACTTCCTCCTCTCACTCACACCCTCCTTCACCTTCCCCCTTGCATTATCTATTTTATTCACCTGTTCCCTCTTCCTCTCCTCCCCCACTGTGTTTGTGTCAGGGTTCGATGGTCAGGGTGTGTGTGTGTGTATGTGTTGGAGGGATCTGCGTGAGAGCATGAGTGGGTATGAGGTGGGAGTGAGTGTGCTGGGGGTACTGTTTCAACCCTGCACTATTTTCAAAAGGATTTACATGTGTAAAACTCGGTTTTACATGTGTAAGTGGGCTTTTGAAAATTGCTACACTATATGTCATTGAATTGTCCATAGGTTTTACATGCATAAGTACACTTTACACGGATAAATGGCTTTTGAAAATTACTATGATAGTATGTTACATTTATACAAGTAACTCCTTTGAAAATTTGCCTGTTATACTATAAAAGGCTAACTTTGAAATATGCACGATTGCGCCCATGTACACATGTGCATGTGTACACACGTGCAAAAGAGGCATTTCGCAATGTGTGCGCACACTTTGTAAAATGCATGCAGATGGACACGGCTGGATGTACGTGTCACTATATGCACAAGTGTGCACGCAGGCGCATGCACACTGACGCATGCATATTTCCATGAGGGCGGAGCTTCCTGTTTTTCCGGGTCTACTGTGCCAAGAAGATGCTTCTACCAGCGAGCCAGCCAAATTTTACCACCAGGGACGTTGCCTCCTTGGCACCCTGGTGGTAGCTAATGAAAACAGGCTGTTTCCGCACACTGGTGTGAGGCTCACCCTCGTTGGCAGGCCTGGGAGAAGCTGCAGGGGCTTTTAATGGAGGAACCTCCCACCCACATGGGGTAAGTGTACCTGAGCAAATACGTTTGCCTTTATAATGTTACATATGTTAAAAATCATATTTTAAAATCATATAAAACATTATACAGGCAAACGTATTTGCTCAGGTGCTAGATTTTGGACAGTTGTGGTGTTAATGTTTATATGTAGCCAGTCATATACTGTTAGGTTCTGTTGCATGGTTCTTCGTACTCCACAAAACTGCCCTTCTATGTAAACGGATATTCCCACTGCCTGCAGTCCACAGCTACCTTAATAGTCACCTAGGGTTATTAGGGCCCTTCATGCAGGCTGTCTATGCAGGTGCCATTGCATCACTTCTGTGTACAATAACGGAGTGCAAAGAACCATGCTATCCATTTCAGACATCAGTTGGATACATGATGACATACCATTATGGAATTCCCTGTTACAGTTATAGTACATACTCAACTTTTTCATCCTATTCCTTCCTATAGATCGAGGACCTCAAGAAGAAGGCCTGGTGGCTGTGCCTACTCAAGAGGAGGTGGCTGGAGCGCTGTGTGCTCAGAGGGCTGGGGCTGGTGGTAAGTTCCTCTCTAGCCATATCCACATGGTCCGTATAGATCCTGTTTCTATCAGCACACACACACACATGGGTCTAGTGCTCTGCATGACTCTGCCTCTGCTTTCAGCTTACCCAAATCCTCATTAACACATACTTACATCGAGAATGCTCTCAGGGTCATAGGCAGCTGGGAAACCTTCTGGTTCTTCACTAATGCTCAAACATTTCTATGCATGCAAATGATATGGGCTCTATCCAACACGACTGGTATGTCGTGTGTGCCTCATGGCCCTAGATGCCTTGCTATTTAGACTCTACCCATCTCTTCAAACCCTGTCACAAAGTGAAACACACAGCTCATTGACATGCAAGGCAGCATCAAACAACAGGCAGCTGAAATAGGTAAATCTTTGCACATTCAGAATACCTATCAGGCACAACAGTTTGCCCAATCTATCTCTAGGTCATCAAGACCCGCTTGTTCTTCAGCCTTCATCCCCCCCCCCCCCCCCCGCCCCCAGTTTACCCAGACCCCTCACCAGTCAGTATTCAGCTATAAAGAATTATATTCTGACTTATACCTGCTAATTAGCAGGTTTAAATATATGCAGGTAACAGCCATACATGTGTTGCATTCACAGGTTTTAAAATAGCACATTGTACATGTATACCCCTTTTTTATAGAGCAAATGTATTGGCACACCATGACTTGCATGTGTATGTTTGAGGTTTATAAAATAGCAGTTGTGCGAATATGCACTATTATTCTGCGCATGTGCTCATTTTTACATGTGCAACTCTTTTAAAATTCACCTTTTAGGCTTTGAATGTTTACTTGTATAAAACCCAGGATGTTATCTCTTGCTCTCTTTTGGGGTATTTAGCCTCCGTATTATATGGAATCAGATCATATTGTATGCCTGTGTGTGTGCATCTCCTTTTAGTTTGGAAATGGCTAGTAGGGATGTGCAGAGGGACGCCATACGTTGCATTCGTGATTCGGATTCTTCGGGGAGCAGATACGTTGCATTCGGCCGTATGGCGCCCCGATGCGTTAATACGGCGATTTCTATTCGTGTCCCAGCTACAATTAAAATTAACTACAACCCCCCACCCTCCTGACCCCCCCAAGACTTACCAAAACTCCCTGGTGGTCCAGCAGGGGGTCCGGGAACCATCCCTTGCACTCACACCCTCGGTGCCGGTTTCATCATGGCGCCGATAGCCTTTGTCACAGGGGCTACCGGTGCCATTGGTCAGCCCCTGTCACATGGCCATCGGCGCCATCTTGTGCTCCTACCATGTGACCGGGGCTGACCAATGGCACCGGTAGCCCCTGTGACATAGTATGGGCAAAGGCTATCGGCGCCATTTTGAGTAGTGGCATTGGACGGCTGGAGTGCAGGAGGTCGCTCCGAGACCCCCAGGGACTTTTGGCCAGCTTGGGGGGGCCTCCTGACCCCCACAAGACTTGCCAAAAGTCCAGCGGTGGTCCTGGAGCGACCTCCTGCATGCCGGCCGTCCGATGCCAGTACTCAAAATGGCACCGATCGCCTTTGCCCTCACTATGTCACAGGTACCGACGGTCGGCCCCTGTGACATAGTGAGGGCAAAGGCGATCGGCGCCATTTTGAATACTGGCAGCACGTCGCTTTGCCCTCACTATGTCACAGAGGCCGACCGTCGGTACCTGTGACATAGTGAGGGCAAAGGCGATCGGCGCCATTTTGAGTACTGGCATCAGACGGCTGGCATGCAGGAGGTCGCTCCCGGACCCCCGCTGGACTTTTGGCAAGTCTTGTGGGGGTCAGGAGGCCCCCCAAGCTGGCCAAATGTCCCTGGGGGTCCCGGAGCGACCTCCTGCACTCCGGCCATCCGATGCCACTACTCAAAATGGCGCCGATAGCCTTTGCCCATACTATGTCACAGGGGCTACAGGTGCCATTGGTCAGCCCCTGTCACATGGTAGGAGCACAAGATGGCATCGATGGCCATGTGACAGGGGCTGACCAATGGCACCGGTAGCCCCTGTGACAAAGGCTATCGGCGCCATGATGAAACCGGCACCGAGGGTGTGAGTGCAGGGGATGGTTCCCGGAACCCCCTCTGGACCACCAGGGAGTTTTGGTAAGTCTTGGGGGGGTTCAGGAGGGTGGGGGTTTTGTTTAAATTTTTATTTAGGTGGCCGTATAATTTGGGGGAAGATTCGTGTATTCGTGGGGAATCGTGATACGTTTCGCTTCCCCACGAATACTACGAATAGTGCAATATACGTTGCGGATCGCCAATACGGCGAAAACGAATGCACACCCCTAATGGCTAGTGATAGCTAAGAGGAGGGTGATCTGACCTTTGGAGTTTGCAAGGTACGTGCATGATTAGTGCCCATGAAATGCAAGTGCAGTACATTCAGCCTATAAGCTATTCGGCCAGTGGGGCGGGGATGAAGACAAATGATTTGGATATACAGGACAGGCACCTGGGTTAGGCAACAAACATTTTGGATGAATGGAATCCAGGTTCAACTTTCTCAGCAGTACTTACAAGGGAATGCAAATAGAACCAAGGCTAATATCTTCCATTTTCTACTTGTTTTTTGTTTTTTTCACTTTTTATGCCCTCGAATGCAAGCTAAATTGTTCTTGTTTTGTATTATGTCTAATATTATGCAATACACCTTGACCGAGTAGTAAAAGGGAAATATAAATTTTTGAAATTAAATTAAATTTCATATGTTTGCCCCCAAGGTTTTTACATGGAATAAAGCTCTGCCTGTCTGTCTACTAAGTTATCTGTACATCTTCAAAGACCTCGGAGACTCTCATATACTCTGTATTACATAAAACAGAACTGAAAAGAAGTATTGCTCTTGTAAAATCATAATTTTACAATGTTGCTAGTTTAGTTTTGTAGTTTGCTTAATTCCCAGAATGCAATATTGTAAATCTTTTCCCACCAGATACAGAGTAGATAATAAGAATGCCACATAGGATTAATTTATATTCTTAAAGTGTCATTACAAGTGATTTACAATTAATGCAAAATCATAGACAAAATGTTATTACAGTTGAAAGTTTCTATAAATTAATAATTTAGTTTTGCTCTAATAATTTACTACACTTTTTCCCGCAGCATATTTTTTCAACTCAAGCTTTTTTTTTTTTTTTTTTTTTTTTAAATAATGGCAAATATTTATGATTAGGTAAACTATTCAATATTCAGGGCTAAAAAAAATCCTTCCCCTGCATGATTAATGTAGCATGATAACTATGAAATCATCTACTATTTGGTTCTACCAATGTGATGTTATTTTACTTATTTCCATATCAATCAGACTTTAGAGGCCATTAACTTATGACTGTCTTGTGTTTTACTTTTGATTATGCCTAATGGGGCTTTATCTTGAGACTTATTTTCCAGGCTCAATATTGGCTTCCAGCCTGCAGGCTAAAGAACCTTTGCCTTCATAGTTCTGTGTCCTTCACAAAGCCTCTTAAGAAATCATTTGGATCTCAATGAAGCTAGAAAGGTTTTTTTTTCAGATTTATTTTAATACCATACCCATGCCATGTTAGGCTTATACTACGTTCGCACTCAGAACACTGCAGCTGAAGACATCTATAGATAGTTCTTAAATTTTGTTTTATTGTTCTAGATATAGTATATTGTCTAGTTTTATGAAATGGAAATATATTTGTGATATAGTGATATCCACTGCACTTTAAAGCACTACATATTACCTACTGGTATATGATTTCTACTTTAATCTTAGGCTCACATCGCAGCTATTTATTAATTTATTGATAAGCATTTGATATTCTGTCTTTCTTTAAAGTTAGGTCCAAGGCAAATTATATAGAGTAATAAGGCATTGAGTATATAAGTAATGGACAAATACAGATATGAGTTTGATTGTAAGCAAATAGATAAGAAGTCGGGTACATTAGGTAGGACAAAGGAAGTAGGGACATTGGTTATAAATTGCAAAGCTTTAGTTAAGAAGTAAATTAAATACCAGTTGGATAGATGTAGCCTGGAAGGGGCAAACCTTGTAGGATTCATAGTCACAGAGACTTTTGATGGGCGGGTACTACAGAATGAGGATATAGGTGCTATCAGTTTTAGCGTAAATTTTAAAGAAATGTAACATACCTTCATAGCAATTTCAGAAAGCCCATTTACCCTCCTTAAAGTGTACTAAGAGAGAGATTTTAAAAGCCTGGTGTGCACCAAATTCGGGAGATGCACGCACGTCAGACTGGCATGCGCCGAGCAAATTTAAAAAGCCACCCAGATGCGCACATATCTCCCCTGCACACAAATGTTTTAAAGCATAGGGCAAGGTCTGGGTGGAGGCTGGGTGGGACATGGGTATTCGAGGCATGGGCAAGAGATGTGCATGCAAATATTTACACACCTGGGCATGCCCAGGTCTAGTGCCGCACAAATTTACTTCTGCTATGGAGGAGGTGAAGTTAAAAGAAAAGGAGCCATATCTGCAGGGTTTGAAGGATCTCGTCTAACTGGAGGGAGTGTAGGCTATTAAACTAGGGGGCTTTGGAAGACTTACCTCTTAAACTGAGCAAATTGGTGGACAAACTGGTGAAACTGGCAATGGCATTGGCGCATGCCCCTTTTAAAATTCTCTCGATGTATGAGGTAGAATTTATTTATTTATTTATCTGTTTTTCTATACCGACATTCGATTTGACATATCACATCGGTTTACATATAACAAGATGTCTAAGGCTAGCCTTATAATGACATGATACAATGTAACAGCTTAATTGAGTAACTAGCTAAGAACATAGAACTAGAACTAGCTTAGAACATAGAAGCAGGATTTACATGGCTAGATGTGCATCCACTTAAACTTATGCGCACATATGCACGGGTCAAGGCTGTTTTATAACATACACGCTTATGTGCGCACATGTTATAAAATTGCTGCATCCCTAGGCACGCGCCGGCGCACACGTGCCAATGTGTGCCAATTCACCAGTCTGAAAGTTATCGTCTCTATGCGGGTAAAACCTATTGACATTTCAATAGCATATATTTTAGCAATTTTTGAAATGCCATAATATATGCGCATAATGTCAGATACAAAAGCCTTCAAGAAATGATAAAAACATGACTATTTAAGCTAGTGTTCGAGGAAAACACCTAACAAGACTAACTGAGGAATATTTTTTTAATTTACTTTATCCCAGGTTATTTTTCATATTCTTAGATTGTTTACTGATTGTATATTTAAAAATATTATACATGTTTTTATTTGTGAGCTGCTGTGATCACTGGATTAGCAGTTGCTAAACGATTTTATATAATTAAATAAATGCATTAGCTATATGGGGTCACTAGAGTGAGGTTGTTGGTGAATAAAATTCTTTCGGATTCTTCTGTTCTAGGTAGAGGAATTAGACAGCAATGTGCCTTATCTCTACTGTTGTTTAAGTTAGACCTAGAACTTTTAGCAAATATTATTAGACAAACTAAAGAATTTCATAGATTCCATGTTAATGACATTAAATGTAAATTATCCATCTATGCCCTTCTCCTTGGATTACCATATACAACAATAAGACCACTCCAAATACTGCAAAACTCTGCCGCAAGAATACTTACTGGTAAACAAAAAAACGATCACATTACCGAAACTCTAGCAGAACTACACTGGCTACCCATTAGGGATGTGAATCGTTTTTCAACGATTAAAATTATCGTCCGATAATGTTAATATCGTCTTAAATCGTTATAGAACACGATACAATAGAAATTCTAACGATTTATCGTTAAAAATCGTTAAATCGTGTTAGTGCGCACTAACGGGAGTTAGTGCGCACTAACTCGATTTAGTGCGCACTAACTGAAAATGATACAAATAAACACTTTCCAGGTCACTGAAGGTCAGTTAGGAATGAATATGTGTTCCTATTGGCTGGCTGCCCTCTTATCTATTGATGTTACCAAGGTTACCACTGAGGTGATGGTTTGGGGGATGGGAAATGGAACTGGAAACTAACGAACACCAACAGAAAATGAAACAAAGTGTTCACACTTCCCAGGTCAGTAAAGGTCACTTAGGAATGAATATGTATTCCTATTGGCTGGCTGTGCTCTTATCTATTGATGTTACCAAGGCTAACACTGAGGTAATGGTTGAGGGGATGTGAAATGGAAACAGTTGGAAGCTTGACAAAAAAAGTAATGTAATGATCAGCACTCACGTGACTAGAACTTGTTTGTTTATTATTTTTGTTAGCAGGAACCTGAAATGCTAGTGCATGTTGAATTTGCCAATCACTGTGCATTTTAGAAAGGTGGTCCTGGCTGGAACTGTACACAGTTCAAATATATGTAATTGATTGTTGGTAAGTGTAGATTTTAAGTGATTTTCCTGCACACAGTGCCCTAACCCTGGCACCAGGGGTGTTGTGATCTTCCTGCACACAGTGCCCTAACCCTGATACCAGTCTGAGACAGCTCCCTCCCTGCATTACTAGTGAGAGGCTGGCTTCACAGACAGGGGGGAGCTGCCTGACCCTCACTCCTGACTTCCCCCATGTCCCAGCTAGTGAATGGTGTGTGGGTGAGGGGGGGGGGGGATGGTGAAGTCTGAGACAGCTCCCTCCCTGCATTACTAGTGAGAGGCTGGCTTCACAGACAGGGGGGAGCTGCCTGACCCTCACTCCTGACTTCCCCCATGTCCCAGCTAGTGAATGGTGTGTGGGTGAGGGGGGGGGGGGAGGATGGTGAAGTCTGAGACAGCTCCCTCCCTGCATTACTAGTGAGAGGCTGGCTTCACAGACAGGGGGGAGCTGCCTGACCCTCACTCCTGACTTCCCCCATGTCCCAGCTAGTGAATGGTGTGTGGGTGAGGGGGGGGGGGGGGAGGAGGATGGTGAAGTCTGAGACAGCTCCCTCCCTGCATTACTAGTGAGAGGCTGGCTTCACAGACAGGGGGGAGCTGCCTGACCCTCACTCCTGACTTCCCCCATGTCCCAGCTAGTGAATGGTGTGTGGGTGAGGGGGGGGGGGGGGAGGATGGTGAAGTCTGAGACAGCTCCCTCCCTGCATTACTAGTGAGAGGCTGGCTTCACAGACAGGGGGGAGCTGCCTGACCCTCACTCCTGACTTCCCCCATGTCCCAGCTAGTGAATGGTGTGTGGGTGAGGGGGGGGGAGGATGGTGAAGTCTGAGACAGCTCCCTCCCTGCATTACTAGTGAGAGGCTGGCTTCACAGACAGGGGGGAGCTGCCGGACCCTCACTCCTGACTTCCCCCATGTCCCAGCTAGTGAATGGTGTGTGGGTGAGGGGGGGGGGGAGGAGGATGGTGAAGTCTGAGACAGCTCCCTCCCTGCATTACTAGTGAGAGGCTGGCTTCACAGACAGGGGGGAGCTGCCTGACCCTCACTCCTGACTTCCCCCATGTCCCAGCTAGTGAATGGTGTGTGGGTGAGGGGGGGGGGGGAGGATGGTGAAGTCTGAGACAGCTCCCTCCCTGCATTACTAGTGAGAGGCTGGCTTCACAGACAGGGGGGAGCTGCCTGACCCTCACTCCTGACTTCCCCCATGTCCCAGCTAGTGAATGGTGTGTGGGTGAGGGGGGGGGGAGGATGGTGAAGTCTGAGACAGCTCCCTCCCTGCATTACTAGTGAGAGGCTGGCTTCACAGACAGGGGGGAGCTGCCTGACCCTCACTCCTGACTTCCCCCATGTCCCAGCTAGTGAATGGTGTGTGGGTGAGGGGGGGGGGGGGAGGAGGATGGTGAAGTCTGAGACAGCTCCCTCCCTGCATTACTAGTGAGAGGCTGGCTTCACAGACAGGGGGGAGCTGCCTGACCCTCACTCCTCCGGGGTGATCTTCCTGCACACAGTGCCCTATCCCTGATACCAGGGGTGTTGTGATCTTCCTGCATGCAGTGCCCTATCCCTATTAATACCAGGAGTGTTGTGATCTTCCTGCACGCAGTGCACTATCCCTAATACCAGGGGTGTTGTGATCTTCCTGCATGCAGTGCCCTATCCCTGATACCGGGATGTGTGCAAGAAGATCCCAACACCCCCGGTATCAGGAATAGGGCACTGTGTGCAGGAAGATCACAATACCCCTGGTATCAGGGTTAGGGCACAAGTTCTAGTCACATTGACTGATCACATTACTTGTTTTGTCAAGCTACCAACTGTTTCCATTTCCCATCCCCCATATACTGTCAGTGGGAAGCTTGGTAACATGAATAAATAAGAGGGCAGCCAATAGGAATACATATTCATTCCTAAACTGACCTTAACTGACCTGAAAAGTGTCAAATTGTATCATTTTCAGTTAGTGCGCACTAACTCTCCGTTAGTGCGCACTAACTCCCGTTAGTGCGCACTAACTCGAGTTAGTGCGCACTAATCTGAAAAAACGATTTTTAACGATTTTTTAACTAAAAAATCGTGCCTAACACGATTTTCTTGCCCTGCCACACGATTTCTATCGTTAAGACGATATGGAAAACGATTCACATCCCTACTACCCATCGAATACAGAGTTCAATACAAAACACTTTGCACAATACATAAAGTAATACATGACGAAAAAGCAGAATGGCTGAAAAGAGCACTATGGGGTAGATTTTAAAAAATTGTGCGATCGCGTACTTTTGTACGCGCACCAGGCGCGAACAAAAGTACGCTGGATTTTATAAGATACGTGCGTAGCCGCGCGTATCTTATAAAATCCGGGGTCGGCGCACGCAAGGGGGTGCACATTTGTGCAACCTGCGCGCGCCGAGCCCAGCGCACGCTGCCTGTTCCCTCCGAGGCCGCTCCGATTTCGGAGCGGCCTCAGAGGGAACTTTCCTTCGCCCTCCCCCCACCTTCCCCTCCCTTTCCTTACCTAACCCCCCCCCCCGGCCCTATCTAAACCCCCCCCCCCCTTACCTTTGTTGGCAGATTTACGCCTGCTAAAAGCAGACATAAATCTGTGCTGGCGCGCCATCACCCAACCCGGGGGCTGGTCTGGAGGCCTCGACCACGCCCCCGGGCCGGCACCATGCCCCCGGGCCCGCCCCCAAAATGCCGCGGCCCGCCCCGAAACGCCACGTCGTTTCGGGAACGCTCCCGACGCGCCCCCTCCCCGCCCCTTTTAGAAAGTCCCGGGACTTACGCACGTCTCGGGGCTCTGCGCGCGCCGGCGGCCTATGCAAAATAGGCGCGCCGGTGCGTGAGGGCCCTGCTCGCGTAAATCCGGCCGGATTTACGCACGCAGGGCATTTAAAATCCGCCCCTATGTGTTCATGTCCCACATAGAAACCTCAGATCTGCGAACAAAGCACTCCTAACCATCCCTTTGGTTAAAACAGCTAGACTAACCCAGGTTAGAGAATGGGCTCTATCCCTAGCCGGACCAATACTGTGAAACAGCATGCCCTTAGAAATTAGACTACAGAGAGATTTCAAAATATTCAAAGAGAGCAGTGGATAGTGGAATATGAATTCTGGCAGCAGAACATCAGAACGCAGCACCTTTATGCTCAATAAGCGTGATTTATTAAAACAAATCATACAATACGATAGAATTATATATATGCAATTAAAACTGAGAAGCTTAGAAAAGGACAAGATTTTTAACTTTTGGAAACTATGTAACCGGACTTTAATGGCACTTCCTATAGATAGAATTAATTTATACAGCTCTCAAAGATGTATATATGTGCCTCACTGTATCCCGTTGTGATGGGATACTACTTAACGACAGTATAGAAAAGATTTTAAATAAATAAATAAATTAAATAAATACATAAATAAATGGGAGAAGCAATCCCTAGATTTCAGGCTGGGCCCAGGCATCAGGCCTAGACCTCGGGATCTGGTTTCAGACTGAGCTGTGCTGTTGGGCTTAGGCCTTGGCAACAGGACAAGGCCTCAGGTCAGACCCCTGTGTCTAGCCTAGGTCTCAGCAATGGAATGTGGCATCAGGCCTAGGACTAGGCCTCAGTAAAGGGATGAGGCCTCAGAATGGGCCCTGGAATCAGGTCTAGGTGACAGGACCCAGTCTCGGGCCTAGTCCCAGCATTGAGCCTAGGCCTAGGCACTGGGTTTAGGCTTTGGCAACATGACCAGACTTCTTGGCTATGACCTGAACCTGTACCTAGACCTCAACAACAGGACCAGGTCTCAGCCTGGCCCCACCTGAGTCCCCTTTTTTTTTAATGCATAAATACAAAAATAGACAAAACCTTTCTGGCATTTTTGTAGAAGACACTTTTTGGTTCATTTATTTTTTATTTATTATTACATATTATTTTTAAAAATTTTAGGCCATCATCCAATGTCCTGAGCAGATTCTAAAAGAACATTTATAAAACACAAATACAATTAGGCAAAAGTATGCATAAAATAAATGACATAAAACAAATGAAATGTACCAGCATAAACACTTTGGGCCGGATTTTCAAAGGGTTATGCGCGTAAATCCGGTCATACGCACACCGGGCCTATTTTCAAAAGGTCTGGCAACGCGCATAAAGCCCTGGAATGCGTGTAAGTCCCAGGGCTTGCAAGAAGGAGCAGTCCGGGGGTGGGGTGGGGGCATGGCCAGAGGGCTGAAGTAAGTTTGGAAATAAAAGAAAAACAAAGAAAAAGGTAGGAGGGAAAGGGTGGGGTAGGTAGGGGAAGGGAAGGGAAGCTGGGGTGCGAGGGTTGAAAAGTTCCCTCCCAGGCCGCTCCAGTTTCGGAGCGGCCTGGGAGGGAACGGGGGAAGGCAGTGCGGCTCGGCGCGGGCTTGGCACGCGCAAGGTGCACAATTGTGCACCCGCTTGCGTGCGCCGACCCCCGATTCTATAACATGCGTGCACCTGCGTATGCATGTTATAAAATCAGGCATACATGTGTGCGCACCGGGTAGCGCACGCATATGTACACCCAAGCACAGGTTTGAAAATCTACCCCTTTAGTTCCTGTAAAAGCATCACACTGTATGCAATAGAACCATGTTAAACTGAAAAATATACCAGCTCAAATAAATGTGCTTTTAGTTGTTTCTTAAATGACTTAACATATGAGGTAGCTTATTCCATAACAGTGCACCAGCAACTGATAATAGTCGATCAAGTGAATCTGCTAGGTTAAGTATGCGATTTGGGATATCAAGAAACCATTGTTCCTCTGATCTCAGGCTTTTCACCGGATGGTGGATTTTCAGCTGAATTCATATGGAAGAGAGCATCATCACTTAAGATGTTATGAATCATGACAAGAATCTTATATTGAATATCACGAGAGTGATATCATCATATCTGGAAGTAGGCCCAGTGCTGCCGGGTATGTGCAATTGCATGGGGTGGCATCGGGAACAGGGAGAGGCCCATTTTGCTGCTGGTGGACCCAATCCCACTGGCGGTGGAAGATTTTCTTTTTTTCTGCTGCAGGTGGATCGGGTCCACCGGCGGCAGAAAAAGCAGAATATAAGAACATAAGAAATTGCCATACTGGGTCGGACCAAGGAACAATCAAGCCCAGCATCCTGTTTCCAACAGAGGCCAAACCAGGCTACAAGAATCTGGCATTTACCCAAACACTAAGAAGATCCCGAGGGGTAGGGGAGGCAGGGAGTGTGTCACTTTGATCGGCGGGGCCGTGGTGCAGCTCATTCCACCAAGGCCCAAAGAAAAATTCAGTCCAGGTGTCCCTCCTTCTTCCTGCCTGTGAAGTCCCAGAAGAAAAACTTCTTGCCAGTGCTGCGTGGCAGGAAGGAGGAAGTGCATCAGCTGCGTGTAAAGGAGCAGCAGTGATTGTAGCAGGGCCGCTGTGGATCCCAGCTCACAGTGGCCCAAAAAGATCAGAGCTGCTGCAGCAACCCGAGAATTGGAGGCCAAGACCTGAGGTCCTGTAGAGTGTGTGCGTGTATGAGAGTGAGTTGAAAGACTGTGTGTGGGAGTGAGAGCCTGTATGATCAGAGAGACAGATTGTGAGCCTCTGTGTGTATGTGAGACAGCATGTGATAGTCAGAGCCTGTGTGTTTGTGTGAGACTGCATGTGAGAGTCAGAGCCTGTGTGTTTATGTGAGACAGTATGTTAGAGTGAGAGACACAACATGTGAAAGAGAGACATTGTGTATTTATGTATGTGAGAGAGCATTTGAGAGTGTGTGTGTGAGAGCTTGTGCTTGTGTGTGTTTGTGTGAGAGAGAGAGCATTGAGAATGAGAGCCTGAATGTGTGGTTTGCGGGAAGAAAAGAAGAAGACAGGTGGATGGAGAAGAAACAGAAAAAAAAGAGAACCTGTGAAAGGAATTGGCAAAAGACCAAGAAAGGGAAGATGGAAAAAAATGCCTGTGACCAACCAATTAGAAAATTAAGATCAAAGGTAAAAAAAAATAAATTCATTTTTGAATTTTTAGTGATTGGCATATGTTACCTTTGGGAATGTGCAGGAGTAGCACTTTCTCTATGCCGATTTCGCAATGTACAAGATCAGCATGGAGGAAGTGGAAACCCACGGGGCCTGCACAGAGGAGGCAGCAGAATGGGCTTCAGTGCCAGTAGCAGTGATCGGTGGCTCCCCAATAGCCACACGGCAGTGTGTGCATGTGTATGAATGGGAGATGTGTGTGTGTGTGAGAGAGAATGGGGGCTGCAGGTAGATTCCAACTTGACAGCAGCTGAAATGAAGATGAGGACCTGATGCTGCTGGTAGATCCCAACCAAAGAAAAGCTGGAGATGCCTGCGGGTTTGTCTGAGAGGGAACGTATGTGTATATGAGCTTGTATGTATATGTGTGTGAATATAAGAAAGAGGGGAGAAAGTTTATGCATCCTTCTTTCATTAATCCATGACAATCTCGGTATGGAGTGTGTGAATTTTTAAAATCCTTAGTTTTATTTTTCAGGTGTTATTTGCTGTGTCTGCTGTTTTGAAATATTTTATTGGTGTTTGGGACATTTAAAAAAACTTGTATATGAGTTTTTAATTATTTGATCTTTTACTCATCAGCTTTCTTTGAAATATTATTAGTATGTTTTTAGAATTATGGTTATGTATTTATTTTATTTCTTGATTTTATTGTTTGTTTGAGGAATGGTGATGGTTCTGTTTTTTTCGTTGTTGCACTGCATAGTAGGGATGTGAATCGTTTTCCATATCGTCTTAACGATAGAAATCGTGTGGCAGGGCAAGAAAATCGTGTTAGGCACGATTTTTTAGTTAAAAAATCATTAAAAATCGTTTTTTCCGATTAGTGCGCACTAACAGTGCAGGAAGATCACAACACTCTTGGTATCAGGAATAGGGCACTGTGTGCAGGAAGATCACAACACCCCTGGTATTAGGGATAGGGCACTGCGTGCAGGAAGATCACAACACTCCTGGTATTAATAGGGATAGGACACTGCATGCAGGAAGATCACAACACCCCTGGTATCAGGGATAGGGCACTGTGTGCAGGAAGATCACAATACCCCGGAGGAGTGAGGGTCAGGCAGCTCCCCCCTGTCTGTGAAGCCAGCCTCTCACTAGTAATGCAGGGAGGGAGCTGTCTCAGACTTCACCATCCTCCCCCCCCCCTCACCCACACACCATTCACTAGCTGGGACATGGGGGAAGTCAGGAGTGAGGGTCAGGCAGCTCCCCCCTGTCTGTGAAGCCAGCCTCTCACTAGTAATGCAGGGAGGGAGCTGTCTCAGACTTCACCATCCTCCCCCCCCCCCCCCCTCACCCACACACCATTCACTAGCTGGGACATGGGGGAAGTCAGGAGTGAGGGTCAGGCAGCTCCCCCCTGTCTGTGAAGCCAGCCTCTCACTAGTAATGCAGGGAGGGAGCTGTCCCAGACTTCACCATCCTCCCCCCCCCCCTCACCCACACACCATTCACTAGCTGGGACATGGGGGAAGTCGAGTGAGGGTCAGGCAGCTCCCCCCTGTCTGTGAAGCCAGCCTCTCACTAGTAATGCAGGGAGGGAGCTGTCTCAGACTTCACCATCCTCCCCCCCCCCCCCTCACCCACACACCATTCACTGGCTGGGACATGGGGGAAGTCAGGAGTGAGGGTCAGGCAGCTCCCCCCTGTCTGTGAAGCCAGCCTCTCACTAGTAATGCAGGGAGGGAGCTGTCTCAGACTTCACCATCCTCCTCCCCCCCTCCCCCCCTCACCCACACACCATTCACTAGCTGGGACATGGGGGAAGTCAGGAGTGAGGGTCAGGCAGCTCCCCCCTGTCTGTGAAGCCAGCCTCTCACTAGTAATGCAGGGAGGGAGCTGTCTCAGACTTCACCATCCTCCCCCCCCCCCCCCTCACCCACACACCATTCACTGGCTGGGACATGGGGGAAGTCAGGAGTGAGGGTCAGGCAGCTCCCCCCTGTCTGTGAAGCCAGCCTCTCACTAGTAATGCAGGGAGGGAGCTGTCTCAGACTGGTACCAGGGATAGGGCACTGAGTGCAGGAAGATCACAACACCCCTGGTATCAGGAATAGGGCACAGGTTCTAGTCATATTGACTGATCACATTACTTTTTTTGTAAACTACAAACAGTTTCCATTTCCCATCCCCCCAACCATCACCTCAGTTGGAACCTTGGTAACATCAATAGATAAGAGGGCAGCCAGCCAATAGGAATACATATTCATTCCTAACTGACCTTTACTGACCTGGATAGTGTCAATAATTTGTATCATTTTCTGTTAGTGTTCCTGAGTTTCCATTTCCATTTCCCATCCCCCCAACCATCACCTCAGTGGGAACCTGGTTAACATCAATAGATAAGAGGGCAGCCAGCCAATAGGAACACATATTCATTCCTAACTGACCTTTACTGACCTGGAAAGTGTCAATTTGTATCATTTTCAGTTAGTGCGCACTAACTCGAGTTAACGATTTAACGATTTTTAACGATAAATCGTTAGAATTTCTATTGTATTGTGTTCTATAACGATTTAAGACGATATTAAAATTATCGGACGATAATTTTAATCGTTAAAAAACGATTCACATCCCTACTGCATAGAGAGTCTGGCTTCTTATGGTTTCCAGTTCAGTTTTTGTCTGCTTGTTTGTATTTCTACTTTATGGTTGATCTATTTAGTATTTGGTGAGGGTAGGTTTATGTTCCACATGTGTGACTGAGGTGAGACATTCTCCTAATAGGAAGTGTATTTGTGTTTTAAGGCTTTCAGAGCATCAGTTACACACCCAACACACAATAGGCCTAATACCAGGTGTTTTTTTTGCAGGGATTTCTGGTTGGCATTACAGCAGTGCATGTTAATATAATGTACTTTGATATTTTTCATGTAAAATATAAATGCATAACTCTGTGTGTGTGTGGAATGAGGTGGAGGGGCGTTGTGCAAGGCTATAAGGTTCGCCTGGGCACCTAATACCTTTGTACCAGCCATGGTTTTGGGGGAGGGGGTGCCAGGTTTTAAAGTTTGTATCACTGAAGGGAGCTGGGCTTTTTTTTTGGTGGTCCCAGGACAGAGAATGAATAGGGGGAGGGGGGTCAGCACAGTAATTGTTCACACAGATAGCAAAAAAGCTAGCACCGGCTTTACTGGAAATCCCAGTGAAGATCTTAGCAGCAGAATTCTGAATCATTTGTAAAATCTTCAATGTACAATGAGGTAAATCTAAGTATATTTAAAATAGGGTTTCAATCTACATAGCATGCACAGTTTCCAATATGATTTTTCAACTAACAATTCAACATGTGATTTGAAGGATAAGTCAGATTCTATATAGGGATGTGCATCATTGTTTTAATGACGGGTCGGACTACGGGTCAGGCAACCCTTGGAAAACTTTGTTTTCCAACGAGTCGGTTTTTTTTCTCTGCAATTTTCGCTGAAAAAAAACAAAACACCCCAACCCTTCAAATTTAGTTAATTACAAGCCCCCCACTCTCCCAACCCACCCAAAACTTGCCTAAAGTCTCTGGTAGTCCAGCGGGGGTCCTGAGAGCGATCTCCCGCTCTTGGGCCGTTGGCTGCCAGTAAACAAAATGGTGCTGGTGGCCCTTTGCCCTTACCATGTGACAGGGGCTACCGGTGCCATTGGTTGGCCCTGTCACATGGTAGGAGCAATGGATGGCCGGTGCCATCTTAGAAAATGGCACAGGCCATCCATTGCTCTTTCCATGTGACAGGAGCCGACCAATGGCACCAGTAGTCCCTGTCACATGGTAAGGGCAAGAGACCACCAGCACCATTTTGTTTACTGGCAGCTGATGGCCCGAAAGTGGAAGATTGCTCCCGGGAGCCCTGCTGGACCACTAGGGACTTTAGGCAAGTTTTGGGTGGGTTGGGAGAGTGGGGGGGGGGGCTTGTAATTAACTAAATTGAAGGGTTGGGGTGGGTTTGTTTTTTTTCTTTTTAAATAAATGTGACCCACCCCCTCCATGCTAAAGTTTGGGGAAAATCCGTCTCGGGATTTGGGTCCTCCAACCCATGCCGAATTGGACTATTTCTTTGAAATTTTCCAATTTGGCAAAAATGATTGCACATCCCTATTCTATAATAACCCCAAAAATGAAGGAATATTATATCTTTGAAAAGAAATATTAATGGAAACGATGGATGTGAACGTCTAATCATGTAGATAAGAATATTAAAAACATGCCATACTGGGTCAGACCAAGGGTCCATCAAGCCCAGCATCCTGTTTCCAACAGTGGCCAATCCAGGCCATAAGAACCTGGCAAGTACCCAAAAACTAAGTCTATTCCATGTTACTGTTGCTCGTAATAGCAGTGGCTATTTTCTAAGTCAACTTAATTAATAGCAAGTAATGGATTTCTCCTCCAAGAACTTATCCAATCCTTTTTTAAACACAGCTATACTAACTGCACTAACCACATCCTCTGGCAACAAATTCCAGAGCTTAATTGTGCGTTGAGTGAAAAAGAACTTTCTCCGATTAGTTTTAAATGTGCCACATGCTAACTTCATGGAGTGCCCCCTAGTCCTTCTATTGTCCCAAAGAGTAAATAACCGATTCACATTTACCCGTTCTAGACCTCTCATGATTTTAAACACCTCTATCATATCCCCCCTCAGCCGTCTCTTCTCCAAGCTGAAAAGTCCTAACCTCTTTAGTCTTTCCTCATAGAGGAGCTGTTCCATTCCCTTTATCATTTTGGTCACCCTTCTCTGTAACTTCTCCATCGCAATTATATCTTTTTTGAGATGCGGTGACAAGAATTGTACACAGTATTCAAGGTGCGGTCTCACCATGGAGCGACACAGAGGCATTATGACATTTTCCGTTTTATTCACTATTCCCTTTCTAATAATTGCCGTCATTCTGTTTGCTTTTTTGACTGCCGCAGCACACTGAACCAATGATTTCAATGTGTTATTCACTATGACGCCTAGATCTCTTTCTTGGGTGGTAGCACCTAATATGGAACCTAACATTGTGTAACTATAGCATAGGTTATTTTTCCCGATATGCATCACCTTGCACTTAACCACATTAAATTTCATCTGCCATTTCGATGCCCAATTTTCCAGTCTCACAAGGTTTTCCTGCAATTTATCACAATCTGCTTGTGATTTAACTACTCTGAACAATTTTATATCATCTGCAAATTTGATTACCTCACTCGTCATATTTCTTTCCAGATCATTTATAAATATATTGAAAAGTAAGGGTCCCAATACAGATCCCTGAGGCACTCCACTGTCCACTCCCTTCCACTGAGAAAATTGTCCATTTAATCCTACTCTCTGTTTCCTGTCTTTTAGCCAGTTTGTAATCCATGAAAAGACATCACCACCTATCCCATGACTTTTTACTTTTCCTAGAAGCCTCTCATGAGGAACTTTGTCAAACGCCTTCTGAAAATCCAAGTACACTACATCTACTGGTTCACCTTTATCCACATGTTTATTAACTCCTTCAAAAAAAGTGAAGCAGATTTGTGAGGCAAGACTTGCCTTGGGTAAAGCCATGCTGAATTTTTTCCATTAAACCATGTCTTTCTATATGTTCTGTGATTTTGATATTTAGAATACTTTCCACTATTTTTCCTGGCACTGAAGTCAGGCTAACTGGTCTGTAGTTTCCCGAATCGCCCCTGGAGCCCTTTTTAAATATTGGGGTTAATTAGCTATCCTCCAGTCTTCAGGTACAAAGGATGATTTTAATAATAGGTTACAAAGTTTTTACTAATAGGTCTGAAATTTCATTTTTCAATTCCTTCAGAACTCTGGGGTGTATACCATCCGGTCCAGGTGATTTACTACTTAATACTGAACAGCATTGCAGAAAGTGAGAACCACTGAGGCCCACCTGTGGACAGTGGGAATCAGGAATAAGTCACTACCACCACATATAACTTGATGAGCTCTGTTAGAGAGATAAGATATAAACCAGTTGAGAACTATGGGCCTCATTTTCTAAAGTATCGCAGGCCTGCGATACTTTAGGTAATGAGGGGTGGGGGGCCGAAACGGGGGGCGTTCTAAAGTTTGGACAGGGATAAGGAGAAAGCTAAAGGATGCACTGTATATACAATGTGAGATTTCATTTCAAATTATTTTGATTGAAGCCTTTATAATTGGCATCACTGCTAATTCAACCACTTTTTGTATTTGTTACCATATATTCAATATATGCAAATGTATGTTTCTAAATTATTTGGAAATTGATTACCTTTTTGTAAGATACTTTTGCCTATAATAAGAAATGTATAGATATTTTATAGTTCCTTTCTATTAAAACAGCCTTGGTATAATAAACAAATTTAACACCTTTTTTTATTCTGCTTTTTTAACAATGTTATTCAAAGCAGAATACATTCAGTTAACATAAAATATTTTAAATACACAAAAATACAGATAATTTTAGCCAAAATATATAATTAGAAAATTTCAGGAAATCTGGAAAACTGTGACCAGGATGCTATAATTTCAACCTTTATTGTTGTATCATTAGATAAAATAAATTGTACAGATGAGTTGATGTTATGATCAGTAAATGGAAATGAAAATAAAAAACTTATTCTGAATTAAACAAAAATATATGAACACCACCATGAAACTGCAGGTTCCAGTTAACAGGAAAACAAGGATGTGGAAAATGAATATAGGAAGGCAGCAGCAAATATAAAAGAGCAATCAGATTACAACCCACACAAGGCTTGTCACAGAGATTTAAAGACTCTCTATCCATCTGATCGCAAGATGTTGCCACCTGCTCTTAATACGATGGTTTATCCAGGAATTCATGCACCAAACTTGGAACTCAGATGGAAGTTAAAAGTGAACATGAAAAATGAAAAATATAAAGTGAGGGGGAAAAAAAGGAAACATGATTTGTATGCCATCGGAACTGTATAAATATGTCAGATTCTTATGCAGGGAGAGAAAATAACTAGGATAGATGTCACCAAAAGAGGCCTCCCTGAAGTACTGCAGGCATCGGAAAGAATTCTTCCTGATACATTCTTTGACAAGTTGGCATCTCTGCGCATGTAAATCAGTGATATTTTCTGAAAATTTGCCATCGCACTGAGGATTTTATTTTACCAACTGACCCGAAAACAGATGGGGATGGTTTTGATTCTCGAAGGATATCTTGGCTCACGTTGCTTTGAAGCAAGGATGCTATTCTAATTTGAACCAATGTACTGTGTGAAAGATCCTAGCATGCAAGAACTTGTCTTTCTCCACTGCAACAGCAACAAGTTATATAAAGGTAGTATACTGTTTCATTAGAGAGCAATCAAAATGTGGCTTGATTTAGCATGGTTATATGTCATTGATTTAGGATTCATATTTTGCTGTTGATATGTTTATAAATAAATAAATACTAAAATATATATAGTATATGTGTGTGCATGTGTGTATTATATATATATATATATATATATAGATAGATAGATAGATAGATAGATATAAATAAATAGTATATGAAGGAAAGGATGAAACTGGAGTAGGCAGAACAGAGCTCCTCTTCCAACAATTCTCCTCCTGTCATTCCCCTCCACCAAAGATGCTGCCTGGGCAACATGTTAATTAATAGAGCATGCTGGATGGTAAAGTGATAGATAATGGCATTTCTACTATGTATGTGTGATTGTGTGCATCTATCTATCTATCTATATATATATATATACACACACACGGTTTCATCCTTTCTCTCATACATCATATATATATATATCTATATCTACACACACACACACTGGGCCGGATTTTCAAAGGGTTACACACATAACCCCGAGAATCCGCTCCTGCGTGTGCCGAGCCTATTTTGCATAGGCCCGGCGACACGTGCAAGCCCCGGGATGCGCGTATGTCCCAGGGCTTGAAAAAGAGGGCGGGGAGTGGGCGGGGGGGGGGGGGCGGAGCCTCCAGGCACAGCGCCCCCTTCCACGCACCGATCCCGGATTTTATAACATGTGCACGGCTGCACGCGCATGTTATAAAATCGGGCGTAAATCTTAAAATCTGGCCCAATATTAGGGATAGGCATTTGGATAATTCGAATTTCAAAAACAAAACAAATAGGGAAATTCATTTCTTTCATGGGGCCTTGAAGCAAATTGAAGGATCCTTCCAAATTAAATGAATCCTATTATTTCCTTCCTTAAAAAATAATCTCCCTTCAGGCCTAGGCCTGAGACCGGTGTCTCACCTACGGAATAGGCTAAGGCCCAAAGAAGAGGCTATGGCCTATGCTGGAGTACAACATTGGGGTCTCATCCTAGGCCCGGGCCTGAATCCGGGCTCTCGGCCAAGACCACAGCAAAGGCCCAGGCCCCACAAAAAATTTTGCCAGGATTGGGAAATTTCCCAATCACCACTTACCTGATCCATTGAGGATCTGACACTGTGGAATACGGACACCTGGGCCTCGGCCTAGAACAAGAACCAGGGCCATGCCTGATCGTGGGTCCAAGTTCAGAGGCCAGGTCCTGATGACTGTGCTTGGGCCCAAATCCTGTCCCAATGCTGGGGCCCAGAACAAAGGCCAGGTCTCAATGCTTGGTCCTTGGCTTAGGCCAGAGCCCAGACCCAGGCCTAACGTCCATGGGTATTCATGTACACATGTATATGGGCGCAAGGCCGGTCCTGCTTAAATTTTATATCATGCGCATGAGTACACATGCATGTTATAAAATAGGCCAGGTGTGTATATGTGTGCTCCTAAATTTGAGTGTACGTGCACGTGCACATCATGGAAATTTCGGCTTTGAGATAGGGAAGTAAGGGGTAACTGGAGCTTGTCCAGGACATGACCAGTTTCACCTGTTCATCCAGCAGTTTGCCTGCTTTATAGCTAGGTCCTCAAGACCTCTTGGTTCTTTAGCCTGTACTCCCCCCATTTAACCCTGGTCCCTTAATCATTACTAATGTGGCTAGAAATTGTTTTATTCTGACTTACAACTCATGTATAGTATTTCATTTATTTCATTTATTTATTTTATTTATTTATTTATTGTTTTTGTTATACCGAGTTTCATGACAGGCATCACATCAACCCGGTTTACAATTAACAAAGTGTGAAAGGCATAACGTAGCGTAATAAACAATATTCTCAATAAAAACCTTGAACTTTAAATACAGGGAATCAGAAAAGGATGTGAGAAAGTTACAAAAAGCAGGGAAAATTAACTTGGAACTGGAAGAGGGGAGATAAAGGAACAGAGCAATATTTACATTTCAGCCAATTAATGTAAAAGAGTAACAAGATGAGTAAATAAGACTATGCGAATAAATGTGGCGGTATATCACTGTGAGATGGAACCTATGTATCTAGAAGGCTAAGTATGACACAGAATATGAATAAATATAACACAGAATTTAGATCCAGTTGTGCTGTTGCGTGAAGGTTTTATTCACATTTTATTTACATTTATATTTATTAAAATTTATGGATCGCCCAACACAAGAAGGCCTAAGTGATGAACAGTAAAACATACATAAGTATAAAGACATTAACACAATTAAACAAGGCAAAAACAAAATAAAAAAAGACAATAATAACTACAACAAAAATCTTCATTCTAAAATAATAAACAAAGTAAAAGAATAAAACAATCAGTATAAAACAAAAACAATGTTATTAAAAGTATATCATGCTTTTAAAAATAAGCTAAATTAAATAGAAAAGAAATGAAGTTGTGCTGAAATGGACCTGGACAAGCGCCCAGGCATGTAACTACATGAGCGCATATCTCTTGACCCTGCCCCAGAACACCCATACCCCACCCGCATTCTGCCCCTTTTTTTCTCTGATGCAAGATATTCACGCATCGGTACCTATGTGTATATGTGGCCAATTTATAAAATCAGAAGGACATGCGCATGTGCTAGTTGCATGCCCATCTCCCAGTTTTGGTGCAAATTTGGCTTTCAAAATTCACGTTTATGTGCGTAAGTTTTTAAAATAGGTAGGAAAGTGCGCTTTCAATGCATACTTTTTAATTTGCATATACGGAGACATACAAATATTTCATAATCTGTGCCTACCTGCTATGCATGTTATAAAATAATGTAGTAGATCTCTATGCAGACATATGCATGTGTTTATGGGGCTGTGCGGAGTAGTTTGAAATTTATCTTCCCTATATACAATAGAATATTTTAAAGTGCACCATCTAAAGATTGACTTTTTTTTAGTACTGAGGGATTCTCATGAAAAGCCTACAAGTGCCCTTTCTGAAAGTAAAGGAGTTACTGAGGCTGTTCTATAGTTGACCCAGACAGAATGATGGATCATGGGTGGCCTCCAACCTGGCTCCTGCAGTTAGCTACTTACCCTATTGGTAGGGTTGCCAACTTTTCCATAGACCAGGACTGGACACTTGAGGACCGGGGGCTGGGGTAGGGGAATGGTACCCCCTCATTTGCAAAGTTTTAGATCCTGCCAGTGAACCGCCTAAACAGTGCATCTCTGTATCTGTAGAACCACTGGGAGCTGTGCACCACCTCCTCTCTATGCTGTCCAATCACAGCACGGGAAAGGAGGCAGGGATACAGCACAGCTCTCCTCCGATGGGCTCCGACCTGCCTTTCTCTTCCTCTAACTAAGAGGCAGTGGGAAAAAGGAGGATCCATCTGCAAACCAGTTATGTAGTGCCCAGTCGGTACTTCTGACTGTACACTGTACAGAATGCCTGAAAACCTGGCTGATCCAAAACTGGACAGTTGGCAACCCTACCCATTGAGGAGGATCATCAAATGTGCAGTGGGTGCCCCTATCATGATGCCAGCCTCGTGGCAGCACAGGGGGAGGCGGTGCATCAGTGGTGGTCTCTGGCAATGATGCGGCATCTCCCAATTGGTCTGGCATCGGTCTTGATGGCGTCATCAGAATATGACCTGGACCATGGAGGAGCCATGCAGTAAAGTGGGGGAGGGGGGGGGGAGGACTGGCAGGAGATTTAAATCCCGTTGGCACCCGTGATGCTCCCTCTTCTTCCCAGCAGACAATTTCTTTCTGTGATCAGCACTGTGACCTGATTTACCCCAACGATTTGGCAGCCTCCTCCCTGGCAGGATGGCAGACAGCATCTGGTGAATATCACAGGAACATAGTTGCCCTTAACTCACAGCTAAAATAATTTAAAAAAAACACCTCTGTTGTGATTTAGAGGCTGCATCCCTCGAGGCCTGTTGCACACAGCTGCTTGGCCTACGGGGAGGGATCTTAAAGAGGCTGGCCAGCTGATTGGGTCATGGGTTCCAAAAAAAACCTTTAAAATAAATAAAACATATAAGCTGATTTTCAGGAGAGTAGCTGCCACAGGTAGCATTGCTGCTGTGATCCGTGCCAACTCCTCCTAGATGAGACCTGTAGTAGTTGTACCTCTTTACCATTCTAACCCAATTAGCATATTAAAAAAAATATCTTTGGACATAATAAATTATAATTAAAGCTGTACTAGAATGGTACAGTGGTCAGAGGCTTCATGCGGTGCAGCTGTTTCTGCTGTGTACACCAGCACTTGGTACGTCTGCCCCGTCAGTCTAACTCTTCGGCAGGCCCCAACACAGGGGCAGATTTTAAAAGGTACGCGCGTGGCGTACATTTCTGTGCGCAACCGGAGCAGTCTTGGAGGGAACTTTCCTTTCCCCCGACCACCTTCCCCTCCCTTCTGCTACCTGTCCTGCCCCCCAGACCGAAAAAAACAAAAACCCATACCTTTATCTCACAAGTTATGCCTGCCAGAGGCCTCTGGCCACATCCCCTCCCCGCTCCCAGACTGCCCATTTTTTTCAAGCCCTGGGACTTACACGCATCCAGAGGCTTTACACGTGCCGCCGGGCCTTTTGAAAATAGGCCCGGCACACGTAACCCCCTACGCGTATAAGGCTTTTCAAATCTGCCTCACAGTGTGCAACAGAAATGCTAACAGTTCCTGACACTGCGGTGCCCATTGGATCGCAATGCTCAAGTTCAGATTTTATGGACCACCTACCCATTGGCACTTCTGACCAGCAGAGTGCTGGAAACTGACGAGGGAGTGGTAGTGCATCCGTGTCACCACATGAACCCAGGTCTGGGAGGGGTGGGAGTGCAAGGGCACTACCTCCTGCTGAACAGGTTCAGTTGGCTTCAGGAGTAAATTCCAGGGGCCAAGTAGAAAAAGGTTGGGGGAGGGGCACAGCACACAGAAAGGCTGTCATAGCAGATGATGACCCAGTGCAGCACGCGATTGCATCCCCACAAGATAGGCTGTCACAAGTATGTGTTGATATAACAGAGCCCTTCTGGAGGTGAGTGCTGGACACAAATTCTGAGTGTCCAGGGCTCAGATCGCCCTCCTGGGCCACATCTCAGACCCCTTCAGAGAGGTTTAGGAGGAGCTATAAGTAACTTGAGGTATGGTTATAGGGGATATTCCTTAGCAAAGTATTATGGTTATAGATACAGAGGTAGATCCCTGAGCTATAGCCCACGTGATGGTTCCCCTCATCATAGGGATCCCTATTAACGTACATAGCTTCTGCCCCGATACCATTACATAGAGTACTCCCCATTCTAGAAACTACACAAAACATGGGGTATATTCCCCTTGCCACTCTCAATGCCTCCATAGTGATTAACGGTTTAGCTGCAGATCCATGTCTGCAGATGGGCAGCACTTGCCAGCTGTGACTCAGCCAGTACACTCATTTGTTGTACTCCCAGTTAGTGTTGGCTGTGGTGTCCCGATGCAAGCCTCATCCTCAAGTTGCATTGACACGGAACTGCCAGTGATATTAGTGTCAGCTCTGTCGACAGCAGTAGAACCAGGTTAACCTACATTTTTGGTGTTGGACAATGCTTTGCAGCTAGGCAGTGGTCAGAGGGACAAAGGCAAGTTGGCGGGCCACAGATGATCTTCATCTTCTACCTCCAGCAGGCCATTCCTCTCTTCATCCTCTACTTCCAGTGCTTCACGATCTTTCTCTGTGGCTGTTAGGCCTGAAGATGTGAATCGTTTTTTGTGTTCGTGTCATTCTTCGATTTTCGGCCGCTATGGGAAATGTCGTTTTTTTGCAATTCAGGTTTTTTTTTTCGTGAAAAATCATTTTTTAGGTTAGTGCGCGCTAACTCCCGTTAGTGCGCGCTAACTCCCGTTAGAACACACTAACAAAAACTGTTAGATTTTGTTAGATTTTGCTACTTTTTGTCAGTTTTTGTTAGTGCGCGCTAACGGGAGTTAGCGTGCACTAACGGGAGTTAGCATGCACTAACTTCCGTTAGTGCGCACTAACCCGAAAAATGATTTTTTTGTGAAAAAACGGGAAAATCACAATCGTTTTTCGGGCTCCCCGAAACATGCTGAATTGGACAATTTCGTTGAAATTTTCTAATTTGGCAAAAACAAATGCACATCTCTAGAAAATACGGCTATAACTGGGTCTGTCAGATCTCCTGGGGTGGAGAACAAACTTTGGGAGTCCGTACCTAAGTCACTGCGGTATTGTATTAGGCACCAGCACTACATAGACTTTTTAAAATTGTTAGAAGGGCAGATGAGAAGAAACAGAAATTTGATGCAATTAAGCTGTCGCAGAGGGGGATTGTCAACTGGGCACGCTTCTTTGCTCAGTTGGCTTCCATGATTATCTGCATGGACCCATCAGTAGTGCAGTCCTTGTTCAGCTGTATGGATTCTATTCTTGATGCCTACAAAGAATATAATGGGTTTGCGTGGCTTAATTATGATGAGACCTTTTGAAAGAGGATGGCTGGCAAGAGTTTCATATCCTGGGGCACATACGATGTTGGCCTTTGGCTCACTGTTATGATTTGTAGGGTTTGGGTGGACCCTTGAACACTGTGGCAGCTGACCATGCCCACGGGGGGAAGTCCCGTGAGGGGCCACAGGTCAGGCTCAGCTCCGGACACACAAACACAGATTATATCTTTTATTGGACAGTTTATGAAGCCACTAGAGGTGGCGGTAGTGAATAGAAGATGGAGCCCGGCTGGGCTAGTATTCCTCAGGGTGCTGGAACAGCGGCTTCTCTGGTAGCAGTGCTGTAGGAGGAAGAACTGAGAAAATGAATTCACACAGCCCCCAGTATGGAGAAGCCCCGAGATAGGGAGAGCTGGCCCTCGAGGAGCGAGTGCCAGATCCCTGGGCACAGAGACTCATTGGCAAATACTCACGCAGCAGTTCTCTGTGGAAGATGGCACTGGTGCTGGAACAGAGGCAGGCCCTTGAGGAGCGAATACCTGGTTCCAGGGAAACAGCTCTGAGGAGTAGATGGTAGTTGTACTCACAGATGGTGTCTGTAGTGAATTCTTCCAAGTAGAAGAGGAGATGGACACAGGCAGCGAGTCAGGGAACATGGGCCCTCGAGGATCGAGTACCAGTTCCTGGTAGCAACTTGAAAGAAGCAGAAAGGCCCCCGAGGAGCGGGTACCTCGTTAACAGCAAAGAGTCCAAATAGAAGTTGGAGGCAGAGTAGCTGGGTATGGAGAGCGAATCCCATCCGTAGGAAATCCCTTGCTAGCAATAAACAACAGGCTTAAATATCCGGGCAGCGTGATGTTATCACAGGGGGATGCCCCTGAGGTTCGCACCATAGAGGAAATAAGAATGAGGGCCGCATGGCGCGCGCGCCCTAAGGTACCTGAGGAGCATGGCGGGAGGCAGAGCCCAAGCCGGTCCGGGGATGCCGGAGAGGACGGCGGGCAGATGCCGTGGCAGCCAGACGTCCACAGGGAGCAGGAGGAGTCGCAGAAAAAGAAAGGTAAGCGGAGTGAAGCTGTTGGGCTGCGATGGTTGCAACACTCACTAATAAGAACAGATTGTGATAAATTACAGGAAGACCTTCTGAGACTGGAAAATTGGGCATCGAAATGGCAGATGAAATTTAATGTGGATAAGTGTAAGGTGATGCATGTAGGGTAAAATAAGCCATGCTATAGTTCGACAGTGTTAGGTTTCATATTAGGAGCTATCATCCAAGAAAGAGATCTAGGTGTCATAGTGGATAACACATTGAAATCATTGGTTCAGTGTGCTGCAGCAGTCAAAAAAGCAAACAGAATGTTGGGAATTATTAGAAAGGGAATGGTGAATAAAATGGAAAATATCATAATGCCTCTGTATCGCTCCATGGTGAGACCGCACCTTGAATACTGTGTACAATTCTGGTCGCCGCATCTCAAAAAAGATATAGTTGCAATGGAGAAGGTACAGAGAAGGGCGACCAAAATGGTAAAGGGAATGGAACAGCTCCCCTTTGAGGAAAAACTAAAGAGGTTAGGACTTTTCAGCTTGGAGAAGAGACGGCTGAGGTGGGATATGATAAAGGTGTTTAAAATCATGAGAGGTCTAGAACGGGTAAATGTGAATCGGTTATTTACTCTGTCGGATAATAGAAAGACAAGGGGGCACTCCATGAAGTTAGCATGGGGCACATTTAAAACTAATCGGAGAAAGTTCTTTTTCACTGAATGTACATTTAAACTCTGGAATTTGTTGCCAGAGGATGTGGTTAGTGCAGTTAGTGTAGGTGTGTTTAAAAAAGGATTGGATAAGTTCTTGGAGGAGAAGTTCATTACCTGCTATTAATTAAGTTGACATTACTAGCAACAGTAACATGGAACAGACTTAGTTTTTGGGTACTTGCCAGGTTCTTATGGCCTGGATTGCCCACTGTTGGAAACAGGATGCTGGCCTTGATGGACCCTTGGTCTGACCCAGTATGGCATCTTCTTATGTAACATACATTTGACATGCTGGGTCAGACCAAAGGTCCTTTGCCAACAGTGGCCAATCCACTTCACAAACAACTGGCAGGATCCCAAGGGGGTAGACAGATTCCAAGCTGCTTATCCCAGGAATAAGTAGTTGATTTATGTAACTTGACCGTAATAATGGTTAATTGACTTTTCCTCCAGGAACTTGTCCAAACCATTTTTAAACACAGCTACACCAATAGCTCCTACCACATCTTCTGGCAATGAATCCCAGAGCCTAACGATGTATCGAATAAAAAAATACATTATCTTACTAGCTTCAAATGCACCACCCAACAACTTCACCGTGTGTCTCCTGGTCCTTGCACCCTTCGAAAGAGCAAACAAACAATCAACATACAGTCATTCCACGCCACTCACCACTCCACAGACCTCTATCACATCTCCCCAACATGTAAACCTTTCTTGGGGTGAATGCTGTTTTCCAAGGGCACTCAAACTAATTTTCTATTTCTGTGGTTACTCCAGCTGGCACTTCCATCACTCTTTGTCCCAAGGGGAAAGCTTAAGCTTGTGGCCTGGGTGATGGTGTGTTTCTGTCTCCTTCCTTAGTAACTGTAATGCTGTTCCTGGGATAAACAGGAAGGATGTTGGAAAATGGCTGGTGGGGTTGCTGTAAGCTAAAGCCTTATAGCAGAACGACGGTTACCACTTGAGGCATGAATGAGTGGACATGCATTGTGCTGACTTATATGCATAGGGCGGAGTGCTTTTGTTAGATATAAGCAACTATCTGATTCTGCAAGCCATACAGAAGCTGATTTGTAATATGGATGCTTGAGCTGTAGCCTGTTTGGGGGAACATCTTTTGCACCAGCCAGTTCATACACTCTTTGGCTTGGGCATGAGGAATTCCTTATGATGGGGTAACTGAGTCCAGGATTGGAGATGTTGGGACAAAGGGAGGATATAGGGGGCAGGGAGGTGCCATTAAGGAAACTTGTGGCTAGGGCCACTACCTTTAACAGTGGGCAGCCAAAAAAGGGGCAATTTCAGGCCCGGGGATTGGGCCTTGATGTATTCAATGGCCAGAATGCAACAGAGGAGGGGCTCTGGTAGGCTTGTTGCATGGTGGCCTAAACAGGACTCCTCCTGGCACAATCTCCCACTTATCAGGGCTTGCAGGATTGAGACCTAGGGGCAATCCGCTAGGGCAGATACTTAGGTTCCCATGTATAATAAACAGCTGTGGCCATTTGCATCCAGAGTGTTATGTCATATTTGTGTTATTTTTATTTATTTTTATTTAACAGTTTTTTATACCGACCTTCATAGTAAATAACCATATCGGATCGGTTTACATTTAACAGAGGGTATAACTGAAGGAACAATTCAGGTAAACAATAAATAACCATAGATAGGAATAAGTCAAAGTTACAATCAACGGGAGTCAAGAACTTGGAAGCTTAAAAACAAGCTGGAAGGAAGATAAAGGCAAGTATTAATTATGAAAGATACGATAGAGAGAACGGGTTAAAGCTTGAAAGTGCTTTAACCTGGAGGTACCAGAGTCCATAGTTCATGAAAATAAATGCCCAGGCCGGATGAGAGTGGAAGCCATTAGTGATTGTCTGGAGGATCGGAGAAGGCTTGGTGGAAGAGCCACGTCTTGAGTCTTTTTCTGAAAGTTAAGAGGCAGGGTTCCAATCTGAGGTTTGCAGGGATGTTATTCCAAATAGATGGGCCTGCTATCGAAAAAGCTCTGTCTTTGGTCGTGGAGAGACGTGTGGCCTTAGTCGGAGGAAATTGTAGAGAGCCTTTGAGAACCTCTCTAGTTGGTCTGTTAGAGGAGTGGAGTTTGAATGGGATTTCCAAGTCGAGTTGAAGTTGATGATGGATGGTTTTGTGAATTAGGGTGATTGATTTGTATAGGATTCTAAAATTTACTGGTAACCAATGTAGGTTACTGAGGATGGGTGAGATGTGTTCACCGCGGCTGGTGCTGGTCAGCAGTCTCGCTGCCGCATTTTGTAACATCTGCAGTGGTTTGGTGGTAGATTTGGGGAGGCCTAGGAAGAGTGCACTGCAGTAGTCTATTTTGGCGAATAGTAGCGCTTGTAGGACTGTCCTGAAGTCCTGGAAAAATAGTAATGGTTTAAGACGTTTTAGAACCTGTAGTCTGTAGAAGCAATCCTTGGAGGTTGTATTGACCATTTTCTTTAAGTTTAGTCGATTGTCTAGTATTGCCCCAAGGTCTCTAACATGCTTACAGGTAATGTGAGAATTGTGAGGTGATGGTGGCGGGAAATTGTTTTCATTTGAGGAGATGAGGAGTAGCTCTGTCTTTGAGGCATTGAGGACCAGGTTTAAGCTGTTAAGTAGATTGGTGATGGAAAGAAGGCAGTTATTCCAATGGGTAAGAGCTTTTGAGATAGATTCTGTTATAGGGATTAGAATCTGCACGTCGTCTGCATACAGATAATGAATTAAGTTGAGATCCGATAACAGTTGGCAGAGGGGGAGAAGATAAATGTTGAAGAGGGTTGGAGATAAGGAGGATCCTTGTGGTACACCTATGGTTGAATTTGTTAGGGGAGACTCTTTGTTGTTGATTTTGACCTTAAAAGTTCTATTGCTGAGGAAGGACTTGAACCATTTTTGGGCTGATCCAGAGATGCCGATATCTGCTAGGCGATCTAGAAGGATGGAGTGGTTGACTGTATCAAATGCCGCCGAGATGTCCAACAGGACTAATAGAAAGGAATGTCCTTTGTCTAACCCCATTAGGATATGATCTGTAAGTGAGATGAGGAGGGTTTCCATGTTGCGTGCTTTGCGGAAACCATATTGTGAAGGGAATAGGATATTATGGTCCTCTAGATATTCAGAAAGCTGGGTGTTTACCAGTTTCTCCGTAAGTTTGGCAACGAATGGGTGATTAGAAATGGGTCTGAAATTCGCCAGAACATTGGGGTCTAAATTATGTTTCTTGAGGAGGGGCTTGAGAGAAGCGTTTTTTAGACTGTCTGGGTAACTTCCTTGAGTTAGAAGGCCGTTGATGATGCTTGTCAGAGGTCCTGAGATCGTGTTCGGGATGAGAAGCAGGAGTTTCGATGGGATATTATCAGCCGGATGGCTAGAAGGTTTCTGTTTTTTTAGGAGGGATTCGATCTCTTTGGTGGAAATATATTCGAAACTGTCGAACTTGGGTCTACTAAGGGAGTTGGAATTCTCTCCTGACTTGAGAGGTGTAGTGTTTGGAGGGAGGAGGGCGAGGGTATTTAGAGTTTTCTGTTGAAAAAATGCAGCGAGCTCATTCGCCTTGGTTAGAGCTTGTTCATCTGGAATAGATGGTGGGGTTGATTTAGTGATTTGTGTTACATAAGCAAATAGGGCCTGGGCATCGTACTGGAAGTGGTGTATTTTGTTAGCATAGTATTCCTTTTTTTTTTGTAGAATAGAAGTCCTGTAGTGATGTAAGAATCCCTTAAATGTTGAGAGGGTAGATGTGTTAGGGGTTTTGCGCCATCTATTTTCTTTATGTCGCAATTCCTGTTTCATCTGTTTTAGTTCGGAGCTGAACCAGGGTTGATTTCCCTTTTTTGTTGGATTGATTGTTTTGGAGACTAATGGGCACCATTTGTTTGCAACTTGTTCAGTAATCTTGTGCCAGGAGGAAAGGGCTGAGTCAGGATTAGATTGGTCTAAGTTAGAGAGTTCTTTGGAAAGCTGCTCACTAAGTATCTCCGATGGACATGCTTTTCTGAATTGAATGGTAGAGAGGTGCGGAGAGGAGAGTGTCTGTTTGCATGTGGAGAAGGAAGATTCAATCAAGAAATGGTCAGACCAAGGGATAGGGGTACATGTGGGTTCTGTAGTGCAAGAGAAATTGGAGTTGATGAATATTAGAATATTAGTTATGTATTATTGTTATATTTATGATATGCATTTTGTGGAGGAAAAGGGGGGGGGGGGGACAGTGTCCCAGGGTGTCTCAGCTGCCCTAGTTAACTTGAGAACCTGTGCTGTTTAACTAATTGGCACCAGTGTACTAATCACTCTACAGTAAATATTATTTAGGTATCCATGACATATGTTGTGTATGATATTGCAACCATATTGTAAAATTGTAGTTTTAAGTTTGTTGTCTACACTCTGGGCATAAAGGATATTTTAAAATGTCTGTATTCATTCTTAGTGGTACTTGATAAAAAATATTACTGGATACAATCAAATTTTGTGCTAATTCAGGGGATTTTCCATCAGACTAAAAATGACCTGTATATATTTTGTCCTTTGACCACTAAGCAAGGAAATGGCACACATTGGTTTGTGGAATATATCTGATGCAGGCAAAATTATTATTCTTAAAAATCAATTCACTAGCTTGCCAGTTTACTACTTACGTGCGCTCATAAAACAAGATCAAATTGAGTGCAGTCTAAGTGCTTATTTTCAGAAGAAATAGCGTGGAAAATTATGTGCACAGCTCAAGGTAATTTGACCAAACAATTTTAGTTGGCACCTATTAACATATTTGCATAAACACATTTAAATTGCAGTCTCCAGAAATTCCTCATGCATGTAACTGACAGAGGAACAAGAGAGATGTCAACATCAGTCTTCAGTTCAGATACAATAAGGCAAGACCAGAAGAGACCTTCTAGATTCCTGTCTCTGAAAGAATATTCTAAGATTACCTGCTAATCTTACGATGGGGATTATCAGGGTAGTCACTGGACAAAATGGTGCCCTGGACATTGGACAAGGGTTGCTTTAGGTGCCTCCCACCCTTCTTTCTCATCTTCTCCCTGTCTGATTCAAAGGGGTAGCATGGGGCATATCAGCTTGGGAGACTCTTGTTCTACTCATAGAAAGGCCCTTTAGAAAACTGCATGACTGATATGTACATAAAATTACAAACATATGCACTGCATCCGTGTACTGTTAGGGGAGAAGAGTTCCAGGGGCTGGAGCCTGGGTGAGGCTAGGACTTGCACACATGACTTTTTTTTATTTTAAATTCACTTAGAGAAACTACATGCACCAGATAGTAGGTGTAATGGTATGCATGTAGTTTGGCAGGATAATTTTCAAAGCGGATTTTTGTGTGTACGTCTGCTTTGAAAATTGGTTCAACATATGCACACCCTTTCCAGCTAATTTATGTGTGATATTGCCCCTTAAATGTATATATTTGTGAGGGAGAAGAAGCAAATGCGATACACCTGGTAAAATAGGTGCCCCACTATGGACAGGTTTTCATCCTACGACTGCAACGGAGAGGGGCAATACAATCCAAAGAAGTGGTCTTAATCCATCAATGTCTTTATAATAGCAGCAAAGAATAAAAGCTTGCAATCAGCAGTCCTTTGACTGGGAACACTCAATGGTGAACCAACAGAGCATCTGACTCTGTCCTGCTCCACGTAGCTTTGGGGCGAAACACGGTTCATTATTACTTTCTTTTTGGAACATTTTCCACATTAAAGTGTTCAGAGGTATTTTTGATTCATTTATTGCTTGTGCTAGGGCTGCTCCTGAGGAAATTGGCACCTGCTTGCTTCCCTTTTGATGAATTTCATAGAGTGAGGTCTGTTTCCTTCCACCTCCCTTTTTTACTTTTATATCTAGTAAAGCAACCAAGGGCGTTGGAGACACCGATGGGTAGAGGGGAGCAACTAGTCCCGACTACCCCTTCCGAGATTTGTATTTACTGAACATGTATTTGTAATTAAAATCACCTTTGAGGCAAAAAGTACAGTAGAGTTATTTTTCTGCCCAATGCACTGCAGCTTTATTCTGTTGTTTTGTCATTTACTAGAGAATAAAACATTTTTATTTGCCAATTGGTCCTTGAAATGCAAATTACGTTTTCTTTAACTAAGAATGCACCATCACATAGCAAGGCATCCAATGAATAAAAAATGAATGAAGTCCAATAAAGGAGGTGCTGGAGCGGATGCCTTCATAAAGCCACTGGATTTTTGAAGATCTAAGCTTTGGAGACTAAAGGCTCATTCCTCGAACAATGATTGAGTATTTTGAATCTATAAATATTTGCTTAAATGCAAACTACTCTGAGCAAATCTACATTTTATAAAAAAAAATATAGTCATATTTGAGCCTGGATGAAACTGATTTTATTTCAGTAAATTGGAATCAAATATGTGAAACTTCAGGTAAGTTGGAAGAATGATCTCCATCAGTTCATGCTGGAAAGATGATCAATTTGACCAACTTGAGCCTGTCTGAATTATTATATAAACTGTGTAGAATGTGTGTCTGAGAACAGCTGGCCCAGGTGCAAAAGACTGTAGGTACCTTTGTACCCGTAGACTTGTTAAAGGATTTCCAAGGGAAAGTCTGCACATATTGTTCACTTTGAAAACTGCCATGAACATTTGCAACTTTTTTTTCTCTGGATACTTTTTCACATGGAAAATAGCGCACAGAGAGTTAAAAACACAATCCATGAGCATTATTTACCTCTCCAACCTCAAGATGCCCCCGAGAACACCTGTACCTAATATGGCTAAAAGAATGCACATTATGGAAGCCCATAAGTGCTTTGAGCCAGGTTAAAGGCTGGGCAGTTTCCAGGCAGCCCTTTTACCCAGGTATCTGGCTTCTGAAAACTGTCCCCATAATTATCTCGAAGGGGCCGATGTACGTGGGATATGCCATGGGTTAGCTAGGCCTCTTCTGCGACAGCATCTATGGATGCAAAGGATCTCCATAACAAACTCACACAAGAAATTTAGTTTTGTGGCCTGCTGGAAAATGAGGTATAATTATTTTTTTCCCCACTGATTTCTGAATGAATGAACTACTTTGCATTATCAGGCATCAGACCAGCTCATTAGCTGAGGATTTTAGCAAACTTTTGCATGTAACAAACACGCAAAAGCCTGAAATACCAGTGTTGTATGTTTTGGGGCACGTGTGGGCCCTTGTCTGTGAAAAAATGTGAAGTTTAATGCATAGACTTCTAAGCAACTACTGCTTGTACTTTGTTGAGTACATTTCCAAAGGAGTTCCCTGTGGGAAAACAGCTTGTACATTAATATATGTGGCACACGTGTGCATACTGGATTTTCAAAACAGGTCTAGTACATACCTGTGACTGTATTTGCATGGAAAAGTACGTGTGTTCCCAAGTATGTGAGAAATTGTGCACGTATACATTAGGGGGCATGGATATGTATATTTTAGAACCTGTGCAGATGGATCTATGCAGATTATAAAATACCATATCAAATCTGCATGGACCTATATACTCGCCTATATGAGCCCTCGCGGAGTTGTTTGAAAGTTATTGTCTATGAAAGCAACACCTAAAAGTAACTTACAGCAAACATACCTGATATTTTAGAGACGTAATATTTTTCATTGAATTAGAAAAGGACTTATTTTATATAGATGCTGTTGTATGTATGCTAGCTGACAGTCTCTAGATGTCTCACTCTGGAATCAGAGCTTGTGAGAGTCCAGTGCTAATGCACAGCAAAATCATATTGTAGGGCCGACAGAATATGTCAAAGCCTGCACGGCATCTCATTTGGAAATATGGACAATTTGAGGCAATGAAGATGCAGTTACACCTAGAGAGCATACCACATTTTCATTTTCTATTTGATCAGTGTCAGCCTGGTTAGTCACCAGCTAGTTAAAGAGTAAGAACGAGAATTATGCGCACAGATGCTGACAGGTTTTCCTCTAAAAAATTCATAGCAGAGGACTGGACTGAAATTTACACATTCAAAAGCTCATAGGCAAACAGATAGAAAAGACTAAAGCAACAGCATTAGATTTGAATGTTGGGATCAGGGAGTTCGGTTTCAGTGACCTTCACAGACCCTGGAATGGCTTAGCAAGCATCTGAAGTGCACCTGAAATCTTTTGTTGATTTACAGGAGAGCCACACATACAAGGAGAAAAGGAAAGAGCACCTTGCTGCAAGGCTGTAATCGTACCTTCAACAAAGGGCTTTATGCAGTTCATGGATTTTTTTTAAACCTAGGTTTTTGAGCTGCTAATTAGGGATGTGAATCGGGCTTTGGACGATTGAAAATATTGGAAGATATTTTCAAAATCGTCAGAAATCAGGGGCTCCCCCAAAACGATAGGAAAACCCCACGATATTGTTCGTGGGGATTTTCTTATCATTTTGGGGGAGGGCGGGAAAAACGGCACACAAAGATAACCCCTAAACCCACCCCGACCCTTTAAAACTAATCCCTTAGCTTCCCCCACCCTCCCGACCCCCCAAAAAACTTTTTACAGATACCTGGTGGTCCAGTGGGGGTCCCGGGAGCGATCTCACGCTCCCGGGCCGTCGGCTGCCACTAATCAAAATGGCGCCGATGGCCCTTTGCCCTTACCATGTGACAGGGTATCCGTGCCATTGGCCGGCCCCTGTCACATGGAGGGAGCACTGGATGGCCGGCGCCATCTTTAAAAATGGCGCAGGCCATCCAGTGCTACCATGTGACAGGGGCCAACCAATGGCACGCGCCGGCTATACAAAATCCATAGCCTTGCGCCTGGAGCGCAAACAAATCCATAGCCTTGCGCCTGGAGCGCAAACAAATCCATAGCCTTGCGCCTGGAGCGCAAACAAAAGTAGGCTATTCGCGCTCCTTTTAAAATCCGCCCCTAAGTCTATTCCATGTTACTGTTGCTAGTAATAGCAGTGGCTATTTTCTAAGTCAACTTAATTAATAGCAGGTAATGGATTTCTCCTCCAAGAACTTATCCAATCCCTTTTTAAACACAGCTATACTAACTGCACTAACCACATCCTCTGGCAACAAATTCCAGAGTTTAATTGTGCGTTGAGTGAAAAAGAACTTTCTCCGATTAGTTTTAAATGTGCCACATGCTAACTTCATGGAGTGCCCCATAGTCTTTCTATTATCTGAAAGAGTAAATAACCAATTCACATCTACCCGTTCTAGACCTCCCATGATTTTAAACACCTCTATCATATCCCCCCTCAGCCGTCTCTTCTCCAAGCTGAAAAGTCCTAACCTCTTTAGTCTTTCCTCATAGGGGAGCTGTTCCATTCCCCTTATCATTTTGGTCGCCCTTCTCTGTACCTTCTCCATCGCAATTATATCTTTTTTGAGATGCGTTGACCAGAATTGTACACAGTATTCAAGGTGCGGTCTCACCATGGAGCGATACAGAGGCATTATGACATGTTCCGTTTTATTCACCATTCCCTTTCTAATAATTCCCAACATTCTGTTTGCTTTTTTGACTGCCGCAGCACACTGAACCAACGATTTCAATGTGTTATCCACTATGACGCCTAGATCTCTTTCTTGGGTGGTAGCACCTAATATGGAACCTAACATTGTGTAACTATAGCATGGGTTATTTTTCCCTATATGCATCACCTTGCACTTATCCACATTAAATTTCATCTGCCATTTCGATGCCCAGTTTTCCAGTCTCACAAGGTCTTCAATTTATCACAATCTGCTTGTGATTTAACTACTCTGAACAATTTTTATTACCTTACTTGTCGTATTTCTTTCCAGATCATTTATAAATATATTGAAATGTAAGGGTCCCAATACAGATCCTTGAGGCACTCCACTGCCCAATCCCTTCCACTGAGAAAATTATCCATTTAATCCTACTCTCTGTTTCCTGACTTTTAGCCAGTTTGTAATCCATGAAAAGACATCACCACTTATCCCATGACTTTTTACTTTTCCTAGAAGCCTCTCATGAGGAACTTTGTCAAACACCTTCTGAAAATCCAAATATACTACATCTACCGGTTTACCTTTATCTACATGTTTATTAACTCCTTCAAAAAAGTGAAGCAGATTTGTGAGGCAAGACCTGCCTTGGGTAAAGCCATGCTGACTTTGTTCCATTAAACCATGTCTTTCTATATGTTCTGTGATTTTGATGTTTAGAACATTTTCCACTATTTTTCCTGGCACTGAAGTCAGGCTAACCGGTCTGTAGTTTCCCGGATCGCCCCTGGAGCCCTTTTTAAATATTGGGGTTACATTAGCTATTCTCCAGTCCAGGTACAATGGATGATTTTAATGATAGGTTACAAATTGTTACTAATAGGTTCATTTTCTAGTTCCTTCAGAACTCTGGGGTATATACCATCCGGTCCAGGTGATTTACTACTCTTCAGTTTGTCAATCAGGCCTACCACATCTTCTAGGTTCACCGTGATTTGGTTCAGTCCATCTGAATCATTACCCATGAAAACCTTCTCCAGTATGGGTACCTCCCCAACATCCTCTTCAGTAAACACCGAAGCAAAGAAATCATTTAATCTTTCCGCGATGGCCTTATCTTCTCTAAGTGCCCCTTTAACCCCTCGATCATCTAACGGTCCAACTGACTCCTTCCAGGATTTCTGATTTGGATATATTTTAAAAAGTTTTTACTGTGAGTTTTTACCTCTACGGCCAACTTCTTTTCAAATTCTCTCTTATCCTTTCTTATCAATATCTTACATTTAACTTGCCAATGCTTATACATTATCCTATTTTCTTCTGTTGGATCCTTCTTCCAATTTTTGAATGAAGATCTTTTGGCTAAAATTGCTTCTTTCACCTCCCCTTTTAACCATGCCGGTAATTGTTTTGCCTTCATTCCACATTTCTTAATGTGTGGAATACATCTGGACTGTGCTTCTAGGATGGTATTTTTTAAAAATGACCACGCCTCTTGCACACTTTTTACCTTTGTAGCTGCTCCTTTGTTTTTTTCTAACAATTTTTCTCATTTTATCAAAATTTCCCTTTTGAAAGTTTAGCATGAGAGCCGTGGATTTGCTTACTGTCCCCCTTCCAGTCATTAATTCAAATTTGATCATATTATGATCACTGTTGCCAAGTGGCCCCACCACAGTTACCTCTCTCACCAAATCCTGTGCTCCACTGAGAATTAGATCTAAAATTGCTCCCTCTCTTGTCAGTTCCTGAACCAATTGCTCCATAAAAATGTCAATTATTCCATCTAGGAACTTTATATCTCTAGCATGTACTGGTGATACATTTACCCAGTCAATATTGGGGTAATTGAAGTCTCCCATTATTACTGCACTACCAATTTGGTTAGCTTCCCTAATTTCTATTAGCATTTCACTGTCCATCTCACCATCTTGACCAGGTGGACGGTAGTATACCCCTATCACTATAGTCTTCATGGACACACAAGGGATTTCTACCCATAAAGATTCAGTTGTGCATTTATTTATTTTTATTTATATATACAGACATTTGATCTCAATTGAGATATCACACTGGTTTACATTCAGGTACTGTAGGTATTTCTCTATCCCCAGAGGGCTTACAATCTAAGTTTTTGTACCTGAGGCAATGGAGGGTAAAGTGACTTGCCCAAGGTCACAAGGAGTGACAGAGGGACTTGAACCCTGGTCTTTTGGTTCATAGTCCACTGCTCTAACCACTAGGCTATTTCTCTTCCCCCTATTTAGTTTAGTCTCATGCAGGATGTTTATCCTGTTGGACTCTATGCCATCCCGGACATAAAGCACCACACCTCCTCCCGGGTGCTCCTCTCTGTCATTGTGATATAATTTGTACCCTGGTATAGCACTGTCCCATTGGTTGTCCTCCTTCCATTATGTCTCTGAGATGCCAATTAAGTCTGTCATCATTCACTGCTATACATTCTAATTCTCCCATCTTACTTCTTAGACTTCTGGCATTAGCATACAAACATTTCAAAGTTTGTTTTTTGTTTGTATTTTCATTCTGCTTTTTAATTGATAGGGATAAATTAGAATTTTTTAGCTCAGGTGAGTTTTTAGTTACAGGCACTTGGACTACTTTTCTTATTATTGGAACCTCACTGTCGGGATGCCCTAATTCTAATGCACCATTAGTATCCTTTGAAGATACCTCCTTAGCTATTTTCAAAAGCCATTTACACATGTAAATTACACTTACATGTGTAAAACCTATTGACAGTTCAATGGTATAGCCATGCACATGTTAGAAAATCCCCCAATTTACACAGAAACATAGAAATGGTAGGAGAAAAGGACCACATGGTTGATCCAGTTTGCCCAGCAAGCTTATGGTAGTATCTGCTGTGCTGTGCAGGCTACCCCCATGCTTAACAGATTACCAGACTGGGAAAGTCGTGCCTATTCATATATAGGCACACACAAGCAATTTTGAAAATTATTCTCAGTGGGCCTGATTTTCAAAAACATTTACATGCTTAAAACTGGGTTTACATATGCTGGGCAGACTGGATCAACCATGTGGTCCTTTTCTGCCGTCATTTCTATGTTTCTGTGTAGGAGTATTTTCTAACATGTGCATGGCTATGAAATAACCAGTTTTATCAATTAGTCTATCAGTTTGCCTAGTCCATCTGTAGCTTGGGAAGACCCTCCTGGCTCTTCAGTGTTTCACCCAGACCCCCTACTCAGTCATTTTTTCACTTTAAGATGTTTATGATCACTTACACCAGATATTGAGCAGGATTAAATATATGCAAGTAAGGTGCCACATTTGCATGTATAAATTTCTGATAAAATAGCAATTTATTAGCATAAATGTTGGACCCTACCTGGAATGCCTCTGGCTCGTCCCTTATTTATATTTGTTAATTTACTCATGTACCCTGATTTATGCGTATATTTTGAGGTTTTTAAAATAGCATATACTTGTGCATATGCTATATTACTTGTGTAAGTGCTATTTTTTACACATGCAACTTTTGAAAATTCACCTTTTAAAGTGCACTTGTGAGCATAAAACTTATTGAAAATGTAATGGAATATATTGTATCAATTTTTAAAAGCCCACTTACATGGGTAAAGTACATTTAGAAGTGTAAAACCCAATTTTAAGCATGGAAATCCTTTTGAAATATACCTCCAGTGTGTGCAAAAATGTCTCTCTCATACACATACACACAGAAAGTGTATGTGTGTGTACTACTGATTGTCTCCTTTTGCACACACTAGGTATCTTGTGTACACTTAAAACAGTCAGAAAAAGAATAAACTGGCAAGGCTGGCATGGCTGTGCTTATCTTCACTGCAATCTGTCTACAGATAACCATTACAGTGCACTGTGTAGAGACTGTTAGACAAAAAAAAAATCAGTGTTCACTGTTTCTGTATCTCCAGTCCACTACCCTGCCCGGGTGAGTTCATAGAAAGCAGTGCCTCTTTCTCTCTGCCACAGTGAGAGTACTGTGACTATTTTAGTGAAGATAAGAAAAAGTCCTTTTACAATGCTAAAATTCTCCTTTTTTAAAATTGGAATGGTAGGAGCAGAGCAACACAGTGAGAAGTGTAGCTGTAACACCCCCAAAGCTATGGTGTTGTCAGCATGTCAGGTCCATGCACTATTTGCAAAATACTCTACAGGTAGAAAATGTAGTATTCTTAGGGATTGCACGTGCATGTTATAAAATTGGGCATAGATTTGTTCGCGCCGGGTTGCACGAACAAACCTATGCCTTCGCGTATTTTTTAAGATCTGGCCCAGTTGGTAGCTGTTTAGGTGGAGATCCCAGCAGACAGAAATAGTTGAACACAGGCACCGAGCTCGGGAGAGCAGACCCTCGAGGAGCGAGTACCTGATCCCAGATAGGCACCTGAAAGAAAGCAAAGGGCCCCTGAGGAGCTGGTACCTAGGTTAGAGAAATACCCCGGAGGGCAGAGAGAGCTTCCAGTGGCAGCAAGGAAGCGGCAGAGTAGCTCAGACCAGAGGCTTTCCATCCATTCATGATCCTTGCTAACTCGATGAGCTAGCAAACAAGGGCAGGCTAAATACTCGGATGGCGAAGCGTCACTCGAGGGAGACGCCCCCGAGGCTCCCGCCATGACGTGGATATTGATGTGGGTGGCGTGCGCGTGCGCACCCTAGGAGACCCTTAGGAGAAACATGGCGTGAGGCTTTGCCATAGCCGTTCTGGGGATGCTGGAGAGAGTGGCATGCAGACGCGGCGGTAGCCATCTTCCCAAGGCTAGCGGGGAGAGCAGAGAGAAAGGTGAGGCACAAAGGTCGAAGCCGTCTGAGACCAACGGATGCAACACTTCCTCTAACTAATCCCAACCACTTTTCCCAGTGGGTAAATGTATATACATTGTGAAACACTGTACATTAATGAGTATGATAATAATTTTATCTGTTCTGAGGGAAGAACTTTCAAAAATCAAGTCTTGTTTACCCTCATTGACTTCCCCCAGAAAAGACCTAGTTGAAGTTTTTGAGTTTGTGAACTGATTTGTAATAAACATCTGGAAAATTGCATGCTGACCTTTCTTAGGTTTAGGGAGGATTATTTTATAATAGCTCATATAGGGCTGAAATGCACACATAGAATGTTCATGTACACCTCAGCCCAAATTTTCAAAGCGGACTTACACGAGTAAGTCAATACAAAAAATTAGCAGGTATATGTGGAACCCAGCATGGCATACGTGCATACATTTCCTCCTTCTGGGGCAGGTATAAATGTGGAGATGTACATTTATATGCATACTTTTGAAAATTGAAAGTATGCACATAAATGATTTCCCCATGCCAGCTGTACTTCCAGGAATATTTCAAGTACGAGCAAAAGTATGTGTGAAATTGCCTCTATGCATACTTTTACTTGCACAAACCCCAAAGGTCAGTTTTCAAAAAGCCCATTTTACATGCATAAAACCATATTTTATGTATGTCAATGCGTTTGAAAATTGGACTCTCAATTAACTCTAGATATGATACTAAATAGTATGGTATTTCCATACATCAAACAATGCACATTCATGAAGAACCAAGGTATCTATATTTATGGACAAATAAACATGAGGAAAAATTCTAAGCATTTCTTATCAATCATTATATCCGTCTCTACTGTACTTAAACATATGACCAGAATGGATAGATTATCTTAAACCTCTTTTTCCATTATCCACTTTCCAGGCTGTATATTGATCATTTTTGTGCAAGATCATTTGTCTGTGGACTAGAAACCTCAGATGAGTTAAGGGAAGAGCAAAAAGGAGAAAAAATCATGACACTGCCCTTTGATAGTGCCCAATTCCGACCTGACAAGTGTTTCTTTCCAAAACAGAGCCTGATATTCTAAAGGGTTTTTCCCATTTTGTGTCTGTTTATTTACTGTTATTTATAGCTGCTGATCTTGGCAGAATACAAAATAATTAAACAATACATCCATTAATATATCAATTAATAGGAAAATTGCTTAGTACATAGGCTCCATAGTCTTAAGTTTGCATGCATCTTTGGCATCATATTTGCCAGTGGATTGGACTAATGTTGAATTAATTAACCTCACCATTTGGTCTTCAACACCAAAGTATCTTTTGCAGAATGTCAATGCTGGTACAATACGGAGGAAAAATGACCCTGAACATCAAATTATCTGTGGGCCTTTAATGCTTTAACTCTGGCTTTTTGTGGATGCTATACTGTAAAAATTCTCTTTGCAATTGGTTAGGTGTGATTGATGGATTAATAAGAAATCATGCTTCCCTCAGGCCCCTGCCTCTCCACTAAGGACACACAACCTATACAACAGGACCAATCCGGCTGTAAAAAGCCTTGTTTCAAGTGGTTTTTTTTACTCTTGAAAATTTTACTTTTCTTGACCATTGCTCAGCAGGAAAACTTTTGATTTCAAAATGAATTCAGCTGGACTTAATCCTAAAATAAAAGTATAACGCCTAAAATTGTTTCCCTAAAGAAAAGCATTTGCATAAATTTGGGTTCATTCCCTTTGCACCTGAAAAGAAATGTGCACTCTTTCCATTCCAAATCTGATATTGCTATTGTTCTCTCTAGCAGTAGATAAATAAATGATATTTAAAACTTTTTTCAAATATTACAACATATCTTTAATGCACCGTACTCAAGATAAACTAGACTGACTAAGATTCAGTTTTATATTTGGGGGTGAGGATGTTCTTTTCGTCCTTGGGAGACCTTTCCAGAGATGCAGCCTGGCTCTGCATGCAGCCGGATTAGGACAGGGGATCTCTGACAAGTTTAACCAACCAAGGGGTGTGGGTGTGTGTGTGTGTGTGTGTGTGTGTGTGTGTGCGCGCGTGTGAGAGAGAGAGGGGGGTGCGCATAATGTGCTGAAACTGCACTGATTTGCTGGTCCTTTCCCCTTCATCCCCCACTTTCTTTAATATAACACTGCTGCAATAGTGCTGCAAAGGCTGCTGGCCCAAGGAGCAAAAGATACAAACTGCATTCTCTTGCAGCCAAGCTTCCAGCATTTTTTCATTATGGCATGAGATGCTCTTCGTAGTCTATTATTTTAAGCGACAGATTTTCAAGCCCTGTTCAACAGAACCTCAGAGGGAGCTGGTATACAAATTTACTTCATGTCACGCTAGTGTATCTTGGCAGCAAGCAAAACATACACCTGAAAAATGGAGCTCAGAGTTCAGACTCAATGCAAAATTAATACCAAAATATTCCAAAAGAGAAGAAAAAGTTGAAATTAGTAGCCAAACTTTAATCAGATTTCATGTCCAATACTGTATCAAGGTGAAAGCAAGATAAAACAGCAGTTAATGAACCTGACAATATCACACATGATCATGTTTAGACTATTTCACTTTCTGGACAGTGGTTTTATCTCTGATTCTTAGTGCCTTAAATTATTGTAATGTTTTAGTAATTATGTTATTTATTTAACATTTTTTAATTCCAATCAATAAATCTCAGCAGATTCCTGGCTTCATAGGAATGCTGACTGCTGTGATCAAGAAGCTACAACTTATTTAAAAGAGTGCAGCTAGGTTCGTGCAGAGTAGTAGGAATAAGAGTGCTGCTCCATTATGAGTTTACTTCCACTGGTTACTCGAATTGGAGAGAATGAAGTTTAAAATACAGTGGTTTTCTTTACTTATGGAGTAATGGTCTAAAGTATGATAAATTGGAATGTTATGTTCCAGGTAGGGACTTGAGGTCTTTGCAGGGTTTCCAATTGTCAATTTCAGTGAGATATGGATTTAGGTTGCAGCATTTCCATAAAGGAGCTTTTACCAGCAGAACTCCATAACTATGGAATATGTTACCAATTGCAGTGCAGTCGGAACTGAATTATCAAAAATTTCGGAAATGGGTTAGGGCTTTCCTGTTCCCTAGTGCTTGAGTGGGTGGGTTGCAGGTGCGTAGAGATTAGCAGTGAAGAGGGTGATTATGTTTGTTCTTTGAGTCAATATTTTTAAGGGATGTTTTTATTGTAAATCACTCAGATAGATTTGCTTATAGTGTGGTATATACATTTTTAAATAAATTCAAATTTTCAAAGTGAAACTACAATATTACTTTTGATCCTATACTGTTTTTATGTAGCAGTTTTCCAGTTGTATTTGTAAGCAGCTCTACCATGCTTTGTAATTAGTATATGTGTAATTTAATGCCCAAGAGCATTAGTACAATAAGTTTGCGCATCATTCCCCAAGCTTCTTGTTCACTGTAAATTTCAATTATGCAGCTAGTAAGAAGAACTGTTTTAAGCAGCAATCCTTCCTAACTTAAAAGTTTGAGGGAGTTCCAGTTCTCATATTCAGTTTATACCATCTCAGCTTCATACTATTTTAGGAAATCTAAATTAGACCAAACTCTACCGCTTTTCACTCTGCACATCTGGGATCCTTTAAAATACCATTGCTTGAGGCTATTCTAATTAATTAGAAACCAATCTGCTCATCCCTTATTAATGGGTGTTGTGATAATCACTGTATGTGTCGCGCTAGTCAGCATTCTTCTTGGTCATTATCCTTTGTAGGGAAAGTCTACACAAAAGTGGCAAGTTGAAAAGGATGCATACAGGGGTATTAAAATTTGATGTGAATTATAAATATAAATATATATATATATATATATATTCTGCATAAACTTAATGCTCGCATATCCTATAACACAAATAGGTGTGAAAATTTTGGGGACTATACTCATTGTTTCAGAAATCAAATAGCAGAGCTGTCGTTAATGAGGCAGACAAGCAGCCTCACTCATCCTCTGAGGATTTGAAGGGCAGAAGAGAGGAAGGTTTTCACTACATTATTCATGTCGCCTTGTTTGAGTTTCAAATCACAGGAAATCACAGTGAAGGTGGATTCTTATTATTCCAGTGACCCATTAGACACTGAGCAGGTGGGTATGAAAGTCCTGTCACCTAACAAGATCTAATTCCAAATTCGGTTTGTATCACCCACTCTACTCTAAAGCGAATCCATTGATTTTCCTCACCACACCACATGCCCATAATAAAAAAACATATACTAATATAATAATGGCAAAAAAAGCAGAGGAAAAAGTATGAATATTTTTTTAAAGCACATAAGTTTGAAATTATAACTAGATAAGTAGTATGCTATTCTTTTTTCTTTTTGTTCGGCTTGCTCAGCATCCTTGAGCTCTAGCCTGGCTACTGAATTAAAATTTAACCCACTAGATGTGGTACTTCTGGGCTTTCTTTTGTTACACCATTAAATGTTTTACTGCTGTGAAATGCTATAACAGCTTAACCTGGTGAAATGATCAGTAACATCAGAATGTGCGGGGCTAATCTGTCCATGTTCTGGAGCTATGTCTTCTTTTTCTATCAGGCATGTGCAAAGGCATAAAATTTGTTTTGGTTCATTTATTCATTTCATAGGTCTCAATCATTCATTTGGTTCATTTTAAATGCAATATATATATATATTTATTTATTTTATTTGTTCATTCATTTCCCATTATAGTCAAAGGTTCAAGCAGTGCAGGCTATTTTGGCCTCCCAAATTTGGGTTTTCTAATCATTTCTAATGAAACTGGTAGGTAGACATCATCAGAAGGATGAAGGCAAACCAATGCTTCAAGACTATGGCATCAAAAGTGGCATGAAGCATGGAAGGAATCACAATGGGGCAAAAATGTACCAGAAGTGGCTGGAGTTCTTCAAGGCACCATAAGAGAAGCAAAGCAGCATCAAGAGAGACAGGAACACCCCAAGGCTCAAAAAGTGGGGCAAATGGCATCAACAATGGCATGAATCCTCTAAGGCTTCACAAGAGGTATAAAGCAGTATCAAGTGTAGCACGAAGAGCTCAAGGCACTATGAAGGGGGAACAAATCTAAAAAAGGCAGTGATAGAGGGTCAAAACAACATAAATAGTAGCATGAAGACCGTGAGGCATCAAGATGGGTACAAAGTAGCAGGGTGGCAAGAACATCCCGAAGCTGCAAATGAGGACCAATGATCACTAACACAATTGGTACAAAGACTTTGACAGGAATAAGACAGAGGAAATCCTTGGAGGAGGCCTGATGTTTCCATGTGGTATCAAGGATCTAGCTATTGATGCTTAGGATTGCTCTTCCCCTAATATGATTCTCAGCCTTGTCAGAATCCATATTCTCACTGTAGGCTAAGATGATGCTTAGAGGCACCAAATTCTCTTCAAACACTACGATTCAGGGAATCCAGGACATAGTCCTTCTGAATCAGTTTCAATGAATACTGCCTCCATTACCTCAGAAGCAGTAATAATGGAGGTGCTGCTGCTGCCTTTTGCTGTGGTATAGTCTATTGAAGGCTAAATAATGGATTAAACCAATAGCCATAAGAACTGTAAGGTAAGGGAGTTTGAAAACAAAGGCTAAGAGGGTATGAAGCCATTAAAGATAACTGGATAAGGCCTGTGTAAAACATCAGATTACTAGGGCAAGACAAGTGTTGGCAAGTACTGGAAGGGAATTTGGAAATAACTTTGAAGGCAGCTGGAGCAGAGAAGGAAACACTTTAAGATACCAAGCATGGGTTGGAACAGCAGCAGCTGCAGTGGTGCTGGTAATTAAAAACTGAAATGGTAGGTAGGAGGAGAGCAATACAGAAAAAGAGTGGCAACAAGGCCCCAAGATTTATCACAAGGGGTGAGGCAGAAGGAAGAATGGTATCAAAATCCTAAAGGTGAAGAGTATAGGGTATTGCAAACAGCACAAATGCATCAAAAGCCCTAAGATGTACAGTGTAGGGAATTACAAAGGCATTAAAACCCCAAAACATAAAGGTTTTCAGGGAATTACCCAAAACATTAAGGGGTAGATTTTAAAAGATGTGCCGGCATGTGCACATGGATGCGCCGATTTTATAACATGCATGCTGTCACGCATATGTTATAAAATCGGGTGTCCGTGTGCACATCTGCCTGATTTTACAATACGCGCATGCATGTGTGGGTGGCATGTGCAAGGGGGGTGAACTTTTGCAAATTAAGCATGGCAACGCAATCAGCCTTCCCAAGATCCCTCCCAGTCTGCTCCTCCAATTAAGGAGCAGACTGGGAGGGAACATCCCTACCCCCACTACCTAAACACCCTCCCTCTTCCCCTCTCCTCTCCACCCCATAAAGCCTACCTATCTATCCAATTTTTTTTGTTTTTCAACTTACTTCAGGGCCAGAGCTGAAGAACGTTGCGCATGCCAGCCAGTGCATGAGTCATCAGGACAGGGTACAATGATGCTGTCCCAGACTACCCAGACCCCACCCCCTGGCTCACCCCATTGAAGAGGCCCAGCACTTGTGTGCGTACCGGGATTTAAGCGCAAGACTGAGCCCATTTGAAAATTCACATGGCATGCTCAAGGCCCAGCCACATGCGTGAACCCTGGGTTTTATGCAAGCAGGCCTTTTAAAATCTGGTCTTAGAGCAAGGAAATAACAAACTGTACAAAGGCAGCAAAACCCCAAGGTGTAGACTAAGGGGAATCTTAAATGGCACAAAGGCATCAAAACCCACTGGGGTAGATTTTAAAACCCCTGTGCGTGTAAATCCTCCCAGATTTATGCGCGCAGGGCACTCATGCGCCGGCGCGCCTATTTTGCATAGGCCACCGGCGCGCGCAAAGCCCTGGGACGCGCATAAGTCCCGGGGCTTCGTAAAAGGGGCGGGGGGTGGTCCGGGGTGGGTCCCGAGTCCCCCGGCACAGGCGGGGCGGTGCGCGCAAGTTACGCCTGCTTCAAGCAGGCATAACTTGCCCAACAAAGGTAGGGGGGAATTTAGGTAGGGCTGGGGGGTGGGGTAGATAGGGGAAGGGAGGGGAAGGTGGAGGGAACAGAGGCAGGCTGCGTAGCTCGGCGCGTACAGGCTACCGATTTTGTGCAGCCTTGCACGCGCTGACCCCGGATTTTATAAGATACGCGCGGCTACGCGCGTATCTCATAAAATCTGGTGTACTTTTGTTCGCGTGTGCGTATGTTTTGAAGATCTACCTCACTATGCATAGAGTCAAATGAATTTCAATTAGCAAAAAGGCATCAAAACCCCCCAAGGAAATATGAGATGGGCAAAGCGAACAAACAATAGTTTTATCAACAGGAAAAAACAGTAAAGGCAGCATCTACAATGGCATGAATAACCTCAAAGGAATTGCAAAGTGGTAAAATGGTACCCAAAGTGATAGGTTTTCTCCAAGGCACTATAAGAGAGCCAAAAGTAGGTAGAACAGATTTATACAGCAGGATGTAAAACCTGAAAAGAGAAGGGGTAGGAAGAAAAATATTTATTTTTGCTTCAATTTTCACATTTTTATTTTAGGGACAACCACCCAAGCATAACCAAGAATGAAGCAGGGTGTTTTAGCTAGGCAGGGCTTGTAGAAGGGTACAACAAACAGTAAGTTGGAGAATTAGAAAAGAGGTGAGTTGGAGGAGAAACATGCATTTTTTTTCTTTTTTCACAATTTTATTTTGGAGACAAAAATCCCAGTATAACAAACAAAACAGTAGGATAGGATAGGAGAACTAGGTTGGAATTCAAGCAGAAAAGGTGGCATCAAAACCCGAAAGTGATGCATCTGGAGTAATGGCAGTTAGGCAGAATGTCAGCAAAACACCCAAGATATAACAAATTGAGCATAGATTTACATGCATATGTCAAATAGGATGCACATGTAGGCACTTTCTGCCTATTTGATAGCGTGCATGCATGTACGTGCGTATGTAATAAAATGGCCACAACCATTATAACATAGGCACTTATATGCAAGCTTGGTATCAAATAAGCTGTTTGCAGATCCTGATTCCACCATGTAACTGGACCAGTGAAGAAGCCAGTATCCCACTACTAGTACACTTCCCCCTAACATAGAATATTTTGGAAGTCAGGGCAGGTAAGAAAAGGTATTTTATTTGGTGCAACAGGGCTGAGTAGGGTATGTGTGAGAAAGCCTTTGGTTTCGCAATTGTGATATTAGCCTCTATTATAGCCACAATAACGACGGCTTTACCATAATAAAACTTTTTTCCTTCTCTACTGCACCAAAAAAAGGTGTTATGTCATTAAATCCCACATTAGTGTGTGTTAAATTTTTGTGACATGCAGTAAGAGTCCCTCATTTGCATAAAAAGCTAGCTTTTGCATACTCATTATAAAATTTGTATACAAACGCACAACTGGTTAAAGATCGTGAGTTTATCATGGGTTAGACCCCTTTTAGGATGCGATGAAGCCCTAATTCGATTTGATAAATTACCCTGAGTTAAGAGCAGCTTACTAGTGGTGGTACAAACTCAGTCTCTGTCTTTCTAGGGCTATCCCTCACATTGGGGCCAATGCAATAAGACCCACAGTAAAATCGGCACTAGTTGTGTGTATTTTTTTTAGTATGCACAACAAAAACAGGTGCCTCCACAGAATGTAATAAAGGCTATGTATGTAAATGAGATGTGGGCAGAAAATCCACGCTGAAGTGAAACATGTACTCACAGCCCTGTGTAATAAACTATGTACAAAACGGCACCGGAACCTGCATTAAAGTGGTGACCCACGAGTGATTCTCAGGGAGGGAGAGCCTTCCCTTTTCAATAAAATCGTGAAGAAATTAGTGGTCTGGGAGTGGAACTGAAGGTAGGTAGAGCAATGCCTATCCCCTTCATATTCTGTCTCCGACCATGTGGCAGCTGTTCCAGTGGAAGCTGGTAGACACGGGTAATGGAGCAGATATTTTTTCTTCTGACCCGCAGAATGAAACAAACGTCTGGCAAAAGTTAAATTAATCCATGATTACCCCAGAGCTCCATGGACAACCACACTATTGCAAGCAAAACTGGTCTCTAGACAAGTGTTTTAACTTAACTCCTGACCTGACCCAGATGCTACAAAACCCACATACAAAAATGTGCACTAACCGATGTACTCCTTATTGCATAGCCCATGAATTGTTAATTTGACTCATTTGTATACACTAGCGCTAAACCAACTATGTGTTTTTAAGTGGGTTTTTGTGGGCATTTTTTCTGTGCTAAATATATTACATACCTTCCTAAAGCTAGCACAGGAAAAACATGCGCAGAAATCTGCACAAGTACTTGCAAAAAACCCAAAGCAGCTTTAGTGCTGCTTATCACATTGGGCTCCATTGTGTGCAAAAATGTCTCTGGCACACTCACTCTCACACAAAGACACAGAGTGTGCACTGCTGACACCTTTTGCACACACACAAAAAAACTGTTAGAAACAGAACCAAGAAGGCTGTCAAGGCTGTGCTTCTCTTTAGTTCAGTCTATCTGCAGCCAAACAAAAATCAATCTGCACTGGCACTGCATCAATCTCCATTCCACTCCTACCCTGCCCCCAGTGAACGCAGAAAGCAGTGCCATTGCCTTTCTTTTTCTGTCATAGTGAGCGAGAGACAACTGACTGCAGCAGAGAAGATCAGGAAAAAGTCATTTGCTAATGCTAATGCCTACTTTTTTAAACTTTTCTTTAACTCTCACAAAGCTTCTGAAAAATAGCCCTTCTCTGCAAAATCCAACAGAATAAATGGAGACTTGTTGCACATGTTCAGACCTTTCACTGGGAGGACACCAGCATCACTTGATCTAGATGGCAACTATAGGCCAGTTAAAAGGTTGCTTCATCTTGATTTGTTCTCCATCTGGTCTCCTTGTAAACTTCTCAGCTCCCAGCAGGCTGCTATGTCACATAGGCAATATGTACAAGTTAGTCCATACCTGCTTCTGCTGTTTGCTCATTACAGCTGTAAACTGAAATGGGCCACAGCCGAATGAGAAACAAATGAGACAAAAATTTTTGTTTAAATTCATGGACATCCTTCATTCATTTTGGGGTCCACAAATGAAACAAAAATGGAATCATTCATTACATTTTATGTATTTGTTTCAAATGAATGCACATCCCTATTTTCTACTACTATCTTTACACACATACATGATTCTTAAAGGTAGATTTTAAAAGCCATTCGTGCACAAAAACAGCCACATACGTGCGTAAGTGGGCCACGTGGGAATTTTAAATAGCTGGGAAGGGCACGCATATTGAGGTACGCAAGCCCAGAAAATGTAGACGGAAAAGGGGTAGCATATTCCAGCATGACATGCATCACTTTGGTACAGCTCCTTCTGAGAGAGAGAAAGTGAGAGAGAGAGAGAGACTATAGGGCTCACTGTGAAACTCTCTATATATGAACCATTGTAAGGGGCAATTTGATTTGGGGTGAGTTTTTGGGAGGTGGTGTTGCAGACACATTCAGAGGTATCCATTGTAAAATTGACATCATTAAAGAATGTTTGAACTTCTAAATAATGACAATTCTAACAAGAGGAGTTGATATGTATACTGCAGTCTCTGCTAGCTGCATTGTGCAAATCAACTCCTTTTCATCACTTAGAAGGTCTAATGATGTCAATTTTACAATGGATACCTCTGAATGTGTCTGTAACAGCCCCCAACCCCAACCCACCTCCCAAAAACTCACCCCGAATCAAAGTGCCCCCTTACAATGGTCCTTATATAGAGTATCAGACTGGGCCTTATAAAGAGTCTCTCTCTCTCTTTTCACCTGACTCCTGCACCTAACAAGGAACTGTAGCAAAGTGATGTATGTACAGCTACAGACATGTGCGAGAAGAGCATTTTATAACCTACACACATAGGTTATAAAACAGAGTGTATTTTGTGTGTAGCAAAATATGCGCATTTATGGGTACATGCGCGGCCCTTTTAAAATCTACCCTACTGTGCATAGCTCGTTAAGTGGCATTTTAGCATGTAGAGTATAGCCCTGGCATTATGTCAATTGCAGTTGTTACAGAATTCAGCAGCTTGCTTATTATCAGGAAGTAGGAGATTTGATCATATTACTCTGATTCTGGCTAAACTGCATTGGCTTCCTATATCATTGAGAACTGAGTATAAAATTGAGTAAAAAATCCTCATGCTTATTCATAAATTAGTCAATCAGGCAAATAATCCATGGTTAGGCACAGCCTTAAGAGTGTACATTTTCTCTCTCGATATTTACGATTGCAAAATAAAGGGTGCTTGAAATTCCATCGGTCAAAGCGGCACGTATTGGGAAAATTAGAGTTCGTACCCTTTCAATTGGTGGGCCTACACTGTTACGAGCATGCGCGGGCGCGGTCGTCTCGGGCGGGTGGTGAGCCCTTGGGCCACGGCAGGACCCCAGGAGGAGCCCAAGGCCACACCGTGGGAGGTGAGCTGAGCAGGCATGGTGAGCCAGGCAGGCAGGAACAGAAGCAGGGAGTCCGACCCTCAGCCGGACCTGCATGCCCATGGTAGCCAACACGGGGAAGTTGACTAATGAACGGTCCTCCGACTGTTCCCGGCCCTTTCGGACCTGCCGCAGGGAACGGCAATGGGCAGCAGGCCGGACAGAGGTGAGGGCAGACAGAGTCCTTAAACAGAAGACATCAAACGGGGCAGAAGCAGGCTGAAGCAAGACGAAGACATCAGGACAAGGGCTGAAGCGAGACACAGGAAAGGTCCAGGCGAGCAGGAACTCCGATGCTGGGATACTCACATCCGAAGCCCCCTCGGCTGGCAGAAGCTCAAGAGCCCGTGGGACGAATCCCTCCTGTTGGCCACTCCAGGGCCCAACAGGACAGAAGGCTCAGGAACCAGGTCAAGGCAGAGACAGGTAGACATCCGGACAAGGGCTGAAGCAGACACTGGAGACAAGGCTGGACGGGAACATTGCACTGTCCATCAGGGCGCCCTACTCAGCCCACCCGTGGGACTGAGTCACGGACCACCCTGTCCCAGACACACCCTACACAGCCCAGGAAGGCTGGTCGCGGACCACGCTGAGAAGGAGGGTGCGGGGAAGACCCAGGCGAAGAGGAACTCCGATGCTGGGATACTCACATCCGAAGTCCTTACAGCTGGCAGGAAACAGGAACAAACATCTAGGCAGAGACACTGGACAGGGATCCATCAAAGCATATGATGATCACAGAAGACCTGGATCAGCAAGGATACAGACGACTGTAGGACCTGATCCGAAGGCCGAAGACAAGCAGGAGTCAGAGTCACGGACCGGAGTCAAGGCAGGCTGAAGACAAGCAGGAGTCGGAGTCAAGGCAGGCTGAAGACAAGCAGGAGTCGGAGTCAAGGCAGGCTGAAGACAAGCAGGAGTCGGAGTCAAGGCAGGCTGAAGACAAGCAGGAGTCGGAGTCAAGGCAGGCTGAAGACAAGCAGGAGTCGGAGTCAAGGCAGGCTGAAGACAAGCAGGAGTCGGAGTCAAGGCAGGCTGAAGACAAGCAGGAGTCGGAGTCAAGGCAGGCTGAAGACAAGCAGGAGTCGGAGTCAAGGCAGGCTGAAGACAAGCAGGAGTCGGAGTCAAGGCAGGCTGAAGACAAGCAGGAGTCGGAGTCAAGGCAGGCTGAAGACAAGCAGGAGTCGGAGTCAAGGCAGGCTGAAGACAAGCAGGAGTCGGAGTCAAGGCAGGCTGAAGACAAGCAGGAGTCGGAGTCAAGGCAGGCTGAAGACAAGCAGGAGTCGGAGTCAAGGCAGGCTGAAGACAAGCAGGAGTCAGCATCACGGAGGATCAGGAGAGGCCACAGGCAACTGTGTAACCCAATCCAAAGGCAAAGACACAGTGAACAGAAAGTCCTTAAATACTGGAGGTAGAAGGCAACTCCCTGGGAGGAGCTTGCCAGGACCGCCCACCGCTGGTCCTATAACTAGGGTAGAGAGCTGCGGGCCAGCCCCTAGGGAAGGGCGTCGCCCAACAGGAAGTCCAAACACTGAGGCTGCAAGCCACCGGCACAGCTAGGCCTCTCAGGCCCTGGAACAAGTCCTGGATGATGCGCAGGCGAGGCCCAGGCTTCAGAGCGGCCTCTGGAGGAAGGTAAGAGACCTCCTGCAGCGCAGCAGCAGGGGGGGATCGCAACATACACTATGGAACAATATGCCAGAATCATTGAGAAATGAACTATCTACTTCCACAGTCAAGAAATGTTTAAAGACCTGGTTGCTTCAGAGACACTGGAATTATAACATCATAGGCAGGAATGTTGGGTGGAAATGTTATTAATTTCTGATTATACAGAGCAATTGGCATGATATTTCCAGCTGTCTTTTCTGGTTTTAGTCAATAATTTTTATGCTTGTATTTTACGTTCGTAAACCGCAATGATACTTTGTGACTCTGCGGTATAAAAGTGATTGTATAAATAAAATAAAATAAATTGTATTTGAGTAAAACTGGGTTTTACTCAAGGAAATGGACTTTACTTAAGTGGGCTTTTGAAAATTGTACAATATGTGCCATTGAATTGTCCATAGGATTTAATCACCTTAAGTGCACTTTATGGGAGTAAATGGCTTTTGAAAATTGCTGTGATAGCATGTTACATTTACGCGCGTAACTCCTTTGAAAATTACCCCATATATTTTTAATGACATGCACACTAAAATATCTTCAGCATAAGTTTTTGAGCAAAGGCCCCTTTGTAGTCTGTTGCGCAGGTAAAAATAGTTAAAATTGCATCAGTGAATCAAATGCGGAAAGTGGATTTTCAGCCACCTAAAATGATGCACATAGTTTCATGATGTACATACATTTGGCCATATATAAAAGAAGCATTCCAGTGGTGTATATTAGATGCACTCATATACCTTACATGCGTAATTTACCCAAATAATCTGGGATGTCATTTTCAAAGGAGTTGTGCATGTAAAATCCTATTGCAAAAATTCTCAAACGCCATTTACTCGAGTAAAGTGCATTTGCTTAAATAAAATCCTGCTTCATTCGTGACATGCTTTTTATTATCAGGTCCCCAGTTTTCACATTCATTGAACGTAGGTAATCTGCAGGGATGTTCATTCATATGTGATATCTTGATTGAGATCGAATGTCGGTATATAAAAATAATAAATAAATAAAAATAAAATATAAAACAAATGGCAAACCAGAAAGACCATTTTGTTTTCATTCTGAGCAGAACAAACTGAAAATAATCTTGCCCAAAAATATCTGAGAAATGTCAGTTATTCTTGGTAGGGTTCAGAGATTTAAAAATATGGCCTCCCTGGGCCCCCTCAGGCCCCTACTGCCACTTCCTAGTGTCCCCTGGAGTCTCTCAGGTACTCCATGGGTCCCTCCGACTCTCTGCCAATAATTTGGAGCCAGGGCTTACCCAGCCTCCATCCCCCCTCTCCTGACTTCCTGCAAATGAGCAGGGGCCCGAAACCTCTCCAGCTCCCATTTACCCCGTCCATAAGAGTCTTACGAGAAGACTTCTCCACTTGCTCCAGCTCTTTATGGTTCCAATCTCAGAGCCGGCAGGTGCCATTTTCTTGTATGGCTGTATAAGCATGCGGCAAATCCTAATTGTCTGCAGAACCCTTGTAGCCTGTGTCTGAAAATAACCTCGTTTCTTTGTGGGCATTCATGTATAAGCATAGCTTTGTAGTTACATGACTTTCTAAAAATGTACCTCATATGTAAGTGCTAATTCTTTCAAAGTTACACAGGATGAAGGGTTCAGCTTTTTTAGCTTCTCTCATTGTCTTTTCATTACAACTCTTTCTTTGTGGTGATTATCTTATGTAACGGCACATAACACAATCAATCAAGTATTCTGAAAATTTGCAGGGAAGTTTCCTTAAAATTGGTGCAATTTTTCTTTTTGTCTTCATTGTCTTCTTCTTGATGTATCCATCATCTTCTGCTGTAATTCCCTCCTTATTTCTGCCCTGGCTGCTCACAGCTAAGGATAGGCTAAAATTACCTTCCCCTTCCCCTCCCTGCCGAATTGCTCTTCAACTTCCAGGGAACAGACAATCTGAAGACTGATCAAATTGGAACCTATAGTGAGTGTGTGAAGACCTGAAGAAAGATAATGTTAGGAACGTGGACCCTTGAGTCGGCTGAGACAGATGGTGATGCACTATGGGAACCCACAGTGGATGTTGCAGCCGGGAGGCGGGGCTAAAGAGATGGCCCTGGAAGGCTTCACCCTTGGAAGCCCGCGGTTCCCCCGGGAGGAGCCTGTGAGAACCCAAGCCACTGGGACTTCAGCGAGATCCTCTGCGACCGAGGACCAGAGGAGATAGGCCAGGGAAGCAGCTGGCACCAGGAGGTCGAAGACTTCACCCTAGGAAGCCCGTGGTCCCCCTGGGAGGAGCCTGTGAGGAACCGAGCCGCTGGGACTTAGGCGATGCCCCCTGGTGGGCGAAGAACCGGATACCTGTGGATGAAGAGAAGCCAGAAGCCGGAATCCAGCCAGGGAAGGAAGCTGAAGCCAGAGGTCAGTGGACGAGCCAAGGTCGGAAGCCAGGAGTCAGAAGCCGAAGACAAAGCCAAGGACAGAAGCAGAATCAGAAGTCCAGGGGCGGAAGCCGGAATCAAAAGCCAGAAGTCAGAGCTGAAGACAAGATCAGGGATCCGAAGCAGCAACTAGCAACTCAAAACAAGAGTGAACCTCGTTGCAAGGCATTGGACAGGCCTAGCTGCAGAGTTTAAATACCCCTGCAGCGTCTGATGTCAGAGAGCTGTCTTGATTTCTCCCGCGCTGGCCCCTTTAAATCTGGAGCCCCCTGCGCGCGCCTAGGGGCGGGGGCCAGACACATCGGCCGGCGGCATCTCCCTCGAAGAGGGAGCGCCGCGGCAGGGCCAGGATCGGTCCTTGCCGACCGAGGCGGAGGCTCTGCGGCCCGGGCCGGCCTTGAGGTGAGTGGGAGGACCCAGGACCGTAACAGATAATTAGACTGCCATAAAAACAGGAAAAAGCATCCTTGAACCATTATGTGAAGAAATAACATAGCACTGTTGACCACATAGTGCACATGGCTAGCAATCAGATTCCCTTGATTAGGGTTTCCCAAACCTTTAGCCAAAGTGATCCATTTCAGCACTTGAATGACACCCCTTCCCACACTCCTGGTGATCCCCTTTCTTACCTTCTGCCAGCTCTATCTCCTTCAGAGGACCTCCTCCACTCCAGCAGACACCCCCCCCACCCTCTCCCAACATCTGCTACTCCAGCTGAGTCCCACGCATCGCCCCAGCTCATCTCATCTTGCATCTTCGCAGCAGATCTTCTCTCATGCAAAGCCCTTACTATAACCCCCCAACTGATTCTCTATCATCCAGTGCCTCCTTTTGCTCATCTCCATCCCTTCAAACCTCCCAGCCTCACCTCTTTCACACCTCTAAGCTGATCTCATGCCCCAGCTCCTCAAACATCTCCCAGTCTTTTCTATCACCCTCTCTCACCCTCCAAAGCCTTACTCTCTCTACCTGATCCAAACCTTCAAACCCCTACTACATCTGATCCCTCCCTAAAAACAGCTCCTCCACCAAACTCCCCCTGTCCAGGGTCAACAGCAACATTTTCATTTGGGCCATGGGTCAAAGGCCGATAGCCATTGGTGAGAAGCAAGTGCAGACTGATGACAGGGGAAAGCTTTTTTTCTTGAATAGAGGAGCAGCGGGCAATCTCCAGCAACCCATGCACACTCGGTCCTCCCCTCATGGCTGGTTCCCTAGCCCTAAGGTGATCTGTAAGTGGCAGTAGCTTAGTAAGGAAAGTCAGCCCCAGGCCTGTAAGTAGTGCAAGCTCGCAGACTCTGCAGCAGCCCTAATCCCCACAGGAACTCGTGCAAGAGCAGGGCCTGCGAGCGTGCACGCTGGCTCAGAAGGCTCTACACTGACTTTGCCACTAATGCTGCTACTGGCACCTGAAGAGTGCTGCATGTTTGAGGCACTTGTGAACCCAGCTGAAGGTTTTGTGTTCCCCGTCCAACCCCCCCCCCCCCAATTTGGAGTCCCAATCTACAGTTTGTGTAGCCCTGCCTTAGATACTTCTGCATTCTATAGTTACATCACAATCATAAAAATGTCCTTCCTACCGATATTATCTTGGTAAGGCTTATGAGTGCTCATGAGGTTATTGTTTATCTATAAATCTGTCAGGTTGCCTAAATGAAAGCAGAGCAAGTTTTCTTAAATGTCTTGGAATGTTTGTTAATGTAATAACATGCGGTTTCACAGAAAAAGCAGAGTCATGATTTTCAGATCTTCAACCTGCATTTAGGGAGAAACAGGTATTTTAGGAAGAAGAGATGTAGTAATCCAGGGCTTCCCAGATTTGTCCTGGTGATCCCAAAGCTAGTTGAGTTTTCAGGATATCCACTATGAATATGCATGAGAAATTTGCAAACCATGGTGGCATAGTATATAAAAATGTATCTCATGCACTTTCATTATGGATCTGTAGCGTAGTTATGGTTTGCCTTTAAAAATTGCCTTTACAAATTTTGAGCATGCGGGGAGTCTCTTATCCACATTGAGAGGAGGCGTTACTGTGGACAGGGATAGCAGAGAGGGAATATAATAGTGGTCGTAGTTTTGCATGCTCAGAACTTCATGCGTTGTTTTGAAGGGAAAAAGTCCCCACAGAAAAAGTAGATCAAATTTCCCTTGACAATTTTCAGTGGAAAAGTCTTTTTCAGAACTAGTGTGAAGTCTCATGAATTTTGCAACTACCCATGGTGAGGTTATAGCTGGCTCCAGATTTCCAGTCCTGCTTTTACCCCATTGCATGCAGGGACTTGTAGTTCTGACTTCCCTAAGAAAAGCAAGACTACAGCTTCTTGTGTGCAGCGGGAAAAAAAACCCAGGATTGACTGGTCTGTCCTGAAAATCTGGAGTCAGTTGGGAACCCTAACCCTCAGACATTTGAAAATATTCCTTCCCCCCCCCCTTTTAATGTCACCTTTTGATGAATTTCCATTCTGCTCTAAATAAGCCTGTATGCTTCCGTTACAAATGGTTATAAAATGTGGTCGCTCATGAAGAGAGAATTTTCGCCATTTTCTGTTGAAAAAAATGTTTCCTCTGAATGGAATCCAGACAGGTTAAGGTGACGCTGCTCTTTAAACCCCTGTAGTCAAAGACGATATTGCTTCCCGCAGCCTGCTGGAATTTACAGGTCCTTGAAATCCTGTGCCCTTCCTTGATAAAACAAATGGTGCAGGCTTATGTGAAAGCAGAATTTCCATTACTATGAAAGGTTTTCCTCCGCTGTAAAATATCAAATATTTTGACATTTCCATCAGAGTTTTACTTGGTATCAAAGCTTAATGTCAGAGTAATCTATAAGCTCTTATACTTCATAAGTTTATGTTTCCAAACCCTACCATGTTAGAGGGGCCATTTCTAAACACACATTAAAATATTACCTCATCTAGCAGACAAGAAGGAAAAGGGATTATGCTTCTGTGCGCAAAATACATTATCGGCTAAATAAAATGTTAAGTGTAATTCCAAATGATCGGTGAGAACATAGGACATTATTGTTTCCCTTGAAGCACCATGTTTAAACAAAAGAAAATGGTCTTATAATAACACTGTTCCTCCCTGGACAAGTTACGTGCCATGAATGTGTCCATTTGGGAATACATGCAAATCAGAATGCTGAGGGGACACATATTCATTAAGAGGCATTACTCTCAAGCTTCCTAGGTACCATTGTTTCATTATTATTGGGTGGGATGCAAAGTTAAGTGAGTGTTAATGTTCTTTGCTGACCTTGCTGGTACTCTTTCCTCCTCTCAGCCCTAAGCTGTTAACTTTTCATTTGAGCAGTATTTAGTTATCGGGTTGTCTAGTCGTTTTTTATTGATTGATCTGTTTTACTAAGGATGTTTCCTTTATAACTCGCACCCAAACTTTGAAGGGCACGGGCAGGAAGTGCCGTGAAATAAATAAATAGGGAAAATAGTATTGACCATGGAAGCACTTTTTGAGAAATAATCTGAACAAAGGATGGTACTATCTGGGCAGTTATAGCATTATGGTTTTACGCATGCCGTCCGCAGCAGACCCGCGGCATGGCCTCCTCACCTCTCTTCAGTAACTCCAGTGCCTGGTCCCTCGTCTCTGGCAGCTCCGTCCTTGGGCCACCCCTGGTGCCTCCGGCTCAGCTACAGACCTTGGTGTCTCCAGTCCAGCTACCACTTCTACTGCTCCATGCCAGGCCTCTCCACGTGGCCCATGGAGAGACACTGCTTCTCGGCACCGTGCCCCTCCCTAGGCGCGTGCATCACTGAACCTTAAGTAGAGCCCACGGCGGGAACCGAGCCGCAGCCCTGGATGATGACATCAGCAGAGCACTGGTATTTAAGCCCAGGCTCCGCTCCCTAGCTTTGTCTTTGCAACAGGTCTCCTCACTGGTCAAGTACTCGTTGCCTCCTGAGAGATTCGTCTCATTCCTACGTTCCTGTTCCTCGTTGATCCTGATTCCTTCGCTCCTCTGTTCCTGTTCTTCAACCCTTCCTCAGGTTGCTTACACGGACTTTGACTCTGCTTTGCCTGACCACGCCGTTGATTCTCTCCAAGCCCGGACCTCTGCTTTGACTGACCACATCATTGACTCTCTCCAAGCCCGGACCTCTGCTTTGCCTGACTACTCCGTTGCCTCTCTCCAGACCCAGACCTCTGAATCGCCTGACTACTCCGTTGCCTCTCTCCAGACCCAGACCTCTGCATCGCCTGACTACGTTGGACTATCTCCGTGTTTAGACCTCAGCCTTGCTTGCCACTACTTCCAGATTGCCGCCAGCCCTGAATCAAGCTTGCTCTTCAGCCTACGTCCTGGACGGCCTATTCAGGCTTCGGCCTGCTTTTGCTCGGGCGCCCCCCTGTCTGACTTTGTTCCTTTGGCGCCCAGGTCTCCGGGACACTACCTTGTCCAGTACGAGATTGTATCATTTTTCTCCTGCTGTCTCTGGGCTGACCTCGATCCCTCCATTAACGATGACATATGGAGGCCCACCTAAGTCCAGCCGGCCCCGATACCCAAAGGCTCAACCTGCGGGGAACGAGGACTGGTATTGGTGAAACACCAGCGGGCCTCTATCCATCAGCCCACTTTGCCTGCCGACGGTGGGGACCCATAGGTCCCTACCTACGGATTGCATCAACCCCACCTCGGCCCAAGGGTCCACCTCCGGCGCAACAATGAGTACATTTTCAAAGCCATTTTACACGCAGAAAACAAATTTATGTGCCTAAACGGCTTGTTCTAAAACTTCCTGGGGTTTGTGCATGTAAAAGTATGCATAAAACCCCAATTTCACACATACTTTTACGCGTATAAAATAGAAGCTTTCTGGGGATGGAGCTGCGGTGGAGTTTGAATTTACATACCTACTTTTTTTTTAAGTTTATAAGGTTTTATTAAACATTTTGCAATAGAAAAACAAAATAACAATGGCATAATAATATACACTGTAGTCCCAAATAACATAAAAAAGAATGAAACATGGTTACATCACCTTAGAAACGTACAGTGTCCATACCCAAAAGGGGAAATAACCATAATGATCCATAAGTGCCAGAAACAGGAAGAGCAAAATATAAAGTGATAGAAAAAGAGTAGAGGAAACGAATAAGATAAGAAAAAAGAAAAGGAAAAAGAAAAGAGAAAAGGCGAAGAGAAAGAAAGGGATACTACGAGAAATAAGGTAAAATAAAGAGGAAAGACCAAGAGGATCATGCATCAGCAAAGAAACAGCGTAAAACAGATAGACAAAAGAGGGGAAGCATACAAGGGAAATGATACATAAGAAAAAGGAGCTATAAAGAATTAATGTAGATGTCTAACGGTTTCCACACCTGAGCCCATTTACCTAGTCGCCCATATTTGAGGGCCATGGCACGTTCATATTTAGTGTACAAACTAACAGTATTCCACCACAATGGTTCAGATAAGAGATCACTGCGCTTCCAGTTGGACAAGATGTTATGCTGGCCAATAGTTAATAAAAAGTCCAATAGTTTCCTATGTGGTATCGGCAATTGTAATAGTGGATGCCCACCTTTTAAAATGACAATAGCATAAGAAATCGGGAGGGCAAGATTCAAAATAACAGAGATCTTCGCCCATACCTGCTGCCAAAATGAAATAACAAAAGGGCAAGCATAAAGCATGTTCGATAGTGTGGCATTAGGTACATTACAAGACCAACATTTGTGAGAATCCAAAATACCAGCCCTATGTAATTTCCATGGAGTCCAGACTACTCTGTGAAGAGTAAAAAGGGAGGACTGTGTCAAACTGGAGAAGAGTGAAATACGAGAGGCAATAGACCAACAATAAGTCCACATGGAGGAGGTAATCTCCAAACCTATGTCTGAAGACCATGTCAATCGCAAAGTGTTTTTAGCTGTAAAGGAAAGTTGTTTAATATACTTATATAAACGAGAAGCCAAATGGCCACAGTCCCCATATTTCTGGTAGAAAGACCATAAAAAGGGAGAATTGTCAGTCCAAGAGGATCGCTTAAGATATTCTTGTAGGGCAGCATGCAGTTGTCGATATGCAAATTTCTGACTGAAAGGGAGCCCATGAGTAGTAGATAAAACAGAAAAAGGGACGATCGTTCGTTGTCGCACAACAGAAGAAACCAGCCAAATATTACTCTTTTGCCAAATGGGCCAGGAGGGAGACTGATCTCCTATTTTAATAAGAGCATTACACCATAGGGAGGAGTAGTGCGAATGTTTCCAACCAGCTGAGTCTACAGGGCACTTAGTGTCCATTTCTAAAAACGCCCTATGTAAGGATCGTAGAATAGGATTGGCCAACTGAGATGCAGTGAGCGTCATAGTGGGAAAACAAAATAAAGGCATTGGAGCAATGTGTGCTGTCTCAATAAGTAACCATCGAGGAGCATCTCTTTCCCAATCAACTTCAAAATAATATGATCCTTGCTGCAACATAAAAGCCACATGATAGGAATAGAAATCCGGAAAGTTCACTCCGCCAAGATCCCTACTATTTTTTAATTTACTAAGAGCTATGCGTGGGGCTTTATTATGCCACAGGAAGCGCGTTAATAAACGGTCTATTTGTTTGTAAAACTCAGGAGAAAAGAAAACCGGAATCATGTTTAAAATATAAGTAATTTTGGGGGCCAATATCATTTTGATGGTGTCCAATCTGCCCCACCAAGTGAGGTGAAGTGGAGACCAACGTAGAATGAGATCTTTGAGAGTGTGAATTACACTTGATTCACTATGGGTAACCGTCTCCTGCGGGTCCATAAAAAATTGAACACCCAAATATTTAAGTTTGACAGATTTTTTCTGAACAGGAAGATTCGCAAAATTTAAGGTGGCGGCCGCATGATTAAGCGGCAATAGTTCCGTTTTGTGCCAATTAATTTTGTATCCCGAAAGGGAAGAATAACTAGAAATTAAATCAAATAAATGGGGGAGTGAACTAACAGGGTCCCTTAGAAACAAAAGGACATCGTCCGCATATGCGGAAAGTTTAAAGACAGTAGAACCAACCAATATACCTTGAATATTATCAGATTGCCTTATAGCGGACAGTAAGGGTTCCAAAGCCAGGTTGAAAAGTAACGGCGACAGGGGGCAACCCTGTCGCGTTCCCCTATGAAGGGAAAAAGATGGGGACATTTGCTGATTAATATATAAGAAGGCTTGTGGCGCTGTATACAGAAATTGGATCCAGCGTAAGAAGGTTGGACCTATGCCATACCATCGTAGAACGGCGAACAAAAAAGGCCATTCTACCCGGTCAAAAGCCTTTTCGGCGTCCAATGACACCGCTACTGCTGGAGTATGGGATGAAAAAACTAATTGCTGGATATGAAAAAAGGTTCGAGTATTATTAGTGATCAGACGATTCTTAATGAAACCAGACTGATCTGGGTCAATTAGGAAACCCATAATACGGGACAATCTAGTAGCCAAGATCTTAGTAAATATTTTATAGTCAGTGTTCAGTAAAGAAATAGGGCGATAATTTGCTATATGGGTTTCATCTCTCCCTGGCTTTGGAAGTACAATTACACATGCCTGTGAAAAAGAGGTAGCAGAGTTCTCGTTAAGAAGAAAAGAAGAAAAATAATTAGAGATATGTGGAAGAAGGGTCTTCTGAAAAGAACGATAGAAATCCGTTGTAAAACCGTCTGGTCCGGGCGCTTTTTTCTGAGCTAGTGTGTTAATTGCCAGTTCGATTTCAGCTGTGGTAATGGGCAAGTCCAAAGCTTCCAGTTGCGTCTGAGACAGAGTTGGATGACTGAGAGTAGAAAAGAAATCTTGAAACAGTTCAGGCGTCGGTGAGACTTCCGATTGATATAATTCAGCGTAAAAATCGCTAAAAGCTTGCAGAATATCCGAATCTGTAAACATCATTTTAGAAGAAGAGGAAAGAATCTTGGTAATTCTCTTAGATTCAGATTTCCGTTTTAAATAAGAAGCTAGTAAATGTCCACACTTATTATTCCCAGCATAGTAGTGTGCCTTGGAGTGAAAAACATGCAATTGAACCTGAGAACTGAGCAAACAGTTATATTGGTAGCGTGCTTTAATTAAAGCCGCCAAAGAAGCTGAAGATGAGTGTTGAATATGATGCGATTCCAGTTGAGCAACTTGTTGTTGTAGGGATAGGAGCTCTGCCTTCTGACGTTTTGCCCGTCGGATGGAAAAACTAATAATTTCCCCCCGGATCGCTGCTTTGGAAGCTTCCCATACGGTAGCCGTAGAAACATCCTTAGTAGAATTAAGATGAAAATATTCCTGTATCTTCTTTTCTAAAAGAGGCTTGAACTCTGGGTCTTCCAACAGTGCTGGATTGAAGCGCCATTGGTTATGAATCAACTTCGGATGAGTTAATTCACAGGTCAATGATATTGCTGCATGATCTGATATCAGAATAGGGTGGATTAGCGTCTCCATAATGTTTGGCATGAAAAGTTTGTTGATAAGAAAAAAGTCAATGCGTGAGTATGAAGAGTAAGGGGACGAAAAGAAAGTATAATCCTTGCCAGTAGGATTAATGAGTTGCCAAGGGTCTACCAGACCGTACGTAGAAAGAATATGTTGCAAAGCTCGCGTTGCCCTGGAAATAGAGGAGCGTGCGTCAGATTTCCTATCCAAAATAGGATCTAAAGGTTGATTAAAGTCGCCACCTATTATGTAAGAAGATGCATCAGATTGTAATAAGTTCGCAAACACTTCCTGGAAGAAAACTGGATCATCGGCATTAGGAGCATATATGTTCAGGATGGTAAACAAATCATTTTGAATATTGAGACGAATAAGATTCCATCTTCCATCAGGATCTGATAAATGATCAGTAACAGAAGCTGTAAGATTCCGATGAATTAGAATAGCAGTGCCCCTTTTTTTCTTGACCGCTGGGCTATAGTAGATTTGACCAACCCATTGTTGTTTAAGTTTTAAAGATTCCAATCCAGTAAGGTGCGTCTCTTGTAGAAGAGCAATGTCTGTCTTTAGGGACTGTAAATAAGTAAGAATCTTTTTCCGTTTAATGGGGTGCGAGAATCCGTTGACATTTAAAGATGTTATTTTAAAAGAAGAAATAATGCTCGCCATTATAATCTTGCTAGAAAAAACTGTTTCGGCAGGTATCTCATGACATCTCCCGTATACTTGAATGGTACGCTGATGATAGCTAAAGTACGTGGTATCCCAAGTGTGAGAGAAAGAGAAAATGAAGAATAAAAATGGAGAAAAAACATAGAGAGGAGTGCACTTCGTCCCATCTGAGCACCAAACGGGACTAAGAAACCGCACAGCAGAGGATAGTGTTAATGCACACTATCTCTTAGGGGAATAAAATGAGCCTCTAGGCAGGCCAGAGTACAGCCCACATCCCTCGCTCCCTTAACCAAACTTATAGTATCTCGGCATAGTATATCTTGTCGCGGAGTTTAATGGTACTTGACAACAATTCAAAAAGCAAAGAATAATACCATAATCACTGAAAAAAAAATGGGCATTGGTCAGTCATAAGAGTATACTAGAAAAATCAGGTATATAACTGATCGAGGAGTATCATTACTCCTGTACGATGATAAAAAGAAAAATAAAATAAAAAGATCACGGCTACCACTTACATCGTATGTAATAGCTTGAAACCGGAGCAAAATAGCATAATTCTCATGTCACCATAGAAGATGAGGCTTCAGAAGAAGACAAGAATTTGTCCAATTCCTGGGGGTCATGGTAGATTACAGTGCGATTATTGTGAGTAACCCGCATTTGAGCTGGATAAAGGAGGCCGTACCGCGCCCCCAATGACTGCAAGCGTGGTCTCATACTCAGAAAATTTTTGCGTTTGAGCGCCGTAGTTTTAGCCAAGTCCGGTATGAAAAGAAAAACGTGACCGTCATGTGTCACTGGAGCTTTATTTCATGCCGCCGCAAAGATTTGCAGTACTTGTGGATATCTCAAAACCTTAAAAATAACCGGTCTGGGATATTTAGAGTTTTTGAGAGGTCTGGAAGGGACGCGGTGAGCACGCTCCAACTCCAAAGGATGTTCAAAAGTGAGTTGCAGGCAAGACGGTATCAACTTAACCAGAAACGACATGAGATCATTACCTTCTAATCCCTCCGGGATCCCCAAAATTCGGATATTGTTGCGACGGTTCCTGTTAGAAAGATCCTCCACATCGGATCTAAGTTGCGCAATATCCTGAGCATGGCTCGAGAGTGACGCCGTAGAAAGAAGTAAAGAAGAGACCTGTGCTTCAGTATCTTCAAGCCGCGATTGGAAACCATCCATGCGGGTAGAGAGCGCCTGCAAATCGGTTCTTACAGCCGTGGTAGTCTCAATGTTTAATTGAAGCATTTCTTTGAGCTGCTTCAATTCCGTAAGTACCATGTCTGCCGACGCCATATTCTTCACAGGGTTGGCCTTGTCTGGCGTTGGGGGATCCTGCTTCTGCCGCTTCGTGCCTGCTGCGGAGGCAAAAGCAGCCTCAATTTTTCCAGATTTAGCGGCAGCCATGCTTTAAATAGAGTTTATCCTTTTTCCGCGAAGAAAAAAATAGTTCGAATCAGTCAGAATTTAAGAGTAGGGAGCGAGGACGCCGAGAGCATTAGATGTGAGCGGCCATCTTGTGCGCTGCTCGAGAGCGCCCCCCCTACATACCTACTTTTGATTTTGAAAAGTAGGCATGGAAATTCATATGTGCACTTTGATGGTAACTTTTCAACCGGCTCATATGTATGCACGTTCATCAGCCCATGTCCAGGGAAGTGCCATTTTATAACACGTATGCATGCTATCAAATAGCCTGACCGCGCACACGTGCACAGAATTTTAAGTAGGTGTGTGCCTTTGCGTGCGGATGTCGCTTCTACCACGTAATTGGGGAGATTTTAGTAGACACACACGCCAACTCCATTCCCAATTCACCCAGGTAAGGGATGGGACTTTCAAACTCCCTAGTTTAATAGCGTCCCCTTTCCCCTGTTAGCCCTGACCCTTAAAACCCCGCCGATATATCTGTTTATCTGTATTTTATTACTTACATGTCCTCCATAGCAGAAGTAAAGTTACGTGGCAGAGAACCTTGACGCACACCTGTGCACCTATTTACACACAAACTTTAAGTTGAAATGCAAGAACGTCCATGTCCCCCCAGACCATACCCACGCTCCACCCCTTTTTCAGAACTTTTCTTTTGTGCGCGTAGCAGGCGAGATGCGCTTACACAGGTGCATTTTAACATCTGCTTGGTGCGCACTGGCCCGACATATTTGCATATCTCCCAGATTTGGAGTATGCCAGGCTTTTAAAATTCACCTTATTACGTGTTGCAAAACTTTGTGCATGTGGGTTTCTGTGTGGAAGTTTGCTTTGTAAACTGGAGTGTCTTGGAGCTGCTGCAGAAGTTAGCCACGATTTAACATAATTACCCTCCCTTTGTGCCATGAACGCAGTGATAATATTAAATAATATTCAGGTTGTACTGAAAACAAGAGATAGAAGGAAGACTGGAAGAGGTGAAGAATGTAGACAGTCATGTAGGGTATAATAGAATTGCAATAGCAGCCACAATTACAACCTCTTCTCCCCGTCCAACTAAACCAACAGCCTCAAATTAATGCTTCATGAAAGAAATCCAGCAGCAGTGAATGACCTCTTGTGTGCAAAAAGGAGAAAAGTAAAGCTCATTAGACCAGAAAAAAAGCAAATTTAGGAAGCAGTTGAAGGAGGAGAGCAGGATGTTCAAAAAGAAAATGTAAAAAACATGTACAGTAAGAACCCGGCCGACCATCGGGAAAGTGATCAGAGGAAAAGCCTGAATCTAGGATCACCTGCAAAGTGAGTAGCAATGCAGCACAGGGCTAGGCAGAAAGCTTATTTTTATTTGGTTTATTTTTTCTTTTCTTTTCATGTTCATTAGTTCAATGTTTATTTTGGTTTATTTTGTTTACTGAACCAAAATAAATATTAAATTAATTAAAAAAAAACAACCCTGAAAAAATAGTAAAAAGAAATTGCTTCCTTTACGTCTCCCCAGCACCAAAAGAGCAAAATTAATACCTCCTGGCCCTTTCCCATAAGCTCCCCCAACTCTTCAGAGATATCTCACCTGCCTTCCCCCTGGATGCACTGAGCAGCAATGTTTTATTGCGGGACACCTTTATGCCCCGAAATAGCATCACGGCTGTATGGCACATACTTTTGTTTCGTGCCTAAACATCGTGGGACAAAAGAACGCGGTGAGTGGCCCTTTAATGCTATGGCAGTTCCAACCTCATGGGACCGCCATTGCCTTAAAGGGCCGCTGGCCTGAAAAAAAAAAAAGGCGCGTGCAAATGGGGAGATAGAGTAGACATCAGTGCTGACCCTCGTCTCTACTCGAGGCTACCAGTCGAGGATGGCCATGACTCCTCCAAAATGTAAATTAAAAAATAAAGAACAGCGCCAAAGCTAAAACATAAGGGTGGTAACTTTTAAACCAGTGCACGGGCACACATGTGATCACATTCATTGGCCTGCGCCCAGGGTCATGGCCATTTTATAACATACGTGTATATATGCACACACGTTATAAAATAGCCTGACTGGGTGCACATATGTACGCAATTTAAAGTGGTCGTGCACCTGTGCGCACAAATGCAGCTTCTATCGCATAATTGGGGGAATTTTAAAAGCCATACATGCCGATGCCATTATCAGTTTTTCCACTTCATTCCCAGTTCATAAGAACATAAGAACATGCCATGCTGGGTCAAACCAAGGGTCCATCAAGCCCAGCATCCTGTTTCCAACAGTGGCCAATCCAGGCCATAAGAACCTGGCAAGTACCCAAAAACTAAGTCTATTCCATGTTACCATTGCTAGAAATAGCGGTGGTTATTATCTAAGTCAGCTTGATTAATAGCAGATAATGGACTTCTCCTCCAAGAACTTATCCAAACCTTTTTTAAACCCAGCTACACTAAGGGGCGGATTTTCAAAGGGTTACGCACGTAACCCTTTAAAACCCCTCCTGCGCACGCCGAGCCTATTTTGCATAGGCTCGGCAATGTGTGCATGTCCCGGGGCTTTGAAAAAGGGGCAGGAAGGAGGCATGGGCAGGGTGCTGGTCCAGGGGCGGTCCGGGGGCGGGACCAAGGCCTCCAGCACAGCGGCCGTGCTGGGGGAATTGTGTGCCGGCAGCAAATCGGAACACGCAAGTTACGCCAAAGGCAGACATAAGTTACGTCAAAGGCAGACGTAAATAGGACAACAAAGGTAGGGGGGGATTTAGATATGGCTGGGGGGCGGGTTAGATAGGGGAAGGGAGGGGAAGGTGGTGGGGAGCGGAAGGAAAGTTCCCTCTGAAATCGGAGCAGCAAGGTGCACAAGTGTGCACCGCCTTGCACGTGCCGACCCCAGATTTTATAACATGAGCACGGCTGCATGCACATGTTATAAAATCGGGTGTAGATTTGTGTGCACCGGGTTGTGCGCACAAATCTACGCACTCACGGAATTCTGAATATCCGGCCCTAACTGCACAAACCACATCCTCTGGCAACAAATTCTGGAGTTTAATTGTGTGTTGAGTGGAAAATAATTTTCTCCATTTAGTTTTAAATGTGCCCCATGCTAACTTTATGGAGTGAACCCTAGGCCTTCTATTATCTGAAAGATTAAATAACTGATTCACATCTACCCGTTCTAGACCTCTCATGATTTTAAAAACCTCTATCATATCCCCCCTCAGCCGTCTCTTCTCCAAGATGAACAGTCCTAACCTCTTTAGTCTTTCCTCATAGGGGAGCTGTTCCATTCCCCTTATCATTTTGGTTGCCCTCCTCTGTATCTTTTCCATCGTAACTATATCTTTTTTGAGATGCGATGACCAGAACTGTACACAATATTCAAGGTGGGGTCTCACCATGGAGCGATACAGAGGCATTATGACATTTTCCATTTTATTCACCATTCCCTTTCTAATAATTCCTAACATTCTATTTGCTTTTTTTTACTGCTGCAGCACACTGAGCTGATGATTTCAATGTATTATCCACTATGATACCTAGATCTCTTTCCTGGGTATTAGCTCCTAATATGGAATCTAGGATTGTGTAACTACATCAAGGGTTATTTTTCCCTATATGCAACATCTTGCACTTATCCACATTTAATTTCATCTGCCATTTGGATACCCAATTTTGCAGTCTCGCAAGGTCCTCCTGCAATTTATCACAATCTGCTTGTGATTTAACTACTCTGAATAATTTTGTATCATCTGCAGATTTGATTACCTCACTTGTTGTATTCCTTTCCAGATCATTTATAAATATATTGAAAAGCTCCGGTCCATGTACAGATCCCTGAGGCACTCCACTGTTTACCCTTTTCCACTGAGAAAATTGACCATTTAATCCTATTTTCTGTCTTTTAACCAGTTTGTAATCCATGAAAGGGCACCGCCTCCTATCCCATGACTTTTTAGTTTCCTTAGAAGCTTCTCATGAGGGGCTGACAAATGCCTTCAGAAAATCCAAATACACTATATCTAGTGGCTCACCTCTATCCACATGTTTATTAACCACTTCAAAAAAATGAAACAGATTTGTGAGGCAAGACTTGCCTTGAATAAATCCATGCTGACTGTGTTCCATTAAACCATGTTTTTCTATATGCTCTGTGATTTTGATCCTTAGAATAGTTTCCACTATTTTTCCTGGCACTGAAGTCAGGCACACTGGTGTATAGGGATGTGCAGAGCAAAAGTTTATGTTCATAAGTCCATAAGTCGAAAGGGGGGGTCAATTTTGGTCAATATGGACATATGGAGAATTCCATAAGTTGAGTCTATGTCCATACGTGCACCAATTCCCTAAATAAAAATTTAAACCCCTCACCCTCCTTAATCCCCCCCCAAGACTTACCAAAACTCCCTGGTGGTCTAGCGGGGAGTCAGGACGCCATTTCTGAACTCCTTTGCGAGGAGCATGTGACGTCGGCGTCACGTCGGAGTGACGCCGACGTCACGTGATTCCCCGCGGGTTCGCTCCGGGACCCTCGTTGGACCCAAAAGGAACTTTTGGCCAGCTTGGGGGGGCCTCCTGACCCTGCGCGCATAACCCTTTGAAAATCTGGCCTTCAGTTTTTCTACAATGACCTTATCTTTTCTAAGAGCCCCTTTAACTCTTCGGTCATCTAACTGTCCAACCGATTACCTCACAGATTTTTTGCTTTGGATATATTTTTAAAAGTTTTATTATGAGCTTTTTGCTTCTACGGCCAACTTCATTTCAAATTCTCTCGTAGTCTACCTTATCAATGTTTTACAATTAACTTGACAATGCTTATGCTTTTTCCTATTTTCTTCAGATGGATTCTTCTTCCGATTTTTGAAGGATGTTTTTTGGCTAAAATAGCCTCTTTCACCTCACATTTCAATCATGCTGGTAATCGTTTTGCCTTTCTCCCACCTTTCTTAATGCATGGAAGACATCTGGACTGCGCTTCTAAGATTGTATTTTTAAACAATGTCCATGCCTGTTGTATACGTTTAACCTTTGCAGCTGCACCTTTTAGTTTTTTTCTAACTATTTTCCTCATTTTATCAAAGTTTCCCTTTTGAAAATTTAGTTTTAGAGCTGTAGATTTACATAGTATCCGCCTTCCAGTCATTTGTTCAAATTTGATCATGTTATGATCACTATTGCCAAGTGGCCCTACCACCATTACCTCTCTCACCAAATCCTGCGTTCCACTAAGAATTAAATCTAAAATTAGAGATGTGAATCGTGTGCCCGATCGTCTTAACGATCAGGTTCGGCTAGAGGGGGGGAAAAATCTGATCGTGGGTGATGTGAATCGGAATTGGTTCCGATTCACATCGTTATTTTTTTTGTAGTGAGGCCCGACCCTTTAAAATTAACCCCTTACCTTCCCCCACCCTCCCGAACCCCCCAAAACTTTTTTTGATTACCTAGTGGTCCAGTGGGGGCGCGGGGACCGATCTCCCGCTCTCGGGCCATCGGCGCTATTTTGGCTGCCACTCAAAAATGGCGCCGATGGCCCGATAAAAAAAAACCCCATCCGACCCTTTAAAAATGACCCCTTAGCTTCCCCCACCCTCCCGAGCCCCCCAAAACATACCTGGTGGTCTAGTGGTGATCCCGGGAGCGATCTCCCGTTCTCAGGCCGTCGGCTGCCACTCATAAAGATGGCGCTGTTGGCCCTTTGCTCTTACCATATAACAGGGTATCCGTGCCATTGGCCGGCTCCTGTCACATGGTAGGAGCACCGGATGGCCGGCGCCATCTTTAAAGACAGGCCCATGCCATGAGGTGACGAGACATGACATGGCATACCAGAAGAGGTGACAATGAGGAACCAAGTGTCTGGAAGCAGAAGCGGAGACGAGGCATCAGGAAGGAACATCAGGAACAGGAAAACCACAAAACATCAGGACAAGATGAGGGATAATCCAGAAGAGACCAGGAGCATGAAGAACAATGAGGGATCCCACGAAGAACAGGAAAACCAGCAGGAGTGAAGACGAGAAGTCCAAGAAGAGACTAACTCCTTGCGAAGGCCATGAAGGACTGGGCCGAGCAGCTGTCCCGTGTCTCATGCCTGAAGCCAAGTCTCGTCTTGGTCCCCTATCCTGAATCTTGTCTCGGTTCTCGGATGTTCTTGTGGCTGCTCCATCCATGCCTAAGACTCTGACTGAACCTGTGCCATTTCAGCGTGGTCCGTGACCAGCCATGGGCGGCTATGTAGGGCGTGCCTTGGTTCAGGCTTCTACTGAATCTTCGCCATGTTCTGGCTTTAACTTCCACCTATTCGTCTGCAGTCTGCCTCGCACTCAAGCATTGTCCATGACCAGTCCCGTGGGTCTGCCCTGTGGTGGGCTGTGTAGGGCACGCTGTATTGCAGCCTCAACCCAGTACTTGACTTTGTTCCTGAACCTTGATCCTGAGTCTTCGTGCTCAAGCTTCTCGTCTGAGTCTTCACGTCCCAAGTTTCTCATCTGAGTCTTCACGTTCCAGAGCCTTCATCTGCCCTTGTCTCCTGTCCGGCCTGCTGCCTTTGCCGTTCCCAGCAGCAGGTCCAAAAGGGCTTGGAGTAGTCGGAAGACCACTGGGAGATCAACCTTGCGTGGTTGGCCTCACTGAGGTTGTGCAGGTTGGCAGGGGCTATGGTTTCCTGTCTCTGCCCAGACAAGGCTCTGTCTCACGAGCCTTGGTGTTTCTTCGGAGCTCCTCTCCGGGTTCACCGAGATCCAAGAGCACACATCTCCTATTCCCATGCAGCAGCTGCTCATGGCCTCTTTTGAAACACCTAGCTAAAGCCTGTGTGCTCAACAGCACTGCTGAGTGACTGTTCTATCTCCTTTTTGAAAGTTAGTGCCAGCAACCTGGTTCTATTTTCATTAAGGTGGAGCCCATCCTTTCGGAAAAGTCTCCCCCTTCCCCAAAAGGTTGTCCAGTTTCTTACAAAACTGAATCCCTCTTCCCTGCATCATCATCTCATCCACACATTGAGATTGGAATGCAGCCTGACTCTGGGGACCTGCATATGGAACATGAAGCATTTCAGAGAATGCCACCCTGAAGGGTCTGGATTTCAGCTTTCTACCTAAAATCATAAATTTGGCTTTCAGAACCTCCCTCCCACATTTTCCTATGTCATAGGTGCCCACATGTACCATCACAGCCAGCTTCTCCCCAGCACTGTCTATAATCTTATCTTGGTGACACGTGACGTCCATCACCTTTGCACCATACAGGCAAGTTACCTGGCAGTCCTCACATCCACCAGCCACCCATCTATCTACATTTCTAATAATCAAATCACCAACTATGATGGCCGACCTAACCTTTCCCTCCTAGGCAGTAGCATCACCTAGAAAGCAGATCCTTGCTACAGGGTCACTTCCTGCTACACCAGGGTAATGCTCTCCAACTGGGAGACCTTTCTGATCCAAGGCAGCACCGGGGCTGCTAGACTGGAGTTGGGACTTGGCTACTAAGTTCCTGAAGGTCTCATCAATGTACCTCTCTGTCTGCCTCAGCTCCTCCAGATCTGCCACTCTAGCCTCCAGAGATCAGACTCTTTCTCTGAGAGCCAGGTCCTATTTGCACCAGGTGCACACCTACGATCTCTCACCGGCGGGTAAAAAATCATGCATGTGATACTCAATGCAAATGATTGGAAAGCCCCCTCTTGCTGCAGGACTGCTGCCGTCATTTTAATTTTGTTGAGTTCCTAGTTAAGTTTAGGTTGCTAAGGGAGGAGGAATTAGAGTACTTTAAATTTATAGATGTATTCATTAATTAATCTGCTAGTGTCCTACAAGGGGATGATTAAACTCTTAATAAGGACTGGTACAATAGTATGAATTAGAAAAGAGCCTGATAGATTTTACTGAGAAAGTGTCTCTTGCCTAGGGGTGGAGTGGGGGGGGGGGGGGGGGGGGGGGAAGACAGATGCTAGAATTAACTCCCTCTGGCTTGCTTATTATCTCAGAATCATACAAACTAAAGAATATATCCCACTATTAAACCTCTCTCCAAACTTTTTTAAGTTTTAATACTAAACTTACCAATCCTTTTCAACCACCATTAATTTTATCTTCTCTCAAAGGATTGAAAGGTTTTAAATCCTGGTCTTCTTCTAGTGCAAAAGGTGTGGGGCCTCTGGAAGTTGGGGCTGTGGAGTTTGAAACCTGGATCTCTGAGAGCAATTCTTTTTTATAATTTGTATATTTTATTGTAGTTTCAAACATTATAACATACAGTCAATGCAAAATTGTCACCGCTCTTTAAACCAAAATACCGGATAGTACAGAAATATGGCAACAATGTACAAACCAATAAAACAATATCAGTACCCCCCCTATATATTCATAGTGACTTGTACAAATCAGCACAGTAACCTTCCCTCCCCGTACCTCCCCATCCACTCCCAGCTGTATTTCAAGTAGTCAAGGTAATAATCATCAGGTTGATATCAAATGTGTGTGCATATACATATCTAAATAGTGAATAGAAATTACGATTAAAGAACTTCTCCATTATACCCAAAGCCATAATACTGAAAGATCATGGGTGGAGACATGCCACACGTTGGCATACCTCCTCCAAGGGTCCCCCCCCCCCCGCCAGAAGACAGTCACTGGAGTGTCAAAACCGATTACGAAACCTGATTAGTCAACCATGCTTCATAAGGGCTCCAAGCTCTTGCAAATTTAACCATGTACTTGTGTTTATGGGCTGTTATCTTCCCTAGAGTGTACATATCCAAAACCTGTTTCTGTATTTCCTGTAACGTCGGAACCTGTGGCTCTCGCCAGTGCAATGCCAAAGAGCACCTGGTTGCCGTCAACACATATTTAATAAAGAGGTTATAATAAGAGGACTTGTCTGTGTTTTCTTGATTTAATAAAGCCTGTGATGGGGTAAAGGCCACTGGATTCCCAACGATATCAGACAACCATTGAGCCACCGCCATCCACACTTTTTGAACTATGGTACATGACCACCACATATGAAAGAATGTTCCCGGCGCCTGACATCTTTTCCAGCAAAGACCAGTAATTTTAGGGTTAATATGTCTAAGCGTCATTGGGGTAATGTACCACCTATATAAGAGTTTATAACCGTTTTCAATATGCCTTGCCGAAATCAACCCTTTTCCCATGCACTGAGTCACTTTTTTCCACTCCTCTATGGTCCAGTGCTCCTGTAAGTCACGCTCCCAAGCCCTAATATAGGTGGCCTCCCTAGAAAGATCACCAGATAATAGTCGATAAAGATGAGTAATATGCTTGGAAACCTTATCCGCATGAGAACACAAGACTTCAATCGGGGGGCTACCCCTCGCCAATTCCCCCAGAATCAGGGGTTGAGATAGAAAGTGTCGAACCTGCAGGTATTTAAAAAACTCATTAGATCCCAATTGAAATCTATCCTGAACAATAGCAAAGGGCAGAATTCTCCCTGGTTCCCATAGATGGGCCAGTTGGTATATCCCCTTGGATTTCCATGAGAGAAAAGAGTGAGCATCAAGGGCCGGCGGAAAAGAAAGATGGTGAAACAGGTGGGTATTGAGAAAGTAAGATCGGTCGCCCAGTAGCTTAGACCTCCACCGCTCCCATACTATGCGGGTGACCTCCACCGTTTTTGGCAACTCCCCCTTGGGTTGCCAAAGATTCCCTTTCTGCCACAGAATAGCCGTTAAGGGTAATGGACCAACAATGGCTTGCTCCAATGCTACCCATGGTTTCTGACGCTTGGTATTGTGCCATTCCACAGCTGCTTTAATCTGCGCCGCCCCAAGGTAGTAATGTAGGTTGGGCATTCCCAGACCCCCTTTAATACGAGGTAAGTAAAGAAGAGCCCTTGCTATTCTTGGCCTTTTTGCATTCCATAAGTACCGGAGGAGCCGTTTTTGCCATTTGTCTAACAGCTTCCCGGGAACTAGAATGGGTAAAGTTTGGAACAGATATAGCAACCGGGGCAGGATGTTCATTTTAATGACCGCTAAACGGCCGAGCCAGGATATGTGATATCTATTCCATTCTTCAAGATCTTTATAGATCTTCGCCATCAAGGGGGGATAATTAAGCTGAAATAAATCTTTATCAATTCCAATATAGATCCCCAGGTATTTTATTTTCTCTTTCGCCCATTTAAAGGGATGCGTTTTTCGGATTATATCAACAAGACTTTGGGATGCAGAAATATTCAATAGTTCGGACTTTTCCCAGTTAATTTTGAACCCTGATATAGCGCTAAAAGCTGATATCTCACTAGTAAGGGCATCCAAAGAATTGACAGGGTCTGTAACAGTAAATAGAATATCGTCCGCAAAAAGGGATAACTTGGAGGAAAAGCTTCCCACCTGAACTCCGCTGATCTTATTATTATTCCGAATATGGTGGGCGAATGGCTCTAAAAAAATAGCGAACAATAATGGCGATAGAGGACAACCTTGTCGTGTGCCCCTACCAACGGGAAATGGGAGTGAATACCCACCATTAATTTTCAAGCAAGCTGTTGGGGATTCATACAGTTTTTGAATCCATCTAATATATTTGTCACCAAATTGAAAGGATTTCATGGCTTGGAACAAAAATGGCCAATGCACATAGTCAAATGCTTTTTCTGCATCTATTGCTAGTAAAAAGAGGGGAATATGTCGCGATTGGGCCCAGTCCATTAAGTTCGCTATCTTACGGACATTATCCGAGGCCATTCTACCAGGAATAAAGCCTGATTGGTCCATGTGGATCAAGTCGGGAAGATAATTATTCAATCTGTGTGCTAAAATTTTTGCGAAAATCTTCATATCCAAATTGATTAACGAAATTGGGCGATAAGATCCACACAGGGTAGGGTCACGACCCGGTTTAGCCAATACTGTGACTCCGGCTAATTTAGCACTGGTGGATAATGAGGTCTGCCCTTGTAAGGAGTTAAAGAGAGATACCAATAAGGGAATAAGTAAATTGGCAAACTTCTTATAAAAAAGAGCCGTATAGCCGTCGAGACCTGGGGACTTCCCATTTTTTAAATCCTTTATAGCCCATAAAACTTCCGCTCCATTAATGTTTCTATCCAGAGCCTCCTGAGCCTTGCTATCCAAGTGGGGGAGGGCAATATCCGCTAAATAGTCTGTCATCTCTCCCAGATTTACATTAACATCCGTTGCATATAAAGCAGAGTAAAAGTCAATAAAACGTTTACGGATATCTGCATTGGTGGTCAATATTTGCCCATTGGCATCCTTTATTTTTACGATATTATTTTGGGTTTGTCGTTTTTTTAACAGTCTGGCCAGCTGTTTACCCGCTTTATTACCCCCTTCATAGTAGAGCTGTTTAGTTAAAGTAAGTTTGTGGGCTATGGCAGCCGCTTCAAGGGCTCCTAATCTGGAACGCAGCTTATCCATGCGTAATAGTACTTGGGGATCTCCCCCCTGCGCATGCTCAACACTTAAGTCTCGGAGATTGTGCAGGGTATCCATCTTATCCTGCAAGCGTTGCTTTTTAAGATAGGCTCCCCGGGCTATGCATTTGCCCCTTATTACTGCTTTAAGACAATCCCAGAGTATCATGGGTGAAACCCCATCCGTGTCATTATTCTGAATGTAATCCTGGATGTCAACTTGTAGCTGATGGCAGAACTCCTGGCTCTCCAGCAAGCTTTCATTGAGTTTCCAGTATTGAGTGCCTTTATCAAATAGACCTATGTCATACTGTAGGATCTGGGGGCCATGATCCGACCATGTAATAGGGAGTATCTGGGGGTCTTGAACCATGTTAACACAACCTTTGGGGACTAGGAGGTAATCAATTCTGGAATAAGTAGCGTGTGCCCGAGAGAAAAAAGTATATTGGCGAGTGGTAGGGTGCCATAGCCTCCAAGGATCGACCACATCCAGACTACTCATAAAGTCTTTTAAAGCAGCTCGGTCCTTGTGCGATGGCGACACTCCAGAATGAGAATTATCCAAATGAGGATTAATAGTGAGGTTGAAATCCCCGCCTATGATTAACGTACCCTCAGCACTTTGTTGCAGTAGCTGAAGCATGTTTTGAAAGAACTCTTTTTGTCCAGTATTAGGGGCATAAAGATTAACCAGCGTATAGCGCATCCCCCCTATAGAAATGATAAGAATTAAATATCTGCCCTCGGGGTCTCTCTGGCACGCCACTTCCTCAAATATCAAGTCTTTGGATATCAAAATGCCCACTCCCCTATATTTATGAGTCAAAGGCCGGGGAGTCCAGAATTGATTCGGATAAAAAGCATGCTTAAGTAGACGTTCATAGCGCCTTTTCAGGTGTGTCTCCTGGACAAATGCAAGAGTCGTTTTAGCAGCCTGTAAATCTGAAAACAGGCTATGCCTCTTGAAAGGGGAATTTAGACCCTTAACATTAAGAGTAAGTACCTTTATCTTAACCATTTAGACATGTAATAGTAGACAACCAATTAGCGGGTATGAGAAGCTCTGTATATAGTGAGAAGGACGTGTCAGCGGCAAATGTATGCCACGGTTCCCAATATACCTGACAATGTATATGGAGAGGTACCCCACCCTCCAACCCCGCAGTATCTACTCCCCCCCCTCCCTCCTCCCGCTCTACCAATACCCCCATGACCAGAATCTCTGTGAGCATTCCAATCAACTTATAGAAGGAGGAATGAAACATCCCAGCAGAGCTCTGTTCAAGCAGTCAGCTTTCATATACCAAACTTAAGAATAAACTACTAACTTCTCCTAATAATAATTGAGAATATAAAAGTAGAAATACTAAGTATTAACCCATCAAGATAAAACTAACTGAGCCAAGGTTTACTTGGAATATAAAGTGGAGTTATATCTGCAGCAGAATATATCCCACTCTTAAAGAAACACACTGAAAGAATAATCAGGGTCACCCATCTGTTGTGACTGGCAATTTAAAAAACCCAAAGTCCAGACTTGCATAGTCAAGTAGGTGCCCGTGTCGCTGCAGTAGTCTCCGTGTTGCGTTGGAGCCGCTTATCACCCTTCGAGACCCTCTGCCATCGGGGGAATTCTTCTCTTCTCCTGTATGGTGTAGGCGCGGCCCTCGGCGGTTCAAAGCCCGCGTAACCGGCAGCATGCAGTACACTCCCAGCTTCTTTCATCGTTTTGACGCGGTGCAACTCTCCCTTCATGGTGAAACACATCCCGAACGGAAACAGCCATCTGTACCTGATGTTTTCAGCTCGGAGAAGATCAGTAGCCGGTTTTAACTCCTGTCGCCGTCTAATAGTGGTAGGAGAGATGTCTGCAAAAATCATAATGGTATTTCCCTGCCAGGTCCATGAGGCTTGCTTCTTCGCTAGCATAGTGACCTTGTCCTTAACAGTGAAATCGTGGTAACAGGCGATGATGTCTTTAGGGCTGTTATTACTCAGTTTAGGACCCATCAGTCTATGCGCCCGTTCAAGCTTAATAGTAGGTTTCGGGGCTAAAGTGGCATCTGACTCTTCGGAGGCCAAGATCATAGCACTAATCTGTTGCACTACCGCTATACAGTCCATGTGCTCAGGCGTCTCCGGAATTCCTCGAAACCGAAGATTGTGTCGTCGCGATCGGTTTTCGAGGTCTTCTATTTTTTCCTGCAATTTTTCTATTTCCGATTGCGACTCTTTTCGCCACTCACGCTGTTGTTTAAGATCCTCACTATGGGCGTCGATCCGCGTCTCCATTTCAAATATACGGCGGCCATTTTCTGCTATCTCACCCTTCAGTTCCTCAATAGAGTGCATGATATTATTTGTATTATTGGAGATTTCATTCTTGAGATCCGCAAACCATCCTCTCATTTCGTTCCGGGTAGGGAATTCCCCCTCGTCCAGAGACCGCATCTCCTCCTCATCAGGGGAATCTGAAGAGTTCTGTTCCCGAGCAGGCATGCCGGCCGCAAGTGAGTCGTCAGCTTTGCCCGATTTTTTATAAGAATACTTCTGTAAATCTACAGTTTTACGCCTTGTTGACATCAGCGATATCTGTGCTGTCAATCGATGGGTGTTCCTTGATAAGTATGGCTGAGATGGGTTAGATATTTAGGAGATTATGAGGCTGACTGCCGGAGCTCAAGATTTAAGCCGCCATCCACCAGGATGACGTCACTTCCTCCCCCCTCTGAGAGCAATTCTGTGTATAAGAGAGCATATCTATGTATGTGATGGAGCATGTGTATGTGTGTGTTTGTCTATAAGAGCATGTCTATGTATGTCTGTAAGAGCACATCTGTGGGTGTGTGTATGAGTATGTCTGTGCATGTGTGTACATGTCTGTGTTTGTGCATGTTTGTATCTGTGTGAGTGAGCTTATTTGTGTGCTTGAGATAGCATGTCTGTGTGTGTGTGTGTGAGAGAGAGAGAGAGCATGTTCTGTGATTGAGCATGTATGTATATATTAGGAATGTGAATCGGGTGCCCAATCATTCCCGCTATCGGGATCGTCTGGCCGTGGGAAAAAATAATTTTCCCGCATTTCCCCAGTTTTTTTTTTAGTGAAAAATAATTTTTCAGGTTAGTGCGCACTAACTCCCCGTTAGTGCGCACTAACTCATTTTAGTGCACACTAACAAATTAGCAAAAAATAACAAAAAGTAACTAAATGGTTTTTTGTTAGTGTGCACTAACCCGAAAAATGATTTTTATGAAAAATCGGGGGTAAAATTGATCATTTCCTTCTTTTAACTGATTTTTAACGAATTTAGAAATATCGTACGATATTTCAATTTGTTAGAAAAACGATTCATATCCCTAGTACATATGAGAGAGAGGAGAAAGATTCTGAACAACAACAAACCCTCTTTTCTCCCCTGCTAATTCATGACAATCTCAAGGCATCTGGAATTCAAAACCATCCAGTTATGGAGAGCAGAGGATTTTTTTTTATCCTATTTAAATTTTAAGTATTGGGTGATGTTTCTGTCTGCTGTTTTGAAATTTTTTATTGGTCTTTGAAAAATGTATGAATTTTAAATTATTGGATGTTATTCTTTTTATCAGCTGTTTTGAAATATTCTTTTTATTAGTGTGGTTTTACTTCTATTGATGATTTATATTTCTTGATTTTATTGTTTGATGTTTATGAGGAATTGTAATGTTTCTCTTTTTCCATTGTTGCACTGTATACATACTCTGGGTGTTGTGGTTTCCAGTTCAGTTTTTGTCTGCATATTTGTATTACTACTTTACGGTCACTTTATTCTGCATTTGGTGAGGGTCTGATCGTATTTTGCATATGTGACTAAGTTGACGTATTTTGCTAGTGAGTAGGGATCTAGAGCAGCTTGGCTTTTTCTGTTTTCCTATTAGTAGTTGTATTAGTTTTTTAGGGACTGGTGTAATAATTGCAGTGTTGCCTTTTCATAAGTAGGGTTGTTAGTGTTTGAGTGCTAGCAGTTATTGCAGTTTTGGTATGGGAAATTTACTATATTGAAATTGTAATTTAGTTTACTCATGGCTTTCTGAGGGCCAAGCCCATACCCAACACACATTACAATAGACCTAATACCAATTTCAAGGCTTTTTTTTTTTTTACTTTTTTGCAGGGTTTTACAGCACTACATGTAAATAAAACATGCATGTTGCAAGTGACTATACTTTAATTGCTTTTGTTCATGTAAAATCTATTACCATAAATGCATAATTTTTACTATTTATTTAAATTGTGGTGGGGAGGGTGTGATGAGGTGGGGGACAGCAAGGTGTAAGTTTCGTCTAATACACTTGCACAAACCACTACTTAGCCTTGGACGTTAGCAGCAAAGTATCTATATCTACTGCTTGGGATCCTGCCAAGTACTTCTAATCTGGATTAGCCATTGTTGGAGAGAGGATACTGAGCTTGATGAGCCTCCAGTCTGACCCAGCATGGCAACTTCTTATGTTGTAACTCACTGAGAAATAGGAAGGTCAATATTTATGCTATAATTTTGACTCCTTTATGTGTCAGCATGCTGGCTCATTTAGTCATGATTTGTTTTGATGAGTTGGCATGGTGGTTCAAGCCAAGCCAAGGGCCCGCAGTTTGATCCCTGGCTCAGGTTTTCTGCTCCTTGGTTCAGCTAGGGAATGGGTAGAAAAAAGTTGTGGTCATTGCTCAAAGGTCTCTTAGGTTCTTCTCAGGGATTATTATTAGAAGAACAGTGCAGGAAAACAGCAAGATTGTCATTAGCATGATCCAGGGCAACATACTAAACAGCAAACAGGACCACACATACAAAAATACCAAATAGCACAGTGCTATTTTATATTTGAGAAAAGTGGCACATGCTATTTGTTATTTTACATGTGCTAATTTTTGCATACAGTCTCTTTCATACATTTTATGTAAAATCATCTGAGGTACAAAATCATGTAAATAAGATAATAAGAGATTCAGCTGTATCCAAATTATGTGTGGAAAACCATGCAAAATCTCAATTTTCTGCAAAACAACTATACCTCAAGGAAGAGGAGTTACATTTTATTTTGCAAAAATGTCTTCAATTTCTGATGGACTTTTTCCACAAGAAAAATAACATGAATGTCATTTGCATTTTATTTAAATGAGCCTTCTTGTGGTGCCAGCTCACATCTGCAAAGGAATTCACAGCTTTATATATCAGGGCCTTAGTATAACGTGATAACAAAATAACATTATATGATGACAGATAAAGACCCAATGGTCCATCCAGTCTGCCCAGCAAGTTATTTAGGGTAGTAACTGCTGCTCTATGCAGGTTAGTCCCATGTCTTCTGATAAAGGTAGTAACTGATGCTTCATTGAGGTTATCCCTATGTAGAAATGTTACACCTAAAGTTAACAAAGGTTATACCTTTTCTTCATTTCCTCTATCCAATAGGGAACCTTTATGGTTATCCCATAACCTTTTGCTCCCTGCTCGCTGCCACCCAGGTCGGCCCTCCCCGCGCTCTCGGCGCTGACCCATTGGGGTCAGGAGAGGTGGACCTGAGGCAGGGAGAGCGGCCACATCACGCTGGAACCCCTCGATCCAGACAGAAACAGAAACAAATAAAGAAAACAGCGCCGTCGAGCCCTTTAAAGGGCTCGACGGCGCTAGGCGTCACGCGCCTGGCGTCGCGCAACAAAGGGGCCTGCCCCTTTGTGTGCCCCTTCGTGCGCACTGGGACAACACCTAGCAAGGCACCCATCCTTCCAAACCGTCAGCACAGTCTTGCATGCTCAGACCCAGCCACTCCATATCTCTTCATCCTACAAACACTCTGCCTTCATTCATCCATGCTCCTCATTCAGCAGATTGACACTCAGCAGACTCACTCTACAGACGAACACTCAACGGACCCACACAGCAGACGGACACACAATGGACTCACTCAACAGATGGACACGCAATGGACTCACTCAACAGACGGACACGCAACGGACTCATTCATCAGACTGGCACTCAATGGACCCACACAGCAGACCAACACAGCTCAACCAAAGCCCGACCAGCCTGAACACAAGTGGAACATGACACAAGGCTACCCGATTCCCATCCTCCACCACAGCGCCCTTACCAGGGAAAAATCTCTCACGTTTCTCTGGACATGCACCACTAGATCCCTTATCCCTATCATGATCTCACCTCTCACCCAACTACTGGGTCTTGCACTACTCTCAGTATCTCTATTTAACGCTCAATCGATCACAAAAAAATCACACATTCTAAATGATTATCTCCTCAATGCAATCCCAGACATCTGTGCCATAACAGATACCTGGCTTAAACCGACAGATACAACCCTGATAAACCAACCACCTATACATCAATACGACGTCTTCTCTCTTCCCAGACAGAAGAAAAGAGGCGGCGACTTGCTCCTAGTGGCCAAAAAGGAACTTAGGCTAACCCTTCAACCAATTAAATCAGCCTCTAAATTAGAACTAGGCCTGTTTAAATCCGATCATCTTCAAATCCTCCTTATCTACGCCCCACCTGGTCTCCTGGACACAGATGCCTCCCCCATAATTGAGATCATAGCCAAACATATCAACCTAGATGCCCCCGCTTTGATATTAGGGGACTTCAACCTCCATGTCGATTCAATCCCACTCACTACTAACTGCGAAGCATTCCTCACCTCTCTCAAGGCCATGGGCTTCACACAAATCATCAACAAGCCCACCCATAAAGCAGGGCATATTCTTGACCTCATCTTCATCAACTCCAGTTTTTCACCTTCTACCCCCCCCCCCCCCCCCCCCCCCCCCCGGAATGCACACCATTCCCCTGGTCTGACCACTCTCTGATTACCATCACCCTCACAAGCAAGGAAAACCCCAAAGCACAACCCACTCAATCTACAGTTCACTACAGGAGATCCTGCACCCCAGAAGTCCTCAGCGAGCATCTATCAAAGGAACTCCACAAACTAGAAGTCTCTGACCCCAACTCGGCTCTCCGTTCATGGCTTAGTATCACTGAATCAATAGCGAACAAAGTATGCCCTCGGGCAGCCAGAAAAATCAAGCAGATGTCTAATAGGAAGCAACCATGGTTCTCCGATGAACTCAGAGAACTTAAACGAAACCTCAGACAAAGAGAAAACAAATGGCATAAGACCCCATGCCCGAGCACACTAAATGCATACAAATCAACCTTACACATATACAGAAACGCCACTCTCCGAGCAAAAAAAGATTTCTACGGTCACAGAATACATGACCTCGTCTTTGACCCTAGGACTCTATTCTCCTATGTATCAGAGCTCACAAAAACCTCTACCCCATGCATCCCAGACGAACAGGCACAAGCAAAGGCAAACGAGCTGGCAACTTTTTTCCACAACAAAATATTTAACTTACTAACACTCCTGCCTTTCAATTCTATCTCCACTCGCATCTCCAGCTCCCCCCCCCCCTCAAATTCCGGACCCTCACTGGAATCATTTGAACTCACCTCCGCTCTGGAAATTGAATCCCTAATAAAGAAAATGAAACCCTCTTACCACCCACTAGACCAAATCCCAACCAAGCTTCTTCTATCGGGCCAGACTCCATCTCCAAGAACCTAGCGGACATCATAAACTGCTCACTATCTCAAGGAATCTTCCCAGACGTCCTAAAATTTGCCACCCTCAAACCCCTTCTCAAGAAAGCAAATCTAGACCCTAGAGAACCCAACAACTTCCACCCCATCTCCAACCTACCTTTTTTGGCAAAGATTATAGAAAAAATAGTCAACGCCCAGTTATCAGAATACCTGGAAGATCACAACATTCTCCACTCATCGCAATATGGATTTCGCAAAGCACTTAGCACCGAATCCCTCCTCATCTCCCTCACAGATCATCTCATCATGGGTATGGACTCTGGTCACTCCTTCCTTCTAATACTCCTCGACATCTCGGCAGCATTCAACACAGTGAATCCCTCCACTCTTCTTAAACGACTTTCAGACATCGGGATAACAGGTACGGCCTTCAAATGGTTCGACTCCTTTCTCACGAACAGAGGCTACAAAGTAAAGATCAACAATAAGGAATCTCCGCTCATCAACACCACAAGAGGTGTTCCACAGGGCTCCTCTCTGTCTCCTACACTATTCAACCTATACCTTCTTCCCCTTTGCCAGCTGCTTACGAATCTTAAACTCAAACACTATCTCTATGCCGACGATATCCAAATCCTGATCCCAATAACCGAATCCCTCACAAAAACGCTGAAGTTCTGAGACAACTGTCTCCAAGATATCAACGACCTCCTTACTACCTTAAACCTTGTTCTTAACACATCTAAGACAGAAATGCTCTTTATATCTCTCAACCACAACGATAACCTACATTCAATTCACACCAACACCCTGGTCAGCCAAGCAAGAGACCTCGGAGTTATACTTGATAACCAGCTAAATCTAAAAAAGTTTATCACCAACACAACCAAAGACTGCTTCTTCAAACTTCAGGTATTAAAAAGACTCAAATCGCTCCTGTACTTTCAAGACTTCAGATCGGTACTCCAGGCCATTATATTCTCCAAATTAGACTACTGTAATTCCATTCTGCTAGGCCTTCCCGCCTCTTCCACCAAACCGCTTCAGATGCTACAAAATTCGGCCACCAGAATTTTAACAAACTCCAACAGAAGAGACCACATCACACCCATCCTGAAAAATCTGCACTGGCTCCCTGTAAACTTTAGAATTCTACACAAATGTCTCACCATCATCCATAAAGCTATTTACAACAGAGCACCCATCGATATACACTACCCACTCATGATGCACTTCTCTTCTAGACACTACACACCCCCCACAGCCAAATCCATACACCTCTCTTCCACCAAAGATCGAGTCTTCTCGACAGCGGCGCCAACCATCTGGAATGCCATGCCCCCCAACCTTAGACAAGAACCTTGCACTCTGACATTCAGAAAGAAACTCAAGACTTGGCTATTTCTACAAGCCTTCCCTGATCTATGACCTCCCCAACTACAATAACTCGCCATGGTCCTCCAGTCGATGTACCCCAACCCTGATATGGCTTCTGACTCTATATTAGTTAGTTCCGAGTTTTATGACCAGATACTATTTAGTCATGAATATACAATATTATTACAGTCCTGAGCATATGATATTATTTATATATTTGATAGTACTCAGTCCTGAGTACATGTTATTATTATAGTCTTGAGTATATGACCAGATATTATTTATTTCTGAGTTACCCATGCCTCTGGCTCTTCCTCCTCCCAGTTCAAGTGCCCCTGTTTTATTGTAACTTTTGCACTTTTCGCCTATTGTTCATGTTGATGTTAATGTTATCGCATCATTGTTTCTTGTAAACCGATATGATATGATTGGTATCATGAATGTCGGTATAAAAAAGCACTAAATAAATAAATAAAATAAATAAAAATCCCATGCCCTTTGAAAATCCATTACCATTCTTGTCTTCACTACATCTTCTGGGAGGGCAATGCATTCATCCACCGCCCTTTCTATGAAAAACTATTTCTTGACATTGTTCCTCAGTCTACTCCTTTATAGATTCAGATCATGATTCCTGGTACTATAACTTTATTTCCATTGTAAAAGGTTTGATACTTATACATTCTGTATCATAACTCCCCTATCCTCTCCTCTCTTCCAGGATATACATATTTAGGTCCTCCAGTATTTTGATGCAGACTAGGGATGTGCATTAGTTGGAAATGAAATAGAAAATAATAATAATATTTCCTATATCATTTCATATCATTTTCAAAGTGAAATTATTTAAAATCCAATTAGATTTCATTGGTTTTCATGTTTCATTTTGAAAAAAAGTTATCCATCAGGCCTAGATCTGGCCTGAGGCCGGGGGCTTGCCTAGGGATAGGCCAAGACCTAAAGTAGGGACCGCAGCATACCCCTGAGCATGACCCCGGTACCTCGGCCTAGGCCCAAGACCAGGACCTTGCCTAGGCATAAGCCCAGACCTAACACAGGAGCTATGGCCTAGACCTAGGCCCAATGCCAGGGCCTTGGCCAAGACCCAAATAAAGGACCAGGCCTAGAAAGTTTTGCTGGGGTCAGGAAACTTCCCAGCCTCCACTTACCATGTCCATTGTGCTTTCACACTGTGGCCTGGCCCGGAGACCCAGGCATGACACTAGGGTCTTGGCCTAGGCCAAGATGTAGGCTGATGGTGGGGACCCAGCTTGGACGCTGGGTCCCAACGCCTGAGCCAAGACCTGAACTAAGGCCCAGTCCTGATGCCGGGGCCGGAGACCAGGCCATGGAGGTCTTCTTCTTTCTTCTTCTCTTTTTAAAATGTCTACTGGGGATGTACCAGAATAACTTCTCATTTAAATTGCCATAAATCAAAATGGTGCCCTACGCTGAGGAGGAAGGCACCAGAGTTAATTTATTCTAGTGTATCCTGAAGCAGATGACATTATTTTTAGAACACAAGAGAAAGAAGAGAAGGTCTGCAGTCTGGTCTCCAGTCTCCAGGCCTAGACCAAGGTCCTGACGTTGAGATAGGGCCTTGGGGTAGGACCCCAACATCGGGACATGGCTGAGGCCTAGGCATCATGACTGGGCCTCTGGGCCAGATTCTGGCATCGGATTTGGACCTAGGCCAAGGCTTCGGCCTCAGGACTAGTCTCCTGGCTGGGTCCTGGCATCAGGTCTAGGCCAAAGCCTAGGCTTCGGGACTGGGTCTCTGGGCCAGGTCCCGGTGTCAGGCCTGGTCTTAGGCTGCCGAGTCCTGGCATCCAGTTAGGGCCCGGTGTTGCAGTGAGATCTCCAAGCTTAGCATGGGGCTTATGCCATGATTACGGTTTCCTCTTGGGGCCTAGGCCTACACAGGATCGAGGCTTGTGACTGGGCTTATGTCTTGTCATTGGATCCCCACCAGACCGGGTAAGTGGGGCCAGGGAGGATCCTAGACTGGCATTTTTCCGGGTGGAAGGGATGTGTTGTAGGGAGGCCCCTTTGTTTTTTTAATGTTTACTTTGTTTTTGTAAACTTTAGAAAATTAAAAAAACATTTAAGGCCCGATTTTTAATGGTCCACATGCTCAAAAAACAGGGTTTATGCGGTGGATGGGTCTTGCACGCCCCCCACGCATTTTAGAAGGGGCCTGACCGCACGCATAACCCCCGTTACGCACACAAGAGCCGGGCCTCTGCAAAGGGGCGGTCCAAGGGTGAGGAGGGGTGGTCCGGGGGGGCAGGGGGGCGGGGCTGGAAGCTCCGGTACGGTGGCCATTTGCCGCTGTGCCGGTGCGCACAACCTGTTGATGCTCCTTTGGAAGGCAAAATGTAAGTTAAAAAAATGGGGGGTACCTAGGATAAGGATAGTAGGAGAGGAGAAGAGGGGAAGAGGGGAAGAGGAAGGGAGGTTAGGGTAGGGGGTAGGGAAGTTCCCTCCCAGTCTGCTCCTTAATTGGAGCAGACTGGGAGGGAATATCATAAAGCTATGATTCAGAAAGAGAAATATAGTTATTCAGTCAAGCCTTCCCCTATTGGAATACTGAGATCATTAGAATGTGTTCCTGCGCCCATTGTTTTGGGTAAGTCTAGGTCATATGATTTGTTCATCGTTTTTCATTGGGACAAATTGCACTGGGCAACAAATTTTCACAAAAGTCATGTTACTGAAATGAAATTAGTCAATTCTTATAAATTTCCAAGTGCTAAACATGAATGTGACTGTGAAAATGCAAAATTGGCTCTAGTTTTTTTGTAATATGCAATAATATAATTACATCTTGAATTGTATGCCAATAGTAGGAGACCTACAGTTAATACCGTTTGAAAAATGAAGTCATAGACTACGTCTTAGATTTCTTTGCTTGTCTCTTGTACACCTGTTCGGGAGCATCTCTGCGGAGTGTCCAGCAGTAGTCAGCCAGCATGAATATTTATTTCAAATGCTCACCCTTTCTGACTGGACTTCATATAGTACACAGCTGACGTCAGCTTACTCAGCAGCAGCATGGCAGTAGAACTGCCACACACATGGCAGTAGAGCTGCATTGCATCAGAAAATGATGTAATAAACTCTGGATGATGTGTGCATGATGGTATGATGCAATATGATGCAATATTACATCATTCTAGGCTTATTTACAGTCCTACTGGATAAATTTACATGACTAAACATATAAAGTGAACTATATTAAATATCTTCAAAACGAGAGCCAATAAAAACTTTTCATGGTCATATTCGTGTTCAGCACATCAAGATACTACAGAGTAGGACCTTTTTAGGTCAGTAACACTTTCATTGTTGCCCAGTGTTGTCAGTGTCAAAAGCTATAAGCTGGCCTTAATTTTTGATTAGGAGCCTACGCAATGATTTGTTTCTAAGTTCATTCTCATGAAGGGGAGGGGAAAAATGAAGACCTGTTGAGAAAGGAGAAGTGTTAACTTGCCAAAGGTAAAATAAAACAGTCAGATTAGGCAGTTGTGACAAAATTAATGTGCTTGATAATGGAAGTAAAGAGTATCTGCATTTTGTTGGTTTCTGACTGACACATTGCCTGTTATGTGTTTTTGTAAATCAGGTGGCACCAGAAGTTTTACGGGGAGTTATTCTCCCTTTACTTGGGACAATTGCAGTTATTTTCTTAAGTGGTACTCAATGGAGGGCTATCCTCTCTCTTATTTAGATTCACCCTTTAATGTTAAGGATTTATTGAGCTGTATGCGCCAGGAGTCAGAAGGTTGGAGGAATTGTGTGTGTGTGTGTGTGTGTGTTTGTGTGTGTGTGTGTGTGTGTGTATGGGTGGAAGAGGGAGTTGCACTATATTTATTCATATATACGGTAAGGGGTAGATTTTCAAATAGCGCGAATTGGCCTACTTTTGCTGGCGCATCAGGCGCAAGCAAAAGTAAGCTGGATTTTAGTAGATACGCGCAGAGCCGCGCGTATCTGCTAAAAACCTGGATCGGCGCGCGCAAGGCTATTGATTTTGTATAGCCGGCGCGCACCGAGCCGCGCAGCCTACCCCCGTTCCCTCCGAGGCCGCTCCGAAATCGGAGCGGCCTCGGAGGGAACTTCCTTTTGCCCTCCCCTCACCTTCCCCTCCCTTCCCCTACCTAACCCACCCACCCGGCCCTGTCTAAGCCCCCCCCTTACCTTTGTCGGGGGATTTACGCCTCCCAGAGGGAGGCGTAAATCCCCGCGCGCCAGCGGGCCTCTTGCGCGCCGGGACGCGACCTGGGGGCGGGCACGGAGGGCGCGGCCACGCCCCCGGACCGCCCCGGGCCGTAGCCACGCCCCCGTACCCGCCCCCAAAACGCTGCCGACACGCCCCCTAAACGCCGTGACGGCCGGGCCCGCCCCGCGACACACCCCCAACACGCCCCCCTCGGAGAACCCCGGGACTTACGCGAGTCCCGGGGCTCTGCGCGCGCCGGTAGGCCTATGTAAAATAGGCTCACCGGCGCGCAGGGCCCTGCTCGCCTAAATCCGCCTGGATTTGGGCGGATTTAGGCGAGCAGGGCTCTGAAAATCCGCCCCTAAATATACACACTAGCTGTACCCGGCCACACGTTGCTGTGGCTCAGTCAGGTTAAATGGAAAAGAAAGAAAAGAGAAAGCGCATGTTTCAAAAATGTTTAATTTTACAATGCTTGTGGGTATACAATATTTTTTGTTGTTCCATTGTCTGCAGATATAGAGATTGTCTGGTTTGCCGACTCTAGAACACGCAACATATAATTGTCCGTGTGAGAAGCAGTCCGTGTCTAGATGTAAACCACATAATTCTAGAAATGAAAAAGAATGAAAAAAGAAAAAACATAAACTATACTCACTAAATGAACGGTATGGTAAATGACACAGCTCAATTCCAACGCAATGTCACACGAAATAATTAAATCAAAATGAAAATAAATCGAAATCTATGAAAATTTAATTTAACAATGCAAACATTGAAATGGAATCGTAAAATATGTATTCCAAGCCGTTAAGCCCATTAAAATGGGTGAGATTTTTGTCCCCTCTCCTCCTACGTCTTTGCTCTGCTCCGCTCCTCCCCCCCCCCCCAGCACCACGAAGAGCCAGAGGTGGCGGCGGTGGTAGGAGCTGCAGCGGTGGCCGAGGGGGATCTTGCCATCCCAACTCCCTCCCCCCTTCCCTGGTGGCGGAGGGACAGGCTCAGACCCCTTTCACTCTATCCTTACAGACCCAAAATCCTTTGCTCTCCCATTCCCCTCTACACTGAACCCCTTCCACTGTAACCTATAAGTGGAGAGCTGGGGGGGGGGTAGGGAATCTCTCTCTTACAGCCCCCTACATAAGCTTCTGCTCTCTCTCTCTCTCTCTTGCACATACACTCTCCCTCTGTCCCTCACACACGCACACCCAATCCCTCTCACACACATACACAATCCCTCACATAGTCTCCCTCTCTCTTTCTGGCACTCACACTCGCCTTCAGCGCACATTACCACACTTCTCTCTCACACAGTTAAAACGGGTGGGATTTTTGTCCTCTCCCTACCTAAGCCTTTGCTCTGCACTCGCAAGAGGTTGCAAAGTTCCCCCGCCAGTTGTGTCTGGGAGAGTGAGGAAAACACTCCATCCCCCCCCCTCGCCAAGGGCAGGCAGCAGGCACTGCAACAGATTTGGGACTCGCCTAGCTTACTTTGCTGTTTCTGGGAGACTTGTGCCTTTAAGAAATCCGATCGGGGTCTTGAGAGGGAGGAGGGCTCTGGCTTTCACTTTCGTCACGGTGCTTTGCTGGGAGTGGGGGTGGAGCAATGGCCATGTAAACTCTTCCTGTGGCGGCTGAGAGCCACGGGCGGGTTGACAGTGCTGCCTTCCCCCTCCCCCCCCCCCCCCCGCAGTTGCGGGATATTTACTTGGCTTCTCCTTATCTGCGGGACTCAGGGGGTGGGGGAAGAGGGCGAGCTGTTCTCTGTTCAGCTGTTTGCGCTTCGGCTGCTGCAGGCTGCAGCTGCTTGTGATCTCTTCACAGCCGCTTTCTACTGCATTTGCTCTGCTCCAGCCGTCCCTCCCCCCCTTCCCCGGCGGTAGACAGACTGGCTCGGTGACTCTTCTACCCTTTCCTCCTCCTGTGTGTAGCTGTCCAGCAGTGCCTACTCCCTCCCCCCTACCCCAGCTGGAAAGGAACGGGCTGAGCCGTTTCTCGGAGCGGCGACTCGTCTGCCCTTTCCTCCTCCCCTCTGTGACACCCAGCACGTAGCGCAGAGCTCAATGGTCCGCACATGCGCGGTAGAGCTGCTCTCTACTGTGCATTTGCGGGCCGTGGGTCAGAGCCCATTTATATTGTAGATAGCGTGTGTTGCTTGTACGTCCAACAGATGGTGCTGTTTTTCCAAAAAAGCATGTTTTTACCTGTCACAGGTGTGACATCTATATAATATAGGTATATAGAAACATGCGCGTATTCGAATGCAACGTTGTGTCAAAATTTCAAAGCAATCGGTGAAGAACTTTTGGAGATTTAAGATTTTGAACAAACGAACATTTACATTTGTATTTATATAGAAGATATATATTGTATATATATATATATATATATATATATATATATATATATATATATATTGTTCTATGCAGAGCATTTTAATGTTTAAGAATTGAATTTTCAGAGGAGTTTTGCATAAATACAGCATATATAAGTGGCATGAATACATGTACATGTCATTTATTAAATGTCAGGAGTATGCATATATTTTTGGATTCGCCCGTAGATTTTACCGAGGGAATAAAGGGGCGTTCTTGGGTAGGGTTCAAAAATACGCACGGTAGTTGCTGTTTTGTAAGAGATTTATGTGTATACCTTACTAAACTTTTCAGTACACTTTTACAGCTGTTAATTGACTCATGTAAGTGAAATCAGACTTGTCTGTTGTCTGCAGTTTTTGGGTGGGAGGTCTGGGAGAAAAGATGGGGATTGACGGTGATGCGATAAAGGGTCTAGGTGAATTAGAAGGACTTGGTGAAGTGGTGGAGATATTGATGAACTTGTGATTCAATATACATGCACATTCTTTATAAAATACCTGCATCTTCACGCCACATGTAAAACTGCATGTTTATTCATGCAATATCACAACTATTTTCTGCATAAAATAAGCAAGTGTACGTTTATAAAATGGATAGAGAAAGTATGTGTTTCTTGCATTGGAAATAAACGTGCATTCTGAAACATACACATGTGCTTTTGGAGCAGAAATACATGGTATTCTGTAAACTGTGCAACTCCTGCTGCACAATATATAAAATACTAGCATTAATTTCCATGTGCCCTCTTGCGCACAAATGCTGTACTGCGGATAGGTTTAAAAGTTGGGCTCTAGGAGTGTAACACATACAATAATTATATAAATAAATAAATAAATACATACATACATAAGCAAATATGGGTAACATCTAGTGGCCAGACATAGGGGACATGATTGTAGGGTCCCTGGCCAAGGACCATCACTGTAATGACTATACAAAGAAAGTTGGGGGTGGGAGGAATTACTAATTGTGAATGAATGATCATCATGCCAGGATCTTAGATGTGTTTCCAACTGAACTGGAGGCCCACAGCAACAGGAGGCAACTGCACAACATTGCTGGTTTTCACTCACTGTATAGCATTTTTCAGCAATGTTTAATGCAAAATTGGTATTTATTTGCTGATTTTAAAAGTGGATATAGCTTGTGCAGAAGTTTGGACAACCTTCCAGTTGATTCATTCCTACTTTTCTAAAATGTTGATGGATGTAGAAATCATGTTATCTGTGGTTTTGTGGGTAGATAGAAAAAAAAGTCAAGAAATACTTAAATTTATAAATGAAAAAAAAATCCATACCTCCTAGTCTCTGAACATAATATCTGAAATGGCTGCTGACCCTTATTACTTACAATACAAAAAAAAAAAACAACCTAATTCTGAGGTCACCTTGGTATCAGTGACACACACTTTCTTCATTACCAGTTACTTTGAGAAGTAACATTTCTGTACCTCTATGTAATCTTTATGTATAAGTGCTAGAAATCCTGATTTCTTTGTTTTTATTGTATTTTACCTGATTTGTCTGGTTAAAAAATAAAATTTAAAAAAAACACTCAGAAACTATTGCATATAGCAAACATACCATATCAAAACATCACTAACTCCCAGAACTCAAACAGCAACAACCTTACCTATGTAAATACAACATTGCAGAAATTACAGCAGGCCCTAGAATACCTCTTATTGTGATAATAGAACAAGCCAGACTGTCACAGATCCCTACATAGAAAGTATACACTAGCAGAATACGTCTCACCTCAGTCACACAAATGAAACACAGACCCTCACCAAATACAGAATAAGTAGCAACTAATGAGAAACAGAAATATGCAAATCCTGAACTCTTCTTTGCTCTCTTATCCCTTACAACTTCACCCCCTTCTCTTATTCTCTCCAGGCAGGAGGGTGAATAACAGGAGGGGTGGGGCTGGATTAGGCAGCAGAATAGATCTCCTTTGCTGTGCTTTGTATGCTCCAGCCACACCTCCTCCCCTCCTGATTTCTGCATGGAAGGGATGGGGGAAGGTTTGCCGGATTAGGCAAAAGGTTAGCTCTTCTTTGCTGTGCTCTCTGTATTTCAATCTCACCTCTCCCCTCCATGCTGTCTTGGAGGGGAGGGGGCTGGAGCAGTAAGGAGAACAACTGTTTTCACCCCTCTTTCTGTTCCCACAATTGTAGGATACTGGGTATGTAATTGCCTAGTTCACTTAATGGAAGAAGCAGCCCTGGGTGCACATTCTGTAGCAGAACGTTGGAAAGACAGACTCCAGGTTTAGAATCACTAATCTACACTGCCAGTTTTTCCCCTGGCTGGACTTCAATTAATCTCATATTACAGTTTTATCACTTTCAAAATTCTCTAAGCTAGGAAAAGTAATTGACTTGCAAAATGTTCTCATTATTTCTTTTAAGATTTAAGGTGCCCTTATTATTTGGACACCCACCATGAAAATACTCACAAACTGTGAATAGTGCCTGAAATTGCTTTGACTTCCAGAAGTTCAAGGTTAACTGACGTTGGGCTCCTAAGCAAATCTCTTCTGCAATGCTGTGCTTAGCTTATGAAAAGTTCAATCCTTCTGTGTCCTTCTGCATTGCCAGCTAAACTGTATGCAGCTGATGTGTCTTCTCCCTCTACTTACTACAGCCCTGATCAAGATATAAGTCCTAGTACAATGGGAAGTGAAGAGATAGTCAGGTGGAAAATGGGTACTTGAGTAAGATCAATGTAAGAACTGTTACCATAGCAACTGAAAAGATGGGATCAGGGTGCCTCATCTGTTCTCCAAATATTATGATTCTGTACAGGTCCACATAGCTATGCTACATGACTAGAAATGCTGTGCGCTGTTAGAATTCCTACAACACTCTAAGCTAAATGGAGAAATCAAGATATTTAAATATTTAGGGTCAGATTTAAGAATCAGGCACAAAACATAATGGCCACTCCCCCCCACACCCTCCTCCTAGAAGTTAGTTCGCTTGTTTAAATGTGAAATAGCACAGCTTTTGCTCAAGGCTTTAATTCCCTGCAACTCCAAACAAGAGAAACATTTTGAACAGGAAAAAAAAAAATATTGTGCAAGCAAAAACTTCTGCAAAAAAAGCTCCGCAGGGCTTTCCTTCCAGGGAGCTCGGTTTAATGATCAAGCCAAAGCCCTGCAGTGCTGTGTGCTGAAAATTTGGCATTTGCATTTGCATCCATGGAATATTTTTGTTTCCCATTCTGGAAATTGCAGGGGATTCAATCCTTGGGCCACGAGATGTGTTTGTTCCGAACCACGCAAGCAAAGTGAATTGCTGGCTTTTCATGCACATCTTGCTCTACTTGGTGTCCCGTCATTACATCTAAATTCAAAGTGGTGAAACATCATATCAGAGTGATTAGCGAGTCCACCAAAACAGATATTTCCTCCACACTCCTCTCAGCTTTCCCTAAGGGCACAATTTTCAAAACTGCCCACACTGATGCAAATTGAAATCCGTGGATACTTTTACCTTCAGGCATTGCTCCAATTTTCAAAGGCAAAGTACAAGCTTATTTTCTGTTCTAAAACTGCCTCGGGGGAAAAGTACTCGCAATACCCATGTTATTAACATTCCCAACCTAAACAAGACCCCAAAAATGCCTACTTCTTACTCAGCGGAAAGCACCTGATTTGATTTGTGCGTGCATTTCTCCCCTGATAAGGGATGAGCAGTATTCAGACAGGTCGATTTATTCGAGTAAATAGTATTTCCTCTGGGTAAATGTCTTCTGAGAATTTCCCTTTTAATTTAGTAATGACAGTAAGGTAGGTTTCCTTAGAAACCATAGACTGACAAAACTAAGTGAAGGACATCAAGCCCTGTTTCATCTCCTTCATGCACGGTATAACAGGAACAGGGGAAGTGGGAGCTATTCTCATTCCAGAAAGTTTATTGGGGGTAGTTGTTGGTGATAGAAAGAGTAAAACTCTTGTGTCCCTTAGCTGATTTCTCTCTCAAACAGCACAATTGTAGTAGAGTAGAACCAGTATGATCTACTTCTCCCAGTCTGTTTCCTATTGAGTCAATGTATTAGGAGTTGAAAAAAAATAATTTCTCTAGGAATATCTCTGGCAACTAGCAGAACAATGATAATACATTAAAGTAAGGTAGTAAAATTCTTCTCAGTAAGATGAGGTCTTTCCATTTCTTTTTTTCTTTGCAAATAGAGGATTGAAAATATTATGTGTGAGTCTTGGGCTGAGTGTTGTCCCATTTCTGTACCAGAGGCCCTGGAGGGTATAAACATTCTCCCCACCGGAAGAACCCCGGCACCCAGCAATTGAGTATTTTACACTCTGAGAGAGAAAAATAGGCCCTGGAGACTATGTAGCACCCTAGATTTAGTGCCCTAGTAAAATGAGATCCTGCTTCATTTATTTTATATTTTGCTTTTCAGACCATTCAAAGAAGATTACATTCAAGTATTTCCCTGTCCCCAGAGGGCTCACAAGCTATTACGGTCATTCATCAAAACGCATTATTTTTTGGAGGGGTGGGATCAGGGAGGAGTTTGGGCAAAATTTAGTTAAATGAGGGGCAATATTGCACCATGCGATAATATAACACTTACTGCGCAGCTCAATAATATTGATGCAAAGCAGTAGGTTACTATGCAGTAATTCCAAACTTTCCCTAAACACACCTCTTTTTGTTACTGCGGGCGTTATGAAGACTTTTTCATGAATCTAGGAGTGAAAGATGAACCAAACAGAAATGCAAAGAGAAACCAGATAGCTCATAGGACAGCAAGGCTGACCCCAGGGTGTGTGGGGTCCCAGGCAAATCAGCTGGAGTTGATGTACTTACTAGGGATGTGAATCGGGCTTCGGACGATTGAAAATATCGTCGATATTTTCAAAATCGTCAGAAATCGGGGGCTCCCCCGAAACAATAGGAAAACCCCACGATATTGATCGTGGGGGTTCTCTTATCGTTTTGGGGGAGGGCGGGAAAAACGGCACACAAAAATAACCCCTAAACCCACCCCAACCCTTTAAAACTAATCCCTTTGCTTCTCCCACCCTCCCGACCCCCTCAAAAACATTTTACAGGTACCTGGTGGTCCAGTGGGGGTCCCGGGAGCGATCTCCTGCTCCCGGGCCATCGGCTGCCACTAATAAAAATGGCGCCGATGGCCCTTTGCCCTTACCATGTGACAGGGTATCCGTGCCATTGGCCGGCCCCTGTCACATGGTAGGAGCACTGGATGGCCCGCGCCATTTTTAAAGGGGCTGGCCAATGGCACGGATACCTTGTCACATGGTAAGGGCAAAGGCCATCGGCACCATTTTTATTAGTGGCAGCCGACGGCCCGAGAGCGGGAGAAAGGGTCGGGTGGGTTTTTTGTTTATCGACTCGGGCTCAGCCGATAAACAAAACCGCAATTGGGCCCGATGAAAAAACCCCCACATGTGAATCAGAACCGGAATCCGAACCGATTCCGGTTCCAATTCACATCTCTAGTACTTACTATATGTGGTTGTTGCCTGTGCACCAAAAGGCAATTATAGAGCTGTGGATGGGACTACCATGGCAGGAATGGACTCCCCAAATTACAATCTGGGGCACTGGTCTTGACTTGTACCTTGTAAGGATGGCTGTGTAAGTCAAGCAGGACTGATAATTGCACTAACATTTACATTGCAAAGAAATGCAGTCCATCTTATGGAGCAAGGGGTTTCAATTCTGGTCCCCAAGAGTTATGAAAAGGTTTGGATTTCAGGATATCCAAGCTATAGAATTAGCCTTGTCCTGAGACCATGCATTTGTGAATACACCTAGGGGCAGATTTTAAAACATACGCGCAATTTTATAACAAGCGCGCGCAGCCACGTGCATGTTATAAAATCAGGGCTTGGCACACGCAAGGGGGTGCACACTAGTGCAAATTGCACATGCCGAGCCCTCGGGGAGCCCCGCTGGCTTTCCCCGTTCCCTCCCCCCACCTTCCTTCCCCTCCCTTTCCCACCCCCAGCCCTAAAGAAACACCCCGTACCTTTGTTTTGGAAGTTACGCCTGCCAGAGGCGTAAGCTGACACGCAATCCCGCTGTGCCAGAGTCCTCAGCCACACCTCCCGGACCGCCTCCAAACCGCTCAGCCACGCCCCTGGACTGTCTGCCCCGCCCTGTCCCACCCCCATCCCGCCCATTCAGAAAAGCCCCGGGACATACACACATCCCGGGGCTTTATGCGCGCTGCGCGCGTAACCCCCCATGCACGTAAATCCTCCTGGATTTATGCACGTCAGTCTTTGAAAATCTGCCTCCTAGTGAACATCATGCAAACGAAATCCATCTGCAGCTCTCGCTGAGAACCCATGGTCTAGAATATGTGTAGAAATTTTCACTACATTTTGAAATGGAACTGAACAGTTTGTAATGTGACAGAGCTGCTTTGAAATGCACATATTGGAAAGCAAACCAAATAAAATTCAGAAAAGTCAAACAAAATCAGGTTCCTCATTGCAATCCGCCACCAGTGTCTTTAGGGATGAAATGCTTATTGAAGCATAAATTTGGCAGTGGTATGTTTGGTTGATGAAGGGGGATATTCTGGAACAATGGTTGTCAACTTAGTCCTTGGGATGCATCCAGCCAGTCAGGTGTTGCGACCGTCAGTCTGCGATGGCTTCGCCCCGCCTACCTTACTCTTCTTGTGGCTCCTCCCGCTCACCTGGCTGCCGCGGCATCTGTCTGCCGACCCCTCCAGCGCCCCTGGTCCAGCTTTGGTGCTGCTTCCCGCCATGCTCCTCCAAGGTACCATAGGGCGCACGCCTCCCTCATCTTTCCTCATTGGCGCGAACCTCAGGGGCGTCCCCCTGAGATGACATCACGCTGCCTGGATATTTAAGCCTTCCTCTTTTGCTAGCTATTCGAGTTAGCAACAACTCAGATTCTACGGATGGGATTCGCTCTCCGTACCGAAGCTGCTCTGCCACTCCAGCGATATCTGGAATTCTTACTGCTAATGGGGTACCTGCTTCTCGGGGGCCTCTTCTTCTTCTTTTAGGTGCTATCAGGAAACCGGTACTCGCTCCTCGAGGGCCCATGTTCCCTGAGACGCTGCCTGCATCTACAATCCTTTCTTCTTGGAAGACTTCACTAACAGTATCCATCTGTGAGTACAACTACCATCTATTCCACAGTACTGCTTCCCTGGAACCAGGTACTCGCTCCTCGAGGGCCTGCCCACTGTTCCAGTGCCAGACTTCTCGTCTAGTGGAATCGCTGTGTGAGTACAATACCACTGAGTCTCTTTGCTCAAAGGGATCAGGTACTCGCTCCTTGAGGGCCTGCTCTTCCTGTCTCGGAGCTTCTCCAATTCTACCTGGGACTCTGTATGTTTCTCACTGTGTACTTGTAACTCTCAGTCTCTTTCTACAGCACAGCCAAGCAGAGCATCCGCTGTTCCAGCGTCCTGTGGGATACCCGCCTAGCCGGGCTCAACATCTACTACTCACTACTGGGCGGTTTCCAAAACTGTTTAAAGATTTAATCTGTGTTTGTGTGTCCAGAGTCTAGCCTGACACCGTGGTCCCTCACGGGACTGCCCCCCGTGGGTGTGGTCAGCTGCTACAGTGTCCAAGGATCCACCCAAACACCAATAACCATAACATCAGGTTGCCAGGATTACCACAGTGAATATAAGTGAGATGGACTTGCATACAGTGGAGGAGAGTGCATGCAAATTAATCTCATGCACATTCATTGTGGGTATCCTGAAAACTAAATTGGCTGGGTGTGGCCCAAAGAACCTCCCTAGAAAACCATGCTGTGTTATATAGAGGGGATACATGGGAGAGTGGTTCTCAGTGTACTGGAGGGACACCAAACCAGTAGGAATGTGTATTCATTTTATTATATTTCCTATTTCACATCAGTTCATAGGTTTGAAAACACTGTGTTTATTTTTTTCAGAAGACAAAAACATACAACCGTAGCAGATGTATACCTACAATCTCAAATAAGTACACAAAAAGTACAGTGTGAAAAATAAAACCTCCACAGTCTCTAGAAAATAGCATGTATTCGTCAAGATATCACCCCCTTCCCCCTCTCAACAATCCCAACTGCGGCTAAAATTTATGATACCGAAAGAGAATTAACAGACTGCAAACTCTTCAGGACTTCCAAACTTGAAGAAATATTTTTCATCTCCTACAATTTTTTTGGGATACAGGCATTTTTTCCATGAGTAATAAGCTATGCATCAGTATACCACACTGCTCCAGGGTAGGAGCATCCTTGTATATCCACTGTATCAATATATACTATATACAACAAGCTTTACACAGGTACAGTAACAGATATTTATCAGACATCTCATATTCATCACAAATATCTAATAAGCCTAGGGATCCATCTCACATCACATCCTTCCATGTAGAGATATGTTGAAAAACAGAAACCCAAAAATTCTTAATGCTTGCACTTGTCCAAAAACAGTGGAAAAAAGTGCCCTCTACGCCTCTCATTTCAAACAATCAGGGTCCCAAGTGATACCTGCCTTGAATGCTCAGGATGGGGAAAAGTAAAGCCTATGCACCACTTTAAAAATGTGTTTCTCGAAGATTAGCACTTTCTATTAGTTGTCCCAACCCAGTCAGAGAGAATCTAATATCATCTTCTTCCAAAGCCATTCCCTAATCTCTTGCCCACTTTGCTGTAATAGAGGCGAGGGGGTCCACTGTCCAATAATCCATTAAACCCCTATGTAATTGAGAGGTAATATTAATAACATCCCCTCAAATTTTCCAGGTTTGAAGACCTCCTTGTTGCCATGTAACAGAGAGTCAACATAATGGCATATTTGCAAATAGGCATAGAAATCTTTATTATCTAAGCTATATTTGTCCCTTTAAAATTTGAAATGTAAATACCCCCTGTCGAGACTCCATTAACCGTTGACCAATTCTCCTAAGACCAGCAGCCTCCCACTTACAAAAATTAACTTGATCCAATCCCTGAGAAAAATCCCTATTCGCCCTAAGTGGCAGAAAAATAGAAACTGAGATATTTCGTATTTAACTGTCACCCATTTCCATACCTGGAGAACAGACGTAAACAAGGGATCAAGCCTTAACCTGCATGGAAGTACTCGTTTTCCTCCATGTAGAAGATATGATAATCCTAGAGGTTTCACTAAACCTCTATCTAATGGGACATCCATCACACTGCTTTGCTTCCCGATCCAATCCCGGACTACACAAAGAAGGCAACCCACGTAATAAACCTGCAGGTTCAGCAATTTGAGACCTCCTGCCCGAAGTCCAAGCTGCAAGCTTGCCAATTTCATTCTCGTTTTTTTTCCTATTCCAAATAAATTGAAAGATTAATTTATTCCACAATAGGACATCCTTCTCAAGGTTCATATTGGCAGTGTTTGCAGTACATATAACCACTTTGGTAAAATAGTCATTATAACCAATTGGATCCTGCCATATCAAGACAGTGGGAGAAATTGCCAGCTATCTAACAAAAGCTTTGTACTGTCACCAAAGGGTTAATATTTACCTGGCAAATCTTAGAAAGATCTCTAGGTATCCTAAGCAACAGATACGTTATCTCATCTCTTGCTCAACCCAAAGGAAATTCCTCTTGCCAATTGCAACGCAGCTCACCGGACAAATCTAATGCTAAAGACTTATCCATGTTAATTTTCAAACCAGAAACTCCCTTAAATTCTTGCAACAAAGACATCAACCATGATAGCGAGTCTAGTGTTTGCTCCAATGCCACTAATAGATCATCTGCAACCAACACCAGCTTCACTTCCCTATCTCCGTAATACCTTTAATTAAGGAATCCTGTAACAGACGATGTGCTAAAGGATCCATATACAAAATTAACAAAAAGGGGGAAAGAGGGCACCCTTGCTGAGTACCCCGCTCCAGAGAAAAATTATCTGACAGCAGTCCATTGACCATAATCGCAGCCATCGGAGTTTTGTACAAAATGCACAGCATATCTAAGAACTCAACCAGGAAGCCGTATCATTCCAACACTGTAAAGAGGAATGACCAGAACAAGTGATAAAATGCCTTTTCAATATCAAAGCTGATCAAGATAGGGTTAATATCCAACTACCCACTACCATCTATACTGGCCACATATGTCGAATGTTCATCACTGCCGTTCCTGCCGTTCACCCTTCAATAAAGCCCACCTGTTCATGGGAGACTAACCGTGGAATTATGCCTGACAACTGATTTGCCAATACCTTTGCATATATTTTAACATCAGTGCTGAATAAAGAAATTGGTTAGTAGGCAGCTGGTGTGAGATCCCACCCCTTTTTTAGAAGAACAACTAATGACTTCTCGCATAGAGGGGAGGGAGAGCTCCCATCTGCAACATGTCATGATATAATTCTCCCAAGGGCTGGACAAGGTGAGATTGGAGGATTTTAAAGAATTCAGCTGTAAAGCCATCTGGCCCTGCAGCCTTATGGCATTTGAGTTCTTTAATAAATTTAAGAATTTCTTCCTCCTGAATGGGCTGAGACAACTTCACTGTATTTTCTTCACCATCCTGTGGAAGAACAACACTGGCACAAAAAGGATACCATGAAACCAAACTTTGATCCCTTTTGGCATATAGGGTTGCATACAATCTCCTTAGAATTGCACATATTTCCTTATAGGACTGGTGATGAGTCCCCTGCTCATCCTTTAAACTCGGTATAAAGCGAGAACCCTCCAAGGTTTTAATCAGTCTAGCCATTCTCTTCCCTATTTTATTCCCAAAACGAAAGAATTTGTGCTTCTGATACAACAAAGAGTGCATCATTCTTTGATGGATCAGAGCAGCAACCTGATTCTGTAAAACCAAAAAAAAGCAGACTTATTAGCATCCGTCAAGTTCCTAGCCAGTTTTTTTTGCGTGACCAATTGTCGCTTCTTATAGATAGCGTTAAGAAATAATTTCTCTCCGCATAACCACTTTAGCAGTCTCCCAATATAACTGAGGGGTGGCCAAGTGCGAAGCATTGTTATGAGTGAAGTCCTCCTATTTGTCCCATAAATAACGTTTAAAATCCTCAGACTCTACGAGACTGAAAGGTATGCGGCACAGTAATGTGGAATTTTTCCTGGAAAAAGAATATTGCAATATCACTGGAGCATGGTCTGAAATAGTAAATTTTCCAATATCCACCCGATGAACCTTGGGGAAACAATGTTCACATACCAAAACATAATCTATTCTGTTTTGACACAAATGTGCTCTAGAAACATGGGTATACATCTTTTTTCCCATGGTGCAGTATACGCCAAGCATCCACCAACTCCAGAGTGGTGGCCAATAGGGATGTGCAGAGCAAAAGTTTAAGTTCATATGTCCATATGTCCAAAGGGGGTCCCATTTGCGGTCAATATGGACATAAACAGAATTCAATGAGTTGAGTATATGTCCATATGTGCAAATAAAAATTTAAACCCCTCACCCTCCTTAATCCCCCCCCCCCAAGACTTACCACAACTCCCTGGTGGTCCAGCGGGGTCTGAGGACGCCATTTCTGACCAACTTTGCAAGGAGCACGTGACGTCGGCGCCACGTCGGAGTGACGCGGCGTCACGTGATTCCCCGTGGGGTCGCTTCCGGGATCCTCGTTCGGCCCAAAAGGAACTTTTGGCCAGCTTGGGGGGCCTCCCCCAAGCTGGCCAAACCCGCGGGGAATCACGTGACGCCGATGTCACGTGCTCCTCGGAAAGGCTTTCAGAAATGGCGTCCTCACTCCTCGCTGGATCACCAGGGAGTTGTGGTAAGTCTTTGGGGGGGGATTAAGGAAGGTAAGGGGTTTAAATTTTTATTTTGGATCAACAATCGCGATTTCCAACTTATTCAACATAGCTATGTTGAATAAGTTGGAAATCCGATCGTTTATGTCTTATCACTTTTTTAAGTTAAAAAAAAAAAATAAGTAGCGTTTTACATTTATGTTCAATACGAATGCACACCCCTACTGGCCAAGAATTGGGATTCCTTTCTTTTCACCCATTACTACTCCTGGTACCATACTATCCCTACTATCATGGCATCTGCCATACAATTGAAATCGCCCCCCACTATCAGAGGGACGTCTCAACATCTATCAAGAGGCCTGCCTGCGTAGAAAAGAATTTGTGATTGTATACATTTGGTGCATAAATAGAACAAAACCCTAAGGTTTCTCGAAATATCTGACCCACCCAAATAACATACCTGCCATCCTCATCAGTCATTACCTTCTGTGTCGTGAAAGCCAAGTTTTTATGGAGAATGGCAATGCCCACTTTCCTGGTAATTGAAGCAGTGTATTCCCTCTTTAATTTACTGTGTTCCTCAGGAGACAAATGCATATCCTGCACTAAGGCTATAGAGGTGTTTAATTGATGCAATACACAAAGAATGTTCTTCCTTTCAATAGGAGACCAATACCTGCAATATTGAAAGCACTATGGTATTAGCCAGGAGGTAAATAGAAAGGTCACTTATGCCAGAAAAAACAAGAACCTTGGAGGTGAAATATTCCCCAGCTTAAACACTCCCCCCTGTTGTTAAGTAGAATTTGCATTCCCCAGTCAGCCGAAACATCCCACAACCCCTCTCACTAACCCCCCCAGTATTCCTTGAATCTCATCCTCACCCCTAATCCCCAGACAGTTGTAAACACTGAACTTCATCCTCTCTCATGAGGTTTACACACACACTCCAGTCATACATCCCAGTTATTCATCACTCATACCGATTCATTCAGGTGCCAACCCCCACAAACAGAAGAACCATTCACACTTATCAAGCAAGCACCCATGCTACCAATCAAGCATCCCCGCACATTTACTGAAGACAGCTAAATTAATAGAAGTCCTCCAAAAAGCAGCGTGCCATAAGGCAACAGCTTGTAAAAATGCATAACAGATGAAAAAGAAAGCCCGCTATATCTTGCAGGTCAATCACGCTATGAAGAGCGTGTGAACAGCAAACAATGCAGATAAAGGCACTGGCAGGTCTTAAATGCCATCGAACTTCAGGCATGATTGTCTCTGCATCTGGATTCAGCCAAGGTCGTACTTCGATGACAGCGCCCAGAGGTATCCTGTGTCCCATCACTAAAATCAATTCCTCAGCAGCAGGACTGAAGAAAGAGAAGCCATAACAGTTCACTTCAAGAACCTTCCATAATTTTTATTTTTTTTATTTTATTTTAGCATTTTTTATATACCGAGGTATAGCATAGTTGCCTTCACTCCGGTTTACATATAGAACAACTTGTTACATTATTATGTTGCCCAAGTTAAATATCCAACCACACGGGGTCTTTTGCATCAAGAAACCATTTGGCGGCTTCAACCAATTTAAATTTCTGAGGTTGGCCTTCCCAAGGAAACACAGCGTAGCAGGAAAAGACAAAGCAAAGTGCACTTTCTTCTTAATGAAGAATCCACAAAATGGCGCCATTTTGTACCATTTTGCCAACATCCTTGTGGAGTAATCATTAAATATCAGGACTCGAAAGCCATTGTGCTTCAACTCCTTTATCAAATGGTGGGAGGATAGGATTATAGGGTGAGGTTTATCAGATAAATTGCCTCGGGCACCAACTCTGTGGGCCCGCTCGAAACGAATCACCGGGGAGGTGTCATCTAGCTTTTCTTTCAAAAGCTAGGTGTACATTAAGTCCATCAATTTCGATTCAGGTAAATGTTCTATAATTCCCAAAATCTTTAAGTTGTTGTGGCATGGGCCATCCATTGCTCCTACCATGTGACGGGGGCCGACCAATGGCACTGATAGCCTCTGTCACATGGTAAGGGCAAAGGGCCATCAGAGCCATTTTGATTAGTGGCAGCCGACGGCCGAGAGGGAGATCGTTCCTGGGACCCCGCTGGACAACCAGGGACTTTCAGTCTTGGGGGGGGGGGGGGTCGGCAAGACTTGGGGGGTCGGGAGAGTGGGGGGTTGCAATTAATTAAATTTGAAGGATTGGGGTGGGTTTGGGTTTTTTGTTTTTTTTTTAATGTGCCCTTTCTCCCCTCCCCAAAAACGATAAAAAAACCACAAGATATTTCATGGGGTTTTTTTATCATTTTGTCACCCCTCCCCCCCAAAAAAAACTTGCCAAAATACGAAATATCGTCTCTATTTCCTATTTCGTCACAAACGAATGCACATCCCTACTATAAACCTAAGATCCATTTCTTCATCCATGCACATCAGTGTTTCACTCCCGATCACATACAGCTCTTTTGGATTACCACACCCCAGATAAATGACTGCACTTTTTGGCATTGAATCCCACTTGCCAAATATTTGACCACTCTTCAAGCTTTCTTAAATCACTTTTTGTTCTCTGTATACCTTCAGGCATGTCCACTCTGTTGCAAATCTTAGTATCATCTGCAAATAGACACATTTTACCTTCTATCCCTTCTGCAATATCACTCTTAAAGATATTGAAGAGAACCAATCCCAAAACCGATCCCTGTGGCAGTCCACTTATCATGATTCTCTCTTCAGAGTAAGTTCCATTTACCATTACATGCTGTCTACTATCAGTCAACCAGTTGGTAATTCATTCCACCACCTTGGTGACAACTCCCAAGCTTCTTATTTTATTCACAAGCTTCCTATGTGGACCATATCAAAAGCTTTGCTGTAATCCAAGTAGATCATAATGAGTGTTCTTCCTCGATTCATTTTTCTAGTGACCTAATCAAAAAAATCAAAAAGATTAGTTTGACAGGACCTTCCACTGGTGAATCCATGCTGCCTCGGGTTCAGCAAGCCACCTGATTGTAGATAGTTCACTATCCTTTCCTTCAGCAGAGTCTCCATTAATCTTCTCACCACTGAGGTGAGGCTAACTAGTCTGTGGTTTCCAGCCTCCTCTTTGCTACCACTCTTGTGAAGGTAGACCACAACCATACTTTTTCAATCTCACTGTACTTTACCTATTTCCAAGGATCTATTGAACAGATCTTTTAGCAGACATACCAGCACATCTCTGAGCTCCTTCAGTATCCTGGGATGTACCTCATCTGGCCCCATGGCCTTGTCTACTTTCAGTTTACTTAGCTCATACCATAACTTCTCTTCTGTAATTGCAGTTTTGTCTTCCCCATTTACATTCTTGTCAACCAGTAGTACTCCTTCTCCAGGTTCTTCTTTAGTGAACACTGAGCTGAAGTATTTCTTTAATATTTCTGCCATTTCTTTGTCTCTCTCCACACATTGCTCCTCGTCACCTTTCAATTTCACTCCGGGCCTTCCTTCTGTCTTTGATATATCTGAAAAATGTTTTGTCACCTCGCTTTACCTCTTTGGCAATCCATTCCTCCATTTGATCTTAGTTTTCCTGATTTCTTTCTTTGTCTTCCTCAGATTCATCAGAAATTCTTTCTCTTGTTCCTCTTTTTGGGATCCGTGAATGCTGATCTTTTTGCCTTTTTTTTTTTCAGCCACCTCCTTTGAGAACAGGATCATTTTCTTTTTCCTCTTACATTTGTTTACTTTTCTGACATAAAGCTTTGTTGCCTTTGTAATAGCCTCTTTTAATTTGGCCTACTGTTGTTCCATCTCACCTATTTTCTCCCAGTTTTCTAGTTCTTCCTCCATGTAGGTCCCCATTTTGACAAAGTCTGTATTTGTGAAATTCAAAACTCAGGTCTTCATATGACTTCCCTGTATCCTGTTTGTGATATCAAACCATACCATCTGATGATTAATGCTCCGGTGGGCACCTACCCAGTCATTAGAGATGTTATCCCCATTAGTGAGCACTAAGTTGAGTATTGTACCCTTCCTTATGGGTTCAATTACCATTTGTTTGAGCAGAGCCCCTTGAAGGACATCCACTATCTCTCTTCTTCTCTTAGATCCTTTAGAAGGGATACTCCAGTCTATAGATGGCAGATTACAGTGTCCAATGAGCCATCCACTATCTCTCTTCTTCTCTTAGATCCTTTAGAAGGGATACTCCAGTCCACAGATGGCAGATTACAGTGTCCAATGAGCAACACTTCCCTCTTCTTTTCCATCTTTTGGATGTCTTTGATCAGATCTTTGTCCAGTTCTTCATTTTGGATGGAGGCCTGAATATCACACCAGTAAAAAATGGAAGCACCATCTTCTATTTTTAGGATGGTCCATAATGCTTCTTTTCTACCCTATGCCCCTTGCTATTCAGTTGCTTGGATATTATTTTTGACATAAAGAGCTTCTCCTTCCCCTTCACTGTCCTCTCTGCCCTTCTTAAACAAGTTATAGCTTGGGATGGCTGTATCCCAATCATTAGAATCAGTGAACCATGTCTCTGTAACAGCAGCAATGTCCAAGTTTGCCTCCACCATTAAGGCCTGCAGGTCTGGTATTTTATTGTCCAGACTTCCTTGTCACCTTTTCTGCTTTTAGAACTGATTAAATTTGTTACTCTCTCTTTCCTCTTCCTGTATTTCTTGGGGGTGACCTGCCAATTTCATTGACCACCTCTTGCCACCCCTGCTCTCTAGTTTAAATGCTTGATAATGTATGATTTTAATTTTTTCACTTAGCATCCTCTTTCCTGCCACAGAGAAATGTAGGCCATCCTTACCGTATAACCTCTTACTGCTCCATACATGGCCCCAGCCTCCAATGTATCCTAAACCACTTCTTTACACCAGGCTTTGAGCCAGGAATTGAAATTATCTATATGGAATAGACTTTCCCTTTCCATGAACTGGTAGCACTTCTGAAAAAGCAATAGTCTTTGCCTTGTGTCTAATCTTCCTCCCTAGATTTTGGAAGTAATTCTATACTTTATGGATACAATTTCTAGCGAGGTCATTGATCCCCAGATGAATGATAGCATTGATATAAGAGTACATACTTTCTTACCCTACCAGAGCCCACTGTAAACTGTTTATGCCTGGGTTTTTTACTTCTCTGTGGGGGTTGGGAGAGATATTCTGGATGATGCAAGAAAGGGGAGATTTTTTGAAACCTGGATAATTTCTCTTTCGGGTGAATTAGTTCCCTTTTAATGGCAGACAGCTGAAGGCAAATTGGACAATTGTCCAAATGAAATGCCTTGGGACATACAGTAAGCACCACAATTGTTATACAGAATAGAGGACATTATGTTAATTGTGACTAATAAACAAGTTGTGAGACAGGTCATATATTATTCATTTAATCTAAGTCCTTGGAAGAACTAGTCCTAGGGGTGGGAGGGAGGGAATAAACAGCCTTTCTTTTGATTTCTAGCTCTACCTAGATTTTAGTATTTCCTTGGTTCTATTCTCTTTGCTGGGGTAGTTAATGAGCCCCACACTAGACAGAAACTATCAGCAGAATAAAGCAATATCTATTGGCAAAACAATAATCCAGCCACACACAAGAACAGAATCAAAATAGAAAAGAAGCAATATATATTGGGAAAAATTAAAGAAAAAGTTATATTGAATTAGAGTTTCCAAACTTAGCCAATTAAGAGTCAGGAATCAGGAACGCAGCTCAGCCGGATGAGGGCTGGACTGCTTCTTCAGTGTAGGTTCCATTTACCATTACGCAATGCCTCCTGCCAGTCTCCTATGCAGGTCCATATCAAAAGCTTTGCTGATATCCAAGTAAATCACATCGAGTTCTCTTCCTTGATACAATTTTCTAGTCACCCAATCAAAAAAGTCAATCATATTTGTCTAACAGGATTTTCCCCTTGTGAATCCATGCTGCCTCTGGTCCAGCAACCCACCCGAATGTAGATAGTTCCTTCAGTAGAGTCTCCATTAATTTTCCCACCACCGAGGTGAGGCTAACCGGCCTGACTTTCCAGCCTTCTCTCTGCTCCCACTCTTGTGAAGCGGGACCACCATCGCTCTTCTCTAATCCCACAGCACCACTCCTGTTTTCAGGGATCTATTGAACAGGTTTTTCAGTGGACCCACCAGCACATCTCTGAGCTCCCTCAGTATCCTGGGATAAACATCATCTGGCCCCATGACCTTGTCCACTTTCAGTTTACAGAAGAGAATGTATGGGAAGAGCTAGAAAAACTGAAAAGAAGTGAAACCCCCCCCCCCCTACAAATAAAAGAAAAAAGCAAACCAAATCAAAGCATAAAAAAAAAGATCTCTGCAGCCCCATACTAACCAGTTGTGTTTTCAGGATATGCATAATGGAATATGAATAAGATAAATTTGTATACATTGGAGATCCTGTTTTTGCAAATCTGTCTTATGCATATTCATTATTAGGGATGTGCATTCGTTTAGAATGAATTAGGCAATTTCAATGAAATTGTCTAATTCGTCCTGATTTGGGAGACCCGAATCTCGAAACGGATTTTTCCCAAAATTCGGGAAAAAAATCATTTTTCGGGTTAGTGCGGGGGGAGGGGTACATTTATTTTAAAAAACCCAAACCTAACCCAACCCTTCAAATTTACTTAATTACAACCCTCCCCCCCAAGACTTACTGAAAGCCCTGGTGGTCCAGCGGGGGTCCCAGGAGCGATCTTCTGCTCTTGGGCCGTCGGGCCTGCCAGGAATCAAAATGATGCTGATAGTCTTTGCCCTTACCATGTGACAGGGGCTACTGGTGCCATTGGTCAGCATGGTAGGAGCAATGGACGGCCGGCACCATCTTAGAAAATGGGTTGGCGTGGTTTGTTTGGTCTTTTTTGGGTCATTTCCAAAAATGAAACGAAAAAAGTTTTCAGGTTCAGGAAGTGGACCGAAATGGTCCACCCCGAACCCGAAAACAAAACGAACCAAAACGTTCCTTCTTGGAGGAATCCCTGGACATAATCCAGAATAGGGCAACTCTTTTTATTGCTTTTGTTTCAGAGCAGGACAAAGACAAGCTGTTTAGAAAGTTTTTCCTTAACAGGGATGTCTCTTTCTGTGGATCCAAAATCCAAATCTTCCCCGATGTAGCCAGATCCACACAAGCAAGGAGGAAAACCTTCCTTGCATTGAAACATCGAGTGGTGGCTATCGGGGCTACTTTCTTTTTAAAATTTCCATGCTTATGTTATGTAACCTATAAGGGGAAAAAATTTGGGTTTGTGGATCCAGTACACTTAGAGACATTCCTGGTAGATAAAACTCAATCTTTATCTGAAATTGGAACTTTAGAGGTAAAGGGTCCTTAAATAAAATAGAAATAACTCCTGTCTCCATTATGGTCAGTACCTAAAATTGGTCCCAAGAAGATTTTGGGACAATAATAGATATTGTTTCCTTTAATTTTATTATTATAATCTCCCCCAATTATGGCATATGTACAACAATAGAAATATTATGGTTTGGTTTATGTATAATTGCCTTAGAAGTATTGGGATACATATTTGTAAATGTTTTCATGATGTAATCATTGGAAAAAATTAATAAAGAATAAATTAAAAAAAAAAAAAATCAAACTGACAGGGTCATTTCTCAAAATGCGTTAGGGCCCTACGCATGTTAAATGGGGTCTAACGCGCGTTACACACGTGATAAATATCGTAATACAAGCTAGCTTACAATTTGAGTATGCAAGTGGGGGGAGTTAATGCAAATTAGGGTTTCCTACAGCATTCTGCGATAGATTAACGCACAATAACGTGGGATTGAATGTCAGAAATAACTACATCATTTTTTTTTTTTGCGGTAGAGGAAAATTTGTTTTTATCATGCACCCGCGGCTGTTATCGCAGATTGAGCCTATTATCATGGCTATTACTGCAAGCGATAAAATGAGGTCTGTTATTAGACACACCTACCATGCACTCCTGCGCCAATAAAAACACCTTTTCTTACCTGGCCTATATTCATAAACTTGTTGGGGAATACTGGCTGCTTCAGGATGCTTGTCACAGACAACAACAAGAACAACAACAACTATGAAAACAGGCAAGAGAAGTTCCAACCCCTCTTAGGGAAGTCCCTGAACTGGAGCTCGAGCCACTGGCCCCACAGGGAGAGGGTTGGGGCCCATGGCAGCGCTTGACATTCAGGCAGCTGTGTGAGTACACTGTGGCGAGCAAGAGTTGGTGTCCACAGTGTGAAGGAAATAACACGATTTTAAAAAATTAAAAAAAAAACATCTGAGAAATAATGGATAGTGGATTATGACCCAATTGCGGCGAGCAGTGGTGGTTATCCACTGCATTAAGGAAATAATAACGAGAGATTTGTAAAATTTAATAAACAATTTATTGTTATATTTATGTGATTTCATGTTCACAGTGTATTGATATAAAATTGATGGTGAAGTGTATTAGGGGTCACTATGTTTATCAGATATATGTTTTAAATGTTTTTAGTATGGTGTGAATGTGTATGAATGTGTGAAATAGAGAGTTTTTATTGCCTAGATAGAGTGAGGATTGTGAATTGATTCAATAAAGTTTACAATTCACTTGGTATTGTTAAAATATTCTCTGGGTATTGTATTATTTAGGTGTGAGGGGATATTGTGATAATTTACCCTGTGTATTATATACCTTTGATGGTCCCAAGCAACAGCAGGCCTCATAGCTGTCTGCTCTTGTGCTGTGGGGATTATCTAACCTACACAACTCTCTCACTCCTCTTCAATTGTTACACAGCTGCTGATATGGTGTTAGAACAGTCTGCAAGTAGAAGACATTTTTTTTTTAGTGTGAAACCATTAAAAGAGTTTGGTCCAGATTGCCTCTTAAGTGGAATGAGTACCCAAGTAAGGGGCCCATTGTTAAGTCTTGTGGGGTGATTAGTGTAACTTCTACTTCATCACACAAGCTTTGGATCTATACTATGTATTCTCTGTCCTTAGCACCTGCAGCTGCACATTTATACTCCCTAGAGATGAAACACACCTAGGGTTTTATGTACTTTTCAAATAGCCCTCGGACTAAAGACATGTCATGATAGAATTCGGCGCCAGAGCCAGAAAGAAGGCCCATTGTTTGGTCAGAGGTGATATATTTTCACAATGGAGGAGGCCAATGTTTTGTTATAGCTGCACTATGACCTTTGCATAGCTGTACAACCTATTGGTCTCCAACAGAGTGAAGACATAGCTACTGTACCTCTACTCATTTCTACATCTATTCCACTAGACAGCATATGGAGATGAACACTAGCTTGCTAGTGCCCATCTCACATACAGGCCCATGTACCCAAGAGTTAGCTAAGGGTATGCTCTCTGGAGAAGGCATTTGGAGCCAATAATGAAGCTCCACAGGAAGGAGCTTCCTGTGTAGTTCTTGGGAATATACAATGAGCTTTTGGTTGTAGGCCATATGGTCTTGCCTGCCAGAAAAGTATCTAGTTGGAATGGCGACTGGTAATGTAGCATACAAAGTCATGTGGATCCCAAACCTTTGACCTAGTTAACCCTTAAGACAAAAAGCACACAATGAAAACAGACAACCAGAAAGTATTTTTTCCAACCCGTGACCACTTTATTGTATAACAAATGTCATCAACAGATTGAAAGCATGTCAACATCTTTGGTAATCACATTCTCTGAGAACAAGTTATGAAATTGCACATGACATTATAACTGAAGTGAACAGCACATTGAATATAGACCTGTACATACATTGTTCCAAATGGCAACATTACATAAACAGTCTTACCATCTTATGCTTTTGCACAATCATGATTATAGCAAAGAACATAGAAAGAAGAAGTGGTAGTCCTAATGTTCACTATCATGAGATCCATATTAGACACCAAATTATAGGAATTAAACGTCTTTGTAAAATCCATTTTTAAGCTTGTAAATGCTTTTGAAAATCAGGTCCTAAGTGTCCTTTAAAATAGTAACTTATGCGCATAAATGTTGGCCTCACCCTGGAACACCCCTATACTGCCCACTCTTTTTACCCATATATGTGTGTGCAAAATAAAAATGTGTGCATATGTTTGAGGTTTACAAAATAGCAGGTACGCAAAAAGATGCTACTTATGAGCATATATGCTAATTTTTACATGCATAATTCTTTGAAAATTTACCCCAGTAGTGAGTCATTACATAAAATATCTTTTCTACCTTAAAAAAGTTAAAAATTATGCAAATAAGCCTGTTAAATGAAGGATATTTCTGAGTAAAATAATTATGCATAACAGTTTTCGTTTTGCATAAGGTGCCAAAAAATATCTCACTAATGCCAATTATCTACTTGTTAGCAATGACATAGTTATTACACAGAACCGGAGCAGTTTAGGCTGAAAACTACATTACATTCCATTGTCATTTTTTTTTCTATTTACAACTCTCTATAATGAATGTCATTTTTCATACACAAAGGTATTTGGAATTCAGTACCATTAAAGCACTGAATATACCTCCTCTTTTTGTGAAGCCTGGTTTTTATAAACCCTGAAGCTATACAGCCATGCAAGACTCAGGTTAAGTAATTTATAAACCAGCAGTGGGTGTTTAGCCAGTCAGAAAAGACTGGACTGGCTGACACAGCCCCAGCTCTGATTCCCTGTACACTGTGCTCTTTCACACTATACTAGAGAGAAGGAAAAGAAAGATTTCCTGCAAACGAGGACCATTTTTCAAAGCTATTTGCTTGGCTAAATAGCAATTTGCCCAGGTAGAATGCTTCTCTGCCTGGCTAAAATTACACAGTTGCACTGTGCTGTATCTTCCACAACCTGTTAAAGGGAGCAGTAGGGATGGGCTGTCATTGGCTTTGCTTCATTGTGATTAGTAAGCACTAATGATTTTACTGCGTGCTAATTTTTTAGGGTGTGTTACACTGAATTAGTTCGCACTAAATCAAATTGGCATGCACTAAAAAATATGCACGCACTAAATCGAATTAGTCTGCATTAAATGGGATTTAGTGTGCGTAAGCTAATAATTAGGGCATACAAAAATGCAACGACAGAAAACATAAAAGGAAAAATAAATAACAAATAAGAAAAGCTAAACAAAAGAAATGAAAGGTATGAACAATTTTTGGCTGCTCACTCCTAGAGAGCTGAGCATTTAATAGCCAATCACAGATGCATTGCGTTGGACCCATAAAAAAGCTCTCATCTACTAATTGTTTGTTGACGCTTATTTCTACATATTCAAGTGGACTAACAGAACAGCCAAAATACTTATTAGGAATGTATAGTTGTAAAATGATATGAAAAACACCAATATTTGTTGTTTTATATTGTGTCATGTAAAAAATGCACAAAATACCCAATCAATTTTTGTTTTGCTTGTGCTAAAGTCATTTAGTACCACTAAATCATTACAGTGCCCCTAAAACAGAAACAAAATAAACCCTCCCAAAAAAGAGAAAAAGAATGTAATAAAAACAAAACAAAATGGAAGTTTTTCCTATGCAAGCCCTTTATACTAAACTGAAATGAATTTTTTACCATAACAAAAATGGCATTTCTTAGATTTTATGTGAATTCCAGATCCATCAAAGACATAACCTCTTCTTCACCACCATTTCTCTTCTTAAGGTAGTTTGCTACGGGGATAATTTTATAGCAGCCCACCTATGATAGACAGCAAATGCATATATGTGTTATATCACGTAGCTCCACCTTGAAAATTAAACCCACATACAATGAGACCTGCTCTTATATGCACAGAAAGTTTTCAGGAAAATTTACATGTACACCTCAGAACCCCCTTCTCAACTCAACCTACAGGAACACTTCCACTAAGTCCAGGTGAACTTATTCGTGAACAAGCAGTACATGTGTAGGTTGACTTTCATATCGGGCAGGTCATTTCTGCAGGTAAAGCACTGTTTTAGTGGCAGACAGGCCTTTCAAAATTGTCTCCTTGGAAGTAATTTTGTAACAGCCTGCTGTTAACAAGCATGAAATACGACTGTTTTCAAACTGACCTTATCTGCTTTGAAAACTAACCTGGCAAAAGTACCTGGGTACAAATACACTAACGTCCAAATTTTAAAAGCCCAGCATGCATAAGATTGGAGGGGTTAGGCACGTGACTGGGCCGTGGGCACGCTGTGCACATTTTACAAAGGGCCTGGCCACGTGCGTAACCCCCATTACGCGCAAAAGTGCCAGGCCCAAAGAAAGGGGCAGGCCAGGGGGGCATGGTCTTAATTGGAGTGGACTGGGAGAGAACTGGGGAAGCTCTGCTCGCGTCGCCACGCATTGGTTTTTAAAATTCCCCCTCTGAGCGGATGCACATGTTATAAATCATTGCGCCTATGAGCGGGTACCGGGAACCGTGCGCACGCTCCTTTTAAAGTCGACCCCCTAAATATTTAATCTAGGTGGTTTTTCCATGAAAATCTACATTTTAAAATAAAAAAGTTTGGATGTAATAAAAACTCTGCCCAGGCCCCGCCCCCAAATATTGCTTCCCAAATGCAGGTAAAAGTGTGCACAAACAGGCCTTATGAGTGCACTTTTACATATTAGGCGAGCAAATTTAGAGACATAATAGGCATAGAGATTTGCAGGAAGGCGGATAATCAATGGGATGTAGGTCACCGAGGTACAAATTATATCGACATGATAAGTAGAGGGGTGGCACTATGTGTTATAGATGGCATAGAATCAAGTAGGATTAAAGATCTGCAGAAGACCAACTGTACTCTAGACTTCTTATGGATAAAAATTCCAAGAGTGATGGGGAAGAGTACGGTGGTGGCTCTATACTACTGCCTACCTGGCTAAGATAAGGAAACAGGCTGTAAAATGCTAACTGGAGATTAGGTTAATAAAATTGACAACACAATTATAATGGGAGATTTCAATTACCCCGGTATTGATTTGGTAAATGTCACATCAGGACACTGCTAGGGAGGAAAAGTATGTAGATGCTATAAATGACTGCTTCATGCAGCCGTTAATCATGAAACCCACCGATGTGGGTGGGTCTTTGGGGGAGGGGGGAGATTACTTTAAATCTGATTCTCAGTGGAACACAGGATCTGGTGCAAAGGATAAAGATGGTGGATCCACATTACAATAGTGATGATAATACATTTTAATTTGACAGAATAACTGGAGGGTGGATACTAAATAAAATAATACAGTAGCTTTTAACTTTAAAAAGGGAGACTATGATGGAAGAAATTAGAAAAAACTAAAAGGAATAGATCTCAAGGTTAAACTTTTGCATGAGGCATAGATGTTGTTTAAAATTACCATCTTGGAAGCTGAGACAAAATGTATTCCATGCATTAAAAAGGTTAAAGGAAGACCAAGCACTGCCAGGCTGGTGCCAGAACAGCTTAATGATTAATGATGAAGTAAAAGAGGCAATTAAAGCAAAAAGGCATCCTTCAAAACATGGGAAAAAGACGCATATGAGGAAAATAGGAAAGATCACTTGAACTGGATGTGATAGGGACAAAAGTCTCAATGGGGCCAGCCAGTGCCATTTTCAACTTGGCGATGCTCAATAGGGCTGTAGAGGTAAACAGAGAGGGAATTGGGGGGGTGGGGGGGGAGGTGGGCTGGCTCTCAGGGACAACATTAAATTTTATTTATTTATTTAGGCCACTTCAGGGGACAGCGGAGGGGTAAGGGGGAAACAACAGTTCACGCTAGACCCTCAGGAGATTTATTGTTACTAGGGATGGGTGGATGCTACTAGGGATGTGAATCGTTTTTCAACGATTAAAATTATCGTCCGATAATGTTTATATCGTCTTAAATCGTTATAGAACACGATACAATAGAAATTCTAACGATTTATCGTTAAAAATCGTTAAATCGTGTTAGTGCGCACTAACTCGAGTTAGTGCGCACTAACTCCCCGTTAGTGCGCACTAACTGAAAATGATACAAATAAACACTTTCCAGGTCACTGAAGGTCAGTTAGGAATGAATATGTGTTCCTATTGGCTGGCTGCCCTCTTATCTATTGATGTTACCAAGGTTACCACTGAGGTGATGGTTGGGGGGATGGGAAATGGAACTGGAAACTAACGAACACCAACAGAAAATGAAACAAAGTGTTCACACTTCCCAGGTCAGTAAAGGTCACTTAGGAATGAATATGTATGTATGTATTCCTATTGGCTGGCTGTGCTCTTATCTATTGATGTTACCAAGGCTAATACTGAGGTAATGGTTGGGGGGATGTGAAATGGAAACAGTTGGAAGCTTGACAAAAAAAGTAATGTAATGATCAGCACTCACGTGACTAGAACTTGTTTGTTTATTATTTTTGTTAGCAGGCACCTGAAATGCTAGTGCATGTTGAATTTGCCAATCACTGTGCATTTTAGAAAGGTGGTCCTGGCTGGAACTGTACACAGTTCAAATATATGTAATTGATTGTTGGTAAGTGTATTTTTTAAGTAGCCACACTGGCACAAGTATGTTTACTTTTCCTCCTACTTAACTCACTAGCTCAGCTTTGTAAGAAGGGCTTCTCTGCTTGTGTGTTGTTTTTGTTTGGTGTGAGGAGAGCAGAAACATCAGATCTTTATTCAATCTACTACAGTCATCTCTTACAGTGCCCTATCCCTATTAATACCAGGAGTGTTGTGATCTTCCTGCACACAGTGCCCTAACCCTGATACCAGTCTGAGACAGCTCCCTCCCTGCATTACTAGTGAGAGGCTGGCTTCACAGACAGGGGGGAGCTGCCTGACCCTCACTCCTGACTTCCCCCATGTCCCAGCTAGTGAATGGTGTGTGGGTGAGGGGGGGGGGAGGATGGTGAAGTCTGAGACAGCTCCCTCCCTGCATTACTAGTGAGAGGCTGGCTTCACAGACAGGGGGGAGCTGCCTGACCCTCACTCCTGACTTCCCCCATGTCCCAGCTAGTGAATGGTGTGTGGGTGAGGGGGGGGGGGAGGATGGTGAAGTCTGAGACAGCTCCCTCCCTGCATTACTAGTGAGAGGCTGGCTTCACAGACAGGGGGGAGCTGCCTGACCCTCACTCCTGACTTCCCCCATGTCCCAGCTAGTGAATGGTGTGTGGGTGAGGGGGGGGGAGAGGATGGTGAAGTCTGAGACAGCTCCCTCCCTGCATTACTAGTGAGAGGCTGGCTTCACAGACAGGGGGGAGCTGCCTGACCCTCACTCCTGACTTCCCCCATGTCCCAGCTAGTGAATGGTGTGTGGGTAAGGGGGGGGGGGAGGATGGTGAAGTCTGAGACAGCTCCCTCCCTGCATTACTAGTGAGAGGCTGGCTTCACAGACAGGGGGGAGCTGCCTGACCCTCACTCCTCCGGGGTATTGTGATCTTCCTGCACACAGTGCCCTATCCCTGATACCAGGGGTGTTGTGATCTTCCTGCATGCAGTGCCCTATCCCTATTAATACCAGGAGTGTTGTGATCTTCGTGCATGCAGTGCCCTATCCCTATTAATACCAGGAGTGTTGTGATCTTCCTGCATGCAGTGCCCTATCCCTGATACCGGGATGTGTGCAAGAAGATCACAACACCCCCGGTATCAGGAATAGGGCACTGTGTGGAGGAAGATCACAACACCCCCAGTATCAGGAATAGGGCACTGTGTGCAGGAAGATCACAACACCCCTGGTATTAGGGATAGGGCACTGTGTGCAGGAAGATCACAACACTCCTGGTATTAATAGGGATAGGGCACTGTGTGCAGGAAGATCACAATACCCCTGGTATCAGGGTTAGGGCACAAGTTCTAGTCACATTGACTGATCACATTACTTGTTTTGTCAAGCTACCAACTGTTTCCATTTCCCATCCCCCATATACTGTCAGTAGGAAACTTGGTAACATGAATAAATAAGAGGGCAGCCAATAGGAATACATATTCATTCCTAAACTGACCTTAACTGACCTGAAGAATGTCAAATTGTATCATTTTCAGTTAGTGCGCACTAACTCCCAGTTAGTGCGCACTAACTCCCGTTAGTGCGCACTAATCGGAAAAAACGATTTTTAACGATTTTTTAACTAAAAAATCGTGCCTAAGACGAATTTCTTGCCCTGCCACACGATTTCTATCGTTAAGACAATATGGAAAACGATTCACATCCCTAGATGCTACTGCCTACTATGGATGTGCATTCATTTAAAACAAAATAAACAATATCAAACATTGCCTTTTCATTTCATTTCATTGGAACCACAAAACGAAAGAAACAAATGCCAAAATTTCGTAAATTGTTTTGTTTCGTGTCAGTGAGCACTAAAATGGTTACTTTTAAACCGGCACGTGGGTGCACATGTGCGGACGTTCATCGGCCCACGCCCAAGGCCGCCTCTATTTTATAACTATGCGGTTATAAAATAGTCTAGCTAGGTGCATGTGAGCTCAGTTTTAAGTGGGCGCGCACCTGTGTGCACAAATTCCAATTCTACTGCACAGGTGGGGGGGACGTGTGCTGACACACTTTCCAGTTTTACCAGTTCATTCTCAGTTTGCCCAGTTAACAGATATGTCCTCCAACCCCTCCTGGTTTCATAGTCTGTATAACCCCCAGCTACTCCAGACCCTTTAAACCCCTCTGAAATGGCTCATTTATTTTTTTTTGAATTAAACGTCATCCATAGGAGAAGTAAAATTATGCAGCAGGAGACCTCAGCGCGTGCAGATCACATAAGTATTTTTTTTTTTTTTTTTAGTATCCCTGGTTTTGCTGTAAACCGGTACGATAAGATATTTGTGTCTTGAGCATCGGTATATTAAAAGAGTTTAAATAAATAAATAAACAAACAAACAAATAAATAAAAAAAATATTTTGGGCCGGATTTTCAAAGGATTTACACGCATGGGGGGGGGGGGGGGTTTATGCGCGCTGGACCTATTTTCAAAAGGCCCGGCTATGCACGTAAAGCCCCGGGACGCGTGTAAGTCCCGGGGCTTGCAAAAAGGGGCGGGGAAGTCCGGGGCAGGGCGGGGACTTGGCCAGAGGCCTCCGCACCCTCGCTGAGCTGGGGTTTGCGCGCCGGCAGTCGGCTGGTGCGCACAACGTACTTCAGCCCCAGGGCTGAAGTAAGTTTTGTAGCAGAAAAAACAAGAAGAGGAAGGTAGGAGGGAAAGGGCGGGGGAGGTAGGGGAAGGGAAGGAGGGGTAGGGAATGGGAGAAGGCAGCACGGCCTGGCGCGGGCTCGGCACGCGCAAGGTGCACAATTGTGCACCCCCTTGCACTCGCTGACCCCCGATTTTATAACACGCATGCACCTGCGTGTGCATGTTATAAAATCACGTGTCCATGAGCACGCGCCGGGTAGCACGCACACATGGACGCTCTCACACAGGTTTCCAAATCTACCCCTTTGTGAACACATTTCTGGTTAAAGTCCTGAAACACCCCTCTATCACCCATATGCCGCTCAGAGCATGCCCACACCCCGCCAAATGTTTGAGAGGTTCTGAGATGACCACGAATATCTAGGCGGCTTTTAAAATCCGCTCAGAACGCACCAGCCCGACATATTCGCACGTCCCCTGATTTTAGCGCGTGTTGGGCTTTTGAAATTCACCTTTAACTAAGCAGGGATGGTAACTTTCAAAGTAGCACACAGTCACATATGTGTGCACATTCATCGTCCATTTTATAACATATGCACGTTATAAAATAGCCTGACTGAGCATACGTGTGCTCAATTTTAAGAGGACATGCGCCTGTGTGCGCAAATGTTTCTACTACTTCATGTGGGGGGGACTGTAAACGACTTGCGCGTGGACGCCATTGCCAGTTTTCCCAGTTCATTTCCAGTTCGCCCAGTTAAGGGCTAGGACTTCCAAACCCCCTAGTTTATTAACCTTCCTTTCCCTCTGTTAGCCCCGGTTTTTGTTTTATAACTTACATGCAGGGGACCCAGTCCCTGTATTTCTGTGCACATTTTATGGTTAAATTCCTTGCCCTGCCCAGACCATGCCCATTCCCCGCCCCCTTGTTTGGAAACTTTTCATTTATGCTTGCAGCAGCTTTTAAAATCTACTTGGCATGCACTGGCCCGCCATATTTGCGCATCTTCTAATTTTGTTGCAAGTCAGGCTTTTAAGATTCACCTTTTAGTGCGCACCACCTTGGATTTAGTGCGCAGTAAGCCCAGTTAGTGCGCCCTAACCGAAGTAAAGCAATAACTTTCAAAGTGACGTGCGTTGTGGGATCCTGGCGCGTGCTCGTGCGTGTAACTGACTTCATGGTGCCGTTCCAGCCCGCCTGTGCCTTGCCCATTCTCTGCCCAGCCCATGCCCATGTCCTGCCCCTTTTTTGCCAAACCTTTCTTATCTGCGTACTGGGAGATACCTGCATGGCCACAGGCCTTTTAAAGTCCGCGCAGCCCGCGCGTGTCCGAGTCACGAGCGTATCTCCCGGTTTTGCTGCACGTAAGCCTTTTAAAATCTACCTCTTAGTGCGCATGAACTACTAAATTAGGAAAAAACAAAAAAAAAAAACCCAATGAATCAATTTTAAATTGAAATCAAACAAAAAATGCCATGAAATGAAAATGACATGAAAAACAAAAACACTGCACACCCCTACTTCCTACCTGCACTTTTGGCCCAATTGACCCCTTTAAAAGATAAATACATTGTTCTCCATGCTCCCAGAAAATGTTAGCTACATCTCTAAAGCTGTAGTTAACTTTGGGCTTGTGACCTTTTTTACATGTTTTTGGCTAGTAATGAGCCGTTTAGCATGCAGCTCATTTCTATACTTGTGGTGTCAGGGGGTATTTTATTTGAAATGCCATGTGGTATTGCAGCATTAAAAGGTTTACCGTGTTGGTAAATGCCTAACGCAGCTTAGTATATCACACCCAGGGAAAGTAACTCTTAAAGCCATGTGCGGGCACACTTTGACCCCCGTGCGGGAACTATTTATGGAAACACCTTTTAATTATAATAACATTTGTTACCTCTTATAAAGGTGCTGATGCACATATGCAGGTACGTTATAAACTAGCTCGGTGCACAGATGTGTGCCTCTAATTGTGCAAGTCGGTGTGCACAACCTTGCAAATCGAGTTTCGGCTGTGTAGGTCAGGGAATTTAATAACTGGCGCGTGTCCATGCCAAGACCAGGTTCACCGGTTCATCCATCGGTTCGATCAGTGTAGAGCTAGGTCCTCCCCCCTGCTTTAATAGCCTGCACTCTTCCAAGTTTCCCCAGACCCTTGAAACCCCTCAGGAATGTTTATTTTTTGTTGTTTTTTACACTTACACCTCCTCCATAGCAGAAGTAAAGTTCTGCAGCATTAGGCCTGGGCATGCGCTCAGCTGCATAAGTATTTGCACGCACATCTCATGGCCCCTTCCAGGAATACCGCTGCCCCACCCACATCATGCCCTCACCACGCCCCTCTTTGAATCTGAGTGAGCTGTGTGTGCAGTGGGAGATATGAGTGCATGCAGGCGGCTTTTAAAATACATTTACGTGCGTGTAAGCTCTACATGCGTGCGCATCTCCTGATTTTGGTACACAGCAGGCTTTTAAAATTCTCCTTTAAGTTTGTACATGAGGCAGTGGAGACTACAGTAGCCTAGTGTCACAAGAAATCCATGAGATTTGAACTTTGTCTCTCCTGGGTCATAGCTTGCTGCTCTAATTACTAGGCTAGATTATTACAAAGCTAATGATTAGACAAGGGAAGCAGGCCTGGCGTGACCGGGTACGCATACCGTGCATTTGCATGGGGAGGCACATCTGGAGGGGGGGCAGAGGTGGCAAAAGAAGAGGCACAGGGCTGCCAGTGGAGCCAAACCCACTGGTGGCTGGAGGAAGAGAGGCCGCCGGCAAGTTCAACCTGCCGGTGACTGAAGAGGAAGAGAGGTTGCCGGCCACGGGCCATGGCAAAGTTCAACCCACTGGTGTGAACTTCCTACTTCAGCACCAATTCCCCACCACCACCACCACCATGGACCAATGAGAAGACCAGGGTAGAGCTCATCCCACCTCAGCTCGAAAAAAAGAGGAGCCCACGGGGCCATGGTAGAGCTCATCCCACCAACACCCGAAGAAGAGCTTGGGAGTCGTGATGGAGCTCATCCCACCAGGCCCGAAGAGAACAGGAGACCATGTATGTGTTCTGTCCTAGTCTATGTGAGAGTTTATGTATGTATGTATGTCTGTGTGCGAGCCTGTCTATGTCTGTGTGAAAGCTTGTGTGTGTGTGTGGCTGTGTGAAAGCTTGTGTGTTTGTGTGACAGCCTGTATGCTTGTGCATGTCTGTGTGAAAGCTTGCATGTGTGTGGCTGTGTGACAGCCTGTATGCGTGTATGGGTCTGTATGAAAGCTTGTGTGTGTGTGTGGCTGTGTAGCAGTCTGCATGCATGTGTTTGGCTGTGTGAGAGCTTGTGTGTGTGGCCATGTGAGAGCCTGTGTGCTTGAATGTGTGTCTGCGAGTGCCTGTATGCATGTATATGTCTGTGTTGAGAGCCTGTGTATGTGTATATGTGTGTGTGCATCTCTGAGAGCCTATGTATCACATATAGCCTCTCATAGGCATGCACACACACACATTATGTGTGTGAGGGAGAGAGGGAGTATGTGTGAGAGTATAGACATGTATACCAGACAGGGCGTGTGTGTGAGAATCAATGTGTTGTTGTGTGTGTGAGAGAGAGAGAGGGAGAAGATAAAGTTTGTGCAGCCGTTTCTCCACCTAAAACATGAAAATCTCAGGCTGACTGGAAATCAAAAGATCACAGGTATGCAGAGCAGGAGATTTTTAATCCTTATTAGTTTTAATTATTGTGTGTAATTTGATGCTTTTGAAATATTTTATTTTTTGGGGGGGCGGGGAATATTAGAACATTTTTTAATTATTTGATTTTTTTTAAATATTGTATTGGTGTTTGAGAAATTTTGCATATTCTATTCATTAACTGAAATATTTATTCATTTTATGAATATGATTTTAGTATTATTATGTTTTATATTTTATTATTTAATGTTTTATGAAGAATGTTTATGTTTTTGTTTTCCATTGTTGCTCTGCATATAGAGGCTGGCTTGTTGTGGGTTCCAGTTCAGTTCTTCTCAGCAAATTTTAATTTATAGTTTCTGGACTATTTATTCTGTATTTGGTCAGGGTCTGTCTGTATTCTGCATATGTGAACGAGGTGAGATATTTTGCTGGCATGTAGTTTCTGTATAGGGATCTATTGCAGCCTGGCTTGTTCTATTTTCTCAAAAGGAGGTGTATTGGTGTTCTAGGACCTGGTGTAATATTTGCAGTGTTACATTTTCATAGATAAGGTTGCTACTCTTTGAGTGCTTGTAGTTAGGATTGTTTTGGTTTAAGAGGTTTACTATATTGTAATGGTGATTATGTTTATTCATGGCTTTCTGAGATGCCATTATAAGTTCCATAGGAGTTCCTTTTTGCTGAGTTTTCTGGTTGGCACCACAGCGGTGCATGTAAATATAATATTATATATATATATAAGTTGTAAGTGATATTTTGCCTCAGAAGACTGTACTTGTGAATGTTCTTTTTCATGTAAAATTTGTTACATGTGCATAATTGCATTTCGTGTGGCTATAGAGGGTATGGGAGTGTTGGGGATCGTGTGTGTGTGCAAGGCTGTAAGGTTTCCCTAGGGTGTGTAATACCCTTCCTGTGACCAGGGTTTCTATGGAGGAGTGGAGGGGTGTCAGTTAGATTTCTGGAGGGAGCTGGGCTTTATTTGACTGGTCTGGGACATAGATTGAATGACTCGTGTGTGTGTGAGGGGTGGGGGGGGGGATTAGCACAGGAATTATTCGCATAGGACAGCAACAAAGCTAGCACTGGCCTTGATGGGAAGTGAGGGGTATTGGGTGTGAACCCTCTCTATTTATTTCTTTAGTTTAGTAACTGTTGCTGCACACAATAATGTATAAAGTTATTTGAAAAGCAATCAAAAATGATTATTCAAAATGCTGCATGTGTAAAAATGAGCATATATGCACATATATGTATTTTATAAACACATAAGTAAGGGTTTATGAGTACATTTCCATGTGTTAAAAAGGGGTGGGCCAGCAGCATTCCAGGATGAAGCCAACATTTCCACAAGTAAGTTGCTATTTTATAAGGAATGTATGCCTGTAGATTTGGCAGCTTACTCGTGTGCATTCACACCTGCTCGTTATCTGGTATAAGTGATGGTAATCATCTGTCACGTGAGATACTGACTAGATGGGCGGTCTTTGTAAACTGGGGGGAGTTCAGGCTGAAGGTCTCGATGACCTGGAGAAGGACTGGGCAAACTGGTGGACTAATTGGTAAAGTTAGCAAGTTCACTGGTATGTGCATGTTGGAAAATGTGCTGATTTACACACATAAATGTCTACTTACAGGGGTGTAAATGCAAGAAATTACACATGTAAAATCTCCCCACATATATATCACCTTAGCTTGATGGACTCTATAACAGGGCACTATCAAGCTAGGGTGAGATAACATAGTACAAACTTTCATCTTTGTGAGACCTTCCTCGCTCCAAATCATGTCAAATCTTCACCAAGGTGCACTGTGCTGTTCATACGTTTCACTCTACATGCGAAACTGGCCCCTAATTCCTAAACCACGACCAACACCTCAGCTTGACCTATTAGATGGCCCTCCTATAGAGATATAAATAGTTGCACACTGTGAGGCCCTCCCCAGAGGTGCTCTCTCTCTCTCTCTAAAACGGCCAAAATGCAATTCTAAAAATGTATTGCGAATTGCGTTATGACCATTTTGGGCATATTGCACAGCCTAACGCCAGGAAAAAAGGTGTAGTTAAAACTGTGCAATATTTCCCCTCTTTTTACTAAATCCCACCCAACTCCTCCCTGATCCTGCCCCTCCAAAAAATTTGCATTCGTGCTGTGCGTTATTGTTCTTAACACATGCGTTATGGCGTTAACGCGTTACCGTATGCATTAACGCCTTAACGCATTTTGATGAATGACCCTATCAACCAGATAAGTCTTAGATTTATCCACCTATATTACCTAGCTGGAAAAGTAGTGGTTTTCAGATGTATCCAGCTAACATCAATATCTATTTACATGTGTTTTTTATATACACGCAAATGTTACTGGGTACATTTGTATGGATTTTAGAACCTGCACTTCTCATATACATGCAGGATATAAAATACTGGTGTAGATGTACAGGTTCCCATATGCACACATATGAGTCTGCGCAAGTGTTTTAAAGTTATTCTCTTTCTACATATGTAGCTCTAAAACCTTTTGCACAAGTTATGTGCAAGAGATAAGGCCACAATTAAAAAAAAATCAAATTTTTATAACAGGGAGCCTCTTTTAAACATCTTCATGCATGCATGCAGAAATGTATCCTAATATTTTATAAAATGCATAGTGGGAGCTGTGCAGTTTATAAAATACTGTGGACTTACACTCCAAAAGTACATGCATATGTTTCAGAATGTGCGCATATTTCTAATGAATGAAAGTGCTTATTTTTCCTATTTAATAAACATACCTATATATATTTTAGATGTGGAAAAAAATAATTACATATACACATAAGAACAAGTATTTTATAATGTACACAAACACATGTATACCACTTGAAAATGCTTTCTTGCACGAATACTTTAAATAATCACTAGTTTGCTGATACCTCTGCCAGTTCACTTAGACTCTCTAGCACTTCATCCTGTATTCCAACCAGTTCCCCCAGTCCACCCACCCAAAAACTGCAGACAACAGATAAATTGCACTAATCAATAGATGTATCACTGTGCGAATGTTAGATAATTTATATTCAAATATCTCTTATAAAATAGCAACCTTTTGACCCTGCTCCAGAATGTCCCTGGATCATCCCTTTTATGCACAGGCAAATAAGTGCATGAAACTGAAAATACACATGCACTTTTGATGTTTATAGAATAGCAGCATGTGCACGAATATGGGCTACTTACACACGTATATGTTAATTTTCTGCATGTAACCCCAATGAAATTTTTCACAAGTCTAGAAGTAACAATGATCTATAGAAATTTTTTTAAAAAGTCCATAACTCATCATACTTAAAAGATTTCAAGTTATATAATTGATTTTTTTGAGTCAATGAAAACTGCTTCCAGTCAGTTTCCTGATATGCATTTTAGGTGTAATAAAAAGTACTACTTGCTACTGATTTTTTATTAGATTCTTTGTGAACTACTGAAGCTTGCAATCCATTTAATACATAAGTATTATCTTTACAATGATAGCCCTGAAAGACGAGATAAATTATTGATGATAAAAAGACATTCCTCGCTCATATACAAAAGAAGCAGAATGAGGTGCTGGCATATTATATGCTTGCAAACCTTACATGACAATGTTTGATGACTTAGGATCTTTATTGAAAAGATATTAATTATAAATATATGTTCCAAACCTAAGCTTGATAAGCATGGAAATTTGCTACTGGTGGATATGCAAATGCAATATTTTGGGATTTACTGTGCATCAGCAAAGCAGCTCAAAACTACTAGAAATATTGTAAAAGAACAGTTTGGTGAAATGATGATTATGTGACTTGTAAACATTGGAGCAGTTCCAAAATCCAGTGACCCCCAAATATTTTTCCACTATAGGTTTGTTTATTTAGCAATGGTAAGGGTAATGAGGTAGAATATTTAATTCCCTTTCATTTGCTTAACTTTACCATGTGAAATACAGCATTTAGTAAACTCCTTAACCCATAGATAACATGTGGTGTTTCAAATACCAACATTATCTGCTCCCCAAACATCTGGCACAATGCAGGTATTAAAATGAACTGACTTGCATGCAAATGTATTCAAATTAGCTCATTAGGGGGGCTCATATACTGAGCCGCAGAACTTGGTCCATAGCTTAATAAATCCCATGGTATTTTCCATGGAAGCAAAATATTGTGGGGATACATACCACAGCTTAGCTGAGTTCTGAGAAATCCTGCAATTGTCTCCATTATTTATTTATTTATTTATTTATTTATTTATTTATTTATTTGATGAGTTTTATATACCGTTATTCGGTTGAGCCATCATAACGGTTTACAAAAGTGTACAGTATCTTGTAACAGAGCATTAGAAAGAGCAGTACTTAACAGATGGGTAGCAGTACAGAACCATTTGAACTATTAAACAGTATCATAGAAATAGATATCAAGTCCAGAAAGATTTAAAATAAGGATAGATGGGGAGGGAAGGCAGAAAAGGGAGGAAGGGGTGAAATTATGCGGTAAACAATTGGGAGTTTAGTTGGAGGTCAGGATCATTAGATGATTGAAAGTCAGTGAGGAATTTGCGGAACATTATTGTTTTTAAGTCCTTTTTGAACTTTTTTAGGTCGTGTTGAATATTTTTAGGTCGTGAAATGTACCCAGTAAGAATTTAGGTAGTGTATTCCACATTTTGGGTGAGGCAATTGAGAAGGCTCTTTCCCTAGTGGTTGCCAGATGTGCATCCTTGACAGGGGGGATGTTCAGGTAACCAGAGTTATTGGATCGCAGGTTTCTTGAAGGTTTTTGAGGGATTATGTTTATTGCGGATTCACTGTCACCCAACTATGTCTGGGAGTCTCTGGAATCTCTGGAGGCGGCTGATGTTCCAATAAAATGTTTTAAAGTCCTAAGGGAAATGGCCCTGCCCCACCCCCAAATCCCTCCACTTAAAAAAAAATATCCTTCACAGAGGTCAGCTCCCCATGCCCCATCCCCCCGGGCCTTACCAGCACATTCCTTGTGGTCCAGGAGGTCTAGTAGAACCCCTAAACCTCCAGATCTGGCAAGGCCATTTTTCATAAGAACATAAGAAATTGCCATACTGGGTCAAACCAAGGGTCCATCAAGCCCAGCATCCTGTTTCCAACAGAGGCCAAACCAGGCCACAAGAACCTGGCAATTACCCAAACACTAAGACGAACCCATGCTACTGATGCAATTAATAGCAGTGGCTATTCCCTAAATTAACTTGATTAATAGCAGTTAATGGAATTCTCCTCTAAGAACTTATCTAAACCTTTTTTGAACCCAGCTACACTAACTGCACTAACCATATCCTCTGGCAACAAATTCCAGAGCTTTATTGTGCATTGAGTGAAAAAGAATTTTCTCTGATTAGTCTTAAATGTGCTACTTGCTAACTTCATGGAGTGCCCCCTAGTCCTTCTATTATCCGAAAGTGTAAATAACCAATTCACATCTACCTGTTCTAGACCTCTCATGATTTTAAAGACCTCTATCATATCCCTCCTCAACCATCTCTTCTCGAAGCTGAACAGCCCTAACCTCTTTAGTCTTTCCTCATAGGGGAGCTGTTCCATCCCCTTTATCATTTTGGTTGCCCTTCTCTGTACCTTCTCAGGTGCAACTATATCTTTTTTGAGATGTGGTAACCAGAACTGTACATAGTACTCAAGGTGTGGTCTTACCATGGCGTGATACAGAGGCATTATACCATTTTCCATTTTATTCACCATCCCTTCCTAATAATTCCTAACATTCTATTTGCTTTTTTGACTGCTGCAGCACACTGAGCTGAAAATTTCAATTTATTATCCATTATGATGCCTAAATCTTTTTCCTGGGTGGTAGCTCCTAATCTGGAACCTAACATCATGTAACTACTGCATGGGTTATTTTTCCCTATATGCAACACCTTACACTTGTCTACATTAAATATCATCTGCCATTTGGATGCCCAATCTTCCAGTCTCGCAAGATCCTCCTGCAATTTATCACAATCCGCTTGTGCTTTAACTACTCTGAATAATTTTGTATCATCTGCAATTTGATAACCTCACTCATTGATTTCCTTTCCAGATCATTTGTATATATTGAAAAGCTCCGGTCCAAGTACAGTTTCCTGAGGCACTCCATTGTTTACCTCTTTCCACTGAGAAACTTGACCATTTGATCCTACTCTTTGTTTCCTGTCTTTTAACCAGTTTGTAATCCTCGAAAAGATATCACCTCCTATCCCATGACTTTTGAGTTTTGAAACTGGCACCAGCTAGTAAAGGTCCTATCTTTGCCCTCTATCATATGAAAGAGGATCTCACAAGACCTCCAGGGATTTTTACTTCATCAGTACGAGGAGGAATCAGGAGGCTGTATAGGCCTTTTAAATGATGGTAGCCCTGGGATGTGGGTCTGCCATCGATCAGAGCAGTGGCGTAGCCAGAATTGATTTTTTGGGTGGGCACAAGGTTAACATGGGTGGGCTGTAGGCAAGCAGGTCTGAGACCTATTAGTTGTTTTCTTATTGATGAATAATGCCATATACTGCACCCTAGAATAGCTTTCTAAGTAATTTGCTACAGCCATTATGCATCATGCGTGAAACTTTAAAACATTTTACCTCAATTATTTCAAGCACTTACCAGCATTAAAAATTCCTTATTAATCAGAATTTATTTTATATTTATTGCAGTTTATAAATGCACAAGTATAGAAAACAATCAGATCCAATCATGTAATAAAACAAAAGATAATGTATTCTTTCATGAACCATCTTTGCAGAAAACAGGAAATCTTCATAAATGCAATAAAATATAATTAATCATCAGAACAGGTGCAGCGCAGAGCTAGGGCAATTCACGTTACAACTAACATGAAAAAAAAATTTCAAATTCTGGTGTCACCTCAGCAAAAAATAATCATCCACTGCTATTTTGGGAAGTAACACAAACTCTTGCAAAGAAAGAGGCATCTAGAACCTTGCCATACAGTCACAGCACTGACTCTCAGGATTCAAATAACAGCAACCTTATGAAAAAGCAGCAATATAAATATTACACCAGGCCCTAGAACATTAATATATTACCTACCTCACATTCTCTGCAGACACACATACAAGCTCTTACTTTCTCACCCCTCCCCAGGCTTACATTCTTATGCATGCACAGACGCACATCCAAGCACCCATTCTCACCCACACACTAAAACCCAGACTCCCATTCTCACCCCCAAACCGATGCTCCTATTCTCACCCACACATACACATATTCAAGTTCCCATTCACACCCACACATATACATATTCAAGCTCCCATTGTCACCCACACATACACACATTCAAGCACCCATTCTCACCCACTCACAAACCCAGACTCCCATTGTCACCCACACTCCCATTCTCACCCACACATACACATATTAAAGCTCCTATTCTCACCCACTCACAAACCCAGACTCCCATTCTCACCCACACATACACACATTTAAAGACCCATTCTCACCCACATATACACACATTCAAGCACCCATTCTTACCCACATATTCAAGCTTCCATTCTCACCCAAACACAAACCCAGGCTCCCATTCTCACCCTCACACAAACCCAGACTCCCATTCTCACCTACATATTCAAGCTTCCATTCTCACCCACACACAAACCCAGGTTTCTATTCTCACCCACACATACATACATTCAAGCTCCCATTCTCACACACACACACACACACACACACACACCCAGGCTCCCAATTCTCACACACACACACATACACATTCAAGCCCGTGCACAGCTTCTGCTCCCTCCCCCCCCCCCCCAAAATAGGAAGATCGGTGGGCCATACGGCCGCAGGATTGCTTCTCCATGTGTGCCGTGCAAATGCACGGAATGGCGCACCTGCCCTGGGTCCTCCTCTTCGCCGCGCGGAGATAGGATCCAGCGACGGCCTTGCAGATCCGGTGCTCCAATTCCGCTTCCAGTTGGGTGGGCCTGGATCCAAATTAGGTGGGCAGCTGCCCTCCCAGGCCCACCTGTGGCTATGAAACAACAAGGTAGGCAATCTAAAAAAGCCATGAGGAAACACAAGAGGTAGATGCCAGAAAGGTCCTTTTCAAATCTTTATTGGGTGGAGAAGTCTCCACGACTCCACCCAATAAAGCCACTGGATCAGAGTGCTATGTTTTCATCCAGACTATGGTATTTTACCATTGGGGAAAGTAACACAGGATTCATTTTCACCTCTGGGGAAAATATCACAGATTAGACTAAAATGTTGTACTTGAGATAATGGAAGGTGAAAACACAAGGAGTGTCAATAGATTTGGGAACCCGGATTTCCCTAGTTCTCAGCCTGCTGCTACTTTTGGTTGGCAAATCTATTTTAGAGGAGTAACCTACTAGGTGTTAGAGCAACTGGGTAAACATCAGGGAACCAGGTTTCCCACTGATGCTCCTTGTGACCTTGGGCAAGTCATTTCACCCTTTGTTGCCTCCAGTACCAACATAGGGAGCAACATAGGGAGTCACTTACTAAGCTGCAATAAAGGATTAACATCAAAGCAGCTAATGCATATATTAATAAAATAGCATGCTAGCTGAAGCCGCATTATTTCCCAGAAAGATAGCTGCAACTGAGAAGTTGTAGCTAACTTTGACACGAGAATATCAGGACATTAACACATATCCCAATGTTCTTGGCTTGCTTCTTAAAGAGCCAATGGCCCGATAACCCTCCTCACAATGTTTAAAAATTACCCCAGGTGCCTGTAGAGGTAGCTCAATAGTAAAAAAAAACCCAAAAAACAATATTTGAGTGGTGACACTCTATCCCCTATACACACCCCTCCCATTTTCATCAAAGTCTATCTCACCAACCAAATCTAAACACTCCCTTTCCCAGTAGCAGGCTCCCCCCTCCCCCACCAACCCTTGGACCCACCACCTTACAATCAGTCTAGTGGCCCTTCCACCCATTTTACATAAAATAACCACCCTGGTAGTCTAGTGGCTCCTGCCCCTGACCCCAGGTTCCCCATACCCCTCCTTACCTAAAGAAAGTATCCTTAGTCTAGTAGTGGTCCAGAGTACCCTCCATGGCCGCAGGCCAGTTGATGCCACTTTCCAAAATAGCAGTGGCTGGCCTTTGCCCCATCATTTAGAGGAGAGGATAATCTTGCTGGTGGCCGAAAAGAATCGGTAAGTACTGCATGGAGAAATTTTAGAACTTAAAAGTTTTGGAGAGAAGTAAACTATTGGACTATATTATTTAGTGTATTTGTGTATCTGTATTAAATAGCTAGTCAGGCAAAATAACCAGGAGTTTTGTGTGTTTGTATTAAATAACTAGTCAGAGAGCAGGCAAAAACCAGGAGTTTGTGTGTTTTCTATTAAATAAGTCAGACTGCAGGTAAAAACCAGGAGTTTGTGTGTTTTGTATTAAATAGCTAGTCAGAGGGCAGGCAAAACTAGGAATTTGTGTATTTGTCTTTCTCTCCCACCCACTCCTATCTCACCCTTTGACAGAGGCAGGTGACACTTTCACATTAAACAAAAATCAGCCTTTTAATTTAATTCAGATATTTCCCATGCCATAAATTCTTGATATTCCCTTGTAGGTCACTACTAGATAAATAGTGAATACACTAATATATTTAAAGGACCCTAATTCCTTCTCCCATAGCAACCTAAACTTAACTAGGAGCTGAACAAATTTAAGATGACGGCAGCAGTCCAGCAGTAAGAAGGGGCCCTCCCAGTCTTTTGCATCGAGTGTCACATGTATGATTTTTTACCTGCTGGTGAGAGGTTGTGAGTGTGCACCTGCTGCAAACAGCTCCTATCTCTCAGAGAATGTCAGATCACTGGAGGTTAGAGTGGCAAACCTGGAGGAGCTGAGGTAGACAGAGGTATATAGATGAGACCTTCAGGGACATAGTAGCCAAGTCCCAACTCCAGTCAGGCAGCCCTGCTGCTATGTTGGAGGAGGAAGGTCTCCTGGTCAGAGAGCATCAACCTGGTACAGCAGGAAATGATCCTATAGCAAGGACCTGCTCTCCAGGTGATGCATTGTCTTCTTGCACTGAGCATGTGTCTCCCAGGGCCACTGCCCAGGAGGGAAGGGTTAGGCTGGCTGTCATAGTTGATGATTCACTTATTAGGAATGTAGACAGCTGAGTGGTTAGTGGGTATGAGGATTGTCTGGTAACATGCCTACCTGGTGCAAAGGTGGCGGACCTCATATGTCACTTAGATAGGATTTTAGACAGTGCTAGGAAGGAGCAGGCTGACATGATACATGTGGGCACCATGACATAGGAAAAAATGAGAGGGAGGATCTGGAAGCCAAATTTAGACTCGGGCCGATACAGTAAAATTGCGGGCGAGCGCCCACTCTCCTGGCACGCGCACAGGTCACTCTCCTGTGCGCGCGATACAGTATTTTAATTTATTTAAATTAGGCCCGGTGGTAAAAAGAGGCGCTAGGGACACTAGCGCATCCCTAGCACCTCTTTTTTGACAGGAGCGGCAGCTGTCAGCGGTTTTGACAGCCAACGTTCAATTTTGCCGGTGTTGGTTCTCGAGCCCGCTGACAGCCACGGGTTCGGAAACCGGATGCCGGCAAAATTGAGCATCCAGTTTTCAACCCGCGAGCTGATTTCAAATTTTTTTTTTCTATTTTTTTACTTTTTTTTTTAACTTTCGGGACCTCCGACTTAATATTGCCATGATATTAAGTTGGAGGGTGCACAGAAAAGCAGTTTTTACTTTGGGTAGGTGGAAATGTACTTTGGGTAGGTGGAAATGTATCTCTTAGTGACCATTTCAAAATCAAATGCTTTCTTGGGTCTGTGAAGTAGGGTATACCCACGGAGAAGTCCTCTGTAGTGATGATACGGCAGTGGTCTGCAGAGCGGGGTACACCAGTAGAGAAGATATAGTAGGGGTGTGCATTCGTTTCCTACGTATTGGTAATCCGCAACGTATAGGGCCCTATTCGTTGTATTCGTGGGGAAGTGAAACGTATCGAGATTCCCCACAAATAAAACTAATATTCGCCGAATTATTCGGCCGTCTAAAGAAGCGAATTTAAACAAACCCCCCACTCTCCTGACCCCCCCAAGACTTACCAAAACTCCCTGGTGGTCCAGTGGGAGGTCCGGGAGCCATCTCCTGCACTCACACCCTCGGCTGCCGATATTCAAAATGGCGCCGATAGCCTTTGACCTTACTATGTCACAGGGGCTACCGGTGCCATTGGTCAGCCCCTGTCACATGGTAGGAGCAATGGATGGCCGGCGGGGAGGGAGATGAGAGGGGAGACATGAGTCTTGGGTTTAGAAAAGATGTGGAAAACCTTGGTATGATAACATTAAGGATTGGAAGGAGGACAATGGGGCTCAGGTGGGCATCTACACTATCTAACACCAAATGAGAGGAAGGAATTAAATCGTCAGCTCCATATGCAGGCACAGCTGACCAGCTAGCCCGCTCCTTCTTGTTAACTTCTTTCCTTTGATCTAACCCCACCCCAGGACCACACTGAATTTCTCACAGCTACTCAGTGGTCTCTGATATTGCTGGGTCATGCCCCATGTTACCATGTCTGCTTATCTTACAAGAAAGCATTTGATTATGAAATGGTCACTCAGAGATACATTTCCAATGACATCTAGCTACAGAGTTAAGCAGCTCCTTTCCACTCAGGGCACACTTATTTCACCAGACTTGTTTAAATAAAACTCGTTTTTGGTACAAGTTACAAGACCAGATGTTTTCAGCAAATGGCAATCAGTGAGCATCCATGGAAATGTTGCAGTTTGCTACTTTATGGCCATGGTTCATTTGAAATCAGTGGAGCCCGTCACAGGCTGCTGGGGCTGAATATTACAGGACATGGGTTACTTAAATAATTGGTGCTGTGCATGAATAGAATGAGAATTGACTCAGAAAGATTTTAGGCTGCATATAATTGTTTTTGCAGACCTTTGCTAGTATATGAATCTTGGCGATTTTTCACAAATGTTCATTGAAGATTGATTATATAAAAACATTTATCTCTTGGGCCTTCACCTAGTGTCCATGAATAATTCATGGCTGTTTGTAAGACTTAGGGAGGAAAACGTAAGCTCTTTAGGCCAGAAGTAGCCTGCCTAGGCCCCAAAGGGCCAGAAAGAGTAGGGAAGTGTAGCAGACACATGTTTGTGTTGTTTTATTTTAGGTCATTTTGAGAGGGGGGATTCTAGGGATTTTCCATTGTATGAACTCTTTCCGAAAATGATACACAATTAAAGCAAATTTCAATTTCCTTTTTGTTTTGTCTTCAAACGAAATGAGTTTGTTTCATTTTTATTTTGTTTTAAAACAAATGTCCATTCCTTGTAAACTAGCCTAGTTTTGAAGAAAGACCAACATTTTTAAGGGAGAAGACTAAGCTCCTGTAGGCAAGTACAAACCAGCAGCAGCTGAATCCAAATCTCAGGGGGGGAAAAAAGCAAATATACTTCTGAGCAACTAAGTGAAGCTAATGCAGACAACTAGTGGTAACCAAAATGTTGCATATGACTAAGGTGGGAGGGAGGGTATAGAGAAAACTCCCTCAGACTACCTTAAAGAAGTGGGCACAGCTGTCTCACCCAGGCCTCCTTAAGGTTGAGACCCGCACGGAATCCTGGGTGAAGGGAGGAGCCTAGAAGGGTTAGATGGGCCCCGTGGAAGAGAAAGAGTCCCACAAGACCTGCTAGGTTTGAGGTTGAAGTGACATTGTTAAAACCTGCTCGCTTAAAGTTGGGAACTTGCCTGAAGTCAAGCTGAGCTGCCTCCAAGTGTTTATTTTTGCTTTGTACTTTCCTTTATTAATTGGGAGATACCCAAAGCCAAGCTGAGCTGCCTACGTTGTTTTATTTTGCTGTGCACTGCACTTTTCAGTGTTTTCACTGTAAATAAAGCGCACTTAAGGAACAACCAGAGTTTGCCTCCGTTTTCCCTCTGGCTGTCTCAAAGCTGCTAATGCTCAAGTTATCACATAAGGTTTGGCCAAAAATATGCAGGATGACCACCCTACTCTAAATTTTATTTTAGGCCCTACTGACTAATGTTATTGATACTCGGCATTTTAGCCTCTCTAGAACTATTTCAAGAAAGCAAAAAAGAAATTAAGAAATCACAGCATTTTCTAGAAACCCTAGGGGACTAACTAGAGGGGCTTATCTTGTATCTTACCTGTGTCAGGGCTATCAAACTACACCCAGGCATGGTAACTTTCAAATGGACACACGGGCGAACATATGCATGTGTACATGGGTGTGTGGACAGATAGGAAGCGATTTTATATCCTGCGGGCACATACATGCACCTGTTATAAAATAGCCCTGACACGTGTATGTGTGTCCCTAATTTTAAGTTTGTGTATGCACAGCTGCATAACTCAGCTCTGGGACGTGCAAGTCAGGGAATTTTATAACAGACCCACGTCCAGCACATGACCATTTTCACCAGTTTGGCCAAGAGTTTGCCCAGTATAAAGCTAGGTCCTCCAAACCCTCCTGGTTCTTTAGTTTGCACTCCCACTCAAACATTTCATAGATGCTTGGAAGTAGTTTTATAAAGACTTCCCCCAGCAGAAGTAGCTTTGTGCTGAACTATTCCTGGGAGCATGCCCAGGTGTGTAGCTACTTGTGCGCATATCTCTTGGCCCCACCCTAGAATACCCATGTCCCACCCATATTCCGGTCCTTTGTTCCCTGACGGGAGATATTCGTGCATCGGTACTTGTGCACGCATGTGGGCAGCTTATAAAGTCAGGTGGACACACGCATGTGGTAGATGCTCACCCATCTCCCGATTTTGGCGTGTGCCTGGATTTTAAAATTCACCTTGGAAAACTTTCAAACCTCTGATATAGCGCTTTGAGATCCGTGGCTGTTTTTGGTTATCTCCATTTTTCTTTATGTTACATTTTATCTCCGAGATGCAATCTGAACAAAAAAACCCTAACTAAGTCTGTTTTGTGTTCCAGTGCCCAGTTTTCTCATCACCATCAGAGTATTAAAGCTGTTCTTGATATCTTCCCTTATTCTGCAGTCTGACTGATGACTGTGCATGCAGTGACTTACTGTCCAAAGTCCTGGATTGGAAATGAATGCAGCAGAAAAACATTCCTATGCATTTTCAGCTCAAAACTTAACAAAGAGACTGGGAAGGAAGCCACAGATTGCTGTTAGCAATGCTGAAAATGTACTGTCTTGTGACCTGCATCAGTAAGGCCACCGGCAGATAGAAATAAGAACATTTGGGATTGTCTAAGGTAGAAAAGGAGAGTATGAACGTCAAGTTCAAATTACTGCTAAGGAATCAAATGGGCTGTAGTTTGTTAAAGTTTCCTGAAAGAATGACCTATGCTACTGTATTTAAGAAAATGGTCCTATAGGTCTTATTTCCGATACCAGAAGGGATTTGAAAGCAAACTCGTTCTTGTTTCTAATGCATTTGCCGTGCCACAGAAGATTGCACAAGAAGAATAGATTCTATTGCATCTCTCTTGGTAGTACTACAGCCTAAAAGAGAAAATGTATTACACACTGAAAGAATATAGATGAAACCCATTTCGACATGGTTAGTCTAAAAATGTGTCCTAGTGTCAACCACCTGTATTACCTGCCACACATTTTTCTGGCTATTAAAGTCAACATGCAGGACACGTTCTCTTCAGTACTGTGAATGCCACGGCTTTGCTGTGAAACTTGAGCATTAGGGATGTGCCTTTTTGTAGTGGGCAGAAGAGGATGAGGGGAGGAGGGCCCAGCAAAGCCCATCTGGCAGGAGGAGGGTTGAAAGAGACCAGGGAGGCCCTGGCTGGGCCGGGTCTGAGCCCTGAAGCTTGTACTGTGGTAGCTCAAAGTGCCTGCTGGGAGACTTTGTTTTCCCCTTTTTTCACCCACATGAAAATGAAAATACCTGAAATGTTTGGGGTATTTTGTAAGAACCCTTATTTGTTCTATTTTTCACATTTTTTTCAAATGAATGCATAGCATATCCCAGATCCATGCCCCAGAATGCTTTAATACAGTCTAGGAAAAAGGATTTGCATAACATAACAATTAAAGTATACTTCTACTTTCCCCAAACCCTAGCAAATTTTGGGCCCAATATTCCAAGCTGGCCATGTAAGTAACTTAGCCGGTTAGAGCTTCTCTGATGAAGTTACAATGTATATTCAGCGGCACAGCTTAGACCTGTTCTATGGGGCGACTAAACTTAGATGTACACTTATATGTCCAAATCCGAATAGCGGGCATATAAATTGTCCATGTAACTCACTCTACCCCAGTCCACCCAGTCCATGCCTTCTTTTTTTGTGTATACGTTTTGGGGCAGATTTTCAAAGGGTTATGTGCGTATACTACGTGTGTAACCCTGAAAACCCGCTCCTGCGCGCGCCGAGCCTATTTTGCATAGGCTCGGCGAAGCGCGCAAGCCCCAGGACGTGCGTATGTCCCGGGGCTTGAAAAAAGGGGCGGGGCGCGGGAGGTCCGGGGCGTGGCGTGGCCAGAGGCCTCCAAAGGCCTGCTAGTCCGGGGAATCGCACGCTGGCACTCGGCCGGCGCGTGTAACCTATGCCTGCCCGGAGGCAGGCGCAACTTAAATAATAAAGGTAGGGGGGAATTTAGGTAGGGCTGGGGGGCGGGTTAGATAGGGGAAGGGAGGGGAAGGTGCAGGGGGGTGAAAGTAAAGTTCCCTCCGAGGCCCCTCCGATTTAGGAGGGGCCTCGGAGGGAATGGGGAAAGCCATCGGGGCTCCCCTAGGGCTCGGCGAGTCTGCGCGTGCATGTTATAAAATTGGGCGTAGATTTGTGTGTGCCGGGTTGCGCGCACAAATCTACGCCCGCGCGTAGGTTAGAAAATCTGGCCCTTTATGTGTACAAGGGACTTGTACGGCCAGGTGGTGGTTGCTGAACATGGACGCATATTCAGCAGCCGCTACTAAGATACATGTCCCACTTATCTGGCTAAATAGCGCTGAAGGTGCTTTGAATATTGGACCCTTTATAATGAGCGATCTAGGCACATAAAACAAAGTGAGACTAATACAAAGATCCACCTGAAATGAAAAAATGAAAACCTAAACAAATACATTTTCCCTTCACAGACCTAAAGAGCATGTTCTCTCTTCGTACAGGTTGTCCTTGAAAAGATGATCCCGTCCTGGTTTTCTCAAACCTTCTGCACTGAAATCTGGATCTTTTCCTATTACAGTCATGACTGTGGAATGCATGGTGAGAGCGTTCATAGAAAAACAGGACCAAATCAACCTGTCAAGGCTTACCTTGTTCAGATGTCATTACTGACATAAGGAATGCAAAGAAATGGGCATTACTGAAATTATGCACATTTTAGTAAATCACTGCTGCTAGATTCCACCAGAAAAGTAGCAGCACAAATACCCAATGAAACTACTGTCAGAAAGGAGACCAGAATTATGTGTTAAACTTAACAACCAAAACAGTGACTGAATGTAAGCGTAGGGAAGGTAATATTATAACTTTGAGCATTCAGGTAACGTCTGCGTGTATCTTATATGCACAGACTTTAGCCCCAATTTTTAATGTGAGCATATACGCATACGTTCACATTGAAAATTTGTAAGTAATTGTCCCAGTAGGCGCGCAGATTAACTCGCACAAAGTCGCTCCTCCTGTTCAGCGTGCGTGTTTTATGTGGGGAAACTTACATGCACACTTTAGGAAATCAAAAGGTAAGTATGTAGGTTTCATCTCCGCTCCAGTGCTACCCCCCTGGATTTCCTCTCCCTGATTTACATAAAAGTACACACACAGATGGGTAATGCACGCCCTTTTACATGCACAGAGCTCTGGGCTATTTTCCTATTGCCATTCTGTGCATAAAGGGCCTGATTTTAAAAAGTATTTACTCACGTAAAACTGGGTTTTGAAAATTGCTACAATAGTAGTCACATTTAGGTGCAGAACTCCTTTGAAAATTACCCCAAAATTGAGTTTATGTGCATAAATGGCTTGGAAAATTCAGCCCTGAGAGGGCAATTTTCTCAAGGCATTTACCCGGGTAAAATGGCCTCACTAAAAATCAGGAATGCATATTCCTTTGCAAATGAAATGGAATAAAATGCAACAAAATACTCTCCTTTTGTTTTGAATGCAAAGAAAACTAAAATAAAATCCTGCTGAAATTCAGATTTTTTTTTCGTTCTGGGAAATAGTGTGCTCTGTTTGCCAACAGTGCATACCATTTCCAAACAGCATGCATTATTTCCTAAAACAAAACAGAAAGAGACAAAGCTCCCTAATGAAACAAAATGTGGACTGGATAAGCTTCTGAAACAAAACAAAATGTTTTGCCTAGACCACCCCTACTAAAAGTTGCCCTCCTCAGATGTGGCTAAAAGTATTCAGTATGCAAGTTACAAAGCATCTGCATTAAAAAGGGCCCTTACTGTGGGCATGTTTAAATCGGGGAAAGAAAAGTACATTAACCGGGACAGGCATGACACCCAGTGTGGCCACCTTACTCTTATACAGAAGCACACAACACACACAACAACACAACGCATTTGGAAAATAATAGCTGCCATACCTAAGAAAGGAATCTAATTTGGCTAAAGCCTATCCTTCGTCCCTATGGGAAGTGCCATTGGGCCCATATGGCCACCATTTCCTGATGGTCTTTGAGATTTGCCTCCGCTCTAGTGGTATTTTCTTAGGGATTTTGTAGAAGCTGGCCCAACCAGGCCAAGCTTGCTGGTTTCTCCTCTTCCACCTGAGCCCTAGCAGTTCCACATTGAGTTGTTGCAAAGGGCTGGCGCAACCAAGCAGGCCATCACGTTCACCAATCCTGCCTGCTTTCCCTCCTATCCTCCAGACCCTCTGGGTGTCTTCTGGGCCCAACCTCTGGGACCACCAACTGTCACAATCCCAGTTCATCTGCACCATGCTCCAAATCCATGACCCTAATTGTATCATCTTGCTTGAGCCCTCCAGCCTCTCCCTATATGCTATTTTCCCCCTTCTTCCTCGCCATAAACACAAATAGGAAGTGCAAAGTACTCAGATGCTTTTAATGCGTATACTTTGTGTAACCCATGGGGGGACAGAGGAGTTCCATATCCCTATCTGGTTACTGGGGTTCTGTAAACAATATTTGAACATTTAGAGTAGTGGACCAAACCCAAGATTATTTTCCAACTGGATAGAGTGAATTTTCCCTTCTGTGGCAAAGAAAAAAATGTTTTCTTCCTTTGGCTCACCTGTACAGGGCTAATCGTTTTCGGTTCTTCACCTTGCTTCAACCCAACTCTTGGGTAAAATAAGCTCTGTCCAAACAGCACCAGATGGTGGTCCCACGGTGGCAATTTATTTTCAGAAAGAGAGAAATGATGAAGTAATCAGAGTCCTTAGCCACAGGTCCATGCTGATCTGAATGAAAAAATGGCAGTGCTGGCCGCACAGCGCAGCAGCAAAATTCTTTGCTTAGAATCTTCCTTTCTGGAAGCCCATTACTTCTTTCCCATTCAATAGTGAATTTTAAAAGAGTTGCTCATGTTAAAAGGCCCATATACATGAGTTTATGGGCCAAGCGCAAGCAACTCATTTTAAAACTGGAAAAATGTGTGTGTGAATGTGCGTGCGCGCACGTTACGCACAAATTAAAGGGGCAGATTTGGGGCAGGTGAAGGACATTCCAGGGCAGGGCCAACATTTTCACACGCAAATCCTGATTTTAAAACCAGCGAATGGAGCGCACGTTGGGCTATCACTTGTGCATATTTACTTCTGCTTTTTTTCAGGTGTAAGAATAAAAAGATCTTAGAACTGTACTAATTTGGGCTTTCATAGATAATGTCGAATCAATCTGAATACCTACATTTCGAACCATCTGTGATGCAACTCCTTGATAATTACCTCCGTAATATATAAGCTGGTATACAATTTATAAGTAGCTGCACACCCTATATTGGTAGGAAATAGAAAATGCATGCTTTATTGCAATATTAATCATCATTTACCCAAATGTTAATAATAAAGTTATGCTCACCATTAGTTATTTTCTAGATGGCTTTATTCTGTACCTATCCAACAAGCCACCAGATAATTCTGCATTTCTCCTACTAACAAGCAAATATATATTCTATTTTATTTGCTTAACTTTTTCTTAATCCTTTCTTAATGGTGCTTGACAGGAGAAATTCAATTTCTGCATGCTATAAGTTGTTAAGTATTGTTTATGCTTTTTAGTCTATGTCAGTAAACGTCTGCTTCTGTTTTCTTATATTATGAAACATTAATTTGAATCGCATTATGTTTCTTTGAAATAAAATTAAAAGACTGCAAATATACCTTCTACTGGGAAAATCCTGTTTGTCAGAACTCCAGAATTGAGCCTTCCAATGGAAGAAGCTAAGCAAAACCATAAAAGCTGCCACTATTTATCCATTGTGCCAGAGAGGACAATTCAAATGTATCTAGCCAGCTATTTATACTGTGAATTTACTTTTGTATTTATCTACTTTTTACTTGTATTTATTGCTATTTTATTGATTTATGTGAGGGTTTTCTATATATTTATTGATATTTAATATCTGGTTCCCTACCTGGGATACTTTTGTAAGTAGATAGGTTATATATTCTAAAAATTGCCCTGCGTGGCATGACGCATCGGTTCTTACACGTGTATGTGCAAGGTTTATAAAATACCCTAGTGTAAGTAAATACTACTTGCCCATACATTTGCTATTCACCTTTATATTCACATTCTGTATTTACCTACCTCTGTGTATAAAACAGGATTGTTACACACATATATGTTATAAGTAGAAAAATTATGCATTTTCTTCTATGGGAAATACTGGTGCATACTGAAACATATGCACCTACTTTTGGAGCAGAATTACACAGTTTTGCCTCCATATTGACTGGATTAATTTCTTCTAAGTATAGTTCTTCATCTGTGAGAAAAAAATCTGATTTTAGTAGATATTATTGTAGAAACTGCTGCAGATAATGGACCCCTTATATAGACTGTTGGTTGCCTTCATTTCTGGAAAAGATAAAGGTGAAAATAGCAAGACAGTAATTCTTAGCAAGTAATGACCTCTTACTTAGCCCAGTTTAATCATTGCTCTCAGAGATTTTTGATCAATGTTTGGTTACCTGGTCATGATTTCTCACTTACTAGGGGGGTCATTTATCAAAGTGCTATATGGCGTTTTCACATGTGAAAAGCACCTTTAACGCATGCGAAAACACCATAATGCATGGTGCGATGCAAATTAAGAGAAGTTTGGGGCAGGATTTCTGGCCAAGTGGGCCGGCTTCACAATTTGCAAAGCCATATCACATGGCTTTATCACACTTTGCAATGTTTTAACAAATAGCATTTTCAGTTGCTAGGTGGGAGAGAGAGAGAGAAGCTATAAGGCCTGCATACTAGGTAGGTATTTATACCTCTATATGAGGCCCACCTAGCTACTCGAGGTGAGGTTTAGGTATTAGTGTAGGGTAGGGATGTGAATCGTTTTTCAACGATTAAAATTATCGTCCGATAATGTTTATATCGTCTTAAATCGTTATAGAACACGATACAATAGAAATTCTAACGATTTATCGTTAAAAATCGTTAAATCGTGTTAGTGCGCACTAACTCGAGTTAGTGCGCACTAACTCCCCGTTAGTGCGCACTAACTCGATTTAGTGCGCACTAACTGAAAATGATACAAATAAACACTTTCCAGGTCACTGAAGGTCAGTTAGGAATGAATATGTGTTCCTATTGGCTGGCTGCCCTCTTATCTATTGATATTACCAAGGTTACCACTGAGGTGATGGTTGGGGGGATGGGAAATGGAACTGGAAACTAACGAACACCAACAGAAAATGAAACAAAGTGTTCACACTTCCCAGGTCAGTAAAGGTCACTTAGGAATGAATATGTATGTATGTATTCCTATTGGCTGGCTGTGCTCTTATCTATTGATGTTACCAATATGGTTGGGGGGATGTGAAATGGAAACAGTTGGAAGCTTGACAAAAAAAGTAATGTAATGATCAGCACTCACGTGACTAGAACTTGTTTGTTTATTATTTTTGTTAGCAGGCACCTGAAATGCTAGTGCATGTTGAATTTGCCAATCACTGTGCATTTTAGAAAGGTGGTCCTGGCTGGAACTGTACACAGTTCAAATATATGTAATTGATTGTTGGTAAGTGTATTTTTTAAGTAGCCACACTGGCACCAGTATGTTTACTTTTCCTCCTACTTAACTCACTAGCTCAGCTTTGTAAGAAGGGCTTCTCTGCTTGTGTGTTGTTTTTGTTTGGTGTGAGGAGAGCAGAAACATCAGATCTTTATTCAATCTACTACAGTCATCTCTTACAGTGCCCTATCCCTATTAATACCAGGAGTGTTGTGATCTTCCTGCACACAGTGCCCTAACCCTGATACCAGTCTGAGACAGCTCCCTCCCTGCATTACTAGTGAGAGGCTGGCTTCACAGACAGGGGGGAGCTGCCTGACCCTCACTCCTGACTTCCCCCATGTCCCAGCTAGTGAATGGTGTGTGGGTGAGGGGGGGGGGGGAGGATGGTGAAGTCTGAGACAGCTCCCTCCCTGCATTACTAGTGAGAGGCTGGCTTCGCAGACAGGGGGGAGCTGCCTGACCCTCACTCCTGACTTCCCCCATGTCCCAGCTAGTGAATGGTGTGTGGGTGAGGAGGGGGGGGGGGGGGAGGATGGTGAAGTCTGAGACAGCTCCCTCCCTGCATTACTAGTGAGAGGCTGGCTTCACAGACAGGGGGGAGCTGCCTGACCCTCACTCCTGACTTCCCCCATGTCCCAGCTAGTGAATGGTGTGTGGGTGAGGGGGGGGGGGGAGGATGGTGAAGTCTGAGACAGCTCCCTCCCTGCATTACTAGTGAGAGGCTGGCTTCACAGACAGGGGGGAGCTGCCTGACCCTCACTCCTGACTTCCCCCATGTCCCAGCTAGTGAATGGTGTGTGGGTGAGGGGGGGGGGTAGGATGGTGAAGTCTGAGACAGCTCCCTCCCTGCATTACTAGTGAGAGGCTGGCTTCACAGACAGGGGGGAGCTGCCTGACCCTCACTCCTGACTTCCCCCATGTCCCAGCTAGTGAATGGTGTGTGGGTGAGGGGGGGGGGGGAGGATGGTGAAGTCTGAGACAGCTCCCTCCCTGCATTACTAGTGAGAGGCTGGCTTCGCAGACAGGGGGGAGCTGCCTGACCCTCACTCCTGACTTCCCCCATGTCCCAGCTAGTGAATGGTGTGTGGGTGAGGGGGGGGGGGTGGATGGTGAAGTCTGAGACAGCTCCCTCCCTGCATTACTAGTGAGAGGCTGGCTTCACAGACAGGGGGGAGCTGCCTGACCCTCACTCCTGACTTCCCCCATGTCCCAGCTAGTGAATGGTGTGTGGGTGAGGGGGGGGGGGTGGATGGTGAAGTCTGAGACAGCTCCCTCCCTGCATTACTAGTGAGAGGCTGGCTTCACAGACAGGGGGGAGCTGCCTGACCCTCACTCCTGACTTCCCCCATGTCCCAGCTAGTGAATGGTGTGTGGGTAAGGGGGGGGGGGGGGGAGGATGGTGAAGTCTGAGACAGCTCCCTCCCTGCATTACTAGTGAGAGGCTGGCTTCACAGACAGGGGGGAGCTGCCTGACCCTCACTCCTCCGGGGTATTGTGATCTTCCTGCACACAGTGCCCTATCCCTGATACCAGGGGTGTTGTGATCTTCCTGCATGCAGTGCCCTATCCCTATTAATACCAGGAGTGTTGTGATCTTCCTGCATGCAGTGCCCTATCCCTATTAATACCAGGAGTGTTGTGATCTTCCTGCATGCAGTGCCCTATCCCTGATATCGGGATGTGTGCAAGAAGATCACAACACCCCCGGTATCAGGAATAGGGCACTGTGTGCAGGAAGATCACAACACCCCCAGTATCAGGAATAGGGCACTGTGTGCAGGAAGATCACAACACCCCTGGTATTAGGGATAGGGCACTGTGTGCAGGAAGATCACAACACTCCTGGTATTAATAGGGATAGGGCACTGTGTGCAGGAAGATCACAATACCCCTGGTATCAGGGTTAGGGCACAAGTTCTAGTCACATTGACTGATCACATTACTTGTTTTGTCAAGCTACCAACTGTTTCCATTTCCCATCCCCCATATACTGTCAGTAGGAAACTTGGTAACATGAATAAATAAGAGGGCAGCCAATAGGAATACATATTCATTCCTAAACTGACCTTAACTGACCTGAAAAGTGTCAAATTGTATCATTTTCAGTTAGTGCGCACTAACTCCCAGTTAGTGCGCACTAATCGGAAAAAACGATTTTTAACGATTTTTTAACTAAAAAATCGTGCCTAAGACGATTTTCTTGCCCTGCCACACGATTTCTATCGTTAAGACGATATGGAAAACGATTCACATCCCTAGTGTAGGGGTTAGGGACCTCTTTGATATTCAATGTTAGACGTACGAACAGAACAGTGCACTCTTGTGAAGATTTGATGACCTTCGGAGTTAGGAAACTCACCCAAAGATGAGATTTGTGCAATGTTCTCTCAACCTAACTTGATGGACTCTCTATTTTATTTATATACCGACATTCAGTCTGAGATATCACATCGGTTTACATTCAGGTATCCCCAGAGGGCTTACAATCTAAGTTTTGTACTTGAGGCAATGGAGGGTAAAGTGACTTGCCCAAGGTCACAAGGAGTGACAGTGGGACACGAACCCTGGTCTCCTTGTTCATAGCCCACTGCTCAAACACTAGGCTATTCCTCTCTACTTGGGTAACAGGGTAATGCCGCACAGCCAGGGGGTTCAGGAAACAGATGCTTGTCATTCAAGCATCTGTTTCCTGCACCCAACTGCCAGTGTTTCTTTTTTTTTTTAACTTTATTTAATTTTGTTTTTCCTCCTACTTAATATCGCAAGTTTTTTCTGCTTTTCTGTACTGGTTTAAGGAGCGCTCAGCAATTAATGCCTGCTTCACGGACAACCATCGCCTGCTGGATCAAGGAAGTCATCAAGGTGGCCTATGTAGAAGCTGGCAAGCCACCACCTCTACAGGTCAAGGCCCATTCTACCAGAGCCCAGGCAGTATCATGGGCAGAAACTAGAATGCTGTCACCTGCCGAGATCTGCAGGGGGCGGCTACATGGCCCTCCATCCATACCTTCTCCAGATTCTACCATCTGGATTTTCAGGCGCGGGAGGACACAGCATTTGCAAGGGCAATACTAAGTGGGTCATGGGCAGCCTCCCACCCGGATCGGGAGTAGCTTTTGTACATCCCATTGGTCCTGAGTCCATCTGCTACACGCTAGGAAATGGAGAAATTACTTACCTGATAATTTTGTTTTCCTTAGTGTAGACAGATGGATTCAGCATCCCACCCTTGGCTGCCGTCATGCAGGGCCCTCAAATGTTCATGGGTAAGCCATGTTTTTCATTTACCTAGGGCATCCACCCTGCCGGGTGTCGACGCTTTCTGGTTGAGTACACTGGCGGTCTCCTGCTATAGTCAATTAACCAGTTCAAGTTAATCAAGTTAATCAAGTTTAACCAGTTATGAAGTTATCCAAGTTAACCAAATTATTAAGTTAATCAATCAGTCAGTCACACATATATCCACAAGGCTTTTCGAGGAGAATACTGAAGAGCTGCACTTCCTGCAGGGGTATATGTACTAGGGGCTGACGTCAGATTGAAATCTGATCCATCTCCAACTGCTAGCAGGAGTGCACTATACCCATTGGTCCTGAGTCCATCTATCTACACTAAGGAAAACGAAATTATCAGGTAAGTCATTTCTCCATTACAGTACACTGTATGACTCCATTTTCAAGACGAACCCTGAGTAGGCATACGCATTTTCTGTTACACAATGACCCAGACAGAGAAGCAGTGAGAGAAAGAAAGATGATAGTGAGGTGTTATACTTGAACTTGGTTTGTGGGTCCTTGGGTTGTGGAGAGAGCTGACTCCACCCACAGGGAGGAGCCCTGTGGAGACTCTCCATGACAGGCGGTTTCTCAGCAGTGATGGACGCAGGAGTCAGAGAAATATTTATTATACAGCAAAAGAGAAACCCGAGGAGCGGGTTGTAAACTCAGTCCTTGAGTAGGAAGACCTGAGATGGATTCTCCGGTAGTGGTCCGCAGAGTGGGGAAACCCAGGTAATACTTCCTTCTTGGTAATTCTTGTGCTTGGTAGCTCGAGTAATGATCCTCAGTGCGGGGTAGGCTGGAGATAAATGTTGGCAGTAGGCACAAGACAGCGTGGATCCGGTAGTGGTCCGCAGAGCGGGGTAACCCAAGGATCCGCACAGCAAGAGAGAAGCAGTGTTGAATTTCAGGTCTAGTACTCACTCTGTAGAGTTGCAGTAGAGATATTGTAGCAGCAGAAGCGGAGACCCGGAGCAGGAACACTGAAGGGTCGTCCGTAAAGGTAGCAGAGGTACTCACTAAGCTGGTGAAGGTGAGACTTGCAGAGAAGGCTCTCAGAGGAGCGGATAGCCCTGAGTGCAGCAAGGCCCCCGAGGAGCGGGTACCTGTCACTCAGTCTGGAATGCAGGAACAGCGAGGTGAAGCATCTCTGAGAAAAGGAATTGAGCAAGATGGAATCCTTGCTAACTCATTGGTAGGAAGGTCCGGTAGGCTTAAGTACACGTAGGCAGTGATGTCATGCAGAGGGGATGCCCCTGAGGTTCCTGCCATGACGTGGATAAGACGTAGGTAGGCGCGCGCATGCCCTAAGTTACACCAGATTCATGATGGCGACTGGGATCGCCCACGTCATCCCGGGAATGCCAGGGAGGTCAGCGTGCAGAGGCAGTGGTGGCCATCTTAGCCAGAATCAGAGCTATAGGGCAAAATGAGGTGAGCAGCAAAGGTAGCCGCCGTCTGCAACCGACGGGCGCAATATGAGGAGAGCAGCAGCTAACAGTCTAATGGCTTCCCTTCCCTGGATGTGGTAGATGAGACCTATCAGGCAAAGTAGCATTGTATAAGGTTTTGGTGAAGCTGGCTGCCACTCAGCGTGATGTCCTCAGCTCATGTGGGGATACATGGGGGATCTGGGGGGAGATCCGGAATTATATCCATTCGTAGTCCATGACATAGAGCAAGATTATGGAAGACACAGCAGAGTAGCACTATATCTCCAATTTTGGGTGGGGCATACATTAAATTCTACCCGTCCAAACAGCGAAAATGTTTTTTGAGAACAAAGGTGCATTCAATGACACAGCGGGTAGCACATAAGGCTTCATTGTACCTCGTCTCTGCTGGAATGCTGGAAATGGCAATGGGGGTGAGAAGCCAGGTCCTGCAACCGTACCCAGAATCTTTTGCGGCCGAGACAGATTTAAGCCATCAGTCATAGCATTGTCACTTGCAGATCTGGCTTGCAAACCACAGCATCCTATAAGACTGTATAAGGTAGCCTGTACCTTTCCCTGAGCCTTAAATGCCGAATTGCCTAGTTTAAGTGCATGTTACATTATTCTGGGCCAGTATATGTGCAGGATAGCAGTAACCAAAAGTAGCTCAGCTCTTCCCGACTACTAAATCGCATCTGGGGATTCCAACAATTGCATGCCAGGCCCTCCCAACCAAACTAAGTCTACTGGTGTGTAGGGGGCCGCCAACCTTGAAGCAATACATAAGAGCTTCTACACCTGCTTAGCTGAAACATGCGGCTGCGCGCACATGTTATAAAATCGGGTGTAGATTTGTGTGCGCCGGGTTGCGTGCACAGAACTACGCCTGTGCGTTGGTATTAAAATCTGCCCCTTAGGGCTTACAGGCCCAGTTCTAATTTAGTTGAAATCTCCAAAATTGTGCTCAGACTATCTCCCTGGGTCAGCAATATCATACTCCTTTGCTCTCTCCTGTAGTACTCCTCAAGAATCTATTCTATCACCAACAATATTTAATATTTATATGGCCCCCTAGGGAAACTCATCAGAGACTTTCAAATCTCTTACCACAACATACAACTACTGGCCTCCATTAGTCCTGACTGGAAAAATCCATTGCAAACCTGAATGAAAATCTGAGGAGGATCTCTAGCTGACTGCTTCAAAATAAACTAAAACTAAACCTCAAAAGACAAAAATACTATGGATAGGCAAAGAAGATTCCATTCACTTAAACTAAAGGGGCCTTCAAAAGGACAGCTCTACCTTTCACTCACCAAGTCCATAGCTTCACCAAGCTATGGACTTGGTGAGTGAAGTGAGCTTAGAGCTTAGAGTGAAGTGAGCTTAGAGCTTGGACTCTAAGCTCACCATAGAAGCTGAGGTACTAGCAGTAATTAAATTGGCATTCTTTTAATTATGCCACTTACATCATCTCTACTTTTTCCTTGCTAGTCGTACCTTTTGGAGCATGCATCCAATCTTGTGTGGATTTCTCACCTGTATTACTACAACTCACTTTCTGCTGGGATCCCAATAAATCTCAGAGCCTACAACTTATTCAGAATCCTGCAGTTCAAATGCTGCTGGATGTGAATAAATTTGAAAGGATCAACCTGTCCTAAAACCTCTGCACTAACTCCCAATACTCTATTGAGCTAGGTTAAAACTCCTGGTATTAGCTAGGGATGTACAAACAGAAAATGTTAATGAAATTTACCATTTCAGTTTTAAAACAAAATGAAAGAATACTGAATGAAATGTCATCTGTTTTCAATAGTTTTGTTTTTAAAAAAAGACAATATAGTTGATGCTACTGCAAATGGCGCCAGCGGATAAAATCTGACACCGCTATAAATTTTCACCATACAAAATGGCTATGGACAGGCTTAGACCCAGGCCAGCACCATTTTGTATGGCAAAATTTTACAATGACATCGGTCTCGGTTTGCCGGTGCCATTTGAAATAGCAGCAGCTACTGATCCTGGTCTGTGAGACATTTTTAACAAGAGGGTAAAATGGGTCAGGATTGGACTTGGAAGAATAGTGGGAGGGGCCTGGGAGTGAGAATAATTGTTTTGTTTCATTTTTTCCTTTCATTTTTTTGTTATGTTCCTGAGCATCTAAAATTAGGATCCTAATTTTATTAGATACCTAAATTTAGGTCCCTAAAAATGGGCAGCTACAAGAGTGGAGAAAAGGTGGTGTGGCCAGGCCGCTAAATATCGAGTTTAAACTATCTGGCTAACCTATATGGATAGCCCACAGCTGAATATTGACCTCAACAGTTTCAATGATGACAAAATCTTAAACCTTTCCATTAAAGATATTCAACTCACATTGCATTAGATACTAGGCAGTCATCGTATAGAGATGAGTTATCATTAACAAATCAATGACAAGCTCAAAAGTGTAACCTAAAGGTGAAGACAGACCGTACTCAAATAGCACAGACGTAAAAGGAAAGGAAATCAGGAATTCCTGCTCTGTAATGACTATAACGGAATGGCAAAGGATATAAAATCTTCAGTTGTACTTTGACATTGTGAGACAGCTAATGTTTCACACAGTGCAAATTCCAGTTATAAATAGTCAACCAAAATATGGTGTTCAGATACGAAGCACCCTCTTACCTCAATATTTAATTTATAATTCAGAATCCTAGTACTATATAAAAGGCCATCAGGTGAATTTTCAAAGGAGTTATACATGAAGCATACTAACATAGCAATTTTCAAAAGCCATTTACCCGCGATAAGTGCACTTAATGCAGATAAAACCTATTGACAATTCAAAGGCATATATTGTAGCAATTTTCAAAAGCCCACTTATATGGTTAAACAGAATTTACATGTGTAAAATCCAGTTTTAAGTATGTACATGCTTTTGAAAATCAGGCCCTCAAGTGAGATTCCTTAGGTCATTCTATATTACTGTGGTAGAGGGCATTTGCATTAGAGATGTGAATCGGAACCAGAATCGGTTCTGATTCTGGTTCCGATTCACATCGTGTTTTTTTTTTTCATCCGGCCCGATCGCGGTTTTGTTTATCGGCTGTGCCTGAGCCGATAAACAAAAAACCCACCCGACCCTATAAAACGAATCCCTTAGCTTCCCCCACCCTCCCGACCCCCCCCCCCCCAAAAAAAACTTTTTACAGGTACCTGATGGTCCAGTGGGGGTCCCAGGAGCGATCTCCCGCTCTCGGGCCGTCGGTTGCCACTAATAAAAATGGCGCCGATGGCCTTTGCCCTTACCATGTGACAGGGTATCCATGCCATTGGCCGGCCCCTGTCACATGGTAGGAGCACTGGATGGCCCGCGCTATTTTTAAAGATGGCGCCGGCCATCCAGTGCTCCCTCCATGTGACAGGGGCCGGCCAATGGCACGGATACCCTGTCACATGGTAAGGGCAAAGGCCATCGGCGCCATTTTTATTAGTGGCAGCCGACGGTCCGAGAGCGGGAGATCACTCCCGGGTCCCCCACTGGACCACCAGGTACCTGTAAAAAGTTTTTTGGGGGGTCGGGAGGGTGGGGGAAGCTAAGGGATTAGTTTTAAAGGGTCGGGGTGGGTTTAGGAGTTATTTTTGTGTGATGTTTCTCCCGACCTCCCCCAAAACGATAAGAGAACCCCCACGAACAATTTCATGGGGTTTTCCTATCGTTTTGGGGGAGCCCCCGATTTCTGACGATTTTGAAAATATCGTACGATATTTTCAATCGTCCAAAGCCCGATTCACATCCCTAATATGCATGGCCTGCACCTAGTATGCAGTGCTAGCTGCAGTCCATCAGTGAAAGAGACAGGGCAAGGGGACTTCATCAGTGTCTGCTGAGCAGCCTGGATCCCCTGCAACAACACAGCTTATAGGCAGGTGGTAGCATCAGGAAAACTGATGCACTAGAGAAAGTATAAAATGGTGAGAATCTGGAATCCATGTCAGCCTATCTTTTGTGGCTGGCCTTTTCAGCTAGCTAAATAAGATTCAGCAGTTTCACAATTTCCAATGCATTTTTTAAAATTCTATTGAAAGCATTTCGACTCTATTAAAGGTGAATTTTAAAAGTCCAACGTATGCCAAAAGTGTGAGATATGTGAATATGTTTGGCCGTCACACGCTGAGCAGATTTTAAAAGCCCGATATGTATGAATCTCCTCTTGTATGTACAAAAATATTTTTCCAAAAAGGGGCGGGGCATGGGCATTCCTGGATTTCACATTGAAACCAGCGAGTAAATACTTACGCACTCACGCATGCACCGAGGTCCCCGGTTGTGTAACTTTACTTCTGCTATGGAAATACAAAGATCAGCAAGGTTTTAAGGTTTGGGGCTAACAGGGGAGAAGGGAAGATATTTAACTAGGGGGGAAAGGCTTACAGGTGAATTTTCAAAAGGCTTTACAAGTGTAAATGCAACTACTATTGTAGCAATATTCAAAAGCCATTTACCCATGTAAAGTGCACTTACACGAATAAATCCTATGGACAATTTAATGGCATATATTGTAGCAATTTTCAAAAACTCACTCGAGTAAACAGCATTTACCCAAATAAAATCCAATGTAAAATGCATTTACACGTATAAAACCAATTTTAAGTTTGTAAACGCTTTTTAAAATCGGGCCCTTCACTTTTAAGGCCCAGGAGCTGAAAGGGAATCCTCCCTGAGGCATATTACTTGTCCCTTTTCTTGGTGCTTCTTCAGGACACATAGTGGTGTTCAAAAACGTTTACTTTGATTTAATAGAATTAAAATAAATGTCCAGTCAATATATTATTTATATTGCTTCATATTTCTATTGTTTCCCAGGTCTGGGTCATACATGGGAAACTCTCTCTTTCCTGTGCAGGTGCCCTCCTGTTCACTATTATCTGGAGACAGCTCTCCCTTTAGTAATCTGTGTGGTAGGAAGGGAAACCTAATGAGGGACGTCCATAAATCCCCAAATATCTCGTACTTGCAGTCCAACAAAGTCCCAGATGTCCTCAGCTTGTGTCCTGTGTTCCCTAAGGTGGAGAGCTGGTTGGGGTCTCCAGTTGATCTTGAACTCTTCTCTTCTAAAATCCCTCTGCAGGTGACCTCTTAGGGGAAAGGGTCCTTTTCTGGATGCTAGTGGGGCTTTTACATCCCAGCCACACAGTGAGGAGGGGGTGGTACAAAACCCACCTCAATAAAAATGCAACTTTCCCCAAAATCAAAACCTTCACCACTGGGTGAGGAGTCACCATAGTCCTCTAACCGGCTGCAAAGGAAATAACAAGTCTTCTTCAGCTACGGGATTCACCTGGGCACAAACAAGCTTGAGAAAACGTCTTGCTAATCCCTTTCTACTCACAGGAAGGGATAACGCTACTGTCAAGCACGGGGTACACTGAAACCGAGCAGTCTCTCAATCCAAAACCAGCACGGCAACAAAACCGAAATGCACACTATCCAAAGCTCTGACAAGGACTGAACCATTGCAGGCATCCTTGGGGGGGAGGTGTTGCGGGAAATGGCCCTGCTGCTCTTACCTACCAGGGCAGGGATCTATGGCCACCTAGTGAGAGGCCAGGCTGTCCCCACATGTGCATGCAGCCAATACACTGCACACGCAAACTTTCAAAACCAAGTATCCATGAACATTTTTGTTGTTTTTGGGTGCGCCGTTGACTTGGTTTGCTCCATTTGGAATGGACCAAAAATAGCACTTTTCATTCCAAAAAATGCATTGGTTTCAAAAAATTGCATATTCCTAATAATGGGAATGGGTCAAAGAAATGCATGGAATTAAACAAGAACATATGGGATAAGCAGATAGCATCCTCGGTTACAAGGAAGTGAAGATAAAGCCAGAGGTATGGTGGCCTTTGGGGTAATGCAACAGGAAGGATAAATGGGCAGACAAGATGGGTCTTAGAGTCTTTATCTACTATTATATTCTATATTTATCTGGCCATGACTGTGTTATAGTAGCAATTAGCGCTCAACCTTTTAAAGCAGAATTGTCAGCTTCCTCATTCGTCACTTGCAATTAACGTATCAAACAATTAGTCCCAAATGGCTACTAATCTAAAATGTTAATAACCTTGCTTGATAAAATTGACTTAGTCGAAAACATTGGCTCAGCAATGAAAGGAGCAGTCTGCAACATTCAATATTTCTTCTCTATATTTTAATGAAAAGCTCACCACATAAGTATACTATATATCTTTAAACTGAATTCATTTATAAATTATTTTTATTCCCTTTGAATTAACCTCTTTTCGTACCAGCAAGCCCAGACAATATATCTTACTGTGTGTTCACACAGACACTGTAATTCTATGTTATGAAGATACTCTCTCTAATTACTTCAGCTAATTAGCTCTTCACAGCCACCACATATTAAACAGAAGGAAGAAGCCCACAAGGATAGGCTACCATTCTTGTCCAGCTATGTCTGGCACAATAATGACTCCCTGTTAGGTGACCCTTATGTCATAAGTGATGGAGGGAGGCTCATTGTCCTACCCTACATGGTCAATTCAAACACCCCAGTTCCTAAATCCCTGCAGAGGACAGCAGGCAATTTAGACCTGAGTGCAGCAACTAATTAAATCAATATGAGATAATGAACAGCAATTAGAGGTCCGGCTAGGCACATCTTCTCTTGTAAATACTGTTTCTCTCCCAACGGGAAGCTCTTTTTTAATAATCTGTTTGTGTTTCATTTCCAGAAGCCGTAATTCCCCAAAGAAGCAATTTGGGAAAGTGATTTGTTTGTCTGTATAATTGCCAAAGCACTTAGTCAGACTTGTTTGTTTTTCTTAGCTGCTGCTACTAGCAAAAAGAAACAATTTGCTTAGTTTTGGGGTTGAGTGTCTGTCAGATCTGAAATAGTTTTTTTAAAACAGGAAGGGCTGTGGCTCTTCAAAACAAAATAGTTTACTTCTGGTTTGGTGATATGCATTTTAAGTGCAATAGCAAATTTTAGGTTGTCGGTGGCAGGTTGGTTAAATCTTGGGCGAGCTCTGCAATCCTTTGAACTCCTCTCTCATTCGGGCAGGGCTGCCTAGGCTGGAAGGTTCCATGTGCAGTAGACCAGTCATTCCCAACCTGGTCTTTGATGCCCGCCCAACAGCTCTGTTTTCAGGACATCTGTAATGAATATGCATGGCACATATATTTGCATACATTGAAAATTCAATTTATGTAAACAGATTTTAATACATATTCACTGAAGATAATCTGAAAATCAAATCTATTAAGCAGGCTTCAAGGACTGGGTAGGGAACCATTGCGTTACAACACGCTGCCGTTCCCGCAGCCTGATTTTTAAACCAGGGATCTCAGAATTTAAGCTTACAGTCCTCTGGCTGCAAGTCAAGAACTCCACCTGAGCCCCTCTGCCAGAGCTGATAGGAGAACCTTAGCTATTTAGCTGATTGCTCATATCCACCCCCCCTTATCGCTCTAACCTGTCATACTAGGCAACCAAGAAATATAAACCTGACAACATAGGCATTAGCATTTGAAAACAAAAAAAGAAGGAATGACTGGCCCTGACTCTGACATCCTGCAGCTTGACTCTGCTGCAGTTTCCGAGCATGGATTCCTTGCGCATGAACCAGGTACAGTTGAGCCAATCCTTGTTTTTACCCCATTACGCCTGTGAATTTGTAGGCCAACAGTGAGTTTCCTCTGTTCTATCACAATCATGACTGACAAAGAAAACAAGCAGATGATCTTTCTTTTTTTTTTTTTTTAACATTGCAGGCTGCCAGTTTATTTTTAATGATTCTTGCCTGAGCTGCATGTCATATGGAATGTAAGTAGTATTTTTTTTTTTCATAAAATAATTTGCTAGGTTTACTCAGCCAGCTTGACTTTTACAAATATTTGCTAGCTGAGGCCTCTGTTATGTTACTACCCCTAATGTAAAGTTACTTGAAATTCTATGAGGGCAATATTGAGCTGAGCAGGGAGGAACCTAGGTAAAGTTACCTGGGATATTAAACAGGACTTACACATCTGCATGACCATATTTACCTGGCAATTTTTACTGAGGTAATATCAAATATCAGATTTCAGATATGCAGGCAACATTTTTTCATTTTTGATTCATTTGCTTTTCATTTTTTTTAATTTGTTTTTTCTTTTTTGGGGATTTTTCTTTTTGTTTTTTTGGCAAACAGAGAACTATTAGCAAATAGTGTACATCATTTGCATATAGCACATGATATCAGCAAATAGCGTATGCTGTTTGGAAATAGCGTGCACTATGTGCCAGAAATGAAAAAAAATATATGACATTTTTCATTTTATTTGAAAATGTTTTGGTTCATTGTAACAAAACAAAAATGGGCTCATTCATTCCATTTTACACTTTTGTTTCAAACAGATGCGCATCCCTAATCTACATTCAGCACACCCCTGGCATGCCCTCTGCCCTACCTCTTTATCTGGCTAAATGTTATCCACATAATGATTTACTGGTTAGCTGGTCGGCAGGGTGGCATTTTCAAATCATTGGGCTCATTTGATTAATTTCAAAGCTACTCGGACAAATGTATATTCTTATTGAGGCTGATTTACAAAGACACCCATAAAGAATAAATACGTCTTCTTCTTGAAGAACTGAAATGATATGACATCACCAGGATATAATCATTCACAGTATAGATGATTCCTAATTAATGGCATCTGAAGGCAGACAGGATGGTGACTTGCTTATGGTATAGAAAGAGAGCAAAAAGTTACTTCGTCCAATATCAAAGCGAAATGGCCAGTATAACATTCAATGGTAATGGAGGAAGTAGAGGATGCACCCCATAATCCTCTCATTCATTGCTTGGACTGGATGGAGACTGAGCACTGCACAAACCTGTGTGGACTCCCAGGGATCCCTGTGCCAAACCTGGTCAGATCTGGATTAGCTCTAGATTTGCCCCATCTCTGAACCTATTCTGAAGTTTTAGTATATTAACCTAAGAAAAATGGCATCAAAGTTTGCAGAAACATGGGGAAATTACTGAAAGGAATAAAGTCCCGTGGTTGCCATGTTGCTCTACTTGGACACATCGAAATAAGGGTCAATAAACAAGGGGTGGGTGGGACCTCTTCAGTGGAACACGTTTGTGTCTTTGTGACTAGCTCTGAAGGGTACGGAGGGAGTACAGCTCCTTGACATCTGTTGAAAGAGGTCCAAGAAAGTCCAAGAAAAAGGCTTCCCCTACAACTTATTTGGCGGCTGGTACACTCTTATATTTTAAAATAAACCACACCACATGGCACTTCTGAGGTTAAACTGTCATAATCATCATTAGGGTTCAAGAAATTCTCTATAAATCTTACAAAAGTAGTGTACTGAGGTAAAATATATAGAGGACATTTGGTTCTTGTACTAATTAACTTTATAACGAGTGGGGAAATACCAGAGTCAGATTACCCTGCTAACCGATCCCTATAGAATGCAGATTGTGTTGCCCAACTCGTAACTTGAATGTTCTTAAATGGTGACATTTATAGCGACGCTGCTGACTGACAATACATCTTTAACACAGAAGCATAGTGCACGATGGAAGATAAAGGCCATAAGGCCCGTCCAGTCTGCCCATCCATATTATTTACCTTTAACAAAATAAAGTGGAATTTTGTTACTTAGATTCTAAGTTAGATCTGCCTGACTTTTTTTTTTCTTTCTAAATTCTTATTCAAAGTCAGAAAGCATGTTTTCATTTCATTGAAGCTTGTTGCCACATCCCTGTGTCTTAATTTTCAATTTAATTAGTTTCAATATGTCTGATGGCAACATGTATGCTTTATTTTGATTGTTAGGATCCCTAATTGTTTATATTGCCTTATGTAAGACCTCATTAACTTTAGAGGCCATATCTTCCAGATCATCCATAGAATTAATTTCCTCCCCGGCTAGGGAAGTTAAGTCTTAATATGCCCTTGAAATCTTCTCTAGGCTGCAGGTTATTGTTTATAGACCTTTTAGCCTTCCCTGAACCTGACATTACAAAGAAAGGGGTAGCTTTTAAAAGGATGCGCTCGGGCGTACATGTGTGTGCGCTACCCGGCGCACGCAAGGGGGTGTACAATTGTGCACTTTGCACGTGCCGAGCAGCACTGCCTTCCCCTGTTCCCCCTAACCTGACCTTCCCACCCCTTCCCCTAACCTTTCCTCCCCCTAGCCCTACTCTAACTCCCCCAAAAATTTTAATTTCACCTTTTGCGCGCACCGGCCGACTGCTGGCACACAATCCCAAGCACAGTGGCAAATGGCCGCTGTGTCTGGAGCCTCCGATCCCGCCCCGGACCTCCCTGCCCACGCCCCACCCCCTTCCCACCCCTTTAGTAAAGCCCTGGGACTTACATGCATCCCGGGGCTTTACACGCTTCGCCGGGTTCCGGGCGCGCGTAACCTTTTTAAAATCTGGCCCAAAGTTTGTAAAAGGAGAACTGCCTTTGTCATGACTGTGTTCAGTGGGCGACAACAGAAAAGAGCCAGCATGATCGCAAAGAGGTTCTGTATTCAAAGGATGGTGTCCGATTGCGTTTGGAATCCGCAAAACAAAACCCCTAGATCTGAACATTTTCCCCAGCTCCCTGGCTAAATTTTATGTGGGAAATCTCCTACACAAAACGTCCTCAGGTGAAAAGAGGTGGTGCCGGGCTTTGTCTGGCTATCTTTATCTGGGTATATCCTGCAGAACAATTATCCATGTAAATTCCACTGGATATCCGGATAAAGTTTAGCCAGGTGAGTTTGCCGGCATTGAGAAGTGGCATCCCTGGGGGGCTGGGGGTGGGGAAGGGCCTGGACTTCTGAGCAATCCTTTTGAATTTTCAAAAGCCTGCGTGCATTTTTTCCTGGGAAGACTGCGTGCATATAATTAACCGGTGAAAAAGTGTGTGGATGGCATTCCTGGGCAATTTTCAAGGTGACAGCATAGGAGCAACTTCACTGGCAAAGCTTGTGTAAAGTCAAAAGACACCCACAGATTTTGCACCGGTGCAGGCAGTTACAAAATTACCCCCCAAATGTGCCCAGAACTTAGTGGAAATAACTCAACCACTCCACAGTCATCATTGAAAGCAGCCAATATCAGCGCACATTTAGAAATAGGTATTGGGCTGGCAACTTAATTTATTTATAGTCCATCTTTCGTGATACTTCAGAACGGATTACATTCAGGAACCGTAGATATTTCCTTATCTCCAGAGGGTTTACAATCTAAGGGGTTCATTCAGTAAGCTGCAGTATTTTTTTCCCCCATGGAAAATAACTGTGGTAAATGATCCTGCCTCTTCGTGATTCCCACAATATTTTTCCCCGTGGTAAAATACCACAGTGTTAAATGCCCAAAACTTCTCATGCAACGGCAGCCCCAGAATTATGGGGCCACTATCACTTAAAAGGGCCAACAGCCCCGAGTAAGCCCTTCCCCAAAAGTTGTCCAAACTCTGAGGGTCTTCCCAGACCCCACCCCTCCTCCTCTTCCACTGCCCAGGGAAATGGCCATATTTAAAAAAAAGTAAAATCTAAAACATTTTTAAGGCCGGTCCCTGCCCCACTCCCCTTCCCTTACCCCTCTCCTGCAATACAAATATCCCGGCCCCCCAGATGTGGGGACCCCTACTCTCCACCCTAGCTCACTCTCCAGATAACCCCTTATTCACAATGTAAGCCCTGGTGGTCCAGTGGGTGCCTGGAGTGCCCGCTATGCTTCGGCCCCAGTAGTGGCCATTTTTCAAAATGGTACATTCTGGTCATTGCCCCATCACATATTTCAAATACTTCACATTATCCCTGCATTAGGCAATTTATCGTATGATAAACAGTGTTGATCATGTGATTAATGGTCTAACGCGTCTTTGCGAATGATCCCCTAAGTTTGTACCTGAGGCAATGGATGGTGAATTGCTCAAGGTCAAAAGAAGTGTCAGCAGAATCTGAATTCTCCTCCAGTCCAACCTTTTGAACCTATTGTGAGTGCAGATATCTATTTTTTATTCATCATTTTTTTAAATTATCTATTTATTAATTATATCCATCATAAAGAATATAACAAAGCAAAACAAGCAATTAAAGAATACATAAACAAAGGAAAACATCATCAAACTTCATCTGGATCAAGTCCTCATCAAGGGGGCTTATTAGGAAATAAGAAAAGAGAAAAAGGAAGCAAAATTAAGTTCTTCCAAAATGCATGTTGTCAGTCAAAAATGAAAAAACTGATTAAGCACATATCACCTCAGTAAATATCTCTTCAGATCTATACATTAAACCTTGAAGGTCTCCAAATGAGATGGCTCTCCTTAGTCCTGGGTATTCCCTTGCTAAGTCACTGTACATTTACAGGGAAACTTTAAGAAATATGTAGCTCCCAGGAGAAAGGAAGTCTGTTTAAGAGCCAGAAATAGTTTCCTGCATTGTGTCTCATGAGATGTATCGGGGAAAACTTGAACTTTCTGCCACAGAATTTTCCAGCCTTATATTTAAGGCACTAAATACAATCTCCTTATCCATATCTGAAGTAAACGAAAATTAAAATGTTGCCCTGGTTGAAATTACATCCTGGGAATCCTAAAGAAATTCAGATAAATTAGAACTATCTATAAGCACAAGCCCTTCAGGCCTCATCTCCCTTCTCAACTCGGGGAGATAATAGCATTCAGATAACTTTCTGTCCTTATCCTGAGCTTTCTGTAAAACACCATATATATATATATATATATATACAATTTAAATAATTCCACTGCAGAAATAAATCATAATTTTGGAAAGTTTAGTATTCTAAAATTTTGTACCTTACTGCATTCTCTATAGCTTTAACTCCATTATACATAACTAGACAATCATTAACATTAGATGCCACAGATAATTGTAAAGTTTTAACAGAATAATCAATAGCCAACATATTCCCTTCCACAGCATCCATCCTATGGTCAAGGTCTAATAAGCTGTTGAAGGTACCCACAGAAAAAGCACACAGTTGGAAAATTGATTGGGAAAGTGAATACTCCATCCTAAAGACCAGCTTTCAAATGTCCATAAGAGTTATTATTTACTGGCTTTTCAACAGCCCCAGCTGCTGGAATCAGAACCTGCGATGCAGCTCCCACTTCACATGACTGCTCTGATTGTACAAATAAAAATGATGATCCCCATGCTCCAGGAGAATAGGTGAATCTGTTAGCTGGGAACAAAGTTCATTCACACAGCTTCCTTGAACAATTTTAGAAACCCCAGAACCAGTGATCAATAAACTAGATGACAGTGACTTTTCTCCCTCAGCTGTGTGTCTGAGAAATGGTGATGATCACCCACACTCAGAGAAACTTCACCCATTTCTCATGACAGTGTTCCACTTGCACAATAAATCTGGTGATATGTTGATCCATAGGGCCTATTGTGAGGAGAGGAATCAGCTTCCCCTTCCTTTTTTTAACTCATTCTAGTACCAAATAAATTGGCTAGAAGGGGCGCTCCCTTTAGGTGCATGGCTTTGGCATGCCGGTGGCGGCAAGTGGCAGGCCAGCTGCTTATAGCCCCAAAAACCAACTGAGGACAGTCGGGTGCCCGCAGAGATGCCAGATGGAATCTCAGGCAAAGGAGACTCACAGCACACTGAGTAGATGAAGAAAGTCCCCATGTCCACTGCAAGCCAGCTGCTATATATCCCTGAAAGCTGCTTCAGGACACTCAGGTGCCCAAAGAGATACCAGGTAGGCAGCAAAGGAGACTCACAGCACACTAGGTAGATGAAGGTTCCCACTTCCACTGCAGGCCGGCTGCTTACATCCCTGAAAGCCACCTCAGGACCCTCGGATGACCGCAGGGATGCCAGATGGAATCATGGGCAAGGAAGACTTACAGCACATCAAGTAGATGAAGAAGGTCATCCCCCCTTTATCAGTCATTTTAAACAGAATTACTTTGGATCCTTCTTATTAAACCAATGCTCATAAAATATGTTCAATATATGGAAAAACAAATTTCCTCAACAATCATTGTAGGAAAAATTAGCAAGAAATACACACACACAAACATATATATATCCCATGTTCAATAGTGTAATGGTACCACTCTTATTGCAGCAATTGGCAGTGCTGTTGTTACATTTCCCATTTGGGATTTGAATTTGCTATGCTGCTCTTTCAGCCACACCAATGAGTTCCACAGAATCTCAAGGACCATTGTCCTATCTCCTTTCCTTCCCTTTTTACTCCATCCTGCCACCCAGGTGATTATGCATTAAAGGGTAGTGTGCATGCTACGGCCGTTTGGCGTGCCCCTGGAATAGTAGTCTATGCATTAAGGCCCTAACTCAAGGCCAGAGGACATTAGCGAGCAGACACTAACATTAGTGCTTAACCACATGTAAATGAGGGCATGGTTTATACAAAATAAATGAGGCTTTCCTGGGTATTTGGTAAATAACATGGTATGCTCTCTTATAACCACTATTGACTGTTCACACACAAAAGCCTAAAAGATAATAAGTGCTGTGGGCCAGGTGACAATTTTTCAGTGTGTATCAGTATTTCAAAATCCCCCAAGCTTATCAGCCCAATGTGGAAAGGCTTTAGTATGGAGGATTTTATTCCCCAAAGAACATGTACTTCCATTGGGAACAGTTCTGGCCCAGTCTGCTTATTCAAGGTCAGAACTCAGTGTGTGTGTGTGTGTGTGTGTGCGCAGCAGGAATCACCCTGCCTTCAGGAAAAGCCCTTCCTGTGAAGCAGACATGACTCAGAACTCTCCTGGTGGCAGCACTCGAGGATACATTACTTGAAAAACTGGGAGAGAAAATAATAAACACAACTGTGTTAGATGTGCACTTGCCTCCTCCTTCAAAAATATAATCTCTGACTCCACCCACCCTTCCTCCCCCTCACTCCCTCTCTAGTTTCAGTTAATTACACCATGAATGAATCTCTATGGCACAGTTTTATCTAAAACTAGCGGTACCCGGCCACGCGTTGCAGTGGCAGAGTCAGGTTCTTTACCCTCCCTCCCCCTTCCCCTTGCTCATTTACCTCAGTCACTCATCCTCCTCCCCCTTGGTCACTCACCCCCCCCTTCCCTCCCCTGTCCCCACTCCAACTCTCTCCCCTCACACTCACCTCCCCCCCTCATTCTCCCTCCCCTCACTTTCACCTCCCCCCCCCCCCCCCCCCGCCTACTGCCTACCCTTCAGATCAGAAAACCTTTGTCTTTCTATTTCTGTGGGAACCCCCCACCCAAAAAAAAAAAACCCAATCCCAACCCTTTAAATGAAATAATAACCCCCCACCCTCCTGCCCCCCCCCCAAGACCGGGGAAATTAAAATTGTTGGTGCTACGTGTGGTCTGTCCCTGGGCGTCTGTGCACGTTATGTAGCCAAATAGGGGAGTGCCTAACCAAATTTGCACTTCCAAATTTGTTTTGTGGTCTGGGGAGGGCTATTTTGGTGCGTTCCCGAGATCGTGCAAGTTTAGTGTATGTATTTGTGTGTGAACCTCCCCCTTCCCCCAAAAAACAACCCTATGAGAAAAGTTCTCTTAAACTAACCACCCCACACTCTCCTGCCCCCCTTCCCCAGCCCTGCGAAAATCAGTAGCCCCCCCTGCCCCCCCAGCATTGCCGAATGAATGAAACCTGCCCCCCCCCTCGTGATCCCTCCCCAAGATGTTCGCAATAAATTCAATACCACCCCCGAGACCTGATAAAAATGTCAGTCGGTGGAGCGGGCATTCAGGAGCAGTCCGGGAGCGATGTATTGGCGTTGGTCCGTCGGCTGCGAGCACTGAAACGCTCTGACATAGTAAGGGCAAAGGGCTGCCGGGTGCCAGTCCTGAAAATGGCGCCAAGGGGCCCTCGCCCTTACTATGTCACATGGGCTACTGCCGCCATTGGTGTCCCCGAGTGACATAGTAAGGGAAAGGGCCATCGGCGCCATGTTGATTGCTGGCAGCCGACGGCCGTAGTGCAGGAGATGTGTCCCGGACCGGTCCTGGCCCCCCGCTGGAGCCTCCCGGACTTCTGTCAGGTTTTGTGTGTGTTATGAGGGCCTGGGAAGTAAATCAATTTGGCATGTGTGTGGGGGTGTGAGGAGGGTGGTGGGTGTATTTTATCTGTAAAGGAAATAGTTGTCCTCCGGCGAAAAAGTGCGTGAATGTGTTAAAATGGAAGTGAAATGTGGCCCTGGACTGGCGAAATGATTAGTGTAGCGTGTGTTGGTGTAAGGTGTAACAGATGGCGCTTACGTCCAGCAGATGTCGCTGTTTTCTGGAAAAAATCTTTAAACCTATTTTACCTGTCACAGGTGTGACATATCTGTAATGTAAGTACAGAAGAACCAATGCGAAATGAAGGTTGTGTCCAAATTTGAAAGCAATCGGTTCAGTGGTTTCTGAGATTAGCGATTTTGTCCAAACTATTTAACATTTTTATTTATATAGATTGAAGATCTTTATTGGATGGATATGGCTGCAGCAGAGGTCAAAATTACACAATATTGCATAATAACATAATTACATCATAAACAATCTACAATCCTTATAGGCTGACTACGTCCTCACCTTTTTACAATTCATAAAGGCTCATTATGTAATGTATCATGCTAATACAATATTCTGGTTTTGGGGACGCAGAGACCTTGAAGCCTTGCCCCTCCAATGAAGTCCTGGTCCGTAGCAAGAACTGGACTCCTTTAAGATGCAGCAGATGTAGGGTGAGCAGGCCAATTCTGGGCATCAAAGCCGAAGACTTGACAAGCAGCTAGTCTACACTCGCACTCCTCCATGCAGTGCAGTGGCAGGAACACTCACTTGGTGTTCACTGCCTGACCAAATTTCACATTGTACTTGCCATGCACAATGGAGCAGTAGGAGTACCTGCTTGGTATTCCCTGCCTGATCAACTTTCCAAATTGCACTTGCCGTGCACCCTAAGGGCATGGTCAACCCTGCCACAAGGCCATGGTAGTCCTAAGGGAAGACTGGAGCACAGAGGTTCCCAAAGCCAGCAAGGCTCCCCAGCCACTGAGCCACTCACCAAGCCAAAATGCAGAGGCACTAAGAGGCTGAAGGCCTCCCTCAATGAGTAAAACTGCAAAAGGGGGAGGACTAAGGAAATGGAGCAATCAGTTCACTCACCAAAAAAACACCAAAGGAAGAGGCTGGTGTGTGAACCAAACCAGGCTTAAACTGAGCTCACTGGCCTGCCCACCAGCCTCCACCCCCACCAATCCAGAGGCAGAGCACCTCCACATGGTGGCCTCCCCTCTTACCTGGGATGGTGGACGGATCCTTTATATATACAGCTACATGATTTTCTACAGGTGATTGTGCCGGAATATAACCCACACAATAGGCATGGAGAAAGATGGAAATGCGACTCACTAGTTTAGGTTACACATTCCTAGAAACCTTTGCAGGTTCATCCCTCCCATATAGTGTCAGGTGACATGGCTGATGCATTGTTAAGCCCTTGCTGTCCACCCCTCAAGACTTTCCTCCAAGACGTCCTGTGATAATCTTTGTTGGGAACCCTGCAAATGTCCATTCTGTGTCCTCATGGGAGAACCTTTTAATTCTCATGCTACTCTCCTACAATTCCCAGGTTGAGATCTCCAGTATTGCTTGGACCTGCATTCTGTACATGAAACCGTGGCCTGGTATACCCGTTGTTCTTCATATAGACCTTTGAAGTATAGGTTCCTCTTTAGGTTTTGCTCCTTCAGTATTGTATGGATTGTCTGAAGTCTCCTCCTTTATTGTCTCAGCTGGTTGCTCCACTGACTTGTCTGGGCTTCCATTTGCAACAACTTTTGTTGGCAATATCTGATTGTTACATTATTTCACTTCAAGCTATGTTGGTGGGATGCTCACAGAAACCATCTTCTCAGGGCTTATTGGAATTGTAAAGTTTAGTGAGGTTTAACTCATCAAAGTGCACACTCCATGTTACTGTCATCTAGTCTGTCCTAAGGACTATGTTTCTGTATCCCCAGTCTCATTCAGTATATCCCAACACCATTTTGGAGTGCTTTCCATTTTGGGCATGTATGTCAGTGTCTATGTGTACAATAAGCTGAATGTCCTCAGGTGACTCCTGTGAGCTTTTCTGCCTTGCCACATTTTGTGTGGTGTCACCTCATCTGCCTTTATTGGCAGCAGGTTCTGAAGATAGTTCCCAGTCATTAGCATCTCTCCCTATAACTTGTCGGGAAGGTTGGCGTGCAACAGCATGCTCCTTGTCATTTACATCAGTGTGTGGCTCTTCTGATTGGGAGCCTCTGCTGATATTTTGATCCAGAGCATTGTGTACCATGGTTTGATGCTTGATCCTTTGTTGCTTGAGGTACATTCAAATTGTTTTGTCCACATACTCTCTTGTTGTCCATGCAGATAGTTCCCAGTTTATGTTCAAATCACTGCCACATACTCTTTGAGTTTCTCCAGTGCTTTGCTTTTGTGTCTCAGGAGGTAAATCTTTGTGTACCTGAAGTAATCATCAATGAAGGTAAGGACATGTTTCCAGAAAGGATCACTCTCTTCACTGGTCCACACATATTACTGTGGATTAGCTCTAGTGACCTACTTGCTCTGCTATGGCTTATCTCCGGTAGTGTTACCTGTGTTGCTTTGCCTTTCAGACAGCACATGTGTATAGGTGTCTCTGTATACAGAGATATCTTTAAATTTACCATCATCTGGTTGTCCAAGTCATTTATTGCATCTGGGCATCTGTTCCCCAGGTGTCTGTGCCATGTGCATACATTCTAGTATAAGAGTTGGGCAACTGCTTTGGCTTTCTCATTTGTGCAGGCTATCATCTGCAACTCCTCATGTCGCCATGCTTGTCCCCTTCTTAATCATGCATGCATTCTTGTGGAAGAGAACAGTAAAGCTGTTGCTTGTCAGGCATCTCACGACAATGTTGCTTTTCAAGTTCAGTACATATAGGACATCTTTCATGTATATTCCACATCTGTGTCCAGCAGTGTCAGTGTACATCAGTTGCCATTCCCCATTTCTGTCACAAAGATGCATTTCCCATCTGCTAAGTACACTTTTTTTCATACTATTATCTCTGTGAAAAATCTTTATTACTTGTCTCCATCTTTCTACTGCCTGTAGTGCTGGTTATATTCCAGTACAATCACCTGTACAAAACCATGTAACTATATATAAAGTGCTTATTGTTTTCTATCCCAGTTTCCTTGCATGCTTCCACAGGAGAGCTCAGTAATTTATCCTGGAGATGTGATAATCTCTGCTGTACACACACTCAGTTCTGACCATTATATTAAAAGGGCTTTCAAGACATAATAAACAAGATGTAACAAAAATCCATTAGAACATAAGATTTGCCAGACTGGATCAGACCAAGGGCCCATCAAGCCCAGTATCCTGTTTCCAACAGCGGCCAATCCAGGTCACAAGTTCCTGGCAGGATCCCAGGGGGTAGAGAGATTCCAAGCTGCTTATCCCAAGAATAAGCAGTGGATTTCTGCAACTCTCCCTTAATTGTTAATGGACTTTTCCTCCACGAACTTGTCCAAACCTTTTTTAAATGCAGCTATACTAATAGCTTTCACCACATCCTCTGGCAACAAATTCCAGAGCTTAGTTATGTATCGAGTAAAAAAATGTTTCTCTTATTAGTTTTAAATGTGTTACCCAGTAACTTCATTGTGGGGTATATTTTAAAAGGTGCGCGTGGGCGCACATGTTATAAAATCGGGGGTCGGCGCAAGCAAGGGTGTGCACAATTGTGCACCTTGTGCATGCCAAGCTGCGCTGCCTTCCCTTTCCCCTAGCCTGACCTTCCCACCCTTTCCCCTAACCTTTTGCCCCCCCAGCCCTACTCTAACCCCCCTGATCTTTGTCTTACCTTTTGTGCCTGTCTCCAGGCAGGCGCAAGTTGTGTGCGCCAGCAGCCTGTCGGCACACGATCCTCCGACACAGCGGCAAATATCCACTATGTCAGAGGCCTCTGACCTCGCCCCCGCTCTGCCCCGCTCTGCCCCTGGACAGCCCCACCTACGCCCCACCCCCGGATTGCCCCTGTTTGCAAACCCTGGGACTTACATGCGGCCCGGGGCTTTACACGCGTTTCCGGGCCTTTTTAAAATAGGCCTGGTGCACATAACCCCCCCCTACGCACGTAAATCCTCTGGATTTTCGTACGTAGGGATTTTATAATCCAGCCCTGTGTGTCTCCTGTACTTTTCAAAAGAGTAAACAACTGATTGTTTACTCGTTCCATTCCACTCATTATTTTATAGACCTCTCTCATCTCCCCTCAGCCATCTCTTCTCCAAACAAGAATCCTAGCCTCTTATATTTTTTACAGAGGCCTTAGGGTATTCTCTATTTTATTCTCCATTCCTTTCCTAATAATCCCTAACATTCTATTTCCTTTCTTGGCTGCTGCTGCACACTCAGCAGAAGATTTTAACATATTTTCAATGATGACACCTAGATCCTTTTCCTGAATGGTCATGGTGACTCCTAATATGGAACCTTGCATTGTGAAGCTATAATTTGGGTTTCTCTCCAAAAAGTTAATGCTTCCACCTATAGATCCATCAGTACTCTCAAATTATAGATTATCCACGTCAGTTAAGGACCTTGGAATTACCTTAGATAAAGAACTTAATTTCAAAGCCCACATCAAAAATCTAATTAAAGAAGGTTTCTATAAACTTCAAGTTCTAAGAAAATTGAAACCATTACTACATCCTCCTGACTTTAGAACAGTACTACAAGCCTTAAATTTTGCAAAATTAGACTATTGCAACTCCATCTTAACAGGATTGCCTGCTTCCACAATTAAGCCACTTCAACTGCTTCAAAATGCTGCCGCTAGATCCCTATCAAATTGCAGAAAATTTGAACACATCTCTCCAATTTTGCACCAATTACATTGGCTTCCCATCGCTTTTAGATCACAATATAAGATACTTATGCTTATTCATAAAGCATTGTACGATGATGACTCATCTTGGTTACAAAAACCATTTTATCATTGTATTTCTACTAGAAATCTTCGTTCTACAGACACTGGTTTACTCTCTATTCCCTACAGCAAAAAAATGCTCAAAACAGCTACTATAAATCGAGCCCCCTCTATAATTGGTCCTACTCTATGGAACTCACTTCCACCACCACTAAGGACTGAACCCTCCACATCCACCTTTAGAAAAAACCTTAAAACATGGCTTTTTATCAAAGCTTTCCCCCAATAAACTCGATAGATTTCTTCCCCTTATACACGGTTTTGTTCCTTTTATTATCGATGAGATACTGAATTTTGGTTTCATAATGTTAGCTTATTATCTTATATAGTTCTATGTTTAATTTATTGATAATTATTAGGTTTTTTTGTTTTTTTTTCCCCCTTATTCCACACGCTGTTTTTCAACTGGTATACTGTATTAGGTCTTCAATAATATTTGTTGACAATTTGTTTCAATGTAAACCGGTGTGATATTTTGAATTGAATGTCGGTATAAAAAAGCAAATAAATAAATAAATAAATAAATAAATAAGTGCATCAGCTGAGGAAGAAAAGTCTCTAAACCAAATCCCATCATCTTATTTTCTATTCCTATTTGTTTTCCTTGTCCTTTTTTGAGTTTATAGTTTTGTGTTTTACTGTTTGCTTATTTAGGGGCCTATTTGTTAAGGGGGTCATTCATCAAATTGCATTAGGGCCTTATTGCAGGCGTTAGGGCCCTAACACCCGTGATAACGCCATAATACATGCGATAAAGAAAAGAGTAAATGAAAATGAGGGATGTGTAGCGCATGCTATAGCACAATTTAATGCCAGCAATAACTACACCTTTTTTCCTGGTGTTACGCTGTGCATTATGGCCAAGATGGGATTTGCGATATTTATCGCAAATCTCATTTCAGGGGAAGGTGAGGGAGGAGAGAGAGAACGAGAGCCGCTGGGGTGGCACACATATTAGTCAACTTTTTATACCACTGTAAGAGGGGCCATTCTGAACTCAGGGTGAGGTTTTGGTGGTGGGCTAGGTTTTACATGCACAGTCAGAGGTATGAATAGCACAGTAGACATCAGTGAAGATTTGATGTGATTTGGAGTGATGAAAGGTACACAAAGATGAGATTTGTACATTGTACTCTCGACTTAGCTTGATGCACTCTCTACCTAGCAGCTATGAAACTAGGTCGAGAGTACAATGTACAAATCTCATCTTTTTGTACCTTTCATCACTCCAAATTACATAAAATCTTCATTGCTGTCTACGGTGCTGTTCGTTCCTCTGACTGTGCATGTAAAACTGCTCCCCCAAACCTAGGTCACCACCAAAACCTCACCCCAGGTTGTTAGTGGCCTCTCTTACAGTGGTAATAGTTTACTTATATGAGACCCTTTTAAATAGTCAGTGTGCAATGTGAATAGCTAAGTGATACGGCATTAGGAAAATTACCCTCACCACACCCTCTTTTATTTGCGGGGATTATTCTTGCAAAATGTATAGCAAAATAATGAATCTAGGCCTAAGTGTATTAAAATGCATTTTAAAGTATGTTTCAACACATTTTGGTTCTCCATGCCTCCTGTTAATCTGGGATTTGCTAAAATACATTAAGCCCTTAGTAAATCCCACACTTTACTGCCTGCAGGAATGCATCTTAAATAGGCACCTGGCCTGTGATGGAGAAAGGAGCAGCTAGCCCTGAATGTTTCCCCACCTTCCCAGCACATAGTCTCCACCCAGAAATGTCCCTATAATCGTCAAGCAGTGTACCCCCTCTTCAGTTAGGAAGCTTTGCTCCTTCCCCATTCCATAAAACTTGTCCCCTCACTCAGCTTCCAAAAACGATTGCCATCTTACTGTGTGAAACTTCAGCCCCTTTACCCACATAACAGCCTCAGGACCCCCTGCCCCCCCCCCCCCCAAACAGGAGTGATACCCAATTGCTCCTACAGTGCTTGAGTTGAAATTCAAAACAGTGCCGACTGACACTTTGGATATTGAATATTTGGGTGTTTTGAATTAACAATATAAACTCAGATTTCAAAGCAGCATGTGAGTTTGCGCAAGTTTACTGATCCTGTGTGACCACTGTGTATACAGTGCTATAAAAATAGGCTGAAATAATATATTTATTTATTTTAAACTATTTGTTATCCATGCCCCTACAAAAATGTTCTGGGCAGATTCCAAATTCAACAGATATAAAGCGATAAAAACGTATAATACATAAGCATATCATGTCAGACATGCTTACACGAACAGCTCTTGTACAGCCATGCCATTTAATAACAACATAGAATATTCCAGGTCAATTGGATTCAAAATTACATTGTGCCAGCTCAACATGATTTTAATTCACGAAATGCCTGTGAGAAAAAAGGTCTTTAACACCTTCTTGAATGATTTTGTACGTGAGATTTGGGAAATAGAGCTCTACAGTTTTGGACCCACTATGGAAAATGACCTCTCCCTGGTTGATGGAATCTCCAGCAGGTTTTGTTCATTGACCTGAGTGCATGAACCAGTTTGTAGATGCACAATATAGCATTGAACCATGGGACTGAATCATTGTGGAGTAATTTATGGATTATTTTGAGAATCTTGTATTCTACTCTGCTGCTCATTGGAAAGCAGTGCAAAGATGCAAGACCCAGGGTGATGTGGTCATGCATCCTTGCACCAGTCAGGAAGTGCCCAGCCGAGTTTTGTACAATCTGCAAAGAGCGGATAGTATTGGTGGGAAAGCTCATATACAGAGCATTACAGTAATCAAGGTTGGTCTCGATTAATGCCTGTAACGCAGATCAAAAATCTTGAGGTTCAAGGAGTGGCTTTAGATATCTGAAAAGACGTAATTTCTAAAAATAATTTTTAACCACAGATTGAATGTGATTCTTTATGTGCTTATATCAATTGTTACTCCAAGGCTTTTTATGTGCTGTTTGACTGGAAAGCTAAGAACATAAGAAATTGCCATGCTGGGTCAGACCAAGGGTCCATCAAATCCAGCATCCTGTTTCCAACAGTGGCCAAACCAGGCCACAAGAACCTGGCAATTACCCAAATGCCAAGAAGATCCCAAGCTACTGATGCAATTAATAGCAGTGGCTATTCCCTAAGTAAAATTGATTAATAGCAGTTAATGGACTTCTCCTTCAAGAACTTATCCAAACCTTTTTTTAACCCAGCTGCACTAACTGCACTAACCACATCCTCTGGCAACAAATTCCAGAGCTTTATTGTGCGTTGAGTGAAAAAGAATTTTCTCCAATTAGTCTTAAATGTGCTACTTGCTAACTTAATGGAATGCCCCCTAGTCCTTCTATTATTCGAAAGTGTAAATAACCGAGTCACATCTACTCGTTCAAGACCTTTCATGATCTTAAAGACCTCTATCATATCCTCCCTCATCCATCTCTTCTCCAAGCTGAACTGCCCTAACTTCTTCAGCCTTTCCTCATAGGGGAGCTGTTCCATCCCCTTTATCATTTTGGTTGCCCTTCTCTAGGGATGTGAATCGTTTTTCAACGATTAAAATTATCGTCCGATAATGTTTATATCGTCTTAAATCGTTATAGAACACGATACAATAGAAATTCTAACGATTTATCGTTAAAAATCGTTAAATCGTGTTAGTGCGCACTAACTCGAGTTAGTGCGCACTAACTCCCCGTTAGTGCGCACTAACTCGATTTAGTGCGCACTAACTGAAAATGATACAAATAAACACTTTCCAGGTCACTGAAGGTCAGTTAGGAATGAATATGTGTTCCTATTGGCTGGCTGCCCTCTTATCTATTGATGTTACCAAGGTTACCACTGAGGTGATGGTTGGGGGGATGGGAAATGGAACTGGAAACTAACGAACACCAACAGAAAATGAAACAAAGTGTTCACACTTCCCAGGTCAGTAAAGGTCACTTAGGAATGAATATGTATGTATGTATTCCTATTGGCTGGCTGTGCTCTTATCTATTGATGTTACCAATATGGTTGGGAGGATGTGAAATGGAAACAGTTGGAAGCTTGACAAAAAAAGTAATGTAATGATCAGCACTCACGTGACTAGAACTTGTTTGTTTATTATTTTTGTTAGCAGGCACCTGAAATGCTAGTGCATGTTGAATTTGCCAATCACTGTGCATTTTAGAAAGGTGGTCCTGGCTGGAACTGTACACAGTTCAAATATATGTAATTGATTGTTGGTAAGTGTATTTTTTAAGTAGCCACACTGGCACCAGTATGTTTACTTTTCCTCCTACTTAACTCACTAGCTCAGCTTTGTAAGAAGGGCTTCTCTGCTTGTGTGTTGTTTTTGTTTGGTGTGAGGAGAGCAGAAACATCAGATCTTTATTCAATCTACTACAGTCATCTCTTACAGTGCCCTATCCCTATTAATACCAGGAGTGTTGTGATCTTCCTGCACACAGTGCCCTAACCCTGATACCAGTCTGAGACAGCTCCCTCCCTGCATTACTAGTGAGAGGCTGGCTTCACAGACAGGGGGGAGCTGCCTGACCCTCACTCCTGACTTCCCCCATGTCCCAGCTAGTGAATGGTGTGTGGGTGAGGGGGGGGGGGAGGATGGTGAAGTCTGAGACAGCTCCCTCCCTGCATTACTAGTGAGAGGCTGGCTTCACAGACAGGGGGGAGCTGCCTGACCCTCACTCCTGACTTCCCCCATGTCCCAGCTAGTGAATGGTGTGTGGGTGAGGGGGGGGGGGGAGGATGGTGAAGTCTGAGACAGCTCCCTCCCTGCATTACTAGTGAGAGGCTGGCTTCACAGACAGGGGGGAGCTGCCTGACCCTCACTCCTGACTTCCCCCATGTCCCAGCTAGTGAATGGTGTGTGGGTGAGGGGGGGGGGGGTGGATGGTGAAGTCTGAGACAGCTCCCTCCCTGCATTACTAGTGAGAGGCTGGCTTCACAGACAGGGGGGAGCTGCCTGACCCTCACTCCTGACTTCCCCCATGTCCCAGCTAGTGAATGGTGTGTGGGTGAGGGGGGAGGGGGAGGATGGTGAAGTCTGAGACAGCTCCCTCCCTGCATTACTAGTGAGAGGCTGGCTTCACAGACAGGGGGGAGCTGCCTGACCCTCACTCCTGACTTCCCCCATGTCCCAGCTAGTGAATGGTGTGTGGGTGAGGGGGGGGGGAGGATGGTGAAGTCTGAGACAGCTCCCTCCCTGCATTACTAGTGAGAGGCTGGCTTCACAGACAGGGGGGAGCTGCCTGACCCTCACTCCTGACTTCCCCCATGTCCCAGCTAGTGAATGGTGTGTGGGTGAGGGGGGGGGGGAGGATGGTGAAGTCTGAGACAGCTCCCTCCCTGCATTACTAGTGAGAGGCTGGCTTCACAGACAGGGGGGAGCTGCCTGTCCCTCACTCCTGACTTCCCCCATGTCCCAGCTAGTGAATGGTGTGTGGGTGAGGGGGGGGGGGGTGGATGGTGAAGTCTGAGACAGCTCCCTCCCTGCATTACTAGTGAGAGGCTGGCTTCACAGACAGGGGGGAGCTGCCTGACCCTCACTCCTGACTTCCCCCATGTCCCAGCTAGTGAATGGTGTGTGGGTAAGGGGGGGGGGGGAGGATGGTGAAGTCTGAGACAGCTCCCTCCCTGCATTACTAGTGAGAGGCTGGCTTCACAGACAGGGGGGAGCTGCCTGACCCTCACTCCTCCGGGGTATTGTGATCTTCCTGCACACAGTGCCCTATCCCTGATACCAGGGGTGTTGTGATCTTCCTGCATGCAGTGCCCTATCCCTATTAATACCAGGAGTGTTGTGATCTTCCTGCATGCAGTGCCCTATCCCTATTAATACCAGGAGTGTTGTGATCTTCCTGCATGCAGTGCCCTATCCCTGATATCGGGATGTGTGCAAGAAGATCACAACACCCCCGGTATCAGGAATAGGGCACTGTGTGCAGGAAGATCACAACACCCCCAGTATCAGGAATAGGGCACTGTGTGCAGGAAGATCACAACACCCCTGGTATTAGGGATAGGGCACTGTGTGCAGGAAGATCACAACACTCCTGGTATTAATAGGGATAGGGCACTGTGTGCAGGAAGATCACAATACCCCTGGTATCAGGGTTAGGGCACAAGTTCTAGTCACATTGACTGATCACATTACTTGTTTTGTCAAGCTACCAACTGTTTCCATTTCCCATCCCCCATATACTGTCAGTAGGAAACTTGGTAACATGAATAAATAAGAGGGCAGCCAATAGGAATACATATTCATTCCTAAACTGACCTTAACTGAACTGAAAAGTGTCAAATTGTATCATTTTCAGTTAGTGCGCACTAACTCCCAGTTAGTGCGCACTAACTCCCGTTAGTGCGCACTAACTAGAGTTAGTGCGCACTAATCGGAAAAAACGATTTTTAACGATTTTTTAACTAAAAAATCGTGCCTAAGACGATTTTCTTGCCCTGCCACACGATTTCTATCGTTAAGACGATATGGAAAACGATTCACATCCCTACCCTTCTCTGTACCTTCTGCATCGCAACTATATATTTTTTGAGATGCGGCGACCAGAATTGTACATAGCATTCAAGGTGCAGTCTCACCATGGAGCGATATAGAGGCATTATGACATTTTCCGTTTTATTAACCATTCCCTTCCTAATAATTCCTAACATTCTGTTTGCTTTCTTGACTGCTGCAGCACACTGAGCCAGCAATTTTAAAGTATTATCTACTATGATGCCTAGATCTTTTTCCTGGGTGGTAGCTCCTAATATGGAACCTAACATCGTGTAACTACAGCAAGGGTTATTTTTCCCTATATGCAACACCTTGCATTTGTCCACATTACATTTCATCTGCCATTTGGATGCCCAATCTTCCAGTCTTGCAAGGTCCTCCTGTAATGTATCACAATCCATTTGTGATTTAACTACTCTGAATAATTTTGTATCATCCGCAAATTTGATAACCTCACTCGTCGTATTCCTTTCCAGATCATTTTTATATATCTATTGAAAAGCACCGGTCCAAGTAGAGATCCCTGAGGCACTCCACTGTTTACCCTTTTTCATTGAGAAAATTGACCATTGAATCCTACTCTCTGTTTCCTGTCTTTTAACCAGTTTGTAATCCATGAAAGGACATCGACTCCTACCCTATGACTTTTTAGTTTTCTTAGAAGCCTCTCATGAGGGACTTTGTCAAATGCCTTCTGAAAATTCAAATACACTACATCTATCAGTTCACCTTTATCCACATGTTTATTAACCCCTTCAAAAAAATGAAGCAGATTTGTTAGGCAAGACTTCCCTTGGGTAAATCCATGTTGACTGTGTTCCATTAAACCATGTCTTTCTATATGCTCTACGATTTTGATCTTTAGAATAGTTTCCATTATTTTTCACAGCACTGAAGTCAGGCTCACTCGTCTACAGCCAGAAAAATGGATTGTTGATTGACTATCTGGAAGCAGATTCCTCATTGTGGTGAGGATGATGAATATAGTTTTGTCTATGTTTAATAACAATTTATTATGAATAAATCAAAGTTTCAAGGATTCAAGATAGAATGAAATGCATTAAAAGTGTGTGCCCACGAGTATTGAAACAGCATAAACTTTGTGGTTCACGCTGAGGTCTGCAAGTAATTTACATAAGGGAGTGAGATATATCTTAAATAACATGGTGAAGAGTAATGAACCTTGAGGTACTCCAGCAATTCCAGCATTCCAATCAGAAATAAAGCTGCAAAGTTGTATTTGGCAAGAGCACCCAGATAGATAAGAAAACCAGTTTAAGACAGACCTGCAAATCCAAAGGATTGAAGAAAGTAAAAAAGAAGGGTATGATCTAATGAATCAAGCTCAGATGATACATCTATAAGAATCGTAACAAAGTCAGTACCAGGCTAATCATTAGGAATTTGGATCTCTGGAAAATATGAAGCTGATTTCATGGGGGGATAATATTCAATAAGCCAACGAGCAGACAAGTTAACTGACTATAGTTAGCCATCCTGTTGAAATTTTAAAACTTTTGTGAGCTCTGGGTTCCCTCCAACCTCCTCCTCCTCCTCCTCCTCACCCCAACCCTTACCCTCCCTTACCGTGATGCAGGCCCAGCGCTTCTGCCGTCATTAAGCAGCTACGCTGGAAGAGTACCCTTCCAGGGTAGTGGGAAGCATATTCAAAGGAATATATCCAATTAAGTGGCAAACGGAGGCTTAAAATAATAAAAGATCATGGACCTACTGGCTCCGTTTCCCCTCCTTCCCTTCCACCAGAGATCCAAATGCTCAGCCCTGCTGGGTCAAAGCTGCAGCCCCCTCCCACCAGTAGTTAAGCAATGGGGCCGATCCTCTCCCCATTCCCCTCCTGCTTGTCTACGCCTGCTCCCGGGCCCCGCTGAAATGTAAAACATTTTGTAAGCTCCATTACCCCCCCCCCCCACACACACACACCTCTCTCTCTTACCCTTCCACCCTTCCGTACCTTAATCTCCTTGAATCTTCAGCCCAAATAGAGGAAGTGGCCAACCACGTCCCGGGTCCAGCTCTTCTGCTGTCACTAAGCATTTGGCTTGGAATCTCACCTGTCTCAAGTTACATGTCTCTATTTATTTATCTCGGTTTTATCTTTTCAGGTCAAACAGTAAAGTCAGTAACTGGATGGAAAAAGTATTTTGCAAAAGGTAACATTTTCTGGGTATTCAGAGACAGGTACTTACTGAGTAAACAGAGGAGCAGAACAATTATACGGGTAGCTTTACCCAGATAAAACAGATGTATATGCTGATTTTAGGTTATGTATCTTGATTTGTACATTGCTTGCTGTTCTGGCTTAGGCAATGAATAAATCTCAATAAAGATAAAGAAAGATACAGGAGTGGGAATGGCAGATTTTTGGTGGGTGATAATACTAATGGCTGTTTTATAGATTTATGGCTCAGGTGGAGTGGGTACTCTAGTTCAGTTTCTGAAGAGGTTGTAGAAGGGATGACCTGTTTTTTGTTTTTGTCTCATTTCTGATTTTCTGGGATGGCAGTGGGTGCAGTTCAAAAGGAACCATGTGATGGACTGGCTGGTTGACTAATTGAGTCAGAAGACAAATTTTCAACCTAAAATTTAAGAACCTAATTTCAGATGGGATTTTACCAGTCTTTAGACCCTTAAAACCAAGGCACCTATGGTCAGGCACTTGGCTTACTTTGAAACCTGGCCTCTCGGAGCCCAAGTTCAGTGGGAACTGTGCCCTTCTTTAGCTGTCAAAAAAAAGGCAGCTTAGATCAGGTGCTCAGCTTTCTTTGAAAGTCAGGCGCTGTACATTTTAGGCATTCAAGCAAACTCTAAGTACTACACAAACTATGCACAATGCCAATACAGTATGGTAGTTAATACACAAGTGGTCTAAGCCTTGACAGTCTCATCAGGGGTAGTGTAAATGATGAACTTTTAAGATCAAAGCACTGAGTTTTCTTAAAATGTCTCAAATGTGAGCAGGATAATAAATAAGAAAAACAATTTATTTGAGCTACCTTTGTGAAGGTCAGAATACATAATGTAATTGCTTTAGGAAGAATACTCTGTGAATCTTTTATCTTTTAAACTGTAACATTCATGATCTATATTTGAGAATTCATTATTCTGAAAAACTGAGGTAAGCCATTTGTCCTGTGAAGTAGTTGGTAATCACATCTGAAACAAGAAGCATAATTTGAATAGCCACCCCTCTTACTAGGGGGAGTGAAATTGTGAGCCTCAGTCATGGGTTCACAAAGATAGTGGGTTGGTCCAGCAGACTGTAACTCTAGGTAGACACAATATTTCACTTAACACACTGAGTTGGCGTTCCCATGGACTTGCATCTATTTAGGTAATGAGTAGTATTTCCAAACATTGCATCCAATTTTCACAGCCATCAGTTGAGACTCTCCTGTTCCTTGGAACATATACATATAAATATATAAATCTATACAAATCAGCTTATTACTTTATTATGGGCAAATCCTTGCCCCCCTCAACTAAAAGGGAATTTGTTATTCCAGAACTCTTTGATATTGGCAATCTACTTATTTATTTTGTCATATTTATTGATTCTTTATCCCAGGGGCCCAAAGCAATTTATAGTTTAACATTAGAATTAAAACCCAATAAAATAAAAAGTAATGGAGAAAATTACATAGTATATTAAAATCCATCAAATACTAACAGATCCAGCATAAATAATCAACATAAATAATCAATTTAACATACCTAATCAAAAGCAGATAATAATCATCAAAGCATGGAATTATATAACATATTAGATTCCACCGAACCCAACAGTGCTTGTCTTTCTGATTGGTTCCTTCCTGAGCAGCAAGCAGGTTTAAATCCCCTCAGTAAATGGCGGATCCAGTTGTCAGGCGAAAAGCTGCAGCCTGGTAGTAGAAGTGATTTCTGGACAGACGGTGGAATCGTATGTATACTATTAATTGATCTCCATTGTGGCTTCACCCCTAACCCAACTCCTTGGGCTCTCCATATTCTCTTTAACCCTATTCAACGCCCAATCCCTCTCAAAAAAAACACACCTACTCAATGACTATCTCTTGGACTCACAACCAGATATCTGTGCCATTACAGAGACTTGGTTGAAAACTACAGATATTGCACTAATCAACCAGCTTCCCACTCAATTATATAATGTATTCTCCATTCCCAGACCTAAAAAAAGAGGGGGAGGACTGATATTAGCAGCAAAAAAAGAACTAAAATTAATCTTACAGAACTCCTATTACACTTCTAATCTCGAATGTGCTGTATTCAATTCGAAACAGCTACAGATCTGCCTAGTTTACGCCCCACCTGGGCTTCTGGAATCAGACCCTTCCCCCTTAATAGAAATCATAACCAAAGATATCAAATCAGAAATTCCAGCCATCATCTTGGGAGATTTTAACCTCCACATTGATGTGACACCCCACTCCGCCAATTGTGAAGCATTCCTGTCAGCACTCAAGGCCCTGGGTTTCACACAAATTGTTAAAAATCCCACCCACAGAGCTGGCCATACTTTGGACTTAATCTTCATTAATTCAGACCTCACTCAAACCTCCCAGCCCCTCTGCTGCCCTATCCCATGGTCGGACCACCAGATGATCACTACGGATCTATCCATTAAAGAAAACCCAGCGGCTGCATGGAAAACTACAATTAATTACAGAAAACCTTGCACCCTGGATGACCTCAGGTCTCATTTATCAACAGAACTGGTGAATCTTGATCTCTCCAATGTAGATGCTGCTCTCACCTCCTGGCACAACAGCACAAACAAGGTAGCAGATACATTATGCCCTTTAAAAACTAAAAACTTAGACCCCTCCAACAAAAACAAAAAACCTTGGTTCACACAGGAACTGAAAAACATCAAACAAGAACTAAGACGTAAGGAACATTTGTGGCGCAAGAGACCCTCCCATTCTACCCTAACGGATTACAAAAAATACATGCACAACTACAGAAACTCCATCCTCCGTACAAAAAAAGACTATTATGCTAGTAAAATTCATAATTTTATGTTTGATGCCAAAGCCCTGTTCTCCTATGTCACAGAGCTCACGAAACCTAACTCTCCAGTAATCCCAGATTGCCAAGCGCAATCTAGATGCACTGAACTGGCACAATTTTTCGAAAATAAAATCCTCAATCTAATAGGCCCCCTGAATTCCCCAAACACGAGACCACCGTCACCCTTCTACTCTGACTCAAACCAGAAAGCAAACTTAAAAGCCTTCGAACCTACCACTTCACTTGAAATTGAATCCATTCTCAAAAAGATGAAGCCATCCTCACACCCGGCTGACTCTATTCCCTCAAAATTACTGCTCACCGTCCCAGAAACCATCTCTAAGCCTCTAGCAAAGATTATCAACTGCTCTCTAACACAAGGATCAGTACCTGATGTCCTGAAACTCGCAACTCTTAAACCTTTACTCAAGAAACCTAACTTGAACCCAACGGACCCAGCTAACTATCGCCCCATTGCTAACCTTCCTTTTGTCGCCAGACTCATGGAAAGAATTGTGAACAAACAACTGTCGGATTACCTAGAGGATCACAAGATTCTAGCTCCCGCCCAATTCGGTTTCCGCAAAGCTCTCAACACGGAATCTCTTCTCATCTCTCTAACGGACAAAATCCTCACAGGCCTCGATAAAAAGACCCCATACCTGCTAGCACTACTTGATATATCTGCAGCTTTCGACACGGTGAAGCACTCCATCCTCATCAACCGCCTCACAGACATTGGAATATCAGGAACAGCCTTGGAGTGGTTCAAGTCCTTCCTCAATAACAGGAAATACAAGGTCAGAATTAGCAACATAGACTCGCACCCTGTCAATGCCACTTTCGGAGTTCCCCAAGGATCTTCCCTATCCCCCACTTTATTCAACATTTACCTCCTCCCGCTCTGTCAGCTTCTCACAAAGCTAAAGGTTACTCATTTCATTTACGCAGATGACGTTCAGATCCTGATACCTGTCAAAGAATCAATCGCAAAAACGCTCACTTTTTGGAACAGCTGCCTACTGTCTATTACCACCCTCTTTACTAACCTTAATTTAGTACTCAACACATCTAAAACAGAACTACTACTCATCGATCAAGAGGACAACAATCATGCTCGGACGCTCCACAATCTCTCTTCACTACAAATATCTACTACCACAAATGTAAGAGATTTAGGAGTAACTATAGACAATCGGCTGAATTTAAAAAAATTCGTCAACAACACAACAAAAGAATGCTTCCATAAATTACGCATTCTAAAAAATCTGAAACCCCTCCTTCACATGCAGGACTTCCGAACAGTTCTCCAAACCATCTTATTCTCAAAAATAGATTACTGCAATGCCCTTCTAATCGGCCTCCCAGCTATCACCACCAAACCATTGCAAATGCTACAAAATTCTGCAGCAAGAATATTAACCAACACCAGTAGAGGAGATCACATCACTCCCGTCCTTATGTATTTACATTGGCTCCCTATCAAATACAGAATTCAGTATAAAGTGCTAACCATAATCCACAAAACTATTCACTCTCTAACCTCCCTCGAACTATCCTTCCCTCTGCAACATCACTCAACCTCCAGACCAATGAGAACAATATACCTAGGTACCCTCTATGTTCCCCCCGCCAAGTCAGCTCTCAAAAAACGAGCATTCTCTATTGCTGGACCATTACAATGGAACAATCTGCCCTCGGAACTCCGAACAGAACCCTGCCTGCGGACGTTCAAAAAAAAACTGAAGACCTGGCTCTTCTCAAGAGCATTCACTTAAAGTTCCTTACCTGACCCTACTTTATAGAACTTAGGTTCAAACGTGACTAACTGACCGAAATGTCCCCGTAACCTTTATAATGTACTCCCTGTGCTGACTATCATGTTTTTCCTTTTTTGATTTTCCCCATATTCCACTCGTCATGCTTGTTCAACTATAACTCTATTCGCATACAATTTTGTTAATTATGTTCATATAGTTTTGCTGTACAATCTTTTGTTAAATTAAGTTCATATTGTTTGATGTAATTTCCAAATGTTGGTTCACTGTAAACCGAACCGATATGTACTTGTACATGATCTTCGGTATAGAAAAGTATTTAAAATAAAAAAAATAAAAATAAATAATAGCAATATATAGGGTTAGATTCTGGCACTATCTAAGTAAACTCTGCTCTTTTTAAATTTAGATTTGGCAATTCCCGGCCTCTGAGGAAGTTTACCAGAAACATGAGCCGTGTCGGGCCAGAGCCAGTCTGATATCCTAGCTGCTCATACCCTGCTACAATAAGTACAATTGCACTGCCTGGATACTGGTAACATAACCTGGTTTCTAAAGTTTCTAAAGATTGAAAATAAGAAAACAACTTTTTAAAAAATGTCTTTGCAGAGAAACCGATGATTATAACAATCGTTGACAGTCCACAGACTTACCTGGACTGCGTATTTACATGATTGGCAATTAGGGCTAACAAAGTTAAGCCCGCCATTTGTTCATGAGGTGTTCTCTGCATATAGGATACAAGACTACACGGTTACAGCTATTCTTTATTGGAATTGAATATATGTTGTTTTGAATTTAGTGCATAAGGATACATCATACACACATACAGTTGTTTATTATATCTGTCTTTTAGGGGTAGCAACAACAGATTGATTCCATCTCTTTCCAGTTCACCGGTTTAAGTCCATTATTGTGTTACTTTCAGACCACCAGGTTAGTATTCTTGGGCTATCAATTTTTCCTCACCATAATCAAAAGTAATACCATAGTCAAGGTGACTTCTGCATTTGATTCCCATGTCTCATGGCAAAACATTTCTTAGTTTCTACAGATAACTTCTTTCTTTCTTTGGCCCTGATGCTCACTGCACCTTCCAGACACTGTGTTCTGTGTAGAGGAGTATACCAAGGGTTCTCTCTGCTTCCTCACACTTCCTTTAGACTCTTCAAATATCCTATGGGTCACTTTATTTAAACACCCAGGTCTTTAATCCTAGATGACCAATTCAAGTAGATGAGCCTGACCTTGTCTTTGCATGTAACCTCCTGACTTCAATGGAAACCTTGGGGGATATGTTCATTTATGCAGATTTAGGTACCTAAATCTTTTGAATATCCACCTCACAACATTTAAGTTCTGTCTTATCACTTGATTAAAAATAACCCCAATAAAAATCCCTGCTCTGTGAATTGTACAAACCATTGCATAAAGGCATTTTATTTAGTAATCAGGTTTCCAACAAACTGAAGTAAAAAATACTATATTGCAAGCAGTAAATATTTAATTTTATCATAAAAATGAAAAGTTGAGTGTTGTCTTAATTAATTATTGCATTTCCTTAAGTGAACATACCCTGTGGGTGAATGAGACCTCATGAAGGAAGAGAATTCCATTCACCAAATGAAAATCTGATTGCAGTTATGTCTCATGTTGCATTAGTGTCTGATCACACTTAAACTGGCATTACTAGCCTAGGGGGCTTAGATTTTCATAAATGATGATCATTTTTTGACTGTGACAGCAAATTGTGTTGCCTAACAATCCATTTGGATGGAGTATTATTTGCGGTGGTTGGTGCATATAATTTACCAGCAGCAGTAACATATTCATACAGTGTCGTCTTGTGAAGAGAATGCAAGATGGTTACATCATTTGCTCCACAAAACTAAAGATGATGGGAAGCAAAATTGATGAGAACTGTATATAGAAATACAACACTGTAGATTGTATAGGGTGAGGTATCTCAGCTCTTGATTTTTCAAGAGTGTTGGTTCATGTAGTGATGTTGCTTGAATGAATTTTTTTAAAATTTCTCCAAATCCGTAGAGGAAATTTCTTGGTCAAGCCGTACATGTGTGACATGAATGTTATACACTAACACTTTGCATAACAAGAATAAGAACTTGCAGACCATTAGTGGTGCCCCTAATACACTAACAGACAATGTAGAACAGCTAATGGGTACATCTGTGTGGTATGCACTGACTGATTTTATAAATATGCTTTACTCTACACTCCATCTGCCTGATGCTGCCACGCAGAGTCCATTAGTGGCTCTCATCACTCTAATTTGTAAGTCAGAGCTTTCCTCCCCAGCAGCAGCAGCAGAACTGGTATGAAACAGCAGTTGTGTAAATGAACTACCAGCAGCAGGTGCAACGATGGGCATGTGTTTTGGTGCCAGTTATACACAACCCATGAATTTTCAAAGCGGATTTATGTCCACAGATCTGCTTTCAAAATTGGGGCTGAAATCTGTGGGTACAAAGTAACCACAGATTTTAGCCTACAGAGGCTGAAAATTATCCTCACAATGTCTAGCCTCCATGGCCAACTTGCCTGTACTCTCTCCAAAATTGTAACTTTTTTGAAAGATGTGAATTGTCAAACAAATGTCAATTTTACATACAATAGAGGGGTAAACAATTTTCAGAAAAGTGTGTTTGTGAGGAGCTAACTAAAAGGTCCTTATTCAAATGCCATTTAGATGGATGACATAACAGTTATTGGTCTAAACAGCTTATCCGGATATATTGAGCACTTATCCTGCTAAATTCTATGCAGTTAACTCTGGTCGGGTCATAGGGCTGTCCTAGAGTTAGCCACTGAATATTACTCTGCTAGTTAATTGGCTTAATGCTAGCATTTGTCTCCATACCCCCCAAAGAAACCTTCGCTCTGCCAATAAAGGTCTGTCTATCCCTACCGTACATACCACTCATCTAAGTCAAGTACGAGAACGCGCACTATCACTGGCCGGACCTAAAATCTGGAACTCTCTCCCAATAGAGATATGTCTGCAGTCTGAGCTAAACACTTTTTGAAAAAAGAGGTGAAAACATGGCTATTCATGAAGACCTATCAGGATGCAACATAACATAACTCATAATCTGCATTTATCTTTCTTTTTAACTCTACATGCCCTACAATCACCCATGCTTTTACGGTATTATTTGATCATAAATTGTTTTAATATGTATAAATATTTTAGTTGTTAACTTTGTAAGTAAGTATTTTATTAATTGTAATGCATTTTGGGTTTTGGTTTTTGGTTTTTTTTTTGCTTTCCTTATGTAAACCGTTGTGATGGTCCCAAACAACGGCATATAAAAATTATTAAATAAAGAAATATGGGTACTAAGGGAGAAAAGTTCTGGCAGCTCTGCCGGCTGACCTATTCAATAATTCTTTAGAATCAGGATTAATTCGGGACTGGAGACAGGCAGATTTGATTCCTATTTATAAAAGTGGAAGTAAGAAGGAGGCTGGGAACTACAGACTGGCGAGCAAATTAATGGAATCACTGCTAAAACAGAGGACAGTGCTGTTTCTGAAATCCAATGCCTGCCTTAGGCCTGCTCTCACTACCACTCTAGCATTGATTTGCAGAATGTGCCTCTCAATTGAAGTGGACAGAACCTCTCCTTTGCCACCAGAGAAGATCTTTGCCTCTGCTTACCTGGCTTCCCCCTCATCAACTGCATGCCACCAGATGCCTGGAGTGTGTGGTTGTATATCCACAGGGCAGGTATCCTCCTCCTCCTCTGTGAAAGCCTGATGATGCTCTGCAGATGTATGATAATCTGCTAGCCCCTTCTCATTCTCTTCAGAGCTTGTGGGCAGCATCCTTGAATGCCATCTTGCCTGTCCAAGGCCATTAGGTCCAGGAACATCAAAGTCATGGCTTGCTTTCTCATCTGCTATATTCCCATTTTTTTCAACCGAAACCTTGAGTCTGTTTCATGGCTCTTTGCTCTCCTTTTGTTCAATTATATGTGGTGTTCTGCCATCTTGGCCAGAAATTACACCAGAGCAGGGACAATCCCAGAAAAGCAAAGTACCCAATTTCAGAAGGGAGATAGCAGGCCAGTGAAGACTTTCAGATAATCCCATTTAAATGCATTATAGACCCAGCAGCAATGATTTCAAAGGGAAAAACCAAGGACTACAGATACCACATAGCTTTGAGGTATACATTACATTTACAAGTAAGATTGACCCAATTTTCTCTCTTCTTGTACAGGATAGAAAAGATTCCACTTTATTCACATAATCAGCATATATATATAGACTGTTTTTCTGCAGCGATAGATGCACAGCTTCACCTTAAGTCAGAGAAATTACTGGAGCTGCCTTCTCCTGGAGATCTGGGGCTTCCTGTTCCCAGCTGGGCTTACCCTCTTATCCTGTTCAGCAGGATCCCACCCACACATCTCTCTCCCACTATAGGTTTTAAGGTGGGCCAGGCTAGATGCCTGGTCCCATATAGGTTAAAGAGTGGGTATAGGACCACTCCTTTACATACCTTCTCCCTTAGCTTGAATCTTTTGGGGAAAGCAGTCCTACTCACCCTGGATCTTGTCCAGGGAAGTAAGTTCTTTTCCCATGTACTTCTTTTGGTCTCCCTTCAGCTAAACTCTAGGTAGGGGTTATAGGGTCTTGCTCTTGCCCTCTCATTATGGTTACCCTTAACAACCCCAACATCATAACCACCCCTTGTGCCCTTGGCCCAGTGTCCACCCATAGTCCTTGACATGAGTCCATCTGTATCTCTGAGTTCTAATCCTTCTCCGGCTGGACTCTATGGACTCCACTTGGGTATTCCTCTGATAGCTTGTCTGCTCCAGCCTCTGCCTCCACCTGGTGAACCCTGGACGCACCTTTCAACAGACTTTCTGGTGGACCTAACTCCCTCCAGAGGGAACATTGTTATCTGGGTCACCGTGGATCAATTTTCCAAGATTGCCCACTTCGTGGCTCTGCCCTCTCTTCATTCATCTCCGCGCCTAGCACAACTTTTTATCCAGCATGTTTTTCGACTCCACATCCTACCCCAGCACATTTCCTCAGACCGTGGCCCACAATTCATCGCCAAGTAATGGCAAAGTCTCTGTAAGAAATTCCGCGTCCATCTGGATCTTAACTCAGCCTTCCACCCACAAACGAATGGCCAGGCGGAGAGGACAAATCGCTCCCTTAAACAATTTCTGCGAATGTACATCAATGCCTATCAAGACGATTGGGCTGAACTACTCTCATGGGCCGAATTCTCAAATAATTCTCATTCCTGCAGTGCCACGGGGGCTTCCCCGTTCCAGATAGTCTATGGCAAGCAGCCGCTTCCTCCTATTCCATTACCACTTCCTGTGCCCTCACCGGCTGCCCAGATGACAGCAGAGAACTTGAAAAATCTATGGACACAGGTGTGTAAGATGCTCCTCAAAGCCTGTAGTTCAGCCAAGAAATTCGCAGATCGCCATCGCCGTGCCAGACCTCAATATCGACCTGGCCAAAAGGTTTATCTCAGTACCCGGTTTATCTAATAACAGGTACCTTCCATGTGACTTGCACCTCGCTACATTGGTCCCTTCTTCATCCTTCGGCAACTGGGCTCGGTGACCTATCAACTCCACTTACCAGCCTCCTTGAAGATCCATAATGCTTTCCATACCTCTTTACTAAAACCTTTAGTTCTGTCTTGGCCTTCCAGGAAGATACCCGAGGCTCCACCTATGTCCGCGGAAGAAGATACTACTTACCAGGTACGCAAGGCCCTAGATGTCCAGAGACGGGGGCGCTAGTGGGAGTACCTGCTTGCTTGGAAAGGCTTTGGTCCCAAAGAAAATTATTTGGAACCCTCTACCAACATCCTTGATAAAGACTTGATCAAGCAGATTCACCGGGATCATCCCAAGAAACCCAAACCCCTGGGGAGGGGGCTTAGAGGAGGGGGTGCTGTTGTGAAAGTTGGCCAAATGGGACCGCAGCCAGACCCCTCCGCCTACCAGCTCGGCCAACTCTGCCTCCTCGGACCCGGGAACCTTGCTTCAGCTGGCAGTCGCAGCTGGCAAGCCATGCTGCGGCCCTCCCTCCAAATCGCTATGCCAATGCTGCATGCAGGATGGCACGCCAGCTCTGGCCTTCCTCCTGATCCCCGGCTTCCCAGGTTCGCGTGCGCATCACCTGACTCCTTTTCTGGGGTCACTGTGGGAGGGGCCCGGACTCCTCCTCCCAAACCTGCAGGTATTTAAGGCAGGGCCTGCTTCTCAGGCCTTGCCATGGTTACTCCTGGCTTCAGTTCCTGTTTGGTTCTGCCATCATCTGTTACTTGCTTCCTGTCTTCTGCTTCTCTGTGCCAAGACCCTTGCCTGCCTGACTCCAACATATGCTGCCTGCCAAGACCCTTGCCTGCCTGAATACGAGATTCACTGCCTGCCAAGACCCCGGCCAACTTCGCTACGAGGTACACCCTCTGCCTACATCCTTGCCTGCATAGTTCACCTCCTGCCTGAGACCACATAAGTCCAGCCAGCCCCGGTACCCAAGGGCTCAACCTGCGGGGAACGAGGGCTGGTAGTGGTGAAGGTCCTGAGGGGTCTTGGGTCTCCTATAGCCTTGCCTGCCATTGGAAGGGCCCCCTAGGGCTCCTCCCCATTGGTTCCCTACTCTGCCAGCCCAAGGATCCACTCTCATAATAAGTTGTTGACTTTGTATGTTTTTAGTTCACCAAAAAACCTTTATAGGACAATATGACAATAAATTAGGGAAGCTAACCAAATTGGTAGTGCGGTAATAATGGGAGACTTCAATTACTCCAATATTGACTGGGTAAATGTATCATCGGGACATGCTAGAAAGTTCCTGGATGAAATAAATGATAGCTTTATGGAGCAATTGGTTCAGGAACCGACGAGAGAGGGAATAATTTTAGATCTAATTCTCAGTGGAGATCAGAATTTGGTGAGAGAGGTAACAGTGGTGGGGCCGCTTGGCAATAGTGATCATAATATGATCAAATTTGATTTAATTAATTAATTAATTTAGCATTTTTATATACCGAAATTCATGTAGCAGAGTTACAAATCAATTCGGTTTACATTTTAACATTAACATGCATGTAAGAATGCTATTACATAGAACAAGGAATATATAACTTGGAACAAATTTAATGACTGGAAGGGGGACAGTAAGCAAAGCCACGGCTCTCGTGCTAAACTTTCAAAAGGGAAATTTTGATAAAATGAGAAAAATAGAAAAAAACTGAAAGGAACAGCTACAAAAGTAAAAAGTGTGCAAGAGGCGTGGTCATTGTTAAAAAATACCATCCTAGAAGCACAATCTAGAAGGCAAAATGATTACCGGCATGGTTAAAAGGGGAGGTGAAAGAAGCTATTTTAGCCAAAAGATCTTCATTCAAAAATTGGAAGAAGGATACAACAGAAGAAAATAGGATAATGCATAAACGTTGGCAAGTTAAATGTAAGACATTGATAAGACAGGCTAAGAGAGAATTTGAAAAGAAGTTGGCTGTAGAGGCAAAAACTCAAAGTAAAAACATTTTAAAATATATCCAAAGCAGAAAGCCTGTGAGGGAGTCAGTTGGACTGTTAGATGATCGAGGGGTTAAAGGGGCATTTAGAGATGATAAGGCCATCGCGGAAAGATTAAATTATTTCTTTTCTTCAGTGTTTACTGAAGAGGATGTTGGGGAGGTACCTGTACTGGAGACAGTTTTCATGGGTAATGATTCAGATGGACTGAACCAAATCACGGTGAACCTAGAAGATGTGGTAGACCTGATTGACAAACCTAAGAGTAGTAAATCACCTGGACCGGATGGTATACACCCCAGAGTTCTGAAGGAACTAAAAAATGAAATTTCAGACCTATTAGTAAAAATTTGTAACCTATCATTAAAATCATTCATTGTACCTGAAGACTGGAGGATAGCTAATGTAACCCCCAATCCGGGGGTTACATTAGCTATCCTCCAGTCTATACCGGTCTATAGACCAGTCTATACCGGTCATGGTCTATACCGGTCATGGTTTAATGGAACAAAGTCAGCATGGCTTTACCCAAGGCTTTACCCAAGGCAAGTCTTCCCTCACAAATCTGCTTCACTTTTTTGAAGGAGTTAATAAACATGTGGATAAAGATGAACTGGTAGATGTAGTGTACTTGGATTTTCAGAAGGCATTTGACAAAGTTTCTCATGAGAGGCTTCTAGGAAAAATAAAAAGTCATGGGATAGGTGGCGATGTCCTTTCGTGGATTACAAACTGGCTAAAAGACAGGAAACAGAGAGTAGGATTAAATGGACAATTTTCTTAGTGGAAGGGTGTGTGCAGTGGAGTACCTCAAGGATCTGTATTGGGACCCTTACTTTTCAATATATTTATAAATGATCTGGAAAGAAATACGACAAGTGAGGTAATCAAATTTGCAGATGATACAAAATTGTTCAAAATAGTTAAATCACAAGCAGATTGTGATAAATTGCAGGAAGACCTTGTGAGGCTGGAAAATTGGGCATCAAAATGGCAGATGAAATTTAATGTGGACAAGTGCAAGGTGATGCATATAGGGAAAACTAACCCATGCTATAGTTACACAATGTTAGGTTCCATATTAGGTACTACAACCCAAGAAAGAGATCTAGGCATCATAGTGGATAACACATTGAAATTGTCGGTTCAGTGTGCTGCGGCAGTCAAAAAAGCAAACATAATGTTGGGAATTATTAGAAAGGGAATGGTGAATAAGACGGGAAATGTCATAATGCCTCTGTATCGGTCCATGGTGAGACCGCACCTTGAATACTGTGTACAATTCTGGTCGCCACATCTCAAAAAAGATATAATTGCGATGGAGAAGGTACAGAGAAGGGCTACCAAAATGATAAGGGGAATGGAACAGCTCCCCTATGAGGAAAGACTAAAGAAGTTAGGACTTTTCAGCTTGGAGAAGAGATGGCTGAGGGGGGATATGATAGAGCTGTTTAAAATCATGAGAGGTCTAGAATGGGTAGATGTGAATTGGTTTTTTACTCTTTCGGATAATAGAAAGACTAGGGGGCACTCCATGAAGTTACCGTGTGGCACATTTAAAACTAATCGGAGAAAGTTATTTTTCACTCAACGCACAATTAAACTCTGGAATTTGTTGCCAGAAGATGTGGTTAGTGCAGTTAGTATAGCTGTGTTTAAAAAAAGATTGGATAAGTTCTTGGAGAAGTCCATTACCTGCTATTAATTAAGTTGAGTTAGTTTTTGGGTACTTGCCAGGTTCTTATGGTTTGGATTGGCCACTGTTGGAAACAGGATGCTGGGCTTAATGGACCCTTGGTCTGACCCAGTAAGGCATGTTCTTATGTAATCATCATTAACAGATGAACACTATAACTTAAATGAGTCACACAATCTGGCTATATTCAAAAACCACTTCCCCTAATAAAGTATCAGCACATAAACAAATAGGGATAAGCAACTCACTTAATAAATCATTTCAAAAGAAATTGTTCCAAAAAGACCAAGGTAAAATGTTATGCCCAATCCCGAAAATATCTTGTTATTAATAGATATTGATAAGTTTGTATTTTTTTGGAAAATTTGTAATAGTACTGATTGTCAAGATATTATAAAATTTTGGATATTTTGAGTAAGTATAACGCTGGAGGTCATTCATCAAATTGTGTTAGGTAGAGAGAAACTTGTATAAATCTAGTCTTCTTTCACCTTTCATCCCTCCAAATCACATAAAATCTTCACTGAAGGTAACTGTGATGTTCGTACATATGACTGTGCATGTTAAACTGGCCCTAAAACTCAACTCACCCCACAAAACTTACCCTGAGTTCATAATGCTCCCTCTTACAGTGGTATAAAAAGTTCAGAAATCACCAGGCCTCCACACAGGCTCTCTCTCTCTTCCTCCCGAAATGGGATTTGCGATAAATCCTGTTTCGGGCATAACACACAGCTATCGCAGGCATAACACCAGGAAAAAAGGTGTAGTTATTTCCGGTGTTATATCCCGCAATAGCATGCATTATGGCATTGCATGCAATGTTAACCAGCCCTCTTTTCCATTTACTGTTCATACGTAACGATGTGCAAGTAAAATTGCCTCTCAGAACCCACCCCAACCCACAAACCTCACTTTGTAGTGCCTCCTCTTTCAGTGGTATAAATAGTAAATATTTTTGTGAGCCTCTACAGAGGCACTCTCTCTCACACACATACTTTCTCTCTCTCTCTCGCCAGCAGCAGGTACAATAAATTTAATGCGGATTGTGGTAAAATAGCTAAGGGTTGTGGTACCTGGAAAATTACCCTAACCATGCCCCTTTTTTTTTTTTATCGTGGGCGCTATTCTCACAAAATGATGAATCTAGACCTATGTTTTTAGTTACAAGTGAGAACTGGGAATACAACTTTGCCTTGGTGTTTTGGAACAGTTTATTTTGAAATGATTTATTAAGTGAGTTGCTTATCACTATAACTTAAAGCCCACCTCGGATGAGCATCTGAAATGGCTTCTCAGGTTGCTAAAGATTATTTCTCTGATATGGAATAGCTAACCGACCTTTGTGCTTGCTTCTAACATTGTTCAGCTCAGAGAAATTGAGAAATTAACAGACAGTGGTTCAAAGTCAAGACCTTAAACCATAGGCACAGAGTCCTGTGAAAAATACTATGCAAAATCAAACTTAATTAAGTTTAATTATGAGATGTTTTAATTCATAGCCTTTATAGTCACTTCCCACACATTAGCACCTAATAACCTTCAAATCACTGGGAGACTAGAGAACTTGGAAATGTGTGAATCCTGCTAAAATGGAGACATTTATAAAGTATTAAAGTTTCTGGCATTGGGGACATTGGCAAATTGATGAAACAAAAGAATTTCTAGGGCTGAGCTTTTGTTGAAACACAATGGGGACATTTTTAAAGCAGAGACTCATTTCGCTCTTACCCCATTTGGGTTTCTATAGATTCCCAGGTGTAGTAAAAAGGGATCTTGAGGCAAGGGAGAGGGAAAGACTTGGTGGTGAGGGGAATTTCCATTTTTTACATTTTTGTGGCAATGAGGATGATTTTTTGGTAGGGGAAGGAGGACCCACTCCCCTGCATTTTAGTTTTGTTTTCCATGTCATTTGGCATATTTCATTCAAATAAACACAACCAAATAAACCACAAACAAAATAAAAAAAATAATCAAAATAAACCACAAAATGAAATGAAAAAATAATATAAATATACAACCCTAATAATTCCATGCATTACCAACTTTATATTTCTTGCAATCTTCTGCCATTTCTAAAATACAATACGTATTGCAAACAGAGATATATAATGGACATTCTCTGTGGGGGAGCTTACAAGCCCATGGATGCATATTCATTTTCAAAGAGAAACAGCGTGCAGAGTTTCCCTTTGAAAATGTGAGCTGGAAGGAAATGCAGGTGCTTTTGAAAGTAAAGGCAACAATTTCAAAATGATCTCTGTGCATACCTTCACTTCCTTGAACTGTCCCTGCGCCTTTTCTGCATGGGTAAAAGTGAACAGTGCGCATACTTTTACCTGTATTGGTGGTGGTGGTAGGGTTTCAATAATCAGACAGTGTGGAGCATTGCGTCAAGGTAAAAAAAATCGCATAAGGCAAGGCATCAGAAGGAGCTGGAGCATCAGAGATGAGTAGGCACTGAAAAACTCAGGTAAACAGGTAAACATTAATTTGCCTATAAAACCACTTTTGATTCTTGTCTTCATAGAGGCCAATGTAGTAAAGTGCTGTTAATTCTATTGCAAGTATTAATGTACATTAAATGCCAGCATTATTGTCTGCAACAGTCAAGGCACATTATTATGCATGTACTAATTTGAGATAGTTTTAAAGCGAAACCTATGGTAATGAGGTAATGAGATGCAACAGTATACAAAATAATTCATTACCTATTACTGCAGCAAAAAATGTACATGTGCTAGAATGTACAAAATGCAACATGATACCATCTGCATATACATATGCATTGCGCATAGTTTACTTCTGCAGAAATATACCTCATTTGCATCTGATTGTCATTAATACGTGCAACGAACATATTTATGAGCACTAATGACTCATATGGACGCAATTTAGTACATTGAGCCCATAATGAAAAATAGGATCATTATGTTATATGTTGCGGTCCTGGCTGCGAGCACCGCGACCAGGCCCTTACCTCCTTGTTCCCGGACCTGCTCCAGCCTCCGGAGCCCTGGCTTGCGGCCTGTTTGGCAGTGTCCCCACTGAGGCTGCACCGCCGCGAAGGTGCCTGAGGATGCCCTGCTCCTAGGTGCGCACACGCCACTTGGACGCCTTTCTAGCCCATTTCCTGCCAGTGGTGACTCCGCCCAGTTCCTGACATCAGACGCAGCGGCCGTCCAGTCCTCGCCTTGCAACGGGTTAGCTTCCCGGTTTCCTGTTGCGCTGTGCCCCGGAGTGACTCGCTTGGCTTCGTCGCTCCGTTCCTGCTACAGTATCTGCTTGGTTCCTGCCTGCCTGCTACAGTACCTGCTTGGTCCTGTCTGCTTGCTACAGTACTTGCTTGGTTCCTGCCTGCCTGCTACAGTACCTGCTTGGTTCCTGTTTACCTGCTACAGTTCCTGCCTGGTTCCAGTACCCGAGTCTTGCTACAGTTCCTGCCTGGTTCCAGTACCTGAGTCCTGCTACAGTTCCTGCCTGGTTCCAGAACCCGAACCCAGTTACAGTATTGCTACTGTCTCAGTCTGGTTCCAGTTACCTGTCCTGATCCACAACCCGCCTAAGTCCCAGCGGCCGGGCCCCTACGGACTCCTCCCAGGGGGGCTTCGGCTTCCAAGGGTGAAGCCACTTAAGTCCCAGCAGTTAGGCTCCTACGGGCTCCTCCCGGGGGAGTACCAGCTTCCAGGATGAAGAGCATTTATGTCCCGCCTGAACATCTGCCTCCCGGCCTGCTATTCATTAGAGACATTGACCATCTATTCCCAGTCTCCAGCAGGTCGGCCCAAGGGTCCACTAAACTGAGACTCCCACAACAGATTGCAAGGCCATGGACTCGGCGGATGCACCCGCTCCCTCAGATCTGCCCGGGATGGCCAGGCAGATGCTACAGCACCAGAGCTGCATTGATACTTTGGCAGCCACAGTGGAACGGCTATCCTCGCACATGGAGTCCTTGCCTCCCGCTGACAGGGCCCCCGAGGGTCTCGGCTCTTCGGTGACTCAGTTACCGGCACCCTCCCACTATGCTGGTGATTTAAGGACCTGCCGCGGCTTCCTGAACCAATGTTTTGTACGGTTCTCCCTGTTGCCTCGGCAGTTTCCCTCGGATGCGGTGAAAGTGGCATATATCTTGTCCTTGCTCGATGGGAAAGCCTTGATATGGGCTTCTCCTCTTTGGGAAAACAATGATTCTTCACTAACGGATTTACAACTGTTCATCACAAACTTTCACCAGGCCTTTGATGAGCCCGCCCGAGTAGCCACGGCTACATCTGATCTGCTGCAACTTCGTCAGGGGGCTCGCTCCTTGGCAGATTACGCAATGGAGTTTCGGACTTTAGCCCAGGAAGTAGGTTGGCAAGATGGTAGTCTTAAGGCCATCTTCCTGGAAGGCCTCTCTGGACGCATTAAGGATGAGATTGTGGCTCGAGATCTGCCGGAGGACCTCAACGCCTTGATTGAGATGGCTGCTCGTATAGACCGCCGCCTACAGCAACGGGCCAAGGAGCAGCGCTCCTCTCGCTACAGTCCGGCTTGTGGGCCGAGACCTGCGCCCTCTCCTAAGAGTCCTCGTCCAGACGCTCCCACCTGCGAACCATTGCAGCTGGGATGGGCCCCGCTTTCTGCTGGAGGAAGACAACGTCACCGTTCGTTGAAGTTGTGTTTATATTGTGGCCAGAAGGGCCACTTCTTGGCATGCTGCCAAGAGCGTGCGGAAAACGCCAAAGCCTAGGAGGTCGGGAGGAGCTCCTCCTAGGCTGTGCTACAGCTCCTCAATCTACAGTTCCTGTTACTCTGGAACACCCCGGAGGATCCTTTGAGATGATGGCGTTCCTGGATTCCAGAGCCGGAGGTAATTTCATCCTGCGCGACTAGTCTCCCAGTTGCGGATTCCTACACATAGGCGGGAGGTCCCGTTACGAATTACCTCTATCCAGGGGACACTCCTTCCTGGTCTCATCCAGATGTCCACGGCACCCATTACGGTCTGCACCGGGGCGATCCATTCAGAGGAGATAGCCTTCCTAGTGTTGGAGAAGGCTGTCCACCCTGTGGTGCTAGGGTTGCCGTGGTTACAGAAACACTCGCCCACGATTCAGTGGGATACGCTACAGATTGTTAAGTGGAGTCCCTTCTGCCTGGCTAATTGTATGAAAGTGCCTAAGACTCCCACACTTCCATTGATGCATTCTGCCGTGGGTCCCCCTGCACCTTATGAGGACTTCACGGATGTATTCTCCAAGACCAAGGCGGAGATCCTTCCGCAGCATCGTCCGTATGACTGTGCTATTGACTTGCTACCTGCTACTATGCCCCCTCGAGGAAGGGTTTATCCCTTATCTATACCTGAGACCCGGGCTATGTCCGAATACATTGCAGAGAATTTGGCCAAGGGGTTTATCCGCCCGTCCAAGTCGCCTGCAGGGGCAGGCTTCTTTTTTGTCAGCAAGAAAGACGGCTCACTGAGGCCGTGTATAGACTATCGAGGCCTAAATTCGATTATCAAGCAAGATCGCTACCCGCTCCCACTAATCCCGGAGCTCCTTGATCGGCTTCAAGGAGCGAAGATTTTCACCAAGGTGGACTTACGAGGAGCATACAATTTGGTCAGAATCCATCCCTGAGATGAGTGGAAGACCACGTTTAATACCCGAGACGGGCATTACGAGTACCTTGTGATGCCTTTCGGCTTATGTAATGCCCCGGCGGTGTTCCAGCACCTGATGAATGAGGTGTTACGGGACCTTCTGAACACCTGCGTAATTGTTTATCTCAATGACGTGTTAGTCTACTCCCAGGACCTGCCATCACACCGTCAGCATGTCCGCCAAGTGCTCCAGATACTTAGGGAGCATGGCCTGTACGCGAAACTGGAAAAGTGCAGCTTTGAGAAGACCTCCCTGCCATTCCTAGGCTACATAGTCTCTGCAGCAGGCTTTCAAATGGATCCTGAGAAAGTGGCGGCTATTAAGAATTGGCCCCGGCCGAGGGGTCAAGCGTTGCAACGCTTCCTCGGCTTCTCCAATTTCTACCGTCACTTTATTCCCAATTACTCTCGTATTGTGGCTCCATTAACTGTCCTCACCCGAAAGGGAGCTAATGAGGTGGATTGGCCAACTTCTGCCTGCCAAGCATTTGAGGCCCTCAAAAAGCCTTCTTATTAGACACCTGGCTTCGTCATCCAGATCCCAGCCGGCCCTTCGTGGTGGAAGTTGATGCCTCCAATGTGGCCGTAGGGGCCGTACTGAGCCAGTACTCTGATTCTGGACAGCTGTTGCCCTGTTCGTATTTCTCAAGGAAATTCTCCCCGGCAGAGAGCAACTACTGTGTTGGTGACAAAGAGTTGCTAGCCATGAAACTTGCCCTGGAGGAATGGAGACAGTGGTTGGAGGGAGCCAACCATCCTGTTATGATTTACACCAATCACAAAAACCTAGCATTCTTGAAGCAAGCCGAACGGCTGAATCCAAGATAAGTGGTCGCTGTTTTTTGATCGGTTTGACTTTACCTTACGCTACTGACCCGGCTCTAAGAATATTTGAGCTGACGCGCTTTCGCGCTCTTCTGAGGTCGAAGAGACTCCTGATACACCTCAGTATATCTTAGACCCCATGAAAGTAAGTCTTGCTGCAACCTTGGTGTCCTCCCAAAGGAAGACCATTGTTCCGCGTTGCTCCCGGAGAGCAGTTCTCGCTTGGGCCCATGACTCCCTCACTGGGGGTCATGCTGGTTGGAAAGGGACTTTAGACTTGTTAAACCATTTCTACTGGTGGCCAACGGTGAGACAGGACGTCCAAGCCTTTGTGGGCTCATGCCCTATTTGTGCTGTTCAAGAGCCGCTCGTCGGGAAGCCCAGGGGCTTGTTGCAACCATTGCCCATTCTGGTGGAGCCTTGGACACACATCTCCACTGATTTCGTTGTGGATCTTCCTGCCTCCAAGGGTAATTCGGTCATCTGGGTAACCTTGGACCGATTTTCCAAGATGGCGCACTTTGTTCCCTTGCCAAAACTACCTTCTGCCCCTGATCTGGCTAGCCTGTTCGCTCAGAATATCTTTAGACTTCACGGTTCCCGGTGTGCGCACATGGACGTGGCTATTTATAACATGCTCGCATTGATGCACGCATGTTATAAAATACAATTCTAACATGCACAATGGGAGAGAATATTAGAAAGAAACACGCGCCGACTCAACAGTCCATTTCAATTAAGGAGCGGACTTGGAGGGAACTTCCCTACCTGCTAACCCTATCCTTCTTCCCTCTTCCCCTCTCTTCCCAAGCCCCTCCACTAAAGCTACCTATCCCCAATTTTTTTATTTTTATACTTATTGCTCCTCGGGAGCCAAAGTAAACCGCATGTGCTGGCCAGCTGCCGGCACATACTTCCATCCCCCGCTCCACCCTTTTCTTTAGGCCCAGCATTTCTACACGTATCAGTAATGTGTGTGGCCAGGCCCTTTAGAAAATGCACGTGGCATGGGCAGGGCCCGGCCACGTGCGTAACCGCTGGTATTTGCGAGCATGGGCCTCTTAATCTTCAGCTGTAAAGGCATAGTACTGATTCTAATTCTACCAGTTTGGTCTTAAAGGCCCCTGTCAATGGTACCTACATGCGATTAGTAAATATATAGTACGTTTCACTCAGGTTTACATTTTCAGATACTTCTTTGATTTGCAGCATACAGAATTGTACATCAGTTAGCTTAATTTTGGCCTCGGTTTGTGGTTTCCATTCAACCAATATTATTTCAAATACTTTTGTCATTTTTGATGTTCTGTATTGCTTTGTTTAAAACTGCACAGGAGCTTTTTCTCCCCTTAACATGAAAAGTAGGACTGCGACAACACAGAGAGCCAATGTAGTGCCAGTTTGTAAATAGGCATAAAGTTCCCTTATCTCCAAAGAGAATTCATTCTGAAGGTCCTGGAAAAACCTGACTACATTGGTATCATCTAGTAAAAATTAGTAAATACAAGTCAGTCCCTTATCTCTCCACTCTTTGAACAGTCTCTGATTAATCTCCGAAGGGAATTGGTGGTTACCATACATGGATAAGTATGGTGTGCATCTATATATTCTGTGAAGCTTATTTTTGCACAGCATATGCCATACTATAGCATCTATGTAATGTTTACTTACCGTATTTATTATTTTTGCCTCTATTTAGGTATTCTTAGTTGAACTTAGTTTTGTTTTCTACTCTATTATAGATCAACTGTTTGATATGTTACATGTAAACCGCCACCCGGCAGTAGTTAACTCTGTTATCTGTGAACCGGAGTGATATGTATTTTATACAGGAACTTCCGGTATATAAAAACCAAAAATAAATAAATAAATAAATACGTTCCGACTAGATACTATTAAACTTTTTTTAAGTTTATTGGTTAGATCCGTTTGTTTGACTTGCAGTACACAGTATTATTTAAGTTTAATGGGTGGGCCCACTTCTGAAGGAAGAGTAATGGGGAAAATTCTTGAGACTCTAATAGCCAAATTATAGCCCTGCCAATTCGGACACACAAGACCACCTTGGACATAAGATCTCATTAGTGCCTGCCACAAAATGTTCCTTACTATTTGATAATCTTTTTAAAGAGGAGCTGAGGTACTAACCCTGATAACATAAAATAGGTGTAAAAATAAACACAATGATTAGATGTGAATTTTAAAAACCAGGCACGCGCATTAATTAGGGCCTGCATGAAGAAGTTGGGCTTCCAAATGCCCACTATATTTTAAAAGCCGCTCACATATGCGCATATCTCCCACAGCGCACACACCTTGCTCCAATTAAGAAAGGGGTGTGGTCTGGGTGGAGTCTTGGTGGCACATGGGCATTCCAGGGTGGGGCGGGACAAAGATATGTGCACACAAATTCTTATATGCCTGGGCATGCCCAGATCTAGTGCCACGTAAGTTTACTTCTGTTATGGAGGAGGTGTAAGTTAAAAAAAAAAAAAGAAAATCAGCCATATCTGAGGGGTTTTAAGGTCTGGGCTAACTGGGGGGAGTGAAGGTTATTAAACTAGGAGGATTTGGAGGACCTAGCTCTTAACTGGTGGAAGAACTGGTGAAGCTGGGAATGACGTGAACGCGCACCCCTTTCAAAATTCTCCGACTTACGCAGTAAAAGCGGGATTTGTGAGACCATGTGCGCGCCTACTTAAAATTTGGTGCACATGAGCATGGCCAGGCTATTTTATAACATGTGAGCATATATGTATGCAAGTTATAAAATGGCCGTGTACGTAGGCATGCTCCAACACACCTGTGCCAGTGTGCACTCGGTTTGAACATTAACGACCCACATTCATCCACCAGAGTCACTTTAGATACATCTTTGCCCTTTTTTCCCATCTCAATGGAAAATGTTTTTAGTAGCGATAGAAGATTTAATTTATAAAGAGGCTAGATGTAGGGAGACGTATTCTTAGGTATTTGCTTGATTTGCTTAATCCAGGTTTGGTTTAATTTTATATTTTGACCCAGCAATTTCTTCTACTCCTTTGTACTTCCAGTCCAATCAGTATTAGGGCTGGGATCAGGCACTGAGTTCATTCACAGCTTTCCCCACACACTCTGAAGGCAGTGAGGTCATAGATCAGGAGTTGAACCTGGGTTCTCCATATGGCAGTGGTGAATAAAGCCACTGGTCTGGCTGATGCCTTCTAGATTTGCATACAAATGCAGAGTAGGGGTGTACCCTGCAGTGTTTTGTTTTGTTTTTGTGTCATTATTTGCTTGATTTCATTTTTAAAATGGTTCGGGGTTGTTTTTTTTTCATTTTTCCCTAATTTTGTGGATAGTGTACACTAACTGGATTAGTGCACAGTAAATAGAAGTTAGTGCACACTAATGGAACTTAGTGTGCACTAACATGAAAAAAACCAACAAAATTTAGTTTTTTTCTTTCGCTTCATGGTTCCAGTGAAGTGAAATGAAATAGACTGTCTATTTCGTTTTAAATGAATACGCATCGCCAGGGGCGGTTCTACAATGAGGCAGAGTGAGGCGGTGGCTTCAGGCGGCAGAAATTTGAGCTGGCAAAAAATGCCTCTCTCAGGATGCCACTGTGGCATTCGCCTCACACTGCCTGCCCCTACCGTGGCTGAGGGACGCTGCCGGCTGCTGTGGGCTACTGCCGCCGGAGGCCAGGCTGGCGGCAGCTGAAGAGGGGGGCAGGGGCAGCGGGGCAAGAGGGGGGGTGCCATCTCATCCCTCGCCTCAGGTGGCAGAGTGCCTTGAGCCGCCCCTGCACATCGCCAGAGCAGAGGACCCTACTTCCTTGAACATTTAAGGATCTGCCCGGTCACGGAACCTCAGCAGCTTGAAAATAATCAATCTCAGTCTCTGATGGTCTTAAAATGCACCTCCCCCCCCTGTTTTTTCCTCTGAATCAGTTCAATTTCAAATAAACATTCTTCATCTCCCGCCTCCTACTGCAAGCCACATCTGCAGTAATATTCATATGCAAGATCTCATTTTCAGCAATCTTGGCTCATGGGGACAGCAATAACACATAACTTAGATCTATGTGAATGAGCTTCAGAGTTGATCTGTGATTTGAACTTATTCAGTTCTGGTGTCCCCAGTTCCTTCATCATCTTATGCTTGCAGTTTGCCAAACTGCTTATCCTGTCTTCAACCTCAACAAAATGCGCTGGAATAGCATTTTGCCAGATGGTACAGAAATCAAATCCCTTCTGTCCTTAATACCCATGACCATTAGGCTGATCTTTGCACTCATTTCCCTTTTCTTGGAAGGTATTTTGTCAATGCCTGCTGAGTTAATCTTTTCTTGCTGCTAGACATGTTACTATTTCCAAAGGATCACTTTGTTTGGCAACCTCCTATAGTGTGCTGCAGGCACAGAGATTCTGCTATAAAAATCAGGGATCAGACTTTTGTTGTTCAAACGGCTAGTGGTCTTTTTAGTAGTCAAAGCCATTGCCTGCTTATCTCTGACTTTTTTCATGGTTCAGTAGAAAAGGACTCCGATACTGAAGACATTGCATCTATGGAGCTCAAAAGTAAATGTCCATTGCTGTTGGAGCTCTCTAGCCCCCTTTCCTCCCCCCACGTCCCCCACACCAACAATTCCCTGTTTGTAGGAGAGAGGTTTACAGGCAAATGAAAAGAGAAAATGTTTGCTGGTAAAGAGAGAGACATATGAATAGAGTCAATAGCTAGTATTGATTGGTTCGTGACTGGCAAGCCCAGCTCAGTGAAACAAATCCTTCTTAATATGTTGCAGGAGTCCTGGATTTAGATATGCAATGTAAAATAAATGCCTTGAGAACATATTTAAAGATCCTTGAAAAATTGCAAGGTTCCAACTGGTGTATTCATACTGACTGGAAGAAAAACATTTTGAATACATGGACCGATATGGGTAGATGGGTATCGTGCCTACGCTTTTCTAAAAATTTGTATTTTCTTTATATATTCTAATAGGACGTAACCTTAAGGGAATGCAAGTCTTCAGCTGCAGCGAATACAGTGGGCTAAATTAATTTAATTTAATGTGCACATGACTTTTAAGAAGCTGTCATACCCACTGCAGAGTGTACTTATAAAAGCAAAATCCACAATTGCATCCTAATGCAAATCGATACAATTATTTCCATAGGAAACTCTACTGAAAATAGCTTTAGAATGCCATAAGGTGCCCACCACTGTCGAGAGTCTGCTGAGTTCAGAATTTAAAATGTACCTAAAAATGTGGCTGCCATAACCATCCATTGTCCTATGCTGTAAAGGATATTAAACAAACAAAACAAATCAACCCAGGTATTTACATTTTCATTTGTTTTGTTTTAGCATACAAAAAATCCTTTTAGTGTGCACTATAATTAAAGGGGAATTCTAAAAGCCAGCATGTGCCAAAGCCAGGAGATATGCAAGTATGTCCGGGCGGTGCGGGCCATGTGAATTTAAAAAGGCACCCATGTATGCACATATCTAGCGGAATGTGCAGAAGTGGGAAAGCCCAAAAAGGGGGCAGGGAATGGGCACGGTCTGGGTGGGACATGGCATTCTGTGACTTTAAAATGAAATGTGGACATAAGTACTTTCACACACAAACACGTGCCGGGGTTCTCTGCTGCGTAACTTTACCATTGCTATGGATGGTGTGTAAGTAATAAAAAAACCTATGCTAGTTAGTAAGGTTGTAATGGTTGGTGTTAACAATGTAAAAGGGAAGCTATTTAACTAGGGGGGTTAGGAAGTCCTATCCCTTTCCTGGGTGAACTGGGAACAAACTGGTAATTGCATTGGCACGCATGTCTACTAAAATCCCCCCACTTATGTGGTAGAGGCAATATTTGCACGCACATGCGCACGTACATATAAAAATATGTGCACATGTACATGTGTACAGCCTATATTATAACATGCACATTTATATGCGCGAATGTTATAAAATGGCCATGTCTTTTGGTGCGAGCTGATATATGCACGTAGATGTGTGCCCGTAAGCTGGTATCAAAGTTACTATACCAGTGTGCATGAAATGTTTTTGTGCACATGAACAAAAAACTGTATGTATAAAATATATTAATGGGCATACTAATATGCTTTGTGTGCATGATTTCAAACTTTTGCACATAACTATCCATTGAGTACATTGAAAATTGAGTACACTGAAAATTGAGTACACTGAAATGAAACACAACAAACAGACTAGAATTATTAGGGTGCTATATCTATTGGTTTCTGACTATATGCTACTATTTTAATATGTTGTATCTCACTTTGGATATATCTTTTATTAAAAATGGTGGGTAATAAATCCAAATAATTCACTTATTTAATTAATTAATTTATTAAAAAACACAAAATGAAACAAAAATTGAAATGACAATGTTATGCCTCCATATCCCTAAAAAGAGACTCATTTGCTTCACACACAAATCAGGAGAAAACTATTGCAATCTGCTTATGAATATTTATGAAGAAAAATATATAGACAATGCATGAGGTTTGGTTTTTTTGTACTGTACTACTGTATCCAAAAAATAATTGCACTGCAGTCTCGGTACAGGTTACTGTCTCACTATTCAGAGCAAGCAGTTCTGAAGAGGTTAATTATGTAACTTCCAGCACAAGTGTTGATACAAAAATACAAAGGAATATAATCCTGTTACTAAAACACTAACACTATGAGCACTGACACCCTAGCTGTCCTGGAGTTAGCTTTCAGCACAGTGTTATCTGGCTTTAATGCTTCTTCCAACATGTGACATGGATGAGCAAGCTGTAATGCTACGGCTCTGCTGTGCCTCTTACATGCAAAGGTGACGGCCCAAGATGGGAGGCTGACAGTTCCCCCTGCTCTTTCATTCCAATTAGATTATTATTTTCCACCTTATGGCTTTTCTGTTCTCCATCTAAAAAGGTACCATGCTAAGCGTGGTCCAGGAGCGTTTCTGGATAGAGGAGATGCAGTGCAGTTAGTTTATTCTAGTCATTCATTAATTTCCAAATAGGTTATGTGCTCGTCAAGGAAATTCTTTCAGTGATGGTGCACCAAGGAATTTTAGTTTTTCTTACAAACTAGTTGTGAGATTTCTCTAGGGACAGTAATATATTCTGAATTTGTAAGCTGCTTTCACTGGCACTCAAGGCTGAAAGAACAGTATGATAAACATTTGCATTTTTCATGCTACAAATCTCTAATGGAGTCTTAAAAGCCCTAGGACGAGAATATTTGTGTACCACTTGTATGCATTTGTAGGGGTAGTTAAAATGACAACTATTTATAAAAGGTCCAATTTGCACACCATTTCAAAACACTGAAGCATTAATCTAACATGGGAATATGTTGGGAAAAAAAATTGCTCTTACATTTGACAAACACGCTTCATTCTCTGTGTTCAGGACGAAGAGAGAGAGAGAGAGCAGAAAAACTATCCATGCATCTCTAAAACTTTAGGGTACTTAAGCTACATTCTGGTCATGTGGCGTGTAGCCAGAAAAAAGGTGATTAGTGATTGGCAAGTTAATTTTGACCCAGTTTAGATCCCTAAAGTCCATCAGATCTGACAAGAAGAAGATGTTTAATTCTCTGCAGATTTGATTCCTAGCTAACAAATCTTTAATGAATCCTATTTCACCCAAGATATATTATCTCAATTTATGAAATTTTGAGAGTATCTGAGAATTTTGTTACGCACCCCGTCCGTGCCCAGCCCGAGCACGGGCCTGCTCACCTCTCTGGTTCCACAGCAGCGGCGGTCACCAGACCTTCCACTGCGCACCATGCCTTACGCCAGAACTCTGCTTCCTCAGTGGCGTTGGCCATGCCCCTACGCGCACATGCGCGGACTGCCCAGCCTCTTGTAGGGCCAGGGGCAGGTCCTAGATCCGCAGCGTGCCCTGATTGATTCCCTGATATAAGCAAGTCCCTGCCTGTACTTCCTTGCCTTGGCAATCGGGATAGTGTCTTTCTAGATTGTCACTGCATCTAAACCTTGTTCCAGTTTTGTTCCAAGTCTCGTTCCAGGATCCTTCTGTTCCAGTCTTGTTCCTACCTTGTTCTTGCATCCTAGTTCTCCAGTGTCCTTCTCCTGTTCGTCTGTCTGCCTCCCCAGGTAGTACCTCCGGACTGTCTTACTGGTACTGATATCGACTTGCTCCTTGACCTGTCTGCCTGCTGCCTGCCTTCTGACCTCAGCCTGTTCCTTGACCTGCCTGCCTGCTGTCTGCCTTCTGACCTCGGCCTGCCTGTAACCTCATCTGACTTTCGGAGCCTGACCCCCTGCTTTGTTGACCACTCCTCGGACTGACTCCCGGATTCTGCCTGCTTGACCATGTCTCCAGATTCTGGCTCTGTTCCTAGCCTTGTCGTCACCTACGCTGTTCTGGTCCTCCTTGCTCCATCTGACCGCCAGTCTCGAACCTGACCATGCTCCTCTCCTGTCTGTGGGCATGCTGGACTTCCATCTCTCCAGGAGACCCTGCAAGGCCCACCTGTCCAAGCGGCCCGGGTCCCTATGGGCTCCTCCCGGGGGGATCTCGGGCTTCCAATGGTGAAGGTCATCCTAGCCTCTGTCACCTCCAGTGCTCCTCCCCTGGGGGCAGGTGCTTCCTGGTCCCTACCAGGGAGCTGTTCTCCACTGCTCCAGGACAAGGGTCCATCCCCGAGCACAACAGGTTGCCAAGGCCATGGACTCGGAGCAGTCTCTCACCTCCAGAGCCCTACTGGGTTTGGCCGCCACAGTCAAACAACATCATCAAGGTTTGGAATTGCTGGCCTCTTCGGTGGAAGAGCTCCATTCCCAGCTACGAGATACAGCTTTGGCCAATCCCGTGGGCCTATTGGCCTCCATGCTCCCCAAAGCATCATTGGCACTTCCTGCACCTCCTTGATACAATGGAGATCCACACTCCTGTTGTGGCTTCCTTAATCAGTGCTGTATGCAATTTGCACTGCAACCCTCGCTGTTCCTGAAGGAAATCACCAAGGTGACCTTCATCCTGTCTCGCCTGGAAGAGAAGGCTCTTGCTTGGGCCTCTCCCTTATGGGAATGCTCTGATCCCATACTTTCCAAGTTATCTGAATTCATCGCTCCCATCAAGTAGACCTTTGGAGACCCAGGCCGCCAGGCTTTTGCCAGCCTTAACCTACTCCACCTTTGTCAAGGGTCATGGACCCTCTCCGAGTATACGGTGGAATTTAGGACTCTGGCCACTGAGCTTGGGTGGCAAGAAGATTGTCTGCAAGCCACCTTCCTAGATGGACTCTCCTGCACTCTCAATGGTGAGCTCTCTATCCGTGAAACTCCCACGTTTCTAGAGGACCTGATTTTCCTTGCCAGGAAGATTGATCATCACCTCCGGCAAAGACACCTAGAAGTAAAGGCTCCCCACTCTCCTACATCACGTCTCATGCATGTTCCCAGTCCTCCAGCAAAGTCTTCAGCACTACCACCTTCTTCCGTGGTGGAACCTATGGAGGTGAACCTTGGGTGATTGTCTCTGACCAAACATCTCTGTCGGCGGAAGGAGGGTCTTTGCCTTTACTATGGCACTTCTGGACATCATCTGCAATCCTGCCCGGTTCGACCAGGAAACTGCAATGTCTGAACCCGGTGGGGGTCCTGAGCTTAGGTGCAACTGTTACTGGCCCTCAACTCTTGCTTCCTGGGTCTCTGGGCATCAAGGCCCATACCTTCACCACCACTGCTCTTGTCGATACCGGAGCAAGTGGCAGCTTCATTATGGATGACATTGTCAAACTCTTGAACATCCCTCTTCAGCCATTAGAGGTGATCCTCTGCATTGCCTCTGTTCAGGGAGAACATCTTCCAGGGTTCATCACCCACCAGACAGTGGCTGTTCGTCTTATCGTGGGCACTCACCATGAAGAGGAGATATCCTTCTGTGTATTAAAACGATCTACACATTCGATTATCCTGGGGCTGCCCTGGCTCCAGGCCCACGAACCCCAGTTCGATTGGCATTCCATGAAGTTGGTGCAGTGGGGCTCTAAATGCCAGAAGACCTGTTTACGTTCTGTATCTTACCTGAAGTCTGTATCCTTACCTGAAGTCTGCTACCTTACCTGGTTTGCCTCTGCAGTACTCTGACTTCAAAGATGTCTTCTCGAAGCAGAAAGCGTATATCTTGCCTCAGTTTTGCAAGTTCAATTGCCCTATTGAGCTTCTGCCAGGCACAATGCCTCCCAAAGGCAGAACTTACCCGTTGTCTCAACCCGAGACCCAAGCTATGTGTGAGTATATTAAAGAGAACCTAGAAAAAGGGTTCATTCATCCTTCTGATTCTCCTGCTGGTGTGGGGTTCTTCTTCGGTAAGAAAAAGGACGGTTGTCTACACCCTTGTATTGATTACAGGGGGCTCAATGCCATAACCCGCAAAGTCCAATTTCCCCTTCCCCTTATCAGTGAGCTGTTCGGCCACCTTGAAGGGGCACAGATCTTCACCAAGTTGGATCTGAGAGGTACGTACAACATGGTACGCATCCAACCTGAACATATCTGGAAAACCACATTTAATACGAGGGATGGTCACTATGAATATACTGTGATGCCCTTTGGGCTATGCAACACCCCAGCGGTCTTTCAACATCTTATGAACAAAATCTTCCGAGACCTCCTGTACTCCTTCATATTCATATATCTTGACGACATCCTGATCTTTTCTAAAGTCCTTGAATCTCATCAAGATCATGTTCGGATTGTCCTTCAATGTCTGAGAGAGAACCATCTATATGCCAAGTTGGAAAAATGCCTGTTTGAGAGTAATCGCTTACCCTTCTTAGGGTATATCATATCCGACCGAGGGTTCTCTATGGATCTAGAGAAAGTACAGGGGATCCGTGACTGGCCCCTGCCAGTGGGCCTATGGTCCTTACAATGTTTCCTTGGCTTTACCAATTATTACCGGAGCTTCATTGCCAATTATTCTACCCTAGTTGCCCCGCTTACCGCCATGACCAGGAAAGGGGCTAACATTCAAATATAGACACCTAAAGCACAAGCCGCCTTTCAGATGATTAAGGAGGCTTTCTGTTCTGGCCCTTGCCTTCAGCAACCGAACCCTAGATGTCCATTTGTCATAGAGGTTGACGCCTCTGCAATTGGTGTAGGGGCTGTCTTGAGCCAGTTTTCTCCTAAGGGTAAACTGATACCCTGTTCATTCTACTCACATAAGTTCTCTCCTACGGAACAACATTGTACCGTTGGTGACCGAGAACTCCTCGCACTCAAGTTGGCACTCAAAGAGTGGCGCCCCTGGTTGGAAGGGGCACAGCACAAGTTTACCATCTTCACTGACCATAAAAATCTTGAGCACCTTAAAGAGGCTCAACTCCTAAATCCCCGACAAGCCCGATGGGTGCTCTTCTTTGAACAGTTCAACTTCATTCTCTGTTTTTGTCCTGGTTCCAAGAACCTCAGTGCTGACACACTATCAAGATCATTTGAACCTGAAGATGTCCCTGAAGTTCCTAGCTTCATCATAGATCCCGTCTGCATATCCCTTGCTGTGACCACTACAGTCCCTACTAGAAAAACCGTCGTTCCACGTAGATTACGTGAACCAGTTCTGAAATGGGCCCATGATTCCAAGTTGGCAGGACACCTGGGTTGCGCCAGGACCTTAGAGATGTTACGAAGACACTATTGGTGGCCCAACATGCCGCAAGACTCTCGAAACTATGTGGACTCGTGTCCTGTCTGTGCCCAACAGAAACCGCCTACTGGGAAGCCTTGGGCCTTACTCCAACCACTTCCAGCACCTACCGAGCCATTGTCTAGCATCTCGACGGACTTTATTACAGACCTGCCACCATCCCAGAACAATACCGTAATTTGAGTCATCATCAACCATTTTTCGAAGATGGGTCACTTTATTCTCTTGCCGGGCCTTCCTTCTGCCCCAGAATTAGCTAAGTTGTTTTTAAAAAACATCTTTCACCTCCATGGACTCCCCAAGGAGATTATATCCAACCGGGGACCACAGTTTGCACCAAGTATTGGTGTTCCTTATGTAAGAAGTTTAATATTTCCCTAAGCTTCACATCAGCCTATCATCCACAGGCCAATGGCCAAGCTGAAAGGACCAATCGGACCTTGAAGACATTTCTCCATTCCTATGTAAATGATCAACAGGACAACTGGTCTGATCTTCTTCCCTGGGCTGAGCTGTCACACAATACCCATGTTGCTGCAGCCGCCGATGTATCTCCACTCTCCGTGGTATTCGGACAGCAACCTCGGCTGCCTCTTCCAGTTCCTCTGACTGTTCCTTCTCCAGCGGTGCAATCCATGGCTCACACCATTTGTCGTGTGGAACCAAGTAAAGGAGTGCCTTTCCCAGGCCGCTGAATGCTCCAAGCGTAATTCGGATGCCTATAGATGTCCTGCTCTACTCTTCCGCCCTGGCCAGAAAGTGTGGCTAAGCGCTTGGCACATATGATTGAGACTTCCCTCTCATCGCTTGGCTCCGAAGTATATTGGACCATTCCCTGTAATCCGAAGAGTAGGAGCTGTATTGTATCAACTCTGGCTGCCTCGTGCCATGGGTATCCATAACACGTTCCATGTGTCCTTATGGAAGCCGTTGGTCCTCTCCTGGCCCTCACGTAGAGTTCCCTCTCCTCCATGGGTCTCTACAGAACCTGATTCATCCCTCCAGGTCCATTGGTGTCGAGGGAAATGGGAGTATCTCCTAGCCTGGGAGGGTTTTGCGGCTGAGGAGAATTTGTGGGAACCTTCCCACAACATCCTTGATAAGGAACTCCTGAAGACCTTTCATAGGACACATACTGATAAACTACGGCCGCGTAGGGGGAGGCCTAGAAGGGGGTGTAGTTATGAACCCCGTCCGTGCCCGGCCTGTGCACGGGCCTGCTCACCTCTCTGGTTCCACGGCAGGTCCCGGGTCAGCCTCCCTAGTGGCAGCTGCAAGCTCTTCCATGGTTTGGCATTCCGCAGCGCGGTCACTGGGCCTTCCACTGCGCACCAGGCTTCACGCCGGAGCTTGGCATCCTCAGTGGCATTGGCCACGCCCCTATGCGAGCGTGCGCGGACCACCCGGCCTCTTGTAGGGCCAGGGGTGGGTCCTAGAACCGCAGCGCATCCTGATTGATTCCCTGATATAAGGAAGTCCCTTCCTGTACTTCCTTGCCTTGGTAATCGGGTTAGTGTCTTGCTAGATTGTCACTGCATCTGAACCTTGTTCCAGTTTTGTTCCAAGTCTCATTCCAGGATCCTTCTGTTCCAGCCTTGTTCCTGCATCCTAGTTCTCCAGCGTCCTTCTGTTCCTGTTCGTCTGTCTGCCTTCCCAGGTAGTACCTCCGGACCATCTTACTGGTATTGACCTCAGCCTGTTCCTTGACCTGCCTGCCTGCTGCCTGCCTTCTGACATAGGCCTGCTCCTTGACCTGCCTGCCTGCTGCCTGCCTTCTGACTTCAGCTTGTTCCTTGTCCTGCCTGCCTGCCTGCTGCCTGCCTTCTGACCTCAGCCTGTTCCTTGACCTGCCTGCCTGCTGCCTGCCTTCTGACTTCGGCCTGCCTGTGGCCTCGCCTGACCTCCAGAACCTGACCCCTGCTTTGTTGACCATTCCTTGGACTGACTCCCGGATTCTGACCTCTGCCTGCTTGACAACGTCTCCAGATTCTGGCTCTGTTCCTAGCCTACGCTGTTCTGGTCCTCCTTGCTCCATCTGACCTCCAGTCTCGAACCTGACCGTGCTCCTCTCCTGTCTGTGGGCACGCCTGACTTCCATCTCTCTAGGAGACCCTGCGAGGCCCACCTAAGTCTAAGCGGCCCAGGTCCCTACGGGCTCCTCCGGGGGAACCTTGGCCTTCCAGTGGTGAAGCTCATCCTAGCCTCTGTCTCCTCAAGTGCTCCGCCCCCTGGGGGCAGGTGCTTCTTAGTCCCTACCAGGGAGCCATTCTCCACTGCTCTAGGACAAGGGTCCACCCCCAAGCGCAACAATTTTGGAGTGGTTTTGATTATATTTTAGATTTAACAGTTGGGAGGGAGTTGGATTTTCTGGAGATATGTTCTTCCTTTTATAGATTTTTAGTCACCCATCTCAGTTATATACATCAAAAGAATGGCTAGAGCCTGAACATCCTGAAGGTGATAAACAGTGCTAGTTAGCCAGAGAGAGAGAGAACCTCAGTATAGAAATCAATATCTCTATTTGTATCCCTGTAAGAAGGGGTACTTTTAGCTCAGTGTGGGGTTTGGGGGGCTGGTTTTACATATGAACAGCAAAGCTGACATCACTAAAGATTTTCTGTTGTTTGAATGGATGGAAGGTATAATGCACTCTCTATCTAGGTAGAGAGTGCATTGTACAAATCAACTCCCCCCAAACCTACCCTACCTCCCACACTATTTAATGCGCACGTTACGGCATTATCGTATGCGTTAGGATGTTATCACTAGTGTTAAGGCCCTATCGCAAAATGATAAATAACCTAGTAAGTCTGCTTGGCTGTAGGGCTGTCTTAAAGTTAGCTGGATAAACTTAACTAGCTAACTTTAAAATAGCCAGATATATTCAACGGTGCAGAATATATGGCTTAAATTAGCTGCATTAATTTATGTGACTAACAGTGGCTGAATATTTATCTCCCTACTAGCAGCTAAGATAATTTGGATGAGTAAGACAAAGCTATGACATGCTAAGGAGTCAGAAGAAGAAAAAGGAAGATGTGACCCAGAGCAGTGTAAGAGGGACAGATACAAATTAGGATATCTCAGATTGAGAGATGAAAAATGAATGTTAGTTCTAGCAACAATGTAATTATTGTAATTAACTACTGATAAATTTTGCCCACATCTCAAAATCCCCCATCCTCCCAACACAAACTTGCCAATAGCGTTATCAATCGTGCATTTAGAGTTAGAATATAAGAGACAATAAACATGTTGATATAGCTTTTCCATAGTGCTGAACAGCCTAGATTCTTTGCTTTATCTTTTTCACAGTTTGGAACTTCTGTGATTTTTCCTTCTTTTTTTTCTAGCATACATTACCCATAATTTTTAGAAGAATAATTTGGGGGTGCTATGAATTTTCGCTGTTCTACACCCCTAGAGAATGCCTTTCAAACAAATTTGCGCTGCAGAATAATATACACATGTATATTGCAACAAGAAGTTCACACTAGTATTTTATAACCCATGCATATGATATACGCATATTTTATAAAATATGCATATCTCTGCCATGCAATATACGTACATATGAGGCTTATTCGCAAATGCATGAAATGCATTGAAAGAGCATATATCAATGCACTTTTCCTACATATTTTCAAAGTATATATGCACATGTATTTTATGTTTCAAAATAAAGTAGGACTTATTTACAAAGGGATAGATTTTTTAAAACATACGCGGGCGTTCATGTGTGTGCAGTTCCCAGCATGCACACATGGACACGCCAATTTTATAATGTGTGCCCACCATGTGCATGTTATAAAATCTGATGCCCACGTTTACATGTGCACCTGATTTTGTATTGGCATGTGTGTGTGGGTGAGCAGTCACACACGTGGGGGGGAATTTTTGAAAAATACATGCAGCAATGTGAGTAGGCCTTTCCCAGTTCCCTCCCAGTCCGCACCAATTAAGGAGTGCACTGGGAGGGAACTTCCCTATCCCCCTAACTACCCTTCCCCTCTCTTCCCTGACCCCTAAACTTACCCTACCTAGCGTAATGTTTTTTGGTTTCTAACTTACCCGCTCCTCTGAGCAGGTGCAAGTTTTGCATGCACTTCTCCGGGACAGGCCTAATGGTCTCTCTCCCGGTTGGCCCCCATCCTGCCCTGCCCTGCCGCCCACCTCTTTCACCAAGTCCGGCACTTCTGCATGTACCAGGGAATATGCGCATGGCAGGGCCAATTTTAAAATGCACTCAGCGCATGCACAGCCCGGCCATGCGCATATCCCCTGGTTCTTACGTGTACCAAACTTTTAAAATTTGGCAGTTAAATTGGGATTTACGTGCGTAGGTTGGTGTATTTTAAAACATGCATGTGTCATTAAAATTACCAGTTTTACCAATTTGTTTATCAGTTCACCCAGTCCTTCTCTAAGTCATCAAGATCCTTCTGGGTCTTCAGCCTGAACTCTTGGATTCCCCTGGAGACTTGTGTTCCAGTTTAGAGGAACCTCCCTCCCAGTTCACTCAGACCTCCCACCCAGTCAGAAATACACAAAAAACATGTTCAGTATAATATCACATACACCAGATAATTACATGAGAAATTTGGTAAATCTACATAAGAAGAACATAAGAACATGCCATACTGGGTCAGACCAAGGGTCCATCAAGCCCAGCATCCTGTTTCCAACAGTGGCCAATCCAGGCCATAAGAACCTGGCAAGTACCCAAAAACCAAACTATTCCATGTTACCGTTGCTAGTAATAGCAGTGGCTATTTTCTAAGTCAACTTAATTAATAGCAGGTAATGGACTTCTCCTCCAAGAACTTATCCAATCCTTTTTTAAACACAGCTATACTAACTGCATTAACCACATCCCCTGGCAACAAATTCCAGAGTTTAATTGTGCGTTGAGTGAAAAAGTACTTTCTCCAATTAGTTTTAAATGTGCCACATGCTAACTTCACGGAGTGCCCCCTAGTCATTCTATTATCTGAAAGACTAAATAACCAATTCACATCTACCCGTTCTAGACCTCCCATGATTTTAAACACCTCTATCATATCCCCCCTCAGCCGTCTCTTCTCCAAGCTGAAAAGTCCTAACCTCTTTAGTCTTCCCTCATAGGGGAGCTTTTCCATTCCCCTTATCATTTTGGTAGCCCTTCTCTGTGCCTTCTCCATTGCAATTATATCTTTTTTGAGATGTGGCGACCAGAATTGTTCACAGTGTTCAAGGTGCGGTCTCACCATGGAGCGATACAGAGACATTATGATATTTTCCGTTTTATTCACCATTCCCTTTCTAATAATTCCCAACGTTCTGCTTTTTTGACTGCCGCAGCACACTGAACCGACGATTTCAATGTGTTATCCACTATGACACCTAGATCTTTTTCTTGGTTGGTAGCACCTAATGTGGAACCTAACATTTGGCCGATACAGTAAAGTCCACGGGAGAGCGGACAAACGCCCGCTCTCCCGGCGTGCGCACCGGCAAAGGGCCGGTGCGCACGATTCTGTATTTAAATTAGGTGATGCGGTAAAAACGGGGAAAAGGAGGCGCTAGGGACACTAGCGCGTCTCTAGCGCCTCCTTTTTGACAGGAGCGGCAGCTGTCAGCGGGTTTGACAGCCGACGCTCAATTTTGCCGGCGTCGGTTCTCGAGCCCGCTGACAGCCATGGGCTCGGAAACCGGACGCCGGCAAAATTGAGCATCCGGTTTTCGGCCTGACAGCCGCGGGCCGAATTCAAATTTTTTTTTTTTTTTACTTTTCGGGACCTCCGACTTAATATCGCTATGATATTAAGTCGGAGGGAGCACAGAAAAGCAGTTTTTACTGCTTTTCTGTGCACTTTCCCGGCGCCAAAAGAAATTAGCGCCGACCTTTGGGTCGACGCTAATTTCTGAAAGTAAAATGTGCGGCTTGGCTGCACATTTTACTTTCTGTATCCCGCGCGCATAGCTAATAGGGCCCTCAACATGCATTTGCATGTTGAGGGCGCTATTAGGTGCCGCGGGTTGGACGCGCGTTTTCCTCCCCTTACTGAATAAGGGGTAAGGGAAAACGCGCGTCCAAGAGCAGGCTAACAGTGCGCTCCGTCGGAGCGCACTGTACTGTATCGGCCTGATTGTGTAACTGTAGCATGGGTTATTTTTCCCTATATGCATCACCTTGCACTTATCCACATTAAATTGCATCTGCCATTTAGATGCCCAATTTTCCAGTCTCACAAGGTCTTCCTGCTATTTATCACAATCTGCTTGTGATTGAACAATTTTGTATCATCTGCAAATTTGATTACCTCACTTGTTGTATTTCTTTCCAGATCATTTATAAATATATTGAAAAGTAAGGGTCCCAATTCAGATCCCTGAGGCACTCCACTGTCCTCTCCCTACCACTGAGATAATTGTCCATTTAATCCTCTCTGTTTCCTATCTTTTCATAAACGACTTACATGCATAAATGTTGGCCCCCACCCCCTTTATTACACATGAATATGTGTAGGCGAAAGTGAAAATACATGTGTATTTTTTACTTTTATAAAACGCGGACTATGCAAATAGTGGCTACTTATGTGCATATGTGCTCATTTTTATGCATGTAACTTTTTGAAAATTAACCCCATCTTAATTAATGCATTCCTTACCACTTAGATTCCAGGAAACAAGGGCAAAAAAATCCCATTTTGGGATTTGCAACCCAAACAAGCTATTAGACCCAGCAGAAGATTTAAGGGTTGACTTTTCAAGGTACAGAGGGGCAGCACCAATTGTATGATTCCCCCATGCACTACTGGGCTTTTTGCATTGCTAGGTAAACTCAGCATCCAAGCACAGAGGGACAGGATTCTGTTCGCGCTCAGGATCCTTTTTGTTAGTTTTAACATTCTGAGTACCTACACTTAATCCTTTGCAGTCTCTTTCCACTATGCTATTTTGGAAAGATAATTTGAAAGAAAGAAAAAAATGTTTCTTCTCCTTACCCTAACACTTTCAGCAGTTTAGTTGCCATGGTATTTCTTGGCAAAGCTTCTTCTCTACCTTTCCCATTGCAATTGAATAGTTGCTTTAAAGGTTATTAAAAGTTTTAAATCCCACATTTTCGGTTTCGTCTTTGCATCTTTTTATTAACCTACTTTGCAACACGATATAAGGAAAAGATGATCTCTTGGGGGAACTATTAAAATGGTGAGTGGTCTTCATTATAAAGCATGGAGGGAGAGACTTAAAGATCTAAACATGCATATCCTGGAGGAAAGGAGAGAATGGAGAGAGATGATAGAGACATTTAAATATATCCAAGGAATAAATGCAGAGGAGGTGGGCCTCTTTCAACAGAAAGGAGGCTTTAGAATGAGAGATCATGGCATGAGGGTGAAAGGGGGTAGAAATAATATGAGGAAATATTTATTTACAGAGAGGGTGGTGGGTGGATTCATTTGTAGGGGTGACTGATTTCCAACATTACCCTGTGGTAAGATTCACTCAGCGGCTCACTGGTGTCCCACCGATTCTTCAGCAGGGCATGCTCTTCTTTGGATAATTCTGGACCAGTATCAGGCTGGGACAAGCTGGTCCTAGGCTCCTCTGAACTGGAAAACAAGTCTCCATCGGAATTCAAGAAAGATCCCATCTTCTCACCTCCTTTTGTGGGTCAAATTTGTTGCTGAACCCCCACTTCCCTCCTCCATGAGAAATTAGTTGGAATCATCAGTGAGTTAGTCAACTTCAGCTCATAGATATGGCCTCTGCTAGCATAACAGTGGAGATGAATAGGAGTGCAATCCTGCAACAAATGAAAGTGCAGGCACTCCTCCCGGCCTGCAGTCTCCATGCCTTCCATGTTCTCTGGAACCTGAAGCAGTATGAATATCCAAATGGTGGAGGCTGCTGAACCATTCTTTCTCTCTCCTCACTTCTCTAGTCTCCTTCATTGCAGAATGGTAGCATGATCCAGAACCCACAATAACTTAGGCCTAGCTCATTTTTCTACTCTCAGCTCTATATGCTGTCCTTGCTCCCAAAAAAATACCCACTCCATCTTCATGGTTACACCAGCCAACTCATGTCGCCGTTCTCCTCACTGGCTGCTCACACGTCATGCTGCTCTTTTCCCTGACATAGATTCCAGGGAGCCCTTCTTTGGTGGGCAAGCTTGGTCGACCGCCACGACTGAATACAGAGTGACGGTATACAAATAAATCAATTAATTATAAATAAGTAAATAAATCTCCTTGGCATGAAAATGATGATGTCCACTTTGAATTTCTCAATCTCCATGGTTTTTCAACCAATTCTTCTGAAATTTTCAGGGTCTTTTCTCAGGCAGAGGATTTCTCTCCAAAATCCCCAAGAGCCTCCAAAACCCAATAGGCTCCATGTTGGGCGCCATTTTCATATAGCCCATGTCACGATCTGGACATAGACACAGGGCTTATTGGGAGATTCATGGGCTATGCCCTCTCGGTCCTTTCGATACAGAGAGGAAAAATCAGTTTTTCAAGGCCTTTAGGATTTTTATCTCTTCCCCCGGGCCCTTCTGCACATTAGTCTAGTTAACAGACAGTCAAAACACTGCCCCAACACCAAAGCTGTTGTTAAAAAATAAAACAAAAATTATTGATTGCACACTTCCGCAAGCACAAACAAAAATGAATGAAAAATAGGTGTGTTCATATGGGAAGCATTGACAGAATCATAGTCCAATCACATTTTACTGATAGTGTAATCATAACACACCCTCACAAAACACTCATGAAAAAATAGTTTTATATATGCTTTGCCAGACTTTACATTTTCTTTCAAATCCGTCCTCAAAATATAAACACATGAGAATGTGAAAAGTTAAAGAAGATCCCAATGTGCATAAATCACTAAGGCTCAACAGGGACTCAAAAAAGCTTTTCACCTCCAACCACTTTACATGTCCTCAACAAGGGCTGACTGGATGGGTCATATGGGCTTAATTTGCTGTTATGTTCTATGTTACGACACAAAGTAGGACCAGTTTTTGGGACATGAATGGCAGCGTCCTTATCTACCTGTGCCTCAGTTTATCTACAAATACTTGGATAAAAATAATGCAAGTAGGGTTTCTGTTTTTAGGGATCTGTGAAAACAACAAAAACAGTCCTGGGTAAAAAGTGACATCTTAACTTTCTGATATATTCTTATCAGTACGGACAGGATATTGGGCAGACAGTATGGGCAGATTCGTATTTTTCTGATCTCATCTACTATGCCACTATGTATTTGAACTTTATAAATGGACATTTTAATTTTTTTAGCTATTTTAGGAGCCTATTCTCTAAGCTGCACTAACACATTTGAACATGGCAAACAGTGTTTACTGCACAGCATAACTCACTCACCTCTAGATTCATCAAAATATGTTAATAACGCATGGATAATGCCTGCAATAAGAAAAAGGGTTGTGTGGAATTACCACACCATGTGATAGCATACCACTTTGCATCGGTATTATCACGTGGTGCAGTAAAGTTATTGCACCCTGCAATAATTCCTATTTTTGCATCTTGCGATGAGCGAAAGAGAGAGAGAGCACTTCTGAAGAAGCCCTCCCAGTGTGCAACTATTTATATCTCTATAGGAGGGCCATCTAATAGCTCGAGGTGAGGTGTTGGTAGTGGTTTAGTGTTTAGAGGCCAGTTTCTCATGTAGAGTGAGATGTACGACCAGCACAGTACACCTCAGTGAAGATTTTATGTCATATGGAGTGAGGAAAGTCTCACAAAGATGCTATTTCTACTATGTTCTCTCACCCTAGTCCAAATGACGTAAAATCTTGTTAAAGCTTTACATACATATTATGGCTTTTACTCCAAGGCGGGGCAAAATTGTTGCAAACTTAAGTCTACACTCAAAATAAAAATCAGGAGGAAAGAAAAAAGACACTTATCTTTTGAGTCTCGTAAGGACTCCATACTTGGGGTCCTTTTTTCAATGCCTTCTCATTTTTTTTGGTAGTGACAGGGTTAATTCTCTATCATCAGTTTCTTACCTTTTTAGAGATGGAAGACCCTCCAGCAAATACAGGGCATTGAGAATTTTCCACCAATGCTCTGGCTTCCACTACATCCTCCTCAGACGCGTTAAAGACCCCCTCTTGTAGGCCTTGGGTCATTACCCAGAGATCTTTCTGCAGGTCCTAATTTGTCCAGTTTGTGTCTAATTTGTCTAATTTCACTACTTCTCCATTTCCATTGTGCAGGCTCTCCGAGTCTATTCCACTAATTTGGACCTTTGGAACTGGACCCTTTGCCTGTCTCTTGCTACTTGGGATTGCACCGCACAGGCAAGCCACTCGATCTTTTTCCTTGTATCATATTTTGGGGTATCCTTGATTTTGTTTGTCCCCTATAGTTCAAGTTCCCTCTCCCTGGGATGATCTGTTATTCCATGGGGTAACTTCATGGTAGGGATACCAAACCAAAAGGTGTCCTACATCCCCACAGCATAGACAGTGAGAGAGAGGTCTTGGATGAGTGTTGATTATCCGACCTGGAACTTGGCTCCCATATTGGGGCAGTGCAAACCTGCATAGGCTCCTGAATGTCTTGTTCATCAGTCACTGGGGAAGAATTTGGTAAAGGGGGGGGGGGGCATGACCATCCCACCACACTTCATCACTCCCCTTGACATTCACCCAGGCATGTGTCTATCTGGATACGTGTTAATCAGGTCTTCCAGCAAGAATGAAGGCTCAATTCAAGCCAATTTGTCTTTAATTTCTTCTCTTAGACTCAAGAAGATTTGTTTATGTTTATTTGTTACAAAAAACGTTTTCATGTATGAAGTTGTTCAATTGTAAACCGGAGTGAAGGCTTTCTGCTATACTTTGGTATAAAAAAGAATCTAAATAAATAAAAATAAAATATTAAGCCTCTCTCTGTAATGTTTTTTTTTTTTTTTATGCGGGTCAGAAAACATAGGTTCCAGGTTATACCTGATTCTTGTTCCATCTGAGTGGTGGAACATTTCAGAGCATCCCGTGTGAGTAGAGTTACTACCCATCACACAGGCTGATACAGTACAGTGCACTCCAGCGGAGCACACTGTTAACCCGCGTTTGGATGCGCGTTTTCGACACGCTAGCTTTACCCCTTATTCAGTAAGGGGTAACAGCGCGTAGAAAAACGCGCGTCCAATCCCCCCCCCCCCCCCGAAACTAATAGCGCCCGCAACATGCAAATGCATGTTGATGGTCCTATTAGTTATTCCCGCGCGATTCAGTAAGTAAAATGTGCAGCCAAGCCGCACATTTTACTTTCAGAAATTAGCGCCTACCCAAAGGTAGGCGTTAATTTCTGCTGGCACCGGGAAAGTGCACAGAAAAGCAGTAAAAACTACTTTTCTGTATACCCTCCGACTTAATATCATGGCGATATAAAGTCGGAGGTCCCAAAAGTTAAAAATAATTTAAAAAAAAAAAAATTTAAAATAGGCCCGCGGCTCATGGATTGAAAACCTGACACTCAATTTTGCCGGCATCTGGTTTCCGAACCCGGGTTTGAGAATCGACGCTATCAAAATTGAGCGTCGGCTGTCAAACTCGCTGACAGCTGCTACTCCTGTCAAAAAAGAGGCGCTAGGGACGCGCTAGTGTCCCTAGCGCCTCTTTTTACTGCGGGCCCTAATTTGAATATTTTTTTTACTGAATTGCGCGCACAGGAGAGTGGCCTGTGCGCGCGCCGGGAGAGCGGGTGCTCACCCACTCTCCCGCGACTTTTACTGTATCGGACTAACAGTTTCTTAACTTCATTATCGAAGCAATCTGTATATAACTTGAAACGCAATTCACACTGGTGCAACATCCTCCAATAGCACCCCCTATTTCCATCAAATCGCTCTGGAGGCTGGATAATTCTTTTTGCAGTCTCTAATTGTAGGCACTTCTGTTTACAGTGTTTTCAGCTTCTAGCTGCTGATATTTCTGTTGCCATAATTAGGTTACCTCCTCATATTTAGCTTGTAAAGCCTGAACCTGCTGCTCTAGGAACTGAATGTATTGTTGCTGACTTTCTAAAGTAGTAGGGATGTGAATTGCTTTTTGACGATTTAAAAAAATCGTCCGATATTTTTTAAATCATCAAAAATTGGTACAATAGAAATTTTCACGATTTATCGTGAAAAATCATTACTCCAGATAGTGTCCACTAACAGGAGTTATTTGGGGGGAGGGTGGGAAAACCGGCACACCAAAACAACCCCTAAACCCACCCCGACCCTATAAAACTAATCCCTTACCTTCCCCCACCCCCCGAACCCCCCCAAAACTTTTTACGAGTACCTGGTGGTCCAGTGGGGGCGCGGGGACCAATCTCCTGCTCTCGGGCCATCGGCGCCATTTTTGAGTGGCAGTCAAAATGGCGCCGATGGCCCGAGAGCGGGAGATCGGGGCCATCGATTTCCCTCCCAGTCCACTCCAATTACTGAGCGGACTGAGAGGGATCTTCCCAACCCCCTACCCTACCCTCCCCTTTCTCCTGTCCTACCCTCCCCCTATTCCTATCCTAGCCCCCCCCCATTTTTTTAACTCACGTTTTGCTCCTGCAAAGGAGCAGGTGCAAGGTGCCGGCCGCTGTACCGGGCGCCTCTAGCCTCGCACCACCCCCCTGGACCGCCCCCTTTTAAGGTCCTGGCACTTACTCATATCCTGGAGTTTACGCGCGTAGCTGGGCCCATTTGAAAATAGGCCTGGCGTGCGTAAGGTCTGGCCATGCGAGTAAACCCCGGGATTTACGCGCGCCAGAATTTAAAAATCCGGCCTTAAGGGTAGTAACAGCCGCATCAGCAAGTTTACCCTATGGTTATTTTTCCCCGACTGCAAAATTCAGTGTCGTAGTTATTTGCTGTCTATATTTAATTCCCTTTTCCTCCTTTCTCCCTGCCATTGAAGCAGAGATCAATGATGAAGTTGTGGCTTATTTGTTAAGGGTAGTTAAGGGTAGTAACTGCCACACCAGCAAGTTACCCCCATGTACTCATTTCTTCGTTTCTATCCTCTAGCCTTTAGGGATCCAAAGTGTTTATCCCATGCCCCTTTGAAATCTTTCACTGTTTTGTCTTCACCACTTCCTCCAGGAGGGCTTTCCTGGCATCCACTACCCTCTCAGTAAAGAAATATTTCCTGACATTGGTTCTGAGTCATCCTCCTTGGTTTCATTTCATGATCGCCAGATCTACTGATTTCTTCCCAATGGAAAAGGTTTGTCGATTGTGCATCATTAAAACCTTTCAGGTATCTGAAGGTCTGTATCATATCTTCCCTGCACCTCCTCTCCTCCAGGGTATACATATTTAGGTCCTTCAACCTCTCCTCATAAGTTATTTGATGGAGAACCCCCACCATTTTGGTCGCACTTCTCTGGATCGCCTCCATTCTGTCTCTGTCCTTTTTTGAAATATGGTCTCCAGAACTGAACATAGTATCCCAGGTGAGGCCTCACCAAGGACCTGTAGAAGGGGATTATCACCTCCTTTTTTTTACTAGTGGTTCCTCTCACTATGCAGCCCAGCATTCTTCTGGCTTTAGCTATTGCCTTGTCACATTGTTTCATCATCTTCAGATTGCTAGACACTATCACCCCAAGGTCCTTCTCATGCTCCATGCACAACATGGTCGATTCGGGAGCTGGGGGGAAGTTCCTGATGAAAGTTCTGGCAGATCATCTACAGCTTCCCACTGTTCCAAGGAAGTCCCCTGTAATCATCTCTTCCATATTTGGGAATCCGTTGCCTGATCAACTTTTTCAGGTACATTTGAGGTAAAAACCCTTCAAGGGAGTCAGTTGGACCATTATTTATTTTATTTATTTATTTAGGAACTTTTTAATACCGGCATTAGTGGGCACATCATGCTGGTTCACATTCAACAAAAAAGATGAGAAAATACATAGAACAGGGCTTGGGGTGGGATCAAAAGGAATGAAGAGGCCAAGGTGGAAAAATAGAGGACCAACTGGTCAATAAAATTGCATATCTGTAAAAAATAACAATGTGTGTAATGGCAAGCATAAAACGAAAACAGCTATATACAAGGGTTCATTGGCATATGCACGGGTTCGGAACAATATACAGTGTACATGGCATAAATTCAATATACAATATACATGGCTGGTTTCAGATTGGGGGGGGGGGGGGCGAGGAGGTTAGTCAGGGTAGGCCTGTTTAAATAACCATGTTTTTAATTTCTTTTTAAATTTGACTGGGCAAGGTTCAAGGCGGAGGTTTGTAGGCAAGGAGTTCCATCATGAGGGACCTGCAATAGAAAAGGCACGATCCCGTGTGGAGGATAGGCATGCTTTTTTGAGGGAAGGCACATGGAGGGTTGCTTTATTGATTGTTCTGGTGGGTCGATTCGGGTTTGTGATACAGAAAGGAGAATCGAGCCAGTTGGAGTCATGAGAGTATAAAGATTTGTGGATGATGGTGAGGGTTTTATATAGGATGCGAGATGGGATGGGGAGCCAGTGAAGGTTTTTGCGGATGGGGGTAATGTGGTCAGATTTACGTGCGTTTGTGATTATTCTTGCTACAGTATTTTGTAGCATTTGGAGTGGTTTTATGGTGGAGTAGGGGAGCCCAAGGAAGAGTGAGTTGCAATAATCCAGTTTCAAGGACAGGGTGGCTTGAATAACCGTGCGGAGTGTAGTAGAGGTTTTAGGTTCTTTAGTACCTTGAGTTTGAAAAAACCTTCTTTGAGGATGGAGCTGACATGTTTCTTCAAGTTTTGTTGTTGGTCTAAGGTGATTCCAAGGTCTCTTACAGAGGGTTGTGCAGAGAATGGAGGTGAAGGCTGGGTCGTTTGCCAGTCTACTGACAAACGACCCAGCCTTCACCTTCATGGGCGTGGTATGGGCGTGGTATGGTGGGAGATAAATAGCAGTTCCATTTTGTTGGTATTAAGGGCGAGGTGGAAGTTGGTGAGTAGGGAGTTGATGGATGACAGGTAGGTTTCCCAGTGCTTTAAGGCATCGAAGATGGAATCCTGGATAGGTATGACGATTTGGACGTCATTAGCATATAGATAGAACCTTAGGCTAAGGTCTGAGAGTAGCTAGCAGAGGGGTGTGAGGTAAATGTTAAAGAGGGTTGAGGAGAGGGAGGAGCCTTGTGGGACTCCTTGAGAAAGGGAGTAGGGAGAGGACATAGCATTGCCTATTTTAACTGAGAAAGTTCATTTAGTCAGGTAGGATTTGAACCATAGGAGGGCTAGGCCAGAGATGCCGATGTCCGCTAAGCAGGAGAGGAGGAGATTATGGCTTATGGTGTCAAATGCAGCCGAAATATCAAGGAGGGCGAGGAGGTAGCAGTGACCCTGGTCCATTCCTCTGAGTAGGTGGTCAGAAAGGGTAAGTAGGAGGGTTTCTGTATTAGTGTTTACGGAAACCAAATTGTGAAGTGTGAAGAATCTTATGGTTTTCAAGGTAGTCCATGAGTTGTGAATTGACTACTCTTTCCATTACTTTGGCAATAAACGGGATGTTTGAGATGGGGTGGAAATTGGCAGGGTCTTTAGGGTCTAGCGAGGGCTTCTTGAGGAGGGGTTTAACTACAGCCTGCTTGAGTGTATCCGGGACTATGCCTGTGGAGAGTGAACGGTTAATGATGTCGGCTATCGCTTTGGAAATGGAGTTAAAAATGAATAGGAGTGCTTTTGTGGGGATGGTGTCAGAGGGGTGGGAGGCCGGTTTAATTTTTTTGAGTATGGATTCAATTTCTTTGGAGGATGTGAGTTCTAGTGAAGCAAGGGAGGCAGAGGATGGGAAAGTCCTGGGGGGAGGGGCGTGCTGTGTGTTGGTGAATCTGAAGAGGAGGTTTGATATTTTGTTGTGGAAGAAGAGTGCCAGTTCTTCACATTTGGCAGAGGCTTCGGAGTCAGGTATGGAGGGCGGGGTAGATTTGTTGATGCCTGCGACATAGGAGAAAAGCGCTTTGGGGTTGTACATGTATTCATGGATTTTAGAGGCGTAGAAGTCCCATTTGGACTTCAGTGTGGTGATTCTATAGCAGTGGAGGGCAGATTTGTAGTTGGAGGTGTGTTGTGGAGCTGGGTTTTTGCGCCATATTCTCTCTTTCTGTCTGAGTTTATTTTTCATAGTTCTTACCTCAGAGGTATACCAAGGGTTGGTGTGTTTGGACGCCGCGGCGAGGTCACGTCTGGAGATAGGGCAGAGTTTATTGGCAATGTCCAGTGTGAGGTTACTCCAAGAGGCTATGGCGGTTTCAGGATTGGTGCAGTCGAGTTTGGGTAGCGTGGTGGATAGAGCTGAAATTAGATCTTCGCTAGGGCAGGATTTTCTGAAGATTACGGTGGAGCCTTGGGCAGGGATATTAGGGGACTTAGTGTTAAGGGAGAGATGAGATTCAATGAGATAGTGGTCAGACCAAGGCACTAGAGTGCAGATGGGGGTGCTGGTGGACTGGATGCAAGAGTTGATGAATATCAGGTCAAGAGTATGCCCAGCTTTGTGGGTAGGGGAGGAAATGATTTGGAGTCCAATAGCATGGAGGGAGCTGAGGAAGGCTTCACATGATGATGTTAGTGGAAGGGAGTCAACATGGAGGTTAAAATCTCCAAGTATTATGGTGGGGATATCGATATTGATGTTGTCAGCAATAAGTTCAATGAGGGGGGAAGGGTTAGATTCAAGAAAGGCAGGAGGGGAGTAGACTAGGCAGACTTGTAGATTTGAATAGGCCAATTTCAAGTTTAGGCGGGGTGTCTATAGGGACGGGTTTGAGGTTTAGGAATTTTTTGGCTGCAAGGAGTAGGCCTCCTCCTCTTTTCTTGGATCTTGGGATAGAGAAAATCTCATAAGAAGAGGTGGGGAGTTGGTTAAGGAGAGCAACATCAGTATCTTTAAGCCAGGTCTCTGTGACTGCACAGATGTCTGGCTTGCAGTCAATTAGTAAATCGTTTAGGATAGGGGTTTTTTTTGGAGAGGGACTGTGCATTAAATTGTACTATTGAGAGGGTAGTAAGGCCTAAGAGTTGCGTCAATGGGGAGATGAGGATGGGGATTAGGGATTTATGCAGAGGGGGGGAGGGAGAGGGATTGAGGAGGTAGGGAAAAAAGGGTCTGGAGAATGGGTGATGGATGCGAAGGATAGGGAAGGTTGCCATTGTAGAAAATTGCAAGGGGGGAGAAGAGGTTATAAAGGTAGCAGGGGGGAAGAAAAGAAGGGGACAACGCTAGAGGTTTACTGGTGAGGGTGACGCTAAGGGGCGCGCAAAGGGGCAGGCCCCTTTGTTGTGCTCCTTCGGTGCGTGACGCTGGCACGCGACGCCTACGGCTCTGGTGGTGTGAAGAAAAGTCCTGTCCCACGTCTAGATGATTAATGGGTAAAAGGAGCATTTAGGGATGACAAAGCTATAGCACAGAGACAAAATGAATTATTTGCTTCAGTATAACCCATGCTATAGTTAAACAATGTTAGGTTCCATATTAGGAGCTACCACCCAAGAAAGAGATCTAGGCGTCATAGTGGATAACAAATTGAAATCATCAGTTCAGTGTGCTGTGGCAGTCAAAAAAGCAAACAGAATGTTGGGAATTATTAGAAAGGGAATGGTGAATAAAACGTAAAATGTCATAATGCCTCTGTATCACTCCATGGTGAGACCGCACCTTGAATACTGTGTACAAATCTGGTCACCGCATCTCAAAAAAGATATAGTTGCGACGGAGAAGGTACAGAGAAGGGCGACCAAAATGATAAAGGGGATGGAACAGCTCCCCTATGAGGAAAGTAAAGAGGTTAGGCATGTTCAGCTTGGAGAAGAGATGGCTGAGGGGGGATATGATAGAGGTGTTTAAAATCATGAGGTGTAGAACGGGTTAATGTGAATCAGTTATTTACTCTTTCGGATAATAGAAAGACTAGGGGGCACTCCATGAAGTTAGCACGTGGCACATTTAAAACTAATCGGAGAAAATTCTTTTTCACTCAACGTACAATTAAACTCTGGAATTTGTTGCCAGAGGTTTTGGTTAGTGCAGCTATGTAGCTGGGTTTTAAAAAGGACTGGATATGTTCTTGGAGGAGAAGTCCATTAACTGCCTTTACGCAAGTTTACTTAGGGAATAGCCACTGCTATTACTAGCATTAGTAGCATGGAATAGTTTTTGGGTACTTGCCTGGATTGGCCACTGTTGGAGACAGGATGCTGGGCTTGATGGACCCTTGGTCTGACCGAGTATGGCAATTTCTTATGTTTTTATGTTGCCAACTGGTTAAAAGATAAAATACAGAGTAAGGCTAAATGGTAATTTTTCCCAGTGGAAAAGGTGAATAGTGGAGTGTCCCAGGGATCTGTTCTGGGACCACTGCTCTTTAATATATTTATAATTGACCTAGAAATAGGAACAAGTGAAGTGATCAAATTTGCCAATGACACAAAATAATTCAAAGTTGCAAATCATAAGAGGATTGTGAGAAATTGCAAGAGGACATTGCAAAAGAGACTGGGCAAGCAAATGGCAAATGAAATTTAATGGACACAAGTGCAGAGTGATGCACTTAGGGAAGAGAAACCCAAATTATAGCTACATAATGCAAGGCTCCACATTAGGAGTCACCACTCAGAAAAAGGATCTAGGTGTCATTGTTGATAATACGTTGAAATATTCTGATCAGTGTTAGCAGCAGCAGCAAAGAAAGCAAATAGATTGCTAAGGATTATTAGGAAAGGAATGGAGAATAAAACAGAGAATATCATAATGCCTCTGTATCACTCCATGGTGCAACCTCATCTTGAGTACTGTGTTCACTTCTGGTCACCACATCTCAAGAATGATATAGCAGAATTATAAAAAGTACAGAAGAGGTCAACCGAGAAGATAAAGAGGATGGAAAAATTCCCCTATGAAGAAAGGCTAAAGAGGTTAGGACACTTCAGCTTGGAGAAGAGATGGCTGAGTAGAGATAGGATAGAGGTCTTTAAAATAATGAGTGGAATGGAATGAGTAACATTAATCAGTTGTTTACTCTTTTGAAAAGTACAAAGACCAGGGAACACACAATGAAGTTACTGAGTTATACATTTAAAACTAATAAGAGAGGTCACGTGATGTGAGAAAGGACGGACGTTTCCGTTTCAGCTCCGGGAGATGCCCCCTCCGAATTTACAATATAAAACTTAAAACGGAGCCCCACGACTTTCACAAACATTCGGGTGTGCAGCGCAAGAATCAGGCATAATTTTACTCGTTTTCCCAAGTGAAATGACGACGAAACTGGTTCGGAAAGACAAAATAAAAACTGCAGGTACAGAAAAAAAGATGGCCGACGCTAGCGGCAGCGCAGAGACTGCTGTTTCAGAAGACCAAATGATTACCCGCATTACTGAAGCAGTCATAAAGGGCTTAGAGCCGCAGTTTGCAGGTCTTACCGAGAAGTTTCAGGCACTCAGTGAGTCGATTGGAGACATGAGTTGCAGGATCGATATCGCGGAAGGTCGAGTGTCTGCAGTGGAGGAAGATGTCATGGCGGCGACCACGAGGCTGGGAGAAGTTGAAAAAGCAGTGAGGAGTGCAGAAACAAAATTGGAAGATCTTGAAAATCGCGCAAGGCGAAATAACTTGAAGTTTATGGGATTCCCTGAGAGTGTGAGCGACGGAGACCTAAAAAATATATTGGAAGGTTGGCTCCCAGGGGCGGTTCAGCTGCCAGCTTTAGAAGGGAAACTGACTGTGGAGAGGGCACACCGTCTGGGCCCACGGAGAGATACAGATCGAAGGCCTCGCTTGGTAATAGCGTGTTTCTTGGACTGGACTCAAAAGAATATGATACATAATGCTTTCAAAAAGGCAAGGGAATTGAAATACCATGAGCAAAAAATCATAATATTTCAAGATTTCTCGGCAGCGGTGGCTGCAAAGCGGAAACTTTTCTCCACTACCTGCAGTGACCTGTTTAATAAAAACATTAGATTTGCATTGCAATTCCCTGCGGTCCTAAAAATATGGAAAGACGGCAGAATTCTTTCTTTTGATAGCCCAGAGAAGGTGGCGGACTGGCTAGTTTCGTCGGAAGGGAAGAAGTGAAGAGAATACTAAGCTACAAGGCGCTGTTGGACTGAGTGCTATAACGATGGAGGGCTGTGGGATAATATCACAGAAGCCAGAACTCTATGGCAATTGGCGAGCATACCTGCGTATAGTATAAATGGTTTAAAGTTCTTATCTTAAAGTTTACAGGAGACTTTCCTTGTTGTTGCGAAGGGAGAGCTCCAAGGCTCCAGTGTTACATTACAATATTGGGGGGCATAGACCCGAACGCAAAGACACTGACCTCTAGCCTCATAATATACGGGGCGTTGATAAGAGGAATAAGATGGGAGAGATCTCCACATTACAAGGAGTATATGGGATTACGATTGGGGAACAGGGGGGTATGGGTGGAGGGGGGGGAAATTTTCTGGTTAGGGGAATGGGATCAGAGATTGTGATATGTGATCAATATCATTGTACAACTAGGCTCCTTCGGAAGCGCATTTTGGTCAGGATTGATTTGATTGTAAATCTGGAAGCAGATCTGCTGGATGCCCAGGCTGGGAGGCATGCTAGCGGAACCTATAAGGCTTTACCGCTTTATGTTAGGACTCCATTATATAACCTATGGGTTCTTTAAGATTTAATTCCTGGAATGTGGGAGGCCTGGGATCACCTATAAAGAGGCAAAAAATTTTGAGTATGCTACAAAAAAGAAAGGCTGATATCATAGGTCTTCAAGAAACACATTTATCGGAAACAGAAAGTAAGAAACTAAAACGGGGATGGGTGGGCCAATGTTTCTTTGTACCTGCTAAGGGGAGGAAGGCAGGAGCCGCGATCCTCATTCATAAAAATGTACGATTTGAGCTTCTCAAGCAGGTAACAGATACGGAGGGGCGGATCCTTATCGTGGTTGGGAAACTCCAGGGACAGGTAATTACCCTCTGCTCCACCTATGCTCCGAACCAATATACTCATGCTTTCTTTCAAGCAGGCCTATCCTGTAAAGTGCGGCCGCATTTACCCTGCTCCTAAGCCGCTTTTAACTCACGTTCCGGCCGCGTTAGCCCTTCCTGCGATCCCGAATCCCCTTTAACCTACTCCTACCGCGTCCTAAATTCCCCGGGTAACCCCTTCTGCCCGCGGCATGTATATTGCATGCAAACGAGCGAATTAGCTCGATATTGCATGCAAACGAGCCAATTAGCTATTCCCCTAGCATCCCGTAACCCGCGCCCCGACTAACGCTACCTTTCCCTGCCGTTTTGTCGCGCGTTTAACCTGCAAACTTACCGCCTACCCTGACCCAGGCGGTAGAGGCATGGGTAAGGGTAGGTGGCAAGCTTTCCCCCAGCCCCCACTCACCTGCCCCGGCCGCGATCATGGGTGCCGGTCTCTGTGGCAGCCCCAGTCCTCTCCCCTCCTCCCGAAGCCAAAAAAAAAAAAGCTTTTTTTTTTTTTTGGCTTCGGGAGGAGGGGAGAGGACTGGGGCTGCCACGGAGACCACTTTCCCCCGTGCAAGTAAGTTGTTTCGCCGCTTGTCTCTTCTCCCCCCTCCCGGAGCAGGGCGCGAAAAGCTGCCTTGCTCCGGGAGGGGGGGGGGGGGGGGAGAGATGACAGCGGCGAATCCAAAAAATAAGCGAAAAAAACTTAAAAGCTAAAAGTAAGTTGCTTCGCCACTGTCATCTCTTCTCCCCCCCTCCCGGAGCAGGGCGCAAAAAGCAGCCTTGCTCCGGGAGGGGGGGAGAGAGATGACAGCGGCGAAGCTTTCCCCCAGCCCGGACGCCGGCAAAAAACTTACTTTTTTGCAGCCAGCCATGAGCAGGAACACGATCTGGCCTGCCTTAGCTCCTCCCGACAAGATGGCCGCCTGCACGGGGAAAGCGTGCAATTGGCCGCAAGACGGCCAATTGCATGCTTTCCCCGTGCAGGATCCTGTATAGGCGCTCTATCCAGTATCCTGGGTTGCGCGGGCCTAAGGCTTTTCGGATGCAGCTTACATTTACATATAATTAGGCTTCAGGATCGAGCGGTAGGTGAGCTGCACTGTGCGGGCGGTAACCGCGGGTGCCATAGGCACTAACGCAGCTCTTCCTACTGCTCGGTACTGGATAGGCCTGAAGGCTTGGTGGGCCAATTGCTCCAAGTGCAGCAGGGCCCCCTAGTGCTGTTAGGGGATTTCAATTGTGTGCATGATTGTACGGTGGATACCTCACAGACCTCTGGCAGAAGAGGTTTATCAGAAATGAAAGGGATTGCCTACCTCTGTCGTGAGCCGTGCTTACTGGACATATGGAGGACAATGAACCCAAGTGAGCGGGATTACACTCATGTTTCAAGGGCCCATGCCACATTGTCCAGAATAGACTATATCCTCCTATCAGAAACGTTATTTCCCAGGGTCCAAAAAGTTGATATAGGTACAATCTCCGTCTCGGATCATGCCCCAATAGGGGTAAACATTATCAAAAGGGGAGCAGCAACCACCTCCAGGGTGTGGCGCTTCCCGGCACATTTGGCAGAGAATAAAAATTTCCACGCCTTTCTACAAGCTAAGTGGAATGAATATGCTAGCGATAATGTGGAACATAGGGGGGATCCGGGTCTGTATTGGGAAACCAGTAAAGCCGTCATGAGGGGGGAAATAACTTCGTATGCGATTGCGCAGTCGAAAGCAATACATAAACACATATTAGCTTTAGAAAGTCAGCTTAATAAGGCAAAGAAGCAGCTGGGTCTTAACAACTCGGTGGCCAATCAACAACGCTATAAGGAGTGCCTTAAATCGTTAAATTCGGCTTTACATATTAGGGCACAGAGGACTCTATTAACAGGGGCCCACAAACTGTACCGCTATGGTAATAAGGCCGGCAGACTGTTGGCAAATCTAGTACGATCACAACGAGGGAAAACATATATTGACAAATTAAAAGATCATCAGGGCCGCCCAATTGTCTCTAGCTCAGAGGTATGTGCGGTTTTCCGTAAATTTTATTCAGCTTTATACACGGAAGATAGGACAGGGGGACCTCAGGAAGAGGAGGCTTTCTTTAACGGCCTCAAACTCCCTCAAGTATCTGAGGCACAGCTTTCCCAATTGAATACACCCATTACACTAGAAGAACTTCAAACGGTAATAAAATCTAGTAAAAGGAACAAAGCACCTGGACCGGATGGTCTTACTGCCAAATATTATAAAATCTTGTGTAATCAAGCATCAGAAGCACTGTTGGCCTTCTTTCAGGAGGCCCAATCCCTTAGGAGGTTTCCAGATGGGGTGACTAAGGCTTTCATTACAGTTTTGGAAAAACCAGGGAAAGACCTATCCAACCCAGCAGCTTATCGACCGATCTCGTTGCTAAATTGTGAAGCCAAACTGTTTGCAAAAATTATGGCTGATCGGTTGAGTAAGGTTTTCCCATCGCTTATTATGCCCCACCAAGCAGGCTTTGTCAAGGGTCGAGCAATTTGTTCCAACATGGCAAAACTTCTGGTTTCCCTGGAGGAGTGTCAAACTAGGGGTATTGGGGTGATGGTGGTTGCCTTCGATTCAGAGAAGGCCTTTGATAGGGTGTCGTGGCCCTATCTTTTTTCGGTTCTAGATAGATATGGCTTAAAAGGTGAAATTGTTCATAATGTCTCCATGTTATATCGCAACCCAATATCTGCGATCTTTGCTAACGGACAGGTATCTGAGGATTTTCCTCTGTACCGGGGCACACGGCAAGGGTGCCCTCTGTCACCGCTCCTATACATACTATCAATAGACCCCTTATTACGGAAAATAGCTGAAGACCCACAAGTTCAGGGTTTCTCGGTGGGCCAACAAAATTTTAATATCTCAGTGTTTGCTGATGATGTCTTAGTTTTCTTAACAAATCCGCAAACGGCTCTACCACGGGTATTACAAATTCAGACTGCCTTTGGCGCCTTTGCAGGCTTAAAAATTAACACGGAAAAATCCGAAGCTATGGCAGTGGATCCTAGACTACAAAAGGAATGGGAAGGTCCCTTTCCCCTTAAGTGGGTAGACAAGGACATGCGTTACCTGGGTATACGACTCACTAAGGACTTTAACCTTCTACATAAAGCTAATATAGACCCACTCTTTCAACATATGGAAAGACTGCTAAAAGGGTGGGCAGGCTTACCTCTATCCATTACAGGGAAAATTTTCTTATTAAAAATGATGGAATTACCGAAATGGATTTATGTGCTGCAGCAGTTACCGCTTTGGTTGACAAGGGAGGAGATTGGCAAAATTAATAGAATAGTTAGGAAATACATATGGGGTTCACATAAGGCACGTTTACCACTCTCTACCCTAATGCTACCTCGAGAACAAGGTGGACTTGCCTGTCCAAATTGGAGGGATTACAATCTTACGTGTATATTACGTCATATTTATGATTGGATCAATGGCACCAATATGTACTCACCATTATCCTTTTTATATGCTTGGTTGGCACCATATAGGCCACAAAATTTAATTCAGATACCAAGGGCACTTATCCCAGCGCATTTTCAAAAGAGCATTCTGTTACGATCAGGGAGAAATGCATGGAGATACCTTTGCAAGGTAAAACTTCACCAAACCAGTATCGCAACCCCCTACTTGACCTTTGTGGGCAATCCTCAGTTCCCGAGTGGTTTTTCCTCAGATATATTCAGACAATGGTGCTCTGGGGGTCTGATCAGTATACAACAATGTTTAGACCCTAAAACGATGGAGATTAAAAGTTTTTCTGACCTCCAAAACTAATATGACCTGGCATCACTGGACTTTTACAGGTATCTTCAAATACGACATTATATTCACTCTTTGAGGATTACCCAAACAGGTACACAGGCCAGTAGAAACCTTAAGGCATTCTTTTTGCAAGTGGGAAGGAGGAGTAACTCCAGTAGTGCCTTCTCTCGTCTCCTGAAAGCGCTCAGTGGCCCTGAAGCGTTGATATCCATTCAGGAGAAATGGTTGAAACAGGCACAATTGTATCTCTCAATCGAGGAAATTAAATATATATTGAAGGAGGGGTACAAAATATCGGATAATGTCCTGTTGCGGGAAGTAGGATACAAAGTCCTAAATTGTATGTATATGTCTCGTTCCTGGATGAATGCTGCCAAGTTATGTGATACGGATCTTTGTTTGAAATGTAAAACTGAGAATGGGACCCTCTATCATTGTCTTTGGGAATGTGCAAGGGTCAGCTTATTTTGGGATGAGATTGTCACGGAAGTGGGTAGGACACTCGGTACAACTATACGAAAGGACCCGAAATTATGTCTCTTTCGACTTCTTGATGGGAACTTAATAGACCTGCTGGAACCAGAACAAGCGTTTCTGAGGAAAGCGCTGTTGATCGGATTGCAAACAATTATGGGCAACTGGATCGCGACGGAACGTCCGATAAAAGCACAATGGCAGACCAGACTGCTTAACATAATGCAATTCGAATACATGTCTGCTATTGCAAAATCGCCGGCAGCAACTAGGATCTGGGAAGGAATATGGAAGACGTATCTACTGGCCCTTCCACATCATCAGAAAGACACCATCAGAAAGACCATCATATCTTTGCATAAAATGGAATACAAAGCAGCTTCCAGAGACTTGAAATAATTTACTCTCGGTATAATGGTATTAAGACAATGACTTTGATCACAAACTCTGAAGGACTGCAGAGGGAGGGGGGGGGGGGGCGGGGGGAAGAAGGAGTACGAGACGTGTATCAGGGATCATTTTGACGCTGTAAGGCTGTGTTCGTGAAGAGTGTTGAGTTTTGATCCAATGTTTGACATGTTCTTCTGTGTACTATATACTGAAAAGTTAATAAAGAAATGTTAAAAAAAAAAAAACTAATAAGAGAAAATCTTTTTTTACTCAACGCATAATTAAGCTCTGGAATTTTTTGCCAGAGGATGTGGTGAAAGCTATTGGTATAGCTGCATTTAAAAAAGGTTTGGAGAAGTTCCTGGAGGAAAAGTCCATTAACAATTAAGGGAGAGTTGCAGAAATCCACTGCTTATTTTTGGGATAAGCAGCTTAGAAACTATCTACCCCGTGCGATCCTGCCAGGTACTTGGACTTGGCTTGGCCACTGTTGGAAACAGGATACTGGGCTAGATGGACCCATGGTCTGACCCAATATGGCAAACCTTATTTTTATGTTCTTAATATGCAGGAGGGAGAAACCAAAATAGCCAGGCAGGCTTTCCTTATCAGTCAAGTGAAGTATGAGATCCCAACAGCTCAATAAGGTCCAACACAACCCTTGTCAAACCCAGCCCCATTGGTGAGGAAGAACATTGTGCCAGCAGAGATTTCTCTACTGGATAGCACTTAAAACAATTATGTTAGAAGGGTGAATCTATTTCCAGGCAAATGAGTCCTCCCAGCTGGGCCAGCCCACCACATCTGAATATTAACAATACTACTGCTTCCCTTCTTTCCTCCTTCAGCATAGGTCACCCAGTAGAACTCCAGCCTCCCACATCCACATCGATGGTGCAAGACCCCTGGTCCCTCACAAACTGTAGTTACTTTTTTCTAGGGACATAGGGATGCTAACACGTATCCCAATGTCCCCGGGAGGCCTTTTAATGTAGGACAAAAAAATAACTACAGACTTTTCCATGAGCTGTAATTTCCACCTTTGACCCAGCTTATAAAACCTAGGCAAGGTTGGTGTACAAATCAGAATTCACTCACCTGACATCTCAGTGCAGAAACACTCCTGCCAAAAGTCATTGGTGAGGTACAGTGGCTGCATAGGTCATGAGAAAGCTTCAATGCATCACCTGATAAAGAGGAGAAGCACTATGTCAACAGAAAAAAACCCAGAAATCAAAGGTGGTTAGCATGGAAATCCCAATTGGTCTGTTCACTATGAGGTAGATTTTAAAAAGCCTATGCATGTAAATTGGGTTACGCGTGCCGGGCCTATTTTAGAAAGGCCTGGTGACGCACGTAAAGTCCCAGGATGCGCGTATATCCCCGGGCTTCAAAAAAGGGAGGGGGCGGGGTCAGAGGCTTCCGGCACAGCGGCCATTTGCCGCTGTGCCGGGGGATCGCATGCCGGCAGGCTGCCGGCGCACGCAACCTGCGCCTGCCCGGAGGCGTGTTATAAAATCGGGCATCCATGTGCACGCGCTGGGTAGCACGTGCACATGGACGCACGCGCCCAACCTTTTAAAATCTACCCCAAAATATGGCCTGACGTGAGCTTGGCAAATCTGTGCTGGCGTAGTGTATTTAGATTTTGATCTGAACTAGATTAGAATTGGTTAATTAAAAATCAGTACAGGAAAATCTGAGTCAGTCTAATAAATCTAAACCAGCATCTAAGCTGGGTCACAATGAAGTCACTATCAATCTGGAATTAAATAATATCAAGAGGCATGGCTAGAGCTTGCGTCTGACAGCAGAGAAGCCCTCACTACAACTTTTAGGGAGGTGTGGTTCGACCCTAAGGACTAACAGAAAGGTCTCCTGGGTGGTGGGGCAGAGGCATCTGATAACACAGTTCTGAGTTAGCATTTTGTCTGCCCTTAGATGGCTTTGCAATTCCAAATTAATCCTTTCCTGAGCTTGTGTGGGGCAAATTCTTGTGCTCCAGAAACAGACGGGATTCTTTTCCTTTGAACAGTTGTATTCTGCAGTACACAAAAATTGTCAGGTTTTCATGTTTCTTTTCCTTTGGCAATCTTAGATGAGTTGTCACCATTTTTCTTTTTCAAAAGGTTATTGAAACAAGAAGTGTACGATAAGATATTCCGGCATCAGAATTACAATACTTTATGGCGTGCAATTAAAAAGTAGCACATCATGAAAAAAAAAAACCATTCTGAGTTCCTCCAGCTGTTTGCATAATTCATCATTCATTTTCTCGTCATGGACTAAACCTTTCATATGCTTAAAACAAACAAAAAAAAAAACCATTTTCATGCTCGTATTCTTTCATTTATAAAATAACACCCGAGAAATCAAATGTTTATATTATTAGATTATCCCAGCAGAGAGAAAGTAAAAAGAAAAAAAAAAACCCCAATGACAGAAATCTGCTCACGGGTACAGGTAAATTTTAAAGAGCTGCGCGTGCTAATGAACGCTGCCATTTTATAACAGACGTGCGTATATACGCGCATGATATAAAATAGGCTGTATGTGAATACAAGTGCACGCAATTTTATATGGACGTGGGCAGGTGTGCACAACTGCCGCCTCTACCGCATAAGTGGTGGGATTTTGGTACATATGCATGCCGACGCAATTACCAGTTTCCACACTCCGTTCCCAGTTCGCACAGGTGAAGGCTAAGACTTCCTATCCCCCCTAGTTAACTCCCCTACCTTTTACCCTTTTAGCCTCCAACCCTAAAAATCTTGCTAGCAGGCCTAATGTTTTTGTTTTATAGTTATCCATAGCAGAAGTAAAATTAGGCGGATAGGGACCCTGGCGAATGCTTGTGCGTGTAAATACTTAGGCTCAGATTTCATTGAGAAATCCAGGGACGTCCATGTCCTGCCCTTTTTTTGAAAAAGGTTTGGTGTGCGCACCAGGAGCTATGCATGTACTCGCGTGGTTTTTTAAAATCCGCACAACGCGCAGTGGCCCAACTTCTGCACATATCTCACATCTTTGGCGCGTGTAGGGCTTTGAAATTCACCTTACAATGTCTCCTAAGAAAAACATAAAATACAGCAGAAGGAGAAGATGTACAGGGAAATCGGTCAAAATGCATTCTTTCTTTAAAAGTTTTTGGCAAATCTTTTCAAAATGGCTCCCAGTTTGCTGCCTGTGTACACGCATAAGGAGGGTACATTTTCAAAGGCTTTTCCATCAGTAAAACAGTGCTTCTCATACAGAAAAGGCCCGTTAAGAAACTGTCTGCCCGATATGTGGGCAAACATCCTGTCCACATGTAAACTTAGCCTGTAGCGAGCAGAGGCATTCCAGGGGCCAGGGCTGAGGGGAAGTTTGAACTTACATGCGTCCATTTGCATTTTCAAAAGCATGCAAGGACATTTTCATGCTGAACATCTGCGCAAAAATCAGCAGGTGTAATTGTGTGGGGATAGTTTTGGTGGGGTAATTTTCAAAGGGAAAGCATGCCCACGAGATATACATTTTGAACATCTTTCATTTAAAAATGAACCTCCCTGCCCCGCCAATGTTCAAATCAATTTGCCATATTGAGATTTTGGGAATGAAACCAATAAAAAAAAAAAATGTGGGATGCCTCTGCTTTGTTTTGCAGTCAGAAATTAATTCCAGCACGCCATTTTTTCCATTGCTATCCTGATGGTGTTTTGCCTGGACTTTGAGTGTATTGTTCTTTCAATGACGCCAAGTGACAAAATCTGCATTAAGTGAATCAACAAGGCCATTTCAGAAGAGGCCAAGTAGGAAATAACAGGGCCCTGTTGTCTAATGGGACTTATCAATTATTATCTCTGACCATATTTCTTCAGGAGCTGATTGTTTCACGGCTCCTGACATCTCATATAGCTTTAAATTACTCACAACCGGGACGGCTTACAAGATAGCGGTAAAATCAGGAGAGGATTGGGCAATGTAATTATAGTATGGAAATGATGTTGATCGCTGAAGCAGTGAACAGACCTTGAATCGAACCCCCCAACCCCCCTTCATTCCTCCCCTCCTCCTCCTCCTCCTCTCACAGCTCTTCCTCCAGAACTCACTACAGCAGCTGCAGTCAATAGTGCTGAGGAGGGGAGAGCTACGGGAGGTTTGGAGACCTGCAGATGACAGTTTGATTTTTGACAATTAGAAAAAGAATATGAGGTTCATTTATGGGTGCAATCTGCTCCTTCTAAAACCTACTCTGTGTGCTGTAAGGATTGCTACCAAACTATGTTAAACTTATAAACATGGGAGGAGGGGGGGTCAGATGTGCTCGGCAGTTTTCCCATATCTGGGATCATTTTCAAAGCCAATTATGTACATAAAATAGGGGTTATGCATATATCTGGCTTGTTATAAAATTGTGCAGCAGTTGTGAAAAAAACGTATGTGCAGAACCTGAATTTGCAAATACAGTACTTTAATGTGCACTAAAAGCAGGTGTTCCAGGGGTGAGGTAAGGATTTACGTGCATATTTTTAAAATATGCACATAATGAGCACAGAAAGCAGGTCCAGTTTTGTATGGGTTCTTTTATGCACAATCTTAAGGATCATTTTTAGGGATGTGCATTCATTTCATTTGTTTCAGATTTATGCACATAACTCCATGGACTTTATAGCACACGCATCACGGATCCTATGCACGTATTTTTAGCAACTGGATTTATGCTCACCCCAGCCATTTCTAATGCGTGTACTATAAAGTCTGGGAGTTATGCGCGCAACTCTGAAACAAATGAACCACATGTACAGCCCAAATAATCTTCAAAATGAATTTGTGCACATACATTTGCTTTGAAAATTGGCATAACTCATGCACTTTGGCAATGTATAAGTTATGTGGGTTTTTATAAACTTACCCTCCCCATAGCAGAAAGATGTGCCATATCTCTAGCCCACATAATTGGACTAGGATTTTTATATTTTCTTTTTTAATAGATACAGTACACATGATGAAATCTAGTTTGAATATTCTATAGCAATCATATAGGACTCTCATTGTCTCGGAACCATATTCTCATCATTTACCAACCTTTTAATATTACTTGTCAACTGTCTTCTTACATTACATTAATGATATGGGTAACTTGAAATGTTAACGTGTTGCACACAGTAATGTCTGGCATAGCTTATTAACTTCAGTTAACTGGAAGTCATTGTTCCCTGTGGGACAATTGTCCTAATTTTATGAGAGGCAGATGAAACTCCACCAAGAATTTTGCTGATTCATGGAGTGATGTGGTTTGACTAAGCTGGATTGAATTCAAGAGTGAAAAACTATACAAGGAATTTTGTTTTCTCCAATGTGAATGCTCAACAAGCAGTGAGACAGTGAGGCTGGGCACTGCATCCTGAGACTGTATGCCAACATAAGGCTGGTGAACTGATGCCAATGCAGCAGGAAAGAAGTAAGATAGGGTCTGGTAGAGGTAGGTGGAATAGTTGGCAGAGAATGGGAAGAAGCAAAAACTTAGATTCTAGTCATTTGCACTGAATTTACAATCAAGCAGTACAATGGTAATATTCAAAATGGGTAATGATAGCTAGATTTGCTCCTTCTGTATTCCTTGGGGCCCCTTAATTTATGGTGTCCCCAAAAATAAGCCAATGCATAATTTTTCCTGGGATAAGCAGCATGGAATCTATCAATCTTTTGTCATCCTGCTAGGTACTTGTGACCTGGATTGTGTTGAATTTGGTGGTCTGCGGGTTTCCCCTGCGAGCGGCTGTGCTTACCTCCAGTCCTGACACTGACAAAGAACTGTGGAGCAGAGGTGCTGCAGGCTGCCAGTTCCTCACAGGCCCAATGCAATATGGCTGCTCCTAGGCACGCGCGTGCATGGCCGATTTACTTGAACTTAAAGGGTCTGTGGTAGGAAATTCTATGCAGAGCCTCCAGATGACATCACAAGCATTGGTTTATGGTTTATGGGTTATATTTTTTTTCTATACCGTCACATCGGCAATGCTTTCACAACAGTTTACAATCAATTCAAATATAGAAATACAATAATACAATAAAAGTAATAACAGCTAAAATAATTAAAAGAAAAGTACAGAAAATTTTATAAATTTAGCTGTTAAAATAAAGATGAAGAAACTAAAACATAACAGAAACATAGAAACAACGGCAGAAGAAGACCAAACGGCCCATCCAGTCTGCCCAGCAAGCTTCACACATTTTTTCTCTCATACTTATCTGTTCCTCTTAGCTCTTTGGTTCTATTTCCCTTCCACCCCCACCATTAATGTAGAGAGCAGTGATGGAGCTGCAGCCAAGTGAAATATCAAGCTTGATTAGTTAGGGGTAGTAACCACCGCAATAAGCAAGCTACACCCATGCTTATTTATTTTACCCAGACTATGTTATTCAGCCCTTATTGGTTGTTTTTCTTCTCCCCTGCCGTTATGCTGGATATGCGTGAAGTATCAGTTTTTCTTCTCCCCATTACTTTTCCTAAAAGCAGTTGCTAAGGAGAGAGAGAGAGAGAGAGAGAGAGAGAGAGAGAGAGAGAGAGAGAGAGAGAGAGACTAGTCATAATACCCTCACCCTAGATAGATATTTATATCTCTATGGGAGGCCCACCTAGTAACTTGAGGTGAGGTTTAGGTATTAGTGTAGGGGATTAGGGGCCACTTTGACATTCAAAGTGAGGCATACGAACAGTACAGTGCTCTCTTGTGAAGATTTGATGACCTTCGGAGTGAGGAAACTCACTTAAAGATGAGATTTGTGCAATGTTCTCTCAACCTAGCTTGATGTTACCCAGGTAGAGAGTCCATCAAGCTTGGTTGAGAGAACATTGCACAAATATCTGGCTAACGTAACTAGCCTCTAACTTAGGGGGTCATTTTTTAAAGCTAGCGCACGTGAAAAGGGACGTTTCGCATGCGAAAAGTCCCTTTTTGCGTGCAATAGCTAAAAAGGGGCAGAGTCGGGACAGCGTCTGCCCTGGAAGAGAAGTTGGGGCGGATGCCGCAAATACAGCGTGGACGGCGAAAAGGTAAGGAGCGTTTTTGCTGCCCATTTCGCGCCCAATAGCGCCATCTTTAATGGCGCTATTGGGCATGATAGCTGGCAGCGATCACACCACAGAGGTGCGTTCGCTGCTGGCTATTGCAGGCCCGCGCCCCACTTCACCCCCCGTCCCCCTGCACCGTGCTATTCACGCCGCCACGGATTTTTAGAAAATATAGGCCTTAACCAGCAAAGATTCACTGGCTATTCTTCATTGAAAAGTGCACAGCTCATGGTACAAATGGTGTCAAAAAGAAAGGAAAAAAAATTCCTCTGCCTGTGTTGGTGGTGCATGGCCTTGGAAATGGGCACATAAGGAAGCCAAAAAGCAGACCCAAATCTGCTATTACACATGAGAATGATTTCCAGTGCCATTTATGTGGGTGTAACAGCACTTTTCCTGCAGAAATGGCCTTTTAAAACATTGCCTGCTTGATATGTGGCTAAATTTAATGTGCACATGTGGGGCAGGAAATTTTTTATGTGTGTAAGTTTATCTGCAGACAGCAAAGGTGCTCCTGAGGGTGGAGTTCCGAAGGAGTTACATAGTAACATAGTAAATGATGGCAGATAAAGATGCAAAAGGTCTATTCAGTCTGTCCAGCAAGGTATTTAGGACTGTAGTTGCCACACCATGCAGGTTATTCCCATATCTACTTTTTAGGGTTATAACTGCATACATTTACATTTTTAAAACCTCTGTGCACAAATTAGTAGAGATGTGCTTCATTTTTAGGGTTCAGGTTGGGCTTCGGTCAGCTGCTTCGTTCAAAGATTTAGTTTTTCTACGTGTTGGGGGTTTTTTTTTCTACGAACTAAGTTAGTGCGCACTAACGGGATGTAATGCACACTATCTCAGCATTAGTGCGCACTAACAAAAAGTGCAACTTAAAAATTAAAACATATCAATTTATGAGGAGTTCGTTAGCTAAAGGTATGCTTCTGGGCTCCCACTGGTTCGCTCCACCTTGAAGACAGCCAATGGGAATGTAGAACCATTATTTAACTCATCTGGAGTTAGTGCGCACATAGGCATAATGTGTGCGCACTAATTTGAGCATGCTCTGTGGTGTCCCCAGGGGCCATTTTGCTTCTTCATGCGCACTAACAAAGCCACAGACAGACACAAGTGAGGGGAAGCCCCACTGTAGATATCACGGATAACTGAGGTGTCCCAGAGGTAGTCCCGAGGAATGGGAGGCCTTGCAGGTTAGAACCCAGGAGACGCAGAACCAGCCTGAGGAGTGGGTTAGGCGAGGAGAACTTCAATGCGTGCCCTGGCCCACAAGGAGCGGGTACCAGACAGGGTCAAAGTCCACAGGCACAAAGCTTTGTCACAGGAACACGTAGGCAGTCGACGATGTACAGAACTTGTTGCCAAGTTGGCTAGCTGAGGATGAAGGTGGATTTTAAATACACCGGTCTGATGACATCATCAACTGCAGATGCCCCCGAGGTTCCCACCAATGAGGCTTCAAAGGAGGGCCCGGTGGTGCACCTAGGAAGGCCCAAAGTCGAGGAGGTTGGCAGCGGCATCCAGGCCGCCATGAGGAGTCCTGGGGAACATGGCGGTGAAAGCTGGCCTGAGCCACAAACAGCCCCTGGCAGGGCAGGAGAGCAGTGCGGGAACTAAGTACAAGTGGTCGCAGCCATCTGCAACTGACTATTAGACTAGGGAACCCTTCTGCCATTCCAAGGAAAAGCCAGAGAAAGGGTATTAATAAAGGGAAGACTTTTCCCTAAGCTGATTTCACGGCCCTTTCCAGCAATCAGGTGGCAGGCCAGCAGTCTCCAGCCATGCATCCAAAGTGGCAACCCATCTTAGAGGAAAGGGGGCGGTGTTTCATAGTACTGCCCTGGAACAAAAGGCAGGCAGAATCTAAAATAGTAACAAGAAGCACCAGGGAAATGATTACCCTTGATGATCGGCCCCTGCAGGTAGTGGAGATTGTGAGCTTTATTTATTTATTTATATATATATATATATATTTTCTATAACGACAATCGATTTGACATATCACATGGGTTTACATATAACAAGATGTCTAAGGCTAGCCTTATAATGACATGATACAATGTAACAGCTTAATTGAGTAACTAGCTAAGTACATATAACTTTTACAGGATAGTATTATAACGTGTATAGTAGCACAACTTTTTACTGAATATATTAAGAGTTAAATTAACTTTGTACAGTGGCAGGCTGTATGAGTTAGCCCCAATTACAAAATGCCCTCCAGAGCTACATTTTGTAGGAAAGTCATCCCCATCTTGTACAACCAGAATCGTAGTTGCATGCAGGTGCAGCTGGCTAAGACAGAAAGGAGTAGCATGCATTTCACCCATGATATATGAACCATCATGAATGCTATGCACCGTTACCTCTCTCTGATAGCACACTGGTTGGACCTGGCTAAAGCAGTGGCTGGCAGCAAATCTAGTGGGGATGAAGCATCCGGGTACAGGTGGGCTTTGCTGCATGCCCAGATGATGCAAAGCCTCCATACTTTGTACAATATTCTATCAGCCATAAGAAAGATGCTGGAGGGTTGGCAGAACAGATAGGAAGAAGTCTTCAGGCAGGTTTCTTTGTGACAAAAAGTGGTGGAAATATGATAAAGGCAATAAATGATATTGGCTTTCAGGGTATCCATTGTTTTTGTACACTTGCTGTACCTGGCAGTGAGGGATGCCCTGGGGCTTGCGCCCAGCAATGATAGGAATCCATTCCCAAAGAACCTCATAGAGATTTGCAGGAAAATAGCAGAACATTTCCATAGAAACATGAAGGTGGGGAAGCTTCTTCATTAGAAACAGGAAGAATTTGGGATGGCTCGCAAGCACCTAATTCAAGATGTTGGCACCTGCTTGTATTCCATCTGCAAAGGCTACTGCAGCAGCAGACACCACTTCATGATCTGACTGAAAACAGACATAGGTGTGCATTGCCCCCTGGGTATCAAGATTGGGTAGTGATGAGGCAGGTGGCACAAATCCTGAAGTCCTTCAAGGATGCCATGATGGATTTGAGTCCCAGTAGCATCATCCTATGTACATTTATCCCTTAGTAAATATTCGGGAGACAAAGTTAGAGGGCTTCCATCAGCAGAGGTGTGGCAGTTTCTAGACTTCTTGCAGCAAGTGCAAGAATGACTGAAACTTCTCACACAAAACAATGCATACATACTTGTTGCTTTTTAGAATCTAATAATATTTTACTGCCTAACCAGTTTGGTTTTAGAAAGAATTTTTAACACCGAAGCACTTCTAATCACACTTATGGATATTGTTTTAAGAGGCTTCGATAAGGGTCAAAGTTATGTTTTAGTGCTTCTAGATCTCTCTTCAGCTTTCGACATGGTGGACCATGAAATTTTACTTAGTCGTTTATTAGAAATAGGTATCACGGACATTCCATTAAAATGGTTTAAATCTTTTTAACAAATTGCTCCTTTCAAGTTAATATTAAAAACTCTATGTCCAATAAAATACCCCTCCATACAGGAGTACCCCAAGGTTCATCTGCTACGCTTTTTAACATTTATGTTTTACCAATTTGTCACTTTCTTAATGGACTAGGTGTTACATTTTTTCTTTATGCTGACGATATTCAATTTTTAGTTCCTATTGAAAATTCGGTAGAACACACACTTGAAGTGATTAAAATTTATATAATTGCTATAAAAAAAACTATTACAGCATTTGAGGTTAATTTTAAATATGGACAAAATGGAAATAGTGTTATTTGAGCAAAAATATAGCTATATTACCTGACCTGGTACTAGATGAAAACATTAGGAGAACACTCTGTGTCATATTAGACAAAGAGTTCTCCATGAAGAAACATATAGTCAGCAAATTAAAAGATGGCTATTTTAAATTGTTAACTTTAAGAAAGCTGAAACCATTTTTAGAGCAATATGATTTTAGAACTGTATTACAAACTTTGATTTTTGCAAATATTGACTACTGCAATACACTGCTTTTGGGACTTCCAGCATCTACCATCAGACCGCTTCAGGTATTTGAAAACACGGTCACGAGGATACTAACTGGCCAATGGAAATGCGACCATATAACACCTACCTTGATCTCACTACATTGGCTTCCGATATTTTATCGGATTCAATACAAAACAGCATGAGAGCTATATCCCTCGCCAGACCCGCCCTTTGGAATGCATTACCAAGCGAAAAAAGAACGCAACCTGATACCAAAACCTTGAAAAAAGACTTGAAAACACTAAGAAAATACCAAGAAAAGTCCACAGCCTCAGAGAATCATAAAAGCATCTAAGACAACCCAAGAACTTACAAGACAATATACATAGCCACATGCAAATGGACTGACATAAATACTTAAACTATATAATTAACCATGATGTAAATACTATCTATAAAAAATATGATGTAACAATGCTGTCTACTAGGACTCAACATTTGTTTAATGTAACTATTGTGAACCGTTATGATAGCAAAACCGAATGACGGTATACAAAACATGTAAAATAAATAAATAAATAAATAATCCATAATATTATTTATGGAGACAGCACTGAATGGCTGAATACAACCATGCATTTGCATATTCGTCAAAAAAACTTCCGATCGGCTAACAAAAGACTTTTAGCAGTACCGACTATCAAATCTGCAAAGCTTAGCCAAGTAAGGGAACGTATAATATCAATAGCGGGAACAAAAGTGTGGAATACATTACCTACTCCATTGAGACTACAAGCAGACAAAAAAAAAAATTCAAGGTGGAATTGAAAACATGGTTATTTAAATGTGCTTACCCAGAGTTTGAGCATTAAAAACTCATGGGCTTATCCTTTTTCTTTTTCCTTTTTTCTTTTAATTAATATTGATCTCATTTTAGTAAAATATTTGAAGTCTTTATTTATTCTTAATATTTGTTTTTTTAAGGAATTTTAAGGTAATTTGTTTTAAATATTATAGTTTTATGATGTTATTTTAACAGCTAACCACAAGCAACCGAGCTGCGGCCAGCATTCAAATTTTGTAGAAACCCAACACGAATGCTGGAATAGAGTAATACAGTCCCAAAGCTTTAAATAAGTGTATAAATGCAAAGTTTCTTTTATTCAAAAATTGGCAACTCCATTGTATTTAATGAACACGATCTTTCATGCACGGGGTCCCCCGACATGGACATTGGACGCTACAATCCCACACAGTATCCGATTTATTCTTTTTTGTTTTAGAACTTGTCTCCCCCTCTTTGCGAGGTGGTGATTTTGACACCTTATTGATACGCTGTGAACAAAGATGGATACATCGTTTAGATTGTGTTACACCGAAGGGCCTCAATAAAGAAATCGAATGGTTTTACTTTACATGATTCTGATAGGATGCAGCTGTCACCCTCTTACCTGTGATTGGCTGGTCGTTCCTCTACTCTGATTGGTCTGTGAAATCTGGTTGGCGCGAGTTTTGACAGCTTTTAAGTTTGTTCTGATCCTTGTTTGAGCGCACTCCATGCCTGGAACTTATGAACTCCGTCTAAGGTAAAATTCATGCGTGCATAGCTAAATTGTACTTATTCTGACACCGATACCATGTTCTCATACAGTCCTTTGTAATTATTTTTAGAAATTCCTGTAAAAAATTGTGGGCATCCCTCCCGACGCAGCCGCTGGCGAAACACGGGTCCGTGTCGAGGGACCCCGTGCATGAAAGATCGTGTTCATTATATACAATGGAGTTGCCAATTTTTGAATAAAAGAAACTTTGCATTTATACACTTATTTAAAGCTTTGGGACTGTATCACTCTATTCCAGCATTCGTGTTGGGTTATTTTAACAGCTAACATATTTTATGTGCTTCATCTTTTAGTAATGTTAGCTGTTATTTCTTTTATTAATTTAATGTATTTTCCCTGTTAATACAATTGTACACCGTTGTGAAGGCTTTGCCGATGTGACGGTATAGAAAAACAAACTATAAACTACTCTTTGTGATCCATAGGTGAAGAAGAGTCATGCATTCCAGTCCCAGTATCTCACATTCATGAAGAGATGCTGGTTGCTTAAGGTATGTTAAGAAGAGTGCTAGAGGCAGATGTACAATGTGGATGTAGCACAGGAATGTGTAAACAGGAACAACACCTTTTCAGCTACCCATTTCTCCTCCGCTTCAATACACCAAAGTCACATTTCCCACAAAAAAAATCCCTCTCCTTACACAGGACATAGCTGAAACAACTGGAAAGAGAGAGACTTTAGCCTCATTCCAGCAAAAGAGACCATAGTACAAATTTTTGTGGCATGCTATCTTGCAAAGCCATAAAAGACATGAACACAGATTTGCTGTTATATTGGGCACACAAGCCTGCAGTCTGGACAGATCTAGCCAAGGTGGCTCAATGCTGTCTTTGCTATCTACCTACCAGTGTGCACAGTGAACATATCTTTTCAATGAAAAGCTGGCTCCAAAGTTAATAGAAAAGCTGATCTTTTTAAAAATCAATCCCTTGCTTGGGTTTCTAGAATATCCAATCAAGTGGGAAGATGACTGAAAATATCCTCAAGGCTTTGCTGCTGTTCTGCCTATCTGCCATGTTCCTAATATACCACCTGCCATGCCCCAGATGTACCAACTTAGGTGTCTTGCTGATACAGCTCAGCCTACCTACCTTGCCTCTGATATACCACCTTGGGGGACATGTTGTTAATGTGCCTACCTGCCATGCATATTATGTACCAGCATTGGAGTTTTAGTTCCATCTTGTTTGCTGTTTGAATTTCAGCCTTATTCTCCCACCCTGTTTGTTTGTTGGTTGGTTATAAAATCAGCACACCTCAACGCAGTTAGGGAAAGGGCCCTCTCAATAGCTGGCCCTAAATTGTGGAATTCTCTCCCACTTGAGCTACGTTTAGAGGAGAATATTCAGTTTTTCAAGAAGCAACTAAAAACTTGGCTGTACACGCAAGCTTTTATTATAACAGAATGATTCTAATAGATTTTCCTGGGAATTAAAATATAACTACTAGATTTTATTTTATTTTATTTTTATTTTAACCCTATTACTAGTTTGAAGATTGAATGATTGTATGTATTTTATTATTTTTTAACTGATTATTGTATAATTTAATGTTATTATTTATAGGGTTTCATTTTAATTTTGTTTTATCATTTATATTTTATTTGTTTTAAGACATGTCGTTAAAGACAGTCTGTTTTATTGTAAACCGACTTGAAGTGTACACAATATGTTCGGTATACAAAAATGTTTAAATAAATAAAATAAATAAATACTAGGGTGTTTTGTCACCTAAAAAAAAAATTAAAAAAAAAATACAAGTTTTTCCTACCACCTCATCTCTTTTCTAGTTCTCTGCCTTTCTGTTTTGTTGAGCATCTCTAGGATCCCAGTCTAATTCTCCCACCCTTCTTTCTTAGGTATTCTGGGGTATGTTGTCCTCAAAACCCTCAGTCAGAAGAAGAAATGCAGGCATTAGAGACAAAATGTAGAGGAGAGATTTTTTCCAAGTTCTGAATGTATAGGCAGAAAGAACTAACACAACACTACAAAATCCACAAATGGAAGAGACTTTGTTCAGCTACAGAAAATGAGAAAAGCTTTCTTAATAAAGCAAACCTTACACATTATAAAGAAAGCCATACTATTGAGAGACCATTGTCAAGTTCTGATTGTGACAAAAGTTTAAATAAGAAAGCAAATTTCACAAGAAACCCAAAATTCCACCCAGCAGCAAGATCAATTTTGTGTGGAATATATTGAAAGCTTGTGTCACAAAATTGATACTTGTAACAGGTTATTCTCTTGTACAAAATCTGACATGCCATGCTGCCTTGCTGCTATATCCTTCATGCTACACCTTGAGGGTCTTTCTGCTACTCAGCCTTGCTGCCATACCCCAAACTCTAATTTCAGTGTTCTTGCCACTGCTTGCGCTTGGTATTTTGATGACACTCTTTGTGCTGCTATGACCCTTTATTGGTGCCTTGGGATTTTTTCTACCACCTTTTCTGCTTCATTTCCACTTCATGGCACCTTTTGATGCCACTCTTGGTGCCATGTTGACCTCATACTGCCGTCAGGATTTCATGCCATTGTTGTTGGTGCTCTCTTTTGAAGCCTTGTTTTGTTCTTCCACTTCTTGGTGCTTCTTTGCTTCTCTCACAGTGCCCTGGAGAACTCCTGCTACTGCTGGTATCCTTTTGCCCCTTTACAATGCCTTAGGTCATTCATACCACTTTTGGTGCCACATTGACATAGTCTTGATGAATAGGCATGCATTCACCCTTCTGATGAGGCCTACTCTTCAGATGATGTCTACTTATCAATTTTATTAGAATTTATGAGAAAACTCCAGTGTTGGAGCCCAAAATAGGCTCCAGTGCGTTGGCTATTGATTTTAAGAGTAATTTTTGAACAAATTAAATGAAGAAACACATTTTTTTGTTTAAACTAATGAACAATGAATGAATGAACCGAAACAAAAATGTTTCGTCGGCTCAGTGTGCTGCAGTGTGCTGCAGCAGTCAAAAAAAGCAAACAGAATGTTAGGAATTATTAGGAAGGGAATGGTTACTAAAACAGAAAATGTCATAATGCCTCTATATCGCTCCATGGTGAGACCGCACCTCGAATACTGTGAACAATTCTGGTCGCCGCATCTCAAAAAGGATATAGTTGCGCTGGAGAAGGTACAGAGAAGGGCAACCAAAATGATAAAGGGGATGGAAAAGCTCCCCTATGAGGAAAGGCTGAAGAGATTAGGGCTGTTCAGCTTGGAGAAGAGACGGCTGAGGGGGGGATATGATAGAGGTCTTTAAGATCATGAGAGGTCGAACGAGTAGATGTGACTCGGTTATTTACACGTTCGAATAATAGAAGGACTAGGGGGCATTCCATGAAGTTAGCAAGTAGCAAATTTAAGACTAATTGGAGAAAATTCTTTTTCACTCAATGCACAATAAAGCTCTGGAATTTGTTGCCAGAGGATGTGGTTAGTGCAGTTAGTGTAGCTGGGTTCAAAAAATGTTTGGATAAGTTCTTGGAGGAGAAGTCCATTAACTGCTATTAATCAAGTTTACTTAGGGAATAGCCACTGCTATTAATTGCATCAGTAGCATGGGATCTTCTTAGTGTTTGGGTAATTGCCAGGTTCTTATGGCCTGGTTTGGCATCTGTTGGAAACAGGATGCTGGGCTTGATGGACCCTTGGTCTAACCCAGCATGGCATGTTCTTATGTTCTTATACACACACTTATAATTAACTTCAATTTTATGTGGACTGCTATAAAATGATTCCATTATTGTACAGTAATTTCCTTTTGATGAACACTATTATGACAGATTCATAATTGCACTAAAGAAAAGCATGGATCCAACTGATAAACCATCAAAGACAAATGAGGAGACCTGTTTCTCTAAAAGTTCTGAATTAAAATAATAAAAGGCATGGTTTCAGTGCAGTGTACTGTGAGTGTTAAATCTACTGTCTTGTGTCCTGCAAATGGCTTTAGACAGATTCACATATCAGCATTCAAAGTCACATAATTTACTGCCCCAATTTCATTAACCAACGCTACTCATCGCCAAGCTTCATTTTCAATGTAAGCACTATAATAGAAAGTAAACAAGTGCCCAAATACATATCTTCTGTATAGACACAGGTCTGGGCAAACTATTGATCACCCGACACTGCAGTTTTGCTTCAGTGTTCTGTCTGCTTCAGGGGCTTCTCAGTAGGGATGTGAATCGTGTCCTCGATCGTCTTAACGATCGATTTCGGCTGGGAGGGGGAGGGAATCGTATTGTTGCCGTTTGGGGGGGTAAAATATCGTGAAAAATCGTTAAAAATCGTGAAAAATCGAAAAATCGAAAAACCGGCACATTAAAACCCCCTAAAACCCACCCCCGACCCTTTAAATTAAATCCCCCACCTTCCCGAACCCCCCCCAAATAACTTAAATAACCTGCGGGTCCAGCGGCGGTCCGGAACGGCAGCGGTCCGGAACGGGCTCCTGCTCTGAATCTTGTCGTCTTCAGCCGGCGCCATTTTCCAAAATGGCGCCGAAAAATGGCGGCGGCCATAGACGAAAAAGATTGGACGGCAGGAGGTCCTTCCGGACCCCCGCTGGACTTTTGGCAAGTCTCGTGGGGGTCAGGAGGCCCCCCACAAGCTGGCCAAAAGTTCCTGGAGGTCCAGCGGGGATCAGGGAGCGATTTCCCGCCGCGAATCGTTTTCGTACGGAAAATGGCGCCGGCAGGAGATCGACTGCAGGAGGTCGTTCAGCGAGGCGCCGGAACCCTCGCTGAACGACCTCCTGCAGTCGATCTCCTGCCGGCGCCATTTTCCGTACGAAACCGATTCGCGGCGGGAAATCGCTCCCTGACCCCCGCTGGACCTCCAGGAACTTTTGGCCAGCTTCTGGGGGGCCTCCTGACCCCCACGAGACTTGCCAAAAGTCCAGCGGGGGTCCGGAAGGACCTCCTGCCGTCCAATCTTTTTCGTCTATGGCCGCCGCCATTTTTCGGCGCCATTTGGAAAATGGCGCCGGCTGAAGACGACAAGATTCAGAGCAGGAGCCCGTTCCGGACCGCTGCCGTTCCGGACCGCCGCTGGACCCGCAGGTTATTTAAGTTATTTGGGGGGGGTTCGGGAGGGTGGGGGATTTAATTTAAAGGGTCGGGGGTGGGTTTTAGGGGGTTTTAGTGTGCCGGCTCACGATTCTAACGATTTATAACGATAAATCGTTAGAATCTGTATTGTATTGTGTTCCATAACGGTTTAAGACGATATTAAAATTATCGGACGATAATTTTAATCGTCCTAAAACGATTCACATCCCTACTTCTCAGTAACAAATTTCAACCAAAAGCTATGTGGTTTATATTGCTGCATTTTTGTTATAATTGATAAAAGCTAGGGTTACTTTTGTAGCTCTGTGGCTATAGGGATTAGAGAAAAGATGAGCCATTCCTGGCTTTCTACCCATTGCAATTCCAGTCTTTCCTGCATGCAATCATTATAAAACCAGGACTGGCCTAATTTTTCCTTATAGAAATGGAACAATGTAGAAACCCAATAAACAGGCCTATACCAAGGATGTTATGCAGTTCCAGTATTTTAGGGGTAGCCAACTGTGGTCCTCAAGAGCCACAATGAGTATGCATGAGATAGATTTGCATACAATTGAGGCAGTGCATACAAATCTATCTCATGCATATTCCTTGTGGATATCCTGAAAACCAGGCTTGTTTATGGCTCTTGAGGACTGGAGGAACCACCTCTGCAGTATTTGTTCAAACGCTGTTAAAAGGTTAAACAGTGCAGATTTAGGAGAATGCGCTAGTTGTTAATAAATCATTGTTTATTAAAGACTTCTTATTGGAAGTCTGCAAAGCAAAGAGCTCTGGAGTTTGCCTTACAGGCCCTTCCAGTTCAAATGCAGTATTAGCAACCAAGCTCGTGCTGACAAATTGCTGCTCAAAGTTCATAGTCCCAGAGGTGCTCTTAAAATGTGCAGGAACACAGGGCTTCTGTGTTTGATTGGCCAGCGGCCAGTAGCCAAATAAGCAGCTGAAAAAAAAAAAACTGGTAAGCAAGCACACGGAGGCAATCATGATGAGTGCTTTTATACTCAGCCGTCAAAGAAGTTCTGACTTTGAAACAGATCCAAAACAAGCATTGCATTTAGTTTAAAGTTATGTCACTGCTGATCATTAGTGTGGTAATTACAGTGAAAGCCTTTTGTGATTGTATTCTCAGAAGGGTTATTAATACAATCCAACTGCACCGTAAATGTCTCATTAGTCTAATTCCAGACTTATGTATCTTTCGGTAGGACAGAATTTTAATAGCAATTCCCTTTTAAATTTCTTTTACATTATTGCACACACACACACACACACACTATATATTCTCTGATCCTTAAGTAGTGTGCCCCTTTTCTGTCTGAATTTCTGTCTCTTGTTTTTCAGAATGAAGAGCTGGCAGATCTGATTTTGTTTGTCTTGAAATAAGAATTATTTCTTTATTTTTTTTAATATTTAAAGCTAACCTATTACAGCGTAATCATCTCAAGATAGCGGTCATATATATATCTCTAATTCCTGTAAAGCTACGGCTACAGAAGATAGAATCGGAAAGAAAAACTGCATGTTGTCTGCATAGACTTGAAAGTTTAGACCTAGACCATCTAGGAGTTTGCAGAGTGGAGCTTAACTCTATGTTAAATAGGGTAATGGAGAAACTGTTTTAATATCTACTAGGGATGTGAATCGTTTTTCAACGATTAAAATTATCGTCCGATAATGTTTATATCATCTTAAATCGTTATAGAACACGATACAATAGAAATTCTAATGATTTATCGTTAAAAATCGTTAAATCGTGTTAGTGCGCACTAACTCGAGTTAGTGCGCACTAACTCCCCGTTAGTGCGCACTAACTCGATTTAGTGCGCACTAACTGAAAATGATACAAATAAACACTTTCCAGGTCACTGAAGGTCAGTTAGGAATGAATATGTGTTCCTATTGGCTGGCTGCCCTCTTATCTATTGATGTTACCAAGGTTACCACTGAGGTGATGGTTGGGGGGATGGGAAATGGAACTGGAAACTAACGAACACCAACAGAAAATGAAACAAAGTGTTCACACTTCCCAGGTCAGTAAAGGTCACTTAGGAATGAATATGTATGTATGTATTCCTATTGGCTGGCTGTGCTCTTATCTATTGATGTTACCAAGGCTAATACTGAGGTAATGGTTGGGGGGATGTGAAATGGAAACAGTTGGAAGCTTGACAAAAAAAGTAATGTAATGATCAGCACTCACGTGACTAGAACTTGTTTGTTTATTATTTTTGTTAGCAGGCACCTGAAATGCTAGTGCATGTTGAATTTGCCAATCACTGTGCATTTTAGAAAGGTGGTCCTGGCTGGAACTGTACACAGTTCAAATATATGTAATTGATTGTTGGCAAGTGTATTTTTTAAGTAGCCACACTGGCACAAGTATGTTTACTTTTCCTCCTACTTAACTCACTAGCTCAGCTTTGTAAGAAGGGCTTCTCTGCTTGTGTGTTGTTTTTGTTTGGTGTGAGGAGAGCAGAAACATCAGATCTTTATTCAATCTACTACAGTCATCTCTTACAGTGCCCTATCCCTATTAATACCAGGAGTGTTGTGATCTTCCTGCACACAGTGCCCTAACCCTGATACCAGTCTGAGACAGCTCCCTCCCTGCATTACTAGTGAGAGGCTGGCTTCACAGACAGGGGGGAGCTGCCTGACCCTCACTCCTGACTTCCCCCATGTCCCAGCTAGTGAATGGTGTGTGGGTGAGGGGGGGGGGAGGATGGTGAAGTCTGAGACAGCTCCCTCCCTGCATTACTAGTGAGAGGCTGGCTTCACAGACAGGGGGGGAGCTGCCTGACCCTCACTCCTGACTTCCCCCCATGTCCCAGCTAGTGAATGGTGTGTGGGTGAGGGGGGGGGAGGATGGTGAAGTCTGAGACAGCTCCCTCCCTGCATTACTAGTGAGAGGCTGGCTTCACAGACAGGGGGGAGCTGCCTGACCCTCACTCCTGACTTCCCCCATGTCCCAGCTAGTGAATGGTGTGTGGGTGAGGGGGGGGGGGAGGATGGTGAAGTCTGAGACAGCTCCCTCCCTGCATTACTAGTGAGAGGCTGGCTTCACAGACAGGGGGGAGCTGCCTGACCCTCACTCCTCCGGGGTATTGTGATCTTCCTGCACACAGTGCCCTATCCCTGATACCAGGGGTGTTGTGATCTTCCTGCATGCAGTGCCCTATCCCTATTAATACCAGGAGTGTTGTGATCTTCCTGCATGCAGTGCCCTATCCCTATTAATACCAGGAGTGTTGTGATCTTCCTGCATGCAGTGCCCTATCCCTGATACCGGGATGTGTGCAAGAAGATCACAACACCCCCGGTATCAGGAATAGGGCACTGTGTGCAGGAAGATCACAACACCCCCAGTATCAGGAATAGGGCACTGTGTGCAGGAAGATCACAACACCCCTGGTATTAGGGATAGGGCACTGTGTGCAGGAAGATCACAACACTCCTGGTATTAATAGGGATAGGGCACTGTGTGCAGGAAGATCACAATACCCCTGGTATCAGGGTTAGGGCACAAGTTCTAGTCACATTGACTGATCACATTACTTGTTTTGTCAAGCTACCAACTGTTTCCATTTCCCATCCCCCATATACTGTCAGTAGGAAACTTGGTAACATGAATAAATAAGAGGGCAGCCAATAGGAATACATATTCATTCCTAAACTGACCTTAACTGACCTGAAGTGTCAAATTGTATCATTTTCAGTTAGTGCACACTAACTCCCAGTTAGTGCGCACTAATCGGAAAAAACGATTTTTAACGATTTTTTAACTAAAAAATCGTGCCTAAGACGATTTTCTTGCCCTGTCACACGATTTCTATCGTTAAGACGATATGGAAAATGATTCACATCCCTAATATCTACCCACATGGAGCAATTTGACGCTATTCAGCCAGCGAAGCTCCTGCAGCTAAGATATGATGGAAACCAGGTGAAAATTATATTTTTTAGGCCAAACTCAGTCAGGTGAGTCAGCAAAATATTGTGATCTACAATATCGAAGCGACAGAGATGTCCAACAATACCAGCAGATATCTTTTGCCAAATTCACAACTGCAAAAAATGCTGCCTACCGAGATAGTAAAAGGGTTTCGGTGCTTCTGTTTCTAAAGCTGTACTGTCTAGGATGCAGAAAAGAATTATGTTCTAAGTAATCACATAACTGTTTGTGCACAGATTTTTCAATAATCGTAGCAAAACATGATAGATTCGAAATGGGTCTGTAGTAGGAAGGGTCTGTGGAATTTAGCTGAACATTTTTAAGAATGGGTGTTATTATATCCATTTTTACAGAATCTGGCATGTCACCTTCCTTCATAGATAGATTTACTATTTTGGCAACTGAGGGAGAAATATCTTCACGAATCAGTTTAAGGGCATTGACCTGGATTGAATTTACAGAACAATATGAGGGATTTAAATTTTTAACTATTGCTTGAACCTCTAAAGAAGACAATTCAGAAAATGTAGCCCTCGTGGACATTATTATAATAATGAGTGATAATAGAGAACTTGGGATCAGAGCAAAACTTCTGCAGATGTTTTCTACATTTTCATTAAAGTATGAGGCAAAAGTGTTGTGTCCTATGTGTGACAGTTGGATAGATCTAATATTATCTTCATGTTGTGAGCTATTAGTAAGATGTTTTACAGTTGAAAAAGGAGATCTTGCATTAAATCCTGTATTGCGTGAACAAATCTACGCCCGATTTTATAACATGCACACGCTGCTGCACACATGTTATAAAATCCGGGGTCGGCACGTGCAAGGGGGGGCACACATGTGCACCTTGCGCGCGCCGAGCCTGAGGGGAGCCCCGATGGCTTTCTCCATTCCCTTCAAGGCCGCTCCGGCAGGCGTAGCTTACACGTGCCGGCCCCAGCCCGGCCCATGATCCCGGGCACAGCAGCAAATGGCCGCTGTGCCTGGAGGCTCCAGCTACGCCCCCGCCACACCCCCAGACCGCCCACACCCCGCCCCCTTTTGCAAGCCCCAGGACATACGTGCGGCCCGGGGCTTGTGCGCACCGACAAGCCACTGCAAGATAGGCTCAGCGCGCGCAGGGGCAGGTTTTCGGGGTTACGCGTGTAACGCTTTGAAAATCTGCCCCTAAGATTTTCAAACAGAGATTACTGCAACTCCCTTTTACCTGCAGGGCTACTAAAACCACTACAAAATGCCTCAGCCAGACTTTAAGATAGGGACAAGGAAATATGACCACATCACCCCCTTGTTGAGATAGCACTGCACTGGCTTCCTGTACAATCCAGAATTCACTATAAAGTATTATCCCTAATTTTTAATATCATCAACAACTTCAACCCATGTCCAATAGGAGTGACTCTTCAACCTTACACCCCACAGAGAGCCCTAAGATTGCAAAACAAAGGTGGCCACAATACACACACCTAACACAAATAAGAGGCTGTGTGTTTTCCATAGTGGGCCCCAGACTATGGAACTCTCTTCCAGAGACTCTATGCCAGATAACAGAAATTTTTCAAACAAGAACTAAAAACATGGCTATTCATAAATGCATATCAACTAACATAAAACTCCAACAGAACTTAACACTATGCTAACAGACTGAGTAATAAGTATCGAGTGAGGTATTCTGAATATAACATGAAGGATAATATAATGGAAATCTTAGGTTATAATTCTACTTCAAAGCACCCCACTTAATGATGTATCGACCCAGAATACGCATTTACTGTTTGAGATGAACTAGTTTTTCTATAAAATCGACCTAGAAATATATTTGCTAGAAAATGTACATGCTGCTATATCGACCTAGAATATGAACATTGAAACAGAATGGGAATCTTGAGCCAGCAACGGTATTGTAAACTGTTGTGATCTGTTTTTGGAATGATGGTATATAAAACGCCAAAATAAATAAATAAATAAATGCACTAAACAGTGATTATACACCTTGGACCTTAAGACCAGTACTTCAAAGGGGGAAGAGATGTTTGTCTTCTTCAGCAGGGAAAATTGCAGGTGTTTTTTTTGTAAAGAACCAGCAGTTCCCCCTCTTCTTCTTAATAGCTTTCACTCCCACCAATTAGCCCCAGCCCTTAAAACCCTCAAGACTGCCTAGTTTTCTTTATTGTTGAACTTACACGTCATATGGCACCAGTACTAGAAAACAATTCTTCTACTGCCTGATAACTGACTTCAAAAGCAAAGCAGATCTTGAACCACCAGTTCCATTCCCACTGTGCAGTAAATATAGATAGGATAAAAAATGCCATTGTTATCAGTAAATTGAGCAGTAATAAGTACTTTTCCTAAAACCTCCTGTCATTTTATTATTTGTAAATTTTTTTATTTTTAGTTTAAATGTTTTTATGTAATCTTGTAAACCGATATTACGGTCCCCACCAAATACCGGTTTAGAAACTTTAACAAATAAATACATAAATAACTACAAAAGAGGTGTACTGAGGATTTGGCTTCAGAGACTACCGCTGTCTCAATATACGTGAGTCTGAAAAACTGGCTACCCACAGGCACAGTGCCTTGATGTGCACTAATGTAATGTATGTGCTTACAACAAAGTTGTAACTACAAAAGAGGCCCACTGGGGATTTGGCTTCAGAGCACTGCTGTCCCAATAATATATATGTGAGTCTGCAAAACTGCCCAGTGCCCACTGATGCCCAGTGAGTGCACTGTATGTCTTCTTGGCTTAAAAGAGCACAAAGAGCCTGAGTTCAATAAAAAAAAATTGCAGTTAAATAAAAAGGATGGCTTGCTTGGCACAGCAGCAAAAAGGAAGAAATATATTTTTCAATGGAAAATTCTATCAAAGTAGCTAGCAATTTAATATATCTCCCACCCACAACACCCAAATCCTGCTTGCAACCTACCCCAAGGGGTAAAATAAGCAGAAAAATGCCACTGCTAGCAGCTTCTCTCAGTGGCACAGACAGAGAGACCGTCTCAGATCAATAAAAAAAAGTGCAGTCAAAAAAAAGCATTGCATTGGCTGGCGACAGCACTTCAGCCAAATCGAACAAATATCTTTTTGAATGGAAAATTCTATCAAAGTAGCTAGCAATTGAATACAGATTTCAGACACTCAGACTAGCTATGAGTGCAGCCACCTCTCCGGACCACCTCCCCAGACCATCCCCGCCAAGAAAGTGCGTGGCAAGCTGCGTGCTTAACGTATAAATAGTGCTGCGTCATCAGGATTAGGGTCACAGAGCACTGAGTGAGAGCGGCAATTGGCCGCATTAGAAAAATGCTTAGCTCTGATAGGTTGCATTCTGGTTTCCTTGCCAACCTGTCTGACCCACTCTATGACAGGGCTGTGAGGTCACTTATGACTCACAGGAAACGGCTGGTTTTTGCTATCTCCTATTTCAAACTGCTGCTAAGAAATCACTGCAAGCCAAAAGAATGAAACTAATGATATATTTGTATTCGTGGTGGATTGCAATACGTTTCGCGAACCCATGAATACAATGAATAGGGACGTATACGTTGCGATTGCCAATGCGTTGAAAACGAATGCACATCCCTAATGTACGCACATCCAGGCTATTTTATAACATTCGAGCATATATGTACATATGTTATAAAATGACCGTGTCTCTGGGCATGTGCTGACGAACTCGTGCACATGTGCAGCCGCGCACCTGTTTAAAAGTTACCGTCTTAGATAATAGCCACTTCTTATCACTTTGCGATAGCAGCATGCAATCTATTTATTGTTTGGAAACTTGCCAGGTACTTGTGAACTGGATTGGCCACTGATGGAAGGATACTGGGCATGATGGACTCTTGTTCTGAGCCATTATCATAATTTTTATATTCTTAAGTTCTTAATCTTAAAAAAATAAGGTAGTCTGCTTGAAGGAAGTATTACAGTGATGTTGCTACAGTACTTTCCTACAGAGAGGACAGTGCCATTTTGATGTTCGGGCCTAGGTCTTGGCTCCAGGAACAGGCCTCTAGCCAGGTCCCAGCTTTAGAATTAGGTGATGGGTCCAGGCCTCAGGTAGAGCCCCACCACTGCGGCTAGGCTTCAGGCTGAACCTCGATGCCAGGCCTAGGTGGGACCCAGTTCCAGGCCTAGACCTTGTGACAGGACCTGTCTTTGGGCCTGGCACCAGTATCATCAGGCCTCAGTCAGACCTCAGTGACAGGACCAGGCCTCGGCAACAGGACAGTCCTTGGGTCAGGCCCTGGCAATAGAATCAGGCCTCAGTTCTGGGCCCTGGTATCAGAACGAAGATGTGGAGACAGGACCAGGACAGGAGACAGGACAGGACCAGGCCTTGAATTAGGCTGCAACATCAGGATCAGGGTTTGGATCAGGCCCTGGTCCTGTTTTATTTTTTTTATTTTGTTTACATTTTTTTCAGTTTGGCAAATGAACTGAACTGAAAAAAAATTAAACAAACCCAATCTTAACTAACAAATCCCTGAAATGAAACAAACAAACCAAACTGAATATTTTGGGGCTACATAGGTAGTAGCAATAGGAGTCAGAACTAAATACAGACTGCCATGGGGCTGCATTATTGCATAATTACTTTTGAGCCCAGAGGGACACTTTTTCAAATCATTTCCTCACTTCATATATTGGTCTGTCTAACAATTTTTGCCTTGCATGTTGCTTCCCAGTGTAATATCAGCACTGTGTTTTGAAACTGAATGACAAATAAACCCATATCCCATCTTCAGCCTTTAATTGAGAGCTGCTGAAGAGCACTAACCTGGCGTTTCTCGTTCCTTTATTTCACTACTTTGAGAGAGAACCACCGGCACCGCACAGTAATCCTACATTTAATTAGTGCTCAGATAAGGCGCTGCCTTATTTCATGGGCCCAGCACAAGACTGTAAAATATCAAACAGAATCACATGTGGCTTGACCTTTAATAATGATGGATGGCGCGCTTAGACAGATCACCAGCAGAAAGCCTCCATCCTGTTACCTCACCAGCAGCCAGGATGAACTGGAAAAAGCCCCTCGCCCTGCTCCTCCTCTCCTTTTGGAGAGCTATGGGTTTTATGTCCAGTATTCTTATAATCCTTGGATCTGGCAATGAAATTTTCCTGAGCAATGTAAAAATTCATAATGGGGGGGTGGGGGATGCAAATGATATCGCTGAATCCGGCTTCCTTGGCTGGGGAGTAATAGATTTCTCAGGCTGACGTCTATGCGCTGCAGTTCCAGTTTTCCCCCTGGGCGTGTGAGGCCCTTTACAGCTTGTTCTATAACTATACCTGGCTCAGGAGACTTTGAAAACTTCAAATAATTTACCTGTCACCGTAACCGCTCTGTACTGCCAGAAAAATATGGAGCCCAACCGGGTGCAATGCTGGGATGGTGTTTGTATTTCTGGCCTTTCAGCAAATTCATCTATTTTAAGTAAATCACTCTCATGAAATAGCGTTTCCTCCTAAACTACGGTTCCCATTGTGGGCTGAATATATATTGACCTGTCAGGCGTTTCTTTTCTTCTGCAGGCGAATATACAATACTAGCTTGTATGCCGTCTCTGCATATCTGTTATTGCAGTAAATGTTTTGGGCTTTCTGAACAAAGGAGACATTTCAAGCCAAAGAGCTCAGTGGTGTGAGGCTTATAGTACTGAGACCAAGGTGGATGGATTTTTCTTATTGCATTGGGTGAAACACACGGGAATCCTGCAAAACAACTGACTCTTCAGGTCCAGTTACTAGTAGTGACAGGGCAGTTACCAATAGTTGTTGGAGCCAAAAACGAACAACAATTTACCTGTCTCTGGGGCTGTACTCTGATTTTTTTTTTTTAATTAAAATATCACATTTTATAAGTTATCCTTCAAGATGCTACCATTTTTTAGCAATATTTAGAAAAAGCAGATCCTAGAGAATGGTGTTTATATGAATTCAAAATGAAGTTTTCATTATATTTAGTTAAATGGTAAAGTTAGCAATTCTATCAACCAGGGTTTAATTCACTCAGATCCCTTTTGTTCTATAAGACAACATTTTGATCCTGCTCCCCACCCACCCCAAAAGAAGAGTCAGGTAATGTTTGTCAAAAATGGAAAATATTCATCACTGCCTACAAAATATAACATATTCAGAGCATGCAAGTTTGCAAAAGTTCACATCTAAGTGCTTACTGCAGCAGGGTAACCACCATTTCTTCTGACAAGAGAGGTTTTTTTTTCTATGCTGTGTGAAAACTAAGAAGACAAGCTTTTGTTCTATGAGAAAATAGTCTTGGAGGAAACAATTTTCAAAGCCATTTGCCTAGGTAAATTGGCCTGTCTTAAAATTTGCCCACCATGATATCCAAAATGTTCATATATCATATGTAACCCTTGACATGGTTGTACCCGTATCGTGGCACCACAGGTCATATCTCAAATACAGATTCAGGTGGTAAACGTCCCAGAGTGTTAAAATGTCTCAAACTACAGGGTTCCCTGAGCAGAGTGGGGGGAAGATAATGTTCAAGGCACTTGCATTGCAATTGCTCGTCCCAGTCCCAAATCATGTAAACAGCAGTGATGATAACAGCACTGATGAATGCTAAAGTCACTGTGCGGTAAAAGCTGACTGGGTTTCCATCATTACTTTCACTGAGATGTCGTGAAATGATGAAAATATCCTTTACAGCAGTTTAGTTCACTTCTCAATGGTATAAATGTTTCTATAAATTTGTGACTTCTCAAAGTCTTGTTTAAGATGTTAAAGCCAATTAATTCATTCTTTAATTTAATGTTTTTCCAATCCCATTAGCATAGGGCAAGGTTATTTCTTCCCTTCCAATGTAGGTGAAATGTTAAAGATGAAATCCAGTTTTAAATGTCTCATCAATTACACAGTCATTTATCTACTACCTCTCCATGTAGTTTCCTCCTCTGAAAGTTTCCTCACAGTACCTGAATGGCACCAGTTATTCTGTACTTATTTTTTAAAGTAAAAAAAAAAAAAAAAAAAACTCAGCAGACCGCTGAGTTATGAAGACCGACGCCGATAAACTTGACGGCCATTTTTATTACTGGCAGCCAGGCATGTTATGAAAACTGAGGCCGAGTTTACTGCCGTCGGTCTTCATAACCAGCAGCGGGCACCATGCGTGCGTTAAAAACGTGGGTGCTGAAAAGTCAGCATCCGCTTTCAGCGCACATAATTGCATCGGCCCCATTAAAAGTTAAGCAGCAGAAAAATCAGGGGATAGCCATGGCACGCTGCCCCTGAGAAGCAGACAGAAAAATCCACACTCTAAGAGGAATTTACCATATACTCTCTTTCACATGAGGAAGCTACCTACCCACTAGGGTTGCCAACTGTCCGGATTTTCTCCCGACAGTACGGCATTTTAAGGTACTGTCCGGAAGCTAGATGGAAGGCTAAAACAGCTGGAAATTGTCTGGATTTTAACTCTCTATTGGGCGCAGATTTTTTCACTTTCACATCTCCTAACACGGGTGAACAAATTGGGGTGCGGGGGGGGGGGGGGCATGAACGAGCTTCCAGGGGGCTGCCAGCAGCAGTTAGAAAAATTGGCAGCTCTGCGCCGGGAGGATCTGTGAAGAGACACACAAGGAGGAGCTGCCACATTTTGAAGTGCCCCGTATTGTAGCTGTCAGGCCAGTAGCCAATGAGAAGCAGTGTTGTTGCAGCAATCAGCTGCCTGCCGTCTCCTTTTTGGTGGCTGAGCCACAGAAGAGAGAGGACTGGTTTTCCTGCTGCAGCTGGGAGCGTTTCCAGATCTCCCTCACTTACCGATCCTCCTTTGCTTCCCCCTTCCGTCCCCTCCCTTAAGTTGGGCCACGATCCTGCTGCACTGCCTTTCCTTGCTGGGGTCAGTTGTTCTCCTGGCTCCTCCTGGGTGCAGTGGCTCTTGCCTGCAGTGCTGCTTCACTGTCATGCTGCTCAGTCACACTGTCTGGCATGCTGCTGCTTCTCTCTCTGTTGAGTGCTGGGCGCGCGTAACCTTTTAAAAATCCGGCCCTATATTTTAACCTCAGAAGACTGTACTTTGAATGTCCTTTTTCATGTACAATTCTGTTTTAACTGCATTATTTTTTACTGTGTGTATTGGGGGGGGGGCTGCAAGCTTTGCCTAGGGCAGTGGTTCCCCTCAGGTGTGTCTCACACTGGTGTGCTGCGAGGTCCTGGGTGATGTCGCTTCTCATCAGCCCGGGAGGGAGTCAGCTGACTTCTCCTCTATCAGGCCTGACAGAAAGCTGCTTCCTCTTCTTTCTGGCCCAGTGGGAGGCTGTTTCCTCCTTCACCCAGATCAGAGTGAGACAGGGAGCACAGGGAAGAGGATGTGGGGAGAAGATGCTGGGAATGCTGGGCAGAGATGTGAGTGTGAGGGGATGATTAAAAGGCAGTAACTGGGGGAAGTGAGGGATGATGGGGGCATGGAAGGAGAGTGATGGGATTCGAGAGCCTTAATATGTCAGTTTGGGGGATGGGCATTTCTTCTAGCTTTGTACTTTGCTTAGTGTATTTCTGTTTCTAGTTCTCCAGTTTAGCACTGCATGCAGAGTGGCATTTTGGTATTTCCATCCTAGTTTTTGTGGTCTTTTATTCTATATTTGGGGAAGGTTGGTTTTGTGTATGACCGAGGTGAGGTATTTGTAACAATCTGTTGTTTTCTCAACAGGACATGCTGCCTTTTCATAGGGAGGACTGTTGCTGTTTGGGAACTTGGCATTAGTGCTGCTATGATATGGCAAGTTTGCTGCACATGTGCCGAGTGGTTTGTTTTTTTTCAGGTAGGAGAGGGAGTTTATGCTCCTGTTACAGAGATGACACTAGAATCAGAATGTCTTTTTTCTATGGCAAGTTGTATGGGGAAATATTCTAGTTCTGCTGTGCACCCATTGTTGGGTTGGAAGGGTCCTGTGGATGCAGAGTATATGCTTACATTTATTCCCATGGCAGTCGTGTTCAGTGTGTCATGCATGTGAGCACGATCTGTCAGGTGTGTCCCGTCCTAGGGCACCTAATGCCCTTGCACCAGCCTTGTGATGGCAGTGGTGGATTAATGGGTGTGATAGGTGAAAAAGACAAGATAGTGGGGGGAAGTTGGTGTTGGGTTGCATGTGGGAACATGTATGCTCATCTACCCAAGCAGAGGAATCTTAACTGGGCAGACTGGATGCACCAGTTTGGGCTTTATCTGCCATCATCTGTATCTTACTATGAGACCGATCGCTGGCTTAAGGGATAAGCAGTAGTAAGGGGCAAAATAGATTTAATGAGTTATTAGAAAGTTTGTGTGACCAGATAAATGACAAGTATTTGTGATTCTTCAAATCAAGTGTGTGTTTTCCTAATGGTGGGGATTGTAGATATTAAGTAATTGTAATTTTCCTGACTGTTCTAATGGGATGTTATTAGTGTTTTTATATTTGGGGTCTGTACCTCGCTTTGTACACAGTTTTCTAGTAATAAGGCAAGAAATAAGTTTTAATTTTTAATACATAGTCGTATAAAAGGACAAAGGTGAAAATTTTACTCTGTGCGTCCAAGTGTTGGGAATTTTTATAGTTGAAAATTGGTAAACTTACTACCCACCTATTTACTACATTTCGTCCCCATACAAATGGTATATTCTGTAGGGTTCCTAGTAGGGATCTGATAGGATTTCCAAACATACAAGTTGTTACACAGGGTTTATAGATATCCGGTGTATGTCTCCTAATTCAGTAACTCCAGCCCATTTTGCTGGAGGGTATGCAGAGGTAAAGGAAGTTACATACATCTGTGGTGGAAAGATTCTGGCTGCTAATTCAGAGGAGATAGCAACCATCGCTAGCATATGATTGGGTTGATATGAGGAACAGAGGATCCTTAAAAAAATATTTATATTTACAGGTACCAAGGCTGATAATTGCTTACTTTGGGAAAATGATCCTCTCCCAGATGGAATACTAGTTTAATATAATGAATGAAGTTGCATCATTAGAGACAATTACATATGCTTTAATTGAGATTTATGAAAACGTTTGGGGTATTTACTGGTAATGGCGAAGAAATTAACTATTAAACATCAGAATGTGTATATTGGTTGCAGGATATTATACATGTATTAAACCCATACCATGTTTGTGTTCATACTTGTGTTATATATAATGTTTCTTTCTATAACACACTGTTCTTTATGTAAATATTTGTGCGATTTAAAAATAGTTTTGTTTTTTTTTAAATAAAAGAGGTATTCCCACAACCAGATTTAGGTCAAATGTATACTGTACATGTTATATTTTGTCCCACCCTCACCTGGCTGCCTGAACAGGTGACAAAGTACATGGCCACTTTTAGCTCGAGTGCTCTATAGTTGATAATTGGCTGCAACATGAGCAAAACTAAAAGTGCCCACACACAGCGCAAACAACGCGGACTATTCAAAATTGGCCCCCAAAATATTTTAAACAACCTGCCCCTATTTTTAAATATGAATTTACTGTGAGCAAAAGGTAAATGTAATCTCTATCCTCAGCCTCCTCTTGAAGTGAATGGATGGAGAGGGGGGGAGGGGCAAAGCAGCTGTGGTGTGGCCCTTCCTTGCCTTATGGATGGGGGCAGAGGTCTCTCTCTCTCACCTTCTGCTCCTGGCTGCACGTTCATTGTCTTTTCTTTGCCTGGTTCCATACATTGGGTTACCATGGGACCAAAAGAAGAACAACAGGGGTCACCCATGGGGAGGGCAATTTTAGAGCGTGCAGGGAGATTGCAGGCCCATTGGATAATCCCTGCAAGCCAGTTTTTAGAAGACACCATTCTCCCTTGAAAAATCACAGCCTTGCCAGGGGCCATGGGTGCAAACTGCATGCAGGAGCAAAGTCAGCACTGGGGAGGCCATGCAGTGTTAGCAACTACTTCCATGCGTGTACCTCGCCTGTCTGGGCCTCACGTCAAACACCAAACCTTTTCCCTACAAGGTGGGGACCAGGGGGCAATTTCCAAAGGGGCCTTCTCCACAGATAATCACAAGAATCCCGTTCAAAAGAGCTCACGTTAAAATGAAGCTGATAATGTATTGTTTGATTTGGCATGGGGCTGGGGGCAGCCTGAAACCAATGGAAATTGGGCTTTTTCATGCTATGCAGGGCCTCCCAGCTGCATTTTCTGTTTTAAACATAGAACGTGATTATTTTCACAGGCCAAACTTGATTAATCTTTCTGCGTGAAATATTTCTAAGTCTTGAATCTGAGTGAATCAAACCCGTTGGTACACACACAAAAAAAAATGTAAAGAATTAGAAGGGGCTTGGTTACTTTGCAAAAGTGTCTGTGTTTGCTGAGATCTTTCTTTTTATAGTTTGCCCGCCACTTTAACCCCTTTCCACCTTTTAAAGAAATAACTGTGCCTTATCACTCCTTCACAGGTAATTATTTACTGCATTATTGTAAAGAAACGTAGAACATGACAGCAGATAAGGATCATAAGGGCCACCAAGTCTGACCAATGTATGTTTTGCTGCAATACCACCTACCACACATTAACCTAGGCTTCCCCTCTAATTCTTTATAATTTGGGATCCTCTGGGCTTGTCCCATGCCTTTTTGAATTCTGCAACTGTGTTTTGTTTCTGCCCCCAACCCCATGTTTCAAAATTTTCCAGGTGACTTTTCACACTCAGCCAGAGGGTTAAACCATATTATAGGCCCATCATTCAGTGCTTAATTTAGTGATTTTCCAATTGCCACTGCTAATTTACCGCAATGAAATAACCCTGGAAACAAGCAGAGTGCTGGAGGAATGTAGTGCTTGTTGCACTATAGCTGAAAGGCCTTGGTTTACAAGCTGTAAATTACAAATGCTGTCCCACTTCATCCTGAGCATAGTGTAAGTGCCAAACATTTCTCAGAAATTCACAATTTCCCCCCAGATTTACAATTGATATCCTGTTTCTGAGAAGCTTGCGGTGGAGGTTATGAGTTCTTATAACTTCTGCCTCGAGGAATCTGTTCAGAAGGGGGAGGATAACGGAAGCAGGGATCATGTCTTCCTCAGAATAGGCAGGACCAGGTTTGGGGGAGCGTTACCTTGTGTTTCCTGGTTTATGCAGCGATCAGCAGTTGCATTTTTATATAGAAAACCCCCTGCCCAGCGTTGCTGGGGACATTGCCCCTATGGCACACCCCATTCTGAGGTTCATGGCACTGCATCAGGAATGAGGTTGGCCAGATTAGATGGTCCTAATAGTCCTTATCTGCTGTCATAGTCTATGTTTCTAAGAGAATATTTTGTCACTGTTGACATCCACATATTTTGTTGATGTCTGGGTTACACAGAAAACTGTGTACTAAATGAAGGTAGATTAAAGCTAATTTTTAAAAATGATTTTGGGAGAGAGATTCCCCAATGATCTCTGTATTGCATTCGCTTTCTTGCTTAATTTATTTATTTTTATTTAGAAGCTTTTATATACCGATGAACGTTGGGAACATCTCATCGGTTCACAATAAACAAAAATGCAGCTAAACGAGCTTTACAGAGAACAAGGGACAATGTGCATAAAATTGAACAATAGTGAGCAAGGTAAAAAACATACAAGGGGGGGGGGAACCAACTAGAGCGTAATGGAAAGCTAAAACTGAACAATTTACAATTTATGTGGGATCAAAATATAATTAAATACAGATAGAATGTCATAGGGTATCAGAGGATTCAGAGGGGAGAGGTAGGTAGTTATGAGTAAGCATGTCTAAAAAGGGAAGTTTTCAGGTTCTAAAGTTTTTTGGGCAAGGTTCCTGACGAAGGAAGGATGGGAGCTTGTTCCATAGGACGGGTCCCGCTAAAGATAATGCCCGAGCTCTAGTGGAACCATGTTTAGACTGTTTAGGGGAGGGGATGAGAAGTGTTGCTCTGTGTTGCTGCCTTATAGGTCTGTTTGTGTTGTGAAAAGTAAGGTGTTCTGTGAACCAGTGCATGCTTTGGTTGTGGAGTGCTTTGTGGATGAGAGTGAGAGATTTGTATGTTATTCTTTCAGCGACAGGTAACCAATGAAGGTGTTTTAGAACAGGGGTGATGTGATCGTTTTTGTGTGTGTTAGTGAGGATCCGTGCAGCAGCATTTTGGAGTAATTGTAGTGGTTGTAGTATGCTTTTGGGTAAACCTAGGAGAAGGGCATTGCAGTCAATTTTGGATAGAATGAATGCTTGTAAGATAGTGCAAAAGTCTCTGAGGTGTAGTAAGGGTTTGAGTTTTTTGAGGGTGTGAAGTTTGAAATAACAGGCTTTGAGTGTGTTGTTGATGTATTTTTTGAAGGTAAGATGGGTATCAATGGTGATGCCAAGACTGCGAACATGTTCGTTGGAGGCAGCAGGGGAGTGGGGATTGTAGCCTAGCTGCAGGGGACGGGAAATGCTTTGTGGAGTGATGTGTAGTATCTCTGTTTTGGCAGTGTTGAGTGCTAGGAAGTTGCTAGCACTCAACATCACACCTCTATTTTATTCATAGATTGATGGAATTCAAATAAGCATCGGGTAGGCAGAGAGCATCTCTAGTTGTGAGAGGAAAGCTAGATATCAACTGAGGTCAATGGTACTGCATCAGGAATGAAGTTAGGCAGGTCTGACCATTCTTATTCATTATCATGTTCTCTGTTTATGTGTTTCTATAGATAGCCGAGATTTAATACAGGCTTTCAAATATCTTGAAAAGTATTAAGGATGCAAAAGAATAAAACATTTTCTGATTAAAAGTAAGGTATACAACTAGGGATCATGACATGGAATGCCAAGGGGGTGGACTCGGGTACAACATCAGGAAATATTTCTTCATAGTAAGGACAGTGGATGCATGGAATGAGAAGAGGTGGGGAAGACAAGAGCAGTCATGGAATTCACAAGGGTGTGGTATAATACAGAGGATCCTTAGTAGCTAAAGGATGGCAGTTAAGAAATGAGGTAACCTATGTTAACTTTAGGCGTAATATTTCTGCATGGTGATAACTGTATGGAACAGCAGTTACTACCCTTAAGAGTAATCTTCATTGGAGAAGCACTTACTACCCTAAATAATTTGCTGGGCAGACTGGCTGGACCATTTGGGTCTGTGCGCTCATTTACTATATTACTATGTAGAGAGATAAATTTGGATCTGGGAGTCTTTGTAGATTGTGGTACCTTAGAAAAGACCAACAAACCTGATGTTGTAGTACATGAATTTCTGGACAAATGTACAGAGGTCTGTACAGTCTCCAAAGTACTACAGCATCTTATTTACTGGTTCTTAATAAAGGTATCACAATATACAAAGACTCTGGTTTTCTCTATACTAGGCCCGATGGACCATTGGTCTGACCCAGCATGGCATTTCTTATGTTCTTATTTAGATTGAAAAAGCCTAAGGGGTCATTTTGTAAAGCTTATCGTGTGCGATAGCTTCTAGGGGCGGAGTCGGGTGGCGAGGGGCGGACTCCGCAATGTCTTCGCTGGTGGCGATAAGGTAAGCCACGTTATCATCACCAGTAGCGCGTCCAATAGCACCACCTTTCACGGTGGCGCTATTGGGTGTGAAAGCTGGCAGCGATAACACCACGGTGGTGCGATGGCTGCCGTCTTTCGGAGGCCCGCCCACCCTTCGCCCCTCCACCCCCCCCCCCCCCCCCCCCGGTTTTTGCTGGATTCACATTCTGCGATAGAATGGTGAATCCTGGCCTAAGAAAGTAGAGAAGGTGAATTCTCAGAGGCTAGAGATCTATGGAGGGTTTCTTAGCTTTGGCAGGAATAAAGTTCAGTAAACAAAAACATGAAATAAAGTGATACCTTTTTATTGGATTATCTTAATATATTTCTTGATTTGTTTTTCAGAATTAACACTCCTTTCCTTAGGTCAAAACAGAATGAAGAGGTTAGAGCAAAATATGAGGTTGCCTGAACATACTGGCTATTTTGAAAATTGCTTTCAATATTAAGAGTAATGGTAGGATTTTTGAGTTAAAGAATAATAGGGTATGATAAGATTAGTAATCCCAGAAAGTTGTTGGTTAGGCAGGCCATCCCAAATTAGGTTGAGTTAAATGTAAATAGGAAGGTCTGTTAATGGGATGACCTGGTACATTATGTTTATTTAGTTGAATGTTTTAAGTTAGACATTTGATTATTTTATGTTTAATTTTAATAGCATTATGTTTTTTATTTTGTGGGTTTTGTTGAGAGTCATCATGGTCTTCAGGTAGAAAGGTTGCAGATAAATAAACATAATGATGATGGTGGTGATTTCTAATAATTAAAAGAAGAAAAATATTAGGAGGTCCATATTCAGCCATTCGACAATTAGGAAAGTTATCCTAATAAACATATATGGCTAACTTAGCCGGAATATTTAGTGGTACAGGCACGCTGCTGAATATATCTGCCTATCTTAGCCTGGTGAGGATCTTAAATCCTGGCTTTTATCCAGCTGACTGCCAAATCTAGCCGGACAAATGCGCTGAATATGGTCCTCACTAATTCCAGGAAGAATGCAGTTGGGATCAAGTTGAGAACAGAACAAATGGTAAAGGTTGGTTGAATTTGGACTTAAGTGAGTAGAAATAAGCAGTCAATGTCTGACTAAACTTAGCAGCTTTGTTTATATTCTTTCCCTGTTTTGGGAAATAACATATTTTAATGCAGCTATGTCTGGCTGTCAACTTGTCAAAGAGAACAGCTGTTTAATAACTATTTTCAAGTAACTGAAAATATGCTTACATGTAGCTTAAATCTTACAAGAATTGCAGCACTTATCATTACTATACTACTTAGGTAAGCAAAAATGCTTATTTCATCACATGGAGCATAGAACAGGGGTTACATTTGGCAAAATAGCACTTTTACTTTCTATCCAGTTGCTGATTAAGCTATCTGCAGGCATTCATTCCAGTCCAGAAAAAAAACACAAAAAACCCTCCATGGTGCTCCTTCAAAATAAAAGTTAAAGATGGCAAATAAGCCTAACCTTTAAATGTTGTTTCCTACTACCTTCTGTTTGACAACATTGCAGAGCGCAAAAGCTTCAGGCCAGGTCCACACAAGGGCAGCGTGAAGCCAAAAAATGTACACAGGAAAAACGTCCATTTAAATTTTACTTGGTGAAAACCCATGTTCCATTAAATTCCTTGGAAAATAAGCCTGTTTCCAAAATGAGTAGAGGATTGGTCAGAATACATGAAAGTAAAAATGTATCTAGGCCACTGTTTCCCAGTTTTGGAGGCGTACCTAAACAGTCTAGTTTTCAAGATAGCCTCAATGAATATGCATGAGATAGATTTGCATACATCAGGTCTCAGATGTATGCAAATCTATCTCATGCATATTTACTACAGATATCCTCTAACTCAGATGAGCAAGGAATGCCTCCAGGGCACGGTTGGGAAACACCAGTCTAGGTGTTGGTTGTGGAGATCCATCCTCTATGGTAAGGGTGTGCATGGCAAACTTTTTCATTTCATTTCATGTTTGCTTTGTTTTTTTGTTTTGTTTTTTTTTTGTTTCATTTTTTTAATTTTTTGTTTTAAAACGCAGGTATCATTTTTAGCAAGCATTATAAATGAATGCACCCTAATTCCAAATAGCATGGACTAATTCAAAATAGTGTAGTGTACAATATTACAGTTAGTGTGCACTATTTAACGTTTGTGTGCATGTAACAGTGTGAACGGTCTTGGGCTGGCCAGAGAACAGACTCAGGCTGGACTCTGGCTATTCTCTGATACGATTTATTAATGACAAGAAAACAAAACAGAAGCAGCTTTGCTTACCTTTGCAGTTCACAAAATAAAGTCAGCAATATAACTCATAGCTCAGCAGTATTGGACTTCTTTAGACATCCTCCTCTTTCCTGGAGGATGTCTTTGGTGTTCTCCTTGTGCCTTGCTTCTTATTTCCTTCTAATGAGAACACCCTCAGAGCTGTGGCTTAAGGTAGATCATGCTAAATGCCTGGTCCCGAGCTTTTAAGGAGGACTGGACAGTGTGCTATTTTGAATTAATGTGCAGTAAAAACGGAAAAAAGAAAAAAAGTCATGATTTTTGTTGTTTCCTATTAAAAATGACATGAAACAAAAGCATATCCTTAACCTAGAATGCTTCTTGCATTGGATATTTGTTTCTGGAAAGATTCAATGCCCTTCTAAGCCTTCTTAGATTATATCTTAGAATCACTACAGATGGAAATTTTCAAATGTAGTGACCATCTCTTTTGAGACAATTGGCTAAAAAAGTATCCAGTCATTTTCCAAATCATTGTTTTTAAGTACTTGAAGCATCTTGCACAGCTGCAAATGTTTAATTAGAAAAGCAAGATTTGAAAAAACAAGAGATAAATAACTATAATGATTGGCCCTGAGGTTAAGGCTACAGCCTGTGCACTGCAGTATAGGTGACTGGTGTTATAGTCTCCTGTCCAGTGGGAACCAATAGGCTTCAGGAGTGCAGCAAAGAGGACAAGCCTCAGCCTGGGAAGGGAGGCGAAGACACCGGCTGCTGCTGTGGTAAACCCTACTAACCACAGTGTGGTGCTGGCTCAGACGTGGACACGTCAGCCTGCTTCTTCAACAGAATTTTCATATTTTCCTAGGGGGGGTCACATACATTTTTCCGAGTGAAGCTGGGAAAAATCTGAAACATTGGATATGATATGGAGTTGCTGCAGTTTCACCAATTGAAAGAATCCGGTATTGAATCTGACCAGTACAGATTCCAAAAATTGGGCAAATCTTCCCAAATTCTGTTGCAGATTTGCCAGTCCCCGGAATCTGCATTACTATTTCATGGATGCGCGTAAAGTTCCGGGAAGCGTGTAAGTCCCGGGGCTTGCAAAAAGGGGCAGGGCGGAGCAGGGACGGGGCCAGAGGCTCCAGGCACAGCAGCCATTTGCTGTGGTGCTTGGGATCGCGCGCGGCAACAAAAAAAAGAAGAGAAAAAAGGTAGGGGAGAAAGGGCGGAGGAGGGAAGGTGGGGTGGGGGGGGGTAGGGAACGGGGGAAGGCAGCAGGGCTTGGAGTGGGCTTGACGTGCGCAAGGTGCATTGTGCACCCCCTTGCGCACGCTGACCCCGGATTGTATAACATGTGCATGCCTGCGCACGCATGTTATAAAACATGCAGACTGTTAACTCTGGAGATTTGTTTGGGAGGAGACGTCCCGCAGCCCACAGGGCTGGATAAGTCACTTAGTAGAGGGAGTGACTTACTGCTTAGACTAATAGGCTGGGACCAGGATATCAAGGTTCATCCTACCTCTTATCCACTGACACCCCTTGTAACCTTGGCAAAATCATTTCATCTTCCATTGCTTCGGGTACCCACTCAGATTGTAAAAAGTTTGGGGACAAGGAATTGTGCTTGTTTGTAATTTGTTGTAAGACACTGTTGGATGAATTTTAAATCAGCTATGCACACAAATTCTGGCAGTTACACGCGTGGCTGGGCCCTGTGTACACCACGCGCATTTTCAAAAGGGCCCGGCCCCACGCATAATTGCCGATACGCGCACAAGTGCCGGGCCCTTATAAAGGGACAGGTCGAGGGGCATGGTCTGGACAGGGATGGGGGGGTGGGGCCATTGTACACTGTCCCAATGACTTGCGCGCCAGCAGCCGGCTGGCGCGCGCAACTTACTTCAGCTCCGGCCCTGAAGTAAGTTGAAAAACAAAGAAAGGATAGATAAGAAGGGTTTAGGGGGTGGGGTGGGGAGGGGAGGGGACGAGGGAGGGAGTTTAGGTAGAAGAGTAGGGAAGTTCCCTCCCAGTCCACTCGTTAATTGCAGCAGACTGGGATGGAATGGGGGAAGGCCCGATTTTGTCACCACGTGTAATTTACTAAAATCCTCCCCCTGCACGCATGTGCATGCGGCCCATAGATTTTATAACATGCGTGCGCCAGCTGAGCCACTTCTGGCTTTTCCCCCAAAGGCATGGGTTTCTCACTCTGATTTCCCTAATAATTTTGCTAAGAAAATCAGAAATACAAGTTCATGCATGCAGTAAGGGCAAATCTACCAGAACTTCTCCCTAGGGATAAACTAAGGTTACCAGATGACTGCAGATCCCTAGGGAGAAGTTCTGGTAGATTTGCCCTTAACTCTCCCAGTAGCTGTTGCAATCCTACCCGCGAGGAGCACGGGAAGGCTCCCTTACCTCACGCGGCCAGTCGGGCCGCTGATGTCTTCTTCGCGGCAAGCGGGCCGCCGTCGCCGGGCTCCTTTCCAGCTGCTGCTGGTCCTGCGCGGCAGGGTCGGGCAGCCGGGAACTCTCTCATGTGGCTGGGACCTCCGGTTCTCCCCCGACGCGCTGCACCGCTCCCGGGGTCTTCAGCCAGCAGGGAGGCCATCCCTGCCGATGCCTGCAGCCATCTTTCTCTTCCTGCTCCAGTTCACAGCATTGAGCCGCTCCAGCAGCCTGCCCTTCATCCAGCTTCTTGGCAGGGCTGTTCCCACTGCCTGCCTGCTTCTTGGGCCTTCCACGTGGCTGGGAGAATGCCACCAACGATCCTGCTTCTCTTCTCCAGCTCTCCTTAGGCGCGGGCACGCACCTCTCTCCTGTTCTTCAAGGGCCAGCCAGGTGTGGCCTTCTGCTGACCCCTCCCCGGGCGCGTTGTCTTCTTCAGCCCTACAAAAGGACTCGGCGTCCATTCCAGCTTTGCCTTCGCAAGGAGTTAGACACTCCTGGGATTCTGCTGTCCTTCGCTCCAGGAGTCGGTTCCAGCACTTCTTCAAGGTCCTGTGTTTCCTGTTCTTCGTTGGAGCTCCTTGTCTCATCCAGATGTCCGTGATCCAGTTCCTGTTGTCCATGTTCCAGTCCAGATGTCTTCCTGCTATTCCTGATGTCTGTGATCCAGTCCTGAGGTCTGTCTCCTGATCCTGTACTCTAGGTTCCGGTCCAGATGTTTGTTCTCCGTTCCTGTTGTTTGTGATCCAGTCCAGATGTTTCTCCTGATCCTGATGTCCGTGATCCTGTCCAGTTGTCCTGAACTGCTGGTTCCTCGTGCCACTCTTCCTGGCGTGTCAAATCGTGGTCCGTGACCAGCCCCATGGGCGGGCTGTGTAGGGCACTTCATAGGGTAATGCCTGCCTCACTTCTGTAGCACTAGTCTCTGGGAGACTTCTGCTTCTGTAGTTGTCCCTAGTCTACGGAGTCCCTTGTGCTTGCTCCGTCTGTGCCAAAGACCCTGCCAGAACCTGTACCGTCAGCGTGGGCCACGACCAGCCACTGGCAGCTGAGTAGGGCGTGCCTCGGTGCAGGCCTCTACAACTTCTGAGACATGTTCCTTTTCATTGCTCCACATCTCATCTAGAGGCTCTTCGAGTCCAGCGTGGTCCGTGACCAGTCCCGCGGGTGGACTGTGTAGGGCGCGCTGCGTCGCAGTCTCAACCCAGTACTTGCTTGAGTCTTCTGAATGCCTTGTACCTCGTTCCTGAGTCTCGTCTGTGCATCCAAGTACCTCGTTCCTGAGTCTCGTCTGAATCTCCATGTTCCGGTCTTCACTGCCCTGGCCTCCATCCGGCCTGCCGCTTCTTGCCGTACCCTGCGGCAAGTCCGAAAAGGCTTGGAACAGTTGGAGGACTGTTCATAAGACCACCATTGCGTTGCTGGTCTTCCGAAGCGTGCAGGTCCAGAGGAGGGTCAGTATTTTCAGTCTTCTGTCTTCAGTCCAGCCTCACTCCTGTCCAGCCCATGCTCGGGCATTTCTCGCCTGCCGCAGCACTTCTTCAGAGTTCCTCTGGGGTCGAGCCGAGGTCCAAGAACACACATCCCCTGGTAAGCGGAACCGCTCTCTTAGCGCTCCGTAACAGTAGCAGGCCCATTTAAGTTAACGCTTGATGACTTGTTGTTATTTATTTCTATCAACATGATTTTGCTTATTCTGGAAAACCTCTCTGAGTAGTTACAAATAAAAGTCATCACACCCTGTGATATTTAATATATGGGTGCTTAAGCTTGTTCTGGACCAAACCTGCATGTACAGTTTGTAAAAGATTATTTTAGCTTACCTTGTCTCCATGACTTCCACTGGTTTTGTATACAGAAACTCAGTGATTTGCCATATTTCCAGCCATTTATGATGGGCTTCCTCACCAGCGACGCAACGCTGCATGTTCCGTTATTTATGGCGAGGCTTTGCAGGTACAATTTTTATTACCGTCTTCAGGATGGCACTATGATTTCACAACCACATGGAGTAAGCCAAAAGAAATCCTCATTATGAGAGGAAAAAAAAAAAGTCCGATAGCTCAGTTCTTAGTGGAGAGCAAAAAAGCATTAAAATGTAATGAAACAATTGTCCCTTGAAAGTAGAACCCTTGGTTTATAGCTTGCAAAGTATTTTAATCGTCGTCATTATAAATTCATCAGCATAAGCAGTAAAGACACGTTTTATCAGTCGCTGGAATGTATCAAATATTTTATGAGAAATTCTGGATATTCAGAAGTGGGCCACATAATATATTTTGGACCTCACAGTATTATTACCAAGTACCCGTACCAAAGATCTAATAAATTTGAATGCAGGGAAATGCTGAAAGTTATTATTCAGCAGTGTGTATGACCCTAAAGCCATCCACGTGTGCACTAGTGCCCATAATCTTTGTGCACGGTTTATTTTCTTCTTTCTCAGAGGTGAAACAGGCACAGCCGATCAGTAGTCACTTTGTGCTGCCAATACACTGGGCACAGAGCAGACGCTGCTGGCTCTCTCTCTATCTAGGGGTGCACCATGCGTTACACCCATGCTGTGAGCACCTGGGGGGGGGGGCAGGAGAAAGCCAGACAACGTTAAGACTGATCGAGTGTATTTCCGGCCCTGACATTTTCCTCGAGATATGTACATTTCCATATATTTGAAAACCTAATATAAACAACAGTGAAGGAATTTGCATTTTGGGCAGCCGGGAATGAAAAATGGTGGCTGAGTAATGTATTGCAGTTCCGAGACGAGGAATGACAGCGGTAAAGTCAAGCGCACATGACAACACCCTATCGGCTTGTGGCAAACTCATTTCCTGGCAGAATATAGGGTTTCATCTGCTGGAACATTTAATAGGCATCACAGAGAGTCTGAGATTTCCCTTTGCCTTCTCAGCCTCCACACATTTTATTCAAACCTTTATTTATATATATATGTTTAATACCAAATGTAGGATTCTCAGATACAAACAAATCCATTCTCATGTACTTGCTAGATTCTGAACATTTCTAATGGCAACTTGTGTTTCATTTATATTGTCATATATCAATATAACATTTGCTGTATGCAAAAATATGCAAGGAAAATATATTCCAACGTACTGCTGCTTGCAGAGTAATGTAACATGGACCTAATTTCCAGTGGCAGTGCAGTAAGCGTTAAAAGAACTAAGTGGCTTGCGTCGCATGGATATGCAGGTTAAAAGGAACATAGCATTTTCATAATATATTAAATAAGAGTAGAAATCTATGTATTGAGGCAGTCTTATGCTGCACATTAGAATTTAGGATATTGATGAGAGAGAGCAATTATCTGATTGGCTGATAGGGCTGCTTTTGCAAGGTCACTGCTGCATTGGAATGATTACTGAAAGAATAGTGTGATGGACGGATTCCTCAGAGCTCCGAAAAGAAAAAAAAATCCACCCTATTACACGTTGTAAGCAATAATCAATGACAGGTGCACTGAAGGAATTCAACCCCAAATCCCAGGAGTTTTGTGAGGCCCAAGGCTGACGGGTCAAGATGCCTTCAACATCTGGGAAAGTGAATTGAAATTCTATAGCAAGCTGTGCCGTCAGTAGCCATTTTTACAGCTGTTTTGCTATGCAGCTAAGATTTCTTTCGATCAAGCAAAATTCTGACTTAGTAAAGTTGCACTAGCACATTCTAATAATTCATTGAAATAATAAAAGATACCAGTGCAACATTGTAGGTAAAGATACAGGCGCTGGGACTATTCGAGTTATGGGCACCCCAGTTCCATTGCTGATCTTCCAAGCAAAATGCCGTGTTATGATGCTGGGATCATCACAGGATGTTGCTACTCTATGTGCTAGCATTTGAGAACTATGAGATAAAGTGGGGAGGCACAGCTAGGCAGTCCTTAGGCAATTTAAAGGAGACGTACATGCTGTTTCACCTAGGGCCAGATGTGGGGTTTCTTGAGATATGTCCATTTTTGTTTCTTGGATGAATCTTTGATCGTTATTTCTGTTAACCGCTTTGATTCGTTAGAAAGTCTGGGCTAAAAGAGAATTTTCAGTAAATACATAGATAAATAGGGATTTTGATCTGCTTTTATTCTGACTTTGCAGATGCCAACCGATTAGACCCAAATGTCTCTGAGCTCCACCAGACTAAAAATGTAAAAAAAACCTACAGAGATTTCTAAATTGGGGTTAACCTAATCCCATATGACATTTTGTGTTTGAATAGTCTTTCTAGGGCTAAATAAAGACAAAAATCTGTCAACAATTGCCCTCCTTCCTTCTTCCCCCTCCTTCCTTCTTCCCCCCACCGCTAATGACGATGCACCCACAAAAATACTATTAAACTTCCCTGAAGTGGTGAATTGGGAAAATGGTAAGATGTCATATATTTTGGATGATGCTATCACAATTTGATTTGTTATATTTGTTTTCAGACTTCACTGATCTGATGAAGATAGAGCAGCTCTCGTCAGTCCAATAATAAAGGTATCACCTACAATTGTTTGTTTACCCTTATTTTTACAGTTAAATTATGATTCTGTACCAAAACAGAGTGTACAGCAAGAGTTTGGATCATAATCGAAAGGCAAATATATATATATATATATATATTTTTAAAATTCACAAATCAGATCATTCTTTTAAGGGAATTCACTTTAGGATCAGATGTACTAAGGGGTGAATTTTAAAAGCCCGGCACACACCAGAGCCAGGAGATATGCGCAGAAGGTGGGCCGGGTGCGCTGCGTGGATTTTAAAAGGTGCCCGCACACGCACGTTTCTACCATTATGTGCACAATAATTTTTTTTATGAAAAAGGGGTGGGCTGTGGGCATGGTCTCAGCGGCACACGGGCATTTCAAGATTTTATGAATGAAACCAGCGTGTAAATAGGTCCGCACACAAGCACGCTCTGGTCTCCCCTACCTCATAAATTTACTTCTGCTATGGATGGCGTGTAAGTCCTAAAACAAAAAAGCTAGGCTAGTTGGTGGGGCTTTAAGGGTCGGGGTTAACAGGCTAAATGGGAAGCTAACTAGGGGGGGTTAGGATGTCCTATCCTTTACCTGGGTGAACTGGGAACAAACTGGGGAAACTGGTAATTGCATTGGCACGTGTGTTGACTTAGATCCACCACTTATGCAGTACATAAGAACATAAGAAAATGCCATACTGGGTCAGACCAAGGGTCCATCAAGCCCAACATCCTGTTTCCAACAGTGGCCAATCCAGGCCATAAGAACCTGGCAAGTACCCAAAAGCTAAGTCCATTCCATGTTACCATTGCTAATGGCAGTGGCTATTCTCTAAGTGAACTTAAAGCAGGTAATGGACTTCTCCTCCAAGAACTTATCCAATCCTTTTTTGAACACAGCTATACTAACTGCACTAACCACATCCTCTGGCAACAAATTCCAGAGTTTAATTGTGCGTTGAGTAAAAAAGAACTTTCTCCGATTAGTTTTAAATGTGCCCCGTGCTAACTTCATGGAGTGCCCCCTAGTCTTTCTACTATCCGAAATAGTAAATAACCGATTCACATCTACCCGTTCTAGACCTCTCATGATTTTAAACACCTCTATCATATCCCCCCTCAGTCGTCTCTTCTCCAAGCTGAAAAGTCCTAACCTCTTTAGTCTTTCCTCATAGGGGAGCTGTTCCATTCCCCTTATCATTTTGGTTGCCCTTCTCTGTACCTTCTCCATCGCAATTATATCTTTTTTGAGATGCGTTGACCAGAATTGTACACAGTATTCAAGGTGCGGTCTCACCATGGAGCAATACAGAGGCATTATGACATTTTCGGGTAGATTTTCAAAGGGGTACACGCGTACCTCCCAGAAATCTACCCCAAACCCCCCTGCGTGCGCCGAGCCTATTTTGCATAGGCTCGGTGGCGCGTGCAAGCTCCGGGACGCGCGTAAGTCCCGGGGTGTGCCCGGAGTGATGCGGTGTTTTGGGGGCGGCGCCACGGGCGTGGTTTCGGCCCGGGGGCATTCTGGGGGCGTGGCCGCGGCCTCCGGACCAGCCCCCGGGACCGGAACATGGAGCGGGGCAGCCGGCTGGCGCACGCAAAGTTACGCCTGCTGGAAGCATTAGCAATGGTAACATGGAATGGACTTAGCTTTTGGGTAGGGGGGGTTTAGATAGGGCCGGGGGGGGGTTAGTTAGGGGAACGGAGACAGGCTGCGTGGCTCGGCGCGCACAGGCTGCCGATTTTGGGCAGCCTTGTGCGCGCCGACCCCAGATTTTAATGGATACGCGCAGCTACGCGCGTATCTATTAAAATCCCACGAACAAAAGTTACTGCTTAACCATTTTTTCTATGACACAAAGAAGACCATATTCTCTGCCATTTGCCATTTGAACTTAGCTGAACAAATGGTGCCATTTCAATTTCTGGCTGCGCTCACCACCCAGCACTTAGCAGATTAAATTATTATCCAGCTAAAAAGTTATCTGAATAAGTCTGGAATGGGGTGGAACATTTTAGGCGAGGAGATTATCCAGCTAATGTAACTAGATAAATGCTGATTTTCAGCGTTATTTGGCTAAGTTAGATGGCTACCTTTATGATTGCAAGAAAACAGCCTTAAGCAAAATCTACTTAAGCCAACTTTGACCTGCTGGATATATTCAGCAGCCTGGGTGGGGGACATTTTCAAAGGATTTAGTATGCTAGCATTGAGTTGAATTTTAGAAGCCAAAGTCGGGAGATATGCACACAAATATAGGACATGCGCGTGTCCACCCAATTTAAAAAGCTGCCTACATGTGCACACATTTCCCTATAAGCAAATATCTCACTTTGATAGAAAAAAAGAGCATGGTGGGGGCAGGGTATGGATGGGGCAAAGAGATGTGAGCGCAAGTACCTATGCGCCTGGGCACGCACCCAGGTCCAGTGCCAAGTAAGTTTACTTCTGCTCTGGAGGCGGTTTAAGTAAAAAAAAAAAAAGTAGGCATCCTGAAGGGTTTAAGGGTTTTGGAGGACCTAGCTCTAGACTGGGCAAACTGGTCATGGCCTGGACACGTGCCTGTTATTACATTTCCCAACTTGCGTGGCTCAAACCAGTCTTTATGCAGTTGTGAATGCCCCCTTGAAAAATTGGTTGCACACATATGTGCATCTAGGCTACTTTATGACATGTGTGTATGTGCACGTATGTTACAAAATTGCTGCATCTCTGGGCGCACACCAATGCAAATGTGTACCATCTCTGGCTGTTAAAAATGTGCCCTTATTGAGCGGTTAAATGTTCTACCTAAATTCACTAGGTGGCTAAATGTAGTTGCTCAAAAATGGGTGGCCCCAGAGATAAGTCAATGGACAGAACTTAGCCAACTAGCACTAATTTTCAGTGTCAGCCAGTTAATTCTAAGCAATAAAATAGAAATCCTAAATCTAGCCAGCCAGATTTTAGCTGGCTAGGTTTAAGGATATTTTTAGCTGTAACTTAGCCAGCTGGACTGCAGCTGAAAATTAGCATAACATTTAGCTGGATAAGGGATCTATTTACTAAGCTGCATTACCCATTTATTACCCAGTGACAAAGTATGGTATTTGAAATACTATGCATTATTCTGCCCCCCATAGCACAAATATGCTAATGAGATGATTAGCATGTAAATACAAGCTAATCAGCTCATCACTTGCCTAATAGTTGCATATTGAATAATGCAGATTGCCTCAAACATTGCAAGCCGTATTATTTGATTCAGAATTAGCTACAAATGATTTCTCCATCTCCCTTTTGATGTTTACATGTTGGTCTTTCAGGTACTCAAAAGTGCTGTGTTGAGCTTCATCTGGTGTGGTAGTCCTCCAAGACTTAGGTATGAAGAAAAGGTCAAACCAAGGGACTTGGGTGGGGTTGATATACTACTTGGTGTGCCACTTGATTTGTCTTCATGTCTGAGTGGGAAATGATCTGCCACAGGTCTTGTTGTCTATGGAGGTGGGGAATGCCAAGGAGTTTGGGACTTGATTTATTAAGGTTTTTCTCCCATTCTGGGTCTATGGAAAAAATGCTTAGTAAATGAGGCCCTTAGTTTGATGGCCCTATTACAATTACCCATGCTTTTAAACATATTAAAGGAAACCAACCGATGTTAGCACACATGCTCCATGTTTGGAGGGTGGCTCAGAAGTTGGGTTACTCAGTTGATGCTTTCTCGTGTATGAATGCTCTGAATAAGAATTCTCTATTGTCTTTGTGTACCTTTTCCCCAGATGCTGATCTTTGGGCTATGTATGGGTTGCGTTTTATTAAGAGAATGGCTAATTTAAGCCCTTCCCAGACCTTGTCACAGAAATTCAGATCACTAATCATACATATTATATGTTTCTGCAATTGTGGACAGATGTTTTTCAGGGGTTGAGGATAGAGGAAGCTTGGAAGGAAAGTGAGAGGCTAGTTGAACTGAGTTGCATTGATGGCATATTGTATATTACCATAAGGGGGCGGGTCTGTGAGGAGGGTTCATCACCTGGGCTAATAAGGAAATAAAACATGGAAACACATTTGGAGAGCATCTTGCAGAATCTCTATTTGCAAAAAAGGGCAAGATTTATTATTTAAATTATAATTTGCATAGAATGTATGCACTCTGACCTTTTCTTCCAAATTTAGTAAATGTGAGTGCTCTCTGTTGGAGAGGATGTGGCCAGGAGGGATGTTATGGGCATATATGATGGGAATGTAGAGAGATTCAGTCCTTTTGCTCCCAGGTGATGGATCTTATCTCCACTATTTGTGGTCAGCAGTTTTGACGTCTGGGTCCTTGGTCTGACAGTCAGTACGAGAGGATGAAGGAAGCTGACTAACCATCTACTGCATGCCACTCACCTGACCATAGTGTTCTCCTACCATAGTCTGTTGGGAACATAAGGTGGCTGAGATTGCACTCTTGGAAAGGGTGACCTATGCCCTCAGGGATCAAATAGAGCAATACGCTGATGTCTGAACTCTGTATTGGAGTTGGAGAGAGAGACATCAAAGGTTTCATCCTAATTTGTCTTTTTTTGGAACATTTATTTTTTTCTGGTTATTTTTACTATATATGACTGTTATGTTCTGCTTTATTGTTGATTCCACCATGCCCTGTCCTTTTATTGTTAACTTTATATTTACTGTAAATGTGCCTTGTTTTCAAATGAGAAGTTTTATTCAATAAAATTAGCTACAACTCAAGAGTTTAGTTAACTGCTCAACAACATTGGGATGCTAAAACACATCCCGATGTCTCTGGGGCCATGAATTAAAGGAGCCAATCTCCCTCAAGTAAACCTCCTCCTAAGTGTGGTAAAGACCTTGGGAACACCCCCTAGTCTCAGGGCCTAGTAGTGACCATTTTCCAAAATGATGCCAGCTGGCTGAAAACTTGCCTTTGCCTCTATTACATTATGGGGCAATCGGTGCCATTTAGGAAATAGCTGCTACTGGGTCCAGGCTGGGAGGAGTGATCTGGCCTCCATTAGACCCATAGGGCAAGTTTGGTAAGTCCAGGAGGGGGGGGTCGGGAGGTAGGCTAGGGTGGGGCATGTGGGACTGGGCTTCTATTGCAATTTTGTACCCTTTCAAGTTTATTATGAGGACTTTGACCACTACAGGAGGTGGCAGGGGGATGGGACGGGGTCTTCAGAGACACCTGGAGACTTTACCACACTTGAGGAGGAGAGATTTACTCAGGGCCCAGGGCACTGTTGCAAGGTACTTTCTCATAGGAGAAAATATTGCAGGGTTTAAAAAGATGCAGAACCAAGCAGCACGGCTTAGTAAATGAACCGCTTCGGAAGGTACCATGTAATATTTAATCACAGTGTGGGTCACTGTTTCACAAACTCTTGGTCGTTATGCAAAAATCACAGCTCAAAGGAGCTGTAATGTTTGAGGGGTTACCTTTATTATCAAATTAAAATGTAAGTTTTTGTAAACATATTAATGAAGAGAGAAATAAGCATTCAGAAATATATATAAAGAGGAAAGCTTGGACGTCATTTTGAAAACAAAACAATGTCTTTGTGGCTCAGACTGATTAAATAAACATTTAAGCCATATGAATAATTATTAAAATAAATGACAATCCAAATTGTGAAGATACACAATAGATTATTGACCGAACGAAAATTATGAGTTATAAGTGATTACTGGGACCAGAGTAGGCACTTTTAGGGAGGTATAAATACAGGGTGGCCCATGGAAAAGTAGCCTGCCTCTAATGCACTGGTTTTGGAGGCGGGCTACTTTTCCATGGGCCACCCTGTATCTAGAAGTCAATATTCAGGTGCTGCGCAGCTCAGCTAGTTAGCCAGTTAAACATATCCAGCTAACTAGCAAGGAATATGCAGTGGCGCAGTCGCACCACTGAATATATCCAGCTGTTTTAAAGTCATCTGCATATGTTTATGTGGCTAACTTTAGGAAAGCCCTATGTTGCTACCAGAGTTCGCTGCATAAATTAGCCGTATAATTTATGCAGATAATTCCGTGCTCCTCGAAACACCTCCTGCCCATTGCCAGAACACTCCTGACTTATGCGGCTAGAATTTAGCCACATATGGCTTTTAATATTGATGGTTAGCCATTTAGATAACTTTTCAGTTATCCATCTAAATGGCTTATGAATATCGACCTCGTATTATTTATTGTGCACTTACAATATGTTTTCAACGACGTTTATAAGGAGAGTTTACATACATGATCACAGTAAAAAACTAAAAACTGAAAGTATCTTGGTTACAATGTCACCTTTCCAAAAGCAGAAAAATTGAATATACCAACTAATAATGCTTAAATGAGGTCCAAGACTGGAAAATCAGGGATAATCCAGGTCAAGACTGAAGTTTATTAGCACAGCTGTTTAGAGATGTCTGTATAGCACTGCCTGGCCTTTGTTAACGCTATTATATCCAGTTTATGATAGGTATCAGATTCTACATAGATTGAACATGAATTTATGCTCCGACACCTACAGCAGAAACAAGGATAATGTATAAAGCACTAGCAGCAATACCTACTGAGGCAACAACAACTATTAGCCTCAGTGTACTCTCTTTCAAACAGCTTCATGGTGCTCTCATTGTAAACTTTTGTGGATTTAAGCCATTTGTAGCATAATTTATAATGTGAGATGTAGAAGACAATTTAAATTCACAAGAAGAGATGTATTATTAAGGTCTACTTTGAATGTAAAACACCTTCACTGGCAAAAGAAAAAAAAAATCTAAATTCTTTAGACATCTAAATTCATGAATTCAACTTTGTTTAAGTTAAAACATTAAGGTGCTGGAGACCATCCAAGACTGCACTCAGCTCAGGTAATCTCATCAGCAGTGGGTTTCGGTGCATGCAAGGCAATGTAACCGGTAAGTATTGTTCTCGTAGAAATGACACCAGAGGGCAGGTTTATTAATAACAAGGTCAAACCAGGCTGCACCCTGGAATACTCAAATGAAAGATCTAATAGAAAAGTAAACTCACTCTGATAAAAAATAGCTTGATGAACTCGCTACGAGGCAGGCTAAACAGACGTGCCTGCTACGATCTATTGAACAAGAATACAAAAGACGTTTTACAAAATACTAAATGAAAGATACTCGAATTACCCTGAAGTAAAACATAAATAGCACCACTTTGAAACTACAAGTGGAACAGCCTCCTTCCCTCCCCCCCCCCCCCCCCCCCCCACACACACACACTATGGTGTCTATGCACTAGAACTTCCACTAAAAAAATGTTTTATCCTGAGATTTGTCAAGGATGTAAAAGCACACTAAAACTTACTGTGGGATGCATTAAAGATTTTTCGCGATGCCTGCTAAAATGAAGCTTCTTTAGTAGGCTGGCAAAAAGAGCATACATGCTCACAGAAAAAATATAGCATACACACAGTGCATAGCAGAATCCCTTGTACTAATAGCCCAAAATGAAAGAGATGGTTAGCATGAAGGATTGAACTCCCCCTGAACTTTGCCAATAAGAAGCTGTCTCTTTGTGCATCATTCACTTCCTTCTGCTGATGAGCTCCATGAGCCCTCCCCCTCCCAATTACCATCATCCCCCATCATTCAGTTGCTGTAAGACGACTGCTTTGGGTGACCTGATCAGATTTCCACCCCTCTGGGGGTCAGTCAATCACCATCTGACCCCATCAGTCCCTTACACACTAAAAAGATGAGACCTCCAGGCCCAGTCCAACCCCCAAGGAGTGTTCTCTTATCATTTGTACCATTCATGGTGTCCAATGAGAGAAAAAGCATGACCGTCACTCTTAAAGTGATTGAGGTCCTTATTCAGACACAATCTGGATAGCAAAGTTAGCCGCACTGTTGAATATAGCCGGCTAATTATAGCCAGCTAACTTCAGGATAGCTCTTTGGCCTGACCAGACTTGGCTGGCTAAGTCATCCAGCTAAATCTGAATATCGGAGTTAGCCAATTAATTTCGCTAGCTAACTCAACTCTTCCCAGTTATGCCCCGGAACACCCCTAACTTATCAGACTAAATTCTAGCCATCTAACTTATTAGCCAGCTAGATTTTCACCTATCTTCCCAAATATTAATTTAGCCGGCTAACTTATGAGTTAGCTGGCTAAATGCTTTTGAATATGGACTTCATTATTTTTAACAAGGGTGAAGACCAGAAGCATTGCTATGTACTTAAAAGATTCAAAGCTTGGGCCCATAAGTGGCCTATGCCAAGAGATTTTGGAGGCCTCAAATTGCAGGTGATGAGAACATTTTTCTGCCTTTCTCCTAAGAGGTTATGGCTGTCGCACAGTTTGGCAGCATAGTCTCCTTGGGACCCTCATGGCTCTATTTCCCCGCAGAGCAAAGGGTCCATCTTCTGGCAACTGGAGGTTCTAAAAATAGGCTCAAGTGTAGGAGAGTGTGGAGACTGGGACGATGTATTTGAGAGCCAAACAGTGAGAGGGAAGTCTCAATTTTATGTGTTGGGTGCTCAGCCACACATTCTGGCCAGGATGGAAGACTGGAGGGGGACGTCTATGGGCATCAGAAGTATGCTTGGAACATTCAGCGGCCTGGATAAGGCATTCTGGTTCCACACCTGACGAATGGTGTGTGCCATGGATTGCGCAGCTGGAGAAGGAACAGTCAGAGGAACTGGGAGTGGCAGCCGAGGTTGTCGTCCGAATACCACGGAGAATGGAGATACATTGGTGGCAGCAGCGATGTGGGTATTGTGTGACAGCTCAGCCCAAGCTAATAGATCAGACCAGTTGTCCTGTTGATCATTCATATAAGAAGGGAGGAATGTCTTTAAGGTTTGGTTGGTCCTTTCAGCTTGACCATTTGTCTCTGGGTGATAGGCCGACGTGAAACTCAAGACAATGTTAAACTTCTTACATAGGGAGCGCCAGTACCTGGCAGCAAACTGTGGTCCTCAATCGGATATAATTTCCTTTGGGAGTCCATGGAGATGGAAAATATGTTTCAGAAACAACTTGGCTAATTCTGGGGCCGATGGGATGCCCGGCAAGGGAATAAAGTGACCCATCTTCGAGAACCGGTCGATGATGCTCCAGATTTACGGTATTGTTGCGGGACGGATGCAGGTCCTTGATAAAGTCCGTGAGATACTAGACCATGGCTCGGTAGGTGCTGGCAGTGGTTGAAGTAGGCCCCAAGGCCGTCCGGTAGGCGGCTTCTGTTGGGCACAGACGGGGCATGAATCTACATAGTTACGAGAGTCTTGCACCATGTTGGGCCACCAGTAGTGTCTTCATACATCTCTAGGGTCCTGGAACGACCCGGGTATCCTGCCAATTTGGAATCATGAGCCCATTTCAGAACTTGTTCACGTAATCTACATGGAACAACGGTTTTCCCAGCTGGAACTGTGGTGGTCACGGCAAGGGATATGCAGGCAGGATCTATAATATATCTAGGAATGTCAGGGACATCTTCAGGTTCAAATGATCTTGAAAGTGCATCTGCACAGAGGTTCTTGGAAGCTGGGCGATAACTTAGAATGAAGTTGAACCGTTCAAAGAAGAGCGCCCATCGGGCTTGTCGAGGGTTTAAAAGTTGAGCTTCTTTAAGGTGCTCAAGATTCTTATGGTCGGTGAAAATGGTAAACTTGTGTTGCGCCCCTTCCAACCAGGGATGCCACTCTTGGAGTGCCAACTTGACGGCGAGAAGTTCTTGGTCACCACCATAATAGTGTTGTTCTATAGGAGAGAACTTATGTGAGTAGAATGAACAGGGTATCAGTTTACCCCTGGGAGAAAACTGGCTTAAGATGGCTCCTGCTCCAATTGCAGAGGCGTCGACTTCAATAACAAAAGGACGTCTTGGGTCTGGATGCTGGAGCAAGGACCGGAACAGAAAGCTTCTTTAAGCATCTGAAAGGTAGCTTGTGCTTTGGGAGTTCACATAGAGTGTTAGCCCCTTTCTTGGTCATGGCGGTTAGTGGAGCAGCTAGGGTAGAATAATTGGCAATGAAGCTCCGGTAATAATTGGTAAAGCCAAGGAAATGTTGTAAAGCTCATAGGCCTACTGGCTGGGGCCAGTCTCGAATCCCCTGGACCTTTTCTAGATCCATGGAGAAACCTCGATCGGATATGATGTACCCTAAGGCGGGTAAACGGTTTTGCTCGAAGAGGCACTTTTCTAACTTGGCATAAAGATGGTTTTCTTTTAGATGCTGGAGAACAATCTGAACATGATCTCGATGAGATTCAAGGTCTTTGGAGAAAATGAGGATGTCATCAAGATATACGACTACGAAGGAGTACAAGAGGTCTCGGAGAATTTTGTTCATAACTGAAAGGGCATCACGGTGTATTCATAATGACCATCCCGCGTGTTAAATGTGGTCTTCCAGATGTCTTCAGGTCGGATGCGTACCAGATTGTACGCACCCCTTAGATCCAACTTGGTGAAGATCCGTGCCCCTTGTAGGCGGTCGAATAGCTCGCTGATAAGGGGCAGAGGGTATCGGTCTTTGTGGGTTATGACGTTGAGCCCTCTGTAATCAATTCAAGGACGTAGACCACCGTCCTTTTTCTTAACAAAGAAGAAACCCGCTCTGGCAGGAGAATCAGAGGGATGAATGAATCCTTTTTCTAGGTTCTCTTTGATATGCTCAGACATGGCTAGGGTTTCAGGGTGAGACAGTGAATACGTTCTGCCCTTGGGAAGTGTGGTGCCTGGCAGAAGTTCTATGGGACAATTGAACTTGCACAACGGAGGCAAAATATCCGCCTTCTGCTTCGAGAAGACATCTTCGAAGTCAGCATACTGAGTAGGCAACCCAGATAGGGTGGTAGACTTCAGCACAGGGACCACAGGAGTTACTTGACATAGACATTTGTTCTGGCATTTGGGACCCCACTGCACCAGCTGCAGGGCATGTCAATCAAACTGGGGTTCATGGGCTGAATCCAGGGCAGCCCTAGGATAACTGGATATGTAGAAAGTTTAAAAGGAGCGCTGGCACACATATACGCCCGATTGTGCAAGGGGGGTGCACAATTGTGCACCTTGCGCACACCGAGCCACGCTAGCTTCCTCCCAGGCCGCTCTGAAGTTGGAGCGGCCTGAGAGGGAACTTCCCTTCTCCCTAGCCTGACCTTCCCACCCCTTCCCCTAACCTTCCCCCCCTAGCCCTACTCTAACCCCCCTGATCTTTATTTTACTTTTTGCACCTGTTAGGAAAGCTCTGTGTTAGAGCTGGGAATTAGCAATCTGTAATAAATCTGCTGTTAGTTAGACTGCGGAGTAGCAATCTGTTCTTATTGGCTCCTAAAGAAGGAGGAGTCAGCAATCTGATATAGTTGTGGGTGGATCCCTGGGCTGGTGGCAGATGACCACGCCCCCGGGAGGATATCCCGAGAGGGACCACCGGCTAGGCTTGAGTATGGAGACAGACACACATTAGTTCTTTTATTAAACAGGTTTTTGAAACCACCAGAGGTGGCAGTAGTGAGCTGATATGCCCGGCAGGGCTGTAGTCCCTCAGGTACTGGAACAGCAATCCAAGATGGCTGAGCTGTTGAGAAACTGTAGAAAAAGAGTAGGCAGAGTTCATGAACAGAACTAGATGACAAAACTCACATAAGGTCTCAAGGAAGCTCAGGTGCTGGAAAGGTTTAGGCCCTTGAGGAGCGAGTACCGGTTCTTATCTGTAATCTGAAAGTAAAGAAAAAGAGCGAGGCCCCCGAGGAGCGGGTACCTCTGGTAAGTCCAAGGAGGCAGAGTAGCTTGGGAGGTGCAGCCGAAGCAATGCCCTTCCTTGCTAATTCAGTTAGATAGTGAAATAGAGACCTTTAAATATTGGAAGCGGATGATGTCATCTCAGGGGGACACCCCTGAGGTTCACGCTCTTGCTGGTACTTCAGTCAGAGCGCGTGTGCGCCCCCTAGGTCTTCAGGCAACATGTCGGATATGCAACGTCGAGCAGGTCCGGGGACATCGGAGGGAGGGGGCATGGAGACGCCATGGCAGCCAGCCGTCCATCAGACCTGGAGGGAGTTGCCACAGAGGTAAAGAGGGCGGAGTGAGGACATCGAGCAGCGATGGTCGCAACAGCGCCAGCCGATTGCCAGCATACGATCTCTGACACAGCAGCAAATGGCCACTGTGCCATTAGCCGCTGTCTCAACAGCTTTACACACACTGCCGGGCCTTTTGAAAATAGGCTTGGCACGCGCAACCCCCCTACGCATGTATATCCTCTTAGATTTAAGCGCGTAGGTCTTTGAAAATCTGCCCCATGAATTTAACCCCTTGCAATTTCACTATACACAAGGAAAATTTAATCAAAATAAGGCCCCAAGCTGCAAAATCTCAGGTCTCCAAAGGAGACATCTCTTCCTCCTTTGCTGAATTATTTTGATGACATCTAGAAAGATAGTAACCCTAAACTACAGAAAAGGGGGTTAATCTATTACGAATGAAATATTTCATAATCAAGTCTCTGAGTCCATGACAAATGTTGCAATCAATGTTTAGGGAACAATTCCTTCAGAAACAGAGGCTTCCAAATAATCAGAAAGATTCAGGACATTGAGAGATGTTTGTAGTCCTGGAACTTTCTTAGCTTGCAGTAGATAATATACTTTAGGAATAGGAGGCAATATATTCTCTGGAATCCGTAAAACTTCTAAAAAATATTTCCAGAGCATTTGTAATGGAGAAACCAACTTCTGTTTGAGGAAATTTATATTCCTCAATCTAAACACATTTTCCAGAGATTCTAGTTTATTTTGCAATACTAAATGACCTTTTGATAATATCCCCACTTTCAGATCGATACAGTAAAGTGCAACCGCGGTTACCCTGCTCCTAACTCGCCTTCTACTCACTTTCCGGCCGCGTTAGCCCTTCCCGCGATACACTATCCCCTTTAACTCATCCCTACCGCCTCTTAAAATCCCCGGGTAACCCCTTCCGCCCACGGCATGTATATTAATTGTAAACGAGCGAATTAGCTATTCCCTCCCATACAGTAACGCGCGCCCCGACTATCGCTTTTTTACCCTGCCGTTTTGCCGCGCGTTTACCCTGCTAACTTACCGCCTACCCTTACCCCAGCGTTAGAGGCAGGGGTAAGGGTAGACGGCAAACTTTCCCCCAGCCCCCGCTCACCTGCCCTGGCCGCGTCCGGTCTCCGGTACAGCCCCAGTCCTGTCCCCTCCTCCCGAAGCAAAAAAAAACCTCCAAAAAAAAGTAGCAAGAGAGCGAGGGGAGAGACGGGCAATCCTACGCTCGGGCCTGCCAGTCCCTTGTTCTCTCCTCCCGAAGCAGGGTGCGAAAAGCAGCCTTGCTCCGGGAGGAGGGGGGGGGCAGTTTAAAGCGACGAAGCGACTTACCTTTGCAGCCCCCCCCCCTCCGGACATCAGCGACGACGACCGGGCAATCCTTGGCTCGGGCCTGCTAGTCCCTTCTCCTCTCCTCCCGAAGCAGGGCGCGAAAAGCAGCCTTGCTCAGGGAGGAGGGGGGGGGGCAGTTTAAAGCGATGAAGCGACTTACTTTTGCAGCCCCCCCCCTCTGGACATCGGCGACGACCGCGGCTCCTGCGTCCAGCCTCCAGCTGTCAGACAGACGCATCACACGTGGGAAAGCGGCCCCTATGCGTGCAATTGGCTGCTCAAGACGTGACATCACATGCCGTGACGCCAAACGTCGTGACGTCACGTCTTGAGCAGCCAATTGCACGCACAGGGGCCGCTTTCCCACGTGCGATGCGTCTGTCTGACGGCTGGAGCCGCGGTCGTCGCCGATGTCCGGAGGGGGGGCTGCAAAAGTAAGTCGCTTCGTCGCTTTAAACTGCTCCTCCCGGAGCAAGGCTGCTTTTCGCGTCCTGCTTCGGGAGGAGAGGAGAAGGGACTAGCAGGCCCGAGCCTAGGATTGTCCGTCTCTCCCCTCGCTCTCTTGCTACTTTTTCGTTTTTTGTTTTTTTTTTGCTTTGGGAGGAGGGGACAGGACTGGGGCTGCACCGGAGACCGGACACGGCAGGGCAGGTGAGCGGGGGCTGAGGGAAAGTTTGCCAAGCATCGGAGAACATAACTGTCCACTTCCTGGTACCTGTCATTTCAAATGTCATTTGAAATGACATTTGAAATGACAGATACCAGCGTGGCCGTGAAGCGTTAGGCCCGCGCACCCAGGATACTGTATAGGCACTCTATACAGTAAAATGGGTTGCGCGGGCCTAACCGTCGCCTAATGCTTCGCAGACGCGGCATGCATTTGCATGCAATTTGAAGAGAGTATCGAGCGGTAGGTGAAGAGAACTGTGCGTGCGGGGAACGAGGGTGCGCCTGGCACTGCCGCACTCTTTCTAACGCGGCATAACTGTATCGACCTGTGAATCATTTAAAGAAGTAATCTGAAGTTGAATTGTTGCACTCGGGGGTGGACCCTTGTCCTGGGGCAGTGGAGAATGGCTCCCTGGTAGGGACCAGGAAGCACCTGCCCCCAGGGGGGTGGAGCACTGGAGGAGACAAAGAGAAGCTTCACCACAGGAAACCCATGGTCCCCCTGGTTAGAGCCCGTAGGGACCCGGACCGCTTGGACTTAGGTGGGCCTCGCAGGGTCTCCTGGAGAGATGGTAGACAGGTGTGTCCACGGACAGCAAGGGAGCACGGTCAGACTCAAGACTGAGGTTCAGATGGAGCAAGGAAGACCAGAACAGCATAGGCGATGACAAGGCAAGGGACAGAGCCAGAATCAGGAGATGTAGTCAATCAGGCAGGGGTCAGAATCCGAGGGTCAGTCTGAGGAGTAGTCAGGCAAGGCAGAGGTCAGGTTCCAGAGCTCAGACGAGGTCACAAGGCAGGCAGAGGTCAGGATGCAGGCAGCAGACAGGAAGGTCGAGGAACAGGCCGAGGTCAGTACCAAGAGACAGTCCGGGGGTACTATCTGGGGAGACGGACATATGCAGGAACAGAAGATCACTGGAACAAGGCTGGAATGAAACTGGAACGAGACTGGAACAAGACTTAGGATGCAGTGACAATCTAGCACACAATGCCAACCCGATTGCCAAGGCAAAGAATTGCAGGCAGGGACTTCCTTAAGTAGTTCCTTCAGTCAGGGCGCACCATGGAGCTAGGACCCGCCCCTGGCCCTACACCTGGAGGTGCTTATGGCTGCCACTGGGGAGGCCGACCCGGGACCTGCAGAGCGCCAGAGAGGTGAGCAGGCCCGTGCACGGGCCGTACGCGGACGGGGGGCGCAACAGTACCCCCCCTTCTAGGTCTCCCTCTACGTGTCCGTGGTATGTCAGGATAAGTCCTATGGAAGGTTTTCAGGAGTTCCTTATCAAGAATGTTGTGGGAAGGTTCCCACGAATTCTCTTCGTCCCCATAACCCTCCCAGGCTAAGAGGGACTCCCATTTCCCTCTACGCCGACAGACGTCGAGGTCCTCTCTTATCTGAAGGGACTAATCTGGTTCTGCAGAGACCTGTGGAGGAGAGGGAACTCTACACGAGGGCCAGGAGAGGACCAAAGGCTTCAGCAGCGAAACATGGAATGTGTTAAGGATGCCCATGGCACGCGGCAGCTGGAGCTGATACGATACTGCTCCCACTCTTTGAATCACTGGAAATGGGCCCGCCACTGGCCCTACAAGAGGCCGGGCGGTCCATGCTCACGCACGTAGGGACGTGGCCAATGCCATGGGAGATGCCGAACTCTGGCATGAGGCCTGATGTGCAGTGGAAGGCCCGGCGACTGCCACCACAGGACGCCAAGGCCTGGAGGTGCTCGCGGCTTCCGCTGGGGAGTCCGACCCGGGACCTGCAGAGGCGCCAGAGAGGTGAGCAGGCCCATGTGTGGGTCAGATGCGGACGGGGCACGCAACATGAATCTCATGAATTTTAACTAAGCATTCAGATAGCTCCTGTTGTGTTTTTTGTAGGGACGCAGTAAAATCCTTTTGTGAGACAACATACACCCCCCAATTGTGAGGACAGTTTTGAAATCGCCTACTAAATAGACTCCAATGTAATTAAAGCAGGTTTAGAAATTGGAAGCCTTAAAGCACAACAACCAGTTTAATCATCAGTCACTTCTTTTTGTCTTGTGACTATTTAAGCTGTGAGTCAATGTTTATACGATGTGCACAATGAAGAGACTTGTAATGTGCACTTATCTCCTTCCTTGGTTTGATCCTGAAGACTATCCTCCGATGCTGCAGGGTTTCAGAGCAAGAAACTCCTTCTTCAGGGAGCTTCAGGAAAATGTATAGATGAAAACAGCTTAAATTAGCCCACTATGTAAAACAAAATAAATCGTGCTATGAGATCGCTAACGATTTTAAATTATGGCTTATGATGGAAAAACACTTACAGAACAACTTTGAAATGGTCAGCTTAGCGCGCTGATGATTACAACTTATTTGCACTGTAGAAACAAATGGCAATATATCACGTTTAAAATGGTGCTCCGAGCAAATAAAAAAAGATACTTGAAAAACTTACTGTTAACTACGGGGTGTTTAGTGTGCCCATGGGCCTCAGCCCGACCCCAGATGGATCCAGGACCGAACGGAGGGTTGACGGTGTGATCCACCATGGTCTACTCTCCGCCAGGCCTGCAAGGTCCCAAGGCCAACAACAGGATGACGTTGGAATGTGAATGGTCCTCCGACCATTCCGAGCCCTTTCGGACCTGCCGCTTGGATCAGCATGGAGCAGCAGGCCTGGCCTGTGGTCGAGGGCAGACAAGCCTTGACCTGAAGACATGGCAGACTAGGATTGATGCGACGGCATCACAGACGAAGACTTGGGTTGATGCGACGGCATCACAGACGAAGACGGGTTGATACGAGGGCATCACAGACAAGACTGGGATTGATGCAACGGCATCACAGACGAGACTAGGGTTGATGCAACGGCATTACAGACGAAGACTTGGGTTGATGCAACGGCATCACAAACATGACGAGGAACTTGAAATCCAAACAAGACAAGACGCAAGGCAGGAGGACATTGGCAAAGTCTCTCAGAGCGCCCTACTCAGTTCACCCGCGGAACTGAGTTGCGGACCACCCTGTCCCACTGCGCACCCTACACAGCCCGAGGAGGCTGGTCACGGACCACGCTGAGAACGGGACAAGCACAGGGAAGGGTCCAGTCAAAGCAGAACTCCAACGACGGAGCCGATGTCATCCGAAGCTCCACAAAGGCTGGCAGGACATGACGGTTCAGGAGCAAAGGAACGAATTCCACCTGTAGGCTACTCCACGCTTGGGAAAGACGTCATCCGAGAGAGCAAGGCCTGACAGGTACCAGAAGGCTCAGGAGCACTGACATGAACACCAAAGAGGGCAGAACACCAGGAGGCGAAACACCAGGAGACAAACACCAGGACACTTGGACAAGGACCTCAGACACGAAGACATGGCATGAAGACATAACTTGACATGACGAGATGAAACGAAGAGGAGCTCCACGAAGAAGACCTGACGGAGCTCTGGCAGGCAGGAGCCTCCAGAGTGAAGTAACTCCAATGCAAGGCCAAGACTGACTGATGGCGCAGCCCTTTTATAGGGCTGGTACAGGAAGTCCCATTAAAGGTGGGGCCAGCACACTTCTTGTGTCTGGCCCTTTAAATGTAGCAGAGAGGCGTGGTCGCGCGACTAGAGGAAGCAGGAGAGCTGTGCAGGATCGCGGACAGTGGCCTGCACCGACGTACAGCCTGGAAAGAGGCAGGGCTGGCCTGAGACGCAGGCCCAACGTAGGCAGCGGCTCCAGCCGCTGCAGGAGACCCCGGGGGTGGCTCCAGTCGCTACTCCAGCCCGGGGGTGCAGCCTCCAGGCCGCGAAGATGACAGCGTCGGTGGCGGTTCAGCTGAGAGGAAGGCAGGCAAGGGTCTGCGGCTCCAGCCGCATGAAGAGGGACATCCGGGGTGACCTCCGGGCCGCGTGGGAAAACCGAAGTCCGCGGCTCCAGCCGCGCAGGCAGGCCTGACAGCGGCGTTCGTGCCACGTCGGGGAAGCAGGAAGAATGAGGTAAGTGAGAGCCTGCTCACAGGGAGACCCACGGGCAGAGGTTCATAACAGTACCCCCTCCTCAAAGCCCCCCTCCTCAAACCTCCTATCAACAGTTCGAGGAAAAGGGTAGCAGTCCATACTGGATGGAGGCATTCAAGGGTCCCAAAAATGGAAGCTGGTATATCCGGGGACAGCATGAAAACAGAGAAGAACAGCAGAAACACAAGAAGATAGCAAAGAGAGACCAAAGAGCACGAGACCGAGGGAACACGAGACCGAGCGAGCGGTGACCGAGCGAATGGAGACCGAGCGAACGGTGACCACACGAACAGTGACTGCGCGACCGACAATACAAAAAATACAAAAGAGGGAGCAAGGGAACGGAGATCAAGGGAGTGCAAAGAGCAAAAGAGCGAGAGAGCGGAAGGCGAGGGAAGGAGAACGAAAAACACGGGAACGAGGAGGACGGGAAACACACAACCAGGAAGCAACAAGCGGAAAACAAAACAAACGAAGAACAAAGAACAAGACAAACGAGTAACAAACAAAGACCAAACAAGAAGCACTACGAAACACCAAGAAGACCTGGGGGAGGGAACCCAGGGCGGGCAAACAAAAACCAGCAAAACCAGTGGGGATGCAGGCGCCTCCTGCAATCGTAAAAACTCCAACCTGGCAAACATGATAAAAAGTCTGGATGCAGGCGCCTCCTGCAGGTCGTGTATATAAAAAAAATTCAGACAGCTGGCGCCTCCAGCAGATCATAACAATGGCAAAGCTGGCGCCTCCAGCAGGTCGAGTACACAAAATATCCTGAAAAGATTTTTCGGTCCCATAACCTGTCCAGGAACAAACAAGACTCAAATACAAGGCGGATCCATCGGTGGGGCACCACCGTCGGGCACATGGCCTTGCATTCTGTTAACTATGGGGTGTTTAGTGTGCCATGGGCCTCAGCCCGACCCCAGATGGATCCAGGACCAAACTGAGGGTTGACGGCGTGATCCACCATGGCAGACGGTCTTCCCTCCGCCAGGCCTGCAAGCTCCCAAGGCCAACAACAGGATGATGTTGGAATGTGAATGGTCCTCTGACCATTCCGAGCCCTTTCGGACCTGCCGCTTGGATCGGCATGGAGCAGCAGGCCTGGCCTGAGGTCGAGGGCAGACGGGCCTTGACACGAAGACGTGGCAGACTAGGATTGATGCGACGGCATCACAGACAAAGACTTGGGTTGATGCGACGGCATCACAGACGAAGACTTGGGTTGAATCGACGGCATCACAGACGAGACTGGGGTTGATGTGACGGCATCACAGACGAGACTAGGGTTGATGCAACGGCATCACAGATGAGAATAGGGTTGATGCAACGGCATCACAAACATGACGAGGAACTTGAAATCCAAACAAGACAAGACGCAAGACAGGAGGACATTGGCACTGTCTCTCAGGGCGCCCTACTCAGTTCAGCCGCGGAACTGAGTCATGGACCACACTGTCCGCCCTACACAGCCCAAGGAGGCTGGTCACGGACCACGCTGAGAACGGGACAAGCGCAGGGAAGGATCCAGTCAAAGCAGAACTCCAACGACGGAGCAGATGTTGTCCGAAGTTCCACAAAGGCTGGCAGGACATGACGGCTCAGGAGCAAAGGAACGAATTCCACCTGTAGGCTACTCCACGTTCGGGAAAGACGTCATCCGAGAGAGCTTGACCTGACAGGTACCAGAAGGCTCAGGAGCTCTGACGTGAACACCAAAGAGGGCAGAACACCAGGAGGCGAAACTCCAGGAGACGAACACCAGGACACCTGGACGAGGGCCTCAGACACAAAGACATGGCATGACGACCTAACTTGACATGGTGAGACAAAACGAGGAGGAGCTCCATGAAGGAGCCTCCAGAGTGAAGTAACTCCGATGCAAGGCCAAGACTGACTGACGGAGCAGCCCTTTTATAGGGCTGGTACAGGAAGTCTCATTAAATGTGGGGCCAGCACACTTCCTGTGTCTGGCCCTTTAAATGTAGCAGAGAGGCGTGGCCATGTGCCTAGAGGAAGCAAGAGAGCTGTGCAGGACCGCGGACAGCGCCCTGCACCGTCGTACAGTGTGGAAAGAGGCAGGGCTGGCCTGAGACACAGGCCCGACGTAGGCAGCGGCTCCAGCCGCTTCAGGAGACCCCAGGGGCGGCTTCAGCCACTACTCCAGCCCGGGGGTGCGGCCTCCAGGCCGTGAAGATGACAGCGTCGGCGGTGGTTCAGCTGCGAGGAAGGTAGGCAAGGGTCTGCGGCTTCTGCTGCATGAAGAGGGACATCCGAGGTGACCTCCAGGCCGCGTGGGAAGACCCATGTCCACGGCTCCAGCCGCACAGGCAGGCCTGACAGCGGCGTCTGTGCCACATCGGGGAAGCAGGCAGAATGAGGTAAGTGAGAGCCTGCTCGCAGGGAGACTTGCAGGCAGAGGTTCATAACACTATCCGTTGACCAAGTATTTTTCTTGAAACTTATGTCTGCCCAGCTCTGTACTGCCTTCTTTAGTGTTTTTCTCCGCGGCTGACAACTGAGCCGCTACCAAAATGCCACTTTTAAAGAGAATCCGTCATCTGCATTGACAGGCAGGAAATGACGTAGTTCAGCCAAGAAAGGAAAGGTCCTAATAAGGGCAATGACGTCTACATCGGCGGCCATCTGGATCCTACAGCAACATTACAAAAAATTCATCAAATTTTACAAGAGGCACAAAAAGGAGGATTCATCACCACAAAAGAATTCAATTATCTATATGTCAAAGCTCCCCGCACACCTGTCATTTATGGGGTACCAAAAACACATAAAACTTTAACAAAACCTCCATATAGACCAATAGTCTACGCTAATAGATCCCCCTTTTTGAACCACTGGCAAAATTTATTGATACGTTTCTTCAACCATACGTATGACAAGCCACTTCTTACATTCAAGATACTTCAGATATGCTTCACAAGCTCTCTGAAATCACAGACATACAGGATCATCATATTCTGGTAAGTTTAGATGTTGAGGCATTATATACTAATGTTCCTCAGGCGGATGCACTTTCTTTAGTTGAGGAGATTTTCAGCGCAGAATAAGACCCCAGCGGAACTCTTCAGAGTGTCTCACTACGATTATGGAACTAATTTTGTTCCACAACTTCTTTGTATTTGAACAACAATATTATTTACAGGTCCATGGGGTCGCTATGGGATCGCCCATAGCACCAGATGTCGCCAATCTCTACATGACCAAATTCAAAGAAGAGTATGTATATCAGTCAACATTTTTTCAATATGTCAATTTATGGTCAAGATACATTCCTAATAAAAAAAAATAGTAAGTGAGCAACTTCATGCAAGTTAATAATTGGTTTTCCCTTTTGTTTGTTTGATTTCTTTGATGGGATAACTTCGCTCTTTTGTTTGTCCTGTCAAGATACATTGACAACATCTTTTTTGTCTGGACACATACAGAGGAACAATTATTAATTTTTCATCAATGGCTTAATCATGGCAAATCTCATCTGAAATTTACCCTAATTTATGATCGCTCAAGATTATCATTTCTTGACATACAGATACAAAAAGATACTCATGGCATTTCCATAGCTCTCTATAGAAAGCCGACGGATAGGAATAATTTTCTTAGTTTCGATAGTCACCATCCACGTCAATTTAAAGAAGGATTACCCACATGTCAATTTTTCAGGATTCAGAGAATCTGTCAGAGCAGGCAGAGTTTCATCATCAAGCTGATATTCTACAGAAAAGATTTTTAGACAGGGGATATCCTATGAAGGTTATCAGGAGAGCATATAAGAGGGCATTCAATTCAGACAGAGATCAACTCCTACATTATCGTCATAGACAACTCCAGCATTAGTTTGTGTATTACAACACACAAACCTTACTCCATTAATTAAAGATACTATTCTAAAATGTTGGCACGTTCTAAGTCCACATTCAATATTCAGTGACCAACCAATGTTCACTTATTCAAGGGGGCAGAACATTAAACAACGTATAGTCAGAGCAGCCCCCAATATAAGTTCTCCATTAAGTGAAGTTGGACAAGTTCTTTGTGGTCACTGTTCATTTTGTGCCACAGCACACACAGGTCTGGTTTGGCAAGATCCTAGCTCTGGAATAATACGGAATTTGTTGTTTATGCCTATGTGGGATGGACCAAATGCAAGATCCGCACGTGTCTTACCGAACATCGCAGCAGGATCAACAAACAGGACATCAAGGCACCTATAGTGACCCATTGTATCACATTAGGACACACATTTGAAGGATTCACGTGGACCATTTTAGAACACATACCACCCCATTGGAGAGGAGGAGACAGAATATTTCTCCTAAACCACAAAGAGAATCAATGTTTTTTTCGACTTCGATCATCAGCACCCTTAGGACTAAATTAGAGAGTAGAATGGTACTCACTTATATAGGAGCTTATTACTTCTAGCATCTCATTTTCATTTTTTATTTTTATTTTTCACATTTTAGAGACCCCCACCATGATACAGCAAGCAGTTTTTCTTTTGATAAAAATGTTTTTTGCATCCCGCACACAAAAACGAGATATTACTTTGATGCTAGTCTCCTTGACTATATACTTCACGACATCAATGGAAATTGATATAGAGTGTATCATTGTTATTTTTTAAACAATGATTTATACTGCGATCACAATAATGAGAGCTTTTTCCCACTAAATATGATCAAACATGGCCGCAGGATACCCCTTTTGTGATGTCATTCTCCATATAAGGACTTATACTAAGATGGCTGCCAATGTAGACGTCATTGCCCTTATTAGGACCTTTCCTTTTTTGGCTGAACTACGTCATTTCCTGTCAATTCAGACGACGGATTCTCTTTAAAAGTGGCGTTTTGGTAGCGGCTTAGTTGTCAGCCGTGGAGAAAAACACTAAAGAAGGCAGTACAGAGCTGAGCAGACATGTTTCAAGAAAAAGGCTTGGTCAACGGATAGTAAGTTTTTCAAGTATCTTTTTGATTTGCTCGGAGCACCGTTTTAAACGTGATATATTGCCATTTATTTCTGCAGTGTGAATAAGTTGTTATCATCAGCGCGCTAAGCTGACCATTTCAAAGTTGTTCTGTAAGTGTTTTTCCATCATTAGCCATAATTTAAAACATTAGCGATCTGATAGCATCGAAAGGCATGTTCACGATTTATTTTTGTTTTACATAGTGGGCTAATTTAAGCCGTTTTCATCTATACATTTTCCTGAAGCTCCCTGAAGAAGGAGTTTCTTGCTCCGAAACCCTGCAGTGTCGGAGGATCGTCTTCAGGATCAAACCAAGGAAGGAGATTGCACATTACAAGTCTCTTCATTGTGCACATCGTATAAACATTGAATCACAGCTTAAATAGTCACAGTTAAGACAAAAAGAAGTGACCGATGATTAAACTGGTTGTTGTGCTTTAAGGCTTCATCTATAAGCCACCAGCACTTATAATTACCAGGTTGTCAAGCTACAAAGATTTTATCATATGAATCTTGTAGCATTAGACACTATATGATGGTCACTTCATATCTCACTGAGTGACACAATTATTTAGTTATTTATTTATTTATTTATTTATTTATTTAACACTTTTTATATACCGGCATTCGTAGGACACATCATGTCGGTTTACAGGTAACTGAGAAAGGAAATTACAATGAACGATGAAAGAAGGCTAAATAGATAATATATGACAGTGCAAAGAAAGAGAGACAGCGAACAGAAATACAACTTGGTAGAACGAAATGGATTTTGATTATCCATATGAAAATTAGATATACAAGTGAACTTATGTACAATGTTAGGGAGGCGTGTGCACTCATGAGCTTAGTATATGAACTATGAACAATATAAATAAATTATGTGCACTACTGTAGAATTGAATAAAGGGGAGGGGGCAGAGAGGGGGAGCGAGGAGGAAAAAGGGCGGAAGGGGTTGGGGAAAAGTGAGGGGGATGAGGGTGGGGCAATGGGAAAAAGGTACTTTAAGGCAGGGGTACTTTAGAGGAAATGTTGCTAAGGGGTGAAAGGGCGGGGTGGGGGGAGGCTACGGGGCGCTGGAGAGGGTGAGGGGAGAAAGGCTGGGAGAGTCTTGACTTTGCAGGGGATGAAGGTGACGGATGGGGCAGAAGAGGGGAAGAGGCAGGGAGGGTGTTAGAGCCTTTTCTACAGCAGAATATTTATTTTTGTGTTAAATTCTGGGTTTCTACTGCTTTTTGGGTTTGATTATACTTGTTTGGCAGATATCATTAAAGCAGCAGGTTGAATAGACTTTATTCAAGTTCCTTGCCATAGGCACACATTCTTTTACTGACTTAAAAATCTGGGGGACAAGCAATAATTTCCATCTTTGAGCCATGTGATCTTCATTTTATAAAACATGTGAGCAATATCCCAGAGTAAACATACAAAGCACCTGACTACTTCTTGTGATGTTTCCAGGTGGAAGGCAACATTCCCAGAGGATCTTTAAGCAAACTATCCCAGGTTTATATCCACATCTATACCTTCTTTGGGTTGGATACCACATGGTATACTGTTGTTATAGTCTCTGACAATGCTATGTCCTCTTGACTAGCTAAGATACGGCTCGTCATTTTAAATTTGTCATGTACAGAACGTTTTGACTTCAAAGCAGCTATTACGTAGCAATACTATGCTGATTAGAGAAAGTCTATTTGAGTGAGAACACATCGGCACCGAAGGCACAATCAATACGATATTTTCTGCATTGATCAAATCAAGTCCTGGTAAAATGAATTGCCCCTGAGGCAGCTCTGTGCAAGGGAGCGAAACTCGGCCAGAGTCGGGCATTTAATAAAGGGCTTGTTATCATCCAATTCCTATTGTCGTCACTGTTACACAGCTCACTGGATCGGCTACCGCTTTGTTTTTTGGGTCCAATGCTATGTACTGGTACATACTGCAACAAATGTAGAAGATATATTTTCACTACATACACAATCTCTGGAATTTGTCGTTGGAGGATGTGGTCAAAGCATCTAGCTCAGTGCGTTGCAGTGGTCAAAAAAGCAGACTATTAGGAAGAGAATGGTGAATGTCATAATGCCTCTGTATCGCTCCATGGTAAGACCACACCTTGAATACTGTGTGCATTTCTAGTCGCCGCATCTCAAAAAAGATATAGTTGCACTGGAGAAGGTATAGAAAAGGGCGACCAAAATGATAAAGGGAATGGAACAGCTCCCCTATGAGGAAAGGCTGAAGAGGTTAGGGCTGTTCAGCTTGGAGAAGAAATGGCTGAAGGGGAGATATGATAGAGATCTATAAAATCGTGAGGGACTAGAACTAGTAAATGTGAACTGGCTACTTATTCTTTCAGGTAATTGAAAGTAGGTGACACTCCATGAAGTTAGCAAGTAGCACATTTAAAACATCAGAGAAAAATCTTTTTCAATCAATGCACAATTAAGTTCTGGAATTCGTTGCTGGAGGATATGGTTAGGACAGTTTGTGTAAGTGGTTTTAAAAAAGGTTTGGATAAGTTCTTGGAGGAGAAGTCCATAAACTGCTATTAATCAAGTTGACTTAGGGAATAGCCACTGCTTATTATCTGCATTAGTAGATGGGATCTATGTAATGTTTAGGTACTTGCCAGGTACTTGTAATTTGGATTGGCCACTATTGGAAACAGGATGCTGGACTTGATGGACCTTCGGTCTGACCCAGTATGGCAACTTCTTATGTTCATAGCAGGGTTCCAAAGGGTTTGGAAAAGTTCCTAGAGGAAAAAATGTCCAAAGAAAATTATTTGGGAATGATACTAAGGTTTATAGCAGGAAGAGGACAAGAAGGAATGGATCTATCCTTTGGGATCTGCTGGGTAACGTGACCTGGTTTAACCACTGTCAGAGACAGGATGCTGGCTCGATGGTCCTTTGGCCTGACCCAGCATGTATGGAAGATGCTGATTTGAGACAGTTTCACCAATATCTTTTTTTTAATTCAACTGCTGAGTCTCATTACTACTTGAGTTAAATTTAAATTGTTTTGCTTCTGCTTCCATTTATTGGAAACTGCTCCATCAGCCTTTATACCTCTGCATTTTCTTTAATAGTCTTTTTGACTCATCCGTTTTTGCAAAGGGAGACTTTTTTTTTTTTTTTTTTTTTTTTAATAAAAACAATATGAAGTAACATAGTTACTATGATAAATGTTAAGAGGGGAGATTCTTTTACAAGGGAACCTCCACCATTCAGATGTGTGTGTGGCTTGTTAAAAAAAATGCACATCCAAATACTTTGTAGAGGAAGGCTGCAGAAATATTGAACTCCATTAATAAGATGTGATCCCATAAATCACTTGTTTGCAGGGGGTTGGTAGACACACAGGAAAAGAGACACACCAAAGTCACAACTTTCTCTCTGAAGAGACAATTCTGCTTAGCTTGTATAAAGGGTTCTTCTATTTTCAGGACAGTTTCCTTGACCCTTGGGTCTTGTAGGCCCAGCGGAGGTGCTGCTTGCCTGAACCGAGGCGTGAAATTATGAAAGAGCTGGCCTGCAGTTGTTCCAGTTGTGGTATGTATGGCTTCAGATGGGAAATTGACATTCCCCCCCCCCCCTCCCCTCTCCTTCTTCTTCTATTGGCCTGTCGCAGGCAGGGCGGAAAAGATTGTATTTATCACCTGTCAGGGCTTGGCAGAACTGAGTTACGTGGAGCAGGACAGCATAAAATTATCATACACAAGCATGAAATTACAAAATCGCTCGGAACTGAACAACAAAATTATTTCATTTCAGAGGGAGGCCATCCCATTCTTTAGCCCTGACACCTCGACTGCCAAACTTTGAATTGAAAATGAGTGTGAGGTGCATGGAATATAGACAGCAATAACAAGCAAAAGCACGTAAACTAAGCTCTTGCAAATACAGTGTATTAATGGCCCCGGAAGTCTTCCATAGGAGATATGTAACTAAATACATTTTGCATGTTTCTATAACTCAACTTCTCTTATAAATTATGATCTGAGCTCTGCTGAAATTGTGCCAGTGTGTTCTGAATAAGACTAGTACTAGAAATATACTTGCTCTGTATATTGTTTGGATACTTTTTAGTTGCTGTTTCTTTTTTAGTGCCTTACAAAAATGTATGCAAAGTGGATCTCAGACCTGAACCATTAGATTACTCATGAGAGGCACAGTTTTGCCTATTAGTGTCTCTCCTCTCTCTAGGGATGTGCTTTGATTGAAAACAAAATAGGAAATCTCAGCAACGTTTCAGATTATATTTGTTTTGGAAATGTGTTTTATCTTATTTCCTACTTTTTCTGTCTCCTCCCCTCCCCATTCCCGAACATCTCTTCCACCTCCTTGTGTCTCCCCTCCCATTAATCGTACCTCATTCCTAGGGTCCAAATGGAGCAGGAGAAAATCCCGGTCAAGTTCTTTACTTCACCATTTTTGAGAAAAGGGCTGAAGAGGCAGAAGCAATGGGATTCACCTCTGTTCCATTTGGAGCCTGTGAATGGGGTAAGTTAAGAGGGCATGGACCCAATCAGGTGGGAGGAATGTTTGGGATTTCAGAGGGAGGGGCTTTTTTAAACATCTTGTGACATTGGTTTCATTGAGAGCGTCAGCTGCTGCTGTTGGCAAATAGTACACACTAATATTTAAAAAAAACCCACACACATCAACAAAATAAAACAAAAATGAAATGATTAAAAAAAATCTCTACACATCTCTAACTCTCTATTCCTCATAAGCCTTCCTTATGACTAACTCATTTTGATTTCCCCACAACCAAAGTTTAATGTAGCACGGAAAATACAACCCCTCCTCCCCTTCCCCCCTGATATACACATCCCCCCCCACACATATACACACATCCCACACATATATACATCCCTCCATACACATATACACATCCCCACCACACATATAGACTTCCCCCCCCACACACATATATACACCCCCCCCACACATATATACATCCCCCCCACACACATATACACATCCCCCCCACACATATACACTTTCCCCTCCCCCCCGCCCCACACATATATATACATCCCCACACCCATCCTAACCAAACATGAATATCTAGCAGACATCACTACGGAGATGGGGGGAAGGGGAGGGATTTCCCATCATATCTTATAGCAAAAGCAGCTAAAGTCCACAGCTAAAGTCCACAGCTAAAGTCCACAGATTCTTTTGTACTCGTGGTCCTTCTGAAATTTCAAAGGGAAATTCTGAGCAGTTTCTCCTTGAAAATTAACCTGCAAACTACCTGGGCTGTTTAAAAACTGCAACCATTATCACCCAAGTGCCACTGGGTAACTTGCTGAGCAGGCATGGAAGTTCTTTTTTGGCAAGATGTTTAAGCCTCTTGCTTTGGGAAAGCTCCCTATGGGGTCAGGTGACAGGTGTTAAGCCTCTAGTTTTCAAACTCAGCCAAAGGGCCAAGAAGGACCCAGGCTCAGCTCATAGCTCAAGGCTTATTTGATCTGAAGAGAAATTCTGCTCTGACTCCCTCAGTCCTAATCATTCTCTCTTATACTATATCAAGCCAAATTATTCCTTCTCATGATTTCTCACCCCTTCTCTGATTATCTCTCACCTCCAGACATCCCCTTGTATGCTTTTCACTTCTCCCAATACTCTTTCTGGCCCTCTCACGCACACCCACCCCACATCACACCTGTGTGGTTCTCTCTTTCAAATTCCCCCTCCCTCCCAGCAATCACCATATCTGGCTATCATTCCCTCTACTCTCCATGCTTCTCCTCCAGCTGTGACAGCATAGAATCAACGCTTAGTGCTCTCTCTGGGTGATCACATTGGCTCACATCTACTCAATAATAGGAAAGCCAGTATTTACTATATCCTGGATACAAGAAACCAAAGTAGAAGGAGCTAGGATTAAACATAAACACAACATGCATCTTGCTTTCACATTTAAAATGGCCCAAAGCTATTCTTGCCAAATACCATGCTCCATAATAGGAAGCATTTGGAAAAGAGAGAGAATCCACATTTGTTTTGATGATACTCAGAACATGCCATGTCCAAGTATCAACATTAAAATGTAAACATTACGGGGGGAGTCCAAGATGGCTGCCGTATAGAGAAGACGTTTACAACCTCGCTCCACGGATTTTTTTCAATTTGCCTTTTTGCCGATTACTTTATTTCTTTTTACTATGCCTCATACCAAAAGAAAGGCAAAACTGAAAGTAACCGTTACCTCAACACCGAATCCTGACAAGACAGCCGCAAATTGAATCGTTGTTCACTGGATCCGTGAGACAATTGCCGGTGGGAGGAACCGTGGGAGTGCTCGATGTGGAGCAGACACCAAGCCCCCAGGTGGAGGAAACATCCCTCAGCCCCAGCGCTACGAATACTCCGGAACCACCATCAGAAATCTTCAGCTTGTCTGGAGACGCCACGGCTGAATGGCTGTAAAAGCGGCTTCATTAAGAACAATAGCCCCGAGAAAAGACGTGGGTAAAGCGTTCTTTTCGGAGAGCCTTGTTATTCAAGGCTCCGGGGGCATGGAGACCAAGAAGCAACATAAGGACGGTGAGAATGGAGACCCTGTGGCTACAGGGACAAGTGAATCAGAGGTACATGTTATTTGTAGCCTACCTTTAGTTAAGCCTCCAGAAATAACTCTTGATCTTATTTGGAAAGCTTTAGTCTCAATGGATAGTTCCATAAACGTTATGATGACTATGCTGAAAGAAAATCTACAAAACACTAAGGGGTAGATTTTCAGAGCCCTGCTCGCCTAAATCCGCCCAAAACCGGGCGGATTTAGGCGAGCAGGGCCCTGCGCGCCGGGAAGCCTATTTTACATAGGCCTCCCGGCGCGCGCAGAGCCCCGGGACTCGCGTAAGTCCCGGGGTTCTCGGAGGGGGGCGTGTCGGGGGCGTGTCGGGGGGCGGGCCCGGTCGTCGCGGCGTTCCGGGGGCGTGTCGGCAGCGTTTTGGGGGCGGGTACGGGGGCGTGGCTACGGCCCGGGGGCGTGGCCGCGCCCTCCGTACCCGCCCCCAGGTCGCGGCCCGGCGCGCAGCAGGCCCGCTGGCGCGCGGGGATTTACGTCTCCCTCCGGGAGGCGTAAATCCCCCGACAAAGGTAAGGGGGGGGTGTAGACAGGGCCGGGTGGGTGGGTTAGGTAGGGGAAGGGAGGGTAAGGTGAGGGGAGGGCAAAGGAAAGTTCCCTCCGAGGCCGCTCCGATTTCGGAGCGGCCTTGGAGGGAACGGGGGGAGGCAGCGCGGCTCGGCGCGCGCAGGCTATACAAAATCGATAGCCTTGCGCGCGCCGATCCAGGATTTTAGTGGATACGCGCGGCTCCGCGCGTATCTACTAAAATCCAGCGTACTTTTGCTTGAGTCTGATGCGCAAGCAAAAGTAGGCTGATCGCGCTTCTTTTAAAATCTACCCCTAAGAACTTAGATACTAAAATATTAACTTTGGAAAATACTGTGAAAGTGATTGAACAAAAAGTTTAAAAAAATGAAGAAATTCAGAATAACTTAATTAAATCTGACACCATCTGTTTCAATAGAATGGAGAAAATGAAAAATAAAAATAGAAGAATAAATTTGAGGGTATTGAATTTTCCGAAGATGAAGGCAGTGGCCCCATGAGATATGTTTAAAAGTTATTCAAAGAATATATTGAAATTTCCTGAAGAAGGGATACCTGCCATTTCTAAAATTTACTATATACCGAGACTTAAAGAAAGGAAGGAAGGAAATCAACAACAGCAAGGAGGACAAGAAGAACCTTTGAATGTTTCTGCACTACTTGATTTGACTTCAGAAACTGTTATCGAGACAAGGGAAACTATGGTAGTCTCCTTTGTGTTTATTGCAGAGAGAGACGCCGTATTAAGATTATTCCTTTGAAATCAAGGACATACCTTTCATGGGTATAGAATTTGGATTTATCCGGATGTTACTAAAGCTACCCAGGATAAGAGAAGAAAATTTCTACAGATGAGGCCTGAAGTCAATTTACTAGGGGAGCAAAGTTTATCTTGCGCTTTTCATGTAAATGTATAGTAATCTATCAAGATTCTAGGTATATCTTCTATGATCCTATGCAGTTACGTGTAGACAGATTCACATTCCTGACTTTTACCACAGGTATCGGTAATTAGAGGGTTAAATCACAAATCCCAATCTATGTGGCAAGTGCTTTGTTAGTTTGAATATATTTCCTTCTTTGCTCAGTGTGTATTGAAATCCCTAATTTCCTATGATTATAGACAGATAATTATCATACTAAAAATTGTATACATTTCATTTTCCCTTTATTTGGAGACTACTACAATCTGTTTTCTGTGAATACTGAATTCTGTAATTAAATTGAAATTTCAATAAAAATTAAAAAAAAAATGTAAACATTACAATGCAAAATTTTGCAATAAATACTGATACTGACACATATCTCACCAAGTAAGAAACTGAATGTCCTTCTTGGTAAGAACAATTAAGTCTCAACCAGTATTTAAAACAGGATTCAGATGTCTCTGTTGTTTATTTATTTATTTATTTATTTAGAGATTTTTATATACTGCGGTACGTATAGATATACCTCACCTCGGTTTACAGTAAACATTAATTTTAGCAACAGGCTTTACATTAAACAGTTTATACAATAAGGGGTAGATTTTCAGACCGCGCGAATAGGCGTACTTTTGCTGGCGCATCAGGCGCCAGCAAAAGTACGCGGGATTTTAGTAGATACGCGCGTAGCCGCTAAAATCCTGGATCGGCGCGCGCAAGGCTATCGATTCTGTATAGCCGGCGTGCGCCGAGCTGCGCAGCCTATCCCCGTTCCCTCCGAGGCCGCTCCGAAATCGGAGCGGCCTCGGAGGGAATCCTCTAACGCCCTCCCCTCACCTTCCCCTCCCTTCCTCTACCTAACCCACCCGCCCGGCCCTGTCTAAACCCCCTCCCTCTGGGAGGCGTAAATCCCCGCGCCGCTAGCGCGCCGGGACGCGACCTGGGAGCGGGTCCGGAGGGCGCGGCCACGCCCCCGGACCGCCCCGGGCCGTAACCACGCCCCCGGGCCCGCCCCCAAAACGCTGCCGACACACCCCCTAAATGCCACGCGGCTCGGGCCCGCCCCCGACACACCCCCGACACGCCCCCCTCGCCAAACCCCGGGACTTACGCGAGTCCCGGGGTCTGCGCACACCGGTAGGCCTATTGAACATAGGCGCACCGGCGCTCAGGGCCCTGCTCGCCTAAATTCGCCCGGATTTGGGCGGATTTAGGCGAGCAGGGCTCTTAAAATCCGCCCCATAATCTCTTCTAGGGCAAGCATATTTGGGTCTATAAGTTTCCTCTCATACAACTTCCTATGTTAACCCTGCATTTACACAATCTTCTCTGAATGCCTCAAGCCTATTTGTCTATATCCTTTTGGAGGTAGCAGCCTCAGGACCTGGGCACAATATTCTAGGTGAGGTCTCACCCATCACCTGTGTAACAAAATTATCACCTCATGTTTCCTACTGGCTATGCTCCACCTTCAGTATTCAAGCATTCCTTTGGCTCTATTCACTGTTGTATCACACTATTTTATGACCTAAAGATATCTTTCCTGGTTGATGCACATCAGTATATCACCTCTAATTGTATGTACTGCTCCTTAAATCTCTACAATCATCATGAATGAATCAGTACCTTTGCATTAGATCTTAACTGTCAGGTGCTCAATCACTCCTCAAGTTATCTTAGATCACTTATCATTTTGTCTGCTCCCTTGGCTATGTCTGCCCTGTTGCAGATACTGGTGTCATCTGCAAAGAGAGAGAGACCTAGTAATCCCTCAGTAATGTCACTCATAAAGATATTGAACAGAACTAGTCCCCCCAGAATAGATCCCTGAGATGCTCTACTAAACCACCCTCCATTCCTCAGGGAAAATTCATTTACCACTATTTGTCCATGACTCTCCCTGCTTCTAATCCTATCCACCACCATGGGGGCACAACCCCTAGCTGTTCTGCTCAATTTATTTCTGAGGCTCCTGAGCAAAGCAACATCAGAAGCTTTGCTGAAGTTCATCTAAACCACATCTGTAGTACTTGTATTTATTTGTACTTGTATTTATATTAATAACCGGCTCGATTTGTGTCAAACCGAGACACGCACAAATCCAAAGAGTCACTTGAGCAATCATCAGAATAAGACTCATGACATCTATAACCATGTCTTTTGTCTTCAACTGTTTCCAAAACTCAAGAGATTACGTCTGAATTTACAGCACAAATATCCTATGGGTTACTTCTTATCCCCTGAAGACATTGCATTCATTGTGGCTGGCCACATGACTGGTTGCGAGGGAGGGTGGGGAAATACCTGTGCAGCCATAAACCCTGTCATGGCCTTGCCATGGAGTGGGAACTGCAGAATTTGGGTGGTGGGGCATTGAAGCCAAATGATACTCAGGGGGCACAAAGAGGTAGTCAGGGTTTAGTGTGCATCCAGAGGAGGCTGTCAGAGTGAGACCCTGGAAATAGTGGAAGGGGAGCATTTTATCATGACTATATGGAGGTTATTTGGGTTTTATGGGGAGATTGCTTGGTCAGTCTTTGGATTGGGAGCTGGAATATCCATAATGCCTGATATGATCTTGCCCAGCCTACCCCTCCCACCAGTGCTAGCTTGAGGATATCTGGCAGGAAAGAAGTAACTTTGCTTACCATATCTCAAATGTGGCTATATTGGGGAGGGGAAAGCTGGAAGGATGTGCTTAGTATAAATTGTTATTATTTATATATTGAGAACATTTACAAATGTTCTTTCATGAAATCAAAAGGATGACACAGTCATGTATGTGAATGAAGTGTCGTTCAAATGTGCACTGGTGAGGGGTAAACATATGAAAAGTCACTCGGGGTTATTTGGTCTGTGACATTCTACCAAGATTCAGAAACGATCCCTGTAAATAAAAAAGTGTGAAGACAAGAGTAACATGACAACGGGGTACCACGTAGCGTAAAGACAGCTGGAGGAGCCAGCTAAAAGGAGGCTGCCACTCTGATTCCTTTATAAAGTTTAGGTCAAAAAGCAACCCGAAGACAAATATAGCAAAGGTGACAAAAGATAATGCCGCTTTATTTTACCTCGTGTACCCCGATGCAGCCTTTGCAAAACACGGTCCGTGTCGGGGGACTGACATTTCAATAAAGATTTGGCATTTTGGAATTATTGAACTTTTCCTGTTTAAATTGTTTTTTCTGGTTTGTTTTACATGGATCTTTGCAATTGATTTTGCAACACACCTGTTGGATTGTGTTCATATTAGTGTTTTTGTCCATCATTCCACACTTTGTTGTGGGTTTATCCCATTTCTTCGTGGATCCTGTGTTTAATGGCTATCTCTGCAATGGACTCTGCAGTCTCTTTCGTCGGACACCCCATTGTTTACAGATTCTAATCAACCTACCAATTACGTCTCATGGGCAGCAACCATTACTCTACACAAAAGAGCCACCCATGCTGAACTACATGCCACCACGCTCATGGAATATTGTTGGGTGAGAGGAATTCCACATGGTCTACGAATCTTAAAGGAACCAAGATTACATACTGACAACGCTGATTTCATCACCCGTTGGAATCAAATATTAAACAAATGTTCATTTGATTTAATGATTCTGATAGTAGAAACCACCAAGAAAACATCTCTTACCCTACAAGAACAGGTTTCTTAAATCTCAAATATCACCTGTGCATTTTCTGCACAATTTTCTGAATTCCAACTAAAGTTAGAGAAATTTCGTGCATTTAGTCACTCAAATATAAAAAATTTCAGCGGGACCAATTTGACTACTCGAAAAGCTACATTTATCCTTGGATTAACCCTGTCTGACTGCCCCCCCCCCCCCGCAAGAAGGTTGCATTTAATTCCTCTTCTTCTTCAAGTGATTCATCAGGTGACGAACAATGGACCACCTCCCGCTCAGCAGAATTTCAAATATTTTCAGGCTCCTCGCTTCCCTCTACCTCTTTTTCTTTTTTAGATCCATATCAGGAGGGTACCCGCCAGGAATCAGTAAAGCCCCAGGGAATACTACGGCAACAGTTCACTCAACCTACAACTCGGTCACAAACACAACGCCATACGGACTTTTGGAGCTGAAGATTCCATGCGCCAAGCCCGTTGAACCTTCCAATGATTCATTAGTGTTCAATTTTTCTTCCAGACAACCTTCTGACTGAGGCTCATTTATTAAAACTGGGTTTGTTCTCTCGGTTAACTTTGATGTATTTCAGATCAATATTGGTCTCCAGCAGTTTTTCTACTTTTTTCGCATTAAACACTTTTTCCACACACACATCTATTTATTTATTTATTTATTTATTTATTCATTCATTCATTTTTATATACCGTCATTCGGTTCAGCCATCATAACAGTTTACAAAGTCAAACAAAAACAGATAAATTATACATAGTTACAAAAAAGTAACAATGGGGGGGGGGGGGAATGGAAGGAAGGAGAAGATGGTGGGGTGAAAAAGGGAGGAAAAGGGAAAAAAGGGAAGTAACAGTAATAGTATTAATTTATCATAAAGGAGGGATTCTATCATTACTTCTTATAAGTTCCGAATTGTAATGAATATGGTTGATGCTAGTTGCAGATACTTTTTCTTTCGTGCCTGGGTTTGGTTGGTTGAGTTGATTGTCTTCCTGGACACCACCTGGATCTCCAGATCCTCTCATCTTAGCCTTTGAGAAACTAATGTTGACTGACACCTCTAACCTTTTGTCTACTCCTCATTGCAAATTTTGTAATTTGGCTGGCCCACAGTGGACAGTTCTGAGGTCTCTATCAACGGACTCCTCGATAGGCATTAAGGCAGCAGATAAAGGCGGAGGTATAGTGATTCTTAACCGTGCTGATTATACAGCAGAAGTATTATGTCAACTTTCGGATGTTAACTTCTATTCACCCTTATCTGCTGACCCTACACCATCTTTACGTGACCAAATTGCTAAAATGATCCAAGATGGCACCCATCAAGGCTTCCTAACCTCAAAGAAAGCCAGGTTCTTGTTACAGAGTCATCCAGTGTCACCCACGTTCTAAAATCTTCCTAAGATTCACAAGAGTCTCAGACATCCTCCAGGCCGTCCAATAGTTGCAGGCATTGGCTCTCTTATGTTCTTATGTTTTTAACCCCTTTCTGTGTTTATGGATACATTTTTACAACCTTTTGTTGTTGCCATTCCATCCTATGTTCATGATTCCATACACTTTATTACACTATTAGATCAAATCACACTTCCACCCGATTCTGGCTATTTAGTTACCCTTGATATAGAATCACTGTACACAAACATCCCACAACAGCAAGCCCTTTTGGACTCTTGACCCCAACCATCACATATTTCTACCAGCTTCATTACACTGGGCAACAATGAAAGTGTTACGGACCTAAAAAGGTCCTACTCTGTAGTATCTTGATGTGCTGAACACGTTTTGAAGATATTTAATATAGTTCACTTTCTATGTTTAGTCATGTAAATGTATCCAGTAGGACTGTAAATAAGCCTAGAATGATGGTATTATGCATCATATTGCATAATACCATCATGCACACATCATCCAGAGTTTATTACATCATTTTCTGATGCAATGCAGTTCTACTGCCATGCTGCTGCTGAGTAAGCTGACGTCAGCAGTGTACTATATGAAGCCCAGTCAGAAAGGGTGAGCATTTGAAATATTCATGCTGGCTGACTACTGCTGGACACTCTGCAGAGATGCTCCCGAACAGGTGTACAAGAGAGAAGCAAAGAAATCTATGACGTAGTCTATGACTTCATTTTTCAAACGGTATTAACCGTAGGTCTCCTACTATTGGCATACAGTTCAAGATGTAATTATATTATTGCATATTACAAAAAAACTAGAGCCAATTTTGCATTTTCACAGTCACATTCATGTTTAGCACATGGAAATGTATAAGAATTGACTAATTTCATTTCCGTAACATGACTTTTGTGAAAATTTGTTGCCCAATGTTATCCAACTAGCTTCCATTGCCCTCACGAAGAATTTCTTTACCAGGACTCATTCTACCAACAAATAAAGGGTACTGTAATGGGAGCAACCATGGCTCCCAGCATTGCTTGTCTTTTGTCACTGACTTCAAGTCCAACTTTGTTTACCCTTCGGCAATGTTTCCCCAGTTTGTACCCTTGTGGCTCTGCTTTATAGATGATATCTTTTTCATTTAGATGGGTTCCATTATTCAATTTTACAGGTTTTTTTATTGGCTTAACATATGTGATTCCAACTTACATTTCACTTTCTCCATTTCTCATTACTCTATATCTTTTTTAGACACGAAGGTTACTATACAAGAGCGTCATCTTACTACCTCAATATTTCGCAAACCCACAGATTGCAATACACTATTGCACTTTTCCAGTGACCATCCACATTTTCTCAAAAACAATATTCCGGTTGGCCAGTTCTTGTGACTATGTTGGCTCTGATCCTCCCATTCTGACTTTATTAAACATGTAGATACACGTTTTCACCATTTTCTAGCATGAGGGTACCCCCGACGCCTTCCTAAAAAAAGCTTTCAAATGGGTCCCCACTGTTGGCAGGCGGAGTGGGCTGATGAACAGAGGCCAGCTGAAGCTTCACCAATACCAGCCCTCGTTCCCCGTGGGTTGAGCCTTTGGGTACCTGGGCCGGCTGGACTTAGGTGGGCCTCTGTATGTAGATGATGAGGAAATCGAGTTCAGCCCAGAGACAGCAGAAGAGAGATGGTACAGTCTTACACCGGACAAGGTAATGTCCTGGAGACTCGGGCGCCAAAGGAATGAAGGCAGACAGGGGGTGCCCGAGTGAGAGCAGGCTGAAGCCTAAATTGACCAAGTCCAGGAAGTAAGCTGAAGAGGCATCAAGGGGGCAATCTGGAAGCAGTGGCAAGCAAGGCTGAGGTCTGATCATGGAGATAGTCAAGCATAGTCGAGCGATGCTGAGGTCTGGATCTGGAGAGAGGCAACGATGTAGTCAGGCAATGCAGAGGTCTGGGTCTGGAGAGAGGCAATGGCATAGTCAGGCAATGCAGAGGTCTGGGCTTGGAGAAAGTCAATGGTGTGGTCAGGCGAAGCAGAGGTTCGGGCTTGGAGAGAGTCAAAGTCCATGTAGGCAATCCGAGGTAAGGTGCAAGGCAGGAACCTAGGAACAAGGAGACAGGAACCAGGATCAAACGAGGAACAGGAACCCAGGAGTGAGACGAATCTCTAAGGAGGCAACGAGTACTCGACCACGAGGAGACCTGTTGCAAAGGCAAAGCTAGGGAGCAGAGCCTGCGCTTAAATACTGATGCTCCGCTGATGTCATCATCCAGGGCTGCGGCTTGGTTCCCGCTGCGGGCCCTACATAAGCATTGGTGATGCGCGGCACCGAGTAGCGGTGTCTCTCTGCGGGCCACTCAGAGAGGCCCGACGCGAAGCAATGAATGTGGTGGCTGGACCGGGAATGCCAGGTACTACAGCTGAGCCGGAGGCACCAGGGGAGGCCCGAGGATGGAGCTGGTGGCCCACCGCCACCAGAGAGGGGGAACCAGGAGCTGGAGTTACTGCAGAGAGGTGAGGGGGCCGTGCCGCAGGTCTGCCGCGGACAGCACGCCTAACAGTGATATTGTGAATAAATACTGGCAGGTACTCTCCCCACTTTCTATTTTTACTGAGTGTTCAAGATTCGTCTTTCAGAAAGGGAAGAATCTTCGAGACTTGCTAGTCTCATCATTTCTATATGATTCAGTCCCCCCTGACCCAGCACCCTGTGGTCGTGCCCCCTGCAGCCACTGTTCAGCATGCTCTATGTCCTGCACTACCACAGCATGGGCCACACTTATCCCCTATGCCATATATCAGACTACAAATCTATGGGTTCCATTTATGTTATTCTGTGATATATGTGGGTAAATGTACCTGTATGCTTAAAGAAGAATTTTTTAACATTGCTCCTGAATACGCACACTCAAAACCGAAGCACCACTGGTCAATCATTGGCTTCAGAAGAACCATGCGATCGACAATTTACGGTTCTTAGCAATTGAGCTCCTTCCTAGACCCCACGCGGTGGGAACTTCTCTGTACTTTTAAAACGCCGAGAGCAATGATGGATTTTTCTTTTGAACTCACTAACCCCCTACTGGGCTCAATAAGGAGATCGAATGGTCTGCTTTCTTTTGAAGAGATACTGATGTTCCCCTCTCTCTTCCCATTCCCCTCAAGCCCTCCTTTTACCCTTCCTTTCCGTTAGGATTCTTTTCCTATTCCTTCCCTTTCTCCATTGCCCTTCCCTTCCTGCTCTTTGTCCCCCGTTTCCCTTCCCTGTGATTCCCTTTTCCCTTTCCCCCTCCCCTTTCCTGCCTTGTTTTCTGCCCATTCCCCCCTCCTCCCTTTCTTCACCCCCTATCTTGTCCTCCACCTCCATTCCTTCCCAAGCCCACCTATCCCTTACCTTTCCTGCCAGCCCCTGTTCTTCCCCCTTTCACCCCTTCCCTCCCCCCATTTTCCCCCGTTCACATCCCACCCACACTCTTCCCCTTCTTCTCCCTCTGCTTTCCATTTTGTTCCTGTGGTACCTCTTTTTAGTATTGGCATCCAGACAGTTCACCTCTTTTCCCCTTCTTTTTTATTCTCTTTATATTATTTTTTTATTTTATTTCCTATCACAATTTTTTTTTTTTTCAGATTTCTTATCTATATTCCAACTCATCCATTCCCATCCTGTTTGGCTTTGATGAGTCCACTCTTATCTTTTTACCCTTATGTTTTCAGGGCTCTGCTCTCCCAATCATAGTATACAGCATTACAGATTTCTTTTATATCATTTCCATTTAGTTATTCTACTACATTCAAATCGTTTTCAGTTTATTTTTGGATATCCACGGTCTTCTTGATTTACCTGTGACTGATTGCTCCTCCCATTCCCATGGACTCTGAGGTCAGTTTCTTCACCACGCCCCCTTTTTTTGCGTCTTTTTTTCTGTTTAAACCAGGTTCCTGCCAGTGTTTACCCTTTGCACTAAGCCTGGACAGTTCTTGCTCAACTTTGTACCAGCTTTGGCTGCACCTTGATCGTTTAAACACAAGTTCTCCTTATATTGAGGTAGCTTTTTTTGACCTATGTTTTGGCAGCCCTTGAGCTTTGTTTCTCCATTCATATAAAATATTTTTCTCTATCATTTTTCTCTCTGTTTCTCTGTGGTCAGTGCATTATCTCTTGTGTCATACTCCTTTAAATCACTTACTTGCTGCGTTTAGAGTCTCTGACTTCTGATTTTTATAACACTTTCGCCTACCACATACTGTTATTTATTCCCTTAGTTTAACTTCCTTCTGTTTATGGTTTCACTGACCTGCTAATTATCCTTCGTCACCTTTGCTATATTTGTCTTCGGGTTGCTTTTTGATCTAAATTTTATGAAGGAATCAGAGTGGCAGCCTCCTTTTAGCTGGCTCCTCCATTTGTTTTTACGCTACGTGGTACCCCGTTGTCATGTTAATCTTGTCTTCACACTGTTTTATTTACAGGGATCGTTTCTGAATCTTGGTAGAATGTCACAGACCAAATAACCACGAGTGACTTTTCATAAGTTGACACTTCACCAGTGCACATTTGAACGACACTTCATTCACATACATCTATGTAGGTTTCTATTTTTTGCTTTTCCTCTTTCCCCTTTTTCTCCCCCTCCCCCTTTCTCCTCTTATTACTGTATCAATGATGCATATATCAGTGATGCATATAGGGAAAAATAACCCATGCTATAATTACACAATGCTGGGTTCCATATTAGGTGCTACAACCCAAGAAAGAGATCTAGGTGTCATTTATTTATTTATTTATTTATTTATTTAACAGTTTTATATACCGAATTTCTTGTAACAGGATTACAAATCAAAACGGTTTACATAGTCATAGTGTCATAGTGGATAACACATTGAAATCGTCGGTGCAGTGTGCTGCGGCAGTCAAAAAAGCAAACAGAATGTTGGGAATTATTAGAAAAGGAATGATGAATAAAACGGAAAATGTCATAATGCCTCTGTATCGCTCCATGGTGAGACCGCACCTTGAATACTGTGTACAATTCTGGTCGCCGCATCTCAAAAAAGATATAATTGCGATGGAGAAGGTACAGAGAAGGGCTACCAAAATGATAAGGGGAATGGAACAACTCCCTATGAGGAAAGACTAAAGAGCTTAGGACTTTTCAGCCTGGAGAAGAGACGACTGAGGGGGGATATGATAGAGGTGTTTAAAATCATGAGAGGTCTAGAACGGGTAGATGTGAATCGGTTATTTACTCTTTCGGATAGTAGAAAGACTATCCGAAAGATGAAGTTAGCATGGGGCATATTTAAAACTAATCGGAGAAAGTTCTTTTTTACTCAATGCACAATTAAACTCTGGAATTTGTTGCCAGAGAATGTGGTTCGTGCAGTTAGTATAGCTGTGTTCAAAAAAGGATTGGATAAGTTCTTGGAGGAGAAGTCCATTACCTGCTATTAAGTTCACTTAGAGAATAGCCACTGCCATTAGCAATGGTTACATGGAATAGACTTAGTTTTTGGGTACTTGCCAGGTTCTTATGGCCTGGATTGGCCACTGTTGGAAACAGGATGCTGGGCTTGATGGACCCTTAGTCTGACCCAGTATGGCATTTTCTTATGTTCTTAATACTTCTGGGTTTCGAGTATTTCTTGACGCTCACTTTTCTTCACTCTATGTCCCCTTGATCCTCTCTTTATAGGAGATGCAGTGATTTTATCAACCTGCTTCTTACTACCATTATTTTCTACGATTTAACATCCTTCTTCACACACATTAGAATGGTGCTCTTCCAATTGTAAGTTCCCTTCTGGTTTCCATTTGAGCCTTCATTTATCTGTAATTGGTCCTTTGAAATTTGTTTTAACTTGAGTGATGTGTTATTTAAGGTAATTGGTTCAACCCCCCCAAATTCCCCTTGATGTATCTAATGGGGTATGTATTTCTTTGTGTTTTTACAGTTGCCTCTGTAGCTATGCCATCCTTTCTTTGGTCCTAACAATTGTTCAATTGATTTTGTTTTCGCAGACACAGTTCTCAAGAATGTAATGCTGCTTTATTTTACCACATGTAATTGGTCCCTCCCAATGCAGCCTTTGTGAAACACGGTCCATGTTGGGGGATTGACAGCTCAACAAAGATTTGGCATTTTGGAATTACTGAACTTTTCCTGTTTAAATTGTTTTTGCTGGTTTGTTTTACATGGACCTTTGCAATTGATTTTGCAACACACCTGTTGCATTTTGACACCATTACCCAGGCCATATCCTGGTGCTGTGGAATATGGAGGATTGGAGAGCAGGTGGGACACCGCTACTGCAAAATAAAGGCCCAGCTCAAGACCAAGGTGGCCAGAAGGAACAAGTATCAATGACAGACAGGAGGAGGAGCTCCTTGTTCCATCATCCTGACCACCATGGAACAGCGTCTGATTGAACTCCTGGGACCAGATGTATTTGAGGGGATGGAAAAGGCACTCCACATCATATGAGCCAGGGACCGGTAAGTTCACCTCACCTGTAAATGTCTAGTCTGCTACAGATGTACACATATTTTGGCATAAAATGCTCACATTGATAGATGGCTTGATACAAAGTGCACATCTTATGCCAAACATTTCATGTGCACTTCTTAGCATTTATACTTAGGTCTTCTTCTTCTTTTCACCCAGGAAATGACTGGTCCCATCTGTCAAGCCCTTACAACCAGCAGCACAGCCCTAGGGACCAGCAATGCAACAGCAGCAGCTCGAACTGCAACCCTCTGATTGGATGCACAGAGACAGTGGGGTGAGGAAGAGGAGGAGGAGCAGCTCCAAAAGCAGCCACCAGAAGAGCAACCTCTTCTTGCACATCTTGGCTACTCCTGCAGCTGGATATGAACTTTAGCCTGATGCCATAGGACCAAGCTTCCTACTCCTCATCTCGCTCAAGCAAGCCCATTCCCCAGACATATCCTACAGACACCCAGCCTGATCAGCCCACCAACTCGGACATGCCAGTGTTGGTCTCACGGACAGTGCATCAACCTCCACCTGCAGCACCAGCAGCAGAGGTACAACAGGTCCGCAAAACCATTGACCACATTGAGAATAGGCATGTCCTTCAACTGCATCATATACGGGCAGAGCTGGTGCTTTTAAGAATGGCTCACACCACGACCACCAATACCTTGCAGACATACACAGCTGCCCTAATGCCTCCAATTACCACCATTGCCACCTCTGTCAAAAACCTGACAACTGCTGAAATGCAACTCTTTCAAAGATTGCCAGAGCTTCTACCAGTGCCATCCCCATCTTCCCAGCTATTGGGATGGCCCAGGGGTAGACTTTCCAAACGACTGCTAAAAGCTGAAGTGAGGAAAAGGGCTGGGAGACCTCCCCCCAAGTATTAACCCTTTTAAAGGGTTTCACATTTCACTCAATGGAACAAGCCAGGCTGAGCCTCACAACAGAGTTCCTGTGCTAGCTAGATTTTTTGGGTTAGTGTGGGGGGAGGGGCACATTTATTTTAAAAAAAAACCCCCACCCCAACCCTTAAATTTTACTTTCTTACACCCCCCCCCCCCCACCATCCCAATCCCTCCCCAAGACTTACTAATAGTCCCTGGTGGTCCAGCGGGGTCCCGCGAGCGATCTCTCCCTCCATGCTGTTGGGCCTGCTATGACTCAAAATGGCACCAATAGCCTTGCTACTGGCCGATAGCTTTGCTACCGGTGCCATTGGTCAGCCTCTGTCACATGCTCCTACCATGTGACAGGGGCTGACCAATGGCACCAGTAGCAATGGACGGCTGGCGCCATCTTGTGCTCCTGCCATGTGACAAGGGCTGACCAATGGCACCGGTAGGCCCTGTGACATCATAAGGGCAAGGCTATCGGCACCATTTTGAATACTGGCAGCCGACGGCCCAAGTGCAGGAGATCGCTCTGGACCCCTGCTGGACCTCCAGGGACTTTTGGCAAGTCTTGGGGAGGTCAGAAGTCCCCTGTCACATGGTAGGAGTCCCTGTCACATGGTCACAGGCGTGAACAAGAGTATGCTGGATTTTAATAGATACGCGCCTAGCCGCGCGTATCCTTTAAAATCTGGGGTCGGCGTGCGCAAGGCTGTGCAAAATTGGCAGCCTGTGCGCGCCGAGCCGCGCAGCCTGCCTCTGTTCCCTCTGAGGCCAAACCGAAATCAGAGCAGCCTCGGAGGGAACTTTCCTTCCACCCCCGCACCTTCCCCTCCCTTCCCTTACCTAACCCACCCCCAGCCCTGTCTAACCCTCCCACCTTTGTTTGAAGAGTTACGCCTGCCCAAGGCAGGCATAACTTGAGCGCGCCGGCTACACAATTCCCCGGCCCAGGAGTAGTTTCAGAGGCCTCAGCCCCGCCCCCGAAACGCCCCCAGGCTGGAACCATGCCCCTGGCCCCACCCCCAGATGATGCGCCGCCACGCCACGCCCCCAACATGCCCCCAACACGCCCCCCCAGGAAAGCCCCAGGATTTACGTGCATCCCGGGGCTTGCGCGTGCTGCCGAGCCTATTCAACATAGGCTCGGCGCGCACAGGGGGAACTTGGGCAGGTTTTTGGGGGGTACGCGCATATCTTATGCGCGTACCCCTTTGAAAATCTGCCCCTGTGGGATGAATGCATAATTAGTCAGCTCTAAGTCTTGCATGGGAAGAACACCTTGGGCCGGAGTTTAAAAAGGTTATTTTCAAAAGGCCCGGTGACGCGTGTAAAGCCTCGGGACACGTGTAAGTCCCGGGGCTTTACTAAAGGGGCAGGAAGGGGATGGGGCGGGGGCAGGGTCAGAGGCTCCAGGCACAGCGGCCATTTGCTGCTGTGCTAGGGATCGCGTGCTGGCAATCGGCCGGCGCTCGCAAGTTACTTCAGCCCCAGGGCTGAAGTAAATTTAGAAACAAAAAAAAGAAGAAAAAAAAGGTAGGAGGGAAAGGGCGGGGGAGGTATGGGAAGGGAAGGTGGAATGGGGGTTAAGGGAATGGGGGAAGGCAGCGCGGCTTGGCGTGGGCTCGGCCCGCGCATGGTGCATAATTTAAGACTAATCGGAGAAAAATCTTTTTCACTCAACGCACAATAAAGCTCTGGAATTTGTTGCCAGAGGATGTGGTTAGTGCAGTTAGTGTAGCTGGGTTCAAAAAAGGTTTGGATAAGTTCTTGGAGGAGAAGTCCATTAACTACTATTAATCAAATTTACTTAGGGAATAGCCACTGCTATTAATTGCATCAGTAGATGGGATCTTCTTAGTGTTTGGGTAATTGCCAGGTTCTTGTGGCCTGGTTTGGCCTCTGTTGGAAACAGGATGCTGGGCTTGATGGACCCTTGGTCTGACCCAGCATGGCAATTTCTTATGTTCTTATAATTGTGTACCCCCTTGCGCACGCTGACCCTTGATTTTAGAACTTGCACGCGCCTGCGTACACAAGTTATAAAATCGGGTGTACATGTGTGCGCGCCGGGTAGCGCACGCACCCTTTTAAAATCTACCCCTTTCTGTACACAGTAAACTGAAGAAATTATTTTGATAACAGGAAATGCTTAAAATTCATTTTTATGACATGAAATGCATGTGAATAATTAACTGTTGGAGAGGGAAGACTCTTAGACTATACCAAGCTGCAAATAAAAGATATTCCTAGTTAAATTCAGAGATAAAAAGTAGTTGTATTAATTGTAGTTGCCAGCATGTCGACTGCAATGTGTGTTGCAACATTATTTTCTCCTGTGTTCAGTTTCTGACTACCTTATTGAATTCAGGGTAAGAGGGCATCCTGGTATAGACCCTCCTGAACAAAAATACAAACATAACCCCCAGAACATACTTAGGTACAAATTTGTTCTCCTTTATATCTTTCCACTTCCTTTATCCCAATCACTGGTATACATTACATATCCTACTGTAGGACTGACTTGTACTACAGAGATATCCAAGGACAAAGACAACCTGGCATATCCATTTTGCTCAGTGTTCTTTCCTACTGCTGAGAAGAGAGCAATCAATCACTAAGAGGATATATTTGTTAGGCTACTTAGTGTATCATTCTGAGGGTTTTGACAAAGATGACTTGAAATCTCAATTTGTTATGAGGTGTTTTATTTGTTTGAGGGTTTTTTGTTTTTTTTTTGACCAGGCAGTTTCCTCCTGCATTTTTGAGCCTCAAGTTTAATCAGAACCATAGCTGGAATTGGGTGCAATGAGCCTTCATTTGCAACTGCCTAGAGATTTTCTGCTCTGTTTAATTTCTCTTCCCATTTGCCACAACAGTCTTCGGTCAGGCATCATGCACCAGGGCTTCCTTCTTTGCAATCTGGGCCCTAACTCTGGCCACTGCATGTCACTATTGTGCAATGACTATGACTCCAGGGCTATAAACACCACTTGTGTGGTAGTCCAGGTCCTAGCTGACCTGGAAGCAGAAGAACTGAACTAGGAATCAAACCCAGGCCCCTTGCATGCTTTCGTTAAGCCACCAGGCTGGCCTTTGTTGTAAAATTTTGAGACATGACTAATAGAGACGTGGATTTGTTTGAAATGAATGTGCAAAATGCAACAGATGAGTCAACTGTTGGTTCAATTCACTGTTTCCAAAATGAATGACTGGTGCCTCTAAAAATGTTTGAAATTGTTTTCAGATTCATTACAGTCTCTGGAGCAAGTAAAACTGCAATTTTTTTCTCTTTTAACCAGATGGAGCAGAACTGGGATGGAAAGGGACAAAGAAAAGGAAAAATGAATCAAGGTGAAGCACCTTTTCAACCAGCAGGTCCTAGTGTATCTTCGTTATTTTTTTTAACCTGAAAGTGAAAGAAAAACCTAACTATTTTGTTGTCATTTTTTTGTTGGATTTCAGGCAGGTTTTGATTCTGAAACTTTTTCTCAGAATGAAAGAAAAGTTTTAAAAAAGATGTATAAAAGAAAGTAAAAGCAAGGTGGGCTGTTGCCTGTTATTGCAGTGGCACTATACTGTGTCAGAGGAGACACTGTAAACTCTCTATTGGCTGATAAAAGGTTACTATATCATTCAACAGGGGTAAGAGTATGTAGAACCGTGAGTAGAGAGAGATCGGTGTTTCACAACTGTATTATACAGCAGTTTTGTTCTGACTTTCTGGGTATGGAAAGGAGTCAGTGTACTGCGATTGTGATTCTTTTATAAACTGTGTCACTTAGTTACATGTGTAAGTCTATAGTCACCAAGAAGAATGTGGCATGCTTTATTTCTTTTTTTTTTATTCTTAATTTTCAATAAAGAACATACATTAATTGTATATGGATTATGATATTCCATATAATTATAATTATTAAATATTACAGGGGTAATAATATCCTCATTTTCTGTATTTTCTCAAGGCAATTCCAGGGAAAAGAATTTTACATGAGCGATTTAAGGAATCACATTAAAGAGAAGTTTAAAACTTTTCTCATTACATTCAGAGATAAACAACTTAGGGCCTTATTTTCCAAACGTATCGCACGCGGTAAGAGACGTTTCGCATGCGATACCAAAATGGGGGCGGAGTTGGCCCCGGAAGAGGAGGAGTCGGGGCGTCACCGGGGCCGACTCTGCGACGACGGCGCACACAGCGAAAAGGTAGGTGCCTTTTCGCTGCCTATTTCGCTCCCAATAGCTACACCTCCTATGGTGGCGCTATTGGGTGCTAAACCAGCAGCGATCGCACCGCGACAGTGCGATCGCTGCCGGCTAGTGCAGGCCCACCCCCGGTTTCGGCCTCCCCACCCCTCATCTAAAGTTTTGCAGGCCTGCGATACTTTAGAAAATGAGGCCCTTAGACCTTAATTATTGCCCTATTAACCATTTCCTGCACTTGGGGGGTGAGAATCCAGGAAAGATTGAAATTGAGATACTTCATGAAACACGTATTTCTGTTCCCGAATATTTTAATTCGCATCTGGAAGGGAATTTAAATATAAATGTAGCCCCCCTTAATAGAATTTCTGATTTTAACTTCAGAAACTCTTTCCTTTTTAATTGAGTGGTCCTTGAGAGGTCTGGATAGATCCATACCTGTTGTCCGTGAAACCTCTCAAGACGATGCCTGAGAAATAACCAGAGAACAGTATCCCTCTCTGTTGGGAACAAGAAGGATATAAAAAGTGTACTCCTAGTAGATATATCAGTATCGATAGATGTTTCTATCACCTCAGTCAAATTTATTGGCTCCTCTGATTGTATATTTTCCAATTGATCTTTTCTATTTCTTAAGGTATATAGTAAGCCTTAGCTAAGGCAGGTAACGATTGTTGAGGTATTTTTAATATATATTGCATATAATCCTTAAACATTTTAGCAGCTGATCTTAAATTCTGCAAAGGAAAATTCAATACCCTAAGATTAGAGTACCTTAATGAATTTTCAAGAAATTCTAATTTCTTTTCATTAATCACTTCAGATTTAACCATTGTTTTTTTGTATCTTTTCCACCTTTCCCAAGCTATCTTCAACTGTAGCTACTTTATTATTACAAGCAGAAACTGAATTCTCTACATTTACTATTCTCTGTTGGAAATTATTAGTATTCAAAGTTAATTTTATTATTGCCTATTCCAAGGACTTAATTGCAGACCATAATGTGTCCATAGTGACCTCTGAAGATTTTGGATGTAGAATAATCTCTAATTCTGCCCTGGTTTCTTCCTTACCCCCTGTGGGAAGGTCTCCACTCCTTACAAGTTCTTTCATATTTTTACTTATATCCTCAGTACCCTCATCCAGCATGAGAGGGCCAGTAAGATTTTCTACCTTTATACAAGGTGGGGAGGGAGTCATAGGTGTTCTGGGACTTAAAGAGATGGCTTCAGCTTGTAGATTTACTTCTCGTTCTGAAGCTTCATCTACTGCGGCTCCTTCCACCGGCTTGTCAGTTGTTGCCATGAAAAAGGAGGATATTTGAGGCTGAGATGGAGTGGATAAGGGAGTTGAGGTTTGAATCTCCCTTAACCATGCCTTTCCTTTTGTATGAGGCATACCTTAATAGTAACTAGTTATTCCAAATTCTCCTTCTTCATGGATCTCTGTTTAATTGTCAATTCCCTGGATTAAATGGGGCTTGAGGAGAGAGTAATAGAAAGTAAAGTTACTTACAAAGTCTCTTTAAACCGCTTCACTTATCAGGGAGTCCCTCCGATCCTGAAGTTTAAGGAAAAAGTTCAAAGCCGCGCGCCCCTTTGGCGCGAGCGGCTTCGGCAGTGCACCGGCGGCAGTGCATCGGCAGCTCCAGCGTGCGCCGCAGGAGGGGCCGCTTTTGTAGGTCTTCCGGGGCCCTAAAATGATGTCACCAGCATGACTCCAATTCGCCACTTCAGGGTCGGGGCTACACCAACTCCCTCTCAAGGTTCCACAGGCAAAGAAATTCAGGTAATAGTTTAGCAGTTCCTCGAGTTACCTCTCTCCTCTCCCCAAGGATTAACTGCAGGAGGGGCCGCTTTTGTAGGTCTTCCAGGACCCTAAGGTGACTCAGATTCGCCGCTTCAGGGTCGGGGCTATGCCAACTCCCTCAAGGTTCTGCATGCTTTATTTCTAACAAAAGTGTGTCTACTCTGCTGTTTGTGGGTGTCCACATTAGTACTGGATGTACAGTATACTTCAGGGGTGGCCAACTCCAGCACTGAGCCACAAAAGACTTCGTTTTCAGGATATTGTAAATGACAGTCATCGCCGCTGTGCAGGTCCAACTCTCCTTGAGCTCAGGGTTCTCTTCCAATTTAAGCTCTGCTTCTACCTCCATTTGGATGGCCTCAGCTAATAGAGATGTGTATCGTGTGATCGATTGTCTTAACGATCGATTTCGGCTGGGGGGGGAGGGAATCGGATCGTCGCTGTTTTGTTTTTTAAAATATCGTGTAAATCGTAAATCGGTGGAGGGCAGGAAAACCGGCACACTAAAACATCCCTAAAACCCACCCCGACCCTTTAAAATAAATCCCCCACCCTCCCGAACCCCCCCCAAAATGTCTTAAATTACCTGGGGTCCAGTGGGGGGTCCCGTTGTGATCTTCCACTCTCGGGCCACGAGTGCGTTGATAGAAAATGGCACCGGAGCTACCTTTGCCCTGTCATATGACAGGGCAAAGGTAGCGCCGGCGCCATTTTGGTTCCTGTCCCCAACGTCACGAGCATAGAAGATCGCTCCCGGACCCCCGCTGGACCCCCAGGGACTTTTGGCCAGCTTGGGGGGGCCTCCTGACCCCCACAAGGCTTGCCAAAAGTCCAGCGGGGGTCCGGGAACGACCTCCTGCACTCAAATCGTGTTGCTGTAATGAAAAATGGCACCGGCCATATGGCCGGCGCCATTTTGCCGTACGGCAATATGGCCATATGGCTGGCGCCATTTTTCATTACGGCAACACGACTCGAGTGCAGGAGGTCGTTCCCGAACCCCCGCTGGACTTTTGGCAAGTCTTGTGGGGGTCAGGAGGCCCCCCCAAACTGGCCAAAAGTCCCTGGGGGTCCAGTGGGGGTCCGGGGAACGACCTCCTGCACTCGAATCGTGTTGCCGTACGGCCGCCTCCTGACCCCCCCCCCCCCCCAAGCTGGCCAAAAGTTCCGGTTGGGTCCAACGGGGGTCCCGGAGCGGAGGCGCGGTGAATCACGTGACGTCCACGTCACTCCGATGTGACGCCGACGTCACGTGCTCCTCGCAAAGGAATACAGGAATGGCTTCCTGACTCCCCGCTGGACCACCAGGGAGTTTTGGTAAGTCTTGGGGGGGTCAGGAGGGTGGGGGGTTTAAGTGTTTATTTAGGTTCGACGTATTCAACATAGCTATGTTGAATAAGTTGGAAATCGCGATCGTTGCGCCTCATCACTTTTTTAAGTTAAAAAAAAAATAAGTTGCGTTTTACATATGCGTTCAAAATGAATGCACACCCCTATTAAATATCGCTTCTAACGATTTTTGACGATTTAAAATATATCGGATGATATTTTAAATCGTCAAAAAACGATTCACATCCCTATCAGCTAATTGTATAATCAGGGTCTTTCCTCTGGGCTCCAGGTCCTCTTCACCTTTAGCCGCCATCTCTCTATTCCTTTTTCCTTTTTAATTTTTAATTTCAGCCTCCTGGGTTAAGGTTTTCTTTCCTTTTCTCCTCTTACTTTTCACCCTGGCTCTTTGCTTCTCCTCAGGTGGGTCCCTCTTTATCCTCAGTACTAAGCTAAACTCCATCTCCAGTGGGCCATCCCCATTTTGACCATTACCTGGGGAGTCCCCTACTGATATGCTGTCAGTGGTCTCAACCTTATGTCTGGTCATAACAGTTCTTTGCCCCTCTAAAGTTAGGCCCTCTGTTGTAGTTAAAAAAAATTTCCGGGGGAAAGTCAATCCCATTATTTCCCGTACTTGTTTCCCTATACCAACCAGGCTCTACTTCCTTTTCCGGCTCTGCTAATTGACAAGACCCTCTCAAGGACCTGGGATCACTAGAAAATGGACCACGCTGGGAAACAACCCTTCCCTGCTCTATCCCTTCTTGTTTATTGTGATCCCCTCAATGCTCACGGGTTGCCTTGTCTCCACCAATACAGCAAGGAATGCCATCTGCAGCACCCCTTTTAGGGTCACTTGCCTTACTGAGTTCTGGACAACCTCCTGTATCCTCCCACTCACCACCTATTTGTGGAGGATTTTCAGGGACTTGCTTTCCCTCTACCCACATTTTATACAGTACATCCAATGGGTCTTTAGGACAAGCCCACTCCATGTGGCTTTCCTCACCACAGATCCCATATATCCTAGAAATTCCCTAAAAACATCACTCCTTTCTTCCTCCCCCTGGAAGATATTCAGGGACATTCCTTTCACTGGCCCATTCACATCCCCTTTTTTCAGCTTAGTATTCCTACTAAAAGATTCCCAGCTGGGGCTTCCCCGTTCCCGAAACAACTTCTTAACAGAGGGGTCAACATCACAACATACTCTCCTCAGCTGGCCATAACAACCTCCTTTCCCCAAGTTATTAGAATCCAACTTGACTAACTTTTCCCGGTTCCACCAACTTCCATGTTCTGCACCCCAAGGGTAGGCTGCACCAAACAGTCCCGACCAGTGTTCTGCTCAAGTCCTCCATTTCTTGACTCACTTAGCCATCCACCCGTCCTGTAGGCAGTCCTTGGTCAGCTTCACCATGAATTTCCTTCACGAGGTCAGTAAGAGTACCTGTACACCGTCTCCATGACACTGCTCCTCCAGTCAGCAAACTTCAGATATCCCACTGCTCCCACCCTATGTAAATGACCATCATTGCCACTGTGCAGGTCCAACCCTCCTTGAGCTCCGGGTTCTCTCAGCGTCTGGTCATCGGTCCCCTTTGCAACGTCCAGCAATGTTTCCGCTCCCTGGCCCAATGAGTTCTCAGCAAAAAGAGAACAAAACAAATTCCAAAACAAAGGGAAGGTTTTTAATCCACATGCTCACCTTCCTGGCAACATGGTTGCTGTCCTTCTCTCCCTGTCCGAAACAAAGTCCTCTGAAAGCCACCAGTAGCATGGTCCACTCCATCCTTGTCAGTTCCTGGAGGAAGACTGAAACTGCTCTGGCTTTGGCTCTTTTTAAAGGATGGAGACTCCTCCCCTGCTAGCCACTGATTGGGTCCTGGGTCTTCACCCTTTTCCTCTCCTCCCCTTGTGTCCAGGGATTGGTTCTCAGGTCTTCACCCTTTTCCTCCCACACCTGGGTCTCTGGTTTCTCTGATGCCACAGGGGAAGGAACCAGCATGACTGACTGTGTCACTTTGTATTTCTTCCCCCTTCCCTGGGGTTTTTAGTTCTGGGGACCTTTCTGGTCCCTGGGATTTTAACCTTCCTCCTGGCTGGCATAGTGACCCTATCACAATACCCGCAATGAATATTCATGAGATAGATCTGCATACAGTGGAAGCAGTGCATGAGAATCTATCTCTTGTATATTCATTGTGGATATCCCAAAAACAGGCCTGTTTGTGGCTCTTGAGGACTGGAGTTGGCCACCCCTGGTATACTGCATTATAACACTAAAAACTCCACACCACTATAAGTGATCTGTGTGTTTCAAATTCTATGATGCTACTGACGTCAAAAGGTAGATGTGGCAATGGGATAGGAAGAGAAAAGACTTTTCTTCCTCCGATACCTAATACGGTGAGTACAAGAAGCACTATTGATAGGCCCAGGAGTCCCCCAACCATGATAAAGAAAGTTTTAAAAAAGGCTCCAGGGGTGATCCGGGTAACTACAGACCAGTGAGTCTAACTTCAGTGCCGAGAAAAATAGTGGAAACTATTCTCAAGATCAAAATCATAGAGCATATAGAAAGACATGATTTAATGGGACACAGTCAACATGGATTTACCCAAGGGAAGTCTCACCTAACAAATCTGCTTCATTTTTTTGAAGGGGTTAATAAACATGTGGATAAAGTTGAACCGGTAGATGTAGTGTATTTGGATTTTTCAGAAGGCGTTTGACAAAGTCCCTCATGAGAGGCTTCTAAGAAAACTAAAACGTCATGGGATAGGTGGCGATGTACTTTCGTGGATTACAAACTAGTTAAAAGACAGGAAACAGAGAGTAGGATTAAATGGTCAACTTTCTCAGTGGAAAAGGGTAAATAGTGGAGTGCCTCAGGGATCTGTACTTGGACTGGTACTTTTCAATATATATATAAATGATCTGGAAATGAATACGACAAATGAGGTTATCAAATTTAAGGATGATACAAAATTATTCAGGGTAGTTAAATCACAAGTGGATTGTGATACATTACAGGAGGACCTTGCAAGACTGGAAGACTGGGCATCCAAATGGCAGATGAAATTTAATGTGGACAAGTGCAAGGTGTTGCATATAGGGAAAAATAATACTTGCTGTAGTTACACAATGTTAGGTTCTCTGAAAAAAAAAAAAAAAAAAAACTTAAGACATGGCTCTTCATCCAGGCCTTCACTTAACCTACAGTTCCAGCAATTCCTCACTAATTCAGACACTGACTCCTACCTAAACTCTCTGACAAGTGTAGCCTATACACTTATGCCTCTTCTCATCATATTATTGTATTATCTAATTTGTTCAGTTATGCCTTCTATCGCTCCGGCTATCCTAGCCCTCCAGGTTAATACCCCTTGTTATATGTAACTTTCATTTCTTGTTATATGGTTGACTTTGTTATTCCCCTCATGTTATCTGTAAACCGATCTGATATGAATTTTCTTTCATGAAGGTCGGTATATAAAAATGTTAAATAATAATAATAATAATAATATTAGGAACTACCACGCAGGAAAAAGATCTAGGCATCATATTGGATAATACTTTAAAATCGTCAGCTCAGTGTGCTGCAGCAGTCAAAAAAGCAAACAGAATGTTAGGAATTATTAGGAAGAGAATAGTTAATAAAACGGAAAATGTCATAATGCCTCTATATTAGGGATGTGAATCAGGCTTCGGACGATTGAAAATATCAGACGATATTTTCAAAATCATCAGAAATCGGAGGCTTCCCCAAAACGATAGGAAAACCCCACGATATTGATCGTGGGGGTTCTCTTATCATTTTGGGGGAGGGCGGGAAAAACGGCACACAAAAATAACCCCTAAACCCACCCCGACCCTTTAAAACTAATCTCTTAGCTTCCCTCACCCTCCCGACCCCCCCCAAAAACCTTTTACAAGTACCTGGTGGGCCAGTGGGGGTCCTTGGAGTAATCTCCCGCTCCCAGGCCGTCGGCTGCCACTAATCAAAATGGCGCCGATGGCCCTTTGCCCTTACCATGTGACAGGTATCCGTGCCATTGGCCGGACCCTGTCACATGGTAGGAGCACTGGATGGCCGGCGCCATCTTGTGCTCCTACCATGTGACAGGGGCTGACCAATGCCCCTGAGGCAGCCGTTTTGAAATGGCGAAACTCGGCCAGAGTCGGGCTACCCTTGTGTCTCCACTCCAATAAAGGATTTATTCTAGACTACAGGCATCTATTTTCTTCTTTACAACCTGACAGCTATCATAGATCGCCTTCCTTTGTGCTTTTTGGATCATTCACTGCTATACATTCTAATTCTCCCATCTTAGACTTCTGGCATTAGCATAGAAACATTTCAAAGTTTGTTTTTTGTTTATATTTTCATTCTGCTTTTTAATTGATAGGGATAAGTTAGAATTTTTTTAGCTCATGTGAGTTTTTAGTTACAGGAACTTGGACTACTTTTCTTATTATTGGAACCTCACTGTCGGGATGCCCTAATTCTAATGCATCATTAGTATCCTTTGAAGATAACTCCCTCTGAACCATGCGCTGCTGAGCGACTGTCAGCTTTCCCATTTGTTCTAGTTTAAAAGCTGTTCTATCTCCTTTTTAAAGGTTAGCGCCAGCAGTCTGGTTCCACCCTGGTTATGGTGGAGCCCATTACTTCGGAAGAGACTCCCCCTTCCCCAAAAGGTTCCCCAGTTCCTTACAAAACTGAATCCCTCTTCCTTGCACCATCGTCTCATCCTCGCATTGAGACTCCGGAGCTCTGCCTGCCTCTGGGGACCTGCGGGAGGAAGAGGGAGCATTTCAGAGAATGCTACCCTGGAGGTTCTGGATTTAAGCTTTCTACTTAAATGGGAATGGTGAATAAAACGGAAAATGTCATAATGCCTCTGTATCACTCCATGGTGAGACCGCACCTTGAATACTGTGTACAATTCTGGTCGCCGCATCTCAAAAAAGATATAATTGCGATGGAGAAGGTACAGAGAAGGGCTACCAAAATGATAAGGGGAATGGAACAATTTCCCTACGAGGAAAGACTAAAGAGGTTAGGACTTTTCAGCTTGGAGAAGAGACGACTGAGGGGGAATATGATAGAGGTGTTTAAAATCATGAGAGGTCTAAAACGGGTAGATGTGAATCGGTTATTTACTCTTTTGGATATTAGAAAGACTAGGGGGCACTCAATGAAGTTAGCATGGGGCACATTTAAAACTAATCGGAGAAAGTTCTTTTTTACTCAACGCACAATTAAACTCTGGAATTTGTTACCAGAGGATGTGGTCAGTGCAGTTAGTATAGCTGTGTTTATAGCTGTGTTTAAAAAAGGATTGGATAAGTTCTTGGAGGAGAAGTCCATTACCTGCTATTAAGTTCACTTAGAGAATAGCCTCTGACATTAGCAATGGTAACATGGAATAGACTTAGTGTTTGGGTACTTGCCAGGTTCTTATGGCCTGGATTGGCCACTGTTGGAAACAGGATGCTGGGCTTGATTGACCCTTGGTCTGACCCAGTATGGCATTTTCTTATGTTCTTATGTTCTAACCTAAGATCCTAAATTTGGCTTCCAGAACCTCCCTCCCACATTTTCCTATGTTGTTGGTGCCCACATGTACCATGACAGCTGACTCCTCCCCAGCACTGTCTAAAATCCTATCTAGGTGATGCATGAGGTCTGCCACCTTTGCACCAGGTAGGCATGTTACCAGGCGATCCTCATGCCCACCAGCCACCCAGCTGTCTACACTACATTCCTAATAATCGAATCACCAACTATGACGGCCGACCTAACACTTCCTTCCTGGGCAGTAGGCCTTGGGGAGATATCCTCGGTGCGAAAGGACAATGCATCACCTGGAGAGCAGGTCCTTGCTACAGGATTCTTTCCTGCTGCACCAGGTTGATGGTCTCTGATCATAAGACCTTCATCCTCCAAGGCAGCACCAGGGCTGCCAGTCTGAAGTTGGGACTTGGCTACTATGTCCCTGAAGGTCTCATCTATATACCTCCCTGTCTGCCTCAGCTCTTCCAGGTCTGCCACTCTAGCTTCCAGAGATCGGACTCATCCTCTGAAAGACAGGAGCTCTTTGCATCGCATGCACATGTACAATTTCTCATCGGTGGGTAAAAAATCATACATGTGACACTCGATGCAAAAGACATAAGAACATAAGAACATGCCATACTGGGTGAGACCAAGGTTCCATCAAGCCCAGCATCCTGTTTCCAACAGTGGCCAATCCAGGCCATAAGAACCTGGCAAGTACCCAAAAACTAAGTCTATTCCATGTTACCGTTGCTAGTAATAGCAGTGGCTATTTTCTAAGTCAACTTAATTAATAGCAGGTAATGGACTTCTCCTCCAAGACTGGGAAGCCCCCCTCTTGCTGCTGGACTGCTGCCTTCATCTCAAATTTGTTCAGTTCCTAGTTAAGTTTTAGGTTGCTATCAGGCCGATACAGTACAGTGCGCTCCAACGGAGCGCACTGTTAGCCGGCATTTGGACGCGCGTTTTCGATGCGCTAGTTTTACCCCTTATTCAGTAAGGGGTAATAGCGCATCCAAAATGCGCGTCCAACCCCCCCCGAACCTAATAGTGCCCGCAACATGCAAATGCACGTTGATGGCCCTATTAGGTATTCCCGTGCGATTCAGTAAGTAAAATGTGCAGCCAAGCCGCACATTTTACTTTCAGAAATTAGCGCCTACCCAAAGGCTGGCACTAATTTCTCCAGGCACCGGGAAAGTGCACAGAAAAGCAGTAAAAACTGCTTTTCTGTGCACCCTCCAACTTAATATCATGGCAATATTAAGTCGGAGGTCCCGAAAGTTTCCAAAAGTAAAAAAAAAAAAAAATTTGAAATAGGCCCACAGCTCGCAGGTTGAAAACCGGATGCTCAATTTTGCAGGCGTCCAGTTTCCGAACCCGTGGCTGTCAGCGGGCTCGAGAACCGATGCCGGCAAAATTGAGCGTCGGCTGTCAAACCCGCTGACAGCCACCGCTCCGTTCCGAAAAGAGACACTAGGGACGTCCTAGTGTCCCTAGCGCCTCTTTTTACCACCGGGACTAATTTAAATAAATGTATTTACTGTATCGCGCACACAGGAGAGTGGGCGCTGGGAGAGTGGGCGCTCGCTTGCTCTTCTGCGTTTTTTACTGTATCGGCCCGTATGGGAGTAGGAATGTATCTAATTAATGTTCTTTAAATGTATTAGTGAATTCACTATATGTCTGGTAGTGGTCTACAGGGGAATGATCAAACTCTCAATAGGTTTGTTTTTTGGTTTGAAAGTGGCACCTACCTATAAATTAAAGGATGAGCTAGGGGTGGGTGGGTGGGTGGGTTGGGAAATACAAATAGTCTAACGTTAGTCAGCCAGAGTGACTCACTGCTCTCTTGATTATCAAATGTTGGTACCCATTCAAACCAAATCACACTATCTCAACACCTTTCCAAGGTGAGTAACTGAACTGAACTTTTCAACCTTTTTATTTAGGTGTACACTGCTCCCTGCTTATTTCTAGCTTCTGGTTACTTTTTTTTTTTTTTTAATATACATACACAAACTTCTGCTTATTAGCTGCCTTACTGACTGACTATTTAAAAATACAGTAACTTCAGTTTATTCCATTCCTTACTGACTATTAAAAGCACAAACACACTAAATAATATTCCCAAATAGTTAACTTTGTCCCAATACTTTTAAAAAAGAAAATTTCCCAAGCAAAAACTTACTGATTCCTTTCAGCCACCAGCAAGGTGATCCTCTCCTCTCAGTGCTCCCAGTTTAGGTTTTCCAGGAAGACAAGGTCCTAGTCCTGAAACTTTCAATCCCACAATACCTGACACTAATTATAAGTGAGAAATACTGTAAGTCTTTGTAGCTAATTAAATGTAAGGAATATTGTTCACGGTGGTGTTCCTAGTAAAATCCTCTCCTGTTTCTCCATCAACCATATTAGTATACATTTTGATTTCTTTCCCGTTGTTTGCAATTTTTAATAGCGATGCATGCCTTATTTTGGGAGAAACACATTACAGCCCTAATATGCAGTTGATCTGCTTTAACAACATCTTATATCCCATTCCATATGCTGCAGTAATGACACCAGTAATTGAAAAGTGATAACCTGTTGTATATCATGTGATACGATATACTAACACCATTTCTCTCCTACTGCAGCGATCATACTGTCGTACATAATAAATTCCACAGAAATCATTAAATTAGCTTATATCTTCACTTTTTTGCTCCATTTACTGAACATTTTTTATCACATCATCCACTGGCTAAAAATTGCATCTTAATTAGAATTATACAGTACATGTTATCAAAATAGTTCTTTTTTTCTGGCACACAGTCTAATAATTAGCCATAGAATATTGAGTTTGTTATTTGTCTGAGAAAATTATGATATGTAATAATTCTGGATCGGATGCATGCACAAAGTAAATTGTCCTGGCAAACAAAGGCAGGTTATGTTGGTAACTATAAAAATAAAAAAGAAATTTAATAAATATGTGAAATAGATGATATATTTTTCTGATTTTATTTGTAGCAGAATGCTTAGTTAATATGTCTGCCATGAAAATACAGTGACTTTGTAGAAAGCTTGATCAGTTCCTTCTAAGCCTTCACGAAGAGCCATGTGGCTTACTGCCAGTGCATTGGACATGCAGAGGGACCTGGATTTGACTCCCAGGTTAGATGTTCTGCTCCCCTGGTCAGCTGTGGAGACAGCATTCACACACCCTTGGCAAGGAGGGGAGTCATAGTCATTGTGCAATTGTGACACCTAGTGGCCATATTTAGAGATTGCAGGGCTCCAGAAGAAGTCCAGGTACATGGCCCCCGCCTGAGGACTGTTACTGTAATAACTGGATTTAAGTAAGTTGAGAGGGGATAAATACCTGGATAGTTGTAAATGAAGGCTCAATACACCAGATCCCAGTCCTATTTCTGATTGAGTAGGAAGAAAGTGCCAGTTCAGAGATTAAACAATCAGGAAAGCCATATATAAAAAGTAATCTGTTCAAAATGATCAATAATTGAATTGCTATAGGAAAAATAAAATACTACCTTCAAAGAACTGCATACACACATCTATATCATTTAATACAAATTTTATATGCATATAGCCCTTGCAGTATGGTCTGGGAGACCCTGTGTGTTGAAGATCCAAAATGGTAGAACCCAAAGATCTGGGTATTCTGTTTATTTCATTTCACTTTGATTAGTATGCACTAACAAAATCAGGGCACACTAAATCAAAATTAGCGTGCACTAAAATGAATTCAAAATGAAAAAGCTAACCAAACAGAAAACAAAGGAAAGAAAAATAAACTATTGTTTTGGCTGCATATCCCTACTGGATGTCTTAGAAAGAGAACAGAGACAGGAATGAAACAGTGGAGACAGAGGAGCATGCTAGAGCAAGCAGCCGGCATGGAGCAGGGGACCTCTGTCTAAAAATGATGCTCCTGGGAGGTTCCTGCTGAACACATTTCAAACTAAGGATGTGCGGAACCAAAAATTTAATTTCAGTTCCTTCATTTGGTTCGTTGTGACCCATATTCATTTGATTAGTTTCAATATTAAAATAAAAAACCATGTATTCATTTCATTACTTACAGTTGAAGGCATCATGAGAGGCAAAGTGGCACCAAAAGTGGCATCAGGACGCTAAGGGACCATAAAGGGGGAATAAAGCAGAAAACTGTGGCAGAAAAAATCCCAAGGTACTAATAAAGATACAAAGAATCAGAAAGAGTGGAATCAAGATTTCAAAAGCATGGGAGAGGTGCACAGCAGCACCCTAGATTGGCAAGAAGTCCTCAAAGTGTAAGAGCTGGAGTATGCCAGGAAGGTACAGGAAGATAGAAGAAGAATATAAAGGTGTAAAATCTGCACATGGCAGCAAGGCTGAGCGGCCCAAGGATCTGAAGTTATAGGATGAGGGGGTGAAGCATTAAAGCAGAGGGGCATGGGAGATGGAAGTCATTCCGTTGGAGCATACAGACAAACATAGAGGGGGATGCCTCTTTCTGTCAAAGTATGGCTTCATCTGGCTGATCCACCAGTCCAGAAGGATATGTTTGTGTCACGGAGTAAGCTAAGCATGCCATAGGTAGGTGGTAGATAGGTACCCAAATGCATAGTACAGAGGAACTGCTAGTGGGCCATGAAATCAGATACAGTTCATGGAGTGGTGCCACAAGTGTGCAGAAAAATGGATAAGTGTGGCAACAGGAAGAGATGGCAGGAAGGTGAGTACCATAGATGAAGAATGACATTAAAATGCTGAGGAGTGTTTCTGTAAGTTTGCAAAACAATTTCTGACTAGGGTGAAATGAAAAGTGGGCAGGTTCTGTAGGGGAAAGGTATTTGGATAGAAACTTAAACAAAGCTGGAGTAGTAGGAAGTAAGCCCCCTCTGGTACCAAGACTGGCTTGGAATGGCAGTGGCAGCAGTGGTGCTGGTATATCTTGAACTTGAATGGTAGGAGCAGAGCAATGCAGTAAGAAGTGTATCTATGTATGTAATACCCACAAAAGTGTCTGCCAGTTCTTGCACATGCACAGAGCAGCAGAGCGAGCGAGCAAGCATCATAATGTGGCAAGAATGGCTTGGAGCCATGCAGCATTTGAGAAATACCTTTGCAGGTAGAAAATATCGCATTCTTAGGTTCTGCAATGTTTATTGGAAATAATTAAGGATCGTGAGACTTGCTAGGACTGTTTTGATATGGTTGAAGGATGACATGATGAAGTTGGAAGTGTCAGGTCTCAGGGGTTGTGGTTGGAGTAAAACAGGCTTAAGTAGGGTATGTCAGGACTGAATGGATATGGTGGAGCATGAGATTCTGCAGCTGGAAGTGTCAGGCCATGGATGGTTGAAGGACATCTTATGACTGCAGCAAGACAGGCTTCTGCAGAATATGTCAGGCCTGGGTAGATATGGTGGAGTATGGCATGCTGCATCTGAAAGTGTCAGTGCACAGTGGTAATGACTGGAGTATGGAATACTGTAGCTGAAAGTGTCAAGTCACAGTATTTATGGTTTGAAAAAGGCATGCCAACCTTTTGGGGTTGTCATGCCTTTGGGGGGGAGTCAGTGGAGTTATGCCTCACTGGTGATGTTTGCCCAAATGCCTGTTTGGAGTGAAGCAGGCAGAGAGGTCAATGGAATCATGACTCAGTGGTGGCATTTTGGTATTCTGATTGATTCTACTCTATCCTTTAAACCTCAAATCAGATCATTGGTCAAATCAGGTTTTTTCAAACTTTGGTTGTTGGTAGGTCTACGACATTTGTTATATGTTAAGGATTTTTTGACTGTTGTTCGGTCAATTATATATCCTCATATTGATTACTGCAATGGACTCTATATTGGTTTACCCAAAGGCTTAATTCAATCGATTCAGCTTTTATTGAATTCTGCTGCTAGGTTGGTATCTAGTTCAAAGCGTTGTGATAGGATTTCTCCTGTCTTATGTAAACTCAATTGGTTACCAGTGAACGAATGTATAGTTTTCAAGATAGGTATGATAGTTTATAAGCTTCGTATGTCTGATTCTGCTTTTTGGTTCAATGTGTTATTGCGTATACACAAACCTGTAAGATGTTTGAGATCATCTCAACTAAATTTGTTAGAGGTTCCTTCGGTTCATCAAGCTCAATTATTTAGTACCAGGGAGACTTCTTTCTCGATTGCTGCACCCATTCAATGAAACCTCATTCCTTTTGACCTGAGATCTTTGGAAGATGTCAAGAAATTTAAAATGGCTTTTAAGGAATTTCTGCTTAACCGTGCGTATAATGTTTAACATCGTGGTACAAAAGAGTTTGAATTTGTTAGTCAAAATGAATACAGATGTGTCAGCAATGTGGATTTTCTCCTTCTAGAGAATAAACTATGATGTCTAAATTTAATAATTGTCCATGTTTTTGGATAATTATGATATGGCATTATCATATATGTATGGTATTTGTTTTGTTTCTGTGAAACTAATTGTATTAATTGTATTTGTTATTTTTATTATGTATGTATTCTATGTGTATCGCCTAGGCCTTTCAGTGTTAGGTGATTAATAAATTTAAAAAAAAAAAAAAAGAAGGAAGAGAAACTGAGTGGAGTCATGCCTCAGAGGTTGCACTTAGGGAAAAGGATGCAGAGGTACTGAGTGGAGTCATGCCTCGGAGGATGCATTTGGGGAAAAGGAGGCACAAGAACTCAATGGAGACATGACGTGGACATTGCATTTGGGGAAAAGGAGGCAGAAGAACTCAGCGGAGTAATGCCTCACAGATTGCATTTAGGGAAAAAAAGGCGGAGGAACTGAGTGGAGTCATGCTTTGTAGGTTGCATTTTGAGAAAAGGAGGCAGAGGAACTGTGGTCATGACTTGGTGGTGGCAGAAGCAGGCAGGTAAACTCAATTGAGTCATGACACTGCAGTGATGATTAGAATATGGCACACAGACAAAGGATATATCAAACCCCTGAGGTTTAGAGGAGGATGTTCAGTTATGACAAGCTCTTAATTTTATGAAAATAAGAAACTGTGAAAAAAATTTAAATTCAATTGATTAAAGGCTCATGGATGGATGGAGGTTTTTTGACCAATGATTATACAAAAATTTTGACATTCATAGTTCAGCTGAACAAGATATGTCTTAAGTCTGAGGTCTTTTCCTCCATTTATTTAACATTTGGAATAAGAACATAAGAAACATAAGAAAATGCCATACTGGGTCAGACCAAGGGTCCATCAAGCCCAGCATCCTGTTTCCAACAGTGGCCAATCCAGGCCATAAGAACCTGGCAAGTACCCAAAAAGAGCCTGGCTAGGTATGGCTCAGTGAAACCAAAAGGAAATTCCAAATCCACTAACAAATTAACATGTGAATCTTGCAAATAGCGATAAACAAACGCCTCAGCAAGCCTGACAGTGCGCCCTCTTATTAAACGAGCTGCCTGGACAGCTCCATCATTTGTGGTGAACTTTTTAAAATATTTTTTTTTGTGTGTTGCATTAAAAGTACTAGTGTAACTCATTCATAGTGACCATAGCTCAACAGCGGCCGTTGTTTCACATACAGCTTCCTCAGGAGCCCTGTGATCACTTAAACCAACTAACTTCAGATATCCAATCAATATGCAGTTCTCTAAAAGTAAAAAGCCATGTCATAAGTTGAGTAGATTTTGAATGAGATGGATTTTTCCTTTTTTAAAAAATAAGTTTTTATAAAATACTTATTGCCGACGGTATACCCTCAGTGTAGGACTTCATTTGTCTCATCAACCTTTCAACAAAGGAAACAGAGGGAGCCATATTGCTCAGTCTTTTATTTATTTATTTAGTTAGTTAGTTAGTTATTTATTTATTTGATGCGTTTTATATACTGTTATTCGGTTGAGCCATCATAAAGGTTTACAAAGGTGTACAATATCTTGTAACTGAGCATTAGTAAGAACGGTAAACGCTGAGCTGATATATGTAGTAGGGATGTGAATCGTTTTAGGACGATTAAAATTATCGTCCGATAATTTTAATATCGTCTTAAACCGTTATGGAACACAATACAATACAGATTCTAACGATTTATCGTTATAAATCGTTAGAATCGTGAGCCGGCACACTAAAACCCCCTAAAACCCACCCCCGACCCTTTAAATTAAATCCCCCACCCTCCCGAACCCCCCCCCCAAATAACTTAAATAACCTGCGGGTCCAGCGGCGGTCCGGAACGGCAGCGGTCCGGAACGGGCTCCTGCTCTGAATCTTGTCGTCTTCAGCCGGCGCCATTTTCCAAAATGGCGCCGAAAATGGCGGCGGCCATAGACGAAAAAGATTGGACTGCAGGAGGTCGTTCAGCGAGGGTTCCGGCGCCTCACTGAACGACCTCCTGCAGTCGATCTCCTGCCGGCGCCATTTTCCGTACGAAAACGATTCGCGGCGGGAAATCGCTCCCTGACCCCCGCTGGACCTCCAGGAACTTTTGGCCAGCTTGTGGGGGGCCTCCTGACCCCCACGAGACTTGCCAAAAGTCCAGCGGGGGTCCGGAAGGACCTCCTGCCGTCCAATCTTTTTCGTCTATGGCCGCCGCCATTTTTCGGCGCCATTTTGGAAAATGGCGCCGGCTGAAGACGACAAGATTCAGAGCAGGAGCCCGTTCCGGACCGCTGCCGTTCCGGACCGCCGCTGGACCCGCAGGTTATTTAAGTTATTTGGTGGGGGATTTAATTTAAAGGGTCGGGGGTGGGTTTTAGGGGGTTTTAATGTGCCGGTTTTTCGATTTTTCGATTTTTAACGATTTTTAACGATTTTTCACGATATTTTACCCCCCCAAACGGCAACAATACGATTCCCTCCCCCTCCCAGCCGAAATCGATCGTTAAGACGATCGAGGACACGATTCACATCCCTAATATGTAGGATTTGCTCGTTGCTGACTGATTATCATCACCAAGCTAAGGACCTTAAGAAAAGATTTTGTCATGTGGCTACGTCGATCCAGATAACTTTACTGAGCGCCAAATATACTCGCCATGACTGGCTATTTCTTCTATGAATTTCAACTGAAGATCACCAATTGACTTGCATCATTCCTTTTTCTCCATTAGCAAGTTTAGTGAAAAAGGCTCTTTTACAAAATTGGCATATTTTACAAATACATAATACGTTTATAAATTTTCCACATATATCCTACACCAGAGGATCGAGTTTAAGAGAGTACATTCCAATTCTACCCCGGTGACTTGTTTACAGAATGTGAGAGGTTCACAAGCCTTGTGGCTCATGTTCAATATATCACATTTCAAAGAATGCAACATCAATTTATTTTCCTTTGGTACAACGAACTGTGGATTTAAAATCACCGGCCATCATAGCTGGTGATTCAATTATTAGAAATGTAGATAGCAGGGTGGCTGGTGGACATGAGGACCGCCTGGTAACTTGCCTGCCTGGTACGAAGGTGGCAGACCTCACGCATCACCTAGATAGGATTATAGACAGTGCTGGGGAGGAGCCGGCTGTCGTGGTACATGTGGGCACCAACGACAGAGGACAATGTGGGAGAGAGGTTCTGGAAGCCAAATTTAGGATTTTAGGTAGGAAGCTGAAATCCAGAACCTCCAGGGTGGCATTCTCTGAAATACTTCCATGTGCAGGTCCCCAAAGGCAGGCAGAGCTCCTGAGTTTCAATGCGTGGATGAGACGATGGTGCAGGGAAGAGGGATTCAGTTTTGTAAGGAACTGGGGAAACTTTTGGGGAAGGGGGAGACTTTTCCGAAAGGATGGGCTCCACCTTAACCAGAGTGGAACCGAGCTGCTGGCACTAACTTTCAAAAAGGAGATAGACCAGCTTTTAAACTAGAACAAGGGGGAAAGCCAACAGTCTCTCAGCAGTGCATGATTCAGAGAAATGTATCCTTGAAGGATACTAATGAATAGGGATGTGAATCGTGTCCTCGATCGTCTTAACGATCGATTTCGGCTGGGAGGGGGAGGGAATCGTATTGTTGCCGTTTGGGGGGGTAAAATATTGTGAAAAATCGTTAAAAAATCGAAAAATCGAAAAATCGAAAAACCGGCACATTAAAACCCCCTAAAACCCACCCCCGACCCTTTAAATTAAATCCCCCACCAAATAACTTAAATAACCTGCGGGTCCAGCGGCGGTCCGGAACGGCAGCGGTCCGGAACGGGCTCCTGCTCTGAATCTTGTCGTCTTCAGCCGGCGCCATTTTCCAAAATGGCGCCGAAAATGGCGGCGGCCATAGACGAAAAAGATTGGACGGCAGGAGGTCCTTCCGGACCCCCGCTGGACTTTTGGCAAGTCTCGTGGGGGTCAGGAGGCCCCCCACAAGCTGGCCAAAAGTTCCTGGAGGTCTAGCGGGGGGTCAGGGAGCGATTTCCCGCCGCGAATCGTTTTCGTACGGAAAATGGCGCCGGCAGGAGATCGACTGCAGGAGGTCGTTCAGCGAGGCGCCGGAACCCTCGCTGAACGACCTCCTGCAGTCAATCTCCTGCCGGCGCCATTTTCCGTACGAAAACGATTCGCGGCGGGAAATCGCTCCCTGACCCCCGCTGGACCTCCAGGAACTTTTGGCCAGCTTGTGGGGGGCCTCCTGACCCCCACGAGACTTGCCAAAAGTCCAGCAGGGGTCCGGAAGGACCTCCTGCCGTCCAATCTTTTTCGTCTATGGCCGCCGCCATTTTCGGCGCCATTTTGGAAAATGGCGCCGGCTGAAGACGACAAGATTCAGAGCAGGAGCCCGTTCCGGACCGCTGCCGTTCCGGACCGCCGCTGGACCCGCAGGTTATTTAAGTTATTTGGGGGGGGGTTCGGGAGGGTGGGGGATTTAATTTAAAGGGTCGGGGGTGGGTTTTAGGGGGTTTTAGTGTGCCGGCTCACGATTCTAACGATTTATAACGATAAATCGTTAGAATCTGTATTGTATTGTGTTCCATAACGGTTTAAGACGATATTAAAATTATCGGACGATAATTTTAATCGTCCTAAAACGATTCACATCCCTACTAATGAAACAGGAGAGAGGGCATCCCAAAAGAGAGGTTCCATTAAAAGCAAATGTAGTCCATGTGCCTATATGTAAAAAAATCACCAAAGCTAATGATTTCCGAATTATCCCTAAGAACTGAAAAGCAGGTTGTTAATACAAACAAAAAACACACTTTGAAATGTCTGTATGCCAATGCCAGAAGTCTAAGAAGTAAGATGGGAGAGTTAGAGTGTATAGCAGCAAATGATGAGATTGACATAATTGGCATCACAGAGACTTGGTGGAAGGAGGATAACCAATGGGACAATGCTATATCAGGGTACAAATTATATCACAATGATAGGGAGGATCAACTTGGTGGGGGTGTGGCATTTTATGTCTGGGAGGGTATAGAGTCCAACAGGATAAAGATCAGACAAGAGACTAAATGCTCAGTAGAATCTATATGGGTAGAAATCCCATGTGTGTTGGGTAAGAGTATAGTGATAGGAGTATACTACCATCCACCTGGACAAAATGGTCAGACAGATGATGAAATGCTAAGAGAAATCAGGCAGCTAACCAATTTGGCAGTGCAATAATAAAGCAGAGTTGCTTACCTGTAACAGGTGTTCTCATAGGACAGCAGGATGTTAGTCCTCACATATGGGTGACATCAGCAGGATGGAGCCCAATCACAGAACACTTTTGTCAAAGTTTCTAGAATGTTGACTGGCACCACTGAGCATGCCCAGCATGGTACCAGCCCTGCATCCAGCAGGGGTCTCCCTTCAGTCTCGTGTATAGCAAAAGTATGTGCGAAAAATAAAATAACAAATCGCAAGCGTACCCAACTCCGCTTTGTCCAGGCAATAATGGGCTGCAAAGGTATGGAGAGAACTCCATGTAGCAGCTCTGCAGATGTCAGCAAGAGGTACAGACCGAAGATGTGCTACCGATGTCACCATTCCACTGAGTGCGCTTTAAACGCGTTCCTGTAGCGGAAAGCCTGCTTGTTGGTAGCAGAAGGAAATACAGTCCACCAGCCAAGAGGACAGGGTCTGCTTTCCCACTGGGATACCCAGCTTAATTTTATCAAAGGAGACAAATAGTTGGGTGGACTTCCTATGGCCTGCAGTGCGTTCCAAGTAAAAGGCTAGCGTACACTTGCAGACCAAGGAATGCAGAGCCCGCTCACCTGGATGTGAGTGGGGTTTTGGAAAGAACGTAGGCAAAACGTTAGATTGATTTAAATGGAGCTCAGAGATTACTTTCGGTAGAAATTTAGGATGAGAGCGAAGGACCACCTGATCATGAAGGAATTTTGAGTAAGGGGGATAAGTAACCAGTGCCTGCAGCTCATTGATTCTGTGAGCAGAGGTCAAAGCAAGAAGGAAGAGCATCTTCCACGTGAGGTGCCTTAACTCGCAGGAATGTAGAGGTTCAAATGGAGGTTTCATGAGTTGTGCTAAAACCACATTAAGGTCCCAGGCAGGGGCGGGGGGATGGATAGGGGGCTTGAGGTGAAATAAGCCCTTCATAAAGCGCACTACTAAGAGTTGTGTTGAAATAGAGACATCCCCTGTACTCTTATGGAAAGCGGCCACCGCACTGACATGTACTCTAATGGAGGAAGTTTGTATACCCTACTCCGAGAGATGCCAGAGGTAGTGGGGCAGGTAAAGGGATCTAAGTCCTTTGAAGTGCACCATAATGAAAATCTTTTCCATTTAGAATGGTAAGATTTTCTAGTACAAGGCTTTTGTGAAGCTACCAGGACCTGGGATACAGAGTCCGAAAGATTGAGAGGCCGCAAGATTAGCCTTTCAACATCGAAGCTGTCAGGGACAAGGCCTGGAGGTTGGGATGGTGCAGCTGTCCATTTTTTCTGAGATATCAGAGACGGATCTGTGCCCAGATGAATTTGGGGATGGATTGAGAGGTCGCGAAAAATGGGAAACCATACCTGATGCGGCCAGTAGGGGGCTATGAGAATCATGAGGCCCTTGTCCCGACGTAGCTTCACGAGAATCTTGCTGATGAGAGGAAGTGGTGGGTAGGCATACAGGAGACCTGTTGCCCAAGAGCAGGTGAAGGCATCCCTCGATGGAGTTTTTTGGCTGCGATGTGGGGAGCAGAAGTTCTCCACCTTGCGATTGTGAACCGATGCAAAGAGGTCGATGCTCGGCACTGCAGGGCCTCTTCTTCTGCTGCCGGCTCCCAGGACAGGCTGGTGGCACCGCAAGGCCTCTTCATCTGCCGGTGGCTTGGAGGAAAGGCTGGCAGCACCGTAGGACCTCTTCTTCCGCTGCAGGACCTCACTTTTGCTGGCAGGGAGTAGGAGCCCTGCCAGCACATTACTTCTCTGCACCACCACGGGACCTGGTGGCAATGGCACCCCCCCCCCCCATTTTCAACCAGGGCAGAACCCTCCCTTAGTATGCCGCTGAGGCTATCACACCAGGGGGGTTTGGAGGACCTAGCTGTTAACTGGGTAAACTGGTGGACAAACTGGTAAACTGGAAATAGCATGGGTACTCGCCCTTTTTAACATCCCCCAGCTTTCATGGTAGAAATGGGATTTGCATGTCTATATGTGTGCATGCGGCCAGGCTAATTTATAACTCACATACACACTCTCTCACACACACACAAACTCATATACACACACAAACTCTCATAAATGCATAAACATTGACAAGTTAAATGTAAGACATTGATAAGACAGGCTAAGAGAGAATTTGAAAAGAAGTTGGCCGCAGAGGCAAAAACTCACAGTAAAAACTTTTTAAAATATATTCAAAGCAGAAAGCCTGTGAGGGAGTCAGTTGGACCGTTAGATGATTGAGGAGTTAAAGGGGCACTTAGAGAAGATAAGATTATTGCAGAAAGATTAAATGATTTCTTTGCTTCAATGTTTACTGAAGAGGATGTTGGGGAGGTACCCGTACTGGAGAAGGTTTTCATGGGTAATGATTCAGATGGACTGAACCAAATCACGGTGAACCTAGAAGATGTGGTAGATCTGATTGACAAACTGAAGAGTAGTAAATCACCTGGACCGGATTGTATTCACCCCAGAGTTCTGAAGGAACTAAAAAATGAAATTTCAAACCTATTAGCAAAAATTTGTAACCTATCATTAAAATCATCCATTGTACCTGAAGACTGGAGGATAGCTAATGTAACCCCAATATTTAAAAAGGGCTCCAGAGGCGATCCGGGAAACTACAGACCGGTTAGCCTGACTTCAGTGCCAGGAAAAATAGTGGAAAGTGTTCTAAACAGCCAAATCACAGAACATATAGAAAGACATGGTTTAATGGCACAAAGTCAGCATGGCTTTACCCAATGCAAATCTTGCCTCACAAATCTGCTTCACCTTTTTGAAGGAGTTAATAAACATGTGGATAAAGGTGAACCGGTAGATGTAGTGTATTTGGATTTTCAGAAGGCGTTTGACAAAGTTCCTCATGAGAGGCTTCTAGGAAAAGTAAAAAGTCATGGGATAGGTGGCGATGTCCTTTTGTGGATTACAAACTAGCTAAAAGACAGGAAACAGAGAATAGGATTAAATGGACAATTTTCTCAGTGGAAGGGAGTGGGCAGTGGAGTGCCTCAGGGATCTGTATTGGGACCCTTACTTTTCAATATATTTATAAATGACCTGGAAAGAAATACGACAAGTGAGGTAATCAAATTTGCAGATGATACAAAATTGTTGAGTAGTTAAATCACAAGCAGATTGTGATAAATTGCAGGAAGACCTTGTGAGACTGGAAAATTGGGCATCAAAATGGCAGATGAAATTTAATGTGGATAAGTGCAAGGTGATGCATATAGGGAAAAATAACCCAGGCCATAGTTACACAATGTTAGGTTCCATATTAGATGCTACTTCCCAAGAAAGAGATCTAGGCATCATAGTGGATAACGTCGGTTCAGTGTGCTGCGGCAGTCAAAAAAGCAAACAGAATGTTAGGAATTATTAGAAAGGGAATGGTGAATAAAACGGAAAATGTCATAATTCCTCTGTATTGCTCCATGGTGACACCACACCTTGATACTGTGTACAATTCTGGTTGCCGCATCTCAAAAAAGATATAATTGCGATGGAGAAGGTACAGAGAAGGGCTCCCAAAATGATAAAGGCGATAGAACAGCCCCCCTATGAGGAAAGACTAAAGAGGTTAGGACTTTTCAGCTTGGAGAAGAGACGGCTGAGGGGGGATATGATAGAGGTGTTTAAAATCATGAAAGGTCGGAGCTCGAGAGGGAACGACTGCTACATTTCCTGAGACTTTCGTGGGTGAGCTGCATTGCCCAGACGCTGACTCCATCACGTCCCTTGACGCGGAGGGCGGGACCCAGGAAGTGGCCTAATAAAACCGGGCCCTCCCTACCTCCAAGCCGAGCTCGAGAGGGAACGACTGCTACATTTCCTGAGACTTTCGTGGGTGAGCTGCATTGCCCAGACGCTGACTCCATCACGTCCCTTGACGCGGAGGGCGGGACCCAGGAAGTGGCCTAATAAAACCGGGCCCTCCCTACCTCCAAGCCGAGCTCGAGAGGGAACGACTGCTACATTTCCTGAGACTTTCGTGGGTGAGCTGCATTGCCCAGACGCTGACTCCATCACGTCCCTTGACGCGGAGGGCGGGACCCAGGAAGTGGCCTAATAAAACCGGGCCCTCCCTACCTCCAAGCCGAGCTCGAGAGGGAACGACTGCTACATTTCCTGAGACTTTCGTGGGTGAGCTGCATTGCCCAGACGCTGACTCCATCACGTCCCTTGACGCGGAGGGCGGGACCCAGGAAGTGGCCTAATAAAACCGGGCCCTCCCTACCTCCAAGCCGAGCTCGAGAGGGAACGACTGCTACATTTCCTGAGACTTTCGTGGGTGAGCTGCATTGCCCAGACGCTGACTCCATCACGTCCCTTGACGCGGAGGGCGGGACCCAGGAAGTGGCCTAATAAAACCAGGCCCCTTGCGGCGCGCAGCTGACGCCGGCGCGCTGCCAAAGCCGCGCGCGCCCAAGGGGGGCGCGCCTCATCCGGCTTTGCCCGGCTTCGCCCGGCATCGGACGGACTTGGACGGCTATTGAACTAAGCACCCACCTCTCGACCTCCGGGGGAATTAAGAGGAAGACAATCAACCTAGCCAAAGATAAGTACTGTTTCCTATATATATTTTCGAAAGACAATGCCGCACTCGGCCTGGAAGAGAAGGGCAAAGGAGCGGCTTGTGGATGAAAAATTGGCTAGTCCGATATCGGGCCCAATGGACGCCCATATCAGAAAAGTATCTTTATATCCGGGTGATGACTCACTTGATCTTTTGCAGGAAGGCACAAAAAAACTTCGTGAAATTGAGACTTCTCTCTCCCCGGAAGTTAGGATTCCCCCGGTAAATCCTGCAAACCTAAGAACAGACCTGACTATGGTCAACCCACAGCCCAAAGAAGTGGGCGAGGTGAGGAATGACCCAGGGTTAACTTCAGAGTCAATATCAGGACAAACTAGTCCAACTAGTATACCAGAAGGGAATATAACTAAGGTTCTTCCGCCTGATCAGGATCAGAATTTGAAAAAAGGGAAAATTGAAACAATATCTTTAGAAAGACCTCAAGTTATTTCCTTGGAAACAATTTGGGAAACATTAGTGATAGTTAATAAGAATGTCACATTACAATTGAACCCAATGATGAGTAATATGGAGGAAATGAACCATAAAATAAATAAAATAGTAATGGATGATAGAAAAAGAGATCAAGTTATAGAAAATAACACTGGTGAACTTAAGAAATTAAAACACTTAAATGAGTTAATGATAAAGGAAAATCAATTTCTAACGAGAAAAATGGAGGGGTTGGAAAATCAACAAAGGGAAAAAAATTTAAGATTGGTAAACTTCCCCAAGATCCCCCATCTCTCTGCTAGAGAGCTTTGGAACAAATATGCAATAGAGGTATTAAAAATACCTCAGCAAACATTACCCCCATTAACCCAAATTTATTATATCCCTCAATGGAAAAATATTAATGAAAATGATAAAGGGATATCACCACAAACTCCATTAAATGTAACGGATATACTGGAGTCAACGACTTTAGAGTCAGTACAATCTGCTACCTTGGTTATATCATTCCTTCTAAATACTGATAAGGAGTGGATTCAGAAACTTTTCTTCAGAAATATTGGAGAAAAGTTTTATCAATTATCTGTCAGAATGTACCCAGACGTAACTAAGGAAACTCAAAAACGGCGGAAAGAATTTCTTAGGTTAAGGGCTGAAGCCTTAAAATTGGGAGCTTCATACAAATTGAAATTCCCTTGTAAGTGTTGCCTAGAATGCCAAAAGGTAAAATATTGTTTCTACCAACCCTCACAGTTGAAGAAATTCCTGTTGGATAAACAAAAAGATTCTCTCCTGAGCAGTACAGGGGTTATACCTCAGTAAAACCTAACTATTATTATTGAATTAGAGGTACTTTGTAATGATTGTCTGGTATTTCCTTGTCTTTTTTTTTCTGCAAATTAAGTATATGCCTGAATATTTCTCGCTTCTTTCTTCCCCATTATTGAGGACTTAGTATAGTGGTGTAATAATAATAATAGACATGTTTAAGAGTTTATGGAATGTTTATTACTTAAATTTATATTGTACAGCGAGCTATTATTTTCACCCAATTTCTGTATCAAGTTATGCTTGTATAATTTCAAAATTGATAAATAAAGATTTAAAAAAAAGAAAAAAAAAATCATGAAAGGTCTAGAACGGGTAGATGTGAATCGGTTATTTACGCTTTCGGATAATAGAAAGACTAGGGGGGCACTCCATAATGTTAGCATGTGGCACATTTAAAACTAATCAGAAAAAGTTCTTTTTCACTCAATGTACAATTAAACTCTGGAATTTGTTGCCAGAGGATGTGGTTAGTGCAGTTAGTATAGCTGTGTTTAAAAAAGGATTGGATAAGTTCTTGGAGGAGAAGTCCATTACCTGCTGTTAATTAAGTTGACTTAGAAATTAGCTACTGTTATTACTAGCAACAGTAACATGGAATAGACTTAGTTTATGGGTACTTGCCAGGTTCTTATGGCCTGCATTGGCCACTGTTGGAAACAGGATGCTGGGCTTGATGGACCCTTGGTCTGACCTGGTATGGCATGTTCTTATGTTCTCCCTTCTCTTGCACTTGTGTATAGAAGAAGCTGGTGCAACATGAGTTGGTTCATGTGTGTCACCTCCTCCTTTCTCCCTTTGTTTTAAAATTTAGGAGACTAGTGGGGTTTTCAGTGCATCCCTAGCTCTTCATTTGATCTTATAAGTCCTCTTTATGTCCACATTGTTTGCCCTATTGAGGTTGGTGGACTGCACAACATTTTTGGTAACATAGTGTGCCTTGGGCTTGAAACATTGGGAAACACTGGTCCAGAGGGCCCACCATTCATGGTATCTGACTGAATTTGCATAGAGTGTATCCTAGGGAGATAATGACAATGTACTAAGAGATGTTTTAAAATCTGAGTTATTGCAAAAATAATTCACTTGCAATAATTTTATTACAAATCTCATTGGAGATTCTGCCTGAATTTTGGATTCCAGTGTCAATGTCTTAAAGGTACAACAAAGAGTGAAAGAAAATCCTGGAATTTTTGAAGGAAAAACAAATTCATTTTGGGGATTCAAACATATTCAATATTCAGTTAAATACAAAAAGACCATCGTTCACTGTATCTGTCTTGAATTTGGGCTGGCTGTGCATTAGGGAGCAAATGACAATGTTCTAAAACATTTCTTTCGCATCTCTAAGTTACTGTAAAAATAATGAACCTGCAAGTTTGTACCCCAGCATTAGCGGGCCCCCACCCTCTGTCTGAACTGTGGATATGGTATGCACTAGGGTAGTGGTAACAATGCATTAAAAGGACAAAAGAAAAGATACAAATTCTTTGTGGTGCTGCAAGAAATGTGAACCTGGGGTATATTTGTACCCTGACAGGGAAACCTATTCATCTCTGGGATACAAATGTGCCCCAAGGGTTTATTGGCTGCAGACTGTGCCCTGTACATCACATTGGCCTGAAATTTGGAACAATTATGCACAATGTGGTTTGTGACAATGTCCTGGAAGGACCTATCTGATAGAAATGCTCATTTTATATCAAAACAAATGCAACTGGGGTATTGCTGTGGCAGGATGAGGCTTAAATTATGCTTCCGGATGTGCAAGCAGTATTTAGCTCTGGAGGAAGGCAGCCGCTGATATGCTTGCAGGAGCCAGGCCCACAAATAGTTAAAGCTGTCTTGCTAGCCTGAGAATTTCTCAGTGAATCTCTCCCTTCTCCCCTCCCCCTCCCCCCATGCAGGGAAACAACAGCTTGACATTTTCCATCCTTCACGAGAAAGACAAAGGCGTGAAGATATTCCCATGATTCCTTTCTGCATGCCTAACTACGAGCTCAGGTGCAGCAGCGTTTGCCCTGGACCGGCCTCATCAACATGAAGGGCGAACTCATCGTCTCGGCATCTTTCCTCGCCACGACTTGATTAATTGGGCTCATGACTACGCGGACTGAATGCCTAATGCACCTACTGTTCCTATTCTTCCCTTGCAGCCTCTTGGTTGCATTTACATATATTTTATATTCCATAATTTAAAAAAAATGGGAGCACATCTCAGTAATTTGATGTAATGACGGCATGTCACCAAAAAGAGGAATTAGAAGAATCTGTAGGTATTTAATTTATTCTTGTTTTTTTTTCAAGTAGATATCTCTGAGAGCGGCATTAATATTCATGTGCAAGAATATAAAATAGTGCACTGAATAGGAAAATGACAATGTTTTAAACTAAGTAAAATGCTTTTCTTCAAGAATCTGTATAAACTATTAGAGCTTAATTTAATATATATATATATATATATGTATATATATATATATATTACATGTGTGTGTGTGTGTGTATACAGAGATATATATATAATGTGTGTGGGTGTGTGTCTGTGAATTACAGAGATACATATCACTTATGTATCTAGAGATTAGAATCAGGGCCTGGATTACTAAGGCTGTTTTCCCATTCTGTCTCTATGAGGGAAAGAAAGCTTACTAAATCAGGCCCTACATTAGGGAAGATGAAATGTAAGAGGCCTTTAATTATTATTATTTTTAATTAGCTATATCAAGTATGTGTATTCTACTTTTGTATGTACTGTAATTCAAAATGCTACGTGTGTGAAATATAGCATGTACACGTGTAAGTAACCTCTACTTGCGTGTACCGTATCTTCTAAAATACACAGGTATGTTCACTTTCATGCACACATATATGCATGTAAAAAAGGGGCAGTCCAGAGGCGTGGGGCTAACAGTGAATCTCATGTTGGTATTTTAAAAGTCACTTACACTCGCACATTTTCCTATTTGCGTATTTTTACACCTGCTAATTATCTGCTGTAAGTGATATTTTTGTGTAGCAGTGACTGGATGAGAGGTCTGGGTGGCCTGGGGGAAGTTAAGGCTGAAGAACCAATAGGGTCGATGACCTGGAGAAGGACTGGGCGAACTGGTTAATTTCTTCATAGCGCTCACGTTTCAAAATTGGTCAACTTACACAAGTACATCGGGGCTTACGTGAGTAAGACCTGGTTTACTTTCATGTGTAAAATATACGCACGTATGTATTTAAAATAGGAGGCTAATGTTCGCCCGTTCAAGCCATTGATATGCATGGTTTCAATGCATTGCACATATTCTAGCGGAAACCTTCGTATGCACGTTTGTTATGTGGTAGAATTACAAGTATTTTATAAAATGCGCACACATCATATGCACGTATGTGTGCGTGGCTCCATACATGTGTAATTGCACATATATGCCGCTGGGTGCAGTTTTATGAAAGTTAGCCTCCGTAATTGTGTCTTTCTCTCTCTATATATATGTATTTTTTGCACACTTTATATACAGATGGAGGGTGATTTTACACATTCAGGTAAAGTCAATGCATACCTTTTATGAGGGTAATATTCAAAGGGGCTTCTGCAGTACTTTACTCGCAAAGCCTTTTTGAAAATTGCCTGGATGATATGTGCACATACCCCGTGTACAGGTATAATTTTAACCAATCAAGGAGAGGCGTTCCAGGGACAAGGTCTGCATTTATTCACATACATTTCAATTTTGAAAAATATGCACATAAAGTTCCCAAAGAATTTCTTTGCACAGAGTAGCAAGTTTCAATTTTGTGCAGGTAATTGTCGTGGGATCGTTTTCAAAGCGGTTTGAAAACTGGTGCAACATGCAACAGCCTGCAAATTTATGCAGGCTATTAAAAAATGACCCCTTAATGGACAGTCTGCGCCTTGGAGCTTACAATCTAGTCCAGAAGGGCCGACAAGACCCACAACAAGAAACAAATCAGAGGCTTTGAGTTGAGACAGCAAGGGCATGACTGAGAAGATTTAAAGTAGATGGTTATGGGTGGGGTTTAACCAAGGATGTTAACTGAGTACCTTTAAATCCGATGCTGGTTTTTAAAAACTTTTTAAGGCTAACTCTGGTTATGCATGTATCTAAACAGTCATGTGTGGGTACTCACAGAACTTGGTCCTTTAAGAAAAATGTTTACAAGTACCCAGGAGAAAGTGAAAAACTGGAAATAATGTACTGTAGATTCAATAGGCGTAGGCTGAAAATGGACAGCATTTCATGGAGATGATTTGTTTTCACACTTGCAAAGCCTATCAATATAGCGATTTTGAATGAAACAGATTTGCTAAATTCAAATTGCTCTCTTCTTGGAGTTTCTGTGGGACAGTAGGCGTAGGCACTGGCTTCTATGTTGGAGTACATTCACCTAGGAATGCTCATTCTAAGCCTATTCTCCTACTGTGAAGTGTCATGCTTTATGATGAAGAACTTGGCGCAGCAGGCAGAGAAGTGACTGCAGCATGACAGTCTCTTCTGCTGTGCTTCAGTCAGAGCTGTATTTGAAAGGTAAATATTTAGCATGAGTCTTACTGTAGAATAAATGAACTGTACTGAAGGGTCACGGCATCTAACAAAGTTGTAGAGATAACACATAGCCCCCTGCTCAGACACCTAGACACGTGTATGAACATGCAGATAGAGTGTGATGACAGATAAGGACAATGAAGCCCATCTGGTCTGCCTATTTACTTCCTGTTGCAATATTCTAGATCCAAGTGGATTTCAGGCTTTCCCTTCACTTTTTCTTTATTGGTTATTGCCTGCTCTGTTCTCCAAACCCTTTGAACATGGTGTGCAATTTGTGAGAATGTGTGTGTAGATATATATATATATATATATGAATGTGTCTGGGTGTAATGTGTGTACAATTAACGAAGGCATGGAATAACAATAGAGGATCCTTAGTTGGCAGCAAGTTGTGCAGTTGTTTAAAATGACATTGAAAGCACAAACAACATTTTGTGTTTTGTTTCAGGTCATTTCTGAATATGTTGGTTTAATTTTGTTTTAGCAGCTTAGCACACGCATTAAATTAGTTAGTGCATGCAGCAAAACACAGGAAAGAAAACCATTAAAAAAAAACGACGACGAAAATACAATTTTTCCTATGCACACCCCTACCATAAGCATTCAGAGCATATCGCACTAAACATTTTTAACTTACTGGGGCACTCACTGATACAACCAATCTTTCCTCCTGTTATTAATAGGAAGCTCCCTCTGAGGAATGACGGCTGCATTTCTTCCGTAGATGAAAATCCACTCTATGCAAGATGCTTCAGGGATATATGTGTCCCTGCATAGGAAAAATGAAATCTGTTCAACTGTGAATTCCTACAAAATCACAACGCAGGAGAAGAAAAGAGGAGTGCTTTTGAGTGGTTAATTCAATGGAGCCTTTCATTTACCGACTGATAGTTTTTAAATATGGCAAAAATACCTCCAAACGATTTAAACAGACAGGAAAACAGCAGTGAGAAATAATGATGGCAAAAGCGTAATACAGATACAGAAGTCATCACCTTGGTTTCACATGGTGGCCACCATAATATTTCCTATGGTCAATCTCTTAATCTTGCCTGCAGAATAAAAATAGAAGCTGCTCCTTGTTTTGGTACATTACCTAGAGATTGTCCCATGGATTAAATTAAATTATGAGTCTTATTTTTCAGTTCTGAAAGCCTCAGATTGCTCCACAGCTAGTGGCACGTGCTATATAAATCAGGAGACAGCTCATGTTCCCGGGATAGATCGATCATTGAGAAGAGTTATACACATATGATTTATTTTTTCAGATTGATCTCTTCATAGCTCAGATATATTGTATTTATTTTTAAATTAATTCTTGATAATATTTATGATGATGACTTTAACTTAAGGTCTCATATACTGCATTAAGAGAGTAATTTTCAAAGCCATGTCTCTGAATTAAGTGGAATTGGGTTTTAAGAAAATTGTCCATTTTCTGTCTGGGGTAAAACATGCATGTAGGGTCTTTATGTATGGCCTTTTACCCACAGCAGGAGACATTCCTGGGGACAGGTTGGGGAGGGGTTTGCACTTACGTGCATATTTTTGAATTTTTAAAAGCATGCTTAATTTTTCTTGGAAAAACTGCATGCAGAAATTAGCAGGAGTGAAATGTGTACGGGTACATTTTCTGGGATAATATTCAAAGGGAAAGTATGTGCATACTTTTACTTTGAAAGTTAGTGTAAAATTCATGGATCAAAAGTAACCACAGACTTTGCAACAATGCAAGCAGTTTTAAAATTTCCCCCAATGTATGCATGAGCAGAGATCCGGGTACCCTTTTTAAATACATAGTTTAAGGGAGCAGAGGCAGTCATACTTCTGATCAGAAGAAAAATTAAGCATGCTGCAGGGAATAGAATGGATACAGGGAAGCCAACCAGCCCTACTTCTGCTGACCAGGCTAAGCCAGTCTTGGTTTTACTCCATTGCATGTGTGGACCTGTTGCATATTAGGGATGTGAATCGTTTTTGACGATTTAAAATATCGTCCGATATTTTTTAAATCGTCAAAAATCATTAGTGTGATACGGGAGGTATCTGAGGGAGAAACCTCTCGTTGAGAGAGGAGCAGCCTGGAACTGTGCTCGGGGCTCCTATCCCCTTGCCGGGGTTGGAGTCAAAAGATCTTCCTGGTCCCGGTGGAAGCCCCGCCCCCTGAGGTCATCGGAAGGGGACACGAATTACCTTTAAATTGAAGGAAGCCATGGCGTTCTGAGGAGGTATCTGAGGGAGAAACCTCTCATTGAGAGAGGAGCAGCCTGGAACTGTGCTCGGGGCTCCTATCCCCTTGCCGGGGTTGGAGTCAAAAGATCTTCCCGGTCCCAGTGGAAGCCCCGCCCCCTGAGGTCATCGGAAGGGGACGCGAATTACCTTTAAATTGAAGGAAGCCATGGCGAGCAGCTGTTGGCGCGCTGCCGAAGCCGCGCGCTAAAGGGGCGCGCCCCTTCTGAAAAATTTTCGTTGTCTTATTGTTTTTTATCTATGGGCAGGAAGAGGAAGGTGAAAATCTGGACTTCCTCTCCAGGGCTTCCGGTAAGAGGACCGATGGACTCACATGTTGCAAGAGGGGTAAGTCGACCATCTCAAAGAACTATTCCGGAAATTTCATTTTCATCAGGATCCCCTGAGCAACAAGGGCTAACGCAGTTGCCTCAACCTAACATGGAAAATTCTAATCCTACATCTCTTTCAAGTTTAAATGGACAAAGAGAACTTTTAAACTTTTCTGGAGAAAGGGCAAATGTGATAAATAATGAAATTGTCGGGGGGGAAATTGGAAACTGAGCCAAAGGAGTTGGCTTTGGAACCACTAGACCCCCAAAATATTACTTTGAGATGTATGGAAGGTTCTTGATAATTTACAAAAAACCCTGTCTAAATCAATTGAACAAAATAGAATCACTACATTAGAATTAAAAGTGAAATGGAGAAATATAATACTCGTATGATACAGTTAGAAGAACAAAGTAAAAATTTCTCCACTCAGATTGAGGTATTAAAAGAAGTTAATAATTCCTCTATTAAAGCTGGATTAATAACACATAGACAACTGGAAAACCTGGAAAATCAAAATCGTGTTAAAAATCTTAGGTTTTTGAATTTTCCAGAAATCAGATTAATTTCAGCTATGGAGTTACTTAAAAAATATTTGGTAGAAATACTATCTATAGTGACAATTGATGAGACAGCTATATCGAGATTATATTATATCCCTAAGTCTAGATTAAGGTCGCAGGTGGGGCAAGAGGAAATGGATATAGTCCAACAATCCCCAAATTTAACATCATTTTTGGAAGCCTCTCAGGATGATATTCAATTAAGGTCTACACTATTGGTAACTTTTACTAGAGAGAGAGACAAAAATATGGTCTTACAAAAATATTTTGAAAATAAGGACTATAATTTTTGTGGTCAACGTATTCAAATATTTCCTGATGTTGCTAGAGCAACACAAGCCAGACATAAACAATTTTTGTTATTGAAGTCTAGAGTATTAGCTATTGGGGCAACTTTTTACCTAAAATTCCCCTGTAAATGCTCTGTGACATATCAAAAGAATAAATTCATTTTCCAAGACCCCACCCACCTAGAATCATTTTTAATAGATAAACAGTCAGGTTGAGGAATATAACTGCATAAAATAAATAAACCCATTATTTCTGAAAATTGTGATTTCAGATTTCCTTAATGTTTGTTTTTCCTGTGTAAAGTTCCTCCCGTAATGAGGACTAAAGCTTTAGGTTACTGATGGATTATGGGATACATTTTCTTTTGTATGTATTATTTACCAGTAACAGAAAACTTTGCTTGTGTTTTATACAATGTAAATTGTTTAAAAACTAATAAAATATAAATTTTAAAAAAAAAGAGTGCGATACAATAGAAATTCCCCTGATTTATAGTGAAAAATCGTTAATCGGGTTTGTGTCCACTAACGGGAGTTTTTTTTTTTTGGGGGGGGGGGGGGGGGGGGGCGGGAAAACCGGCACACCAAAACAACCCCTAAACCCACCCCGACCCTTTAAAACTTATCTCTTACCTTCCTCCACCCTCCCAAACCCCCCTAAAACATTTTAAAATCACCTGGTGGTCCAGTGGAAGCCCCGGGACCGATCGCCCGCTCTCGGATCGTCGGCTGCCACTAATAAAAATGGCGCCGATGGCCCGATAAAAAAAACCCACCCCGACCCTTTAAAACTGACCCCTTATCCGACCCCCCCCCCAAAAAAACATTTTAAAATTACCTGGTGGTCCAGTGTGGGCACCGGGAGCGATCTCCCGCTCTCGGGCCGTCGGCTGCCACTAATAAAAATGGCGCCGATGGCCCTTTGCCCGTACCATGTGACAGGGTATCCGTGCCATTGGCCAGCCCCTGTCACATGGTAGGAGCACTGGATGGCCGTGCCCCCACTGGACCACCAGGTAATTTTAAAATGTTTTTGGGGGGGTCGGGAGGGTGGGGGAGGCTAAGGGGTCAGTTTTAAAGGGTCAAGGTGGGTTTTTTGTTTATCGGATCGGGCGCAGCCGATAAACAAAAAACCAATCGGGCTGAACGATAAAAATTATAAGATTTGAATCGGAACCGAACCGATTCCGGTTCCGATTCACATCTCTATTGCATATCCTGGTTTTCAATTGAGATTTTATTGAGATCAATGCTTTTTAGCTCTTCCTTAAAAGAAGAACTAAGTATGCATCACGGCTGATGCTTCTACAAGGGGTAGATCAGTCATTCCATTAATCTAAAATGGATCTGATTTCCTTAGGAACTGTAGGACTTGCACGTGAACAGCAGGGCTGGACCAGCCTGAAATGAAGCTAGTTGATAGCACTAACTAGAATGCTGCAAGTCATCTTAAAATATGTGCTGTGGGTGGTACAGTTTTTCCTGTTGTCTGTTTCCACTTGTACATTTTGGTAAGAGAGGTCAACTGAGTAAGCTGTAGCACGTTTATGTAGTAACTGGTAGCCTGCATGGCACATAACCTACAACAAAGTAACTTTGAAGTTTACAAGTATAGATGATGTATACTAACAACATGTTTGTACTTTTGCATTTAGGGGTAGATTTTCAAAGGGTTATGTGCGTAAGATACGTAACCCCCAAAAACCTACCCTTGTGTGAGCCGAGCCTATTTTGCATAGGGGCTTTCTAAAATGGGTGGGCTGAGAGTGTGGCGGCGGGCTGGGGAGGGGCTGGGCGGGGCCGGGGATGTGGCGGCGGGCTGGGGTGGTCCGGGGGCGGTCCCGAGTGCTCCAGCACAGCACGCCGGCAACTGGCCGACGCGCGCAAGTTTCACCTGGGCGTAACTCCTGAAAAAAAGGTAGGGGGGATTTAGTTAGGGCTGGGGAGTGGGTTAGCTAGGGGAAGGGAGGGAAAGAAAGGTGGGGGGATTGAAAAAAAAGTTCCCTCCAAGGCCACTTCGATTTTGGAGCGGCCTTGGATGGAATGGGGAAAGCCATAGGGGTCCCCCTTGGGCTTGGCGCGCACAAGGTGCATAAGTGTGCACCCCCTTGTGCGCACTGACCCTGGATTTTATAACATGCGCGCGAGAGTGCGCGCATGTTATAAAATCGGGTGTACATTTGTGCATGCTGGGTAGCGCGCACAAATGTACCCCGAATGCATAACATTTAAAATCTGCCCCTTAATATTTTGGTACTGAGTAACCCTCCCCTGAAGAAAACTGCAGCTTTTGTTTGTTCCCAGGACATGCTGCTACATTATACAGAGTCCATATGGGAGGGGGAAGACATCCATTTCAGCAACTGAGTTGACAAAGGGATCAATTTTCAAATCATCCCCTTCCTAAATTGATTAGTGTTGAATGCCTATGGACAGCTATGAGGGTGGAGTTAGGGAGGGGAAACAAGTAAGGCACTTACCTCTGATTTTCAGCACTAGGGGGCCGATGCAATAATTTTTGCGGAAAGCAGGCGCTGACTTTTCAGTGCCCGTTTTCTTAATGCACGCATGGCGCCTGCAGGGGGGGGGGCAGCATGCAATATGTAAATTAGGGGGTCGTGCTAGGAAGGAAGCGCTAGGGTCGCTTGCGTGACCTTAATGCCTCCTTGCTAATGTGACCCGCCGCGGCTGCCGGTTATGAAGACCGACGCTGGTAAACTTGGCGTCAGTTTTCATAACCGGCCTGTCTGCCAGTAATGAAAATGGCCGCTGAGTTTATCCAGGCAGGCGTTAATAGCTGAGCGATGAATGTGCATCTGAGACACACATTTATCTTTTTGCTTGCGGAGTAAATGAGTAATAGGCTCATTCACATACATCTGCATGTGATGAGCACCATTACATTTACTCCGCGTCCGACTCGGGTTATATAGGCGCTAAACCCCCTATTGCATTATGGGGTGGATTAGCGCCTAGTTAACTTGCATTGGAGTGTGCCGAGCGCACTGTATTGCATCGGCCCCTAGGAACCTAACTTAGGGGGTCATTTTCAAAACAGTTACACGTGTAAATGTAACTTCTGTAGCAATTCTCAAAAGCCATTTACTCAAATAAAGTGCACTTATGTGCGTAAATCCCATGGACAATTCAATGGCATGTATTATAGCAATTTTCAAAAGCCCACTTACTTGAGCCAAGTGCATTTACTCGAGTACATGCTTTTTAAAATCAGTCCCATAATTGCTAGGGATGTGCATTCATTTGAAACTAAACAATATGTAATTCATTTTACTTTCTTTTGTTTTAAAAATGAAGACCAACCCTACCACCACCACAAAGAAAAAATGTTCCCAGGCCAACTGTTGTTCCTCCCCTTATCCCTGGACCATGTAGCATTTTGAAAACTTTTCTCGGGCAGGAGCAATCCCCTGTTACTCTTGCCTCATCACTACTGTTACTGGAAATGCCATTGGCAGATGAAGGTAGGCACCATTATTAATTCTTACCTGTCAAAATGGTCCCAGCCTAATGAAGGTCATAAATATGCCTGTAATACTGCACTATCGAAGTTTTACTACAATTCTTACAGATGGCATGTGTGCTGGCAGAAGCAATTGATGTAAACCAGAAAATACATGATGCCTAGTGGCATGACATTGTTGCAGTGTTTAGCCAGTCCTGATCAAGCAACTGCTATTTGCTGTTCCTTTTTGCTGGCCATGTATAGATATGGGAAAAGCAAAAATCAGTCATGCTATTTACTCATGTAAATGGATGTTTTTTTATTGCCCATCCTCTATACAAGTAAAAGAATGTGCATAGGACAACAATGCATTTGTAGGTGGGATTAGATTGGAAGGAAGCAACTACACACAGAGGAAATTGCATGGCTTTAACTATACCTTTTTCATTGGGAGAGAGAGAGAGAGTAGCCATAATGCCCTCATACTAGATAGGTATTTATATCTCTATAGGAGGCCCACCTAGTAACTCGAGGTGAGGTTTAGGTATTAGTGTAGGGGGATAGCGGCCACTTTGACATTCAAAGTGAGATGTACTAACAGAACAGTGCTCTCTTGTGAAGATTTGATGACCTTCGGAGTGAGGAAACTCACCCAAAGATGAGATTCGTGCAATGTTCTCTCAACCTAGCTTGACGGACTCTCAACCTGGGTAACATCAAACTAGGTTGAGAGAACATTGCAAGAATCTCATCTTTGGGTGAGTTTTTCCTCACTCCAAAGGGCATCAAGAGAGCACTGTTCTGTTCGTACGTCTCACTTTGAATGTCAAAGTGGCCCCTAATCCCCTACACTACCTAAACCTCACCTCGAGTGACGAGGTGGGCCTCCCATAGAGATATACTTATCTAGTGTGAGGGCATTATGGCTAGTCTCTCTCTCTCTTTCTCTCTCTCTCGCTCTCCTGTAAAAGGTGCCGATTACCATAAAATACACCCCTTTTCCTATCGCATGCAATATTTAGGGGTAGATTTTTAAAAAATGCGCGTTCGCGTACTTTTGTTGGCGCACCAGTCGCAAACAAAAGTACGCTGGATTTTAGTAGATACGCGCGTAGCCGCGCATATCTTCTAAAATCCAGGATCGGCGCGCACAAGGCTGCCTCCGTTCCCTCCAAGACCGCTCCAAAATCGGAGCGGCCTCAGAGGGAACTCTCTTTCGCCCTCCCCTCACCTTCCCCTCCCTTCCTCTACCTAACCCACCCCCCCGGCCCTATCTAAACCCCCCCTACCTTTGTCCACGGATTTACGCCTCCCGGAGGGAGAAGTAAATCCACACGCGCCGAGACACGACCCGGGGGCGGTTCCGGAGGGCGCGGCCATGCCCCCGGACCTTCCCCGGGCTGAAATCACACCCCCGGGCCCGCCCCGAAACGCCACATCCCGCCCCCAAAACGCTGCGTCGATCAACCCCGCCCCCGACAAAAAACCCCGGGACTTACGCGAGTCCCGGGGCTCTGCGCGCGCCGGCAGGCCTATGGAAAATAGGCCTGCCGGCGTGCAAGGCCCTGCTCGCGTAAATCCGGGCGGATTTACACGAGCAGGGCTTTTAAAATCCACCCATCAGTGTATTTTTGATAAATCCAGGCCTGAGTTAGCTGCATAAATGCTGATTTGCAGCATTATCTGGTTAACATTGTTGGATAACTTTAGGACAGCTAAAGAGTTATCTTAAACTTATCCAGCTAACTTTAAGATAGCCAGGGATATTTAGCAGCACACCTGTGCTGCTGCTTATTCCTACAAAATTAGCCAGATACATTTGCAGTCAGTTTGATTTTCCTTTTTCGTTTGTACAATATTGTATATGTTTTTTGTAAGCTGCTTAGGGCTTAGGTATTAGCAGCATATAAATATGATTAAGTAAAATAAACCAGCCAGTGGGTGAATATAGACCTCATAGTCTTAGATATTAAATCTATGCACATTGTTTTGCCATGTAGTTTTGCTTTCATTATTCTGGCAAACACCATGGGAATTTAGAGAAATGATGACTACTTTGCTGGCTGACATTTGCAATGTATTTCTAGAGTCAAGAGTAATTCTAGAGAACTGGAGACAGGTGGACGTGGTTCATTTTCACAAAACTGGAAGTAAGGAGGAGGCTGGGAACTACAGGCCAGTTAGTCTGACCTCCATGGTAAGTAAATAAATGGAATAGCTGCTGAAACAGAAGATAGTGCTGTGTCTGGTATCCAATGGATTTCAAGACATGAGGCAGCATGGTCTTCCCAAAGGTAGGACGTCAGACAAATTTGGTCTATTTATTTTATTGGGTGACCAGAGAGTTGGACTGGAGAAAGTGCCAGATAATCTGTACTTGGATTTTAGTAAGGCCTTTGATATGGTTCCACATGGGTGACTTACAAATAAACTGAGCACTCTTGTAATAATGGGATCTAAAGTGACAAACTGGGTGAGAAACTGGTTACGTGGGAGGCCACAAAGGATAATAATACATGGAATTCACTCCAAGGAGAGTGGTGTGCCACAGGGATCGGTCCTTGGACTGGATCTTGTCAACATTTTTGTAAGTGATACTGCAGAAGGACAATTGGAAAAGCTTTGTCTTTTTGCAGATGATACCAAAATCTGCAACAGAGTAGTCACCCAGGAAAGTGTGGAAAACACAAGGAGAGATTTGACAAAGCTTCAGGAATGGACAAGAGTATGGCAGCTAACATGACGATGCTTTGGGATCATTACGATCCGGCCCTAGGATCGTAATGAACTAGGATAGGAAAGGTAGTGGAGGGGGCAGGGTGCTCTATTCAGAACGGCTCCTCCACTGAGGTTGCTGGAATGGCCATCACCCTGCTGTGGATAAAAGCAGAGTGCAGCATTGCTAGGCATGGCATTTTGGTTGTGAGTTAGAGAGTGTAGGAGTGTTTTTTTATGGGGGTTTTTTTTTGCTTTGTTCCCATGCTTGGGCCAATACCTTAGTGGGAAGAGGATTAGTACCTGCCTTGATTGCCACTTTTGGATATTTTTTGCCTTTTTCAGAATTCCTTTTATGATAGCCTTGGTATCCCTGGCTGGGGGAATTTGGGATATCCTCAGTTAGGAGATCAGGAGGTAGGGAAGATTCTACTTTTTCGCTCATTTTGTGAAGGTTCTTTTCTGAGTTCCCAGGCCACCTTTCCTGCTCTGTAGAGATGCTGTGCTTCCTGCTACTGGACTTTTCCCAAGAAAACTCCCATTGAGACAACTGGAAAACTGTGAGTTAAGACCTAAAATTCTCTTCCGAGTCTTCACCCTGGGAAAGAGACACTGTGGGGAGTATGCAGAGATTATTCCATTTTGTCAGCAGTATTTTTGGAAGGCGTTTTCCATCCCAACTAAGGAGACCCTGCCCAACTGGTAACCTTGCTTGTCTAAACCATGGAGGGTGAGAGTTTCCCTGCCCAGTACCACGAGACACTTACACAGATCGATTGGAGAACTGTAAATGTCACATTTTTATGGCAAGAACTGATATAAAAGTGCTGTTTCTACCATTTAAGAGCTCTGGCAGTAAAGATGTATTTTTGGACCCTCTGTGCTTCCAGAGTCTTTTGTGGCATTCACGTCCCACTACAGGGCAACAAATCGAGAGTCACCCCAGCCATCTCAGACCTTGGAGAATTTAGTCCTCCCCCGCATTGCAGTCCTGCCCCAGGGCTCTTGGACTGTGTCAGAAGGAGAGAAAGGATTGGCCCCAGGACTTCAGTGCGCCTCTGCCCTCCTGGCCCCTAAACTGAAGATGGCACCCAAACCGGGACCTAGAGATGGTTGTGGGGGTCATTTTGGAGTGAAGATGGATGGAAAAATCACCTTTATGATACTCAAAAATTGGTTTTCACCTAGAGTTCATTCTTGATGTCACTCTCTTGGCCAGTAAGTCACATAATCCAACTAAAGTTATCACAAAAGATTCCAACCCTGGCAAGGTATGCCCTCCGGACAGGATATCTGTAATGAATATGCATACAATAGATTTACAGATCTTGGAGACTCAGTGCATGTAAATCTCTCTTATTTACTCATTGTGGTTATCCTGAAAGCTAGACCAGTTAGGTGCACCTCCAGCACTGGGGTGAGTAGCACTGCTGTAAGCAATCTGCTTTTCCTCAGCACTAATATGGCTGCTATGCTATATGCCTACAACAGAATATGATAGCAGCATAGTTTCTTTCTATGCATCGATTTCATAAATGTGTTCACTTTTTTTTATTATGTGTATATATATATATATATGTGTGTGTAGGGAAGGATCAAAGACATTTTGTATAGTTTTACTATTTTCAATATTAAAATATTATTTTACAACCAATTGGTTAACTCAATCTCATATTGAAAGGTATGATAGCTGCTTGTTAACAAGTGCACTACTTTGTTGTTAAACGTTAGCCACACGAGTGTAACTGTACAGTATTCAAATAAACCTCCGGCCCTGCCAGTGTGCTGCAGAGCATATTGCAGTAAAGGGCATTACAGAGGCTGCCCGTGAAGGTCTTAAAAGAAATTATAGCCTGCATAAAATATTCACTTCAGTTGAGGGCCTTAAAATATTCCCCTGAGCATTGAACAGTGACTGAAAGTATATTACTGTGCGCTTAAGGTTGCTCTCGAATGCCAAGGTCAAATATTGCAGCATTAAAGTCAAATAAATAGGTGGCCTATTTGCTTTGCTGCATTGATAGTAGGATACATATATATATCATTTTTTCTTTCACTATCAGTATTTTTCAGATTTTCAGTCACAAATGGAATGATTTCAGATTTCTTGGTACTCCAGGACTTTATTTTATTTTATCAGGTAGGGAGGATCCGCTTGGGAATTTTTAATGTTCTGCTTTAGATCTTCCCTGGGTCTGCCACAAACCTCACCATGAAATAAGATGGCAGGTAAGGACCATGCAGTCTGCTCAGTTTCACTCCGGACCCCCGCTGGACCACCAGGGGCTTTTGGCAAGTCTTGGGGGACCCTCCTAACCCCCACAAGACTGCCAAAAGTCCAGCTAGGGTCCGGGAGTGACCTCCTGCACTTGGGCCATCGTCTGCCAGTATTCAAAATGGCGCCGATAGCCTTTGCCCTTACTATGTCACAGGGGCTACCGGTGCCATTGGTCAGCCCCTGTCACATGGTAGGAGCACAAGATGGCACCGGCCATCCAGTGCTCCCTCCATGTGACAGGGGCCGGCCAATGGCACGGATACCCTGTCACATGGTAAGGGCAAAGGGCCATCGGCGCCATTTTGATTAGTGGCAGCCGACGGCCCGCGAGTGGGAGATCGCTCCAGGTACCCCCACTGGACCACCAGGTACCTGTAAAAAGTTTTTGGGGGGGTCAGGAGGGTAGGGGAAGCTAAGGGATTAGTTTTAAAGGGTCGGGGTGGGTTTAGGGGTTATTTTTGTGTGCCGTTTTTCCCGCCCTCCCCCAAAACGATAAGAGAACCCCCACGATCAATATCATGGAGTTTTCCCATCGTTTTGGGGGAGCCCCCCGATTTCTGACGATTTTGAAAATATTGTCCAATATTTTCAATCGTCCGAAGCTCGATTCACATCCCTACTATATTCCTCATGCTATACCTTGGGGATCTTTCTGATACACGGACTTGCTGCAATACCCAGACTCTATACCTTGTGGTCCTTTCTGCCACTCTGCCTTCCTGCCATACTCCAGACTCTATACCTTGTTGTGTTCTTGCCAATGTGGGGGCTGCTTTGCCCCTCTAATGGTGCTTTGGTGTATTGCTGTGCTGCTGTGTTTCTGTTTCAGTGCCTTGGGGTTTTTCCTGCCACCTTTTTTGCTTCATTCTCCCTTCATGGTGCCTTGGGATGCCATTCTTGGTGTTACTTTGCCTCTTGTACTGCCTGCAAGAGTTTATGCCACTGTTGTTGGTACTCTTTTTTGAAGCCTTGCAGTGAGATGGCCATTCTTGCTGCTTCTCTGATGGTTCCTTGGAGAACTCTTGCCACGGCTGGTACCCCATTGTCCCTTTATGGTACCTTAGGCTATTCATGCTACCTTTGGTGCCACTTTGCCACAGTCCAGCTACTTTGGATTTTCCCTCTTCTGATGATGTCTTCCTATATATTTAATTAGAATTGATGAGAAATCCACAATTCTAAAGCCCCAAATAGGTTGTAGTGTTTCCCCCTTTGACTTTAATGGCAAACAGATGAGCAAATAATTTTTTTTTGGGGGGGGGGGGGGGTTCAAATTAAAGAACTGAACTGAGGTGCCCACAAAATTAATCAATTAACCAAAACAAATGTTTTTTTCCTCTGAACATTTCTAGTAAATATTGAGAGCTTGATATTCAAAATTACACTCAGCCAGCTAAGTGCCACTGATATCAAACTACTGTCAGCAGAGGTGAGAGAGAGGAAGAGAGGACCTCTTTATAAGGCTCTCATATAAGTTAACTATTTATATCACTATAGATATCACTATAGGAGGGCCGAACAGCACAGTACACAACAGTGAAGACTTGACATGATTTTGAGTGAGGAAAGGCACACAAAGATGAGATTTCTACAATGTTCTCTCGCCCTAGCTTGATGCACTGTCTACCAGGGCACTATCAAGCTAGGGCGAGAGAACAATGTGAAATCTCATCTTTCTGTGCCTTTCCTCACTCAAAATCACGTCAAATCTTCACTGATGTGTACTGTGCTGTTTGTACATCTCACTGTGCATGTAAAACTGGCCCCAAAACCCTTGATCACCATGAAAACCTCACCTCGAGTTACTAGCTGGTCCACCTATAGTGGTATAAATAGTTGACTACTATGTGTGCCCCCCCCCCCCCCCCCCCAAAGGTGCTCTCTCTCTGTGAAACAGAATTCATGCAAATTCCATTTCGGGCATATTGCATAGCTTTAACACCTAGAAAAATGGTGTCGTAATTTCCAGCATTAAAAGTGTGTGATGATATGCATTATGCTATCACATGCAGCATTAATGCCCATCATTTTCATAAACTCTTCCCCTTTGACTACATTTAAAAAATTTGCATTTGTGACACGTGATGTGATAAATAACACATGCGTTATGGCATTATTGCGGGTGTAAGGTCCCTAAAGCCTGCAATAATGCCATAACGCATTTTGATGAATGAACCTGTAAGACAGTTACTTTCAAACTGGCATGCGGGCATACATTTGCACTCATTCATTTGTCTCTGCCCAGAGGTGCAGCCCTTTTATAACATACACGCATATGTGCGCGCATGTTATAAAACAGCATGGCCATGCACTAAAGGGATGCAAAATTTTAAATGGGCACTCGCATGTGCGAGCAAATCCCACTTCTACCACATATATCGAAGGATTTTAAAAGGGTATGTGTTGAAGCCATTCCTAGTTTTACCAGATCATCCCCAGTTTACCCAGTTAGGTCCTCCAAATCCCCTTTTAATAGCCTTCCATAGTTAGCTCCAACCCTTATCTTTAAGGTGAATTTTAAAAGCCCTATGTGTATCAAAGCCGGGAGATATGCATGTGTCTCGGGCCGGTGCACACCGAGCAGATTTTAAGAAGTGCCCAAGTACGCACGTATCTCCTGGTATGCCCACCAATCAAAACGTTTAAAAAGGGGCGGGGCTTGAACATGATCTGCACGGAGCATAGGCAGGACATGGGCATTCTGGGAAGGCGACTTGAAATGTGCACATAAGTATTTATGTGCACAAGGGCGCGCCGGAGTCCCCTACTGCATAACTTATCTTCTGCTATGGATGGTGTGTAAGTGTTAAATTAAAAAAATCAGGGCTAGTGAGTGGGGTTTGAAAGATTGGGGCTAATAGGGTAAAAGGCAGGAAGGTTAATTGGGGGGTTAGGAAGTTGGGAGCCTTTACCAGCATGAACTGGAAATGACTGGGGAAACTGGTAATTTCGTCAGCACACATCTAGAATAAAATCCCCCCAGTTATGCTGTAGAATTGACATTTGTATGCGCAATCATACGTCCATACAAAATTGCATGCACAGGTACGTGCGTAGAGCTGATTTTATATCATACTTGCATATATGAGTGCATGCTATAAAATGGCCGTGTCTATTTGCGCGAGCTGCCATACACATGTACATGTATACCCACGCGGCTGTTTAAAAGTTACTGTCTTTAATTTTTTAATTACTTGTCATCCATAGCAGAAGTAAAGTTATGTGGCAGGGATTCTCAGTGCGCCCTGGGGCATGTAAGTATTTATGTCCTCACATCTGGTTCACGCCCTGAAACACCCATGCCCCACCCCTTTTGAAATCTGGAGATATGTGCGCTGTGGGATATATGCGCATATCTGGGCAGCTTTTAAAATCCACTCAGTGCATGCATACACATAACCTAAATGTGTACACCGGGCTTTTAAAATTCACCTTTACATTTTTAGACATATAAGTCGCAGGTGGGAAATGGGTGGATTGGGAGGGAGTCTGGTTGGCCAGATAAATTAATTGGCTAACTTGATATTCTGAATTATTTGGCTGATTTATTTGGACTATTCTAGTTGGGCCTAAAGGCTGTCCTAAAGTTAGCCGGTTATACATAACCAGTTAACTTTAAAATAGCCGGGTATATTCAGCGGTGCAGCTGCACTGCTGAATATAGAACTAGTTAGCCAACTAACTAGTTATGTATAACTGGCTAACTTCTATACACTGCCTCAGGTACAAACATATAACAAGCAGGGTTAAATTTTGAAAAGGGTTTCACAGGTACATGTGGATATGCTATTTCATAAACATTGAGGGGTAGATTTTCAAAAAATGCGAATAGGCGTACTTTTGCTGGCGCATCAGGCGCCAGCAAAAGTACGCTGGATTTTAGTGGATACGCGCGGAGCCGCGCGTATCCACTAAAATCCTGGATCGGCGCGCGCAAGGCTATGAATTCTGTATAGCCGGCGCGCGCTGAGCCGCGCAGCCTACCCCCGTTCCCTCCAAGGCCGCTCCAAAATCGGAGCGGCCTTGGAGGGAATCCTCTAACGCCCTCCCCTCACCTTCCCCTCCCTTCCTCTACCTAACCCACCCGCCCGGCCCTGTCTACACCCCCCCCCTTACCTTTCTCCGGGGATTTACGCCTCCCGGAGGGAGAAGTAAATCCCCGCGTGCCAGCGGGCCTGTTGCGCGCCGGGACGCGACCTGGGGGCGGGTACGGAGGGCACGGCCACGTCCCCGGACCGCCCCGGGCCGTAGCCACGCCCCCGTACCCGCCCCCAAAATGCTGCCGACACGCCCCCTAAACGCCATGGCGACCTGGCCCGCCCCCGACACGCCCCCGACACGCCCCCCTCGGAGAACCCCGGGACTTACGCGAGTCCCGGGGCTCTGCGCGCGCCGGTGAGCCTATGTAAAATAGGCTCACCGGCGCGCAGGGCCCTGCTCGCCTAAATCCGCCCGGTTTTGGGCGGATTTAGGCGAGCAGGGCTCTGAAAATCCGCCCCTGAGGGTATGCGCTTACAGGTGAATTTTCAAAGAAGTTACACATGTAAATGTATAACTGGCTAACAAGCAGGTCCACACAGCAGCTCACTATGTAGTTTGTGATTCCCTTTTTCAAGAAGATGGGTCTGGCTCTAAATTTAATTTCATTCCTGCTCAAAGAGCCAGGCCTTCAGTCTTTTCTGAACCCTAGATAATGTCTTTCCATCTCGAGGTCCTGTGACACTACATTCCACATTTCTGTGAGTCTGGTACATGTTAGCCTTGACATGTGTAGTGGTGAGGATATAAGCAGCCATTACTGCGATAACCACAGTGCCCTAGGTGATTCATACCTTTCGAGCAGGTCTACTAGGTGCTTTGTTCTGAACTGAAACAAAACAATACAATATACATCACATATCAAAAATATACATAGCAGAATAATAACATTTAATATACATACAGTAAAGAATTTCATACAATATAAAACATAATGCAAAGCACGCTACTTTGTACTCGGCATGTGCTGTCATTTTAAGATGATAGGGATATAGCATCTGTTTCGTTTTGTGTCGATTCCCATCCAGAATGACACAATAAAACAATGAAACGATGATATGTTGGTTCATTTCTGTTGTTTTAATGCAGGCAAAAATGACTGAAATTAAACCAAATGACATTTCATTGTTTTTTATTTGTTTGGATGGGAATCAACACAAAATGAAATAATAAATGCCATTATTTCTCTGTCATTTTTAAATGACAGCATATCCCTCCTAGCATGGAGGGAGAGCATGGAGGAATAGCCAAATAGATTAGAACAGCAGACTGACACCAAAGGAAGCCAGGATTCAACTTCTACCGATACCTCTTGTGACCTTTGACAAGTCACTTTACCGTACAATGCCTCGGGTACAAACATATAACAAACTTAGGGTTACATTTTGAAAGGGGTTTCACATGTACACATGGATATGCTATTTTGTAAACGTTGAGAGTACGAGCTTACAGGTGAATTTTCAAAGAAGTTATACATGTAAATGTAACATACTGTCAAAGGAATTTTTAAAAGCCAATTGCCCGCATTTGTGCACTTAACGCACGTAAATCCTATGGACAAATCAATAGCATGTACTGAAGCAATTTTCAAAAGTGCACTGACATAGGTAAAGTGCATTTACATGTGTAAAACCCAATTTTAAGCATGTAAATGCTTATGAAAATCAGGCTATAGGAGGTAATTTAAAAAAAAAAAAAAGTACAAGTGTAAATGTAGCATACTATTGTAGCAATTTTAAAGAAAATGTATGACATAACGTACACTTACATGTGAATATCCTATGGAGAATTCAATTGCATATATTGTAGCAATTTTCAAAAGCCGATTTGCATGGTTAAATTGCATAATAGATATAAAACATGCTTTTTAAAATCAGGCCCATATTTTCCATTCTGTTTGTACATTTCACTGGTAGAAAAACGGGCCGGGCTGGGCAGAGCTAGCCTTTGGCCCATAGGCGCTGTTCTCCAGAGGCACCATCGCGCAGAAGCATCGGCAGCACAGCCCACCCCACACAGTGAGAAGCAGTGCGGCCCAGAAGGCCTGCAACTCCTCCTACGCCTTGTCAGTGAGGAGCACAGGGCTGAAAGAAACATCAAGTGGCTTTTCCATGCCCCACCCCGGCACTGAGGACCAGCACAGCCCGCGGGGCCGTGGAAAGTATCAGCCTCCTCTTTTCTGTCATCACCACGGCAGTAAGGAGCCATGGGGGCCTACGAGGTGCATTGGCCTCCTTCCCCCCACCACTCTGGTAATGAGAAGCAATGCGGCCACAAGAAACATCAGTCTCCTCCTCCTCCTCCCTCACCCTGCTTCTGCAGTCAGAAGCAGTGCGGCCAACAGGAGAGAAAGAAGCAACTTAAGCCCCCCCTCCCAGCAGTGAAAAGCATCTTGGCCTAAGGGGTGCAAGAAGCACTGGCTCCTTCTGCATACTCCCCCCCCCCCCCCCCCAGCCAGATACAGGAGCAGCACTGCACAAATGAAGGCTAGAAGAAAGCTGGGGCTGAAAGAGGAGGCTGCTGCTGCCTTGCCTTGTGCTTCCAAAGCGGGAAAACAAAGATCATGTGTGTGCGTGTATTTGTGTCTGATTGAGCATAGGAGAAAGCATGTTAGTGATTGAGCATGTGAGAGAGAGCATATGAGCGTCTGAGTATGTGAGAGTGTATGAGCAATGATGTATTTGACTGAGTACATGAGCGACAGAGGGCATATGAGTATGTGTCGTTAAGCATGTGAGAGAGAGAGAGAGAGAGCCTGTGTGTGGGTAATTGAGCACGTGAGAGAAAGTGTGTGTGTGAGTGAGTGTGTGTGAATGAGTGTGTGTTTGTGATAGAGCATGTGAGGGAGAGAGAGAGTGAATGAGCAAATTTATTTATGGTTGAGCATGAGAGAGGAAGTGTCTGACGTGAGTGTGTGTTTGACCATGAGGGAAAGAAAGCGTATGAGCATGTGTGTATGTGTGTATACAGTTCAGCATGTGAAGCAGAGAGGGAACGAGTTGAGCATGAGAAAAAGTAAACAAGCATGTTTGTGTGTCTGTATTTGAGCATGTGAGAGAGACTGTGTGTAGGTGTATTATATATGCTTGAGCATATCAGAGAGAGAGAGCCCATGAGTGAGTGTGTGTGCGTATGGTTGATCATATGAGAGAGAGCATGGAGAAAGTTTGTGTGCAACAACCCCCCCTCCCCACCCCACCTGCTAACCCATGATAATCTCAGGGCATCTGGAAATCAAACGTTCCCAGGTATGGCAAGCAAGGGATTGATTTTATCCTTATAGTTTTAATTATGGGGTGTTATTTTAAGGATCAGCTGTAATGAAATATTTGATTAGCATTTTGAAAAATTTAAATGAATTATTAATTATTGGATGTTCTATTTGTCAGGATTTTTTAAATATTTATAATTTATATTAGTATACTTAGGGAGCGGATTTTAAAAGGGTTACGCACGTATACTACGAGTGTAACCGCGAATACCTGCTCCTGCGTGGGCCGAGCCTATTTTGCATAGGCCCAGCGACGCACGTATGTCCTGGGGCTTGAAGAAAAGGGGGCGGGGAGTGGGCAGGGCTGGGCTGTCCGGGGCGGGGATGGGGCCGAGGCCTCCGGCGCAGCGGCTGTGCCGGGGGAGTGCCAGCGCGAGCAACCTACGCCTGCCCAGAGGTAGACGCAACTTTAAAAACAAAGGTCGGGGGGTTTAGGTAGGGCTGGGGGGCGGGTTAGGGAGGAGAAGGTGGGGGTGGGGGGGCGGAAGGAAAGTTCCCTCCGAGGCCGCTCTGAAATCGGAGTGGCCTCGGAGAGAACAGGGAAAGCCATCGGGGCTCCCCTAGGGCTCGGCGCACGCAAGGTGCACAAGTGTGCAACCCCTTGCACACACCAACCCCGGATTTTATAACATGCGTGCGGCTGCACGCGCATGTTATAAAATCGAGCGTAGATTTGTGCGCGCCGGGTTGCACGAACAAATCTACGCCCACACATAGGTCTTAAAATCCAGCCCTTAATATTATAATTTATATTTCTTGATTTTGTCTGTTTTATGAGGCATGAAGTTTCTGTTTTTCCATTGTTGCACTGCATACAGTGTCTAGCTTGTTGCAGTTTCCAGTTCAGTTTTTATCTGAATGCTTATACTTACAGTTTATAATCTCTTTGTTCATTATTTGGTGAGTATCTGTCAGTGTTCTACATGTGTGAACAAGGTGAGGGGTTCTGCTAGCATGTAGATTTGTGTAGGGTTTGACTTGTTCTGTTTTACTAATAGCAGGTGTACTGGTGTTGTAGGGGCTAATATAATATTTACAGTGTTGCCTTTTCATAGGTAGGATTGTCACTGTTTGAGTGCTAGCATGTAGTACTGTTTTGGTATGGGAGGTTTACTATATTGTAATTCAGTTTATTCATGGCTTTCTGAGAGCCAAGCCTACACATAACGTGTTACCATAGGCCTAACGCCATATGAGTTCCAAATGCCTTTTTTCTTTTACATTTTTTGCAGGTTTTTCTGCATGCATAGATATTGTTGTAAGTAATATTTTTACCTCAGAGTGTCCTTTTTCATGTACAATCTGGTATTATGAATGCATAACTTTTAATTGTGTGTGGGGAAGGCATGTCTAGGAGGGGTCTGACACCTGGTGGTTGGATTGGGAGCCCATGTCTGCAGGGTTCGGAAGGGAGCCTTCAGTATCAGCCCAGGACTGATACTGAAATGATTGGAGTAAAGAAGTTGGGAGAGGATATCAAATAAGGAGAAAACTGATCCTCAGTATTTGTGAATGAAGGCTCATGGTGCTAGGATCTCTGTATTGATAATGACTGAGCTGGAAGCCCAAAGGAGCAGGAGGAGACTGCTGGGCCAGAATAAAAATCAGAGCCCCCTCCATTTAGCAGAGGCTCCTGCTCAAGGTGTTGTGTATGGTGTTCAGGGTGAGGGCGCACTGTTTTACATGGCTATAGATGCCAAATGGCCTGGCTACGGCTCTGGGGCTGGGGCATTCTGGGACCTGGTTCAGAAGGATGCATAGTAGTTGCTATTTTGAAAGTGATGTACTCGTACATATTATCAAACGTATTTGTACACTTTTTCACCTGCTCATTGACTGGCTCAAGAGAAAATTAGATTTGTCTGCATTTTTGGGGGAGAGGTTTGGTGGGGATCCAGGGCCATGTGCTGGAGAGTTCTAGGTGAATGGGAGGAGGTATCAACGAACTGTGCAAGTAAATAAGTTCAAAACTGAATACCTGCATACTTTGTAAATTACCTACTACTGCGTGTAAATTGGGGTTATTATGCGTAAATGCTATATCTTTTTATGCAGCTAGAATATATTATAAAATATTGTATGCGCTTTCACATATTCATTTACTGTAACATACATGCATCTTTTCAGAGCAGAACTATGCGGTACTCTATAAACTGTGCTCCTTTTGCCACATGGTTTTTAAATGGCTAGCATAAATCTGTGCATCCATTTATGTGCATAAATGCTCTACCGCGGATACATTTGAAAGTTAGGCTCCCAAGAATAAGCCATACCTGAATGTATCTCACCTTGAGCTACCTTAAAAGACACGGGCCTTTTGCACTAGCATGCTTTGCATAAGCTAATTTTCATAGAGAAACTACCCAGATAGATGTCAAGTACCCACGTACAAAAGTCTACGCAGAACTCGATGAAAGGTAGGTCACTCAGAATTGTCCCCTTTATGGTTAAAGGCAGGCTCACTATCTTGGGCCTCAGGTGTGCCTTCAGGCCAATTCTGTTTTTGCATTTCAGTGAGCCCCTAGTGGTTTTTATGGATTTTGAGTTGGAGTTTGAGAGAGCAGAAGTTTTGTAATATTCTCTCCTGCAAAAGTTAACTTAATGGGTGACTATCTTGATTTTCTTATTTTTGGTATTCTTTCAGAGAATTGCTGCTAGCCCACGACAAGTGGTTGGTGAGCTAGGTCTCCTTTTTATATTTGTGTTTTGGAGGGGATTGTTTTCCACTCAATCCTTCCAGAGAGAAAAAAAAGAGGTTGCCCAAATTTTGAACAAAAGCATCAGGTCTTGTAGGTTCTGGTCCCTTGCAGGTCAGAGCCTGGGAGAAGTTTTTGAAGTAAGGAGTTTTGATTTTAGTGGCTGGAGGTTTCCTTGTGTTTTTAGGAGACCATTCAGTTCACCTCTACATCACTCAGCCTGAGAAAGTCAATGCCAACACATCAGAAAATGTTTGGAGGTGGGAGTTCCAATCCAGTACCACATTGAGAAGAGGAGAAAATCCATCAAGTTACTCATCTGGTGCTCATCCAGTGGAGACAACAGTGGAGCCCACATTGATACATAAACGAGGAGAGAAGTTGAGCTTCAAGATCAAGTATTGTATTCTAGATACCAAAAAGGTACAATGGAGGAACATTGCCATCGATCCTAGAGTTCAGGAAGGTATAGAGAAGACCCCCAGAAAGAAATCAAGGGAAAACACAATTGAATTTAATGTTTCAATTGCACATAAAAGAAGTAATTTTCAAAAGGATATATGCACGGAAAAGTATATATTATAGTAATTTTCAAAAGCCCATTTACACTTGTAAAACCATTAGAAAATTCACTGAAGTTTCAAAGGAGTTACACTTGTAAAAGTAGCAATTTTCAAAAGCCTATTTACATTTGTAAAGTCCATTTATGCATGTAAAACCCTATGGATCCAACAGGAAAGAAAAGTAGTGTGCCAAATTGTTTCTTTTGAAGAAGTGTGTTGGGTTTGTGGCATAGTGTGGACTCTTAGTCGCAGTGGTGATGACTCCTCCCACGGGGAGGAGCCCCGTGGGGAACCACAGCGATAGGCTAGACTCAGAGAGCAGACACTGACGATGGAAAGCTGTATTGTACTGCTGTAGATAGATGGTAGAATCACAGGAAGAGATGGCACTGAAGTCCAGCAAAGTGCCAATACGTTCAGACAGCTTCAGATGGAGCAGACTCACCCAGATGTACAAGGTTGGTAGTGTTCCGCAGAGCGGGATAAGCCAAACCTGGTGGGTGGAAATGGAGAGCTGGATCATAGAGGTACTCACTGAAGAGTAGTGCAGGATTCCTCCTGGTGGATGGTAAAGTTGGGACCAGAGATCCGTGATGCAGGAAGCTCTGCGCAAGATAGGCCCTCGAGGAGCGAGTACCTAGAGGCACAGGAGATCCTGTAAAAGAAGAGAGAGACCCCTGAGGAGCGGTTGTCTAGTTAGTAGGAGAAAACCCCGAAGGGTAGTGGGAAGCTAGAGACCCCCGAGGAGCGGGTGCCCAGAGCTCCTTCAGGAGCGAGATACCCCGGAGGGTAGCGAGAAGTCCAAGTGCGCAGCTTAGAAGCGGTCAGAGTAGCTAAACCTAAGTCCTTGCTAACTCGTTCGTTGTGAGCTGAATGGAGGCTGAAATACCCGGAGGTATTGACGTCATGTGGTGGGGATGCCCCCGAGGTTCCCGCCATGACGTGATAAGTGTAGGCAGCGTGTGCGTGCACGCTCTAGGAGGCCATAGGAAGGAACATGGCGGACGGGGATGCCCATGCCGATTGGAGATGCCGAGGGTTTCGGCACTCGGCACCGGAGGCAGCCATTTTACCCATGGAGGAGGAGAAAGGCAAAAAAGAGATGAGGAAGAGCGGTCGCAGCCGTCTGCGACTGACAGACACAACAAAGTGATTCAGTAAAGTTTTATGTTGGAACACCAGCACGGAGACTATTTATTTGCACATAGAAGTTAAGAACCCAGTCAGTGCCTTGGGCCTTGAAGGATAATCCTTCTCCCCAAAGGAGAATCCACACCATGGAGTAAGAAAGTGAGTCCAGGGCCAGGGCTAACTTTTTTGCTGCCCTTTGCTAACAATTATTGTGCTGCCCCTCGATCCCTGATTCATTCAGTCTCTGTCCTGGGACCAGGAAAAAAAAGCCCAGCTCTTTCAGCAACCTATATTTTTAAAAACTGAAACCTGTAACCCCCTCGCCAGAGCCCATCGTCATGGAAGGAAATTAGGTACCCTAGGCAAATCTTACACAACAACAAAATTAGCCTAGATAGGTAGGGGTTAGGGATAGAGTGGTTTGGGAGGGAACTGGGGAAGGCTGTATTGTATCGCCGCACAACGAGGGAGCGATTTTCTAAAGAAACGCGCAGCGATGCAATTGGGCCTTCCCTAATCCCCTAACTACCCTTCCTACCTTTTCCCCTCTCCTCCCCAACCATTAATCCCTACTATCTAGGCAAATTTTTTCTGTTTTAATACTTACTGCTCCTTCGGAGTAGAAGTAAGTTTCGCACCAGGAACCACGTGCACATGGACACGCATGCATGGGTTTTAAAATTGACCCCCAAAAGAATAAATATTTCAAGCCAGTTAATGGATAGAATATCCACAATTTCCAAAATATCAATACAATAATTCAAAATATCTGATAAAATCCAATAATTAAAAATATTCTTATGTACATGTGGATAGCCTAACACGTGCACATATACTCACATACATGCGTGAATGTTATAAAATTGGCATGTCCATGTGTGCATGCAGACGCGCGCACATGTGCGCGCATGCACTGGTCTTAAATTTTACTTCTTAGGACAATGCAATGGAATATATTGTAGCAATTTTCAAAAGCCCACTTACTCGAGTGAAGTGCATTTTTAAACATTTAAATGCTTTTTAAAATCAGGCCCTTAGTGTGTGGGTACATGCCTGTGAGAGCCTATATGTATCACATAGGGTCTCACAGGCACACATACACACACACACACACACACATCTACTCACAGATATACACATATACAAGCACACAGGCTCTCACAGACACACACACAAGCGTACAGGCTCTTACACACACACACAGGCTCTGACACAGACATGCACACACATGCATACAGGATCTCACACAGACACACATGCATATGCACTTAAGGGCGGATTTTAAAAGCCCTGCTCGCGTAAATCCGCCCGGATTTACGCGAGCAGGGCCTTGCGCGCCGGCGCACCTATTTTCCATAGGCCTGCCGGCACGCGCAGAGCCCCGGGACTCGCGTAAGTCCCGGGGTTTTTTGTCGGGGGCGTGTCGGGGGCGGGGCCGACCGACGCGGCGTTTTGGGGGCGGGACGTGGCATTTCGGGGGCGGGCCCAGGGGCGTGGTTTCGGCCCGGGGCGGTCCGGGGGCATGGCCGCGCCCTCCGGAACCGCCCCCGGGTTGCGTCTCGGCGCGCCAGCGGCCCGCTGGCACGCGGGGATTTACTTCTCCCTCCAGGAGGCGTAAATCCCCGGACAAAGGTAGGGGGGGGGGTTTAGATAGGGCCGGGGGGGGGTGGGTTAGGTAGAGGAAGGGAGGGGAAGGTGAGGGGAGGGCGAAAGAGAGTTCCCTCCGAGGCCGCTCCAATTTTGGAGCGGCCTCGGAGGGAACGGAGGCAGGTTCTCTCATAAACAGACACACAAGCTCTCTCTCGAGTCTCATACATACACACATAGGCTCTCACTCACATGCATGGCCTCTTCTTCTCTTTGGGCCATGGTGGGATGAGCTCCACCACAATCCCAAGGGCCTCTTCATTTCAGGCCATAGAGAGATGAGCTGCATCATGGCACCTGCCGGCCTTCTGTTCTCTTTGGGCCGTGGTGGGTTGAGCTCCACCACGGCCTGCCAGAAGCTGTGTGTGCCTGTGGGAAATATTGTGCATGGGTGCGCATGCATGCTGATTAGAAAGAACATCACGGCCTCTCCTTATTTTCTGCCGACAGCAGATTAAGCTCCGCCAGTGGCCCATGGCCTCTCTTCTTCTTTGGCCATTGGAGAGTTGGAATCTGCCAGCAGTCCCACAGCCTCTCCTGCTACTGCTGCCCCCCCCCCCCCCCCCCACAGGTGTGCTACCCTGTGCAAATGCATGGTATACACACCCGATTGTGCCGGGTTTGGTGAGTCAAAATATAAGTGAGCATGGAGTATGCGGTGGGATAAGGAGAGAGGCATGCACAAGATTGTGCAGATCCCTCCTTCACAGGAAGGGGTAACATGAAGTTACCAGTTCCTTCCTTCCCCATTTCCAATTGTGTGAAGAAGGCTGATGGCTGCTAGTAGTCTCCTACTTTCTGGAACTACTCCAGATTCTAAGAATGATTGAACAGAACTGTTAAGGGGGTATATTCCCGTCTTGCCCCACTGCCTTGTCTACTCTGCCCTCAGGTTTCCTGCTTCCCTGTGAATCCTCTCTTCTGTAGTTAGTTTTTCTTTAAGCATTGCATTTCTCTTTGTGAAAAATTGTCAAAGGCATTTACTTGGGCAAATAGATATTTACCTGAGCAAAATGGTCTGACTTCTCAAATACAGCTAAAAGTGTGCAAGTATGTTTAGATTAGAAGAGGAAAACAGTGTACATGCATTCAATTTTCAGATGTTTGCTGGATATGGTTCTCCATCACTTGAACACATTGGTAGACTAATTCCCTTGAAAATATGTATAAAATATATGTGCTAAAAGTGCCTGTGTAGTTTGCAATTATGTGTGTTATTTGAAAATCCCCCCCTTAATATCCATAGGACAGCAGATGGCTTCTGTGGTTTCCAAGGCTGGTTTTATCTTTGGTTTCTACAATTATTTTTCTTTCTTCCTGACTGGCCTATCAGCATCAGGCTAACGAGTTACTTTCTATGATTTATCTTGCACGACATTACCGGAAATGCCACAGCGAGCCGGTGAATAGTGCGTTAACAGCACTGCACCAGTTTCTACTACCACAATCCGTCACAGCGGGTCATATTTTATGTAGTCAAAAAATACCTTTGGGGGTTTTTTTGCGTCATTTCTGTAACATCACATTTCCTGATCCTGCAGGACCACAGGTTCCTCTTCAGCACATTCCTCTTCCCTTGATCAGGACAATCCCCATGAGGTGTGGGGGGTCAGTTAGGGAGAGGGAAGGTGAGTGTTTTAACACTGAAAAATAAAATCCCTCATCTGAGAATAAGCAGAGCCTCTCCCCCATGCTCTTTACTTCCGGAAATGCAGGACCAAAACTGGCCCCTGAAAAGAATTTCCATTTACAAAGTTCACACGGCAGTGAGCTGTCCCTTTAACCATCGCTAAATTGTTTTGGGTTTTTTTTTCTGACAGCCCTTGCAGCAATATTCCCCCCTCCCCCACCCCCCCGACATTTGATTTACATATGATCTTTAAACATCACCACTGCTGTAATAGCTATTTGGTTAATATTCAAATCACTCTGTGATGTCACTCGCCTTGATAGGTCATTTCCATCGCCGCGCTGTCAACTGCATGTAAAAAAAAATAAATGTGTAACTAATGAAATAAACTGATTAAGGAGAGAAATCAATCGTTTTACTGCTGCAGTGAAGATCCGGCGCTTAATTTGGCATGGATGTGCAAGGGTACCCATTAATAGAATAGGCTCCAATCTAATTGGAGTTAAATGAGGTACAGTAATACACCATGATGCATTTGGAGGCTTGTTTTACTTTCACAGACGTTTCCTAATAACTGCTTAGCATACAATGGGGATTTTATTTTGTATTTTTTTCACAGTGCCGGAGATGGAATGTTACATGTCAAGGAAGAATTACAGCAAAGGCAGAGGAAAACGTTCAGCAAAACAGTTTTAGGAGGATTAGCAGGTGCATTTATTTCCACTGCAGTACTAGTACACTTCTTGTTTTATTATTTATTTAAAAATAATCCTCCTGATCCACTGAGGTCAGAAATAGGAAGTCTTAATTTCCCATCACACAGATGTATGGACGATAATGGATTTTGTTTTTTTTTTTCATGTAAAATTGTAGCTTTCCAATTTTACCTAGTTGAATGATTTTATCTTTATTTGCCTTTGTAATCTTATTTTCATGTTTCTTTGGCATAAACAGAAAAAAAGCAAACTGACGACCTTGAAGCGATATTTGCGGTAATTACTCGGGTGAGGGGGAGGGGCAGTGATTAACAACCTGTCCTACAAGCTTGAAGACTTTCCTGTGATAGCAGGGGAGGAAATGGACGTGGTATTCAGCACCATCCAAGGAAATTGTCATATATTAACCTGAAATGATGAGGCTTACCTGCTTTTATTTGTTTGTCGTTGTTAATTTCTCTTAAGTCATATTGTACCTAGTCACATTATTTCTGGTAGGGATATTCTGTCATTTCAAAACATGAAAATGTTAAGTATCCACAATGGGACAAAAATATATCCTGTATGTATTGTTTTCCTCGCTCATGTTATTTTTGCATATGATAAGCGCATTAGTGTTCGTTGTAAAAAAAAAAAAGCACATGCCTGAATAGAATCAAATGAAGCAAAGCAACATGCGTTTTAAAACACGAAATAAATGAAAAACGAAACAGCTTTTTTTTTTTCCCGTGCACACCCCTAATTTCTGGTCAGTCATGGAACTGAAAAAGGAAGCTCCCCTATTGAAGGTCAATGATGAATGGGCTGGAATTATGCCCCTAACTTCACAGACAGGAAGCTGTGTTTCCCAAAGGACAGCAGGAGAGTCAGTCAAATTATGATGCAAGAAGGTGGGGGCGTGTGGGTGGGCAGGCACAGGGCAGTCAGGTTATTGGGAGCAAGGACAGGTTTAGGGAAAAGTGTTAAAGAACGAGTGTGGCTTCAGCTAGCTTCAACAAGGCATAAAAGTTGCTGAGACAAAGAGCAGGAAATGGAAAATCCTGTGTGGGTTTTTTGTATCCTTTTAAATAATATTGAAAAGTCAGCTGGCTAGACTTTGTTTTCCACTTGAGTGTGTTTTTCTGCTTTATGTTTATTTTTTTCTGAACCCTTTTGGACCTTTAGCTTTTCATAGCACACAGAGGAACCCTTACAGTGACAGGAAAATATGTAAAAACACTCTCCAAAACTTTTTAGGAATGTCAATGGGAGAGAATCTTCCCAGATGAGAGGAGAACTGCAGCATGGCCCTTCATACACTCCTCTTCATCTGAATTGGACATTGTGATCCTTTCAATGTTTTTACCTGGCCTTAACTTTTGTTTTAAATTATACAACTTATAAAGAATGTACCATATTACCTTGAAAATCAGAACTGAGTACACTATGGAAGCTTCTCTATTAGGCACTTGGGGCTGTGAATCCTTTGCATGAATTATCATCTCCTTAATCTGAAAATGCCTGTGTCACAGCAGAGTTAAGGTGCTACCTCTAGTCTTGTTACGCTCCTCAAAAAAAAGATAGCACAGTGTCGCAGAAGCGACCCTATCAGTGACTGTTGATACACATGTATGTTATCAGCTTTATTCTATTGTATACAATTTTCAAAATTATACACAACTGTAACTGCATCAGAAAATATTTTTGTTGGAAAGTAATTTCTGTTGCTGGTTCCCTGGAAATTTCTCTGAGGTCACAGAAGCATCCATGTTTGCTACAATGTCACCTAGAATGAGATCTGATTGGATCTTTCAATGTGTGAAGGCATTGGTGATGTCATAAACGAGTTATACAAACTTGGAGGCCAATGTGCAGAATGAGTTAGCAAAAGGGGAGCGTTGGTTGAAAAATGTGCAAAATGCCCCAAAATTTTGGTGTTTTGTGAAACCACTTTTCTGCAAAATCATTTTATAATTCCTCCTTTTCAAATAGTAAACTTTAATACATAATCTGCTACCCACAAACGTTTTCTAAAATTCTGGATTAATGAGCTGCTGTGATGCAATATCATGCAAGGCTGCTCCCTGACTCAGAATTCAGTGACAACGTGAGAAGATGTCTTTCTTCTCCTGCCATAACTGTTGTAAATAAGCATATATATATGTTTCCTCATAACTTGCCATAACTACCGTAAATAAGCCTCCATATATATACTCCATACAATCCATATTTCCTTTCATTATCCGCTGTAACTTTGTAACAATGTTTATCCCTCATTTATTGCCTCTCATGTAAATAATGCTACGTTCCTTTTAATTTCTCAGCTGCTATCTTCTTCCTCCTTTACTTTCCCCCCTCTCCCCCCCACCCTTTCTCTCAAACCTGCTCCATCCCCCACTCCCTGTTTTTTGTAATTTCCTCCTTTCGCAAGTTTATTGTAAACCGGCGTGATGTGCTCGCACGAACACCGGTATATTAAAAGCTGTTAAATAAATAAATAAATAAATAAATAAATGTTGTAAAATGATAAGCACGCCACTTTTTTTATACGGCAAAAGGCTGATGCCATTATGAGAAATGGGAACCTCTCCTCCTTCTAGGGGGGTTACTCACTTTCAGGGATGTGCTAAGAAGGTGTATGGAGGGGCAGACGCGGTGGGAGAAAACCCAGCGAGCTTTTTAAAAATGGTGGCTGGGGTTTCATTTAAGTGCATGCTATTGTAAAAACAAAATTGTAAAAACATGATAACAACAATTCCTAAGCACTCCTCAAACAAAATGAAATGAAATAGAACAAAAAATAAATTCCCTAATATCAGTAGAACAATTTTCTAAATGGCATTTCTGTGGACAGAGCACTATTTTACTCAGAGATGGCCCTTTAAACATATACTGATGGGGCATTGTCCTGTATACGCTTTGAAATACTGCATACTACATGAAAGTACAACTTCAAAAAATATATCAGCAGCTTGGATATATATAAAATATTATACTTTGTTCAATAATACATAGACTTTTTATTAGGGTAGCTTGAAGAACAGTTAATCCAACACCAGCAACATTTATAATAAAAAATATGTGCAGCGGCATATATGGCCCACCTTGTGGATCTAGAATAGTATTTTATAATGTGAATATCATATATGTGCATATTATAAAATAAGTGGGGCAGATTTTTAACATGCGCGCGGCAAAGCGCGCATGTTATAAAATCCAGGGTCAGCACGCGCAAAGGGGTGCACACTTGTGCACCTTGTGCGCGCCGAGCCCGAGGGGAGCCCCGATGGCTTTCCCCGTTCCCTCCAAGGCCGCTCTGAAGAACCAGGAGGATCTTGATGATCTGGAGATGGACTGGGCGAACTGGTGTAATAATTGATAAACTGGTTAATTTCAATTGCACAGGTATGTTTTAAAATATGCCGATATGCATGAAATTGGGTTTTACATGAGACCTACTATATTTTTGTGCATAAAATCTATGCATGTATATTTTTATTTAAGATGGGAAGGAAAATATGCACTTTCAATGCATTGTGTGTATTTGCAGGTAAGCATACATGTGCATATGCTCCTGGATAAAATCACACCGGGGTAGATTTTCAAAGGGTTACGCGTGTAATATATGAGCGTAAATCTTTAAAAACGCTCCGGTGCGAAACAAACCTATTTTGCATAGGCTCGGCGGCGCGCCCCTTTTTCAAAGCCCTGGGACATACGCAATGCATTTCAAAGCCCCACGACATGAGCAATGCATTGAAAGTGCATACTTTTCCTTCCCATCTTAAATAAAAATATTTTTAAAGATGGCGCCAGCCGTCCATTACTCCTACCATGTGACAGGGGCCGGCCAATGGCACGGATACCCTGTCACATGGTAAGGGCAAAGGGCCATTGGCGCCATTTTTATTAGTGGCAGCCGATGGCCCGAGGGCGGGAGATCGCACCCGGGACCCCCACTGGACCACCAGGTAATTTCAAAAGGTTTTTGGGGGGGGGGGGGTTGGAGAGTGGGGGAAGCTAAGGGAGCTGTTTTAAAGGGTCGGGGTGGGTTTAGGGATTGTTTTTGCGTGCTGTTTTTCCCGCCCTCCCCCAAAACGATAAGAGAACCCCATGAACAATTTCGTGGGGTTTTCCTATCGGTTTCGGGGAGCCCCCGATTTCTGACGACTTTGAAAATATCATACGATATTTTCAATCGTCAGAAATACGATTCACATCCCTAATTAATAGGTGTAAGATTACATGACTAAGTTGCTGAAATGTATTCATGTGTCTTTTAACATAATAACTTATGCACATAAATGTTGGCCATATCCTAGAATGCCCCTAGTCTGCCGTTTCTTTTAGATGCCTGTATGTGTGCATGAAATATAAAGTACGCACATACTTTCAACTTTTATAAAATAGCATTTATACAAGTACAGGTTAATTATGCGTGTATATGCTAATTTCTATGCAAATAATACTTTGAAAATTACCTTCAATATGTGCAATTTTAAAAGGCATTTCTGCCAGTAAAACTATGATTTACCTGTGAAAATAGCCTTTTACAAAACCGCTTGCCTGATTTGCAGGCACACAATGTGGGGTGGATTTTAAAAGCACTACGCGCACCAAATCAGGGAGATAAACGCATCTCTCAGGCCAGCACGCAGTATTTTAAGAAGCATCCCTGGACGCGCGTATCTCCCAGTACGTGTACAAAAGAAAAAGTAAAAAAAAAAGGCGGGTGCATGAGCGTTCTGGGAATTTAATTGGAAGCCAGCGCGTAAGTATTTACATGCATAAGTGCAAGCCGGGGTCCCCTACTGCATAACTTTACATCTGCTACAGATGGTATGTAAGGTATAAAACAAAAAATACTAGGTTGGTCAGTGGGATTTTAAGGGTTGGGGCAAGTAGGGTAAAAGAGAGGTTAATTAGCTAGGGGGGTTAGGAAGTCCTATCCTGTAACTGGGTAAAGTGGGAATGAACTGGCTTAACTGATTATTGCGTCTGCGCCGTGTATATTAAAATCCCCCCACTTATGAAGTAGAAGAGGCATATGCACACATCCATATAAAATAGCACACACATTTACGCATGTCCAGCCGATTTAATAACATGCGTGCATGTTATAAAATGGCCACGTCCATGGGCACCGGTCAGCATATGCGTGTTCATGTACGCCTGTCCGGCTGTTTTAAAGTTACTGTTCCTATGTCCTGTTTGCGTGTAAACTTACCCATAGTGAGCAGAGGTATTCCTGGGGCAGGGTTGAGGAGGATTTTGCACATATATGCATACCTTTGCATGTTCAAGAGTATGAATGTAACTTTTCCCAATAAAATATGCACACAATTTAGCACTCGTAATTGTGTGTGTGCAGTTTTAAAGGGATAATTTTCAAAGGGAAAGTGAGCACGTACATTCCCTTTAAAAATCGGTGTAAAGTGTGCTGGTAATTGACTTCAATTTTTTGCAGTCTGTTAGAAAATTACCCATAATGTACTGTACATTTGAAGAACTTTTAAACTCTTTTTTCTTCCTTTAAATTTTGAAAGGCCTATGCTTGCCAAAGCTGGGAAATATGTGCATGTCTCGAGCCGGTGTGTGCCGTGCAGACTTTAAGAAGCACCCGAGTATGCGCGCATCTCCTGGTAAACGCACAAATCAAAAAAGGGGTGGGGTGTGGACATGGTCTGGGCGGGACATGGGTGTTCCCGGGAAGCTCACTTGAAATGTGCGTGTAATTATTTACGTGCACAAATGCGCATCAGAGTCCCCTTGCGCACAATTTTACTTCTGCTATGGATGTTGTGTAAGTTTTAAAATAAAAAAATCAGGGCTAATCAACAGGGTCTGAAGGGTCAGGGTTAATAAGGGAGGAAGGTTAATAAGGGGGGTTAGGAAGTCAGGAGTCTTTACCTGGACAAACTGGGAATGGACTGGGGAAAATGGTAATTGCTTTGGGGTCTGTATTGAATAAAATCCCCCCACATGTGGTAGAGCCAGCATTTGCGCGCACAGCGTGCGTCCATACAAAACTGTGCGCACATGTACACACGTATAGCCGATTTTATATCATATGCATGTTCATGTATGCCCGCGTGGCTGTTTAAAATTTACTGTCCCTGTTTTCATTCTTGTACCTATTTATTAACCAAATCATTGTACTTTCTTTCTGATAGTTGAAGGTGGGATACAGGGATGAAATATTTCTTTGCTGAAGGCTAGTGAATGTCAGGACTCACCCAGCATTAGAGACGCTAACAACCATAACAGTGATGGAATTTAAGCAGAGTTGACTTTGCGTGCTACAATGGGAAATAGTGCACTCTATTGCAGATAACACAGACTGTTTGCTGTTTCTGCACACCAAGCTGCATATGTGATTTTTTTTCTCCCATTGGTACATAGGCCTTAAAGGAAGAAGATATATGAATATCATAAAATCATCTTATTCATTATTTTTATGAGCAAATGAATAAGATGATATTTGGAATAATCAAGGGATGTTCATTCATTTAAAATGAATGGATACAACTGGATGAATAAGCCAATTTTTGATTCATTTAAAACAAACCAAATTTAAGTCAGGAAAAACAACACATTTTTGTTTTTATTCATTTTCAGCAAATAGTGCACACTTTTTAGCAAAACTGAATAAAAATAAAAATACAAAAATGTTCAAACCCATAAAAACAAAACAAAAATACATAAATGAACCGAAACCATTTTTTCCTCTGTACATGCCTAGAAGAATCTAGTTCATCTTACAGCTGTAAGTTCTACAGATGTGTGAGGATAATAGCAAGAGGTAAGTCTGTCATCCTGATTTGCACTCCTGAAATGTGCCCCTAGTCTAGGGTTTATTGTCTACACAGCAGCACAGAAACTCCCAGAGTACTAAATGATCTATGATAATTGTGCAGGCTGAGTAAACATTTACCTTCCTCTCCTGTAAATGTGTAAGGAATCATCATTTCACAGCTCTGAGGTATGAACATTGAACTCTCTGGTCTTGATGTGATCAGAGAACGCTTTGCCTCTCCTCACCTTGCTACCTTGGCATTTATCTTACTTGTTGAAATTCTTAGCTATTCAAACTTTACAAAGATTCTGGAAAACTGTAGTTAAAAAAAAAAAAAAAGCTCCAGAGGTCTTTATTAATTTCTAAGATATTTAATCTGCATTATGATACCTTGTTCATTATAGTGTCAAAAATATGCAAAAACTGTCCCCATCTGGTTCTTACAGGTACTGAGTCTGAAACCTACAATATTATCTATTTCCCCTCGTTTATAGCCTCATAAAGTAGCAGATAAGCTCTGATAGAAAAATCTAAAGTAAAATTTAATTTCTTACAACATTTTCAAATTTGTTTTCAAAGCATTTACTAAGAGCAGCTTCATTTGATCACTGTTGTATTGTATTTAGTTGAATGGGATTTAATATACCTTTCTAAATATTTGATTTTTTACCAAGTTTTTTCTCATTTATAAAAATACATTTAGATTTTTTTTTTTAATACAAGAAGGAAAACATGATCTATATGAAAATCTTTGCATAGAAGAGTAATAAATGCAAATTCCTTTCAGAAAATTGCATCAACAGATGGAATCATCCCATTTCCAGCAAATGCCTCTGGCTGTGCAGATGGTAATTATAGAATGTATGTAAATATACGAGTTCTAAGAAGCATAGCTAAATCTATGGCTGAACTCAGGCATTGTAGGAAGACACCTATTTTGACCCATACCAGGGCCCTTTGGCAAGAAGGAAAGTACAAGTTTGTTGAATGTACTGCTTATATCTGTATAATTCAAGAGCTAGCAATTTTAGAATATCTTCCTTTTCAATTTATTAAAATAAAATATGAACAACTGCATTGACCATGATCGAAATATTCACCTCATACCTTAACAAGGGATATTTTCTTAAGAACTAGAAAATAAAAAGCTATAAAAACTAAAATTCACAATAATACTGAAAGGATGAAATGCTTCTAAAAGAAATAATTCTTCATGAGTGTGAAGATTAAAACGTGACAAATCCTTCCGGATTTACGCGCGCAGGGCCCTCGCGCACCTATTTTGCATAGGCTGCCGGCACACGTAAAGCCCCGGGACATGCGTAAGTCCCGAGGCTTTCGAAAAGGGGCGGAAGGGGGCGTGTCCGGGGCGTTCCCGAAACGATGCGGTGTTTCGGGGGCGGGCCCGGGGGCATGGCGCCAGCCCGGGGGCGTGGTCGAGGCCTCTGGACCAGCCCCCGGGACCGGAGGACGGAGCGGGGCTGCCGGCCAACGCGCGCAAAGTTGGAGGGGGGGTTTAGATAGGGCCAGGTTGGTGGGTTAGGTAGGGGAAGGGAGGGGAAGGTGGGGGGAGGGCGAAGGAAAGTTCCTTCCGAGGCCGCTCCGAAATCGGAGCGGCATCGGAGGGAACAGGCAGGCCGCGCTGGTCTTGGCGCGCGCAGGTTGCACAAATGTGCACCCCCTTGCGCGCGCCGACCCCGGACGTGCGTATCTTATAAAATCCAGCGTACTTTTGTTCGCGCCTGGTGCGCGAACAAAAGTATGCAATCGTGTACTTTTTAAAGATCTACCCCTATATATGGACCGTTGTAAGGGGACACTTTGATTCAGGGTGAATTTTCAGGAGGTTTGTTGGGGTTAAGGGGGTGGTATTACTAACACATTCAGAAATATCCATTGTAAAATTGATATCATTATAGAATTTTTGACCTTATAAGTGATGAAAATTCTAACAAGAGGAGTTGGTTTGTACACTGCAGTCTCTGCTAGCTGCATTGTGCAAATCAACTCCTTTTCATCACTTATGTCATGTTCTTAATGCATGAAATTCAGTCTATGGAAGGAAGAGTAGATCAAGGTGAAGGGGATGAGGTACCAATGTGGCCAAACAGGAGAGGAATAATGAGGTGTGATCATACCTGATGATGTCAAAGTTGTCAAAAAGTAAGCCAAACAGTGATGAAAGTCAGAGTAATGTTGTAACATAATATCTTTGTGCATATCATTGATCATACTACTATCTGGTATATCGTCCAATTCTTGATGCACCAGAACTTATGCTAATGGTCAGAGAAAAAAGTTAATAATTGCCTAGACTTGCTAAGGAATCTATATACTAAGCTGTGATGAGTTAAACAATGCAAGTTAAATGCCAAAATTCACACTCAATACACATTAAAACACAAAACATATAGTGCAATACTGACAAAGCTTGCCCAAGTGTTGCTGATATCAAAGGAAAACAACTGTATACAACACACACCAAAATTAATGTGCTGCATTGCAGCATTATCAATAGGTCTTGAACCTTCAACTCTTTTCTTTCTAAGATGGATTAAAGGAGCAGGAGATTGGTGGCTACACATTGAATTAACATTGAAAAACATGTTACAGAACAAGTGTAAGGATGTGCACTAAAAAACATTTCATTTTATTATTTTTATTTCAGATGTATTTTTTTATTCTTTTTTTTTGCTTTGCTTGATATTTGTTTATTTTGTTTACTTGAAATGAAATAAAACCAAAGAAAAAAAAAAAGGAAACAAAGGGACCAGGTTCCCCCTCCCACCAATGTTCACCCCCTCCCTAGAGCCACCCAAAATATAATATTAAACCTCCCCGCAGCCTTCTCCTATCCTCCTCCCCTCCTCCAATGCATCTTTACCCATCCATGGGTCACAAGAAGTTGAAATAGGGCAGGAGCAAACCACAGTCACTCTTGCCTTTCAGGGACCAGTTTTCAATAGGCCCCACTCTGTTGTACAGCCGTATGGTTAATGCAATTTTATTGTATGAAAGTGCAACCTACAGCCGTACAACAGAATGGTGCCAGCCTCAGGGCTGGCTGGCACCGTGTGGAAAATGGGATTCAGTGGGGCAGGAGCGACTGAGGGCTGTTTCCGACCCATCTCAACTACTTGTGAGCCATGGAAGAGGGACGATGTGTTCGGGGAGGGCAGGGAAATAGAGGAAGGCCCGGGGCTGGGAGGGTTTAATTTTTTTATTTTGGTGGTGCTGGGGAAGGGCTAAGGGTGTTTGGCAGTGACAGGAGGCCAGGACCAAGGGTTGCATTCTGAAATGAAATGAAAACCTCACCAAATCTCATCACATTTCTCTTTTCTTTTCATTTTGAAATGACACATAATGAAACAAATGCACACTCCTGTGGAGTGTTGACTGGACTGATAATACCGAAAAGGCACCTATTTACTGTACTATTGTTTTATCAGCTTCTAAATACAAGGTAAAATGAAGCAGAACTTAATGCTTGCCAGCTAATATTCTGCTAATATACCAGATGTTAAAAAAGAAAATAAAGGACCAGAAATAAAATGTACTGTAATACCTGAACCTTTTAAGTTATAGAGAGCTATTGGTACAGTAAAATACATTAAGGATCAGGTTTATGACATCCATGATAGATTTATTATACTAAATGACATTGACAAATATTATTTTAAAATCTTTACAGGTGATACCGAATCAAGAGAAACAGAAAATAAGTGTGAAATCCAGCACAGATGATCATTTTAGTGCCTGGTTTAAGAGATATCAAATTAGATGCATTATAGATAAATGCAGAATAACAACTCTGGGATCAAAGAGATGGAAGAGAGAATGTCTGTTTCAGTAAATGGAACAATGTAATGGCATACTGATAAAAAAGAATATTTGGAAGCCATTCTGAAGAAAATTGCTAGACCTGCATGCTAACCAGCTCTGCAGGGTAATGGCACTAGTGTAGGACTGACTGCTTCTATTGTTGAATACTGGCCAGTAAGGACAGAGAGCTGATGCTGTTGCTACAAAAGACACTGATCAGGCATCATCCAGTGCAGTGTTCCTCAAACATTTTAGCTTGCAACCCGCCCACCCATCTACTCTGTAATACTGTTATCCCTTTCCCTTGCCAGCTCCCTAACCTCCTAAAATGTATGAGAGTTTTATGATGTCTACTTTCTTTTCTTGGTACTGAAATTTGCACATTTATTAAGAATGTGCATGCTAAAAATGTTTGGTTTGACTTGGTTTGGTTTTGGGGGGATGGTGTGTCTTAGATTGTTCATATTTGGGGGGAGATAACCTGGTATTTTGGGTTACTTCCATGCATTTGTTTTTGGTTAATAGTGTGCCTATAGTGCAGCCTATTAGCAAAGACACACTACCTTTTTTTTTTTTTTTTTTAACAAATTCCCCCAAATCACACCCCTGGGTTCTAGTATCCCCCACACCCACCAACCAAGTACCAAATTTCTGGGGTCTAGTGCCCTTCCCCCCCCCCCCGAGGCTAACTGTACATAGTATTCTTGGGGTATAGCACAGGTAGGGGAATAAGTGATCTCCACTCCCACCACTCCTGGCATGCCCGTTACATTTTTTAAAATGGCATTTGCTGATATCAGATGCTACTTTGACCCTGTGCAGTTGGTCAACGAAATATGTGATGTCAGCTGGTGCTGGCTGTCCCAGCATCTGATATCAGTAACCATTACTTTGAAAAATGGCTTGGAAGCAGCAGGTGCAGCCGGAGCAAGTGAAGAGCACTTCTGCCCTGCCCCCACTAAATCCCAGGGATACTACTTGTGGTAAGCTTCAGGGGACAGGGGGACAGTAGACCCCAGGTGTTGTTTGTGCCAGGAGAAGGGGAGGAGAGTCACTAGAACCGAGGGATTCTTGGCACCAGATTGGTGGGTGGGGTTACACTAGAACCTAGGGAGTTTTTTTTACCCAGGGGTGCAGCAAGAGAGGCATTGTTTATGCTGTATGATCCTATTTCAAAATGGTGGCCCCAAAACTAAAATTTCTGAAAGTTTCTACAGGTTTTCTGAAATTTGCCAAAATCTTCAGAGAAGTCAATTTTCAGTTCTTTCCATTTGTAACAAACTGAAAATAAACTCATTCATTGCATTTTACCATTCAGGTAAAACAAATGAACATACCTAATGTTTAAATGAATTTCTGTCTAAATAATAGAGCTGGTTTTACCCTATTGAAAACTAGGAAAGAAATTGAGTCAGCAGGTGACCGCAGGCCAAGTAACCAATGATGGAGCAGCTTTAAAAATGCTTGATGACATCCCTATAATAATGAAAAAAGGATTCTGGAAGGATAACTTTAGTATGAGCCAGTGCCCATATACGCATATATATGGGTGCATGCAAAACAGTTCTGGTATTTTATAACCTGCACACATATGATGTACTCAACTTATAGATGTTCTTGGGTTATGCATGTGCATATTAAAAAGCACGCAAGTATATTTTTGCACTTATCCAGATAAATTTAGACATCCTGCTAAGCAGTGGCACTTATCCAGATAAATATTGATTTATCCGGCAAGCCACTACTTAGCTGGAAAAGTTTTAAAACATTACGACGTATCCTGTTAAATAGTAGGGATATGCATTCATTGTAAATGAAATAGACAGTCACTCCATACATTCATCTCAGTCACTTCCCTTCTCACCAGCCCACCCCACCACTCAAACACACAGACCAGGGAATTCAAACTATGAATATCCCAAAATTCCAGGGCCTATTTCCTAAAATACAAAAGGATTGATGAATTCAAAATGGGGTAGATTTTCAAAGGGTTACGCGCGTAGGTTATGCACGTAACCCCCGAAAACCTACCCCAAACCCCCCATTTGCGCGCCGAGCCTGTCTTGCATAGGCTGCCGGTGTGCGCAAAGACCCGGGACGCACGTAAGTCCCGAGGCTTTCCTGGGGGGGGGGGGGGCGTGTCGTGGCTGGCGCGTCATCGGGGGCATTCCGGGGGCATGGCCGCGGCCTCCAGACCAGACCCCGGATTGGACCATGGCGGCTGGCCCGGCGCGCGCAAGTTACGCCTGCTTCAGGCAGGCGTAACTTGTGCAACAAAGGTAGGGGGGGTTTCGATAGGGTTGGGGGGGTGGGTTAGGTAGGAGAAGGGAGGGGAAGGTGCGGGGAGGGTGGAAGGAAAGTTTCCTCCGAGGCTGCTCTGATTTCAGAGCGGCCTCGGAGGGAATGGAGGCAGACTGCGCGGCTGTGCGCGCGCAGGCTGCCGATTTTGGGTAGCCTTGTGCGCACCGACCCCGGATTTTAACACATATGTGCGGCTACACACGTATCTATTGAAATCCGGTGTACTTTTGTTTGCACCTGGTGCGCGAACAAAAGTACACGTGTGCGTAGTTTTATAAAATCTGCCCCAATATGCATTTGCATTGGATGCTTTTGCTTTTGCTGACTAGAACTTGATGATATTATTACATCACTTTTGTTTTATACTTGTTACCAGTCACTGGCCATCCCCCACAAACACCACCTTGCAATCTTAGCAGCACAAACAAGTAACTAAGGAGACAACCAATGGGAATGAAGAACCATACCTTTAGCTAACGAACTGCTAACCAATTGACACTTTTTGTCTATTTACAAATAATGAGTTCTTGAGTATGTCCCATGAGGTGTGGAATAGAACGTGTAACACCTAGACATGGGATAGCGTTGTCTCCATATATCTACCATTCCCCATCGTCCCATCAAGGATGCCAGTTCTAATCACACTGTAGCGCCAGAAGTTAGCCTATAATGAGATGTGTCAAGTCTGATATTTCTAACAAAATTAAAATCCCTCCCCATACTATATTCCTTCAGCATGATTTTCAAGTACATTATCTAATATTCTCAAAAAAGCATATTGATCTGTGCTAGGAGCATAAATGTTCAAGAAGGTAAAGGTTTCCCTGCTAATTTTTTATTTCAGAAGTATATATCGCCCGAGGGGATCTGCAACATGATTAATATACTCATAAATAAGGGATTGGGAAATAACAATGCCTACTCCAGCATACTTCGTGCCTTTCATACTGGCAGCTAGATACTTATTTAGGGTATCCTTTAAGGTTCAGTACATGCTCATGCCTCCGCCTTACGTGAGTTTCCTGGAGCAGGGCGATTGGCACCTTATACTGTACTAAATCTGTAGGAGAAGATATCTTTACCTATAAGAATTTAGCCCCTTAACATTAAGGGACCACACACATGCAGACATCATGGGTTCTAGAGAAAAAAAGAAAAAAGAGAGGGAATAAAATCTATACTCCAAAGTCCCCAAAAATAAAAGCTTATTACTGTGCCACATTTCCATACAGTTGCTAACAATGCATAAGTGCCTCCTTACCCATTTCCATTACCTTCCCCCCAACTACTGCGCCCATATCTTGGGCGCCTCCCTTTTCGTGGGGGCTGGTCACCCAAATTGAAGGATCCTCCCAGCTTCAAGCCCCCAACACCCCAGTACACAGAAAAATAAAATGAAGAAATCCCCGCGAACTTATGTAACCTGGAAGCACTAAATGCTTCCGCCTTAGTAGAACATTCCACTTAAAATTCAATAAGTATCCACCCTGGTGTATCAGTATTCAATGCTACAATGCATCAGATAAACAGTAATCAGTCTCCATGAGCCACAGTCCCATGCAAAAAAGGAAGATTGCAGGTCTCAGACATTTTGATCCACAATATCATCAATAAACCATTCAAGCCTTCTCTGATGGAGCTGAGCGGGCCCTTGCTGATGTCTGACACTCTAGTCTCCTGTGATTGCCAGCTCTTTGCCACCTTCTACTCGTTGAACTGGGAAAGTCACCAGTAGATTGGCTTGCTTAAAAGCTTTCCCAGCCTCCTGCAGGTTTTTGACCTTAGAAGTCATTCTATTCATGGTAAAGGAAAGGCCAAACGGAAATGTCCATCGATAACATATATTGTCCTCTCGCAGCACAGCCGTGACCACTTTTAAATCATAGCACTTGCATAACGTGGTCATTGAATATTGTTATTTTATGGCCTTCCCACTGCCAAACCTGATATTTCCTGGCTGCTGTATAAATTTTCTCCTTGGTAACATAACTATCCAGGCAAATTACTATATCTCGTATCTTGCCTGCAACCCAAGGCTCCAAGGACCTATGAGCTCTCTCTATTTTTATTTTCTCTAAAGGCTCCTGTTCAGCGGTCGCTGGAGAAGAAGCCTATGTGTTTAGAAACTTACAGATCGCAGCCGACACTGTGAAGCAATTGTTGTACTCTGGTGTCTCCGGCAACCATGGATTCTCAGATTACATCGTCACGTATGATTTTCCAAGTCCTCCATCTTTTCCGCCAAGACCTCTTGCTCAGCTCGCAGGTTTTGTTGAAGGTTCACAATCATCTTTATTGAATCCTCCTTAACCTCTACGCGCACATCCAAGTCATCAACACGCGCCCCCCAAGGCCACCAGGTCCTTCCGAATTTTGGATATAGATGATAATAGATCTCGTTTATGTTGTCTCATGTCTGCTCGAATGTCCATAAACCACTCCCAAAGTTCCTCTCGAGTAAGTATATCAGACACTGCCAGATTGTTGGCCGCTTCCGTGGCCTGCCCGCCTTTGCCTCCAACAATTCTGCTGTGTTTGTAGGAAAACTGTTTAAGGCCGGTGGTTTTCCTTTTAGCAGCCATGGTGAATGTTTTAGTACCTTCTCTTTCAAAAGTAAGCTCTGAACAGGCGCGGATGGCAAAGGTTCACGATAGATTCTTGTAGGGTAGCAGGGAGCTCTCGGGATAGGCAGCCATTCTCATTGGTGACGTCAGCACACACGCCCCCCCCCCCCCCCCCACCAATTATTTTTTAACTTACAGGTAAAATTTTCAGTTAGTGCGCACTAACATCCAAGTAGTGAGCACTGAAATTAGGGAAATATGAAATAATCACCCCCGAACAATTTTAAAAATGAAATCAAACAGATAATGACCTGAACTGATAACCTCACTCATCGTATTCCTTTCCAGATCATTTATATATATATTGAAAAGCATTGGTCCAAGTACAGATCCCTGAGGCACTCCACTGTTTACCCTTTTCCACTGAGAAAATTGACCATTTAATCCTACTCTGTTTCCTGTCTTTTAACCAGTTTGTAATCCCTGAAAGGACATTGCCTCCTATCCCATGACTTTTGAGTTTTCTTAGAAGCCTCTCATGAGGGACTTTGTCAAACCCTTCTGAAAATCCAAATGCACTACATCTACAAGTTCACCTTTATCCACATGTTTATTAACCCCTTCAAAAAAATGAAGCAGATTTGTTAGGCAAGATTTCCCTTGGGTAAATCCATGTTGAGTGTGTTCCATTAAACCATGCCTTTCTATATGCTCTGCAATTTTGATCTTTAGAATAGTTTCCACTATTTTTCCCGGCACTGAAGTCAGGCTCACTGGTCTATAGTTACCCGGATCACCCCTGGAGCCCTTTTTAAATATTGGGGTTACATTGGCCACCCTCCAGTCTTCAGATACAATGGATGATTTTAATGATAGGTTACACATTTTAACTAATAGATCAGAAATTTCATTTTTTAGTTCCTTCAGTACCCTAGGATGCATACCATCCGGTCCAGGTGATTTGCTACTCTTTAGTTTGTCAATCTGGCCCATTACATCTCCCAGGTTCACATTGATTTGGTTCAGTTCATCTGACTCATCACCCCTGAAAACCATCTCTGGAACTGGTATCTCTCCAACATACTCATTAGTAAACACGGAAGCAAAGAATTCATTTAGTCTTTCTGCAATTGCCTTATCTTCCTTAAGAGTTCCTTTAACCCCTCGGTCATCTAATGGTCCAACCGACTCCCTCACAGGTTTCTTGCTTTGCATATATTTTAAAAAGTTTTTATTATGAGTTTTTGCCTCTATGGCCAACTTCATTTCAAATTCTCTCAAGGGGAAATGTGGAAAACAGGATTTACATTCTGACAACATCCAGCAAGGCATTGATCTGTGCAGTCTGGGTAAACAAGCATCGGGGTAACTTGCTTGATGCAGCGGTTACTACCCTTAACCATTAATCCTTATGCTCACCTTTGATGCAACTCCTGTATTATTCTCTGCATCAATGACAAGGGATGGCAGGAAATTTGAATCAAAAAGTTACCAAAAATGGGCCCTGAACTTGGTGGTTGATGAAACAGACAAGTATGGGAAAATAAGTGTGGAAGCTTTCTGGGCAGACTAGATGAGCCAATTGGTCTTTTTCTGACGTCATTTCTATGTTTCTATGAAAGAGTCCTTCTGAGTTATTTGCTGAACAAGGTTTGGAGCAGGGAAGGACCACATCTGGCCATTTTGGTGATTTGCAAACAACTACCAGCAGAAATTTCACAATCAGACTGTTATTTAATCAATTAAGGGGAGATAATGATTCTTTTTTAATAAAAGATTTTCCACAAACAATAACTCAAAACGTTCATTCAGACACAGCATCCAAATCTTATAACATGCTTCTATGATGTGCATCCACTGCCTCTCGCCACGCAGTGGGCCTCAAGTGGTATTACTTGAAGCACTCAGATGTCATTCACTTGCCAGTCTTAACCTGTTTCTCTTTCTTCTTAAATGGTTATTATACAACATCCAAGAAAATTTCTGAAGTTGAAAACAGAAAAAGACATTCAAAATGAAAAAACCAGGAAATACATCAAAGTGATAATTCATGTCCACAAATAAGAGGATCCAGACACAATTCGAGGACAATAAATAAAAAGGGAATAAGCTTTCATTCAGAACAAGGGCTCTATTAATAAGCACCCTCGTCTAAATATCTGCGGATGTAGAGGAATATTGTTGCAATGCGATGGGAGGGAGTTCTAGGGGGTGCTCCCCATTGCGGAATGAGTGGTGTGTGCCCTTGTGGTGAGTCAGAGCCTCATCTGGGAGTAGAGTGAAGACCAGGCCCCTGCCGACCTGCACAATCTCGGTGAGACCAACCACGCAAGGTTGGACTGAGTAGTCATCCGACCACTCCAAGCCCTTTCGGACCTGCCGCTGGGTAACGGCAGAGGCGGTAGGCCAGACAGAAAGCAAGGGCGGGCAAAGACACTGGATGATGAAGACTGATGAAGTTACAAATGAAGATAAAGACTCAGACGAGGATGAAGACAGATGATGAAGATGGACTCAGATGATGATCAAGATGGACTCAGATGATGATGAAGGCGACTCAGACGATGATCATGACAGACTCAGACAATAATCAGGCTCAGATGAAATGAGGAAGAGACAAGCTAAAATCATGATAAAACTCAGAATTGAGTGGAATCCGGATATGATGCTAACACCTTGGCTGGAAAGGAGGCTGCAGTGGCCAGAACGGCCCTCAGGCTATCCACTGGAGCACAGTCCGCCAGAGGCTAGATGAAGCCGAAGTCCAAAACATCGGAGGAATATTTAACAATGGGCCTCCAAGGCGAAGATCCAGGACATCAAGACGGACTCCCCGGACACTCATCGAAGGGCAGCCGGGACGAGCAAGCAAGACAACTTGATGACTCTGGTCCCTGGAGGTGGCAGGAAGGGACAAAGAAGATCCTCAGCTCAGATAGATGGATAAGATCCACCAGCACCCTACACACCCCAGTGGGGGTGGTCATGGATCACTGGGCTGCAGCACGCCCTACTCAACCCAGCCAGGCTGGTCATGGACCATGCTGGGATGGATCAAAGCGAAGCCTTGGAGACAACTGGACAGGATGGACATCAGGACATCAAGACTGGACCATGGAACATCAGGACGGATCACGAACATCAGGACTGGAACAATGGAGACATCAGGTCAGGCGAGTCATCAGGAGAGACCAGGAACAGACAATGATGATGAGGGAGCCCACGTAGAACATGAAGAAGCCAAGCAGGAACGAAGAATGCAGAGAAGTCCTAGAGAAGACCATCTCCTTGCAAAGGCAAACAGGAATGAAGCCAAGACCTTTTTATAGGCAAGAGAGGGAGTTCCAGGAAATGAGGTCATCAGGTGGGGCCAGAGGGACCACTCCCTTGCTGGCCCTTTAAAGCATGCAGAGAGGCGCGGCCCCGTGCCTAGGGAAGCAGGAAGGAGGAAGCAGTAGGACCCTGGACAGCGGCCCTGCTGCAGACGCCGAGCAGGAGGAGGAATAGGCCGCTGTACAGGCCCCGACGTGGGAGGCAGCTTCCTGCCATAGAAAGGAGACATGGAGCAATGGCGGCATCCATGCCTCTGAGGAGCAGGCCTCCAGGCCTGCTGGAAGATGGCATGGGCGGTGGCTCCGTGCCGTGGAAGAGCAGGCCGAAGTCCGCGGCTCCCTACCACGGTGAAGAGGACATCGGCAGCGGCCTCCTGCCAATTGGAGAGGTCCAGGAGCGGCACAAGCCGCCTTGTAAGAGTGTCGGCGGCCTTGGGCCGCGAGGTAAGAGGCTGTCCATAGCTCCGGCTGTGGGCAGCATCGCAACAAATATTGCTAGATAGGATCTTATCACTTAAGAACTTGAGACAACTGGGCAGGTTGAAAAAATACTATACTTACTTCATATGTAGAAAAAATAGGCACCTATCTGAAGTACCTTAGGTCTCATAACAAGAAACTGCTTCCTCTTATAGAAATGAAACATAGAAACATAGAAATGACGGCAGAAGAAGACCAAATGGCCCATCCAGTCTGCCCAGCAAGCTTCACTCATTTTTTCTCTCATACTTATCTGTTTCTCTTAGCTCTTGGTTCTATTTCCCTTCCACCCCCACCATTAATGTAGAGAGCGGTGATGGAGCTGCATCCAAGTGAAATATCTAGCTTGATTAGTTAGAGGTAGTAGGGGTAGTAACCGCCGCAATAAGCAAGCTACACCCATGCTTATTTGTTTTTACCCAGATTATGTTATACAGCCCTTATTGGTTGTTTATCTTCTCCCCTGCCGTTGAAGCAGGGAGCTATGCTGGATATGCGTGAAGTATCAGTTTTTTACTTCTCCCCTGCCGTTGAAGCAGAGAGCTATGCTGGATATGCATTGAAAGTGAAGTATCAGGCACATTTGGTTTGGGGTAGTAACCGCCGTAACAAGCCAGCTACTCCCCGCTTTGTGAGTGTGAATCCTTTTTTCTTCTCCCCTGCCGTTGAAGTTATGCTGGATATGCGTGAAGTATCAGTTTTTCTTTTCCCCTGCCGTTGAAGTAGAGAGCTATGCTGGAAATTCGTGATGTATCAGTCTTTCTCCCATGCCGTTGAAGCAGAGAGCCATGCTGGATATGCGTCGAGAGTGAAGTATCAGGTACATTTTTCTGAGTTTGTCTAGTACATCTGGGAAAACTCTAACTTTGCAATTGAGAAAGGTCTCAGCATGATGTCTAAAGAACAACTTTAATATCCAATCTTTATCTGGCTCCAATACAAACAAAACAATTAAAGTTGCAGAACTTACCCCTTCACTATCAGAGTTCTCCAATATTGCCGAAATATTATCCAGATCAATTGCAAGAGTAGTTGAAGCCCTTATGGGTACATCAGAGTCTTGTTTAAATGGGGGTAAATAATAAGCCAGAGATAGGGGGCAGAGCTTGTTCAGAAACCTTCAAAATTTCCAAGAAATATCTTCTGTTCATATCCTTGGGTAGTATAAGAGGTAGCTTAGGAAAATTGATAAATCTAAAATTTTCAACATTTTCCATCTTGTTTAAGAGAAACTGATTTTCTTTAAGAATAGATTGCTGCACTGATTTAATGGAATCCAGTTCTTGCACAAGAAGGTCAGTTTGCTGTCCTGTATTTATTTTAAAATGTTCCAAAACTCGAGCTTCCAAATCAAAACACTTAGTAACAAAAGGGTTTAATTGTGCCGTTAAAGAAAGCCCCAGTCCTTCTAAGGTCCCCAAATAGATTCCAAAGTGTACTGCGCTGGGTTTACCAGGGAGAAACTCATTGAAGAAGTTGATGTTTCAGCAACGTGTTGTAGTGGTAGAATCAAACCTTCATTGACAGACCAGATAGAACTGATGGCAGAAGACTCCACTCTTCTACCGAAGATAGCAGCACTGAAAGAAGTCACCGAGCCACACGCCACTGTGTTCTCTGCCTGGAATCAAGCCACACTGGCGTCATCATCCCACAACTCCTCCAACTGTGGAGGCAGAGTCCAGGTAGCAGCAGGATTCAGTGGGGGAGTCCTGATAATCAGAAAAAGTGATGTCAGCGAGTCCGGGGGTATGGAGGAGATGAGTACTTCTTCTCAATCAGACCTCAACGATTATACTCCCAATTTTGGCATCCCCTGCATAATGTGGGCATCCATGGGACCGGCAAGAGGGTAATTTGGAAGAATGGCAGAGAAAGTCCTCTTCTTTGCCCTTCTCCTCCATCTGGCATGAGGCATAGTAAGTAGGATTTGGCACCACGCTGAGAATGCTACAGTGCCATCTTGGATCTCAATTCTTTCTTCCTAAATTCTTATCTTTATTTTTATAGAATGTTTAATTTTTTTTAAAACACTTCTCTTTTGTATCATATATTTAGGTCCTGAGGTCCCAACTATTCATATTTAAATCACCCGACATGAGCCCATGTTTTGACAGCTCCAGCCGCCTGTATCACGGGTTATTTCTTCTATTGAACTCCACTTTCACAACATGGCATGGTGACCCTGCCTCCTGCTTTCTCCTCCAGAGAAGTAGCGGGCAGAGAGGGGAAAGGATGGGGTGTTTGTGTGTACGCTATGCACTAACTCACTCATATCCCCATGCACTCTTCTGCCTTTGTTACTTCCTTTCCCCTCTCTCGTACCACATCGCTCTTATTTCCTCCTCTAACTCTCCTCTCTTGCAACATGCCAGATTCAGGGTATGGGTAAGACAAGCCTCTCTGAAGAGCCTAGTACATGGAGGGACACTCAGGCTTTTTATCTAGTTTATAATAATGATTTCTGCACTCTGCACCTCCAAAACCTGCATCAAGGGATTATGTCCATGCCCCATAGTGGTGCAGTTGAGAACACCAAGAACCACCATCCTTACCTGGTTTTCCCTGATAGCCCCACAAAACCCATGGTTTGGTGCCCACCAGTGCCTTTCTCCTTGTGGTATGCAGTGCCCTTCACAGCAGCCAAAAATTGCTTATGGCCGAGTTGCATCCTCTCCCCCTGTCTTCGGCTTAAACGAGGTACTAACGCCAGCACTGCATAATGCAACAAATCAGTGGTGGCCATGCACAGCAAGCCCCGTCCATGCTGCTTTCACATGCTGCTAATTGCACGTCTGGCTTTCAAGAATCTGAACTGGCGGTAGTGGTGGAATATGCTCCCACAGCTGCCACTGCAAACCAGATCATGATCCCTCTGTCGTTATTTCTGCTGGTGAGATCAAGCTCCTGCCTGCTTCTGCCATTGTTACCAGGAATGAATGTCATTCAGTCAAGGGCCGTATTCTGCTATCGAGGTAGACAGGGCTGATTCTATAATGAGGCAGGGTAAGGCGGCCGCTTCAGGCGGCAGAATTTGGAGGCGGCAAATATGCCCCCTGAAACCTTCCTTCTACAGCTGCACCCTGCCTCATTATAGAACTGTCCCTGAGAAAGGGGCTCCTCACTGTACAGGAAGAGATAGATAGGTGGACAGAAGAGCAAAACGGTAAGAGGAGAGCTGAGTCTACGGTATTTATTGTTAGACAATGGCAGAAGCAGCATGTACTGTTCATATCCAGAAATTGCTAGGCAATCCATGCGAGGCAAGGCACAAATTATTTTCTATTTGATTCCCGTATTTCAGTGTCATGTATTTTGATGACAGAGGAGCAAGAGAGTAAATGACATTTCTCCCATTTTCAGGAGTTGGTTTTGCTGGGTCTTTACAGGCAGTCAAAGAGGTTTTGGTCTTTTTCACAGCTTGAAAACAGTCAGACACCAGGTGGACACATCTTGCAAGGAATGTGTGTACAGGAGGGTGCCCCAGTGAAGGGCTGTCATCCGTGACTTGGAGCATATCTATATTTGGGGTCAATTGGCTCTTGTTTTGTGGTACCTTCTCAGCAAATGTACAGCATAGACATCATGGAATCTTAGCGCCCATGCGTCTGTGATATGTTGTCTGTCACTTGTAAAATGGCAGCACAATCTAGATCATTAGAAACACCAAACATCATTTGGTAGCTGCTTCATTTGTACACTCTTTTGTCAGCAGGAAGTCCTACAGTGCTGGAAGTAGAGCAGTGACATGCTGGCGGGGTCTCCACTCCCTGCCAGCAAAAGGAAGAGGAGGAGGATGGCAGAAGTGGCAGAGCTAATGCTTCTGGTTAAAAAGATCCTGTAAAGACCAGGAAATACATCCTCCCCCCACCCCCGACTTGCCTCAGTGCATTTTGATGAGACGGAAGCAGAACAGCAGCACAAGATGATGGAGTAGGCCAAGAAGAGAGCCCTGAGCAGCTCTGTTATCCAGGAGCTGAGGAAGTAGTACTCAGAGGCACCAGAGGATGTCCAGGAGGGGCGTGGCTACCACATGATGCAGCAAAGCCAGGAGGAGGAACAGCACAGAATTAGCTATGAGGAATCCATAATGTTACAACTGAACCTGACATGGAAGGAGAAGGCACAGAAGAAGAGGGCCATGACGATGACATCGCAGTTGGAATCCCTGACACACTTCTGTGACATCAGCGCTTTGACGGGAGGAGACAGAAACACTAGCAAGGACCTGGTACCCTCTGTGGAACGGTCAAAGAAAGCACAAAAGCAAGGGTAGAAAAAGAAAGGTTTCCATCAGAGGTGAATAAGGCCGGAGCATGGGGGGTCTGATAAGATTCCCAGGCCCCCCTTTTTGTTTCCTCTCATTGCTTTCTTGCCAGAAACATGTGCTTCCTACTCTTGGCTCACTCACTTCTTTCTGTGCAAAAGATTGTAATTGGGAGGGGATATTTGTGCAAAGTCACACAGAGGAGAAAAAGAAAAAGGAAGGTCCCAGCGGTGCAGAACTGCGATGTGCTGGTGGGGTTCCCTCTCCACATCCAGCTGCCAAAGAAGAGTCACTGCGGTGTTGCCAGCGTTTCCCCCACAGCTGGCGGCAGGAAAGGATCTGAGCTGGCCACCAGCATTTTCCTCTCAGCTGGCGGCAAAAGAGGCCTTGAAGTGCAGCCAGAGAAAAGATCCAAAATGTGTGTGTGAAAGTGACTTGCCCTGTGAGAGTGAGGGCCTATGTGTGAGAGAGACCTTGTATGAGAGGGTGTGTGTGTGTTTGTGTGTGTATGTGTCTATATGAGAAGGTGTGTGTATGTGTATGTATGTGTGTGTATGTGTATGAGATGTGCATGTGTGTATGTGTATATGTGAGACGGTTTTTGTGTGTCTATGTGTGTATGTGTGTGTCTATGAGAGAGAGTGCCTGCACACATGTGTGTGTGTGTGTGTGAGAGTACTTGTATATATATGTGTGTGAGAGAGGTTAAAGTTTGTGCACCCTCCTCCAATCTACAATAATCTCAGGAGGACTGGAAATCTAAAGTTCCCAGGTATGGAGAGCGGGAGATTTTTGTTAATCCTTGTTAGTTTTAATTATTGGATGTGATTATTTGCTGTTTTGAAATATTTTATTAGAGTTTGGTAATATTTTAAACATTTTTATATGTGTTTTTAATTGGCTGAATTTATCAGTGGATTTGACATTCTTTTTATTGGTAGGTTTAATGTTTTATATTTCTAGATTGTTTGCATTGCTTACAGAGTTTGGCTTCTTGTGATTTCCAGTTCAGTTTTTGTCTGCATGTTTCAATTTTTATTTTATGATTTCTTTATTCTGCATTTGGTGAGAGTCTCTCTGTGTTCAGCATGTGTGACTGAGGCTTTAGGTATTCTGCTAGCATGTAGTTTTTGTGTAGGGATTTACAACAACCTGGCTTTAATCTGTTTTCCTAATAGGAGGTGTATTGGTGTTTAGGGCCTGATGTAATATCTGCAATATGGATTTTTCATAGGTTGAGTGCTAGCAATTATGATATGGAAGGCTTGCTATACTGGAATTGTAGTTCAGTTTATTCCTGGCTTTCTGTGGCCAAGTCCACACCCAGTGCACTTTACCATAGGCCTAATACCATATGGGACCCAGTAAACCACCTTCATTACTATGAGAAAGTCAGTTTATTAAGTCTATTAAATTATTATTGAAAGTGTGTTTTTTTGCAGTGTATGCCTATATAATATATAAGTTGTGATATTTTTACTTCAGAAGATTGTACTTTGTCTATTTTCCATCTGCAATCTGCCTTTTCAGGTTGGGGAAGTTAATACATTTTAAAATGGAAAAGAATGCATAATAATCTGTTCCATTATTAATATTCGTGCCTTACTGTAAACCGTTATGATGGTACCTAACTTAATGACGGTATAAAAAACTTTTTAAATAAATAAATAAGTTTTAATTATGTGGAGAGGGGAAGGAAGGGGGAATGAGAGGCTGTAAAGTTTATCTAGGGCATGTAATACCCCTGAATCAGCCCTAAGAGAGAGTGCGTGTCACACACACAGACTCCACCATTCACCAACCTCTCCCACCCCCGGGGGCAGATCCTGGAGAAGAGTGGGAGGCAGGCAGTAGGGAATGGAGGATCCTATTTCTAGACCCAGGAGGCAGGACAGCCAAAGGCCACCCCATCCCATTAAACATTTTTCCAGCACCCCCTAGTGCAGAACAGAACAGTGGCTGCAAACAAGGGAAGCCAGGGTTTAAGTCTTATTGCCTTGTGACCTTGAGCAAGTCACTTCCCCCTCCATTGCCTTCCCCCTGCCCTGGCCCTCGGTGATTTCACCTGCACCGGGTCATGGGGGGAGGGGCCACCATTTCATCCCTTGCCTCGGGCTGCAGATTGCCCTGAGCCGCCCCTGGAGGTAGAGTTTGGGGACCCCTGCTTTACAAGTATACTGTCAATGCAGATAGCCAAGCTCTAGTTTTAAAATACAGAAACTGACCCTTTGGGCCATGTCCATCCTTACTTTGCACCATATTGGAAGCAGACAGAACTTAGCCACAGGAAGTGATGGACATGGGAGTCATCAAGTCTGTCTTGTTTTATTGGACTCAAAAAGCCAAATAAATAACAGTCCAGTCACATTTTGTCTTGTCCTTTAGCTCTCCTGGAATGCAGCAGTGAGGAATAGTATAAGGTGCAAACTTATAATTTATATACTCTGTTATAAGAGCACAGCAAACAGCTCGATGTACATTTCAGGAAAAAAATAAACCTTCTCATAATTCAAAGGTAAAAAGATTAATATGTTACATTTAAAAAGCATTTTAAATCTTACATTGCATACTAAGTTACAGGGCAAAGACAACAGAAGACAAATGCGGCTACAAAAATGTCGCAGAATCAGTTCAGCAGTCAGTCCCCAGGGTCCCATCCCCTTCTGAAATCAGACAAGACAAATTTAAGACAGTGATTTGTGTTCACCAAAAAAAAAAAAAAAAAAACACCACCACGGTTCTACTCTAATTAACCAACATTTCCTCTAACAGCAGCTAAAAGCAGAACACCAGGCTGCGGTACGGGGAGGAAAATGACGTCCCCATCTCCAAAACCTCTGGCTGTAAAACTTTAATTAGGAAAGAACAGGGCTCCAGAGATGGGGGAGGGGAAGCAGTGCCCCTTGGCAGAAAGAAAAGACCATGTTCTCCCTGTTAGAGGGTGAGGATGCAGGTTCTGTGAAGGAACGGCCCTGAGGAGTCTGCTTGCGAGCAGCTGGGGCTCTGGCCAGAAGGAGAACCATTAGAAACCTTTTAAGCCTCCGCCCCACACCCGCCCATGTGTATGCTATACCATAAGCCTGGGCGAGCGTATATGTGCGCCCTGTTTTGCAGCTTGGCACGCAGAGCTGCGCACATCCGCACATAAAGCGCCCGAGTGGAGGAATTGTATAACCAGCAAGCACCCACACCATGACCAGTTTCACCAGCTCGTCCACCAATTTGCCCAGTACAGAGCTGGACTTTATCAGCTTTAACGCGTGCAAGTAAGAGGCTTTTAAAGCATGCTCGCGTGAAGGACAATTAGTCTACCACCCTGAGGTCATCCAGACCCCTCTGGTTCTTCAGCCTGCACTCCCCCCCTGTTGACCCGGACCCCTCAGCCAGGCGTTTTAGGCCTAAACAGAGATATCTGCAGACGTAAATGAGCAACATCTAACGGCTCGCCGTGCGCTGTGGCCGCTGAATTTAAAGCACAGATTTACAAGTGTACATTTTGGACCCACCCTGGAATGGCCCTGACAAGCCCCAATGTCCCTTTTTTATTTATATTCGCGCATGTGCATTTACGTACTTACAGGGTCATTCATCAAAATGCATTATGTGATATTTATCACAACGCGTGGCACAAATGCTAATTTTTGGAATGTATTCAAAGGGGCGGGATAAATGAAAATGAGGGGCATTATCATGCTGTGAGATAGTATAATGCATGCTACCACATGCTGGAAATAACCACACCTTTTTCCCTGACTTTAAGCTGTGTGATATGTCTGAAATGGGATTTGTGATAAATATCCCAAATTCCATTTTGGGCATTTTCAGGGAGGGAGAGAGACTTTGTAAGGCTCTCATAGTAACTCTTTATACCACTATAGGAGGGCCAGCTAGTATCCGGGCTGCTTTTAAAATCTGCAGACATATTTGCACATCCCCCTAATTACTGCCTTTTACAGCTGGGATACCTGAGGTGCCTCTTCATGAGATTGTGCCAGCATTCTAATGCACATTAATAGGCCCCGTCTCATAGTCCATGCTTTGCAGTTTCCATATTTCTGATCGCATGCTAAACTAAACCTTTATACATTAATACAGATAGAGAACTAGATGCACCATTTTGAGTTAATTGTAAATGATGCAAACTACATTATTCTGATCAACAGAAATCATTTTGCTATACTGGCTCGTTTATTCATTTTCTTAAAACTACCCTAACAAAATGATCTGTAAGCTTTGTTTTAATTTACTGAGGTAAGTTTATAGCAGCAAATATGCACGTAAGTTACCCCAATTTTCAAAGCAGACCTACATGCATAAATTTGCTTTGAAAATTATTCCAGCAAATTTACCTCATGCAATAACACCTGCTATTTTGTGCAAGGATACTTTTTGGGAAACTTTACATGCATACTTTGAAAATGCAAATGTATACATTTCAATTCACTCAGTCCAGTTAAGCTATGCATGAACAGGCAGTACGCGCATAAGTTTATGCATGTATCACGTAGGCAATTTTGTAAAAGGCAATTTGTGCAGGTGAAACATTTGTGAGCATGAAAATGTCTTTGGAAGTTGCCCTCTGTGTACTACTGCAATTTTTTCAGAATGAAAATTGCTTAGGAGATGTTTAAAAATAAATATATTTTGAGGCCTCCACATGCATTTAAAAGACTTCAAGAAACTGAAACAATTTATATCTCTTCTTGATTCTGAAACATCATGAAAACTGTAAATGTTAGTCTACAATTTATTGCTTTTGATAAATCCAGAGACAGATCGAAACCTAAACACATTGCATGCAAGTATATAACTCAGTGTCCAGTTGCTATTTTTCTGCAACACAAGGTTTCCATGAAGGGTCAAGCGATACGTTCTTTAATTTTGATTTTTTTTAAAGAGAACTGTTTGACATAAGGGGGGTCTGTGGTAAAAATGTAATTGATGCCAGGTAATTGGGTAACGACAGTAGGTAATCTATCCAAAGCAATAAACTTTCAGGGCTCAGTTTTAGTGCCATAATAATTACTGTCATTTTACAAAGTGCTTGAGTGAGTGGTTGACAAGAAAAATCCACATACCGTATTGTGTAACTGAACTATTCCTTGGGGATGATGCTGCAAGCCTGGAACTCTGCGAATATTTCCCCTGCTGAATTATGCGTTTCTTCCAATGATTGTAAACAATGGTTATCCCTGAGAAGATGCAATTAATGTTTGCTTCTGGAAACTTCCAGCCTGGTTTACCCTTCCCTGATGCTAGCACTCTCAGTCGCTCTGTAATAATTACCTGGTTAATGTTGATGCAGGCATAGACCAGACTCCAAGCTGGCTGCTCGCATGTATGAATAATCAACTGCTATTATAGCTGGTAAGTGCTGCAGATGTATGGAAAAAAATTACAACAAAATATGACGGAAGATAAGGACTGTGAGGCATATTCATTCTTCCCAACTTGATAACTTAATAACCAGGAAATATGTTTTCACAAAACACAAATGTGAATTTGAAAAGCCCAACGCACACTGAACATCAAAGTTACAGGATGCATCAATATGTCAGGCCGGCGCGAGCCGAGCGGATTTTAAAAACTGGCTGGATACCCGCGTACTTGCCACTGCGTGCATAAATAAAAAATTCAAAAAAGCGGCAGGGCGTGAGCACGGTCTGGGCGGGACATGGGCGTTCCTGGATTCAAACTTGAAGTTTGCACGTAAATACTTAGGGGTAGATTTTCAGACGAGCGCGAACAGCCTACTTTTGTTTGCGCTCCAGGCGCAAACAAAAGTACGCTGGATTTTAGTAGATACGCGCGTAGTCGCGCGTATCGGCTAAAATCCTGGATCGGCGCGCGCAAGGCTATCGATTTCGTATAGGCTGCGCGCGCCGAGCCGCGCAGCCTACCCCCGTTCCCTCCTAGGCCGCTCCGAAATCGGAGCGGCCTAGAAGGGAACTTTCCTTTGCCCTCCCCTCACCTTCCCGTCCCTTCCCCTACCTAACCCACCCGCCCGGCCCTGTCTAAACCCCCATCCTACCTTTGTCGGGGGATTTACGCCTCCCGGAGGGAGGCGTAAATCCCCGCGCGCCAGCGGGCCTCCTGCTCGCCGGGCCGCGACCTGGGGGCGGGTACGGAGGGCGCGGCCACGCCCCCGGGCCGTAGCCACGCCCCCGTACCCGCCCCCAAAACGCTGCCGACACGCCCCCGCAACGCCGCGCGCTCCGGCCCCGCCCCCGACACGCCTCCCGACACGCCCACTCCGAAAACCCCGGGACTTACGCGAGTCCCGGGGTTCTGCGCGCGCCGGTGAGCCTATGTAAAATAGGCTCACCGGCGCGCAGGGCCCTGCTCGCGTAAATCCGCCCGGTTTTGGGCGGATTTACGCGAGCAGGGCTCTGAAAATCCGCCCCTTAATGCGCAATGGCTCGCGCCGGGGTCCCCTACCGCATAACTTTACTTCTGCTATGGATGACGTGTAAGTTGTAAAAATAAAAAATTCTAGGGAGATCAGCAGGAAGTCGGGGCTAACAAGGGAGAAGGGAGGCTATTATAGTAGGATTTTGAAGTCCTATCCCTTAGGGGTGTGCATTCATTTTTGCCGTATTGGTGATCCGCAACGTATATTACACTATTCGTAGTATTCGTGGGGAAGCGAAACGTATCGCGATTCCCCACGAATACACGAATCTTCCCCCGAAATATACGGCCACCTAAATAAAAATTTAAACAAACCCCCCACCCTCCTGAACCCCCCAAGACTCACCAAAACTCCCTGGTGGTCCAGCGGGGGGTCCGGGAACCATCCCCTGCACTCACACCCTCGGTGCCGGTTTCATCATGGCGCCGATAGCCTTTGTCACAGGGGCTACCGGTGCCATTGGTCAGCCCCTGTCACATGGCCATTGGCGCCATCTTGTGCTCCTACCATGTAGCCCCTGTGACATAGTAAGGGCAAAGGCTATCGGCACCATTTTGATTACTGGCAGCCAATGGCCCGAGTGCAGGAAATCACTCCTGGGGCTACCGGTGCCATTGGTCAGCCCCTGTCACATGGTAGGAGCACAAGATGGCGCCGATGGCCATGTGACAGGGGCTGACCAATGGCACCGGTAGCCCCTGTGACAAAGGCTATCGGCGCCATGATGAAACCGGCACCGAGGGTGTGAGTGCAGGGGATGGTTCCCGGACCCCCCGCTGGACCACCAGGGAGTTTTGGTAAGTCTTTGGGGGATCAGGAGGGTGGGGGGGTTGTAGTTAATTTGAATTTTAGCAGGTACACGAATAGAAATCGCCGTAAATGCATCGGGGCGCCATACGACTGAATGCAACGTATCTGCTCCCCGACAAATCCGAATCACGAATGCAACGTATAGCGTCCCTCTGCACATCCCTACTATCCCTTACATGGGCAAACTGGAAACTAACTGGGAAAACTGGTAATGGCATCGGCATGCGTGTCATTTAAAATATTCCACTTACGTGGTAGAAGTGGGATTTGTGCGCATTGGCATGCATCCACTTAAAACTGCATGCACATGTGTGCGTGGCCAGGCTATTTTATAACATGTACACATATACATGCACGTATGTTATAAAATGGCTGCATCCTTGGGTGCGGGCCGATGAACCCACGCACATGCGCGCCTGCTCACCGCTTTAAAAGTTACCAGCCCTGGAATAGGGCTTGCCTGGTGGTTCAGATGCCAATTTATTTTATTTTTTTATTTCGTAATTTTTTATATACCGCAGCACATTAATAACCACCTCGGTTTACAATAAACAATAAATCAGCAACAAGCTTTACAGTCAATATGAAATAAGGTGTACATAATAAATTAATTAAGAACAAATTGAGAACAAAATTAAGAACAAATATTAAGAACAAATAACAATTAAACTAATGGTAATCATATTCCATATTTAATGGAGAGTCTAATAATAAGTGGGAGGTAAGAGCCCGATCAAGTAAAATTTAGTAGCGAAAGAAAAAAATAAATAGGCGAGTGGCATTGGATCAGAGAAAACAGGAACAAGTAATTGGCATATCTGCAAAAGAAATGATTGAGAGTAAGCTTGTTCGAACAGCCAGGTTTTGAGGTTCTGCTTGAATTTCTTATGGCAGGGTTCTAGACGCAAGTCTGTGGGCATTTTGTTCCAGATGTTGGTTCCCGCCATAGTGAATGAGCGATCTCTTGTAGAAACGTGTTTGATGTGTTTAAGTGAAGAAGAAGCGAGTTTGGCTTGGTGCATTTTTCTTATTGGTCTCTTTGATGTGCGGAAGATAAAATGATCGGAAAACCATTGCATATCTTGGTTATAAATCGATTTATGAATGAGAGTGAGAACTTTGAATATAATTCTAGATGCTACCGGAAGCCAGTGAAGGAACATGAGAGCTGGTGTAATGTGTTCATGGCGGTGAGTATTAGTGAGTAAGCGTGCTGCAGCGTTTTGTAGCATCTGTAATGGTTGTATAGTATTTTTAGGGAGACCTAGTAGTATGGCATTGCAGTAATCCAGTTTTGACAATATTGTAGCTTGTAACACTGTCCGGAAGTCATGTGGTTGTAGAAGCGGTTTGATCCTTTTTAGAGTTTGTAGCTTGAAGAATCCATTTTTGATTGTAGCTGTGATGAATTTCTTTAATGAGAATTGATTGTCGATGATAACGCCAAGGCTGTGGACTTGCTGTAAATTGAGAGGGTCTGATGGTGGATGTAGAGTAGGGTTAGAGGCGATGTTATTGTGTGATGTGATAATGAGGAGCTCTGTCTTGGTTGTGCTTATTGCTAGGAAGTTTTCAGTAAGAAGTTTTTTTTATTTCCACCAGAGCTGTAGCCCAGATTTTTAGAGCATTAGGTAGGGAATCGTTGATGGGGATGAGGATCTGTACATCATCTGCATATATGAAATGTGGGAGATCCAGTTTCACCAGTAGTTGACAGAGAGGAGATAGGTATATGTTGAAACGTGTAGATGAAAGAGAGGATCCTCGTGGAACACCTTGAGCTAGTTTTCTGGGTTTCAAAACATAGCAGTCTATTTTGACACTGTATGTCCTGTCCATCAGAAAAGATTGGAGCCAGCATAGGGCAGTGCCTGCAATGCCAATTTGTGAGATGCGGGAAAGGAGGGTATTGTGGTTGACAGTGTCGAATGCAGAAGAAATATCAAGAAGAGCCAATAAGTAAGAGTGACCAGTATCGAGGGTTTTTAGTATTGAATCTGAGAGTGACACTAGAAGGGTTTCTGTACTATGGTTCTTACGGAAGCCATATTGTGATGGGAAGAGTAATCGATTTTCATCTAGAAAGGCTGTGAGTTGCTTGTTGATGACTTTCTCCATGATTTTAGACAAGAAAGGGAGGTTCAAGACTGGACGATAGTTGGCAGGTTCTGAGGGATCCAGGTCAGATTTTTTGAGTGTAGGCTTTATAATTGCATGCTTGAGTTGCCAAGTGATGTGCACTGCCATATTCAAGCTCCCCTATTCGATCTTTGAGTGGGTTCCCCCCTCCCAAGGTCGGCCAGGGCTGGGGATGCTGCGGAGGCAGCGTTCGCAGCTCCCGAGGGACAGGGGTCATGTTTATGACCCCTAGTGGCCGGATTCAAGGCCCACAATGGCAGGGTGCTGGAAGGTGTCCTGGTGCATGCCCCCCCCCCCCAGGCTAAGGGTTATCACTGCAATGGCTGGACTGAATCTAAACTGGGCGGGGCTAGAAAATGCAGGAAGTAAAATCCCTGGGTAGTTGGGAGCCCGATCTCGGCCCTGGTTCCGATTGAGCTGGATGTACAAAGGAGCAGGATGAAACCAGCTGGGTCAAAAAAAAAATTGTATTCAAATAAGGGGAGCCAGAGTCTATGACCTTTGGTTGAATAGGAGGGGGGAAGAGACTGTGGTAGTTATGGCCGAAGACTCAGGACATTATAGTTCTAATAGAAACTGTACCGAAAGCCTAGCGGAGCAGGTGGAAACTACTTGGCCAAAAAAAAAAGCTTATTTAATATAAAAGGACTGGAAAAATGGGAAGGACTGTGTGTGGGGTGGGGGGAGGGGAGAGGGGGGTTATTGCTTAGAAGTACCCATTTAAGAAACAATAAAAAGGAAGGAAATAACAAAGCAAGGTACGTGCTGGTTGCAGACAGTCAATTTATCCACCTGCGAAAGGAGGACTGAGAAGGGAAGACAGCATCCATTTTCCTGTCATTGCCACAGGATCACAGTAGGTAAATTGCCAACTTCACCCAGCCTAAAGAACATGCAAAAAGAAAATCTCTCCATTTATGAATAATTTTACTAGAATTTATATAGCAGCATTCCCTCCAACTCCCCCCCCCTTTTTTTTTTTGTATTATAACAAGATCGTTCCTTGCAGGATTCAGTGCAAAACTTTTTCATGTCATCAGTTCAAATTCTGCAGAAGATTTTATGAAGCGATGAACACTTTGGGGCGGATTTTAAGAGCCCTGCTCGCGTAAATCCGGGCGGATTTACGCAAGCAGGGCCCTGCGCGCCGGTAAGCCTATTTTACATAGGCCTACCGGCGCGCGCAGACCCCGGGACTCGAGTACGTCCCGGGGTTTTCGGAGGGGGCGTGTCGGGGGGCGGGCCTGGTCGTCGCGGCGTTTCGGGGGCGTGTCGGCAGCGTTTTGGGGGCAGGTACGGGGGCGTGGCTACGGCCCGGGGCGGTCCGGGGGCGTGGCCGCGCCCTCCGTACCCGCCCCCAGGTCGCGGCCCGGCGCACAGCAGGCCCGCTGGCGCGCGGGGATTTACGTCTCCCTCCGGGAGGCGTAAATCCCCCGACAAAGGTAAGGGGGGGGTGTAGACAGGGCCGGGTGGGTGGGTTAGGTAGGGGAAGGGAGGGTAAGGTGAGGGGAGGGCAAAGGAAAGTTCCCTCCGAGGCCGCTCCGATTTCGGAGCGGCCTCGGAGGGAACGGGGGGAGGCAGCGCGGCTCGGCGCGCGCAGGCTATACAAAATCGATAGCCTTGCGCGCGCCGATCCAGGATTTTAGTGGATACGCGCGGCTCCGCGCATATCTACTAAAATCCAGCGTACTTTTGCTTGAGTATGATGCGCAAGCAAAAGTAGGCTGATCGCGCTTCTTTTAAAATCTACCCCTTTGAGGACAATTTTCAAAGGCATTTACTTGGGTGAATGGATATTTACTTGGGTAGATTGGTCTGGATGAGAAAACCTGTCCCCCTCAGAGTAGCTGAAGATATGCGTGGCCTGTGCTTGGAGCTGGACTATCACCAGACATTCTCAGGAGCAGGCAGCACAGATTTGATTTCCCAAACTCTGCAGACTGTTTGACCCTCCACTGAGCAGCTGTACGTGTGCAAGGGGACTTTGTGTGTGCAGACGTTGTAAGCAATCTTCAAAGAGAAGCTGCCTGGGTTGACCCCCTCCAAGTCCCCACAAGACCCTCTCCAGCTATCAGGGAAGCGTTGTGGGGCCAGAGGGGTAGGGATGACAGTTTGGAAGTTTTAATGGGTTGGGGGTGAGGCCTGGGAGTAGGGTTGGAGATTCCCCACCTCCCCTCCCCCACACACTTTTTTTGGTTTGTGAGCGGCTCAGGGGTCAGGGGCACTAACCTGCCAGGGGCTTCCCTTTACTTTTAGGGGGAGAGCCTCACACGGGTCACTTGGCCCCTTTAGGACTTCGCACAGATCTCCATTCCCTCTGTGCTGGAATTAATAAAAATAACTGCACCTCTGAAGTGTAGGCTTTTTTTCTTTATCTTGCACACTTATTTTCACAAAATCCCCCTCTAATGAGCTGCATTGCATGATTTTGCTCATGGAGGGGGATTTAAATAAACTTTCACACGTAGCTAGATGTGCATGAAAGTCTACTTTTATGAAGGGCACTTTTACAAGAGTTTTCCACAAAAGGAATCTTCACAAAAGATTGCAAATATAGGGGAAGATTTTAAAAAACTACGCCCTAGCGTACTTTTGTTCGCGCGACCGGCGCAAACAAAAGTACGGCGGATTTTAATAGATACACGCGTAGCCGTGCGTATCTTTTAAAATCCAGGGTCGGCGTGCACAAGGCTGCGCAAAATCGGCAGCCTGCATGCGCCGAGCCGCGCAGCCTGCCTCCATTCCCCTGCCCCCAGTACGCCGACGATGACGCGCCGGCCGCGAAGAGCCCGACATGCCCACCCCAGGAAATCCCCGGGACTTGCGCACGTCCCGGGGCTTTGCTCGCGCCGGCAGCCTATGCAACCTAGGCTTGGCGTGCGCAGGGGGAGCTTGGGGCAGGTTTTCAGGGGGTACGCGTGTACCCCTTTGAAAATCTGCCCCAAAATACCCAGCTTTTTTGCATGTTTGCTCTTTTTTGGGCATGGTTCAAAGTTATCCATGCTAAATAAATCCTGTTTTGTGATATATTTTTGCAGTTTAATCTAAAGGCCTCTAAAGTGTTAACACAACAATATTGCCCAATTGGATTGAAACAATTTGCATGCATTTGCTGCTGCATCACAGAAGGTGACAGTGAAAAATATTTGTAAAAGCAATCTAATCATTGGCAAAACTTTGAATACATTATATTTAATTTTTAAGCATGTTCTATGAAAAGTAATCTGAACTTTTCTTTTGCAAATCAGCAGCAACAAGATGTACAAAATAAGCAAGTGTAGCTTATCTCATTGAGCCACTTCCTGCTGTGTTCAATGGGATAAGCTATTTAGCCGACTATTTTCCTACCTCGATAGAATGAAGCCCCTTACTGCTTATATGCTGCTCCCCCCTTTCTGAAGAATTATGTAATGTCCTGTTCTCTCCTGTTAATCCTGACTGTTTATGTTCATATTGTACCCCACTCTGAATGTAGGAACGGCGGGTAATGAATGTTTTTAAATATATATATATATAAATAATAAGTGGCTCATTGGGATCAGCCCATCTTGTTACTGAAGCTTGCATCATTGCTGCTGCACCCTGATTAAATACTAATCTCATCAGCATTTCCCCAGCCCTGATGGTTTCCCTTTAGAGTATTTAGTGTGTTATCCTTCAGTATGTCTGCGTCAAGGATGGCCAACATGAGAGTTCACTGTTCTAAGAATAGTCAAGAAAGCCAGGCTGATTGCTGGAGTCAGTGCCAGGTCAAGTTCAAACCAAGAAGACAGTCCACAGGAAACAGGCAGGTGCTGGCAGGAAAGGACAGGAGGCAGGTGCAGGTGAGCATCCAAGGCAGGTGGGAAAAAGATTGGGACAAAAGCAGAGAAGACACACAGTAAAGCAGGTTCAAGCTGAACTATTGTACCAGCAAGGAGAGTGAAATGGAATCATGAAGTACCTTCAAGGCAGCAACCCTGGGGGCAGGGTTCAAGGGAAGAGCCAATGTGAGAGAGAAAAACAATCTCAAGATATTCCGGCCCAACTAGAGGGACAACTCAGAGAATACGAGTTTGTGCTAAAAAAAGGTAAGTCCTTGGTTTAAGCTGAGGTGCTTCTAATAAGTAATTAGTGTCTGATTCAAATTCAACAAAAGTGCCAAGAATTGGTTGCACAGGGTTAACAATATCTTGACCAACCAGTTTAAGAGACACAGGTTTTGCAATAATTTATAATAATTTTGTATTTATATTCTGCATTTCATGACACTTCAAAGCAGATTATATTCAGGTACTGTAGTATTTCCCTATCCCCAGAGGGCTTAAATTCTAACAGGTTAATTTACAAAGGAAAGTGTAAATGTACATAAAACATATACTATGGTAGCAATTTTCAAAAGCCCATTTAGCCCCCACTAAGGGGGTAATTTTCAAAGGAGTTATGGGGTAGATTTTCAAAGGGTTGTGTGCATAAGATACGCGCGCAAACCCCAAAAACCTTCCGCTGCTGCCCCCTGCGCGCGCCCAGGGATGCGCGTAAGTCCCGGGGCTTCGTAAAAGGGGCGGGAAGGGGGCGTGTCTGGGGGCATATCTGGGGCATGTCCGGGGTCAGGGGCAATCTGGGGGCGGGTACGGGGGCGTGGTGATGGATTGGGGTGGGCTTGGAGGCGGTCCCAAGTCCTCCGGCACAGTGGCCTGTGTCGGGGATGGGGAGCCTTCGCGCGCAGGTTATGCCTGCCTCGGGCAGGCGTACAACAAATGTAGGGGGGGATTTAGGTAGGGCTGGGGGGTGGGTTAGATAGGGGAAGGGAGAGGAAGGTGGGGGGAGGCAGAAGGAAAGTTCCCTCTGAGGCCGCTCCGATTTCGGAGCGGCCTCGGAGGGAACGGAGGCAGGCTGCTCGGCTCGGCGCGCACAGGTTGCACAATTGTACACCCCTCCTGCGCGTACCGACCCTGGATTTTATAACATGCACCTGGCAGCGTGCACATGTTATAAAATTTGCGCCGTGTTGAGCGAACAAATCTACGCCTGCGCATCCATTTAAAAATCTACCCCATGCACGTAAATCTAGCATATTATGGTGTAGATTTTCTAAAATCTCAGGCCTTAGTAAATCGCGCGGTACCGGAGGTGGGGGGGGGGGGGCGAAGCGGGAGGCAGTGATAAGGGGCCTTACCTTTTCACCGTCAGCAATGTCTTCGCCACATCCGCCCTGGTGCCGCCCCGATTCCTCCCCTTCTGGTGCCAACTCCGCCCCGATTCTGCCCCGATCTAGCTATCGCATGCAAAAAGCTATAGAAAATGACCCCATATCATAGCAATTTTAAAAAATGTACCCGAGTAAAGTGTACTTATGTGAGCAAATCATTTGGACAATTCAATGGCATACAATGTAGCAATTTTGAAAAGCCTATTTACTCAAGTAAATGCTTTTTAAAATCCGGCTTCATGTGTATATGTGAGGCCTGATTTTAATACATGACTACATGAATTTTAAAAGCCCGACATGCGCATCGATTAGAGGCTGCGTAAATATGTCAGACCAGTGCACCCTGAGTGAATTTTAAAAGATATCCAGGTATGCACCTATCTCCCGCTGCACGCACAAATGACAAGTTTGTAAAAAGGGGCGGGGAATGGGCACAATATGGGTGGGGCTTGGCCAAAAGATAAGCTAATTACTTACACACACAGGCACGTGCAGGGGTCCCCTGCTGCGTAACTTTACTTCTGCTATGGTTGATATGTAAGCTATAAAATAAAGATAAATAGACAGAACAGCAGGGTTTTAAGGTTGAGGCTAACAGAGGAGAAGGGAAGCTATCAAACTAGAGTGGTTTGGAAGTTCTATCCCTTACCTGGGCAAAATGGGAATGAACTGGGAAAACTGGTAATGGCGTTGGCACAAAGAGATTTAAAAAAAGAAAATAAAAGTTTCTGGTTGTTACAGTTTTTTTCTACCATTTTTGTGTTGAAGAATATGGGGAGATACAGAAAGTTGCTAATATTAAAATGCCTAGAATAAAGGTTAATCGTGCAAATTTCGTGAGGGTGAGGTCTCATCATTTGACATGTCCTCCATCTGGGTCCTGAACTAATTTGTGTATTTGTTTAATGAATGCTAGGTCAGAATGGGATATATCTAAATATAAGGAACAAAATCCCTTATATTTTCTGCCTACTAGTATTAAATTCCTCAGATATTTTTGGGGTAACTGAAACCTGATTTTGTGAAACTGACTTAGTTGATTAAAATCAATTATGTTCATCGCACTACACAGTTTCTAGGTCTCGGTATAATCATAAGGGGGAGCTATTAAATCATCTTTAGTAATATTTTTTATGCAAATTGCAATTGAGTTAGATGCACACTATGAATATGTGTCATCATCAGTGTGCATCTAACTCAACTGCAATTTGCATCATGTGTCAACTAGTTGGTCATTTGGTATTTGTTATTGTCCTCCTGGTCAAATGGCCTGGAATTGTTCACCTATTATTGAGGCATGGTGGAGGGAGGGAAGGATTCAAATAGCAGGGACAGCCATGGGGGAGGGAGGGAAGGATTCAGACAGCAGGGACAGCTATTGTAATAATGACTTCTTACCCTCAGGAAAATGAGCTCTGAGAAGAAAAAGAGATCATCTTATACCGCATCGCTGAAACTGAAGGTTATAAAATGTGCAAAGGAGACCAATAATTGTGTAGCTGCAAGAGAATTTGAAATTAGTGAAAAAATCAGAGAAAAAAGAAGAAAAGCTACTAGAAATACCAAAATCAAAGAAAGCCTTACGTTTCAAAATTGCACCTTTTGAAGGAATGGAAAAGGATTTGAGTGACTGGGTAATGCAATGCAGACAGAATGGCTACATTGTGACTCGCTCGAGCATTAGGATTCGTGCTTTTCAAATGGCAAAAGAAGAAAAATATTCAGTGACCAAAGGTCTGAATTATTCTCAACATCGTCTGGTGTTCGCATTTTATGAACCGATATGGATTGTGCCTTCATCAGCGCACAAACATTTTACAGAAACTTCCTAAATAGCTTGAAGAAAAGATCTGTTCACTAAACAAATGCATTATTCACCAGAGAATAAAGAATCATTTCAATATGAATAACATTGGTAATATGGATGAAACGCCTATGACATTTGATATGCCTGGCAATTGCACTGTAGCTAGTGTTGGTGAGAAGACCATAATTAAAAACAATTGGTCATGAAAAGACCTATTTCACGGTGGTCCTGTCTTGCCTGGCAGATGGCACAAAACTGTGTCTGGTGGTAATATCCAAGAGGAAAATCTTGCCCAAGAACCTAAAAATTCCAGCAGGTGTAACTGTTAGGGTTCATCCTAAAGGCTGGATGGAAGAGGAGGGAACAAAATGGTGGTTGTGTGATATGTGGGGAAGGTAACCAGGTGAGGGGCTAAGAAAACAACCATCACTATTGGAGTGGGATATGTTCCATGCACATATAACAGAGGATGTGAAGGATCATGCAAAGAAATTGGTGATCACATTAGCAGTGATTCCAGGAGGTCTGACATCAATGCTTCATCTGTTAGATGTCTGTCTCAACAAGCCTTTCGAGGACCACTTGTGGCATAAGTGACAACAATGGATGGGCTTTGGACAAGCAATATTAACAAAAGGAGGGAACCTGAGAAAACCAGACCTTGATTTGGTAGAGAAATAGATAAAGGATGCCTGGGAATCAATTCCACCAGAAATGATCAAGAAGTCATTCCTGAAATATGGCACTAGCAATGCTATGGATGGATCAGAAGATGACATCATCTATGAAGACAAAGATGAATCTGCATCAGATGATGATTCAACAGATAGAGACATCAAAGACAACATATACGCTGATGGCATCACCAAAGAACAACTCCATGATTCATTTGGACATTCTGATGTTGAAGAATCGGAAGGATTTGAATGAGGCACTTTATTCTTCATTCAATAACTACCGGTACTGGTAAATATAAGAGATTTTCTTAAGTTGTTAAATGATAATGTTTCTTATGAGACACTTTATTCTGCTTTTAAAAAAATAAATAAAAGTGATTTTCTTAAGTTATCGGTATGTTTATTAGTATGATTATACCATTTCATAAGTCCCCTAGGTTTTACCTTCAATCATGGGTGACAGATAATTCTTGATTTTGGGGCCCAAAGAATACCCTCAACTTATATGAGATCGACTTATACACGAGTATATATGGTAGTTAAAAGCATGGATTTCTTTATATATAATAATTAGGATTTATTTGTAAACTCGGATTTATAATTGTAAATGTAAATCAGGACATACTAAAGAGATAAAGTTCCTGATGGAATAAATGACTGCTTCATGGAGCAATTGTTTCAGGAACTGATGAGTGAGGGAGCTATTTTAGATCTAATTCTTAGTGGAACGCAAGATTTGGTGAGAGAGGTAACGGTGGTGGGGCCACTTGGCAATGATCATAACATGATCAAATTTTAACTAATGTGACTTGAAGGGAAACAATATATAAATCTACTGCTCTAACACTAAACTTTGAAAAGGGAAATTTTGATAAAATGAGGAAAATATTAAAAAAAAACCTGAAAAGCTTAATGGGCTAATTTTCAGAAGCCCGTGTGCGTAAAAATGGGGAGGGTTACACACATGGCCAGGTGTTGCGCGCACTGTGTACATTTTCAGAAGAGCCAGGACACACGCATAAATCCCAGTACACGCAGAAGTGCTAGGCCTCTCCAAAGGGACGGGACGGGGGGTGGGCTGGGACAGTGTCATTAGCTGGGGAAGCACGCGCTGGAAGTTACTTCAACTCCGACGTTGAAGTAAGTAGAAAAACAAAAAAACCCTAATAATTAGGGAGTAGGGGTCGGGGAGGAGAGGGTAAAAGGTAGGAAGGTTAGATAGGGGTATAGGGAACTGGGAAAGCCCTACTTTCATCACCGCACATTGCTTTGTAAAATCACCCCCCCCCCTCCGCACATGTGAGTCGCGGGCTGTCTGCACATGCGCATGCGTATTTTAAAAATCCACCGCACATGTTATAAAATCAGCGTGTCCATGTACAAGCATCGGGAACTCTGTGCACATGGACGTGCGCATGTGGACATTGTTAAAAAATACCATCTTAGAAGCACAGGTCAGATGGATTCCATGCATTAAGAAAAGATATAGTTGCAATGGAGAAGGTACAGAGAAGGGCAACCAAAATGATAAAGGGGATGGAACAGCTCCCCTATGAGGAAAGGCTGAAGAGGTTAGGGCTGTTCAGCTTGGAGAAGAGACGGCTGAGGGGGGATATCATAGAGGTCTTTAAGATCATGAGAGGTCTTGAACGAGTAGATGTGACTCGGTTATTTACACTTTCGAATAATAGAAGGACTAGGGGGCATTCCATGAAGTTAGCAAGTAGCACATTTAAGACTAATCGGAGAAAATTCTTTTTCACTCAACGCACAATAAATCTCTGGAATTTGTTGCCAGAGGATGTGGTTAGTGCAGTTAGTGTAGCTGGGTTCAAAAAAGGTTTGGATAAGTTCTTGGAAGAGAAGTCCATTAACTGCTATTAATCAAGTTTACTTAGGGAATAGTCACTGCTATTAATTGCATCAGTAGCATGGGATCTTCTAGGTGTTTGGGTAATTGCCAGGTTCTTGTGGCCTGGTTTGGCCTCTGTTGGAAACAGGATGCTGGGCTTGATGGACCCTTGGTCTGACCCAGCATGGCAATTTCTTATGTTCTTATGTTCTTAAGGCTAAATGATTACTGGCATGGTTAAAAGGTGAGGTGAAAGAGGCTATTTTAGCCAAAAAAAATGTTCTTCAAAAAGGAGAGAGAGAGAGAGAGAGACTCTTTATAAGGCTCAGATACTCTATATAAGGACCATTGTATGGAGCACTTTGATTCAGGATGTGTTATTGGGAGGTGGGTTGGTGTTAGGGGGTGTTGTTATATACTAGAGATGTGCTTCATTTAAAAATATCGGCCACTCTGCGAAAAATTTCATTATCGCACGGTTCGGTTTTTTTTTCATCAATTTCCGCTGGTGCATTAGTGCACACTAACGAGCCTTAATGCGCATTAACAACCAGTTGGTGCACACTATCTCAGCATTAGTGCGCAGTACACCGAACGAGATAGTGCGCACCAGCTAGATGTTAATGAGCATTAAGGCTCGTTAGTACGCACTAACAGGTTAGTTAGCGCGCCCTAATAGAACTTACAGCGCACTAAGTATGTGTTAGTGCGCTGTAACTATTGTTATGCGCACTAAAAAAGGCAACTTAAAAAGTAAAACATATCAATTTAGAGGAGTTCTTTAGCTAGAAAAACAGTGTGCACTAATTGGTATTACTGCGTACTAACAGATATTTAGGGGTAGATTTTAAAAGGGTTACGCACATAAGTTATGCGCATTACCCTTTCAAAAGCCCCCTGCGTGCGCCGAGCCTATTTTGCAGAGGCTTGGCGGCGCGCAAGACCCGGGGCTTTCCTGGGGAGGCATGATGGGGGCATGTCGGGGGCGTGTCGTGGCGGTGAGTCATTCAGGGGTGTTCCGGGGGTGTGGCTGCAGGCGTGGTTCCGGCCCGGGGGCGTTTCGGGGGCATGGCCGAGGCCTCCGAAATCGCTCCTGGGCCGGGGAATCGCATGGCGGCGGCCGGCCAGGGCAGGCATAACTTTTGCAATAAAGGTAGGGGGGTATAGATAGGGCTGGGGGCGTGGGAAAGGGAGGAGAAGGTGGGGGGAGGCCGAAGGGAGGGAACGGGCAGCACGGGCAGGGCTCAGCGCGTGCAAGGTGCACAGAGAGATCATCTTTAGATCATCTTACTCAGAGCAAAATTTGAGTTTTACCAATATTTAGTGACAATTTATTTTCAAATAGCCATGTCTTTATGGCTTACCACTGATTTTACCTTTTCGATTTCCAAATTAATTGACTTATCAACAGGGAAGGCAAATTGAATGTTGTCAATATATAACATGTAATCTATCTGCTAGTAAACAAAAAATGTGACTGATATAAATATTAAAAAGAGTAGAATGCAAACCTTATGGCACTCCAATTGGTAATGGAAACCAAGAAGAGCAATTGAGTGTTGCTCTCTGAAATCGATTCCTTAGAAAGGATTGACACTATCTATATACTTTCCCACAGATAACAATTTCAGAAAGTCTTTCTAGCAAGATTGGATGATTAAATGTATCAAAAGGAGCCAAAATATCTAAAAAAAAAAACAACTCTCTTCGAAACTTATCAGTATTCACAAGAAGAAGTTTTTCAGAATAATGCCCAGACCTAAAATCCGAACTGGTATTGGTCAAGCTGTTCATACATGGACAAATAATCATCCAATTGTTTAAGTACAGCTCCTTCAATCACCTTTGCTAAAAAAAAAGGGAGCATGGAGATAGGTCAATAGTTTGATAGGTCAACAGGATCTAAAGAAGATTTCTTTAGAAGTGGCCTCACAGTGGCTTCTGAAAAATATCCAAATTATCCAACAAAAGGGATTCTATATATATCGTGCAAATATCTATATATACAGTTCAAATAGCAGTTGAACATTTATTAAGTTTTTAAATCTTCACTGCATCATAATCATGCAAACCTCATTGATTTTTATATAAGGACCTTCATCAAAACATAAGAAATGGTCATTCTTATCAGATCAAGGGTCCAACAAGCCCAGCATCCTGTTTCTAACAGTGGCCAATCCAGGTTACAAGTACCTGGCAAGGAGCCAAACTTTAAATATATCCCATGCTACTAATGCCAGTAATAGCAGTGACTATTCCCTAAAAGGTAGATTCTAAAAGCCTTGCGTGCACAGAAATAGCCAAATACGTGTGTAACTGGGCCACGCAGGAGCTACGTGAAATATAAATATCCAGGAAAGGCACACGTACATTGGGGTATGCGCACCCAGAAAAAGTAGGCAGGAAAAGGGCAGGACATGGGTGTTCCAGCGGAGGGGCCAACACTGGCACCCATAACTCCACTTTTCCTCAGCCAGCGCGTGTACCTTACACCTGCCACTTTGCTACAGCTCCTTCTTAGGCACAGGAGTCCGGGGAACATTGGAGGGGGAGAGAGAAAGAAAGAGATTTGAGGTGAGTTTTGGGAGGTGATTTGGGGTTGGAAAATGTTATTACAGACATTGTACAAATCAACTCCTTTTCATCACTTATAAGGTCTAAAATTCTTTAATGATGTCAGTTTTACAATGGAATCCTCTGAATGTGTCTGTAATAGGGATTTGCATTCGTTTTTTATGAATTAGACAATGTCAATGATATTGTCTAAATCGTAATGGATCGGATGCACCAAATTTTTGCTGAAATTTCGGCAAAATTCGTATTTTGTGATAGTGCACACTAACGGACTTACTGCGCACTAAGGGGTAGATTTTAAATATTTGCGCGATCGCGTACTTTTGTTCGCGCACCAGGCGCGAACAAAAGTACGCTGGATTTTATAAGGTACGCGCGTAGCCGCGCGTATCTTATAAAATCCGGGGTCGGCGCGCGCAAGGAGGGAACTTTCCTTGGCCCTCCCCCCACCTTCCCCTCCCTTCCCCTCCCCTCCCTTCCCCTACCTAACCCACCCCCCGGCCCTATCTAAACCCCCCCTTACCATTGTTGGCAGATTTACACCTGCTAAAAGCAGACGTAAATCTGCGCGCGCCAGCGGGCTGCTGGCGCACCATCACCCGACCCAGAGGCTGGTCCAGAGGCCTCGACCACGCCCCCGGGCCGGCGTCACGCCCCCGGGCCCGTCCCCACGCCCCCGGGCCCGTCCCCTCCCACCCCTTTTCAAAAGCCCCGGGACTTACGTGCGTCCCGGGGCTTTACGCGCGCCGGCGGCCTATGCAAAATAGGCGCGCAGGGCTTTTAAAATCCGCCCCTAAGGGGTAGAGTTCGCGCAGTCATAATGATAGGGTAATGATAGGTTTCCTATCATTACCCAGGTATGTAATTTGGGGGTAACATTTCACACATCACTTTCTCTTAAGCTGATGATTGGTTTATCTTTCAGATAATAGAAGGATTAGGATGCACTCCATGAAGTTAGCAAGTAGCACATCTAAAAGTAATCAGAGAAAATTCATTTTCATTCAATGCACAATTAAGCTCTGGAATTTGTTGCCAGAGCATGTGGTTAATGCAGTTAGGGGTAGATTTTATAAATCTACCCCCACGCGTACAAAAGTACACGGGATTTTATAAGATACGTGCGTAGCCGCACGTATCTTATAAAATCCGGGGTCAGCGCGCGCAAGGGGGTGCACATTTGTGCACCTTGCGTGCACCGAGCCCTGCGCACGCTGCCCGTTCCCTCCACCCCCCATCCCCCCCCCGCACCTTGCCCTCCCTTCCCCTAACCCACCCCCCCAGCCCTATTTAAACCCCCCCTACCTGTGTTTTAAAAGTTACGCCTGCCAGAAGCAGGTGTAACTCTCGCGTGCCAGCAGGCTGCTGGCGAGCGATTCCCCGGCCCAGGACCCATTTCGGAGGCCTCGGCCACGCCCCCGAAACGCCCCCGAGCCAGCACCACACCCCTGACCCACCCCCGGAACGCCCCGAATGATGCGTTGGCCCCGACATGCCCCCCCAACACGCCCCCAACAAGCCCCGGGACTTACGCGCATCCCGGGGCTTGCACGCGCCGCTGAGCCTATGCAAAATAGGCTCGGCGCGCGCAGGGGTTTTTTAAAAGGATTACGCGCATAACTTATTCACATAACCCTTTTAAAATCCGGCCGTTAGTGTAGCTGGATTTAAAAAAGGATTGGATAAGTTCATGGAGGAGAAGTGCATTATCTTCTATTATTCGTCTTAGAGAATAGCCACTGCTATTATTGGCATCAGTAGCATGGGATCTACTTAGTTTTTGGGTACTTGCCAGATACTTGTAGCCTGGATTGGCCACTGTTGGAAACAGGATGCTGGGCTTGATGGACCCTTGTATAGCAATTTCTTAAGTTCTTATGTTCTTAGCCCTCATAAAACGATGCTACCAGAAGACAGTATATTACCCTCCCTGTAGTATGGCACATGAAATTTAAGATTGTGCAATTAATTTTTAAGGTGTTTCACTCTGTGGTCAATACTTGCATTCGTATGCTTTTGAAAATTTACACACCATTGCATCTATTAAGATCTCAGAGTAAAAGTTGCTAGAGGTACCATCTATCAAACAACATCATATGTGTGAGGCTAGAGAACAAACTTTTGTGGTTGCAGGCTCAGAGCATGGGAATAGCTTTCCTGATTATGTCCATTCTAAGGTTTGTATTAAGGTATTTAGGAAAAAAAGTTTTTTTTCAAATTTAAACTGGTGCTTAATGTTGATAGATTGTCATAGGGAAAAAGGTGAATTATAAAAGCCCTACATGCACCAAAGCAGGGAGATATGCACATCTTGGGCCAGCAGGCACTGTACGGATTATAAGAAGGGCCCGAGTATGCACAAATCAAAAAATGTAAAAGGGGGTGGGGCGTGGGCATTCTGGGAAGGTCTCTCAAAATGTGTGTGTGTGTGAGTATTTATGCGCAGAAGTGCGTGCCTGGGTCCCCTATCATGTAACTTTACTTCTGTTATGGATATTGGGACTAGTCAGCGGGGTATGAATGGTCGGGGCTAATGGGGTAAAAAGGTTAATTAGGGAGGTTAGGAAGTCGTGAGCCTTTACCTGGGCTAACTGGGAATGAACTGGGGAAACTGGTAATTGCATCAGCGTGCATATATCATAAAATCCCCTCACTTACGATTTGTGCACTCAAGCGCGTCCACATGTACATGCTTACAGCCAATTTTATATCATACACGCATATACGTGGGCTTGTTATAAAATGGCCGTGTACACTTGCGCAGCTGTTTAAAAGTTACCATCCATTTGTATTTTAAGATGGCTTGGTTGGTTAATTATTAATTGATCCTGCCAACTGTACAGATAACCTTCGTAGCAGATATATATATAGCTGCCTATCTGGTATTTTAATATTTTTGTGATTTTATTTATTCTAGTCAGTATTTATTGTATCCTTTTTTAATTCTGTTATATGTTTTTATGTACACTTGGATGTATATCACCTAGGAATTTTTCATAGGCGGTTTATAATCTTTTATAAATAAAATAATTATGCATTTTTCAATTTTTGAAAGAAAAAAAAGGAGGAAGATTCAACATAATAAATATGTTTCTTATGGAATATCAACTTCTGGCAAGAAAATAATCTAATATTTTGCTTGTGTCTGACTACAGAGAGCATCTATAAAAAAAATTGTAGATTATTGGAAAAAAAAGACATTTCTTTCCTTGAGAATGAATTTTCTAAAATAAATAAAGCCAAGGTCTGTTCCTCACAAATGTAAACTCCAATATAATTGCCTTCACTCTGCATTTAAATTATGGTTCTGTAGGAGAGGGAACTCTCTATAGTCTCATTATGCAAATATAAAACTTCCTATACAAGCAGTATATAGAATATATAAATTTATGATTTAGGCATGGAGCTGTGTTAAGACAGATTTTTCAGTGGGGAAATGAGATTTTTCTAGAAACTACCTAAAAAGTGCCCAACTAAATTCCTTTTACATTTTAAACCTTTACAGGATTCTAGAAGTTCTTAAGGATTCTTTTGGCATTACAAATAGATTTTCTCAATTAAAGAGCTGTCCAGATTACATATCACAAGGCCAATAATCAAAAAGAGTAGAACAGATAACATATGGCTAAATTTAGCTGTATAAATTATCCTGCATATTCAGCAGGATTAAATGTCCTGCTGAATATCCCCGATTAAAGTTCTTGGCTACTTTTAGTTGAATCATTTTAAACTTAATCAGCTGTCTTTTGAATATGGACTGATACATTTAAAGGTACCTGGGCTCATGTGACTGGACAACTTTATCTTAAAACCAGCTATATTCAAAAGAGTGACTGTCTTTCCACTCAAAATGTGACAAAGGGCCCTCTCCACCGCTGAATAAAAGTAAAACTGGAGGTGGTCTGGCCTTCCGCTTCCAATGCCCTGGTTCCAGATTATCTGGCTTCAAAGAGACCTTCTTAAATCTCCCTACTTCCACCCCTAAATTAACCCTCCCACCCTCCTGGCGCCTTTTCAAATGCCATTCAGCCCGAATCACGGTATGGTGCTGCTGTGACCTGGACCCGGTGCCGGCACTGCTGGAAGCATAAACCACACATCTTGATGTGAATAGCAGCACTGGTAGCTTCCATTTCCAGCCCGGCCCAGGTTACAGGAGCAGTGAACCACAATTTTAAAAGGTACCAAAAGGACGGGAGGCTCAGGGTTGGGAAGGGGAGAGGGGGGACCAGGATTATGGGGAACCAGGAAATGGGCAGGGGGGAGGGGCAGGCTGTCCCAGAACCATTTTCAATTTTTGTTTTTAAGGGGGTTTTGGAGTGGGGTGGGGTGGAGATGCTTGGCCTGGGAGGATCCATCATCACAGCTTGGGTGGAGGTACTGTCATTTTGCTGCTAGGCCCATGAGGTACTTTTTTTTTTTTTTAAGCATTAGCCCCATGGAACTGGCTATATTTTTTTTTTTTTTTTTTTTTTTTTACAATTGCATTTCAAGAAATTACATACTTGAAGTTGCAAATATGTGAAAATAACACAGAAATATTCATAAAGTGGAAATATAATCAAAGATAAAAGAATTATTGAAATCTTCACAATTCTTAGTCCTCAATAAAGAAGTTCCAACACACATCTTTAGGGAAAAACTTTTATCAAGAAATAGTTAAGAAACTACCAAGAAGGGTTCTATTATTCATGAGCAACCAACTCAGGCCACAGTGCCCTGTTTAGGCATAGGAGAAGAGGAGGAAACCATAATATTTTTACTATTTATAAAGGCAGCCAGTTGGGGTGGTTGGAAGAAAATATAGGATACAGTCATATATTTAATTATGCATTTGCATGGGAACTTTAAAATAAATAAAGCCCCCATGTCTAACACTTTTGGCTTTAATAACAAAAATTGTAGTCTCCTTTTCTGTGCTTGTCGTGCTACATCAGGATAGGCATATACTTTTAAGTTAAGAAAAAGCTCTGTTCTACGACGAAAGAATATCCTCATTATCCAGTCTGTCAGAGTCCAGAAGGAAAGATACTATCAGAGTAGATGGTTTTACTTTCTGAGAAGACTCTAATACAGCAGGAAGGTCCAGCACTGATTTTTCAACTGGTGAAATAATTTGTAAAACTTAATTTACTTTACCCTTCCTGTAGGGTGGAATATAATACACCTTGGATATTAATGGGAAAGTTTGCTCCAGCAGCTTCAAGATTTCATAAGAACATAAGAACATGGCATACTGGGTCAGACCAAGGGTCCATCAAGCCCAGCATCCTGTTTCCAACAGTGGCCAATCCAGGCCATAAGAACCTGGCAAGTACCCAAAAACTAAGTCTATTCCATGTTACCATTGCTAATGGCAGTGGCTATTCTCTAAGTGAACTTAATAGCAGGTAATGGACTTCTCCTCCAAGAACTTATCCAATCCTTTTTTAAACACAGCTATACTAACTGCACTAACCACATCCTCTGGCAACAAATTCCAGAGTTTAATTGTGAGTTGAGTAAAAAAGAACTTTCTCCGATTAGTTTTAAATGTGCCCCATGCTAACTTCATGGAGTGCCCCCTAGTCTTTCTACTATCCGAAAGAGTAAATAACCGATTCACGTCTACCCGTTCTAGACCTCTCATGATTTTAAACACCTCTATCATATCCCCCCTCAGTCGTCTCTTCTCCAAGCTGAAAAGTCCTAACCTCTTTAGTCTTTCCTCATAAGGGAGTTGTTCCATTCCCCTTATCATTTTGGTAGCCCTTCTCTGTACCTTCTCCATCGCAATTATATCTTTTTTGAGATGTGGCGACCAGAATTGTACACAGTATTCAAGGTGCAGTCTCACCATGGAGCGATACAGAGGCATTATGACATTTTCCGTTTTATTCACCATTCCCTTTCTAATAATTCCCAACATTCTGTTTGCTTTTTTGACTGCCGCAGCTCACTGAACTGATGATTTCCATATGTTATCCACTATGACACCTAGATCTCTTTCTTGGGTTGTAGCACCTAATATGGAACCCAACATTGTGTAATTATAGCATGGGTTATTTTTCCCTATAATCATCACCTTGCACTTATCCACATTAAATTTCATCTGCCATTTGGATGCCCAATTTTCCAGTCTCACAAGGTCTTCCTGCAATTTATCACAATCTGCTTGTGATTTAACTACTCTGAACAATTTTGTGTCATCTGCAAATTTGATTATCTCACTCGTCGTATTTCTTTCCAGATCATTTATAAATTTATTGAAAAGTAAGGGTCACAATACGGATCCCTGAGGCACTCCACTGTCCACTCCCACTGAGAAAATTGTCCATTTAATCCTACTCTCTGTTTCCTGTCTTTTAGCCAGTTTGCATTCCACAAAAGGACATCGCCACCTATCCCATGACTTTTTACTTTTCCTAGAAGCCTCTCATGAGGAACTTTGTCAAACGCCTTCTGAAAATCCAAGTATACTATATCTACCGGTTCCCCTTTATCCACATGTTTATTAACTCCTTCAAAAAAGTGAATCAGATTTGTGAGGTAAGACTTGCCCTGGGTAAAGCCATGCTGACTTTGTTCCATTAAACCATGTCTTTCTATATGTTCTGTGATTTTGATGTTTAGAATACTTTCCACTATTTTTCCTGGCACTGAAGTCAGGCTAACTGGTCTGTAGTTTCCCGGATCGCCCCTGGAGCCCTTTTTAAATATTGGGGTTACATTTGCTATCCTCCAGTCTTCAGGTACAATGGATGATTTTAATGATAGGTTACAAATTTTTACTAATAGGTCTGAAATTTCATTTTTTAGTTCCTTCAGAACTCTGGGGTGTATACTATCTGGTCCAGGTGATTTACTACTCTTCAGTTTGTCAATCAGGCCTTCCACATCTTCTAGGTTCACCGTGATTTGATTCAGTCCATCTGAATCATTACCCATGAAAACCTTCTCCATTACGGGTACCTCCCCAACATCCTCTTCAGTAAACACCGAAGCAAAGAAATCATTTAATCTTTCCGCGATGGCCTTATCTTCTCTAAGTGCCCCTTTAACCCCTGATCATCTAACGGTCCAACTGACTCCCTCACAGGCTTTCTGCTTCGGATATATTTAATAAAGTTTTTACTGTGAGTTTTTGCCTCTACAGCCAACTTTTCAAATTCTCTCTTAGCCTGTCTTATCAATGTCTTACATTTAACTTGTCAATGTTTATGCTTTATCCTATTTTCTTCTGTTGGATCCTTCTTCCAATTTTTGAATGAAGATCTTTTGGCTAAAATAGCTTCTTTCACCTCTCCTTTTAACCATGCCGGTAATCGTTTTGCCTTCTTTCCACCTTTCTTAATGTGTGGAATACATCTGGACTGTGCTTCTAGAATGGTATGTTTTAAAAATGACCACGCCTCTTGGACATTTTTTACTTTTGTAGCTGCTCCTTTCAGTTTTTTTCTAACAATTTTTCTCATTTTATCAAAGTTTCCCTTTTGAAAGTTTAGCACGAGAGCCTTGGATAGATAGATACTTTTTCCACATTTCTTTTGGTGCCTTAGAAAAGTTAATAAAGTTAATAAACCTTAGGTTTTTTCCCCTCACTTGATTTTCCATATATTCTAGTCTTGTTGTTAACCATTTGTTCTCCTTAATAATATTATGCTGCAATTCTATTTTTTGAGTCCATGACTTTCCTCAACATTTCCACATGTTCTTTATTAGAAGAATTCAGTTTCCAAAAACTTTATACGACCATCTAAATTCACCAAATAGTTAAAGATTGGTTTAATCTGATTCGAAATACTATTATTCAATCCTTGTATCACTTCCCATATTGTCTCCAACAAAGTCAGTGGGTCTTACCAACTGAAATGCTCTTGCTTCAGGTAACAATAATTCCTCCATGGCTTACAGCAGCTCGGTCCTCGAAGCTCCCAGCGTCTAATGTAGGGGCTGGATTAGATGTTCCCGTCCCCTGTAATGGGGTTCCAAATTCCCCTACCTCCAGCAGCGATGTTTCTGCCTGAGCTGTTGCTGTTGCCAGTGCTCGGGTCTCTGCCGGGTTCACAGGAGGGAGTCGCTCCTCAGGGGATAAAGAAGTTGAAAGCTCTGGGAGGGGGTTGGGTACTTCCTCTTCCCGACATTCCTCCAGCGAGCAAAGATCTGAGCTTAACCCTCCTCGTCATACATGGGCGTCCATTGGGCCTTTAAATCCATTCGTTGGAAGGGCTGAGACTTGTTCGCGTTCTATAGCCCTTCTCTTCCTTCCAGAGTGTGGCATTAGCAAAGTTTTTAGGAAAACACCCTCAGAGCTTCTTCATGTGCGTCATGCTAGGTCGGCCATCTTGGAGCTCTGTAACTGGCTAAAGTTATTTGGGCACACATGACTAGATAACTTTGGACCTGCCTAGCAGCCACATCTTGTTAGCCAAATAACTTATTCAACTAACTCAAAATGTTGCAGCTAGCTGGATAAGTTATTTGTCTAACTCAACCTCATCTTGGAACATCCTCAAAATGCCCCTTACTTACTTGGCTAATTTTTAGATGGATAATGACAAATGTTAGTTGGATGAGTACTAGGAATATTCAAAAATCATCATTTACCAGAAACTGGGAATTATCCGGTATAATGGCTTTGAATATTGGCCTCTGTGATTTTAGCAGATAATGATATATACTTTCAACTACATACATTTTAAAATGAAAGGATGCCCTGAGACAAGTTGACAGTATTAGGGATGTGAATCGTTTTTTGACGATTTAAAATATCGTCCGATATATTTTAAATCGTCAAAAATCGTTAGGGCCACGATACAATACCAATTCCCCCGATTTATCGTCAAAAAATCGTAAATCGGGGGAAGGGGGAGGGCAGGAAAACCGGCACACTAAAACACACTAAAACCCAGCCCCGACCCTTTAAATTAAATCCCCCACCCTCCCGAACCCCCCCCCAAATGACTTAAATTACCTGGGGGTCTGTAGCGGCAGTCCGTAGCTTAAATTACCTCCGTAGCCTTAAATTACCTGGGGGTCCGTAGTGGCGGTCCGTAGCTAAATCGGGGGAAGGGGGAGAGCAGGAAAACCGGCACACTAAATCGTGTAGTCTTCAGCCGGCGCCATTTTGCAAAATGGCCGCCGCAAAATGGCGGCGGCCATAGACCAACACGATTCGATGCAGGAGGTCGTTCCGGACCCCCCGCTGGACTTTTGGCAAGTCTTGTGGGGGTCAGGAGGCCCCCCCCACGCAGGCCAAAAGTTCCTGGGGGTCCAGCGGGGGTCCGGGAGCGATCTCCTGCCGCAAATCGTTTTCCGTACGGAAAATGGCGCCGGCAGGAGATCGACTGCAGGAGGTCGTTCAGCGGGGGTCCGGAACCCTCGCGGTCATTCAGCGGGGGTCCGAACCCTCGCTGAACGACCTCCTGCAGTCGATCTCCTGCCGGCGCCATTTTCCATACGGAAAACAATTCGCGGCAGGAGATCGCTCCCGGACCCCCGCTGGACCCCCAGGAACTTTTGGCCAGCTTGGCGGGGCCTCCTGACCCCCACAAGACTTGCCAAAAGTCCAGCAGGGGTCCGGAACGACCTCCTGCGTCGAATCGTGTTGGTCTATGGCCGCCGCCATTTTGCGGCGGCCATTTTGCAAAATGGCGCCGGCTGAAGACTACACGATTTAGTGTGCCGGTTTTCCTGCTCTCCCCCTTCCCCCGATTTAGCTACGGACCGCCGCTACGGACCCCCAGGTAATTTAAGGCATTTGGGGGGGTTCGGGAGGGTGGGGGATTTAATTTAAAGGGTCGGGGTGGGTTTTAGGGGGTTTTAGTGTGCCGGGGGTGGGTTTTAGGGTGTTTTAGTGTGCCGCTGGACCCCCAGGTAATTTAAGGCATTTGGGGGGGTTCGGGAGGGTGGGGGATTTAATTTAAAGGGTCGGGGTGGGTTTTAGGGGGTTTTAGTGTGCCGGTTCACGATTTTAACGATTTTCACGATACTCTATTTATTTATTTATTTATTTATTTATTTATTTTGTATACCGACATTCGATCGAGATATCACATCGGTTTCCAGATAACAGGTTGAATAGGGCGAGAACTGCCCTATTTTATATTGTAACAAGATAACGAATAAATTAAATTAAACAATATAATAATAAGATAAATAACAGAAGAAACATTCTAACAGTTGAATATAAATAAATGATTGTGGCATATAGCCTATTTACAGAATGTACACCCAATGTACACCCAAACGGCAACGATACGATTCCCTCCCCCTCCCCCTCCCAGCCGAAATCGATCGTTAAGACGATCGAGGACACGATTCACATCTCTAGACAGTATATCAAAATCCTGGTAATGGGATTCAAGGTAGCACCCACAGGACAGCTGTGCATGCTGTAACTCTCCAGGAGTGATCTTTATTTCTTAATTTCCTTCTTACCTTGTATATCTTATTCATGGGGAAGAGGAAGGGGACTATGAGGATGTTTTCCTCTACTCCTCGAGTTTGGAAAACGACCTTGCCAGAACACACACACTCTGCCTCCAGCGGCATCAGTGTCTGACTTGGCCAGCTCTGGGCCATCCAGCCTCTCGGCGGCTGAGCTATCACTTAACGAGGATGATCGCGGTACGCCTTCTCCTCCAGGTGTCACTGCTGTTGCAGCTGAAGATACACCGGAGCATGTTGATAGTTCAGGTGCCTCAACCGCATCATCAGTCAAAGTTTCTTTGTTGCATGCTGTTGTTGGTCTACAGTGTGAAGGTGCGGAGGTCCTCCACCTCTCCTTAGGACTGGATGGAAATGCTGAGATGCCAACCTCCATGGAGTTTCTCTTGACTGATGGTGGTAATCCTGCTTGCTCACAAGAAGTCCAAGATTCAATTTCTGTGTTAAAGGTCAGAACTAATCTGATTAAAACTTCCTTGGTATCCTTAGAAAAACTGTGGTCTGTGCTAGCTGTTATAGAAAAATCAGTTTCATTGCTTGCAGTATTGACTGTGGATATCCACTCTAAATGTCAAAATTAATATGATTACAATATGGTACAATATGATAAGAGATTAAACGATCTTGAGAAATAAGTGGAACATGGGAAGGAAGTTAAAATGGATATTATTAAAGATCTATCAGTGTTTTCTTGACGTTTGGAAAATTTGGAGAACTCACTTAGATATTTGAATCTGTGTGTATTAAATTTTCCTCATATTTGTTTAATTTCTCCAACTGAATTATTCAGATCATATATGAAAGAGATATTGGGAATTCCAGAAGATGCTTTACCACCTTTATCTAAGATTTCTTATCTCCCTATCTCGAAGAAGAAATTAAATGAGGTGGAGCAAGCCTCTCTTAATCTGTCTGATTTTCTGCTTACCGCTGATGAAACTATTTCTTCCTAGACACCATTCTTTGTCTCTTCTTTCGTCATCGAGAAACTCTTTTTAAGGGACAGAAAGTGTGGATTTTCCCGGATCAAACCAAAGCTACTCAGCTCCATAGTAAACAGTTCTTGGCCTTGAGACCTGAGTTTTTGTCTTTGGGACCAGCTTGTGTTTTATGGCATCCTTGTAAATGTTCAGTTATTTTGGATGACAGTAAATATCTTTTCTTTGATTCTTCTCAGTTGAGAAATTTCCTGGAAGCCAGATGAACGTTATCTCTCAGTCTGTTTGCCTTAGGTGTGATTGTATGTATTGAGGCCTTGTTTCTGTATAGATGCCCCTGATTATTATATTTTACATTGCTTTTTGTTGGCCCTTTGCCCCTAGGCCATTTTCTTCCCCCCATCCTCTGTATTGTGGACTAATATGACAGATACAAATTATGTTATTTCCGACCCCCTACCTGAGCCGCAGTGTTGGGCTGCTGCGGCAGTGCCGTGGAACCCAGTCTGGGCATCTCCGCACCCTGCTGCACTTTCCCGCGGTGATGGCCGGCGGGGGAAATGCCCCGGCCCTCCCCTCGCGGCATCAGGCCGGCCTGCAGGGCTTCCGAGGATGCAAGATGGCCGCCCTGTCCTTAGGCGTGAGGCCGCGCCTCCTTGACTGATTTAAAGGGGCCTCGTCCTCCTAAATTGCCTGCACCTGTTTCCAATGGACCAGGGGAAGTATATAAGGAGAATTCCTCTGCTCACTCCTCAACTTGGCAACTTCAGTGTTACGAGTCTGCTTGCTTCGGTGAGTCTTCCGGTTCTTCGAGTTCCTGATTCCTGGTTCCTGCTTCTTTCGGTGATTCCTTGGTGTGTGACTTTGGACTGGCAAGCGGTGATTCTTCGGTGTGTAACCTCAGACTGGCAAGTGGTGATCCTCTGGTATTCGACCTCGGACTTCTTCTGGACCACCCATCTTCAAGGGCCCACCTAAGACTCAGTGGCCCGGGTCCCTATGGGCTCCTCCCGGGGGGGGGGGGCTTACAGTGGTGAAGATCCAGTTGGCCCTTGCATCGACCTCACGCCTCCTCGACCTCTCAAAGGTCCACCTAAGTCCCAGCGGCTTGGGTCCCTATGGGCTCCTCCCGGGGGGGGGGGGGGGGCCGCGGGCTTCCAGTGGCGAAGATCCAGTGGGCTCTGCTCCGACGTCATGCTTCTTAGTCCTCTCAATGGTCGCCTCAGTCTTCAACACCGAAGGGCCAGCCAGCCCCATCTTCTGTTCCACCTCGCCACCCCATGGGGGAATCTAAGGAGCCATCTCCTAAGGTGATAACCTCCCGTCGGTCCAAGGGTTCACGATCCCTCCTGATCATAACAATATATATTTGTATTCTGCCTTAATTTTTCTCAAATATGTTTATATTTCATAGAAATAAGTTTAAAAAAGTCCTGCTAAGCAGGTTGATGCTGTTGAGTATGTCCAAGAGCTGGGGTAATCTGTATTCATTTAAAATATGAAGGATACTTTTCAAAGCTATTTACCCAATTAAATAGCTTGGCTAAAAGTTACATTTCCCAGCCCAGCTAAAACTATGTGTGGGCTTCTATAGCAAGTACTTTTAGCTGGGTCTATAAGAGATATTCCGATGGGTATTTGGGTTGGAGCATTGGTGTAGCCAGAACTGAACATTTTGGAGGGGACTCAAGGTTAACATGGGTGGGCAGTAGGCATATAGGTCTTGATCCTATTACGGTAGTTGTACACTTATTGATAATGCCATATAAAGTGCACCTGACAATAGATTTCTCAGTAGTCTGCAACAGCTATCATGCATCATGAGTGACCCTTTAAAATATTTGAATTCAATTATTTCAAGCACTTGCCAACATTTAAAATGCATTATGAATCTGTATTAATTTATGTTTATTGCAGTTTATAAATACACAACAATATCATGTAAAAAAGTAAAACAAAGAACACTTAACAGAAACATCACATCCAATCACTTAATAAAACAAATATGAGTGCATTCTTTTATGAATCTTCTTTCCAAAAATGCAGAGTATATCGTAATTATAATAAAACAGCAGATCAGAACTAGAACAATTCATATAACAGCTCAACATGCAAAAAAAAAAAAATAATAAATTTAAATTATGGTGTCACTTCAGTAACAGCAAAACAAACTCCATCTACTGCCAAACACTTTGGGCCAGATTTAAAAACTTATGTGCAGGCGTAGATTTGTGCGCGCAACCCGGCGCGCACAAATCTACGCCCTATTTTATAACATGCGCGCACAGCCGCGCGCATGTTATAAAATCCGGAGTCGGGATGCGCAAGGGGGTGCACACTTGTGCACCTTGCGCGCACTGAGCCCAAAGGGAGTCCCGATGGCTTTCCCCATTCCCTCCAAGGCCGCTTCAAAATCGGAGCGGCCTTGGAGAGAAATCGGAGCAGTCTTGGCGGGAACTTTTTTTTGGATCCCCCCACCTTTCCCTCCCTTTCCCTATCTAACCCAACCCCCCTGGCCCTACATAAATTCCCCCCCCCATCTTATTTGATGGAATTATGACCCTGGCCCCGCCTCCACGCCACGGCCCCACCTCCGGACCGCCCCTTACCATACCACGCCCTGGCCCCACCCAATCTGTGGCCACGCCCCTGCCCATTTTTGAAAGCCCTGGGACATATGCGCGTCCTGGGGCTTGTGCGTGCCACCAAGCCTATGCAAAATAGGCTCGGCACACACAGGGGCAGATTTTCTCGGGTTACGGGCATAGCCGTTGAAAATCTGCCCCATTGTGAAGTAACAAACCCCTACAAAAAGAAAAGAACAACTCTTATTTAGAACCTTGCCAAACCATATCAAAAGAACATAAGAAATTGCCATTCTGGGTCAGACCATGGGTCCATCAAGCCCAGCATCCTCTTTCCAACAGAGGCTAAACCAGGCCACAAGAACCTAGCAATTACCCCAGCACTAACTCTCATCACTAACTCTCAGGGCTCAAACAGCAGCAGCCTTATTTATGAAAAGGCGGCAATGCAAATATAACGCCAGGTCATAGAACACTAATATTTATAATTTTATAACTGTTCATTGTATGAATTTGTTGTTACACTGTAAACCGGAATGAAGGCACTATGCTATATTTCGGTATAAAAAAGAATATAAATAAATAAAAATAAATAATACACCACCTACTAGGGATGTGAATCGTTTTTCGACGATTAAAATTATCGTCCGATAATTTTAATATCGTCTTAAACCTTTATGGAACACAATACAATAGAGATTCTAATGATTTATCGTTATAAATCGTTAGAATCGTGAGCCGGCACACTAAAACCCCCCTAAAACCCACCCCGACCCTTTAAAATAAATCCCCCACCCTCCCGAACCCCCCCCAAATGACTTAAATAACCTGGGTGTCCAGCGGCGGTCCGGAACGGCAGCGGTCCGGAACGGGCTCCTGCTATTGAATCTTGTTGTCTTCAGCCGGCGCCATTTTCCAAAATGGCGCCGAAAAATGGCGGCGGCCATAGACCAACACGATTCCACGGCAGGAGGTCCTTCCGGACCCCCACTGGACTTTTGGCAAGTCTTGTGGGGGTCAGGAGGCCCCCCCCCAAGCTGGCCAAAAGTTCCTGGAGGTCCAGCGGGGGTCAGGGAGCGATTTCCCGCCGCGAATCGTTTTCCGTACGGAAAATGGCGCCGGCAGGAGATCGACTGCAGGAGGTCGTTCAGCGAGGGTTCCAGCGCCTCGCTGAACGACCTCCTGCAGTCGATCTCCTGCCGGCGCCATTTTCCGTACGGAAAACGATTCGCGGCGGGAAATCGCTCCCTGACCCCCGCTGGACCTCCAGGAACTTTTGGCCAGCTTGGGGGGGGCCTCCTGACCCCCACAAGACTTGCCAAAAGTCCAGTGGGGGTCCGGAAGGACCTCCTGCCGTGGAATCGTGTTGGTCTATGGCCGCCGCCATTTTTCGGCGCCATTTTGGAAAATGGCGCCGGCTGAAGACAACAAGATTCAGTAGCAGGAGCCCGTTCCGGACCGCTGCCGGATGGCTCCCGGACCCCCCGCTAGACCACCAGGTACATGTAAAAGGTTTTTGGGGGGGTCGGGAGGGTGGGAGAAGCAAAGGGGGTAATTTGTAAAGGGTCGGGTGGGTTTTTTTTTTTATCGGGCCATCGGTGCCATTTTTATCAGTGGTAGCCAAAATGGCGCCGATGGCCCGAGAGCAGGAGATCGCGCCGGGACCCCTCCACCCCACTGGACCACCAGGTAACTTAACATTTTGGGGGGGTTCGGGAGGGTGGGGGAGGGTAAGGAATTGGTTTTAAAGGGTCGGGGTGGGTTTAGGGGTTGTTTTGGTGTGCCAGTTTTCCCGCCCTCCCCCAAATAATTCCCATGCCCTATTTAACGATACAATACAAATGCCCCTGACGATAAATCGGGGGCATTTGTATTGTATCGTGCACTCTAACGATTTAAACGATTCTAAAATTATCTGACGATAATTTTAATCGTTCAAAAACGATTCACATCCCTACTACCTGCTTCAACAGTGTATGTTTCAGTGCACATGAAGATTTTCAATGCAGTGAACGCATAAACTCTGTCTACCTATTTTATGAACATATACATATATTTTATGCGCAAAAACATTATAGCTTATACGCGTAAAACCTTGATTTACACATGGATGTAGGTGTATTTTAACATATGCGCCTGTACTTGAAACCACATTTGCTGATAACTCTGCCAGTTCAACCAGACCATATCCAGTTCATAGAGACCCTCCCACTACTGTTGAAAGCATAAATTGAGGATAACTTAAACTTCCAGTGCTGCTTCTGACAGAAGCAGTGATGAAGCTCCAGTAGTGGGTGCATTTATACCTTGATCCCGGCAGAAGTTTTCTTTTTTGGTATCCTGCAGGTGGAGGGGTGGACCAGTGGATTGGCACTGTGGGCAGGGTAGTCCAGGGCAGCAGGATTTTGAATATATTAAAATAACTGGGGAAGAGGCATAGGGGCCCAACTTGTGAACCTCAGAATATGCACATTTAATTTTGGGGGGATTTGGTAGGCTTGGTGGGGTGCATGGCTCAACAGGGACATATATTAAATTTGGAAGCGGGGAATTGGTGCTACTTAACCAGATGTCTTTGAAAGTATACGATTAAGTCCCTAATTATTTGATCACACAAGGCTGGATAACTTTAGACCTTCTCTGAAGCACGATCAAAGTTATTTGGCTAAGTTAACTGCATAGCCCTGAAATTTGGTTAAGTTAGCCAGATAACTATGTTCCCAGAAATATCACCAGAATGCCACTTTTTTTATCTGGCTATAATATATTTTAGCTGGATGTGGCCTAATATTAAAAAATTTACTATTTAGATGGATAATGTGTGAGTCATCCATCTAAATGGCTTCAAATATTGACCCTATAGTGCATAGATGTAAAAATACAATATGAGAATAACTTTCAGACTACTCCGCGTGGCCCCATATATGTGTGTATATACAGCCTCATGGCGATCTACTACAAAAATGTTATAAGCTTATCAGGTAAACACAGATTATAAAGTATGCATATATCTATCTCCTCAACATATGCGTATATGTTGGGTTATTTATGAATAATTGCAATGCATAGAATATGCGTACTTTTCCTACCTATTTTATTTCCAAGCAAAAACATGTAACTGATGTTACATGATTTTGCTTGGAAATATATATATATATATATATATATATATATATATATATATATATATATATATATATTTTTTTTTTTTTTTTTTTTTTTTTTTTTTAAAACATGCAGTCATAATTGAAAATATCAATTTGTCGATACCTCCACCAGTTCATCCACCAGTACCTCCACCAGTTCATCCAGTCCTTCTCCAGATCGTGACCCTCCTAGTTATTCACCCTGAACTCCCCTCAGTTCACCCAGACCTTCCACTCAATCAATTGCAGACAACAGATGAGTCTGATATCAAATATGCAAGATAATTAATTAGTAGGCGTAAAACTGCATGAATAAGTTGCCAAATGTACTTGCATGTACTTGCATGTTATAAAATCAGGGGTCGGCGCGTGCAAGGGGGTGCACACCAGTGCAAATTGCGCACGCCGAGCCCTTGGGGAGTCCCACTGGCTTTTCCCGTTCCTTCCGAGGCCACTCTGAAATCTGAACTGTCCTTCCCCCCACCTTCTTCTCCCTGTCCCGCCCCCCAGCCTAAAGAACCCCCCCCCTTGTACCTTTGTTTTGGAAGTTACGCCTGCCAGAGGCAGGCGTAACTTGAGTGAGCCGGCCAACTGCCGGCGCACGATCCCCCTGTGCTGGAGTCCTCGGCCATGCCTCCTGGACCGCCCTGCCATGCCCCCAGACCGCCCCGCCACGCTCCCAGACCGTCTGCCCTACCCGTCGCACCCCCGTCCCGCCCATTCAGAAAAGCCCTGGGACATACGCGCATTCCAGGGCTTTACTTGCACCACCAGGCCTTTTGAAAATAGGCCCGGAGCACATAGGTCTTTGAAAATCTGCCCCTATGCTTGTACACGCGTGTCCATATGCGAGCGCTACCTGGCGCGCACACATGGACATGCGATTTTATAACATGCGCGTACCGGTGTGTGCATGTTATAAAATCGGAGGTTGGCGCACGCAAGGGGGTGCACATTTGTGCAACCTGTGTGCGACGCCGCCTGCGGCCTTCTGCAGTTCCCTCTCAGTCCGCTCCAATTTAGGAGCGTCCTGGGAGAGAACTTCTACCCCCTATACTAACCTTCCTACCCCTACCCCTTCCCCTAACCTTCCCACCCCCTAGCCCGGCACAGTGACAAATGGCTGCTGCGCCAGGCACCTCTAGCCACGCCCCACCCCTCCCTGGGTGGGGCGTGGCTAGAGGTGCCTGGATGAGTGTAAGTGTAGGTGCCTAGGATGAGTGTAAGTCCTGGGGCCTTTCCCGAGGCCCAGGACTTACACTCATCCTAGGAATTTATGCGAGTGGCCGGGTCTTTCAAAATTGGCCTGGCGCACATAAATCCCCGGGATTTACGCGCGTAAGGTTTTGAAAATTTATGCCAGGTCTTGTAGTTTAAGAGACAGATGAATCTATGCTTTTCTATTTATCTGCTCTGTCAAAACCTACAAGTCACAGAGTCCCTTGTGCATACAGAGGGGAGGGACAAAGCAAAGCACCATATAATCAGGGAGCGGAAATGATCCCAGCTTCTCAGGAACAGTGGATTTTACCAAATGTGAGTAATAAGTTAGGCTTGTAGTCTACACATTGATCAGAGAAGAACTGAAACAAAGATAGGGATCAGCACCTGGAAGGAAAAGGCATTTCTTCTGTTTCACTCTCTCTCACACACACACACACACACACACACACACACACACACACACACATGTCTAGCTATAAATATAAATCAGGCAGTCAGGAATGTAGTGAGGTAAAAGGAAAGGAACTAAAAGGACACCAATCAATCCTCCAGCTTTTCATAACAGACAAGGTCTTTCTGCAGCCCGGCCGAGGCAAAATACTGTAACTAGGGAAGTAGATGAACAAAAAGCAAGGTGAACATATTATGTTGACTGTGGCAACTGTTAATGAAGAAAAGCTGAAAGATGCCTCATATGACTCCACTCTAATACTTTCATAAGATAGTGAAGTAATATTACCAAGACCACCATTATACTCCGAAGAAAGCCTACTAAAAACAGGAGAGTAGTACTTCAACGATTCATGCATCTTCAAGGGCTCAGGCTTATGGCCTAAACTGATAGCAGATTGCCAATTTTGTTTTCTACCCGATGTCCAGACTTATGAAGAAATGTAGAAGCTAACAAAGTAAATTCCAAAAGATGATGATGGGCACAAGCTTCCTGAATTTTTTCTCAAATGCATGACTTCCAATGGAGAACAAATACCAAGAGACTAGCTTGTCTGGAGAATCACCAAATGGTGCATTGTTTCTTATGTCACTTATATTCTGAAGGGCTACATGAACAATGCGTTATACTGGGAAAAACGAAAGGGTATCAAGCAAATGCGGAAAAAATGGCATATGATTATATAATGAACTTCCTGAACATGAAACGAGCACAGAACATAAAACCTGTTACTGCCAGTAGAATTAATTAAACCAGCACTGTCAGGTGGACATGGAATGATTCTTACCTTATATCTAGCATTAAGAGCTTTAGCGTTCCAAGGAGAGCATATGATAGGTGACCCACACAATGGCAACTTTCTTAGAGCTCATGAGTTAATGGCTCATTATGATAGCATCACTCATGACCATTTGGCTAAAGTCAAACGGAAGCAGAGGACAAAATGATTCAAGGACAGAATCATTACCTCTCATGGGAGGGTTAGAATGAATTTATTAAATTATATGGTAAGAGTGTGCAGAAGGTTATTCTTGCACAGAGTATAAAAGGCCGTTTATTATTTTATCATATATGATGCTATTCCTGATGTCTCTCACCAAGAGCATGTATTGATATTCCAATTTGTTCTGCATAGCAAAGATATTGATACATTTAACACTAAAGAAAAGTTTCATCAAATTTTGATTTAAAAAAAATGGAGTATAACTGAAATTCCAATTGCCAATCTGAAGCATCATAACTTTCCTCTTGATTACTGAAGAGGTCAATATTTTGATAAGTACTATAACTTGTCAGGGAAAGAAAAAGGTGTCCAGACCTTAACTTTCTGAATATTCTTTGTGCTTCTCATTCACTAAATTGTTTAGGAATTAATGCTACTGCAGCATGTACTGAGACATTAATATAGTTTGCTTGTGAGCAGCACCTTTTTGTGTTTTTCGGTGCTAATCCTGTGAGGTAGAATACTATAACAGACCTGCTACACTGATTACACCAGTCTTAATGAGACACTTCCTGGAGTGCATAGGCTGATGCTAGCAATCCAATCACAAAGCATTCATCCACTCTCATTCCAGCCTCCAGCCATGAGGGCTCACTCCTTGTGCCACGTTGCCTTTTCTGCTGCCTTCGAGGATTCATGCCATTATTGTTGGTGCCTTCTTTTGAAGCCTCGGGGTGTTCTTTCCCCTTTTGCTAGCGCTTTGCTCCTCTGGCGATACCTCGGAGAACTCCCCCTTTACAGTGCCTTAGGCTATTCATGTCACGTTTGGTGTCATCTTGACATCGTCTTGATATGTTGCCATATCTTCACTCGTCTGATGATGTCTACCCACCAGCTTTATTTGAATTAATGAGAAAACTCCAAAATAGCTACAGTGCTTCCCCTGTAGACTTTAATGTTAAACAAATGAACAAATAAAACAGATAATTTTTTTTTGTTTTAAACTAATGAACAGAATGGAGTGCCCTACACAATTAAGGAATGAACTGAAATGAAAGTTTTCCTCTGTATACCCCTGCATTCTACTATGGGACAAGAACAGTCATTCCACCCTACTAACTTGTAGGGATGTGCTTTGTTTCATATCATTTTGAAAACAAAACCAAAATAAAACAAAGTTTGTTTTCATTTTCAGATTGAGCAAGACACCCCCTCCAATATTTTGTTGAATGGATCTCGATACAACAAAATTACTTCTGCCTTAGGGCTCACCAGTGCCAGTCTGAACAGGGCCCCTGGATGGGGTGATTGAGGGAGTCCAGGAAAGAAGCTGTGGAAGTCTTTAGTGAAAGGAAACAAATGAAATAAAAGAAAAATTGAAAAAAACAAAATGTAAACCTTGTACCATTTGTTTGTGAACCACCAGGTTATAGTTTTGTATAAACAAGTTTTCCGTGGCTAAATGTAGGCCTGTGGACTCTATATCTGAGGCTAGGGGCTACCGAGCCCTTTCTAGTTGACTGATCCTAGGCCGCATAAAAACTCTGCTTGCTATTCTCTTTGACCACCAGTTCCAAAGAAGAGTAAAAACCTGTACTTCTTTTGAATTCTATTTTTAAATTTTTCTTGCTGTTGAAAAGAAGTTATTTTTATTACTTTATAGGTTGCTGCCTGACTGCTGGTTTCCTGCTTAAGAATCGAAGATTAAAGGCAACTTTTACCCCTCAGCTGCTGTGGTTGTGCTTACGGCCTTCACCCATCATAGTCTCCTCCAACCATCTTTTATTTTCTCTCGCTTATGTTCCCATTCCCATTCAATCTCATTTTTTTTTCATACTCTCTTCATTTCTTTAAAATGCCAGGTAGCTAGAATGGTATTAAGTTCCATGAAAATATTTCTCCCATTTAAAAAAAAAAAAAAAATTGCACTGGCTTTGTATTGCTTTCCAAGATCACCTTAAAAATTGAATTCTTGTTTTTAAGGTCTTAATTGGTTTGGGGCACTGTTATTATAAGAAGCGTGTGATGACATTATAATCCAGTTTATTCTTTACAGTCTGCTAATGATTGCAAAACTAAGCTGTATGGGGTGGGGGTGGGGGAGGGAGGAAGGAAGGAGAGGAACCGGAAGGGGGTGTTTGGAAGTTTCTTTTGTATTGCATCCCATCTGTGGATTTCTTTTTCCATAGAAACAATTATCTGATTGCTTGTTGGTCTTCAGAAAATTGAGTAATGCCAGGCTTTTTACTCTGGGGCAGATTTTCAAAGCCTACGCGCGTAAATCCAGGTGGAAGCAGGCGCAACTAACGAAATAAATGTTAGTGGGGGTTAGGTAGGGCTGGAGGACGAGTTAGGTAGGGGAAGGGAGGGAAAGGTGGGGGGGGGGGGGGGGGTGAAGGAAAGTTCCCTCCGAGGCTGCAAAATAGGCTCGGCGCATGCAGGGGTAGGTTTTCGGGGGTTACATGCGTATGTTACGCATGTAACCCTTTGAAAATCTACCCCTGTGAGTGTAAGTGGGCTTTTGAAAATTGCTACAATAAATGCCATTGACTTGTCCACAGGATTTACTCATGTTAAGTGCACTTATGTAGACAAATGGCATTTGACAATTGCTATGATAATATGTTACATTTACATGGGGAACTCTCACCTGTAGGAGTGCAATTTTGAGATATTATCCATGTAGGCCTGGTGCCTGAAAGCCACTTTTCAAAGGGAAACCTAGTGGGAGGTGTCCCTTTAAAATCTTCGGCCTCTGATCAACAGGGCTCCTGTTTTGAATCCCTCCTTTGCAGCTGCTTTGAAGCAGAAGGACTTTCAGAATGAAAACTCTGCATGTACTCTACCTCCTTTGACCTTCCTTTGCCCCATCGTCTGCTTTGGTTGAGAGGAATAATTATCTGCACTGTGAATAGCATGGATAGTTTTGCCTGCTGGGTGCGAGGGAGGATTTTCTGCAGAAGTTTGTATGTGGGTAAACAGCTGTTTACCTGCATAAAAGCTCTGAAAATTGCCATTTATATTTGGGTTTTTATTGTTAATTACTTTATATGTTTGATATTCTGAAGTTTACTTTTATTGGGATTATTTTTTTCTATTGAACCTCTTTTTTAGGAAAGTTGGATGATTGATTCATTTTGTTTTCTTTCCTTTTTCCTTTTTCCTTTTATTCTTCTTGTAATTGTCCTTCCTCTTCCAATTTCATGTAATTAGAGATTTAATTTATACCTCAAGAGTCTTATTTGCAAGTATATTAACTGTTGCAGATATAAAAAAATTTAGTAAAGACATTTAAGAACTTAATTGGATTTCTTTTATCATCAAAATACACTTTCTTTGTCATGGATTCTTAATTAAATTTAACATTGTAAATAATGCTAAGCTACACTTTTACATACAGAAAATAATTTATTTCTTCTGTCCTTACCATATGTAAGATTTGGTATATTAGAAATGCAGAAAAAACCCCACACACATTGGGGTGACAATGTTATTATTTAGTGAGAGTGAAATTATTCTTCAAAGAGAAATCTAATAGGGGTGTGCATTCATTTTAAATGAAATGAAAAAACATGATGAGACATTTGCATTTCATTTATAAATGAAAAGATCTCCCCCATTTCTTTTGCTTATTTTAATTTGAGAAAGTCAATAAAATAATTGAAGATGCAAAATTTGCCCCCTAAACCTCCGTCCTCCCAGACCACATTTATCCTTTCTGTGGGGTTTACAATACAGAAAGAACAGAAGCGATCCTCAGTTGCTCCCCAACCACTGATTCTGGTTTGAAAATTGTGACGGCCAACCCTGCAACTGGCGCCATTTTGTTTTATGGTCATACAGCAGGGCCTGCGGGTACCGTTTTCAAACCAGAGCTGGTGGGGCAGCTGCTGCCCCTCTCTACACTGGAGACCCTCATGGAGAGGGTGTTGTCTGGGAGGTTAGGGGGGGATTGTTTATTTTTGTGTTGCCTTTTTTTTTTTTTATAACATAATGTTTATCTCAGTTCAGCAAAAGAAGCAAACTAAAAACATTAAACTAGCTGTAACCCAAATAAAACCACCATCCCAATAGAAAAATGAAACAAAATGAATCTTTTTGTTTCATGTTAGGTTCCATATTAGGAGCTACCACCCAGGAAAAAGATCTAGACATCATAGTGGATAATACTTTAAAAATGTCAGCTCAGTGTGCTGCAGCAGTCAAAAAAGCAAACAGAATGTTAGGAATTATTAGGAAGGGAATGGTTAATAGAACGGAAAATGTCATAATGCCTCTGTATCGCTCCGTGGTGAGACCGCACCTTGAATACTGTGTACAATTCTGGTCGCCGCATCTCAAAAAAGATATAGTTGCGATGGAGAAGGTACAGAGAAGGGCGACCAAAATGATAAAGGGGATGGAGTAGCACCCCTATGAGGAAAGGCTGAAGAGGTTAGGGCTGTTCAGCTTGGAGAAGAGACGGCTGAGGGGGGATATGATAGAGGTCTTTAAGATCATGAGAGGTCTTGAATGAGTAGATGTGACTTGGTTATTTACACTTTCGAATAATAGAAGGACTAGGGGGCATCCCATGAAGTTAGCAAGTAGCACATTTAAGACTAATCGGAGAAAATTCTTTTTCACTCAATGCACAATAAAGCTCTGGAATTTGTTGCCAGAGGATGTGGTTAGTGCAGTTAGTGTAGCTGGGTTCAAAAAAGGTTTGGATAAGTTCTTGGAGGAGAAGTGCATTAATGGCTATTAATCAATTATATGCTGAGGTAGATCTTTAAAAAGGACGCCGGATTTTATAAGATACGCGCATAGCCACGCGTATCTTATAAAATCCGGGGTCAGCATGTGCAAGGCTGCGCAAAATCGGCAGCCTGCGCGCGCCGAGCTGCACAGCCTGCCTCCGTTCCCTCTGAGGCCGCTCCGAAATCGGAGCGGCCTCAGAGGGAACTTTCCTTCCGCGTCCCCCCACCTTCCCCTCCCTTCCCCTACCCAACCCACCCCCGGCCCTACCTAAATCCTCCCCCCTACCTTTGTTGGGCAAGTTACGCCTGCTTGAAGCAGGCGTAACTTGCGCGCGCCGCCTGCATCCCCCGGCACAGGCCGCAGTGCCGGGGGACTCAGGACCGCCCTCCCGGCCCGCCCCCGAACCATCACCACGCCCCCGGACCCGCCCCAGACCGCCCCCTGACCCCCAGACGCGCCCCCGGACACGCCCCCTCCCACCCCTTTTACGAAGCCTCGGGACTTACGCGCATCCCGGGGCTTTGTGCGCACCGGCGGCCTATGCAAAATAGGCACGCCGGCGTGCGAGTGCCCTGCGTGCGTAAATCCAGGAGGATTTACGCGCGCAGGGCTTTTAAAATCTAGCCCTTAGGGAATAGCCACTGCTATTAATTGCATCAGTAGCTTGGGATCTTCTTAGTGTTTGGGTAATTGCCAGGTTCTTGTGGCCTGGTTTGGCCTCTGTTGGAAACAGGATGCTGGGCTTGATGGACCCTTGGTCTGACCCAGCAAGGCAATTTCTTATGTTCTTTTTCCTCGAATATCCATATAATCTAATGCTAAAGAATTTTCTAGAACTAATAACATGGAGAATAAGGAAAACAAAAAGATCATTTGAAAAGAAGCTTGCCATGGAAGCAAAAACCCATAATAAAAACTTTTTCAGGTACATTTCAGGTAAAAAGCCTGTGAGGGAGTTTGTTGGACCATTAGAGGATCAAGGGGCTCTTAGGGATGACAAAGCCATAGCAGAGAGGCTAACAAGTAGATTTTAAAAGGCCTGCACGCGTAAAATCAGGGAGATACGTACATGACCATGCCTTGCGCATGCTGAGCACATTTTTAAACAGGCCCAGTCATGCGCATATCTCCTGATACCCGCAGAATTGCTGGACCTGAAGAAAGGGGTGGGACGGAGCGGGGTCTGGGCAGAAAGGGGCGGGGGCCGGCCGGCCGGAACAGCGGCCATTAGGCCCTGTCCTGGAGAAGCACACCTGCAGCTGGCCAGTGTGTGGAAATTATTTCTGCTAGGAGGAATGGGTAAGTTCTTCAACCAAAAAAAAAAAAAATGCTAGTTAGGGTAGGTTTAGGGGTCAGGGAGGAGAAGGAAAGAGGGAGGAAGGATAGGGTTAGCGTTCCTCCCTCTTTCCTTCTCCTCCTGCTCCTTTACTGAAGATAAATGACGTTTACTGGAGCAGAGTGGGAGGGAACTGGGCAAAGGCCTGATTACATTGCCGTGCGATTCTTTTAAAATCCCATCCCCCCCCCCCCCCCCACACACACACACATTCATGGAGGAGGCCACCCGCCCACACATGCACATGTGGAAATTAAAATCCAGCGCACATGTGTATGGGAATGCGTGGAAATCACATTTTATAACCTGGATGCATGCATGGACCTTTTAAAATCTAGCTTTGAATTAATTCTTTGCTTTAGTATTCACTGAGGAAGATATAAGAGAGATACATGCTACAAATGATACTCAAAGGTAATGATTCAGAGGAACTGAAACAAATCTCATTGAACCTCTAAGATGAACTAGGGCAAATTGACAAACTAAGCAAATCACCTGGACCAGGTGGTAAATATCCCAGAATCCTGAAAGAACTGAGAAATGAAATTGCAGACCTGCTATTGGAAATTTGGCAAAATGGTACCTAAAGATTTTAGGGTTGCCAATGTAACACCAATTTTTAAAAAGGTATCAAGGTATGATACAGAAAACTACAGAAAAGTGAGTCTGACGCCTGTGCCAGGCAAAATGGTAGAAACTATCATAAATGTATTTATTTCTTTATTTATTGCCTTTATAAACTGTCAATCTGTGGGAACAATCTTAACGATGTCCAAAGTTATAACAATAAACATTACAGTTGCAATATAAAAATCATAAAAAGAATAAAAGAATAAATTAAAAAAAAATAAGAGGCATACAAAGTAAAAAGCTGGGCGAATCCTCCAAGAGGCCTGGCCACGTGCAAAATGGTCGAGATGTGCTCAAGTGCCGGGCCTCTTGGAAGGGGCAGGCTGGAGGATATGTTTTGGGCTGGGAGGGGCAGGGCAGGGGGTGGTCCAGGACAGCGCCATTGTTTGCTGTCCTGGAGCCTTGCGCGCTGGCCAGCTGCTGGCACTCGTAAGGGACTTCAGGTCGAGCCCTGAAGTAATTCTGAAAAAAAAGGTAAAAAAATTTAAAATGGGTTTTTAGAGGGTGGGGAGAAGGGAGATTAGGGTAGAGGGTAGGAAAATTCCCTCCCAGTCTGCTCTTAAATTGGAGCGGACTGGGAGGGAACTGGGGAAGGCCCTGATGCGTCGCCGCGCAAATATAGCAGAAATATATCCCCCCTTGCGTATGCTGATGCCAATTTTATAACATGCGTACACCGGCGCGCACATGTTATAAAATTGCGCGTTCTTGTGTGCATGCCGGGTAGTGCAGGCACATGAACATGTGCACGTAGTTTTTAAAAAATCTACCCACAAATTTTCAACATCTTTTTAAAGGCCTTATGATCTATATAGATAAGCATAGTTTAATGGGAAAAGGCCAACATGGACTTAGCCAAGGGAAATCTTGCCTCACCAATTTGCTACATTTTTTTGAGGGTGTAAGTAACTATATGGATAAAGGTGAACCGGCTGTTATAGCGTAACTGGATTTCCCCGAGGAGCGAGGAGCGTAAGGACAGGGTCTACTGTAGGCGAGATGCAGAGACTGTCCCGAGAGGTAGGACAGTGTAGCAACAGAGTCTTTGGCAAGATGACGTAGGGGCTGCCCTGAGGAGCAGGGAAGCGCAGAGTCAATCTCAGGCAGTAGTCCCTCAGACAATGTCCCACATGAGAGACTTCTCAGTGTCATGACTGTCAGCCGCGGCTGCCCACGGCCGACCCAACTCACATCTTGTGCTGCCCTGCTCTCCGGTGAACTCACAGCTGTGACTAGCCGCTGCCGCCGCATATCATCTGCCTCTCAAGACTTCTCATGGTGGCTAGGAAGCCGCTGACCTCCATTCCTCCTCCGGGCCTTCTTAGGTGTGAACGCGCACCACTGCGCCTCTCTTTAAAGACGCTATGGCGGGAATCTCAGGGCATCGATGACATCTAAAGCTGGGATTTATAAGCACCTCCCTTAGCCTACACTAATCAATTTGGCAACGAGTTCCTTTGCCTACTGGTGCTTGCTCCTGTCTCCTCGGACGTCAGTGCCTGACTTGGATCTCTACCTACGGTTCTGGACTCTGGCTCGGGTACTCACTCCTCGGGGGCCTGCGTGCGCTTTCTTGGGAGACTTGTCTCCAGATCTCAACGCTCCTTGGGGTGATCCCTACGCTTCTCCAGAGGTCCTGCCTGCTGGCCTCCCCACTCCTTGGGGTTGCCTTAAGAACTGCCTTGTAGAGACTCCTACTCTACGCTCTTCACTCCTGGAGACTTTGACTCTGCATTTCCCCGCTCCTCGGGGCGGTGCCTACGTCACTACTGCCAAGACTGAGCTTCCCCGATCCTCGGGCAGCTTACGTCACTACTGCCTGAGATTGACTCTGCGCTTCCCTGCTCCTCAGGGCAGCCCCTACGTCATCTTGCCAAAGACTCTGTTACTACACTGTCCTACCTCTCGGGACAGTCTCTGCATCTCGCCTACAGTAGACCATGTCCTTATGCTCCTCGCTCCTCGGGTTTGCCTCACGGTATAGCTCTGGGCTAGTCTGTGATCACGTGACAGTGACGCAGGACGTTCTCTCTACTGAACTCCAGCAGTGTTCCTTGCTGCAGCTGACCTCGCCTCCCGATGGTGTGGGCCTGTGGGTCTCCACCCCTCAAGCTGTAACAACCTTCACATTGGGCCAAGGGTCCACGAAATACATGAATCCTAACACTTAGGAAATTAAAATGTCATGGGACAGGGGGCAGTGTCCTATTGTGGACTGCCAACTGGTTAAAAGATATAAAACAGACAGTAGGCCTAAATGATAAATTTTCCCAAAGGATAAAAGTGAATTGTGGAGTGTCCCAGGGACCTGTTCTGAGACCACTGCTTTTTAAATGACTTGGAAATGGGAACAACATGTGAGCTGATCAGATTTGCCAATCACACAAAATTATTCAAAGTTCACAAATCATAAGAGGATTGTGAGAAATTGCAAAAGGACCTTGCAAAAGTGGGGAAACTTTGCATGCAAATGGAAAATGAAATTTAATGTGGACAAGTGCAAAGTGCTGAACTTAGGGAAGAGCAACCCAAATTATATTTACAGAATGTAAAGGTTCACATTAGGAGGCACCACTCGGGAAAAGGGTCTAGGTGTCATCGTTGATAATACGTTGAAATCCTCTGCTCAGTGTGCAGCAGCAGCCAAGAAAGCAAATACAATGCTAGGGATTATTAGGAAAGGAATGGAGAATAAAACAGAGGATATCATAATGCTTCTGTACTGTTCCATGGTGCAACCTCATCGAGTGTTGTATGCAGTTCTGGTCACCATATCTCAAAAAAGATATAGCACAATTAGAAAAGGTAGAGAGAAGGGCAACCAAAATGATAAAGGAGATGGAACAATTCCCCTATTAAGAAAGGCTAAAGAGGTTCGGGCTCTTCAGCTTGGAGAAGAGAAGGCTGAGGGGGAGATGATAGACATCTACAAAATAATGAGTGGAATGGAACGTGTAAACGATAAAATACCTGCCTCAGTGCTTACTAAAGAGGATAGATATTCAAAACATAGCCCCCTGGCTAAGATAGCTGGATAGACTTATTTAGCTAACTTAGGACTGGATTTATCAAAATGCACTAAATATCGCATGCGATAGAAAAAGGGGTGTGTTTTATGGTAATAGGCAGTTTATAGCAATTTGCGCTAATACCTATGTGAAGAACTAAGTTACTGCAAATTGTGATAACTTTTTTGCACTTTGATATGTGCGGTATTTCCTACATACAACACTGGGGGGGGGGGGGGGGAACCATGTTTACTATCAATAGCCACTGGGGGGGGGAGGGAGAGAGAGAGAGAGAGAGAGTGTGAGTGAGAGAGAGTGAGTGAGAGAGGGAGAGAGAGAGAGAGAACCTAGCCATAATGGCATCACCCTAGATAGGTTACCCAGGTAGAGAGCCCATCAAGCTAAGTTGAGAGAACATTGCCCAAATCTCATCTCTGAGTGAGTTTCCTCACTCCGAAGGTCATCAAATCTTCACAAGAGAGCACTGTTCTGTTCATATGTCTCACTTTGAATCTCAAAGTGGCCCCTAACCCCCTACCCCAGGGGTCGGGAACCCATGGCTCGCGAGCCAGATATGGCTCTTTTGAGGGCTGCATCTGGCTCGCAGACAAGTTTCGCCACACTTTCCTGCTGACCCAGCTGCTCCCCGGTCCTCCTCTGCCCGGGCTTAAAATGCTGTCAGCCCGGGCGGAATGCGGCAGGACAGCTGGAGTCTGCGGCACCGGCGTGCTCTCTTCTTCCTCCCCCCCCCCCCCCGCGGCCCGGAAGAGGAAGTGGAGAGTATCGGGTGCATGCGCGGCAAGAAGAGACCACGCTAGTGCGCTCGGCATCTGCCCGAAGAAAAGAAGACTGCAGCGCGGCTCGGAGGAAAATGAAGAGCTTCAACCGCGGCCGATGGGACTCCGTCTCCGCGAGGGCTGAAAATGAAGGAGGTTAGCGGTGGGAGAAGGCTGCTGCTGCCGCGAGTTCCCGGGGTGGGGGTGGGGGAGAGAGAGAGTGAATGAGTGAGCAAACACACTTGCTCACTCATTCACTCTCTCTCTCCCCCACCCCGGGAACTCGCGGCAGCAGCAGCCTCCTCCCAATGCTAACCTCTTCATTTTCAGCCCTCGCGGAGGCGGAGTCCCATCGGCCGCGGCTGAACCTCTTCGTTTTCCTCCGAGCCGCGCTGCAGTCTTCTTTTCTTCGGGCCGATGCCGAGCGCACTAGCGTGGCCTCCTCTTGCCGCGCACGCACCCGATACTCTCCACTTCCTCTTCTGGGCCGCGGGCCTCTGTGTGTGTGTGTGTGTGTGTGTGTGTGAGAGAGATCGCATGTATGTGAGAGATCGCATGTATGTGAATGATTGAGAGCCTGTACATGTGAAAGAGAGTATGTCTGTGATTGAGAGCCTGCCTGTGAGAGAGAGAGCATGAATGTAAGTTTACCATTGGGAACCTGTATGTGTAAGTTTGTGATTGAAAACATGTTTGTGTGAAAGAGTATGTGTGTATGATTGAGATCCTTTGTGTGTGAGAGAAATCATGTGTATGTATGATTAAGAGCCTGTGTGTATAAGAGAGAGATCATGTGTGTCTGTGTGTGATTGAGAGCTGGTTTAGGTGATGGAGCATGTGAGTATGTGATTGAGAGCCTGTGTTTAAATGAGAGAGAGAGACCATGTGTGTCTGTGTGTGATTGAGAGCTGATTTAGGTGAGGGAGCATGTGAGTATGTGATTGAGAGCCTGTGTGTAAATGAGAGAAAGAGAGGACATGTTTGTAAGCATGTGAATGAGAGTCTGTGTGTGAGAGAAAAAGACAGCATGTATTTATGTGATTGAAAGCCTGTGTGTGTGTGTAAGCGTGAAAAGATAGACAGCATGTGTGTAAATGTGTAATTAAGAGCCTATATAAGTGAGAGAGAGAAAACATGTGTATATGTGAGTTCTGAGAGCATGTGTGTATAGGTGTGTCATTGAGAGCCAGTGTGAGAGAGAGCGCTGGTTTGTGACTGAGAGAGGAGAAAGTTCCAAGCAAACCACCCCACCTCCTGCTAATTCAGAACAATCTCAGGACACCTGGATATCAAACGTTCCCAGGTATGCAGAGCAAACAAATTTTTGTATCCTTATTATTTTTTATTACTGGGTCTTTGTGTCTGCTATTTTGAAATATTCTGTTGGTATCTGGAAATGTTTTATATGAGTTTTTAATTATTGGATATTCCACTCATCAGCTGTTTCGAAATATGTTCTTTTTGTTAGTACAGTTTTACTGCTGATGATTTTATATTTCTTGATTTGTTTTATAAGGATGGGTGATGTTTCTTTTTTCCTTTGTTACACTGCATACAGAGACTCTGGCTTGTTGCAGTTTCCAATTCAGTTTTTTCTGCATGCTTCTTGTTATGCGTTTTGGTCTCTTTATTCTATGTTAGGTGAGGGACAGCACGTGATTCAGGTGAGGTTTTCTGCTGGCGTGTAGTTTCTGTGTAGGACTCTATAGCAGCCTGACTTGGTCCGTTTTCCTAATAGGAGATGTATTGGTGTCTTAAGGCCTGGTGTAATATTTTCAGAGACTTATTGTACTTTAAAAGTGTGATCTTACATAAAATGCACACATTTACTTGTATTCAGTTTTAAACATATTGTATGGCTCTCATGGAATTACATTTTAAAATATGTGGCGTTTATGGCTCTCTCAGCCAAAAAGGTTCCTGACCCCTGCCCTACCCTAATACCTAAACCTCACCTCGAATTACTTGGTGGGCCACCCATAGAGATATAAATACCTATCTAGTGTGAGGGTATTATGGCTAGTCTCTCTCTCTCTCTCTCTCTCTCTCTCCCCCCCCCCCCTCCCAAGAACTTCAAAACTACTGAAACCAGCATTTGAGAACAAAATGCAATAAAGCTATCACACAGCTTAACACTACTGAAAAAGGCATAGGTAAAGCCATGCAATAGGTTTTCAGTAAACCCAGCCCACTCTTCCTCTTTTTTGGATTTGCATTGCACCTTATATTATGGTGCTATCGCATGCATTAAAGGCCTTAACGCGTGCAAAAATGCCTTATAGCGTTTTGATAAATGACCCCCTCAGATGGGATATTCAGCTGCATGGCTATGCAGTAGGGGTGTGCATTCGTTTTGAACTTAAATGTAAAACGCAACTTTTTTTTTTTTTAACAAAAAAGTGATGAGGCGTAAACGATCGGATTTCCAACTTATTCAACATAGCTATGTTGAATACGTTGGAAATCGCGATTGTTGATCTAAATAAAAATTAAACCCCTCACCCTCCTTAATCCCCCCCCCAAGACTTACCAAAACTCCCCAAGCTGGCCAAAAGTTCCGTGAGGGTCCGGGAGCGGACGCGCGGGGAATCACGTGACGTCCGCGTCACTCCGACGTGACGCCGACGTCACGTGGTCCATCGCGGTTCCGCTCCCGGACCCCTCGTTGGACCCAAACGGCACTTTTGGCCAGCTTGGGGGGGCCTCCTGACCCCCCCAAGCTGGCCAAAAGTGCCTTTTGGGCCCAACGAGGGGTCCAGGAGCGAACCCGAGGGGAATCACGTGACGCCGCGTCACTCCGACGTGACGCCGACCTCACGTGCTCCTTGCAAAGGAGTTCAGAAATGGCGTCCTGACCCCGCTGGACCACCAGGGAGTTTTGGTAAGTCTGGGGGGGGGGGGATTAAGGCGGGTGAGGGGTTTAAATTTTTATTTGCACATATGGACATAGACTCAACTTATGGAATTCTCCATATGTCCATATTGACCGCAAATGACCCCCCCCTTTCGACTTATGGACTTATGAACTTAAACTTTTGGTCTGCACATCCCTAGAATAGGCTGATGTATGCATGTATCTCACATAGGTAAATCCGTATGCATGTGCTTTCACGCAACAGCTCACTCAGACTTCTACCAGTTGACCCATACCTCCACCACATGATCCAGGCCTTTCATCAATTCACCCACACCTTCCACCACTTGCCTTAGAGCCATCTCTCCATCCAAAAACAGCAGACAAAAGAGAATTAAGATTCAGTTTCTGTAACTTAACAGGTGCATGATCACATTTGCATGTTTGATGGCAAAAGTGGGTTATCTGCTTATAAAATACTAGGGGTGTGCATTCGTTTCCTATGTAATCCGCAACATATAAGGCCATATTCTTTGTATTCGTGGGGAAGCGAAACGTATCGCGATTCCCCACGAATACAATGAATCTTCGCCGAATTATTCGGCGGTCTAAAGAGGCGAATTTAAACAAACCCCCCACCCTCCTGACCCACCAAGACTTACCAAAACTCCCTGGTGGTCCAGTGGGGGAGTCCAGCGGGGGAACCATCTCCTGCACTCACACCCTCGGCTGCCAGTATTCAAAATGGTGCTGATAGCCTTTGACTTTCTATGTCACAGGGGCTACTGGTGCCATTGGTCAACCCCTGTCACATGGTAGAAGCAATGGATGGCCGGTGGTGGCTCCCAGACCCCCCCCGGGCCACCAGGGAGTTTTGATAAGTCTTGGGGGGTCAGGAGGGTGGGGGGTTGTACTTAATTCAATTTTAGCCGGGAAATAAATAAGAATTAACGCATGTACGTATCGGGGGCCCCCCTTGCTGAATGCAACGTATCTGCCCCCTGACAAATAAGAATTCCGAATGCAATATATGGCGTCCCTCTGCACATCCCATTAAAATACGTCAGCATGCATGAACTTTTTGATTTCACCCCAGAACGTCATCCCACAAGATGCCTTCTTTCTCTAGGCATGCTTTTCTGTATGTCAGTGACAGTACACGTGTAAATTTAAATTTAATGTATTTATATTCTGCCTTTCAAATATTTCACTGAAGGTCTATTTTATTAATTGATTAATTAATTATTTTTTAAATTTGATTTATACTCTACTTTTTCAGGCATGTCACAGTGGATTACTTCACCTGCCGCCTTTTCAAAATTCTCTTGGCCCACACAAAGAACATAAGAACATAAGAAATTGCCATGCTGGGCCAGACCAAGGGTCCATCAAGCCCAGCATCCTGTTTCCAACAGAGGCCAAACCAGGCCACAAGAACCTGGCAATTATCCAAACACTAAGAAGATCCCATGCTACTGATGCAATTAATAGCAGTGGCTATTCCCTAAGTAAACTTGATTAATAGCCGTTAATGGACTTCTCCTACAAGAACTTATCCAAACCTTTTTTGAACCCAGCTACACTAATTGCACTAACCACATCCTCTGGCAACAAATTCCAGAGCTTTATTGTGCGTTGAGTGAAAAAGATTTTTCTCCGATTAGTCTTAAATGTGCTACTTGCTAACTTCATGGAATGCCCCCTAGTCCTTCTATTATTCGAAAGTGTAAATAACCGAGTCACATCTACTCGTTCAAGACCTCTCATGATCTTAAAGATCTCTATCATATCCCCCCTCAGCCGTCTCTTCTCCAAGCTGCACAGCCCTAACCTCTTCAGCCTTTCCTCCATCCCCTTTATCATTTTGGTTGCCCTTCTCTGTACCTTCTCCATCGCAACTATATCTTTTTTGAGATGTGGCGACTAGGATTGTACACAGTATTCAAGGTGTGGTCTCACCATGGAGCGATATACAGGCATTATGACATTTTCCGTTTTATTTACCATTCCCTCCCTAATAATTCCTAACATTCTGTTTGCTTTTTTGACTGCTGCAGCACACTGAGCCAACGATTTTAAAGTATTATCCACTATGATGCCTAGATCTTTTTCCTGGGTGGTAGCTCCTAATATAGAACCTAACATCGTGTAACTACAGCAAGGGTTATTTTTCTCTATATGCAACACCTTGCACTTGTCCACATTAAATTTCATCTGCCATTTGGATGCCCAATCTTCCAATCTTGAAAGGTCCTCCTGTAATGTATCACAGTCTGCTTGAGATTTAACTACTCTGAATAATTTTGTATCATCCGCTAATTTGATAACCTCACTCGTATTCCTTTCCAGATCATTTATATATATTTATATATATATATATTGAAAAGCTACATAATCAAAGATAGCTGGATAGATTCAGCCTCGCAGGTACGCCACTGAATATACCCATATAACTTTAAAGGTAGCCAGAGAAGTATATAACAGTAACTCCTCCCTGTTACACCTCCCATCCCACCCACCACTGTGTCGGCTAACTATCCAGATATTCAGAAGCCTCCACTTATCCAGATGAGTCAGAACTTATCCGGCTAAGTGGTGTTGAATATCGACCTCACTCTGAAGAAGTCTTTGAAAATTCATCCCTTTATGCTGACACATACATGCTCTGCAATGGCTTTTGACTATTAACAAGTGAGCATCAGTCAAATCTGGAAACCATTCTTGATAAACAAATTCACTGGAGATATAAGTACATAGGGAATATAATAATTTTCTTCCCCCTCACCTTCTTGTGTTGTTCCTAGGCACCTCCCTCCAAGTCCTTTAGGTTTCAAAATCCGTGGTACCATGAATATTCATGTGCGATTAACCAGAATTATATTCTCATTTTTAATCCCATTCCACCACCAACATCACCAATTAACCCAGTTATTGCAATGGCCTCAGATTACCACTTCCTCTGGAACCCAAAACAAATATATTGTGAACTTGGCCAGTAGGTGTTATTGTTTTGCATGGCTAGGACTCCATCCCCTGCCATGGGCCATACCTCCAAGTATGTGTGATCCACAGAAGGTAACGACTACACCAAAAGCCAAATGAGATGAGACTTAAGGTCCTAAACAACATTGCTTTAATTTATCAATATGAGAAAAGTGATTAACAAGAATAAACTAAACTAAACTAGGAAAGAGTGGATATGACAGACACATTCAAATACCTTAAAGGTATTAATACACTAGAAGCAAACTTGTTTTGAGGAAAGAATGTTCTTCAAGATGTGCATTCATTTGTTTTATACACATAAAATTTGTACATGCATAAAATTATGCTTATGCACATAAAATCACTTTTATGCATGTAAGTACAACTTCGTACATTGCAAGTAACAAAATCAAAAAAGAAAGTGACAAAAAAAAGAGTACATAATGAAACAAAAACACTTAAAATTTGCTGCGCACGCCACTAAATGGTATAGATAAAGGAGACAAACTCAGAAGCAGTATCAAGAAATATTTTTTTATGGAAAAAGATGGCGAATGCATAGAATGGCTCCCACCGATGGAGAGAAAAGACATTCAAGAAAGTATGGGATTAGAAGAAAGTCAAAGATTAACTGTGGTAATGAAAGAAATGGTTCCGTCCTTATCTGTTTTTATGTGTGCATATGTGCACAGTATTCCCCTGTTCCAACCAACCTGAAGGACAGAAGTTGGGTTTGGGAAGTGAACTGCTTTTCCACATGCAGCAATGCCACTGAGTCAGACTGACTCTAGATCACATAAATTTTATGTTCAAATCTTTTATTAAACCAAGAATAACGTAGAACTTGGAAAAAAAGAAGCTTCCATGACAAGTGCCAGCTTTTATAATCAGAAGATATCCTCATCTGTCCTTAATCACAACTTCCTAACATAGAAGATTGCTCTTGCAGGACACTATGGCATCAGCAGAGAGAGTGGGATCCGACTGCAGAAACTTTAACATTAACCCAAACCATTAATGTGCAATGAGAAACCTCACTATTCCAGGCAGAATAATTCTGAACTATAACATTATACTACTTTCAATATACAGTAGCTGGAAGTGATGTGCTGCTGTCAAAAGGCACAATAAGGTAGCATGACTCATTCACTGGAAACTGTAATCAGTGTAATATAACTGTACCCAAACCCCCCCCCCCCCCCCACTAGGATTATGATTCTGAAAAGATTGGCAGAGAACAAAGTCATGATCACCTGGGATGTTTCCATTCCAACTGATAAAAAGCTTGATGCAAGAAAAGCAGACAGTGTGGTAATGCTGAAAAGAAACAACAGCAATACTAGGAAAGTTTCAGTACCAAACAGCATATGGAGAGAGAGAAGATCCTCAGAAATACAGTCAGAGACTAAGAAAAGTACAGACAGAATCCCAGCTATATTGGGCACCAGCAGCCTGATTAGAAAGCTCTTCCTGGCATGCCAGGATATATTGCATGCACATATTACATCACATGAATGCCAGAAGGAGGATTTATTTGGCACAATGCAAGTATTAAATAGGGGGGTACATAGGAAAAACAACTTTTATTTCATTTTTTTCGTTTGTTCGTTATTCTTTTGCTAATTCATTTCTTTTTTGTTTAATTGAAAGAAACACTAAAAAAAAAAAAAATCCACCCACAAATGAAAAAAAGAAACAAAGGGACCAGGTTTCCCCAACCCTCGCCACCAAATTTCCTTGGCACGACTGAAATGCAAAAGCTAACTTCCCCACTCCTCCTTCGGGCCCTTCTATCCTCCCATCCTTCTCAGACACATGATCTTCCCCCACCCACGAGGTCGAATAAGTCAAAATAGGGAAGGAGTGATTCCTCAATTTCTGATGCCCAGGGCTGGTACAAGGGTATCAGGCGCTTTAGGCGAACCTTCTGCCTTGCCCCCCTCTCTTACACACACTTAGGTTCCTTGTCTCACCCTTTCACAGGCTCCCTCCCTCTCTCTCACTAACACCATTGTTCACTCGTACACACACAATCTCTCACTCACACACACACATACAGAGATGCTGCTCGCGGCCCTCAGAGACTCTGCTTCTCTCAGCCACACGCAGGATGGGTGCTGCTCGCGGCCCACCGAGTGTCTGCTTTTCTCAGCAGTGAACAGGATGGGCACTGCTCGGGGTCTGCCAAATCTCTGCCACTCACAGCCCACTGAATCTACTCCTCTCAGCCGTGAGTGGGATGAGCTCTTTGCTGCTCCCTAATGGCTGGTGCCCTAGGCAAGTGCCTAGTTTACCTATTGGGCCTCGCCAGCCCTGCTGCTGTCCATTCAGATCCTGTTGTCAAAATGGTGCCAACCTCAGGGCCGGCTGGTGTCATTTTGGCAACAGGACCCAGCAGGACAGGACTGATTGGGGATTACTCCTGCTACATTTCAGCTTATTTGATCCTGTAGATGGTGCAAGCCCTTGTGACCAGGAAAGATTTGAAGATGGGAAAGTTGATCCTCCCTCTGGATGGGAAAGGGCCAGAGGGGGGATTAACTTTTGCATTTCAGCAATACTGGTGGGGTTAGCAGTGGTCATGGTAACTGCTGGTGCATTTTGAAATGAAAAAAAAAAGCAATGAATTTTGTTGAGATTTTTTTTTTCAAGAACACTAGTGATTCATTGAATTTTTCAGGTCATTTCAAACTGAATGCATACTCCTAGTATTAAGATGAGCACCAGCAATAAATCTGAGAGACAGAGATCATAGCCAACGTGCCCTGGCTTGTGAGTGAGTTTCATTCCTCTCATGGTATGTGCAGCAGAAACCCATCTGGCACCACTGCTTCCTAAAAATTAACCTGGTTGCCATGTAATATGCATCCTGTGATTTCACAGCGTCTGGTTTGCCATTATCACATCCATAGTGGGCATTCTGATTGAAGGACGGGCACAAAGAGTAAGAACTTTCCAGACAACCACAAGCAGCAAAGGAGATTCATGGTAAGCAGGACTCCTGCAGTGCGAGGCTGGTGGGAATTTGTTTTCTGCATCCCTAGTGTGCCTGAAATAATCCTGGAGGGGGCGGTAGGGGAGCCTTCCTTCCTGCTCCTTATTTCTCTCCGTGTATTAAAGAGCAGTAGGATGTTTTGCCCACCCTCTGGATCGTCTTGGAGGGATATTTCTTCATGTAAAGAATAATTCCTAATGGGCAGCATATTAGAGCTGGCTGTCAGAATTCAGTACAATGGGAAAAATCACACAGCAAAGGTTATTAAAAAGGAGATTATCTGAGAAAAGGACCCTTATTTTGGAAAGATAGGAGATAAAACCATGTATATAGCATGTTAATATTTCTTTGAAAAAATTGTTCCACAGAAATGAAGCAAAACTGTTTTTCTAGTTTGTCTTGCATACATTAGCCTCATAGCTATTCATTAGCAAATACACAGATTTTCACAGCACGACCAATGCCATGGAAATTGAAGATTCCTCAGCAAGCAAATTCATTAAGTGCTGATCCGTCTCTTTAATTTTTTTTAAAACATTTATGCTGAAGGGGAAAATGCTTTTGTGTTTTTTACAGAAAACTGTCGGGTTTTTGTTTTCTATATTTTTTTCCTCAATTTGCATTATTTTTGGTTGATCAAGTTGTAGCCTTTTAGATCCTTACATTTCCTTCATTGCCTGCTTTATGATTGATTAGCTGTTTTTGAAATGTTTAAATTGATCCAATAAGCAATTCCGGGCCATTGGGATATTTCTTTTTCCCCTAGAGCTGGACCTAACTGATCTTGAAGACATGTCTTCAGCAGCAGTCCCTGCTCTCTGTCCACTTCTGTTGGCTGAACCTCCTTAATAAGATACAATGGAGGGGGTCCAAAGAAGGGATACCAAAAATGAAGGGTCTGAACTAGGTGATGTGCAGAGGCAAACATTTCATTTTGGTTTGTTTATTTGTTTTGAAGGTCACAATCATTTGGTTTGCTTCAGAGAAAAACTTTGTTTTCTTTTATTCATTTTATTTGTTCTTTCATTTTCGATTAAATTCCCCCACTTACGAGGTAGAGGCGGCATTTGCGCACACCTGCGTGCATCCATATAAAATTGTGCGCACGTGTAGGCGCATACAGCCTTTTTATATCACGTGCTCATATACGTGCGTACGCTATAAAATGGCCACGTCCTTTGGCACGAGCCGGCATACGCACGCACATGTGTGCCCATGCGACTGCTTCAAAGTTACCATCTTAGTATGCAAGTGTGAAATATCGTAGGCCTGATATTCAAACCGTGTTCAGCGCTATTTAGCTGGATAAATGGGACTTATGCGGATAAGTAGCGGCCACTGAATATGCGATTATGCGGCTGCTGCTTAGCCGTGTAAGTCCCTTATAGAGATAACATCCAGCTAAATTTAGCTGGATAAGCTATGTGGGATATTCAGAGGGATAAACATCTCGCTAAATATCCCAGATTGAAGCTATCAGGCTACCTTAAGCTGATTAAACCTAACCAGATAACTTTTGAATATCGATAGTTAGGTTTAAAGTTATCTGGCCTTGTTTGACTGGATAACTTTAGTCTTAACTAGTGAATATTAAAAAAAAACATAGAGGCTTAAGGGGCGCTGCAGTTTTAAAAAAAAAGGTTGTGTGCCTAGTGACTTGATCAGTGCCCCCCACCTAAGCTCTATGTAATTGGCCCAGCTTGGGCAAGCCTTCACCCCTTCCCTCATATACCGAATTGTGGGGTAGGGGTGATGACACATTTTATGGAGTCCGGACCTGGCCTTACCCCCTCAGCTGACTGCTCCCCAGTTCAGTTTAACATTGTCCAAAATTACCCTCTAGGGCCTTCTTCCCTGCCCCTCCAACCTAACTCTCCCACAACCCAGGCCCAGCGTTTCTACTGTTGCTCTCTCTGTGATCAATGCTGGAAGCGTAAGTAACCAGCATTGCTATCCACACAAGGCTGGATAACTTTAGACCTCTCTTCTACATCTGGAGATAGCCAAATAACCAAATATCAGAATTAGCTGGATAAGCCATTTGGCTAACTCAGCTAGTTAACGCCATATACGACTAAAAATTAACCAAATAAGTGAGGAGTGTGTTGGGGGTGTTCTAAGATGTAGCTGAATAAGTAAGGGGAATATTCAGACCTCACCATTTAGCTGGCTAACTTGTGATGTATCCGGCAAAATGGCGTTCAGTATTGACCTCAGTATGTCAGCAAGCTGTGGCCAATACTTTGTTTTATTTAAATTTCACTGAGAAAATCCTGTTTATTTTTTTTGAACCAGCTTTCACTATATGCTCAGAATTGAGTGGCAGCAGATAGCTGCTTGTGTAGAAGATATGGAATACAGCAAGTTCCCAAACAGACTGAAGTTAATGAGCTACTGTATCAGCCGTGAGTGCATAGTTCTTCAGATAGCTGTGAGAAAACAGATAGTTCAAGATAACATTGCCAGGCACAGAGAAAGAAAGTCCATGGGAATTATTTGACTTTTAAATAGTTTGATTGACTTTGTATATTTGTCAGTTTGAATCCAGCTTTCATTTTTGATCAAAAAAACATACCTCAGTTTTCCTTGCATTTTTTAATTTAAAACAAAAAAAGCACCATTTGTTTTCCCAGGATGGTACTATGGCAAATTCTTGGGATTTTGGATCACTCTACAGCTCTCAGAATTAACAAATTTAGAAGCATTTTATCGATTTAACGGGTTGATTCACTAACCTGATTTACTGTAATGTTGAAACCCGTGATTAATGATTAGGCCCCCATTAGATATAATGCACATTAAAACTTGTTTAATGCTTGTTAGCATGTACCACAGTGAATCAGCCTCTAAAAGTGTAAAACTGATGACTGCATCAGTAACCTGTATGAACTAAAAAATCACTACAATATTTCACACAGTGGTTCCTGAACACCAGAAGGCGCAGTATTGTTTACGTTAGGCAGTGGACAGTCCACAACATGCTTTCATGTCCTGTGGTTTGCCCTATCACTGATTAACCTTGTTAGCTTCAATGAAATGGCATTTAATTGGTTCAGCAACCCCTGGCTGGGCAGGCTTTTGGTCTTTTTCTGCCATCATGTTTCTTTGTTGCTATTTCCCTGGGATACCTGAAAATTTGCAGCAGATTTCATTTGTTGAAATAATAACTGATCCCATTAAGTGATGTTATGCTCTGGCAAGGATATTCTAAGACGCTGAGAGAACTGTAAAGTCACATAAGTCACTACTCTCTATATTATCTTTACTTTTTGCAAGATTTTCTTAATGATAAGTCTGTAGCCTCACAAGAAACTGTAATATTTTTCTCTGAAGGTATGGAGAAGGGGTGTTTTTTGATTGTCACTTTTATAGTAACATTATATTGGCTTCTCTGTTAATCATTTATTGTCTATTTGTAGGTTTGTTTATTTCTTTTATTTCAGTTTTTCTCCCAAATTGTGGGCTAATAGACATTGGTGTCATTTAAATGGGGTTTCTACATTTATTTATACTGTGAATTTTTGTATTTCTTTTTATTACCTTTGCTCTGTGTATTAGGGATGTGCATTCATTTAAAATCAATGGGTAAAACATAACAATGAGCCCAAATTTGTTTCATTCATGGACAATTGAAACAAATGAAGGTGACCTGCACATGAAAAGAAAATCTCATTTGTTTTTGTTTCCCATTAATTGTTATGGCCCACTGAATTCTATGGCTGTGTACTACTGAGCAAAAATAAAAGCAACTCGTGAGGCCTTGTCAAGAGTTTAATCAAAGCCGAGGCAGGACAAGTAGGGAAGGAGACTAGCCTATAGTTGATCTATATCTAGATCAAGTGAGACTGACATCCTCCCACTGAGCATGTCCAAGAAGCTCTGTATTTCCTCTCTAGCTCTTGACAGAGAAGGACATGATATTACAAGCTCTCACAGAGTTTTTAAAAAGCTTAAAATTTTGGGTTTTGACACAGGTAAAGGGCTGTGTTTACTCTGCTCTGTGCTGCAGTGGACTCACACACACTCACTGAGACAGAAAGAAAGGCAATGCACTGCTTCTGACTTTCTTTTTTCTCTTCACTGAGGGAGGTTCAGGATGGGAGACAGTGTGCAGATTGCAGTTGCAGAAGTGTTAGTGTTTTTTTGTTTTGTCTGGACATAAGTGAGATGTGACGTGCACACTCAGAGACTGGAGAAGAATCTTGCCAGGCTGCCAGTCTTTTTTGTCTGTTAATGTTTAACATTGTGTGTCTGTGTGTGTGGACTCAATCAGCAAAGCACATATATACTGTATATATGTCTCTGAGAGACACTGTGCTGGGAAGAGCTGGCTATCTTGGTGCATGTGGGGAACAATGACATAGAAAAGTGCAGGATGGAAGTTCTGGAGGCCAAATTTAGGATTTTAGGTAGAAAGCTGAAATCCAGAACCTCCGGGGTAGCATTCTCAGATGTGCTCCCAGTTCCACATGCAGGGCCCCTGAGGCAGGCAGAGCTCCAAAGTTTCACTGCATGGGACGATGGTACAAGGAAGAGGGTTTTAGATTTGTTAGGAACTGGGCTTCATTTTGGGGATGGGGAGGGCCTTTTCTGAAATGATGGGCTCTATCTTAACCAGAGTGGAGACAGCACAGCTTTTAGATGATGGGGGAAAGCTGATAGTTGGTCCGAAGCATATGGTTCGGAATAATGTAACTTTGAAGGATACTAATAGAACAAGGATAGGGCATCCCAGTGGAGAGGTTGCAATAAATGCCAAAGGGGATCAGGTGCCTTTAAGTAAAGTGCAGAAACATCCCAAATTACCCCTGTCAACTGATGAGCAGGTGGTAATACAAACAAGAAATATACTTTGAAATGTCTGTATACAAATGCTAAAAGTCTAAAAAAAAGAATGGAGAGTCAGGGGTAGATTTACAAAAAATGCGCGTTCGCATACTTTGGTTGGCGCACCGTCGCAAACAAAAGTACGCTGGATTTTAGTAGATACGCACGTAGCTGCGCGTATCTGCTAAAATCCAGGATCGGCGCGCGCAAGGCTGCCGATTTTGTGCAGCCGGTGCGCGCCAAGCCGCGCAGCCTGCCTCCGTTCCCTCCAAGGCCGCTCCAAAATCGGAGCGGCCTCGGAGGGAACTCGCTTTCGCCCTCCCCTCACCTTCTCCTCCCTTCCTCTATCTAACCCACCCCCCCGGCCCTATCTAAACCCCCCCCCTACCTTTGTCCAGGGATTTACGCCTCCCGGAGGGAGAAGTAAATCCCCGCACGCCAGCGGGCCACTAGCGCGCCGAGACGCGACCTGGGGGCGGTTCCGGAGGGCGCGGCCATGCCCCCGGACCGCCCCCGAAATGCCGCGTCCCGTCCCCAAAAAGCCGCGCCGATCCGACACGCCCCCGACACACCCCCGACTGAAAACCCCGGGACTTACGCGAGTCCCGGGGATCTGCGCGCGCCGGTGGCCTATCGAAAATAGGCGCGCCGGTGCGCAAGGCCCTGCTCGCGTAAATCCGGGTGGATTTACGCGAGCAGGGCTTTTAAAATCCGCCCCTCAGTGTATAGCAGTGGATGAAGAAGTGGATAATGATATACGGCCGGATTTTAAATTTGCCGCACGTGTAAAAATTGCCACTTACTTGCGTGGCCGGGCCCTGCGTGCGCTGCGCCCATTTTAAAAAGGACCCAGCCACACGCATAAATGCCGGTCCCTGACAAACGGGTGGGCCAGGGGGCGGGGATGGACAGGCCAGGGGGCGGGGATGGGCGGGCCAGGACAGAACCATTCATCGCTGTCTCGGCTGCTGGCGCACATAAGTTACTTCAAGTCAGGCCCTGAAGTAACTGGAAGAAAAAAAGATAACAAAAAAAAGGGGGATTTAGAGGTGGGGAGGAGAGGGGAAGGGAAAGGGAGGTTAGGATAGGGGGCAGGAAAGTTCCCACTCATTCCGCTCCTAAATTGGAGCGGACTGGGAGGGAACTGGGGGAGCCCCAAACTCGTCACCACGCAAATTTGAAAAATTGTACCCCCCTTGTGCACGCCGCCCGCATATACGCATACGGATTATAAAATCCAGTGCGCATGTGCACCTGGCCCTCATATTTTATAACATGTGCACGTGTTGGGTGGCGCAAGCACATGGATGTATGCAGGTGCCTTTTAAAATTTACCCCATTATTGGCATCTCAGAGACCTGATGGAATGAGGATAACCTAACCAATGGGACACTGTACAGGGTTCAAATTATATCTAAACAATAGGATGGATCAAATTGGTGGAGGGGTGGCACTATATGTTAAAGAGAGCATTGAGACAAATAGGATAAAATTCTGCAGGAACCAAAATGCAATGTTGAATCTTTATGAATAGAAATTCCAAGTGAAAAAGGGAATAAAAGAATAATGAGGGAATATTGCCATCCACCTGGCTAGAATGAACTAACAATGAAATACTAAAAGAAATTAGTAGGGATGTGAATCATTTTTCAACGATTAAAATTATCGTCTGATAATTTTAAAATCATCTTAAATCGTTAAAGAACACAATACAATAGGAATTCTAACGATTTATCGTTAAAAAATCGTTTTTTTTGTTAGTGCGCACTAACAGGAGTTAGTGCGCACTAACCATTTTTAATGCGCACTAACAGAAAATGATACAAATTGACACTTTTCAGGTCAGTTTAGGAATGAATATGTATTCCTATTGGCTGGCTGCCCTCTTATTTATTGATGTTACCAAGGTTCACACTGAGGTGATGGTTGGGGGGATGGGAAATGGAAACGGTTGGTAGCTTGACAAAAAAAGTAATGTGATCAGTCAATGTGACTAGAACTTGTGCCCTTGTGATCTTCCTGCACGCAGTGCCCTATCCCTGATACCAGGGGTGTTGTGATCTTCCTGCATGCAGTGCCCTATCCCTAATACCAGGAGTGTTGTGATCTTCCTGCACACAGTGCCCTATCCCTGATACCTGGAGTGTTGTGATCTTCCTGCACACAGTGCCCTATCCCTGATACCAGGGGTGTTGTGATCTTCCTGCACACAATGCCATATCTCTGATACCGAGAGTGTTGTGATCTTCCTGCACACAGTGCCCTAACCCTGATACCGGGAGTGTTGTGATCTTCCTGCACACAGTGCCCTAACCCTGATACCGGGAGTGTTGTGATCTTCCTGCATGCAGTGCCCTAACCCTGATACTGGGGGTGTTGTGATCTTCCTGCACACAGTGCCCTAACCCTGATACCGGGAGTGTTGTGATCTTCCTGCACGCAGTGTCCTATCCCTGATACCGGGGGTGTTGTGATCTTCCTGCACTGAGCAGGGATACGGCACTGCGTGCAGGAAGATCACAACACCCCTGGTATCAGGGATAGGGCACTGTGTGCAGGAAGATCACAACACTCCCAGTATCAGGGATATGGCACTGAGTGCAGGAAGATCACAACACTCCCTGTATCAGGGATAGGGCACTGTGTGCAGGAAGATCACAACACTCCCAGTATCAGGGATAGGACACTGTGTGCAGGAAGATCACAACACTCCCAGTATCAGGGATATGGCACTGAGTGCAGGAAGATCACAAAACTCCCAGTATCAGGGATAGGGCACTTTGTGCAGGAAGATCACAACACTCCCGGTATCAGGGATAGGGCACTGTGTGCAGGAAGATCACAACACTCCTGGTATTAGGGATAGGGCACAAGTTCTAGTCACATTGACTGATCACATTACTTTTTTTGTCAAGCTACCAACTGTTTCCATTTCCCATCCCCCATATATTGTCAGTGGGAACCTTGGTAACATGAATAAATAAGAGGGCAGCCAATAGGAATACATATTCATTCCTAAACTGACCTTAACTGACCTGAAAAGTGTCAAATTGTATCATTTTCTGTTAGTGCACACTAACAATGGTTGGTGCGCACTAACTCCCGGTTAGTGCGCACTAATCGGAAAAACCGATTTTTTAACTAAAAAATCGTGCCAAACACAATTTTCTTCTCCTGCCAGACGATTTCGATCGTTAAGACGATTGGGCACACGATTCACATCCCTAGAAATTAGGGAAGCTAACAAAATCAGCAGCACATTAATAAGTGATTTCAATTACCCCAGTACTGACTGGGTGAATGTTACATCAGGACATGCCAGAGAGGTACAGCTCCTAGATGAAATAAATGACTGTTACATAGAGCAGCTGGTACAAGAACCAACAAGAGGGGAAACAATTTTAAACCTAGTCCTTAGTGGAACACGGGATTTGGTGTGAGAGGTATCAGTGAACACAGCATTATCAAATTTGACTTAATAACTGGAGGGAGCTCAAAAAAGAAATCTACGAAGATGGCATTTAACTTTCAGAAAAGTGACTATTATAAAATGAGAAAAATGGTTAGGAAAAAACTGAAAGGAACAACTGCAAAGGTTACGAGTTTAACTCAGAATGAATGTTTAAAAATACTATCTTGGAAGCCCAAAACAGATGTATTCCATGGGGCAGATTTTAAATACTTGCGCGAGCGCGTACTTTTGTTCACGCAGCAGGCGCGAACAAAAGTACGCTGGATTTTATAAGATACGTGCGTAGCCACGCGTATCTTATAAAATCTGGGGTTGGCACGCGCAAGGGGGTGCACATTTGTGCAACCTGCGCGCGCCAAGCCCAGCGCGCGCTGCCTGTTCCCTCCGAGGCCGCTCCGATTTCGGAGCGGCCTCGGAGGAACTTTCCTTCACCCTCCCCCCACCTTCCCCTCCCTTCCCCTACCTAACCCACCCCCCCGGCCCTATCTAAACCCCCCTTACCTTTGCGCGTCGGCCGGCTGCCCCGCTCCGTGGTCCGTCCCGGGGGCTGTTCCGGAGGCCGCGGCCACGCCCCCGGAATGCCCCCGTGCCGAAACCACGCCCACGTTGCCACCCCCGAAATGCCACGCCCCGCCCCTAAATGCCGCGTCATCCCACCACGCCCCCGCCACGCCCCCGACAGGAAGCCCCGGGACTTATGCGCGTCCCGGGGCTCTGCACACGCCGGCAGCCTATGCAAAATAGGCATGCTGGCGCGCAGGGGTTTTAAAATCCGCCCCCATGTATTATAAAAGGAGGAAAGAGGCTAAAATACTCCCAGCATGATTGAAAGGTGAGGTGAGAGAGGCTATAATATATAAAAGAACATCTTTCAAGAAATGGAAAAGGGATCTGAATGAAGAAAACAGGAAACAGCATAAGCACTGGCAAGTCAGATGCAAAGCATTGATAAGGAAGACAAAGAGAGAATTTGAAAAAAAGGTTGCAATGGAAGCAAAAACTCATAATAAAATCTTTTTCAGGTACATTTGAGGTAAAAAGCCTGTGAGGGAGTCAGTTGGACCATTAGATGATCAAGGAGTAAAAGGAGCACTTAGAGATGACAAAGCCATAGCAGAGAGACCAAATTAATTCTTTGCTTCGGTATTCACTGAGGAAGATGTAAGAGATATACCCATAAGAAATGAGAACCCACTTTATTATAAAGGACCATCATAGTAACCACTACCGGCAACAAGGGCCTTCATTGCTTCATCAATATTCATCGGTCCAGAAGTTCAGGAATATTATTTTTGGTATTTCTTTTGTAAATAAAATGTAATAGATCAAACACTTATCTTGGGTCTTTCTTTTTTCTTAGCTTTTCTTTGTGTATCTGGTGTAACAAATCCCAACAGTCCCGACATATGTTGTATTTGGAGATGAAAATTCTGCTTCAGGGGATACTCTTGCACAATACCAAATATATTCTTATAGACTTCAGCAGCTCCATGGAATATACCCATGCCAGAAATGATATTCAAAGGTGATGATTCAGAGGAATGGAAACAAATCTCAGTGAACCTGGAAGATGTACTAAGGCAAGTTGACAAACTAAAGAGTAACAAATCACCTGGACCAGATGGTACATATCCAAGAGTGCTGAAAGAACTGAGAAATGAAATTGCAGACCTGCTATTAGAAATTTGTAAACTATCAATAACATCATCTATAGTACATGAAGACTGGAGAGTTGCCAATGTAATGCCAATTTTCAAAAAAGGATCAAGGGGTGATCCCGGAAATTACAGACCAGTGAGCCTGACATCTATTCCAGGCAAAATGGTAGAAACTATCATAAACAAAAAAATTGCTGAACATATAGATAAGCATAGCTTAATGGGACAAAGCCAATATGGATTTAGCCAAGAGAAGTCTTGCCTCACAAATTGGCTAGATTTTTTGAGGGTGTAAATAAACATGTGAATAAAGGTGACCCAGTTGATATAATGTATCTGGATTTCCAGAAAGCATTTGACAAAGTCCCTCATGAGCAATTTCTTAGGAAATTAGAAAAACATGGGATAGGTCGCAGTGTCCTATTGTGGATTGCCAACTGGTTAAAAGATAGAAAACAGAAAGTAGGGCTAAATGCTAAATTTTCCTAGTGGAAAAAAGTGAATAGTAGAGTGCTCCAGGATCTGTTCTGGGACTGATGCTTTTTAATATATTTATCAATGACCTGGAAATGGGAACAACAAGTGAGGTGATTTGCTGACACAAAATTATTCAAAGTTGTCAAATCACAAGAGGATTATGAGAAATTGCAAGAGGACATTGAAAAACTGGGATACTGGGCATAAAACTGGCAAATAAAATTAAATGTAGACAAGTGCAAAGTGATACACGTAGGGAGGAGTAATCCAATTATAGCTCCAAATTGCAAGGTTCCACATTAGGAGTCACCACACAGGAAAAGGATCTAGGTGTCATGTTGAAAATATTTTGAAATCTTCTGCTCAATGAGCATCAGCAACCAAGAAAGCAAATAGAATGCTAGGGATTATTAGAAAAGGAATGGAGAATAAAACAGAGACTATCATAATGCCTCTGTAACGCTCTATGGTGCAACCTCATAAGAACATAAGAAATTGCCATACTGGGTCAGACGGTAATGGGTACTGGTAAGAAATCTAAAAAGGTGTACAACCAAAAACAACACCAACCCCAGACACTCTTTTCCTCCTCCCCACAACTTATGAGAACATCTTTGGCCCTCCAAAAACTCTTCTGTACCTTGCCAGCTGAGTGCTTTCCCCCGATGCTGTTCCCCGATGCAGTCCCCAATGCTGTTCCCCCATGCTGTCCCCGATGCTATTGTTTGCATTTCCATGCCGGATCTGCCCACATGCAACACTAGCCATCCGATCTCTGTTGAAGTCCCGCCTTCCAAGACCAAAAAAATGTGATAGGCAGTAACAACTAGAGATGTGAATCGGAACCAGAATCGGTTCGGATTCCGGTTCCGATTCACATGTGGTTTTTTTTTTCATCGGGCCTGATCGTGGTTTTGTTTATCGGCTGTGCCCGAGCTGATAAACAAAAAACCCACCCCGACCCTTTAAAACTAATACCTTAGCTTCCCCCACCCTCCTGACCCCCCCAAAAACTTTTTACAGGTACAGGTTTAGGGGTTATTTTTGTGTGCTGTTTTTCCCGCCCTCCCCCAAAACAATAAGAGAACCCCCACGATCAATATCGTGGGGTTTTCCTATCGTTTTGGGGGAGCCCCCGATTTCTGACGATTTTGAAAATATCGTCCGATATTTTCAATTGTCCGAAGCCCAATTCACATCCCTAGTAACAATGGGCCAATTACAACCAAACCGTGAAAAAAAAAACTGCATGTACGTGGCACGGGTCGTAACTTGAATTTTGGTCGTAATTCAAAACCGAAAATTTTGGTTGTAACTCAAAATTTGTTCGTAACCCAAAACCTTGAATGTTGGTCTTAACCTGAGCCGTTTGCAACCCGAGGGCCCACTGTACTACCACAGCATCTTGCTGCTACCATTCTGCCTACCTGCCATGCCCTTTACGTACCACTTTGAGGGTCTTGCCACTGCTCTACCTAATTGCAGTGCTCCAATATACCACTTAAGGGGTCTTGCTGATACCAATCTACCTATTTGCCATGTCCCAGCTTTATTTATTTATTTATTTATTTATTTATTTAATTAACAGCTTTTCTATACTGACATTAAAATACACATCATATTGGTTTACATTTTAACAAAATGATGGAAAGTACAATAAACAGGGGAGGGGAAAACAGGGCAACCGATAAATAGGATACAGGAAGCAAGGAAGAAGCAAACAACAGAATGAAGCCAATAAAGAGCGATAAAATAAAATGGCAAAGAGAATTTACAATAATGCAACAGTATTACATAATTACATGATTCAGCAGGTTATTTTGGAACAATGAGGATAACATCGAAGGTCATGGGGGGGGGGGCATGAGTCAGCGAGAATTAATCAGGGAAAGCCTGGTGGAAAGCCATGTCTTTAGCATTTTTTGGAATTTGAAAGGGCATGGCTCCAGACGGAGATTGAGAGGTAGAGTATTCCAGTGAGTGGGGCCAGCAATCGACAAGGCACGATCTCTTGTGGCTGTAAGATGGGCTTTCTTAAGTGGGGGGACTTGTAATGTGCATTTGCGGTTCATTCTAGTAGGGCGGGAGGATTGTGTAAGTTTCAATGGTTCACTTAGCCATGAGAAATTATATTTGTGGATGGCTTTGTGTATGATGGTAAGGATTTTAAAAAGTATATGGTATGAGATGGGGAGCCAATGTAGGTCCTTGATAGAGATGTGAATCGTGTCCTCGATCGTCTTAACGATCAATTTCGGCTGGGAGGGGGAGGGAATCGTATTGTTGCCATTTGGGTGTTTAAAGTATCTTGAAAATCGTGAAAATCGTGAGCCGGCACACTAAAACCCCCTAAAACCCACCCCCGACCCTTTAAATTAAATCCCCCCACTGAACGACCTCCTGCAGTCGATCTCCTGCCGGCGCCATTTTCCGTACGGAAAACGATTCGCGGCAGGAGATCATTTTCCGGACCCCCGCTGGACCCCCAGGGACTTTTGGCCAGCTTGGGGGGGGCCTCCTGACCCCCACAAGACTTGCCAAAAGTCCAGCGGGGGTCCGGAACGACCTCCTGCAGTCGAATCGTGTTGGTCTATGGCCGCCGCCATTTTGCGCTGCCATTTTGAAAAATGGCGCCGGTTGAAGACAACACGATTCAATTGCAGGAGGCCGTTCCGGACCGCTGCCGTTCCGGACCGCCGCTGGACCCCCAGGTAATTTAAGGCATTTGGGGGGGGGTTTGGGAGGGTGGGGGATTTAATTTAAAGGGTCGGGGGTGGGTTTTAGGGGGTTTTAGTGTGCCGGTTTTCCTGCCCTCCCCCTTCCCCCAATTTACGATTTTTTGACGATAAATCGGGGGAATTGGTATTGTATCGTGGCCCTAACGATTTTTGACGATTTAAAATATATCGGACGATATTTTAAATCGTCAAAAAACGATTCACATCCCTAGTCCTTGAGGATAGGGGTTATGTGATCAGATTTGCGGGCATTGCTAATTATCCTTGCGTTTTGTAATATCTGTAGAGGTCTGATGGTGGAGAGAAGGAGGCCAAGGTAAAGGGAATTGCAGTAATCAAGCTTAGAAGATACAGTGGCTTGGATGACAGTTTTGAGATTGTGTGTGTGGAGTAGAGGCTTGAGCTTTTTTTTACAAACCTGGGGGACTTGCTGCTACTGCTCTGTCTACCTGCCTTGCCCCTGATATACCACCTTAAGGGTCATTCTGTTAATATGTCTATCTGCCATACTTATTATGGCTTGGGAGTTTTTGTGCCTCCATTTGGTTTGCTGTTTGGATCTCAGCCTAGATTTCACACCTTATTAGTTTGTTGGTTATAATGAGGTGTTTACCCCCCCCCCCCCCCAAAAAAAAAAAAGTAGGTTTTTTCTCCCACCAATCTCTTTTCAGTTCTCTACCTTACTGTTTGTTGTACATCTCTATGATCTCAGCCTAGTTATCCCATCTTTTTTTTTGGTTATACTAGGGAATGTTATTCCCAAAAGCCTTCAGTCAAAAGTCAGAAATGCAGGTATAAGAGAAAGGATGCACAGAGCAGATACCTTTTACATGTTCTAAATGTGGTAAGGTTTACAGTAGGAACCAATGCAATTCCAGAAAATCAACAAAGGGAAGAGACATTGTTCAGCTACAGAATATGGGAAAAGTTTCTTAATAAAGCACAGCTGACAATTTGCCAGGAAAACTACCCTGTGACTAAAGTTTGTCAGAATCCAGATTTCTCAAGAAACCTAAAATTCCATCCAGCAGCAAGATCAATTTCATGTAGGGAATTAATTAAAAGCTTATGCCTCAAAAGTGATCCTGATGAGAAATCATTCTCGTGTAAACCTGAACAGGATACAGATATCTCCTATGCCACTCTGCCATGCTGCCTTAGAGATTTTTCTTCTACTCAGTATTGCTGCCATATCCAGACTTTGCACCCTGAGGGTCTGCTGTCACTCTGTCATGCTATCATACTTCAGACTTTACACATTGGGGTAGCCTTGCCTCTATGTGGAGCTGCTTTGAACCTCTCGTGTTGCTTTCATGTGTTGATACCACTCTTTGAGCTGCTTTGTCCCTTCATTGGTGCCTTGGAATTTTTCTGCCTTCCTTTCTGCTCTGTTCCCCTTCATGGTGCTTAGGATGTTGATGCCTCTCATGATACCACTTTGCCTCTCATGCTCCCTTTGAGGGTTCATGCCACTGTACTTGATGCTCTTTTTTGAAGCCTGGGGTGGTCTTCACACTCTGCTTCTTTGCTCCTTTCTTGATGCCTTGGAAAACTCCTGCCACTGCTGGTACTACTTTGCCCCTTTAAGGTGCCTTAAGCAGTTTATATTTGGTGCCACTTTGCTTAGTCTAGGTATCTTGGAGCTCTTTCCCCCTTCTGATAATGTCTTTCTACAAGTTTGATAACTCCAATTTTGGAGCCTGCTGATTATGATATGTGAGCTTGGGTGATACCACAGGGGATTGCACATTTCTTTGACTCTTGATGAAAACAACAAAGCTGTCAAAACACTGGTAATGTAGGACATCTTTTCAAGTGGGAGCAAAGATCACTTTTATGACCTTTGAATGTTAAGTATTATTAGAATTTGAAACTAGTAGATGATTTGAAGACCAGTGCTACTTGCTGATACTGTTTGAAGCCCATAGCAGGCATGTCTCAGAAGATTAAAGTTTACAGCACTATTATTGCATTTCTGATATTAGTATTGATATTTTATTTTTACCCCTCTTTGTTTTGGTTTAAAAAAAAATGATTTTTTTCATTTGAAATTAATGAACCGAATGGAGGTGCCCTACAAAATTAATGAACGAACTGAAATGAAAATTTTTCCTCTGCACATTCCCTCTGTATACTGATGAAAATCTTAATATAAAGTTGATGAAAATGCAAAAGTAAGTGTAACAAAATGTAAAATGTATAAATGATCAAAATGTTAGTGTTTTCTAATGTTTATGTTTCTACCCACGGTTGTAGTTCTTGGCCTTGTCCTATGTGAGGACAATTTTCAAAGGCAATTACCTGGGTAAATTGTTTTGATTGGAAATTGCCTTTTTCAAATGAAGCTAAAAATACACTCAAGCCACATTAAAAGAGCCATTTGTGTGGTTGTGTTTAGGACAGGGGAGGAAAACAGCTTCAGATATTGTTGCGATCCCCCCTGCTGCTGCGCTGCAGGAGGTCTCTTACCTTCCTCTGGAGGCCGCTCTGAAGCCAGGGCCTCGCCTGCGCATCATCCAGGACTGCTCCAGGGCCTGAGAGGCCTAGCTGCTCCTGAGGCATGCCTGTGGCTTGCAGCCTCAGTGTTTGGACTTCCTGTTTGGCGACGCCCTTCTCCTAGGGGCTGGCCCGCAGCTCTCCACCCTAGTTATAGGACCAGCGATGGGCGGTCCTGGCAAGCTCCTCCCAGGGAGTTGCCTGCAACCTCCCGTATTTAAGGACTTGCTTGTCAGTTCCGCAGGGCCTTCGATCAGGCCTTACAGTTGGCTGTAACTGTGCTGATCCAGGTCTTCCATGGTTCCTTGTCCAGTGTCTTTGCCTGATGTCTGCCCCTGTTCCTGCCAGCCGTAAGGACTTCGGATGTGAGTATCCCAGCATCGGAGTTCCTGTGCGCCTGGGTCTTCCCCGCACCCTCCTTCTCAGCGTGGTCCGTGACCAGCCTCCTGGGCTGTGTAGGGTGCGTCTGGGACAGGGTGGTCCGCGACTCAGTCCCACGGGTGGGCTGAGTAGGGCGCCCTGATGGACAGTGCCATGTTCCCGTCCAGCCTTGTCTTCATTGTCTGCTTCAGCCCTTGCCTGGATGTCTTCCTGTCTCTGCCTTGACCTACGTCCTCGTCTGGTTCCTGAGCCTTCTGTCCTGTTGGGCCCTGGAGTGGCCAACAGGAAGGATTCGTCCCACGGGCTCTTGAGCTTCTGCCAGCCGAGGGGGCTTCGGATGTGAGTATCCCAGCATCGGAGTTCCTGCTCGCCTGGACCTTTCCTGTGTCTCGCTTCAGCCCTTGCCCTGATGTCTCCGCCTTGCTTCAGCCTGCTTCTGCCCCGTCTGATGTCTTCAGTTTAAGGACTCTGTCTGCCCTCGCCTCTGTCCGGCCTGCTGCCCATTGCCGTTCCCTGCGGCGGGTCCGAAAGGGCTGGGAACAGTCGGAGGACCGTTCACTAGTCAACTTCCCCGTGTTGGCTACCATGGGCATGCAGGTCCGGCTGAGGGCCGGACTCCCTGTTTCTGTTCCTGCCTGCCTGGCTCACCATGCCTGCTCAGCTCACCTCCCACGGTGTGGCCTTGGGCTCCTCCTGGGGTCCTGCCGTGGCCCAAGGGCTCACCACCCGCCCGAGACGACCCCGCGCGCGCTCGTAACAGATATAGACGGTACAAAGTATGTGAGTACCTTTAGTTAATTTTCTAAGAGGAAGAATGTGGATAGTTTTCCTTTGCAAATTTGCATAAAATATGTGTGTTAAAAGCACCTGTATAGTTTGCAATTACTCCGAATATTTAAAAGTTAGCCTCTTCCCCGCCCCTCCATGTAATGTTTTGGAGATTGAAGATTCGGAGTAGAGATGTGAATCGTGTGCCCGATCGTTTTAACGATCAGGTTCGGATGGAGGGAGAAAAAAATCGGATCGTTAGAGATGTGAATTGGAATCGGTTCCGATTCCAATTCACACCGTTAATTTTTTAGTGAGGCCTGAGCAGATAAAAAAAACCCCCACCCCGACCCTTTACAAATGACCCGTTTGCTCTCCCATCCTCCCGAACCCCCCCCCCCCCAAATGTTAAATTACCTGGTGGTCCAGTGTGTGTGTGTGTGGGGGGGGGCCCGGCGCGATCTCCCGCTCTCGGGCCATTGGCGCCATTTTGGCTACCACTGATAAAAATGGCGCAGATGGCCTGATAAAAAAAACCCCACCCCGACCCTTTACAAATTATTCTTTTGCTTCTCCCACCCTCCCGACCCCCCCCAAAAACCTTTTACATGTACCTGGTGGTCAAGCGGGGGGTCTGGGAGCCATCCCTTCAATCATACTTTCGGTACCGGTGCTGCTGGACTGGTTTCAAAATGGCGCCGATCGCCTTTGCCCTCACTATGTCACAGGGAGCTGTGACATAGTGAGGGCAAAGGTGATCGGCGCCATTTTGAAACCAGTCCAGCAGCACCGGTACCGAAAGTATGATATTAGTATTGATATTTTCTTTTTACCCCTCTTTGTTTTGGTTTAAAAAATGATTTTTTTCATTTGAAATTAATGAACCAAATGGAGGTGCCCTACAAAATTAATGAATGAACTGAAATGAAAATTTTTCCTCTGCACATTCCCTCTGTATACTGATACTGTACTGTATACTGATGAAATATAAGCAGAGACCAGATTTTCTGCATCGTAGACATTCCTCTGGATTCAGGCGGCCGCGGTTGATCTTCATAAGTTCCTTGGGAGGTTGAGGGGCTGCTGGTAAGGCCTTCAACCGAGGGCTCGCTGAACAGGGTGGTTGGGCAGGAAGTCAAAGGACCCTTACCTCCTGATGCCGTTGTGGAAGGCGGTAGTCGATTCTACCGACCAGTGAGATCAAGTCTTCCAGAGATACGTGGATCTCGCAGGCAGCTAGTTCATCCTTAAGGGCAAGAGACAGTCCCTTGAGGTAGAGTGCCCACAAGCAGTCTTCTGGCCAACCCAACTCAGATGCTAGAGTTCTAAACTCCACTGTATATTCAGCGAGCAAGTGCGGGCCTTGACAGAGGTGGAGTAGGTGATGGCCAGCAACTGCCTGTCAGCCTGGGTCTTCGAAGGTGCATTGGAAAACGGAGATGAACTGAGGGAGCTGGTAAAGGATTGCGTCGGAACGCTCCCAGAGCAGAGAAGCCTATGCCAGGGCCTTCCCCTCAAGACGCGAAAGGATGAACATAATCTTAGTTGCTTCATCTGGAAAAAGCGAGGGTTGCAGTGAGAACTGAATATAACATTGGTTTATGAAGCCTCGACAGAGGTGAGGATCCCCATTGAAACGGGGTGGAGCTGGGAGGGCCAGCAGTGCCTGTGAGGGCAAGGTATGGGGAAGAGCCCCTGGGTTGGACATGGCAGATTCCTCCAATTGAGAACGCATCTTTTCCATGGAGGAGGCCAGTGCTTCCATGATCCATTGTTGTTCTCAGACATGAGTGACCAGACCAGGGATGGCCTGCAAGGCAGGAAACTCCACAGAGTCCATGGCCTTGGCAACCTGTTGCGCTGGAGGTGGACCCTTGGCCTGGTACAGGATTGGTATGGCCCTCTGGTCGGACCCAGAGAGCGCTTGACACCAGGAGGCAGAGCACACAAGGACACAGAGGCTAGCTGGAGCTTCGCCAAAAACAGTCCGAGGTTTCTGCAGGTTGAGCCCTTGGGTACCCGGACCGCCTGGACTTAGGTGGGCCTCAGATGGTCGGAGAGGTAGCGGAGGGGTGTGCCCACCAGGAGCAAGGGTGCCCGGCTGATGCAGAGAGGATGGACCAGACCCGAACTGGAAGCTCGAGAGACCTCAGGGAGGTAATAGTTCAGGAAGGTTCTCCGGGCAAGATAGGCAGCGCCTGCGGGTCTAGTCAGGTGAATGTTGCGGGTGGATTCCAAGCAGGTTGGTCTGGTAGCCACAGTAGGCCAGAAGAGAGTGTCCAAGTGAAGCGCAAGAGTAAGAGCCAGAGTATCAGTCTGAGTGGTCAGCCAAAGCAGGGGTCAAATACCAAGGTCAGTCTGAGCGCAGTCAAGGCAAGCGAGGGTCGGTTCCAGGCAGCAGACAAAGAATGGTCAGGCAGGTAGTGGTCAGTTCCAGGCAGCAGACGAGAGAGTAGTCAGACAGGCCGAGGTCAGTACCAGAGATCAGTCCGAGAGGTACTACCTGAGTGAGGATATGGGAACACACAGAAACTCAGGAACAAGGAGATGCTGGAACAAGGAGACACTTGAACAAGGAGACACTTGGAACACAGGATAGGCAAACTGTGTCGACCCGATTGCCAAGGTGAGGTCCTGGGACAGGACCTCGCTATTTATAGGACTATCATGTGATGTCATCAATCTGCACCCCCATCGGTGTTCCGGCGCTTGGCCCTTTAAATCGGAGCACGTCGGCTGCACGTGCGCCTAGGGGAGGGGCCAAGGTGGCTGAAGATGCGGAGCCCCAACAGGAGCTCCGCTGCGAGGCCTGCGGCATGGAGGAAGCTGGAGAGGGCCGTGGTGAGCGACGGGGACGGTGGGAGCTGGCAGCAGTGGTGAGACCAGAGCTAGTCGAGGGCAGCGCGAGGTGAGCAGGCCCGGTTGCGGCAGCCACGCGGTCGGGACACGCAACAACTTCACCACTCTTAAGTAGTGAGAAAGCATTGCTAGTTGTTGTCATTCAGAGGAATCCAGTGGTGCCAGTGGGAGGGCTTTCACATCTCTCCTGCTGATGAGGATCAGGACTCGGCACCCTCCAGAATGGTTACATAATTTAAGAGGAATCAGAAGGGGGTTGGGGTGTTGAGATTTCCTGTTGGAGGAGATCTTGCCATCATAGGGGTTGGGCATTCTTGGCAAGGAGGGGGGAAAGAGTTCCTCATGTTCAGAAGAGGTTCTCTTGATGATTCTCAGGGGTCCTGATGACTGTTGGGGGAGGGGCTGAGGCCTTGATGTGACAGGGCATCAGCTGTTGCGGTGGGCCAATGTTAATAAGGGGTTGAAGAGATGAGATCACTCATGCTAATTGGTCCTTTCACTTTGAGCAAGACGGCATAGGAGATTTTCAGTCTGTGTGCCTGCTACAGTTTTAGTGTTAACATCCACTCTAATGATGTTTGATTGCTCTGAAGGCAAATGTTTGTTTTTTTTTGTGAGCATGGGCTAAAATTAGTGCATAGGTTGTTGAATGGAATTTTAGCCTGTGGACAAGTGCAAAGAGATACACATAGGGGAAAATAATCTAAACTATAGGTACCTAATGCCACATTAGGAGTCACCACCCAGATGTTAGGGATGAAGCACAGGACTGGCCAAGTCCAAAAGAAAATCATGTTCAAGCTGATGTCGACAATATGTTCAAATGCTCAGCTCAATGTATGGCAGTGGTCAAAAGTGCAAATCGAACAGGGGCAGATTGGCCTGTCAGGGCTTCAGGCATGCCCCGATGGGCCAGTCCAGTGCATCACGTGATTACTGACAGTCCCATGCTTGCGTGGCCGCTGTGACCAACACCAGGTCCCCAGTTATGCTACTCGCATAAGGCTTCCATCAGGGGTATCGTTAGCCCCATCAGTGCACCGCTAAGGAGGAAGCTGCATCGTGGGTGTGTCGGCCTGCAAGGCACAAAGAGGCGGCAATTACTATGTAGGCCAGAGGCCTGAGAAAGAAGGTCTATAGTTGGATCAGTGGAGCCGCATGGCCCAATGTGGCAGAAGAGGCTACGTGGCCTGAAGAGGAAGGGCTACAGATAAGTCGATTAGGCCCATGTGGCCCAAGGAGAAGCTGCTGTATCAGCCGGCTAGGCCTGTGCGGCCCAGGTGGAGACTGTTGTGTCATTTACCCTGTGGGACAGAAGAAAGAAGGCTGCTCCTGCCTGCACCTTGAACACTTTGGAGGAGAGCATTTGTGTGTGTGTGTGTGTGTGTGTGTAAGAGAGACAGAGAACATGTGTGTGAGACAGCATGAGTGTGAATGAAAGGCAAAGAGCATTAGTGTGCATGTATGCATGTTTGTGTGTATGAAAGATGTGTGTGTGTGTGAGTGCGCATGTGAGACAGACAGCATAAGTATGTATGAGTGTGTATGTGTGAGAGACAAAGTATAAGTATGCATGTGAGTGAGAGCATGAGTGTGCATGTTTGTGTGAGAGAGCATGAGAGTATGTGTGTGAGAGCATGTATGTATGTGAGAGAGAGATAGAGGGCATGTGTGTATGTTGGTGAGACAGCATGTGTGTGTATGTGTGTGTGAGAGAGCACATGTGTGTGAAAGAGATGCTGCGCAAGTCCAAGGAGGAGGCTGCTGTTCCCTGTATGTTTCAGACTGCAGTAAAAAAAAAAAAAAAAGTCTGAGATTTACAGCCTGCACCTCCCTAAGGTAAGGAATGCCTCTGTCTGCAACCAGCTTACCAGGACCCTGTTAACCTGGGGCTTTGCCTGCACTGCCCTAACAACCAATGGGCTGGATTTTCAAAAGACCTGGCGACATGTGTAAAGCCCAGGGACACATGTAAGTCCCGGGGCTTGCAAAAAGGGGCAGGGAGGGGGCAGGGTAGGGCAGTCCAGGGGCAGGGCGGGGCAGGTCAGAGACTCCCGGCACAGTGGTAAATGGATCACGTGCTGGCAGTCAGCCAGTGCACACAACTTACTTCAGCCCCAGGGCTGAAGTAAGTTTTAAAACAAAAGAAAAAGGTAGGGGGGAAGGGTGGGGGAGGTAGGGGAAGGGAAGGAAAGGTGGGGTGGGGGGTAGGGAACGGAGGAAGGCAGTGCGGTTCGTTGCAGGCTGGGCAGGCACAAGGTGCACAACTGTACACCCCCTTGTGCGCGCCAACCTCCAATTTTATAACGTGTGTGCGCCTGTGCGCGCATGTTATAAAATCGGGCGTACGTCTGAAAATCTACCCCAATGTGAGTAAAAAAAATTTAAAAGAAAGTTAATAGGCTGCTGCTGCTGCTGCTACTGCTCCTGTACTTTTTGGGGGTGGGGGGGGAGAGAGAGTGTGTGAATGATACAGTCAGAGCCTGTCAGTGTGTGTGACTATAGGGTGGATTTTAAAAGGTGCGTGCGGAAGTAGATTTGTTCCCGCAACCCGGCGCAAAAAAATCTACTCCCAATTTTATAACATGCGTGCGCTGCCGCGCATGTTATAAAATACATGGTCGGCGCGCGCAAGGCTGCGCAAAATCGGCAGCCTGCACGCGCCGAGCCGTGCAGCCATCCTCCATTCCTTCTGGCCCCCCCACCTTCCCCTCCTTTCCCCTATCTAACCCAACCCCCAGCCCTAACTAATTCCCCCCTACCTTTATTTTACAAGTTACGCCTGCCCGAGGCGTATAAATGATGTTTAAGCTCAGAAGACTGAACTTTGAATGCCCATGGGTAGGTCATGGGCATGCCAAGTCTGTAATATGAAGTCAGTACGTAAGTATTTACACGTACAAGCGTGCACCGGGGTCCCCTACTGCGTAACTTTACTTCTGCTAAGGACATTGTGTAAGTCATGTTACAAAAAAAATAGGCTAGTCGGTGGGGTTTTAAGGGTCAGTGCTAATATGGTAAAAGGGAGGCAAGCTAGCTAGGGCAAGTGAACTGTGAAAAAGAGCTATTGCGTCACCATGCACAGCTACTAATTTCCCCCCAATTACGTGCACGAGGCAGCTTTTGTGCACACAGGCACATGTCAATATAAAATTGTGCACACATGTACACATGTATAGCCGATTTTATAACACGCATGTATGTTATAAAATCACTGCGTCCATGTGCGCGCGCCAGCAAATGCGTGCACATGTACGCCCGTAGGTGTGTCTTAAGATTCACCTCTACATGAGCACTGAGGGGGGATATGATAGAGGTGTTTAAAATCATGAGAGGTCTAGAATGGGTAGATGTGAATCGGTTATTTATGCTTTCGGATAGTAGAAAGACTAGGGGGCACTCCATGAAGTTAGCATGGGGCACATTTAAAACTAATCGGAGAAAGTTCTTTTTTACTCAACACACAATTAGACTCTGGAATTTGTTGCCGGAGGATGTGGTTAGTGCAGTTAATATAGCTGTGTTTAAAAAAGGATTGGATAAGTTCTTGGAGGAGAAGTCCATTACCTGCTATTAAGTTCACTTAGAGAATAGCCACTGCCATTAGCAATGGTTACATGGAATAGACTTAGTTTTGGGGTACTTGCCAGGTTCTTATGGCCTGGATTGGCCACTGTTGGAAACAGGATGCTGGGCTTGATGGACCCTTGGTCTGACCCAGTATGGCATTTTCTTATGTTCTTATGTTCTTATGTTCTTATGTTATGTTCTTATGAGCAGCAGCACAACACCAGAATGTGTCTGAGCCACTGGTTGCACTGTGGTTGCCTTGGCAACTTGTTCAAGAGCTGATTGGTTGTCAAAAGATTTTAATACCATATCAGGAATGCAGGATATATATACATGAGAGAGACCGTATCTCAAAAAAGATGGATGGAAGCAGCCCAGAGAAAGTCAACCAAGCAATAAGTGGTCTGCATCAAAAGCCATATGAAATGAGACTGAAGGACCTGAATATGTATGTATACCATGGAGGAGATATAGGGGAGATATGATGCAGACCCTTAAATTCCTGAAAGCCTTAATGATACACAAGAATAAAACCTTTTCCAATGGAAAGAAATCTGTAGAATCAGGGTCATGACATGAAACTCCGAAAGGATAGGAACAGTATTAGGAAATATTTCTGCAAGGCTGGTGGATGCATGGAATGCCTTCCTGAAGAAGGGATGAAGACAAGAAAGGTAATGAAGTTCAAATGGGTGTGGGAGAAACACAGAGGAACCATAGTAGCTAAAGGATGGAAGTGAAGGAAATAGGTAGCCTTCATAGAGAAGCAGTTATTGCCCTAAAAGAAATAAAGCAAACAAAAAAAAAACTTGCTAGGCAAACTGGAAGGAGCACTTGGGTCTTTTTCTGTTGTCATTTACTGTGTTAACAAGACTTGTGAGGGGCATGGGGCCAACCAGTTGAATGGATGAATGGGGGACTGCAGTTCAGTTTTGCTCATCCCTGGTCTGGGAAGTGTTCTAATCCTTGGTTATTTAGGAAAAATGTGGAATTTCCATTAGAGAGATTTTGACTCCAGGTCACATGATGGACCTCTCAAAGTTTGGCTTGGCATGCTTTTGGGGGCTGTTGAAACACGTGCTGAGCAGACAGTGCACAAGAGTGTAGGGCATATAACATGTGGGCCTATTTTGGTTGTTGCTTGAAGAGTCCCATTGTCTTGCTGTGAACAGTTGGATATTGTTATTGAGAATATATTCTAAATTTTCTCTTAATTGTCGGTCACTTTGGAAATAATACATTTCAAATTAATTAGAAACTTGTCTTTGACAATTTCTTATTTTCTGTCTTGAAGACACCTGGCATGGGGATTGTTTAAATAATATTTAATTTATATGGGGATACTTTCTTAATCACTTGGCTACTGATACGTGACTCTGTGCTAGAATGAACAATTCTCTGTGTGCCAGGTGCTCTACATTTGCTTTTTCAGATAGTATTAGGACTAGAGAATACTCCATAAAACTAATGGGCAGCAGATATAAACCAAATGGAGAAAATGTTTTTTTTTCACTCAACGCATAATTAAGCTATGTAATTTCTTGCCTGATAATGTGGTGAAAATATCTAGCAAAGCTGAGTTTATGAAATTGGATAAATTCCTAGAAGAAAAGTCCATAAACAATTACTGACCAGTTGACTTGGGGAAAGCCACTTCTTATCCTTGGGACCGAGCAACAAGAAATGGATCTGCTCTCTGGGATCTGCACTGTACTTCCTAGAGAGATGAATTGGCCACTGTTGGAGGCAAGATGCTGAGCTCAGTGGACCCTTGGAATGACCAAACATGGCATCTTTTATTACTAAAGTTTTAGCTCACACATGGAAAAATAATGCTCAATTTTTAGTGCATAGAAAGGTGAATTTTGAAAGCCCGATTTGCGCATTGTAGGCCAGATTTTCAAAAGCATTTGCATGCTTAAAAATAAGCCTCACATGTGTAAATGCACTTTACTCGTAAGTGGGCTTTTGAATATTGCTAAAATATATGTCAATGTCCATAGGATTTACTCGGATAAGTTTTGAAAATCGCTACAAATGTATGTTACATTTAAGTGCGTAACTTCTTTGAAAATTATCTCCTATGCATTTTTAATGCCACTGCACACACATCTCAGAACTTCTCAAAAAGGTGTGGGACGTGGTCACAGTTTGGGCATGGGTGGTATATGGATATTTCAGGACTTTAACCAGAAATTTTAACGTAAATACTTACACAATCCAGTGCTCGCCGATGCCCCCTGTCACATAACTTTATTTCTGCTATAGATGGCATGTAAGTCAAAAATAATAATTTGCCCATTTTGGAGGGGTTTAAAGGGTCTGGCATAACTGAGGACCTATCTGTTTACTGAATGAACTGGGAAGATACTGGTAAAACTGGCAAATATGTCGGCACGCGTCTCTTTTAAAATCCCCCCACTTATGAGGTAGAAGCGGGATTTCCTTGTACAAGCGTGCTCTCACTTAAAATTCAGTTCAAGTACACAACCAGGCTGTTTTATAACATGCTTGCATGCATATAGGTGCATATGCTATAAAATAGTCACATCCCTGGGCGCAGGCTGACAAACGCACACACAGTGTTATGTGCCCCACACACGGTCGTCCCGCGCACGGGGCCGCTCACCTTCAGGGTTCCACAGCAGGTCCTGGTCCCGTCTCCCTCGCGGCCCTTGCAAGTCCAGCTAGGCCCCGGCGTCCCGCGGCGGCAGTCGCCGGGCCTTCGGCTGCACGCCAGGCCTCACGCCGGGCCTCAGCATCGCAGCAGCTAGCTGCGCCCCTACGCGTGCGTGGACCAGCCGCCCTGATGTAGGTTCCCAGACGGGGCCTAGTTCCGCGGCGCACCCTGATTGAACTCATGTTAAAAGGAAGTTCCTGGCCTCGCTTCCTTGCCTTGGCAATCGGGTCAACTTGTTCCTCACCTGTCTGCCTGCCTGCCTGCCGCCTACCCAAGACCTCAGCTTGTTCCTGACCTGCCTGCCTGCCTGCCGCATTCCCAAGACCTCAGCTTGTTCCTGACCTGCCTGCCTGCCGCCTGCCCAAGACCTCAGCTTGTTCTTCGACCTTGCCTGACCTCTGGATCTTGACCCTTGCTTCGTTGACAATTCCTCGGACTGACTTCTGGACTCTGACCTTGCTTGATTCTGGCGCTGTCCCTAGCCTTGTCATCGCCATCTCTATTCTGGTTCGCTCTCCTCCAACCTTTTTCCAGCCTCGGACCCGATAGCACTCCTCTAGCATCTGTGGGCTTGCCAGACATACTCTCTCAGGAGACCCTGCGAGGCCCACCTGTCCAAGCGGCCCGGGTCCCTACGGGCTCCTCCCGAGGAGATCTCGGCTTTCCAGTGGTGAAGCTCTACACTGTTTCTGTCTCCTTCTGTGCTCTGCCCCCTGTGGACATTCCCTGTATTACCACAGGACAAGGGTCCACCTCCGAGCACAACACACCTTTTGCCTGCATGCCTGTTTAAAAATTACCATTCCTGTCTGATACTAATATTATCTATGCCATCATATTTATATGTATAGTTTTTTCATTTTTAGATTTTAATTTTAAGTTCACCATCCTATGCATGCTTCATAGATATGAATAGTTCCAGAGTTCCATTTAAAATATAGTATAAGAGATTAACCTTCCTTTAAGTGCTGACTGTCCTAATCAAGGATGAGAAAAGATCACAAATATTCCCTACCTATCACAAGATGAAATTCAAATTTACCTTTAGTTGGCGCAGTGCCTTGCCTTTCCACTAGTTGCACTATCTTAGATTCTTCAGCTCTTCTACCAGATAAAACCAGAGGGGTAGATTTTCTAAATCTACGTGCCCGCGTAACTTATGCGCGTAACCCTTTTAAAATCCGGCCAATAGTGTCATTGTGTCCTAGGACAGCTTTATTGGCTCAATATAAAGTAACAGTATGCTCTAAGCGTTGACAGTATAATCAATTCAAAGGTTTTATCGCTTACTGAAGAACAGAGTTGAAAAACGTATAGGGCCAGCAGTCTATAATGTGCAGCGGTTCTCCCTTATCAATAAGGGTATTCACAACCTTTTTATCTCATGAAGCGGGTCCATGTTGTGAGGCAATGTTAGCAGTTCTATTCCATCAGTATCAAAATGCTCTATATGGGAGATGGGGAAAGGGCTCAAGTATGGAAAATAATTTATAGCAACCAGACATTAGCAAAAGCAGCACTTTGAAGGAATTACATTTTCTGATCATGAAGTTTTCAGAGGGAAGGCATGTACATTCTGGTCTACTGTTTAATATTAGTATTGCCATCAACGTAAGTTGTTCTGACTTACTTAAAGCTTCTCTTGGCCCTTCTCTGTTATGTGTACTGCACAGTACTAACCTCATTTTCCATACTGAATAGAAGCAAAACACATTTTTCCAGGGTGTTTTCTTGGGCAACAGTTTCAGTAATGAATGGGCATAATTTTTGGAACTGTGTGGGCTGCTTTAAAATTATTTCCAAATCTACCTAGATCATAAACTACATATTTTTTTCCAGTGTATTCCCGTGTGGGCTGCCTCACTTATTCTAGGTCCCAAATGTATACAATCAATCCCTTTTTTCCCTAAAATAGATGGATGCCATCAGAGCCAGCAGTATAATGCTCATGAAGTTTAGAGCAGTAGGCATTCTGCCTGTAAAGGATCCAATTCCCAGTCTACATTAGACAAAAAGGCCAGATTTAAGTTTCATGCAAGGCAAAAAAAACCCAAAAAAACAAACAAAAGGTGCAAAAAGCCTACTGTCAACAGAAAAAAATATCCAGCTGATTTTAGATGGTTATTTTTAAGTAAATTTTCAGCTGAACTTAATCAGGGGAAACAAAAATGACAATTTATTTACTTATTTTATTTATATGCTGACTATGCACAGCTGAAGGCGGCTTACAATACATACATAATGTAGATTAAACAATAATAAAAATAAGAACATAATGACAAACAGCCTACCCATCTCTTGTTTTACATACTTGCTGCACCCTTCATTTACAACCCATGTCTTAAGAACATAAGAACATGCCATACTGGGTCAGACCAAGGGTCCATCAAGCCCAGCATCCTGTTTCCAACAGTGGCCAATCCAGGCCATAAGAACCTGGCAAGTACCCAAAATAAGTCTATTCCATGTTACCTTTGCTAGTAATAGCAGTGGTTATTAATATCTAAGTCAACTTAATTAATAGCAGGTAATTGACTTCTCCTCCAAGAACTTATCCAATCCTTTTTTAAACACGGCTATACTAACTGCACTAACCACATCCTTTGGCAACAAATTCCAGAGTTTAACTGTGCATTGAGTGAAAGAACTTTCTACGATTAGTTTTAAATGTGCCCCATGCTAATTTCATGGAATGCCCCCTAGTCTTTCTATTATCTGAAAGACTAAATAACCGATTCACATCTACCCGTTCTAGAACTCTCATGATTTTCAATACCTCTATCATATCCCCCCTCAGCCGTCTCTTCTCCAAGCTGAAAAGTCCTAACCTCTTTAGTCTTTCCTCATAGGGGAGCTGTTCCATTCCCCTTATCATTTTGGTCGCCCTTCTCTACCTTCTCCATCGCAATTATATCTTTTTTGAGATGCGGCGACCAGAATTGTACACAGTATTTAAGGTGCGGTCTCACCATGGAGCGATACAGAGGCATTATGATATTTTCCGTTTTATTCACCATTCCCTTTCTAATAATTCCCAACATTCTGTTTGCTTTTTTGACTGCCGCAGCACGCTGAACCAACGATTTCAATGTGTTATCCACTATGATGCCTAGATCTCTTTCTTGGGTTGTAGTACCTACTATGGAACCTAACATTGTGTAACTATAGCATGAATTATTTTTCCCTATATGCATCACCTTGCACTTATCCACATTAAATTTCATCTGCCATTTTGATGCCCAATTTTCCACTCACAAGGTCTTCCTGCAATTTATCACAATCTGCTTGTGATTTAACTACTCTGAACATCTGCAAATTTGATTATCTCACTCGTCATATTTCTTTCTAGATCATTTATAAATATATTGAAAAGTAAGGGTCCCAATACAGATCCCTGAGGCACTCCACTGCCCACTCCCTTCCACTGAGAAAATTGTCCATTTAATCCTACTCTCTGTTTCCTGTCTTTTAGCCAGTTTGCAATCCACGAAAGGACATCGCCACCTATCCCATGACTTTTCCTAGAAGCCTCTCATGAGGAATTTTGTCAAACGCCTTCTGAAAATCCAAGTATACTACATCTACCGGTTCACCTTTATCCACATGTTTATTAACTCCTTCAAAAAAGTGAAGCAGATTTGTGAGGCAAGACTTGCCTTGCGTAAAGCCATGTTGATTTTGTTCCTTTAAACCATGTCTTTCTGTATGTTCTGTGATTTTGATGTTTAGAACACTTTCCACTATTGTATGTGATTAATTGTATGTGAGTGATTTCATTCTACACTTTGGGGATATTCACAATATCACTATACCAGTTTCACCTGCCAGGATCAATTCTTTACTTTTTGACAGAAGAATATGATGGTCGTAGGATCAACCAAATAGCTCTGCCTCTGACTGGGAAAAGCACCCGACACTGCTTTGCCATACACTGGATAAGGTCACCCTCTTCTCTTTGGTGGAAAGGGAGCCTCAGCGAAGCTGAAAATGAAACGGTGAGCCATCTCAGCCTCCAGTGGGTTGGCAAGAGATAGCAGGTATAAAAGCCTGAAGAAAGCAGTCATGAAAGCCAGAGGAACCTCTGCGTGCTGGGTACCAGATCTTTCCTTGACCTAGCTGCCAGAAAGGGCCGGTCCTGTAACTGTGTTCTGGCCCCTGGCTTAAATGTTGGGCAAATTGGTCTTGCTGTGCTGAAGAAAGCCCCTGGTGGGGCTTAAAAAGATGGTCAAGCTAGGGCAATTGACCGTTATAGGAATCTCATCTTTGTGAGACTTTCCTCACTCCAAATGACGTTAGATCTTCACTGAGGTATACTGTGCTGTTTGTAAGTCTCACTCTGCATGTAAAACTGGCTCCCAAACCCTAAACCACCACCAAAACCTCACCTCAAGTTATTAGCTGGCCCTCCTATAGTGATATAAATAGTTGAGTACCATGAAAGCCTTATAAAGAGTCTCAGTCTCTCTCTCTCTCTCTCATATCATGGGCATTATCCATGTGAAACTATAGCATTTTGCTGAATCTAGAGTTTACAAAAATAAACAAAAAGCCTCTATAAAAATCCCCCTACTATGATAATAAGAATTACATATACCAGGGATTTAATGTGTTGCTAAACAAGCTCTGGTGTCTGATATCCCTTCATGGGGTATCAACCATTCATCATTTAAACTCTAACAAGCGGGCCGATACAGTAAAATCGCGGGAGAGCGAGCGAGCGCTCTCCCAGTGCGCGCACAGGCCACTCTCCTGTGCACGCGATTCAGTATTTTAATTTATTTTAATTAGGGCCAGCAGTAAAAAGAGGCGCTAGGGACACTAGCGCGTCCCTAGTGCCTCCTTTTTGACAGGAGCGGTGGCTGTCAGCGGGTTTGACAGCCGACGCTCAATTTTGCCAGCGTCGGTTCTCTAGCCCGCTGACAGCCATGGGTTCGGAAACCGGACGCCGGCAAAATTGAGCGTTCAATTTTCGACCCGCCAGCCGCGGGCCCATTTTACTTTTTTTTTTTTTTTACTTTTTTAAACTTTCGGGACCTCCGACTTAATATCGCCATGATATTAAGTTGGAAGTTGCACAGAAAAGCAGTTTTTACTGCTTTTCTGTGCACTTTCCCGGTGCCGGCAGGAACTAGCGCCTACCTTTGGGTAGGCACTAATTTCTAAAAGCAAAATGTGCGGCTTGGCTGCACATTTTGCTTTCTGAATCGCGCGGGAATACCTAATAGGGCCATCAACATGCATTTGCATATTGCAGGTGCTATAAGGTTCGGGGGGTTGGATGCGCGTTTTGGATGTGCTATTACCCCTTACTGAATAAGGGGTAAAGCTAGCGCGTCCAAAACGTGCGTCCAAATGCCGGCTAACAGTGCGCTCCGTTGGAGCGCACTGTACTGTATCGGCCCGAAGGACAGATACTGTTTTTACTCTAAACAAAACTTCTAAATTTGTGCCCGTGACGTTTGCTCAATTTTTGTCAATTTTTTTGCTCATTCAATACAGGCAATTTTTTCGCTCACACAATAAAGACAATTTTTTTCACTTATGCGATGAAGACAAGGTAACCAAATGTCACTGTCCGAAATCAACTCTCCTTAAATGAAGCAATGCAACTCAACTCATATAGACAATAACAACTCTTCCATCTTATCTTATCATTGATAATAAACAGTCTTCGATAGTCCAAATCATAAATGCCTCTTTATAGGGTGTAGCTGTGTGTAGCTTTATAGAGTATAGCTGTGTGCCCGCCCGACTCTACCAGTATTTCGACACTCCGCGTCTGCTTCAGGGGCCGGACAGCTGATTGATATTATCAATATATGAGTTTAAAATTAAGGGGTAGATTTTAAAAGGTGCATGCGGGGTTCCCAGCGCACGCACAGGGCCACACAAATGTTATAACATACGTGCAATGGCGCGCGCATGTTATAAAACCTGTGGGCCGCGCACACATGCCCACGCAGGGATGGAAATTTTAGTAAGTTATGCATGGTGACGCAATCGGGCCTTTCCCCCATTCCCTCCCAGGCTGCTTCAATTGAGGAGCGGCCTGGGAGACAACTTCCCTGCCCCTTTCCCCCATTCCCTCCTTCTTTTCCCCACCCCCTTAACCCTTCATTTAAACGTACTTATTTTTTGTTTTCTTACTTACTGCTCCTCTGGAGCAGAAGTAATCTTCACACGCCGATGCTTGCTTCCCCGGGACAGCAACTAATGGCTGCTGTCCTGGCAGGCCTTCACCCCGGCCCGCCCCTTTTTTCAAGGCCTGGCACTTGTGTGTGTAATCGCACTTACACTCGTAGCCAGGCTCTTTTGAAAATACATGCGGTGTGCGCAGGGCCCGGCCACTCGCGTAGCCATTTAAAAATTCGGCCATAAATGCTTTTCCCTCCAATTACAGGGAAATGTGAACAAAAACTTACTTATGTAGCATGACTTACTTCTAAATGCCACCTTACTTGTCTAATTTACTTATTTATTTATTTTGAATTTTTATATAACCGACATTCCTGTAAAGAATACATATCACACCGGTTTACATTGAAACAAAACATTAGCGTATTATAACATTCGAACATTTGGAAACAAGGAACAATTACAACCGCAAGCAGCTTCAACGCAGGATTAATATAAAAAAATAACATAAAATAAGAATAAAATAAATATAAATACATTAATGCAGGATAAATTAAAACAAGTAGGAAGGCTTGGAAGAGGGGGCGAGAAGGAGGGAAAGGATGTCAAACAGGTGTGAGGGAGGGAGGGGGCTGTGTAGTGAGTTCGGTGTCCAATTAACTGTTGGCCTTAGGTCTTAGACCATGTTCTAATAATAATAATAATAATGGCATTCATGTTACCCTCCCCTAATTTTAAAAGGTCAGGGACCAATCAGTTTCTGTCTGAGAGATGGCTCCACCCCCCTCAATTGCTGGATATAGTGTCTCTGCTTACAAGCCTCCGTGTTTGTATATAGTCTACGTGTACAATTGTAGTAAGAGAGCATTTACTCGCTCACTTTCCCAACATCCTACATTAGTATTAGGGACTTCTTTCATAGCCCTAGAGAATGTATGTGTGTACTAAAAGTCTTCTAATAGGTCCGAACTTTATTTGCCTAATGCTTACACAAGTCTTCTTATATGTCCAGAGGCTCCTAATTGCCTATGAATAGAGCCCAACAAGTTCTCTTTCACGTTCCTGTTTCCAATTCTAGGTGCCCTTCCCGGGGCATTGAAAACATTGCAGCTGACACGGCAAAATGTGATTACGGAAAATTGTGAACTTGTAGAAACAAGCCCGCAGAACCAATTTTATTAAATTTTGATCTGTGTGGTGTTGATCCATAAAAAACTATTAAAGCCATCTCTGAAGATCTCGGTATCCAACGTCCCTATATTGTAAGTGAATTGCATCTCCTGTTCCAAACAAAGTTTAACCACTCTATAGCACTTCCCATTATATAATTTCTGACTGACATTCTCATGTTCACCAATCCGGCGTGTCTCATGCCAATTTTATTTTATGTTCGTGTACTTAAATCCTCTTGCCCAGTAAATGTATCCTGAGTTGATCTTTTGTGCCAGTCATTATGCTCCCTGACCCCATTTTTTTAGAAGTTCCAAGATGTGTGCATAGTGGCATTTATATGTATATCTGGGTGGCTTTTAAAAACCGCTCAGCGTGCGCAAGCCCAACATATTCGCACATCCCCTAATTAATGCATGCATTGGGCTTTTAAAATTCACCTTTATGATTATAAGGAAACTAGTATTTTAATTGCAAACAAAAATTAAGGGGCAGATTTTAAAAGTTATGCGTGCAGCCTACATTTGTGCGCGCTACCCAGCGCGCACAAATGTACGCCCGATTTTATAACATGAGCGCGCAGCCGCGCGCATGTTATAAAATCAGGGGTCGGCATGCGCAAGGGGGTGCACGCTAGTGCAACTTGCGCACACCGAGCCCTCGGGAGACCAGCTGGCTTTCCCCGTTCCCTCTGAGGCCGCTCCGAAATCAGAGCAGCCTCGGAGGGAACTTTCCTTCCTCCCCCATCTTCCCCTTCCTTCCCCTACCTGTCCTGCCCCCAGCCCGAAACCCAGCAGCCGTATGGAGGGCTCTGGCCATGCCCTGCCCCACCCCCCAGACAGCCCCTCCCTGCCCACTCCCCGCCCCCAGACCGCCCATTTTTTCAAGCCCCAGGACTTACACGCATCCCGGGGCTTTATGCGTGCCGCCGGGCCTTTTGAAACTAGGCCCGGCATGCGTAGGTCTTTGAAAATCTGCCCCTAAGTAAAAAAAGGTGAAGATAAAGTACACAATAGGACTGATGATTATATAACAAGAGGTTAAGGCAATCAACAGTTGCCATATGAGCTGCTGCGATGGAGTTAGTCTGAGTTATGATGGTCCTTAATTAACAAAAATAAGTGAGTGTGGCAGTACATTTTAGGAAAGAGAATACATACCAGACTACATATATTAACAGTGTGGAGTGTGTTTCTTCTCCCACGGCAGACTTTGTAGTTTGAACACATTCTACGGTACAACATAAACAATACAAAAATAAATCACATGTAATCCACAGAACATTAAATCACATCTATACAGATTATTGTCACATAACTTGCACATATAGGGGTAGATTTTTAAAAAATATGAGCACGCATACATGGACACACAATTTTATAATATGCGCGTGCTGGTGCGTGCATGTTATAAAATCAGGGATGGTGCGTGCAAGGGGGGAGGCACAGTATCTAAATTCGCACGGCGACGCATCATCGGCCTTCCCCAGTTCCCTCCCAGTCCGCTCCAATTAAGGAGCGGACTGGGAGGGAACTTCCCTATCACCTACCCTAACCTACCTTCCCCTTCCCCTCTTCTCCCCACCCCCTAAATGTTTCTTACCTTCGTGTGTTTTTTTTTTGTTTTTGAAGTTGCTGCTCCTCTGGAGCAGAAGCAACTTTCACGCACCGGCTGACTGCCGGCGTGCGCTCCCCCGACACAGCGGCAAATGGCCACTGTAATGGAGCCTCCAGCCCTGCCCCCCCCCCCCACCCCCAGACCGCCCCTCTCCGTCCCCCGGACCGCCCCCTTTTCAGGTCCCGGCACTTACTCGTTTATGTGCGTGGCCGGGCTCGTTTGAAAATTGGCCCAGTGCGCGTAAGGCCCAACCACGCTCATAAATCCCAGGGTTTACATGCGCCAGGGTTTTAAAATCCAGCCGATAATTGTACCCGACCCAAAGTAACACAGCATTGTCTGCCACTGAAACCCCTTGTAAGGACTAAATAAGGTTACAGAGCCAGAGTTAAAAACTATATGAAGGAAAGGTCTTGGAGAAAAGGTGCATCTTTTCGGAAAACCTAATAGATCTGGCCCGGCTTTGATCCCCTTAGGAAGTTTGTTCCATAAAGAAAAACCTGCACTACAAAAAATTCAAGAACAGGAGGCCTCTAGATGGATTTGTTTATGAGTGGGAATTACTAGGCATCTATGGGCTATAGGCCATGCGCAAGATACATGAGGGACATTGGAAAACTGGTCACAGTAAAGATAAAGGAACAAGGTTGTTGATAGCTTTGAAAGTCAACGTTAATATATTTTGAACTGATTGTACTGGACAATAGGTAACCAGTGAAGGACAGACAGTACTGGTGTAATATGGGTGTGTAATGGGGTCCCAGTGACCAAGTGAGCTGCAGAATTCTGGATTAGTTGTAATGCATGGATTGTAATTTTTGGAAGACCTAGGAAAAAGGAGTTACAGTAATCTAGGGAATTTATAACTTGAGTAATGATGTTTAAATCAACAGTGCTTATGAATGGTTTGATCAACCATAATAGGCAGAGTTTAGAGAAGGAACCCCTAAGTAAAGATTGAATATGTGGGCAAAATGAGCATCTAGAGTCCATAAGAACATCTAAATTTCTTGCCTTGGGTTTGATTGGAATTGTTGTATCATTAAAGGAACAATGATCAGGGACACTGTCTCAGTACGGGAGAACAGCAGGATCTCAGTTTTTTTTTTAGGTTCGATTCTAAATTGTTTGTGGCAAGCCATGTGCTAATTTGAGAAAAACATTGGGAGACCTTGTCAAAAGCAGAAGTAAAGTAAGAACCAATAGGAAAGAAAAACTGGATGCTGTCTGCAAACAGTTTAAAGTAACCTCCAGCTAGGAAAGAATGGTGCATAATGGTAATAAGTAAATATTGAATAAAACTGGAGACAGTGATGAGCCTTGAGGAATGCCTGGCCAAAGGCAGCAGGGCTAGAACTAAAGTCCCCAAGGACAACTCTGTAGGAGCAATTTGCTAAAAAAATAAAGTGAGATTACCTCAACAGAGAAGTGTTCAGGTAATCCCAATTGACTCGAAACACTGCAAGAGAATCGAGTGATTGTGTCAAATGCAGCTGAGAGATCCAGCAACACCAAAAAATATTTTTGTCCAGAATCAAAACCAGTTCTAACTAAACTGAAATTAGACAAGAGTAGTGACTCTATTAAGTCATAGCTGGAAACAAAAAAATGTGACTCATGTAAGATATTATTGTCTGTCAGGAATTCCTGAAACTGAGTGAGAACCTCTTTCTCAATTACCTTTGATAACATTGGGAGTGATGAAATGGGATGAAAGTTTTTAGTCTGAAAAATCAGCTTCTAGATTTTTGGAATAGGGTGGACCACTGCAGATTTTAACATAGATGACAGTAACCCTTTGGCCAGGGAGGCATGGACAATAGAATTAATATAGTCCTTCACATCAGGTCTAATTACCTTTATTAAAGCGGTAGAATATGAGTTGAGAGGACAAAGAGGTAGATTTTCAAAAATACGCACGGGCGTACATGTGTGCACGCCACCCGACGCGCACACATGTACGCCCAATTTTATAACATGCGCGCGCAGGTGCGCTCATGTAATAAAATCAGGAGTCAGTGAATGCAAGGGGGTGCACAATTGTCATTGGGGACTTAGACGCGTCCCGAGGCTTTACGCGCGTCACTGGGCCTTTATAAAAATAGGCCCAGCGCACGTAGGGCTTTTAAAATCAGCCCCATATTATCATTCAAAGAGGCTAAAATTGAGCAGACTTTGATTGAAGAGCGAAGAGAGAACTCACTCCAACATGAACTTGGGGGGTGAGGGAGGGCAAGAAATCATTTGAGGTAGCCAGTAAATTGAATGTCAAATCGGCAATTTTCTCTTGAAAAAAGGATGCCAAATTCTTGCACGAGGGACGACTAATGAGTGAACTAACTACCCAAACTAATTCTTGTGGTTATGAAGCTGCTGTTTGAATTTTCTGAGAATAATGTCTTTTTTTTTGGGGGGGGGGGGGTTTGCTTCTCTATAGGCCAAAAACTTCTCATCAAAGGTTTCCTTACTGGCAGCAAATTTATTTTTCCTGCAAGGTAAGAAAAAGCAGCAGCAGGAGTTCAGTGCTGGTTTCCCTGGTTTGCAGGCCACTGCACTAACCACTAGGCTACTCCTCCATTCTTTAATTGGAGTCCTGGGGTGCTCTTGCCACTCTGGATGGCTGCTATGAACATCTCATGATGCTTTGGGATCTTCCTCTCATTTGCTTTGACCCTCTATCAATGTATTGGGGATTTTTTCCCCCATCATGGTGCCTTGAGCTATGCATGTCAAACTTAGTAGCACTTTGCTCCTCTTGTACAAATATTTGGGCTCATGCCAATGTTATTGGTGCCCTTTGACCCACTTTTGGAGCCTTGGGGTGTTCTGGCCATTCTTGATGCTGCTGCTTTGCATCTCTGATGGTGCTCCTGCCACTGCTGGTACCATTTTGCCCTGTTGAAACATACCAAATGACTGCAACCTACAAAACAAATGAACAAACGTGTTGCACCCATCAGTCACAGACAGCTGCGACCTCTCATGCTCACCTATTTTTTCCCTGCACCATCAATCATGGGAAGAATGGCGGCCTCTACCAACCAACACTGACCTCCCTGGCATCCCCAGAACGGAGTAGGCGCTGCCAACCGCCATCTTACTTCTGGAATCATCTAGGCGCGCACGCGTGCGCACACAGGGCCTCCTTTTGATTGCTCTGGGTAACCACTCCACGGAGGGCCCTTCCGCGTCTTGGCTATCTGCTCCTTGAAGGGCCTTCCTGCCTGGGACTTCACCTGACCCACTCCTCGGGTCTCTCTCCTGGAACTTCCTTGTGTGAGTACCTTCTTCAGTTTCCTATGATACCAACATTACCGAAGTCTACACGGTGTGCCTCGGGCCACTACCGTTCTCCAGCATTATCGCTTCTACACATCCTGAGCTACAGGTTATTGCTGCAGCTACTCAAGATCCTCTGCTTGGTTCCTGTATTAGAGATGTGCATTCATTTTTGCCGAATTGGAAAATTTCAAAGAAATTGTCCAATTCGGCATGGGTCGGAGGGCCCGAATCCCAAGACAGATTTTCCCCAAACTTCGGGGAAAATTCATTGTTCGAGTTAGTACGGGGGGGGAGGAGGGGCATATTTATTTTAAAAAAACTGAAACCCACCCCAACTCTTCAAATTTACTTAATTACAACCCCCCCCCCCACCATCCCGATCCCCCCCAAAACTTACTGAAAGCCCTGGTGGTCCAGCGGGGGTCCCGGTAGCGAACTTCCACTCTCAGGCCATTGGGCCTGCCAGGAATCAAAGTGGCGCCGGTGGCCTTTTGCCCTTACCATGTGACAGGGGCTTCCGGTGCCATTGGTCGGCCCCTGTTACATGGTAGGAGCAATGGACGGCTGGCGCCATATTAGAAAATAGCGCGGGCCATCCATTGCTCCTTCCACGTGACAGGGGAGGACCCAAGACTGCTGCTGCAGGAATCTACTCACTACTGCCACCTCTGGTGAACTATACAAGCTGTTCAATAAAAACTATCTCTGTGTTTATGCATTGAGTCTAGCCTGGTACTGCAGTTCCCCATGGGGCTCCTCCCTGTGTGAGTGGCCATCACTGTATCACCTAAGAATCCACCAAACACTTCAAAACCATAACAGATTGCTAACTACATAGATTTGGCTCAGACTTCCGCACTTCAGGCCATTCCAGGCCTGGCCCAGAGGAGTCAGGAACCACAGAGATTCCTGGAAGTATTATCTTCATCTATTGACCGACTGAAAGTTCAACTAGATTCACAAACTGAAGATTTGAAGGTGCTCCAGTCTTTCCCCGGTCTCCTTCTGAAGGTGCAGAGTCTTCAGACCTCAATTGAATTAGTAATGGCAGATATCCAGCGTCTGACACTTCACCAGGACCTTATGAAGGGGTCTGACATAATTGCTCCCACACCTACTTCTTCGCCAGAGGCTCTTGGAGGCCATCAAACTGCAATATCTCTACCTAATCCTCCCCATTATTCTGGGGATCCTAAGCGCTATCGGGGCTTCCTAAATCAGTGCCATATGCATTTTACTCTACAACCATCGTTGTTTCTGAGCGATTTAATCAAGATGACCTTTATCCTCTCCCTATTAGATGCAAAGCCCTGGCCTGGGCTTCAACCTTATGGGAGCGCTCCGACCCCCTGCTATCTGACCTGCCTCAGTTAGTTTCTGCCTTTAAACAGGTGTTTGAGGAGCCCAGCAGGCTACCAGCTATGGGTACGGACCTTCTTCGTCTTCGACAAGGCTCTCGAACTCTAAGTGAATATGCTATAGAGTTTCGTACTTTGGCTACGGAATTGAACTGGAAGCGGAACAGTCTATATACCATATTTCTGGAGGGTCTATCACCACAGATTAAGGATGAACTGGCGGCACGGGAGCTTCCCGGTTCTTTGGAAGGACTCAATCTCACAGGGAGGATCGACGAGAGGTTGCAAGAACAGATCCAGGAGGCTCATACAAGGCGACGAGGACATCGCTCGGATTCACCCTTTTGGGTCGAAGAGCCTACTGAAGAACCTATGCAACTAGGTCAGACCCACGTTTCGGCGGCTGTGACTGCACCTTGCATGCAAACAGTTCTGCTGAGAATGGTGGACCACCTGTTTCTTCACCGGGTTTCCCGGGGTCGATGCCATGTTGTCAAAAGTCGACCAAAGTTGTAACCATAGGCCTTGCCACAGATTCACCTCTCTTTATTTTGCCCGCGACGGTAGAGTCTTTTGCCACCAGGGTCTCATCTCAGGCCCTGGTAGACTCGGGTGCTGGGGGGAACTTTATCCGGCAGGACCTTGTGGATTATTGTGGACTCTTCACCTCACCAGTGGAACCCCCATTGGTTCTTTTGTCGGTACATTGGAATCCTCTTCCGGGCAAAGTTACACAAGTCACTCAACAGTTGCTATTAAGGATCAGAACGGATCACGTTGAACACCTTTCCTTCTTTGTCCTACCCCAGGCTATGAGCCCTATAATCCTAGGGCTACCCTGTTTATAGAGACATCAGCCTCAGTTCGACAAGTCTTCGCCTGACCAGATTCAGTGGGGACCTCACTGTGCAGGAGCTTGTTTCAATCCTGAACCATCTCGATCCTCGAGGATGGCTAAGGTCGTACCAGGAACTATGCCTCCCCAAGGGAGAGTTTAGTGGAATTCCAGGAAGTAGGGAACTCCAGAACTACCTAATCCAACTGATGTTCTGGTACAATTAAATGAACAATTGAACCACAAGACTTCGGAGAACAAAGAACTAATGAGGTCTCATAGACAAGCCACACAAGGCCTATTATCCATATTGGCTTATAAGGAACAGGAGATCCAGCACTTACACACTCTTTTGCAGCGGAAAAATGCTCAAGAGGATTCCACGATATCATCACCAATTATCCTGGACCCCGTAAATTCCGGGCAAGAGAGTTGGAAGAGACCTTCCACCTTGGATGCTATGGAGACATCTAGCTTGGATTCCTATGATTTATTTATTTATTTATTTATTGTTTTTGTTATACCGAGTTTCATGACTGGCATCACATCAACCCAGTTTACAATTAACAATGTGTGAAAAGCATAAGGCAACGTGATAACAATATTCCCAATAGATCTGTGAACTTTAAATACAGAGAATCAATTGAAGGGTGAGAAAGTTACAATAAAACAATAAAACAGGGAAAATTAACTTGGAGCTGGAAGAGGGGAGAGATTGAACAATGCAATATTTACATTTCAGCCAATTAGTGTAGTAGTATAGCGGAGTGAATAAATAAGCCTATGTGAATAAATGGGACAGTACATAAATATGAAACGGTAAAATAAGTAACCAAGAGAATAAATATGACACAGTAGTGAATGATAATAATATGATAAAACTCCGCAGGTAATGATGTGCGTAAGTTTATGGTAGTTGGATTCTTATTTAGATCCAGTTATTGCATGCGAGTTTGTGTTGAAGAGTGGAGGTTTTATTCAAGGCTTGGAAATGCTTTTTTGAAAAGCCAAGTTTTTAGTCTTTTTCTAAATGTTAGAGAGCATGGTTCCTGTCTCAAATCCGGTGGGATAGAGTTCCAAAGAGATGGACCTGCTGAAGAGAAGGCTCTGAGACTCAAGGATTTATGTTGGAAGGTTTTGGCATTTGGAATTTGGAGTGACTCTTTGTAGTATTCCCTGATGGGTCTGGCGGAAGTGTATTTTTTAAGTGGTATTTGTAGATCGAGTTGTGTGTGTTGGTTAATGGTCTTGTATATGATGATGGATTTGTACATGATTCTATAGTGGATAGGTAACCAATGGAGGTTTTTGAGGATGGGGGAGATGTGGTCAATTTTCCTGGAATTTGTAAGCACTCTGGCTGCAGAGTTCTGAACCATTTGAAGGGGTTTGGTATAAGAAGCTGGGAGGCCTAGTAGTAATGAGTTGCAATAATCTAGTTTAGAAAAGATTATTGCTTGCAAGATTGTTCTAAAGTCTTGAGCGTGGAAAAGTGGTTTAATTCTTTTCAGAATATGTAATTTGTAGAAGCAATCTTTGGTGGTTTGGTTAATGAATGTTTTGAGGTTGAGACAATTGTCTGATAGCTCCTAGATCTCTTACGTGGGTTGTTTGAAGGAGTGTGGGTGGTTTTGGAAGTGAGTTATTGTTTTCCGGTGATATGAGCAGGAATTCCGTTTTCGAAGCATTGAGTACGAGGTTTAGGCTGGTGAGGAGAAGTTTAATTTCTAATAAGCAACTGTCCCAGAATTCCATTGTTTTTAAGATTGTTTCTTTTATGGGAATCACGATCTGTACATCGTCTGCGAACAGGAAGTGTTTCAGACTTAATTTTGTAAGAAGTTGACATAGTGGTAACAGGTAGACATTAAAGAGCGTGGGTGAAAGTGATGAACCTTGCGGCACTCCTCTGTTAGAAGGGTGGTATTGGGATTCTTTATTGTGGATTTTGACTCTATATCCTCTGTTTTCTAGGAATGTTTTGAACCAGTTTAGTGTAGCACCTGTCAATCCAATGTTTGCCAGTTGTTTTAGAAGGAGGGCGTGATTGACGGTGTCGAAGGCCGCCGAGAAGTCTAGGAGGATTAGTAAAAATGTTTGGCCTTTATCAATTCCAGAAATGAGGTAGTCCGTGAGAGAGAGTAGTAGTGTTTCGGTGCTTGAGGCTTTGCGAAAACCATATTGGTTTGGGGACAGAATACTGTGGTCCTCTAGGTAGTTGGATAGTTGGGTGTTTACCAATTTTTCCATGATTTTAGCTATGAATGGGAGGTTGGAAATAGGGCGGAAGTTGTTGGGATCACATGCGTTTAGATTTGGTTTTTTTAGCAGAGGCTTGATTGAGGCAGTTTTTAGGTCATCTGGGTAGATACCGTGTGATAGGGAGCAGTTTATGATTTCTGCCAGGGTTTTTGCTATAGTGTCAGGGATGAGAAGAAGCATTTTAGAAGGGATTTGATCAAATGGGTGTGATGACGGTTTCATTCTCTTTAACACCGAATGTATCTCTGTGATTGTAATGGGTTCGAAGGCGTTTAGCTGTATTTCTTTGTTTTGGGGGAGATATGAGTTGTCTGGAGCAGTAGTGTTTGTAATCAGCTGATTAAGGAGATCAGATATTTTTTTGTTGAAATGAAGAGCCAGTTCATCTGCCTTAGTCTGGGCTAACTCGGGTGGGATATCTGGAATGACAGGTTTAGTGAGGCTGGAAACGAAGGCGAATAAAGCTTTTGAGTCAAAGATGAGATAATGAACCTTCCTGGCATAATAGTCTCTTTTGGTTTTCAGCGTGCTACTTTTGTATAGATGGAGTGAGCGTTTGTAGTCAGATAGTGAGGCCGGTGAAGGGGCTTTGCGCCATTTTCTTTCTTTCTGCCGAAGTAGTTGTTTGAGCTTTCGCAGTTCATCATTAAACCAGGGTTGTCTTTTGGATGCATTAGACGACCTTATTTTGGTTGTCAGTGGGCAGAGAGTGTTTGCTATAGATTTTGTTATTTTGGACCAGGATTGAAGGGCAGAGTTGGGCGTAGAGACATCGATGAGTGGTAGATCTGAGGTTAGGAGGTTGCTGAGGTGTTCCGAGGTGCAAGGTTTTCTGTATAGGAAAGAGGGTCTTGAGTTAAGATTGGAGTCTGATCTTGGTAAAGAAAAGCTGGTGGAGATTAGCGAATGGTCAGACCATGGGACTTTTTTGCAATTTGGTTGTTTTGTAAGGGAAATACCAGAGTTTGTAAAGAAGAGATCGAGCGTGTGGCCTGCTTTGTGGGTGGGTTTGTTGATTTGTTGTTTGAAACCCATCGCTGACATTGCGGTGAGGAAAGCTTCACAGTTTGTTGAAAGGGGGACTTTGTCAACATGTAAGTTGAAGTCGCCCAGGATTATAGCAGGGGAGTCAAGATTGAGATGTAGAGTTATGGTTTCGATAATAGGTGAGGCATCTGACTCTAGTAATCCTGGAGGGGCATAGACTAGAAGGATTTGGAGATGTTCTGATTTGAACAATCCTAGTTCTAGTTTGGTAGCTGTACTGATGTGGTGGTGTGTGAACCTTAAGGATTTTTTTGCAGCTAAGAAGATACCCCCTCCTCTTTTTTTTTTTGTCTAGGGATGGAGAAGAAATCGTAAGTCTGTGTTGGTAGTTGGTTAATGAGGGTTATATCGGTGGATTTGAGCCATGTTTCTGTTATGGCGCAAAAGTCTGGGGTTGTGTCCTGCAGTATGTCGTTGAGTATCAGAGTTTTGTTGGTGAGCAATTGCGCGTTGAAAAGGATGATGGTGAATAGAGTGAGACCTAAGAATTGTGTAGTGGGGGAGATCATGATTGGGATGAGTGATTTGTAGTTGCGTGGGCGGTAGTGCATAGTTGGAAAAGACTGATACTGAACAAGACTGATACTGAACAAGATGATACTGAACAAGACTGGATTACGGAGGAAGAAGTGGATGGGTCAACTGGTGACAATACCCTATCAGAGGGGGTTCTTGAAGAGGGGGTACTGTTATGCTCCTCGACCCTGAAGGCTGGGGTCAAGCCTGTTCACCCACCTCCGCGGCGGCTCATTGGTTTCGGGGCCACCGAGGCGGGGTTAGAGGATGCGGCTGGTATTCCTCGGGCCTGCTCCGGGGTCGAGAGGCCTTCCCTCGTGGCTGAGACGCTGCCGCTGCCGAAGCCGCGGCAACGTCTGCTGTCGTTTTAAAAGAGCCAGCACGGGGATTACCCAGGACGGCCCCAGAAGTTCCCCACCTCTGTCCGGGTATTTAGCCTGCCCAATTGCTGACTGACTTTGAGTTAGCAACGATTGGACTTCTCCGGTCTAGTTACTCTGCCGCTTCCTGCTGCCGTTGGAAGCTCTCGCTCTCTCTCTCTCTCTACCCTATGGGTTTCTGCTATCGTGGGTACCCGCTCCTCGGGGGCCCTTTGCTTCTTTCCAGGTGCCTATCCAGTATCAAGGTTCTCGCTCCTTGAGGGCCTGTGTTGTCTACCTTGGTGCCTGCTAACATTTCTTCTACCTGCTGGGAACTCCACCATTACAGCTACAAGAGTGTGAGGGAATTATTTATTTTTTCCAAACAACAAAGCTGGCAGAACTTGAAAAAAAAAACAGTTTTCATGCTTCCTGTAGCTATAAAAATAAAGATATATTCATATTGTAGGTAGAATTGACATTTAGCAATGTTGCCTAATGCTTGATCCACCCTTCATAAGGAAACTACACAAAATAATTCAAACATTCTAGCTACTGCTCATTAGTGAAAATCCTTGTTGAAAAGTATCAAGAGGAGAAGTCAACTGCCCCTGTCATTTTTCTCACCCTGCATACAGCTTACGGCCATACAACAAAATGACACCAACATTGTGGCCAGCAAGCACTGTTTTCAAATTGGGACCCAGAAGGGCAAGATTGACAGAAGATCACTCCTACTCTTTTGTATTTTGTAGACCCCATGAGGGATTGAAAGAACTGGAGAGGGGGTGTGTGCTTCAAGAGAAGGTAGATGAGGGGGGGGGGGAAGTATGGACAAGGGGGCCTTATTTTGCTATTCTGGCCACCCTCAGTGTTTTTTTTTATTGATTTTCCAAAATGAAAGTCAATGAAAAAAATGAATTTCAAAGGTTTTGGGTTTTTTTCATTTTTTTTTTAAACTAAATGAAATGTAGGTATTTCATCTCATTTTTCATTTAAAAATTCATGCACATTCCTAATGGGCCAGTTCTCTTTCTGCAGCCATCTGTTGTATTTATATGTATGTATGTTACTGTGTTTCTTGTAAAATCTGGATTTGCTTGGATTGATGTTAACATAGAAAAATTTGAACAATTTTACATACTCAGTTAGTGTGTAACTCTGAAAATGAGTGAATATTTTAATACCCACATCTTAACTGGGCCATAAAGAATAAAGATCCAAACTTGAATAGCGTGGAAATTTGAGTTAAGATGAAAATGATTTGAATTTATCCAAGTTGAATTGCCAATTACTTGAATTTATGGAGCCTATCAAACTCCAAGAAGGGAGACTTGATAGCAACACCAGGAAATATTTCTTCACTAAATGGTTGGTAAACGCATGAAATGGCCTACCAGTGGAGGTTTAGAGAAAAAAATGGTAACAATTCAAGATGGTTTAAAAATACCATCTCAGAAGCCCACATTAGATGTATTCCATACATTAAAAAAGATGGAAGGAAGGCTAGACTGCCGGCATGGTTAAAAGGTGGGGTGAGGGAGGCTATTCTAGCCAAAAGAACATCTTTCATAAAATGGAAAAGCGATTGAAATGAATAAAACAGGAAACAGCATTAGCACTTGCAAGTTAGATGAAAGCATTGATAAGGAAAAAAAAAGGCAGAATTTGAAAAGAAATTTTCTGTGGAAGTAAAGACTCATAATAAAAAACTTTTTTCAGGTATATTTAAGCAAAAAGCCTGTGAAGGAGTCAGTTGGACCATTAGTTGAATGAGGGGTAAAAGGGGCACTAAGGAAGGAAAAGGCATATCAGAGAGATGAAATGAATTCCTTGCTTTAGTCTTTACTGAGGAAGATGTATGGGAGATAGACATGTCATATGTGATATTTAAAGATGATAATTCAGAGGAACTGAAACAATCCTAGTGAACCTGGAAGATGTAATAAGGCAAATCAGCAAACTAAAGCATAAAAAATTACCTGGTCCATATGATATTCATCCCAGAATGCTGAAACAACTGATAAATGAAATTGTAGACCTACTATTAATAATCTGAAAACAATCATTAAAATCAGCTATGGTACCTATAGATTGGAAGGTGACCAACATAACTAGTTTTTTAAAAGAATTCCAGTGATGATCGAAGAAATTATAGACTGGTGAGCCTGAGTGCTGGGGAGAATAGTAACTATTTTAAAGAACAAAATTACTTAACATATAGATTATCATAGTTTAATAGGACAAATCCAACATAGATTTAGCCAATGGAAGTCTTGCCTTCCCAATCTTTCATGTTTTTAAAGGCATGAATAAACATATTACCCTGTTCTGTGTAAACCGATCTGATATGGTTCTAACCATGAAGGTCGGTATAGAAAAGAGCTAACTAACTAACTAAATAAATATTTATCAAATTAAGCCAGTTGATAAAGTATATCTGACTTTTGAGACAGCATTTGACAAAGTACCTCAAGAGAGACTCTTGAAATTAAAAAGTCATGGATAGGAGGCAATGTTCTATTGCTGATAGAGAACTAGTTAAAAGAGAGAAAACAGAGAGTAGGGCTAAATGGTCAATTTTCTCAATTGAGAAAGGTGAAGTGCCTCAGGGATTTGTATCGGCACTAATACTTTTTAATATTTATAAATGACCTAGAAATGGAAAAACGAGTGAGGTGTTCAAATTAATTGATACAAAATTATTCAAAGTTGTTAAATCACAAAAGGATTATAAGAAATTGCGTGACTGGGAGACTGGGCATCCAAATAGCAGATGACATTTAATGTGGACAAGTACAAAGTGATACACATTAGGAAGAGAACCCAAATCATAGCTACACAATGCAAGGTTCCACAATACATTAGGAGTCACCACCCAGGAGAAAGATCTAAGAGCCATCGTGGATAACATGTTGAAATCCTATACTCGTGTGTTGTGACAGCCGGCCATGGGCTCCGTGGCCGGTGCTGCTCACCTCCTCTCTGCAGTCCTGCCGGCTTTACTCGGCTTCATGGCACACTGGAAACACCGCCGTTGTCCTCCTGGGCCTGTCTTATGGCCGAAGCGCCGCCGGCGAGTTTTCTGCTCTTCCTGCTTTCTTCTAGCACGTACACGTGCCCCTCCGCAGGATTTTAAGGGGCCATGGTGCGCTAGGGCTGCTGGGCCTACTTGGATGACGTCACTCGACCAGCCCTACTTAAGGTGAGCTCTGACAGTCAGAGCTTGCCTTTGCAACAGGTCCCTTCCTAGTTGCCACAAGTCCTTTCTAACTTCCGGTTCTGTTTTGTTTGTGTCTGTCCACTGACTACTCGATCGCTGTTGACCTGACCTCTGCCTGGAACTCTGACTACTCCTTGAACGCTGCCTGACCTGACCTCTGCCTGGACCTCCGACTACTCTTGATCTCTGCCTGACCTGACCTCTGCCTGGAACTCCGACTACTCTTGATCGCCGCATGACCTTACCTCTACCTGGATCTCCAGCTACTCCTTGAATGCTGCCTGACCTAACCTCTGCCTGGAACTCCGACTTCTCTTGACTGCCACTTGGAACTTGACAATCTGCTTGACCTGACTACGCCCAGATTGACTTTTGGACTTCCCTGTCTGGACACCGACAGCGCACTCTTGTTTGTGGTGGGCACTCTTTTGAACTTTCTCTTTAGGAGATCCTGCAAGGCCCACCTAAGACCAGGTGACCCGGGTAACCAAGGGCTCAACCTGAGGGAACCCCGGGTTGCTATTGGCGAAGTTCCAGCTAGCCTCTGTCTCCTCCTGTGCTCCACCTCCTGGTGGCAGGTACTGTCTGAGTCCGACCGGAGGGCTGTACCAATCCTGCACCAGGCAAGGGTTCACTCCCAGAGCAACATCGTGCAGTGGTGGCCAGGAAAGCAAATAGAATGCCAGGAATTATTAAGAAAGGAATGGAGAATAAGACAGAGAATATCATACTTCCTCTATATTGATCCATGGTGTGCAGTTCTGGTCACCATATCTCAAAAAAGGTATAGTAGAATTAGAAAAGATACAGAGAAGGGTGACCAAAATGATTCCCCTATGAGGAAAGGCTAAAGAGTTTAGGGCTGTTCAGCTTGGAGAAGAGACAACTGAGGAAAGCTGTGATGAAGGTCTATAAAATAGTGAGTGGAGTGGAATAGGTACACGTGAATCAGTTGTTTACCCTTTTGAAAAGTGCAAAGATTAGGGGACAAACAATGAAATTACTAGGTAATAATTTAAGAGAAAATGCATTGCATAATTAAACTCTGGGATGTAGTGCCCTCACTATGTCATACGGGTCGTATGACATAGTAAGGGCAAAGGTAGCGCCGGCGCCATTTTGAATAATGGCAATACGGCTCGCGTGCAGGAGGTCGCTCCCGGACCCCCGCTGGACTTTTCGCAAGTCTTGTGGGGGTCAGGAGGCCCCCCCAAGCTGGCCAAAAGTCCCTGGGGGTCCAGCGGGGGTCCGGGAGCGATCTCCTGCACTCATGACGTCGGGTGACAGGAACCAAAATGGCGCCGGCGCTACCTTTGCCCTGTCATATGGTAAGGGCAAAGGGCCACCGGCGCCATTTCTATTAACACAGCCGTGGCCAGAGAGCAGGAGATCGTGCCAGGACACCCCCACTGGACCCCAGGTAATTTAAAACATTTTGCGGGGGTTCGGGAGGGTGGGGGATTTGTTTTAAAGGGTCAGGGTGGGTTTTAGGGTTGTTTTGGTGTGCCGGTTTTCCTGCCCTCCCCCGATTTATGATTTTTTACGATTTTTTTAAAAAAAACCAAACCATGACAATCAGATTTCCCTCCCCCCCCAGCCAAAATCGATTGTTAAGACAATCGATCACACGATTCACATCCCTATTATTTACAGTCAGATGAATAACAGAAACTGTTTACCTCAGCGCTACTTCTTAAACATACAGCAGTAGATCAGCCTTCTCCTCTTCTCCCAGGGCTTCTCACTGCTTTCTACTGAACCTAAGCTATATTCCTCAGGAGAACCACCCTGTACCCAGAAGGGCTTGATTAAGGTGGACTGGAACCAGACAGCTGGGACCAGCCCTTTAAGGTGTTCTGAGGGTTTTTTCTGGTGCACTCTGTCACAGGCTCCTACAAAAATATTTGTGGCATTTTTAAAAAATAAAAGAAAAAATAAACTACCAGTGACTCTGACTGGGCCAAAATTCTGGCTTGGTGCCAGGTTTTGCTCAGAGCCAGCCCAGCACCTAAGCCTACCTGCTGCCAGGGCCTGTCCTTAGATGGCAGGGCAGTGAGGTCTATCCAGAGCTGGGTCATGCCCGGAACCTGCCTGGCATCACAATCTACCTAGCACTAGAGCCAGTGCCCTGAGTTGTCCCAGCACTGAGGCCTGCCTGGGGCCTGCCCTAAGCTAGCCTGGCACCAAAGCCTACCCCATGGTGGGGCCTTCCCCAAGCTGGCCTACCATTGCCTGGAGCCTGCCCTGAGCAAGCCTAGAACCAGGGCTGGAGTGGGGGCTTTGTCTCTCTCTCCCCACCCCAGAGAGAGCCAGAGCTGGGGAGCACCAAACTTTTTTTTTTTTTAATTTAATCTTTATTAGTTTTTAAATCATGACATAATACTGTCATTTACACAATTCGGATGTCTACTTTCATAAATTTACAATACAGAATATTATTTAAATTACATATTCCATTTCATATAAATTCAATTAAAGAAGGGAGAAAACTTACGTCACTTTGGTTTCTTCCTTGGTACAGCTGGTGCTAATTTGCTGTCTGGCCAAACAAATTTACTATGATACAGAAAAATGGTGCTGGTCACACTGGAAGAATTGCTGAAGTGACGTTACTTTGTCACCATCCTCCAGGCAGGTTGTACCATTTTTAAAGTGTTCTGGACTCAGGTGGGAGCAACTGGCATTACTATCCTTTCTGGAGGATCTATGAAGGGGTCATTGTGACCCAGGTAGGATTGACTGGGTATTACTTCTGCCTTTCTGGAGAATCTGGAAAGGGAATAAGTGGGGACAGGGGTGGGAGCTTCTCAGCCTCAGTGATTTTAAAGGGGGTAAGGGAGGAAAAACAAGCCTCAGCCCAGCTCTGGGCAGGTCCTGGCACCAGATAGGCCTCAGCTCCAGGCTGGCTTAGGGCAGGCCCCAGCACTAGGTAGACCCCAGCAAAGGGCAGGCTCAGGGCAGGCCCTGGTGCTAGGTAGGGCTCGGTGCTGGGCTGGCTCCAGGTAGACCCTGGTTCTGGGTAGGCTTTGGTCCAGGGTTGGCTCAGGCATGTCCTGGTGCAGGGTAGGCCTTAGCATCAGGCCAGGTCATGGCAGATTTTGGTACCTGGTTGGCCTTAGTTCCATTGCCCTTGGAGCAAGAGGTTGTTTCCTAGCAGAACCTGGAACCAGGCAGCTGTTTTTTTTAGTCCTATGAGGCCCTTCCAGAGCTGCTGGAGGCCTTTTTTTAAATTCAGTTCTGTTTATTTTTTGTTGTTTTGGGGATTTTTTGTTTGGTTGTTTTTTTTTGTTTTGTTTTTGTTTTTTTGCTTTTACAAATAAACCAAACAGAATAAAACATTTTACAAACAAAAAAAAAGAAGACCCCCCGCCCTCCCTGAAATGATCAAATTAATTGAAATAAAAATTGGGGGGGTTGCACATCCCTAAAACATAACATATTCAATTAGGCATTTCAGTATTCATGGAGAAGGGGTTACAATATGTTCCAAAAGTAGGGAGATACTAGGCTAGAACAAACTGGCGTCTGTGACTTGCTTGGTAACAGGAGGGTAGTTATGAGGGTGGCCCCCCTCACATTTGGCTCAGGTCTCTCTCTCTCTCCCCCCCCCCCCAAAGCAGGATCCTTTCATATCTGAGTCAGCCCTTAAAGGTACATTAGAAGGCTGGAGGCACTGGAATCACTAACACTCCATAGTGCCCTGCTATCTATTCTGAACAGGGAAACATTGCCTCTTGGCTAATTCTGTAAAGATGTAATGTCATCAAAGTCTTTCTGTTTACTTTTCACAGGTAATTATCCCCTCTCCTCTTAGCACCTTAGCAATGCAGGCGTGCTTGGTGTGGTTAGAAGCCTGTTTGCATAATTGATCTGTAGCAGAGAGAGTAACACTTGCATAAAGTACCTGTTATAGCCACAGAGGGAGAGTGAGGGCAAGGAGAAAGTGAAAAACTGAAAAGAGAGTAGAGAATGTTCTCAGAAATTAAAGAGTTTTATAGTCGCTGCCATTGAGACCCATATAGGATGAGGTGGGATGGGGAATATCTAGCACGGTATCCCTCCAGGTTAACCTTAGGCACTCCTAAAATTTCAGTTCTGGCTATGCCCCTGCTTGGTAATTAAGTTTAGTCAAAGTATCCTATGTAGGTAGAGTGTGGGGTTTTCTACGGGTTCAGAAAAATACAGATGTCTGCTATTTGTATATTCATCATGGTTTCTCAAGCCTGTCCTTGGGACCAACAGTCAAGTTTTCAGGATACCCTCAATGAATATGCATGAGACAAATTTGTATATCATGGAGACTCAGTATAAGGAAATTTATTTCATGCATATGTATTAGGGATATCCTGAAAACCTGATTGACTTTAGGGACCCATGGACAGGTTTGGGAACCCCTTGTATATATGTCTGGAGGATTGGATGTTGTCTTGGTTGATGCTAATGGATGAATATATAGCTAATGTCCAACCCTTTCAAAACTGTGAATAGAGAATTAGAAAAATGTATACGTCTTCAAATATTTAAATCAAAAATCAATACCCCATCGATGTCTTTTAACCACGTAATCAAAACTCAGTATGTGTGCTCAAAACAATGAGTCATACAATGATTGGAATAATTTCACAATAGGCTCTGGAGTCTCTTCTGACTCCTAGTGCCCACCTTTTTAACAAGAAAATTTTTTTTTGAAAGGACAGAGGAAGGGTTTCATATATTAGAGTATTAAACCCCCATGGGTGAACTCATTCCGTGCATAATCATTAACCAAACCAAACCAAATATTTAAAAACACAAATGGTTTAATTGAATAGGCAACTCATAGTAACATAACATTATGTCAGATAAAGATCAATTGGCCCATCCAGTCTGCCCAGATATTTGAGATTCTTGTTATCTATCACCTTAGATAGATGAACACACAAATTCCCATTGCCAATAACAATACCAACTCCCCCATCCCATGTCCCTTATCTGATCCCTTAACCTTGCTTCCAGCACTGCTCTCCACAACTGCCTCAAGCATGTCCCTCTATCATTTCTTCTACCTGTTATCCCCACTAGTCCCTAGCCACCATGCTCTGTGTTTGTCCCAAGCACTTCCAAAATCTTTCATGGCTATGGTTGCAATTACCTCTATCAGTAGGCCACTCTAGACCTCAACATCCCTCCCAGCAAAGAATTATCTTTTCATGTTTCCTCTAACATCACGATTCCCCATCCTAGAATTTCCACACGTGGAAGATTTCACCCTCCCCATCTTGCATTTGAAAGTTTCCACCATGTCTCCCTGACAGATGCCAGAATCCATCATATTCTCTGTTTTAGGAGAAAACTTTTTATAATTAACACACTTATAATTTCCTATCAATAAAAACTAACTTAACAAACTCATAGAGTCAATATTCAAATGTAAATGTCTATTTAAGTTAGCCAGATAAGACTATTCTGGCAAACTGACATGGGATATTCAGCAACATGTCTATACTGCTGAATATTCCAGTATTTGCTGTTGATTAGCTGAATATTGGCTAGGTTTAGACTTGGTAAGTTAACTGGATAAGTAGTGCTGCACCAATCCACCCATTCTCCAACCCTGAATCATCCAGCTAACTATTTTGTTGAATAAATGACTTATCCAGCTAAGTGGTGACTGCTAAATGTATCCGGATATAAGGTGGCCACCATTTAGCCAGATAAGTCCTCATCTGGAAAAATAAGAACATAAGAAATTGCCATGCTGGGTCAGACCAAGGGTCCATCACGCCCAGCATCCTTTTCCAACAGAGGCAAAACCAGGCCACAAGAACCTGGCAATTACCCAAACACTAAGAAGATCCCATGCTACTGATGCAATTAATAGCAGTGGCTACTCCCTAAGTAAACTTGATTAATAGCCATTAATGAACTTCTCCTCCAAGAACTTATCCAAACCTTTTTTGAACCCAGCTACACTAACTGCACTAACCACATCATCTGGCAACAAATTCCAGAGTTTGATTGTGCATTGAGTGAAAAAGAATTTTCTCTGATTAGTCTTAAATGTGCTACTTGCTAACTTCAAGGAATGCCCCCTAGTCCTTCTATTATTCGAAAGTGTAAATAATCGATTCACATCTACCCATTCTAGACCTCTCGTGATCTTAAAGACCTCTATCATATCTCCCCTCAGCCGTCTCTTCTACAAGCTGAACAGCCCTAACCTCTTCAGCCTTTCCTCATAGGGGAGCTGTTCCATCCCCTTTATCATTTTGGTTGCCCTTCTCTGTACCTTCTCCATCGCAACTATATCTTTTTTGAGATGTGGCGACCAGAACTGTACACAGTATTCAAGGTGCGGTCTCACCATGGAGCGCTATAGAGGCATTATGACATTTTCTGTTTTATTCACCATTCCCTTCCTAATAATGCCTAACATTCTGTTTGCTTTTTTGACTGCTGCAGCTCACTGAGCTGACGATTTTAAAGTATTATCCACTATGATGCCTAGATCTTTTTCCTGGGTTATAGTTCCTAATATGGAACCTAACATTGTGTAACTACAGCAAGGGTTATTTTTCCCTATATGCAACACCTTGCACTTGTTCACATTAAATAGTGTTTGAATATCAACCTCATGGTTTTTAAAAAGTGCACATGGGATACAAAAATAGTTCAAATGTAATATGTGCAACCAAATTATTGGAAGTAGTAAAGAGAGCAGTATCAGTTAGAGAGATTGCTCAAAAGAAATCTGCAGTCTTATGCCCACAATGGGCTATAGATAGAATCATTCAAGACCACTGCTATATAATCATTTAGCACTCTCAAAACAAATATCCAAACTTGATTTTTTTTTTGCACCTAAAAAGTGTCCAGCAATGCGTTCTAAATGCAATCTAAAACAATTAAGGGATAGATTTTAAAAGCTTGCACATGGGCGTACCTGTGCGCATGCTACCCGGCAAGTGCACATGTATACCCGATTTTATAATTTGTGCATGTCCTGGGGTAGAAGTAAGTTGCGCACGCCAGCCAACCGCCAGCGTGCGATCCCTGGCACAGCGGCAAAGATGGCCACTGTGCCGGGAGCCTGACCCCGCCCCGCCCCGGCCTGCTTCGCCCATGCCCTGCCCCCTCCCCGCCCTTTTTTGCGAGCCCCAGGACTTACATGCGTCCCGGGGCTTTACATGTGTCGCCGGGCCTTTTTAAAATAGGCCCGGCGCGCGTAACCCTTTTAAAATCCAGACCTAACTATTTATCTTAGTTAAATGGTCCAACTCTTCATAATTACTCGACACCGGTGTTATTTTGCCATATCGATGCCGGCCTCAGAGGTTTTCAGGAGCTTTTCTTTCACATCAGACATATAGTTTCATGACATTCTAATCGAGTGGTAAATTATGTAGTAGTACCCTTGAATGATTCTGTACATCGCCCATTACAAGCATAAGACAGTGGATTCTGTCGCACAATCTCTCCAGCTGATGCCACGCTCTTCATTATTTCCAAAAATGTGGTTACACAAATTACATGTGAATTATTTTTGAATCCCATTATTTTTACATGGGTTCTTTAGTAAGATGCTATGCTATGTTTTGTAGTAGTTTTAAAAGGTACAAACATTTTATTTGGCTGTATTTTAATCTACTGTCAATTGTCCTGTTGGGATATTTTGCTCTAAAGGAGTTTATGTGTACAATAGACCCATGTTATTTTTGGATTACATTTATAGACAACATAATACAGTAGTCTGTTTAAATAAATATGTTTTGATATACCTTGGGAAAAATGATACTTATTAAAATAGAGGCTAAATATATGTGTGGCTGTGTGATTTCAATTTTCCCATTGAACATGGACTCTCGATAGGGCTCAAACCCAGATCTTGTTCGATTATTGGCAAATAAAAACATAAGTTATTGACTGGGCACTAGGATGGAGTCCCTGAACTGACTTCCTGAATTTAAAATGAGGCTATTGAACCTATTTCAATCAATACTGCAGTTACAGCACAAAGCACAGCTGAATCATAGCATAGATAAGGTAAGGAAGAGAAGGCTGGATGTTCATGCATGTGTAATATTTTCACAAATTAACATTCCTGAGATGCTTTCTTCTTTCACATAATAATGAAAGCCTACAGTCAGGCCAACACAAATGAAAACAAAACTAATCAATGATACAAAGGCTTGCAATTGATCTTAAAACAGAGAAATTATAGCATTCTAATAGACTGATTTGGTCTGAATTGAGGAAAATTACAGCACACTGGATTCCTCTTTCATGCCATCTCTATGAAATGATTTGAAAATGTTCCTATTAGCAGTGTGTTCTAACTGTACCCACAAAAAGGAGCATGACAGAACATCAAAAAATACTTTTGTACATAGAATATTCTCATGATAGATGGTCTTTCAGGAAAAATATTCGGTATTGCTTTTTAAATCAGCAGTGCCATGTACTCTCTCAATTACGGTCAGTTTTAATTGAGACATAACGAGCTTCAATGCTTCTAAGTAAACCAATTTTCCTGAAGGATGGGAAGATAGGCTTAAGTATATTATAGATGTATTAAAAAAAAAAAGGAGAACCTGAAAAAAACAGTATGGCTTTCTCAGACATTAGCAATACTTAAAGAAGAAAATAGTTTAAAAGAAAAAAAAATAATTTCAGAGGTAAAAACTACGAAGGATTTATTCTGGGACTGAATAAAGGTATTTTAAGGTTCTTTTAATTATGTCTTTTATGTATCTTAAGAAGCAATACTTCTTTAGGTAGTAAGGAATATTGTATCTGCACTGGTCAGTTTCAGAGTGTAATATTTTCAAACCATCTAGCAATTTTACCCACATACAATATGCTTTGCTTCAAAATGGAAATGAATTGTAATTGCCTGTGCCTCTTTCTTGCTCATTACAAGCCATGTTTTGCTGGCCAGGCATGCCACTGCACACGGATTCTTTGCATGTAAGTGATTAACACCCATAGCTACAATCTTCAAAAGACAAACTCTGCGATAATGGACAACTGTGCCAGATCTGACATGTGGCAGCAAGAGCACGAGGAGTCACTATGCAAACTGAGCTGTGTGTGCATACAGGATATCATTTTAAGAACCCTCCCAGTAAAGATGATGTCTGATTCAGCATGATCAAGAGAATAGAGGAGTAATTCTCAAACCACAATGAATGATTCTGATTAGAAAAGTAGCTGGAGAGATTACTCCTTTTCAAACTATGGGCCCTATTTACTGAGCATTTTTTCCATAGACACGAAATGGGAGAAAACCTTTCGTAAACAGCCCACTATACTAGCCAGTGTGTCCCATTTATGACTGCAGTGTTCATGTTCAGCTACGAAGCAGTGAAAGGTGCACGCTAACAAGAAATAGAGTTCTCAGATTTTCTTTGTTTTTAATGGAAAATCGAAATTTGAATCTTAATGCAGTCACCATCATCAACGATTGTCATAGAGCTGTTGCCGGAAAGCAGAGTGAGCATTACAATATTTGCCCATGTATGGAGGTTTGGGGCTAATTTTGCAACATCATGGATAAGTTAGCTGGCAAATATGAGCATAAGCTACACCAATTTTCAAAGCAGATTCACATGCCTACATTCCCTTTGAAAATTACCCCAGCAAAATTAGGGGGTGGTGCTGACTCCACCGTGTGCCGTGGTCATCCTCCTCCCCCCTCTGCTCCTTCCCCAACGTGGTTCTAGGTCTTCTGGGTCATTGTGAGTGATAGCTGGTGCACTTAGTTTTTGCCGAGCTAACTTACGCTCTTACAGGTGAATTTTCCAAGGAGTTACAATTTTCAAAAGCCATTTACCCACATTAGGTGCCTTTAATGCAGGTAAAACCATTTCAGGAAAACTGATCCCAGTTTTGAGTCCAGTTTTCCTGTAATGGATATTTTCCACAAGCTGACGCTTTTTGGACCCATTTATTGTGCACAGGATTACAAGCGAAGCACATGCATTTTTGATGTTCCATAACGTTTGGGTCGCTTTGACAGACATCTGTTTCTTTGTTCCGCGTCTATGGATGGTTTTGGGGGTTTTTTTTAGCATGCAAAAGTTTTGTTTGGGACACGTTAAAAAAGAATATAGAAAGAAATGTTTGTGTACTATTAAGGACTGGCAAATGATGACACATGGTGTATTTCCCAGTGAGAGTTATCACTGAGTTTCGCATTTGATGTCATTTTTGTTATTGAGAAATTTGTTTATTTAAATAGTCCTTTCATTTTTTAATAGTGCTTCAACTTTCTTACTGAAAAATAAGCATAATCAAGGTTTCCAATGACAACTTTTTAAACTAGAAACAACTAAGCAGTTAAAAATGCTAGTCAAAGAAATTAATTCACTGATAAACCAAAGAAAGAGCCTGTTAACTCTAGAGAAGCTACCAGTCAGATAGCTGCCTGCATGTTGGAGAATGCTTGGGTCACCTTCCGGGCTACCAGCGTTCTCAGTAGACTTTCGTGTGTTCTGATAGACAGGGTCCGGTCCTAGTAGTTCTGAAGGAAGAAGTTAGTTCAACAGATGTGTATTTTAACATCTGTTGCTTGTGATGTTATCATCTCACAATACAGTTAACACTACAGTCACCCTGTTGGGGTTGAAACCCTGCCAGTGATCTACAAAGGTGGATCACAGGGTACGAAAGCCTGGAAGCCTGGATTTTGCTTGATGTTATTGCTGTAATGTGCATTTGTTATGGCTGCTGCTACTTGTTTTCCAATGCACTACAGAATGTAGGCCATGTTGTACAGATACAGATAGGAGACAGTTCCTACTCCATGTGGCTTACTATACTGATAAACTATGCTTGTATCAGCAACTTCCTATGGAAGATTATAAAGCTATTTGCTTCAGTAACTTGCTTAGAAGATTACTGGCCCATGTTTCGGCTACAGAAGGCCGCAGATCCCTGCAGTCTTGAAAGCACAATTTAGAAAGTGAATTGAAAAACAAAACATAACAAGCAAGTGTGATTTCCCTTTTCCCTCTGAGGTAATGACCGGTGTGTCTTACATAGAGTTCAATGAGTTTATGTTTTCATTTTCTGGAGTTTCAGTAACAGGACACACTTTGGCAATTTTTAAAGCCATTTACACAGGTAACCGCTAACCAGTGATTTTCCTCTGGTTAATAGCCCTGTCTGAAAAAATCGCCCTCCTCAAACAAGCCAAGAGTTTATGAGGACGTCCGGAGGAAGGGTACTCTCACCCGGGATAAAGAGAGGCATCACTGGGTATGAGTTTCACGGCTTTTTCATAAAGCTTGCACACTAATTTACTCCTCCCTGAACGCCTGCTCCCAATAGGAGGCGCAAAGCATGTGGACACTATGAGCACCTGCCTTAGTATCTTATTTACTTATACAGTCATATATGCATGCATGTAAGCCAGCTGTCAGATTACCAGCATCTGCCTGTTAGATCAAACATGATGGAAACGGAAACCAACAGACCGGGAGCTAGAGGTAGAAATGCCTAAGACTGACTCAGTGGAACTACACATGAACAAATGTGTCTCTTGTATTCCTGATAGCCATCCTTATTTCATTGTAAACCGCTTTTGGACCAATTTTGGAAAAATGCAGAATATCAAGTGTTTGGAAATAACTTTAGAATGCTAGAAGAAGAATATTACAGCTGAACACAATTGTAAATACAAACATATATCGATAGATATAGCTACATAGAAATTTATAATGTATATATACATACACACAACACTTGCTTTGTAGGGACAATAGTATTTGTTGACTGTAAGTTTGCAAAGGATTTCATTATAAAGATAAACAGCATCTCTTCCTGTCCAATAATCTATCCCTCTCCTCACAGTAAAATCATCCCAGAAGGTAGAGGTGAGCGCATCAAAGACAACTAATGGTTTTAGAATTATATTTCAAATCCATGATATCAAATGAACTATTGTGGAACTGATCACTGCTTTCAAGGCAGTAGGCATCAGAAATATTTTCCCCTTTTTTTTCTTTTATTAAAAGATATCACAGGCACTACGGCATTCCAGAAAGGTTTAAACAGCGAGCAGCTGCTCTCAGATTCATTAAATGTGCTCCAGAGCAGCCATAAAAAATCAATTTAGTTCACCGGGTGGTTAGAACCAGTGCCGGTGGCGGGGAGCGCATCATCTGTGAAAGCTCTCCAAGTCTGAAGTGTCACAATGATATTAGCAGGATTGTGCTGGAATAAAATCCCATTGTGTGAAATAATCGCACTTCGAACAGAAAGAGGGCACTCTGGTTGAAGGTCTCTCAAGACTAGCGTTCGAAGTTTATGGATTAATCACAAGCAAACAGCTAGGACTTAGCATTTCTAAGGCTTTCTTATAAGTGCAAGAATTGCGGGAGAGAAGGGGGGACCATCTCTTCCAAACCACAGTCCACTTGCTGCTGGCCATTTCATTTTCTTCTGTGCGGCAGCAGCAAACCCAAGTGCTATCATCTGCCATCTCTCTGTCATGCTTGAAATCCATTTATTGATTTATTAACTTTTATCGATCTTTTCCCTATGCCTGAAAAAAAATGTTTGACTGGGGCGAACAAAGAAATTGTTAAAACCCATTTTCCATCACCCCATTACTAACACTTCTCAGCGCTGCACTAGAGAGTCAAGCAGAGCACCTCTCAAGCATGGCTGATAAGGAATTTTCCATCACCCCATTACTAACACTTCTCAGCGCTGCACTAGAGAGTCAAGCAGAGCACCTCTCAAGCATGGCTGATAAGGAATTTTCCATCACCCCATTACTAACACTTCTCAGCACTGCACTAGAGAGTCAAGCAGAGCACCTCTCAAGCACGGCTGATAAGGAATTTTCCATCACCCCATTACTAACACTTCTCAGCGCTGCACGAGTCAAGCAGAGCACCTCTCAAGCATGGCTGATAAGGAATTTTCCATCACCCCATTACTAGCACTTCTCAGCGCTGCACTACAGAGTCAAGCAGAGCACCTCTCAAGCATGGCTGATAAGGAATTTTCCATCACCCCATTACTAGCACTTCTCAGCGCTGCACTACAGAGTCAAGCAGAGCACCTCTCAAGCATGGCTGATAAGGAATTTTCCATCACCCCATTACTAACACTTCTCAGCGCTGCACTAGAGAGTCAAGCAGAGCACCTCTCAAGCACGGCTGATAAGGAATTTTCCATCACCCCATTACTAACACTTCTCAGCGCTGCACGAGTCAAGCAGAGCACCTCTCAAGCATGGCTGATAAGGAATTTTCCATCACCCCATTACTAGCACTTCTCAGCGCTGCACTACAGAGTCAAGCAGAGCACCTCTCAAGCACGGCTGATAAGGAATTTTCCATCACCCCATTACTAACACTTCTCAGCGCTGCACGAGTCAAGCAGAGCACCTCTCAAGCATGGCTGATAAGGAATTTTCCATCACCCCATTACTAGCACTTCTCAGCGCTGCACTAGAGAGTCAAGCAGAGCACCTCTCAAGCATGGCTGATAAGGAATTTTCCATCACCCCATTACTAACACTTCTCAGCGCTGCACTAGAAAGTCAAGCAGAGCACCTCTCAAGCATGGCTGATAAGGAATTTTCCATCACCCCATTACTAGCACTTCTCAGCGCTGCACTAGAGAGTCAAGCAGAGCACCTCTCAAGCACGGCTGATAAGGAATTTTCCATCACCCCATTACTAACTCTTCTCAGCGCTGCACTAGAGTCAAGCAGAGCACCTCTCAAGCACGGCTGATAAGGAATTTTCCATCACCCCATTACTAACTCTTCTCAGCGCTGCACTAGAGAGTCAAGCAGAGCACCTCTCAAGCACGGCTGATAAGGAATTTTCCATCACCCCATTACTAACTCTTCTCAGCGCTGCACTAGAGTCAAGCAGAGCACCTCTCAAGCATGGCTGAAGGAATTTTCCATCACCCCATTACTAACACTTCTCAGCGCTGCACTAGAGTCAAGCAGAGCACCTCTCAAGCATGGCTGATAAGGAGCTTTTTATCTTTATGCTGAATCTAGCGCATTGACCACGGGGCTTTACAACTCCAGAGAAAAATCAAGAGAGTTATCAATAGACAATTTAAACCCAGAGGGGAAATAGGTTTGTGAAATAGACCTGTGTCATCAAACACTGTAAGCATTCAAAGTACTTGACTTACCTAGAGTTCAACAGTAGATTGTTTTACTGCAAACTCCTTCTCTTCCCCCTACCCCTTCCAGAAAACCTGACCATTACCAAAACTGTTTGCATTTACCATTAACAAAACTAACCATTGTTAAATGTTAATAAATGATCACTGTTGCACATTATGTTGTTTATTTTTCAATGTTAATACCACTCTATTTAGACCTTAATGTTCATTTTTCTAATGATTATTTACTGTTTTTCACTGTTACAACTGTTATTTACTGTATAATGTTGTTTTAACTGTAAACCAGAGTGAAGGCTTGCGCCAAACCTTGGCATATAAAAAACTACAAATAAATAAAAAAATGTGTAACTATTTAAAATTTATTCTTTTTAACATGCTTTCACAATTATAGCATAAATATTTGGAATCCCATTGTTTGTAGCTTTTAGTTTCAAAGTGAATCTTTCAACTGCAATGTTAATGAAATAAATAATACCTGGTGTTTATTAAACATTTACGCTTATCAAATGTCTTTGTGTTATGGGTTGATAATGTGTTCAGAGCTATTACCAGCCTGCTACTGGTAATCATAAGGCTTATCCAGAGTGCTGGAAGATAAACAGTAAGGTTAGAGATAGCCACACACCTTGTCCTTTACCACTTCAGGCAAAAGGATCATGCTTCCCTCCCCTCTCCTTCTTTCTAGTGTCTCATTCTAATCTTCTCCTCTTGCCCAGCCTGCAATTCGTACCTCAGTGGGAGTAAAATCCCAATGATGCTGGTAGGGTCAAAAACTCATGTTTTTAAACACTATTTTAAAAAGATAGGGGCAGATTTTTAATCTTACGCGCACAGGGTACATTGTGCGCGCTACCCGGCACGCACAAATGTACACCCGATTTTATAACATGGGCACGCTACCGCACGCATGTTATAAAATCCGGAGTCGGCGCGCTCAAGGGGGTGCACACTTGTGCCAAGCCTAGCGTCAAGCCCTAGGGGAGGCCCGATGGCTTTCCCCGTTCCCTCTGAGGCCGCTCCAAAATCGGAGTGGCCTCGGTGGGAACTTTCCTTTCGCTCCCCCCACCTTCCCCTCCCTTCCCCTATCTAACCCACCCCCCTGCCCTATCTAAATCCCCCCCTACTTTTATTGCAGGAGTTATGCCTGCCTTCTCCCGCCTTCTGTGCTGGAGGACTCGGGACCACCCCGGACCACTGCCCTGCCCCAGCCCCGCCCCCACCCCTCCCCTGGACCTCCCCTTTTTCAAAGCTCCGGGACATGCATGCGTCCTGGGGATTGTGTGCCACCGAGCCTATGCGAAATAGGCTTGGCGTGCGCAGGGGTACGTTTTAATGGGTTACGTGCATATATTACACACGTAACCCTTTGAAAATCTACCCCATAGGTTTTTAAGTTTCCTTTGAATTCTTTAGCATCTGATGTTTGCCAGAATGGATCTGGTAGAGCATACTACAGATAGGGCCTGCTTTCTTATAAGATCTGGCCTTGCTATTTTTGGGGCGGGTACATCTAATACATTTTTATTTGCAGATCGGAGCTGTCTTGCTGGTTTATAAATGCAAAGTGATGTGCATAGCCAGACAGAGTTGTTGTGAAGTAGGTTATGAATCATAGTAAGGATTTTGTACTGAATGCGGAAAGAGATTGGCAGCCAATGCAAAGAGAACAGAGTAGGGGATATGTGATCTTGACGGCTTGAGTTTGACAAAATACGTGCTGCTGGGAATTAGGAGTGGGATGTTGTGGGCTATTTAAACACTGGCATGGCCCATAACCATCTTATTTTATTTATTTATTTAAAAACAATTTTATATGCTGCAGTCTACAATGACGCACAAATAGATTCACAAAATACACACATAATAGTTAAAACAATTAAAACATCAACTAATAAACAGAGGTAGATTTTAAGAGCTGCATGCACATGTGCATGTTTTTGCCAGCGCGCACATCGACGCAGCGATTTAAAAACATATACGTGCATATGTGCATATATTTGATGTAGTAGGCCAGTTTGACAAACTAGAGTAGCAAATCACCTGGACTGGATGGTATGTACCCAAGGGTTGTGAAGGAACTGAAAAATGAAATTTCAGATCTATTAGTTAAAATTTGTAACCTATCATTAAAATCATCAATTTTACCTTAAGACTGTACAGTGGTCAATGTACCCCCAATATTTAAAAAGAACTCCAGGGGTGATCCAGGAAACTATAAACCAGTGATCCTGACTTTAGTGCTGGGAAAAATAGTGGAAACCATTTACAGATCAAAATCACAAAGCATATAGAAAGACATGGTTTAGTGGAACACAGTCAGCGTGGATTTACACTAGACAAGTCTTGCCAAACAAATCTGCTTAATTTTTCGAAGGGGTTAATAAACATGTGGATATTTTGAACTGGTAGATGTAGTGTATTTGGAGTTTCAGAAGGCGTTTGACACAGTCCCTCATGAGAGGCTTCTAAGAAAAGTAAAAAGTCATGGGATAGGTGGCGGTGTCCTTTCGTGGATGTTAGGAGCTGCTATCTGTTGGGAGTAGCAATCAGATAGGAGTTAGCAATCTGCTGGTATTTAGGAGAGTTGTGGGTGGATCCTTGGACCAGTGGCAGATGACCAATGGTCAATTTTCTCAGTGGAAAAGGGTAAGCAGTGGATTGCCTCAGGGATCTGTACTTGGATCAGTGCTTTTCAATATATTTTTAAATGATCTGGAAAGGGATACAATGAGTGAGGTAATCAAATTTGCAGATGATAAAAAACTATTCTGAGTAGTTAAATCACAAGCAGATTGTGATAAATTGCAGAGGAACTTGTGAGACTGGAAGATTGGGCATCTAAATGGCAATTGAAACTTAATGTGTACAAGTGCAAGGTGATGCATATAGGGAAAAATAACCCTTTCTATAGTTACACAATGTTAAGTTGCATATTAGGAGCTACCACCCAGGAAAGAGATCTAAGTGTCATAGTGGATAATACTTTAAAATCGTCTGCTCAGTGTGCTGCAGCAGTCAAAAAGCAAACAGAATGTTAGGAATTATTAGGAAGGGAATGGTAAATAAAATGGAAAATGTTATGTCTCTGTATCGCTCCATGGTGAGACTACACCTTGAGTACTGTGTACAATTCTGGTCACTGCATCTCAAAAAAAGATATAGTTATGACGGAGAAGGTACAGACAAGGGTAGCCAAAATGATAAAGGGGATGAAACGGCTCCCATATGAGGAAAGGCTAAAGCGATTAGGGCTGTTCAGCTTGGAGAAGAGACGGCTGAGGGGGGATATGATAGAGGTCTTTAAAATCAAGAGAGGTCTAGAACGGGTAAATGTGAATTGGTTATTTACTCTTTCAGATAATAGAAGGACTAGGGGCATGCCATGAAGTTAGCAAGTAGCACATTTAAAACTAATCAGAGAAACTTCTTTTTCACTCAACGCACAATTAAGCTCTGCAATTTTTTGCCAGAGGATGTGGATTGTGCAGTTAGTGTAGCTAGAATTTAAAAAGGTTTGGATAAGTTCTTGGAAGAGAAGTCCATTAACTGCTATTAATTGTTGGCTTTGAGAATAGCCACTGCTATTACTACCATCAGTAGCATGGTATATACTTAGGGGCAGATTTTCAAAGGCTACGCACGTAACATACACGCGTAACCCGAGAAAATCTGCCCCTGCACGCGACGAGCCTATTTTGCATAGGTTCGGCGGTGTGTGCAAGCCCCAGGACGCGCGAAAGTCCTGGGGCTTGCAAAAAGGGGTGGTCTGGGGTGTGGCTGGGGGCATGGCGGTGGTCTGGGGGCAGTCCAGGGGTGGGGTCAAGTGCTCCAGCACAGTGGCCTGTGCCAGGGCATGGCGTGCCGGCAGCTGGTCGGTGCGCGCAACCTTTGGAGCAAAGGTGGGGGGGGGGGGGATTTAGTTAGGGATGGGGTGGGTTAGATAGGTGAAGGGAGGGTAAGGTGGGGTAGGGGGGGCTGGAAAAAAGTTCCCTCCAAGGCCGCTCCAAAATGGGCTCCAGTGTCCGCGCGTTCAGTAAAATCCCCACTTACGCGAGCAAGGCAGCATTTGCGTGCACATGCACGTGTCAATATGAAACTTTTGAACAAAGGTAGGGGGTGCATTATGCTGCTGAAATTGGAGCGGCCTTGGAGGGAACGGGGAAAGCCATCGGGGCTCCCCTCGGGTTCAGTGCTCGCAAGTTGCACATGTGTGCACCCCCTTGCGTGCGCCGAGCCTGGATTTTATAACATGTACACGGCAGCTCACGCATGTTATAAAATCGAGTGTAGATTTTAAGATCTGGCCCTTAGTGTTTAGTGTTTAAGTACTTGCCAGGTTCTTATGGCCTGGATTGGCCACTGTTGGAAGCAGGATGCTGAGCTTGATGGATCCTTGGTCTGATCCAGTATGGCATGTTCTTATGTTCTTATGTCCTTAGGCACATGTGTTTTAAAATTGACTATTTGCACATATGTGTGCGTACGATTTCATATTGACATGCGCATGTGCACGCAAATGCTGCCTTGCTCGCATACGTGGGGATTTTACTAAATGCGCGGACACTAGAGCCCATTTTCCCAGTTCATTCCAGTTCACCTAAACCATTCTGCCTTCCTACCCCCCTCCCCTGTTCCTTTGCTTACCTTTTACCCTCTTAGGCCAGGCTCCCTAAACTTCGCTAAATAGCCTATAGTTTTTTATTACTTCCATGCTGTCCATAGCAGGTGAAGTGGTAGGGACCCTTGCGTGCGCTTGTGCGCATATATAGGTATACTCAGAAAACATGCCCTAGTCCCAGCCCTTTTCCCCCCATGCTCCACCCAGAACAAGCCCACATGCCGACCCTTTTTCCCAAAATGTTTTTCTGCGTATAACAGGAGATACGCGCGTTATCACAGTTGTGGTGTGCGTAGGCCTTTTAAAATCTAAGAGTTAATCTTTAACATACAAGACCACTACCTGAAAATAATACAATCCTAACAATCAACACCTGACTAATACAGCTTGACTTGCAAGTGTGCTTATAATCACCTATCAGAGGACTTCATGTAGCAGTTGGAAGTCATGACATTTAAGTTTATTAACTCTTTACCCGTAAGTTACTGAAGGCTTGTTTGAATAAATAAGTCTTAAAGTTCCTCTTAAATGCCTTTGCGTCTGTGACCATGCGTAATGCGTCTGGTGGTGAGTTCCGTAATTTTGGGCTGGCTACTGAGAATGCCCATTTCCTTGTAATATCCAGTCTGGCCCTCTTTGGGGTCAGAACAGCCAGCAAATTTTTGTTTGTGGAGCGTAACTGTCGAGGCAGTTTATATCTTCGGAGTTAAAAGTTGATTTTAAAAGCCCTACGTGTGTCAAAGTCAGAAGATCTGTGCATGTGTCGGGCCGGCGCACACCGCACAGATTTTAAAAAGCAGGCGGGGTAAGTCGTATCTCCTGGTATGCGCACAAATCAAACAGTTTAAAAATGGGGCAGGGCATGAGTGTGATATGGGTGGGCGGGACATGACATGGGCATTTTGGGACGTTTCTTTGAAATGTGCGCTTAAGTTTTTATACACACAAGCACGTGCTGAGGTCCCCTACCACATAACTTAACTTCTGCTATGGATGGTACGTAAGTATTAAAATAAAAGACACTAGGCAAGTCAGCAGGGTTTTAAAGATTGGGGTTAAAAGGGTAAAAGAGAGGATACATTAAACGGGGGGGGGGGGGGGGGGGGGGGTTAGAAAATCCGATCCATTACCTGAACAAATTGGAAGCGAACTGAGAAAAAAGGCTACTGCGTCAGTGAACATATCTAATAAAATCTCCCCCACTTATGCGGTACAGCTGGTATTTGCACGCTCATGTGCGTGTCCATATAACATTATGGGGGTAATTTTCAAAGGAGTTACGCGCATAAATGTAACTACTATTGTAGCAATTTTCAAAAGCCATTTACTCACGTAAAGTGCACTTATGCGAATAAATCCTATGGACGATTCAATGGCATATATTGCAGCAATTTTCAAAAGCCCACTTACTCGAGTAAAGTGCATTTACATGCGTAAAACCCAGATTTACGCATGTAAATGCTTTTTAAAATCCGCCCCTATGCGCGCATGTTATAAAATGGCTGCCTCTGTGCGTGCATGCATGTACACCTGCGTGACTGAAAGTTACCGTCTTAGGTGCTAAGCCAAGTGTTGAGCTCATTGTTGAACAAATTGAACATTGCCATTAAAACCTTATGCTGCCAACTATGTCAGAGAGTGTAGGGGGCGGGTGCTGAGAAAAACAGGTAGACAAGTTCTTTTAAGGACTAGGGAAATAACCTTTACACGTCTCCCTCAACTCACAAAGGGTGCTTTGAAAAGGCAGTGAGCCCCTCCAGAACTGATGGCACTCTAACTTGGAGATGTGGCAGAAAGCCCAGGACAATTTCTGAATAACCTACATATAAATCCCTTGGCTAACTAAGGAGTACTCGATGAGCTTGGAGGGACCTGGGTGTGGCCCCTCTAATACTTATGACACACTAGCTAGGAATGATGGCAGACTGCCTGGGACAGTCCATCCCCATGGGTTGGGCCTAACTTGTCTTTGCAGTAGGTCTAGTCAGGGACAGGGGTGAAGTAATGACAGCTTAACGTCAAGGCAGGCAGTCCAACATAATGGAACATTGGCTCGGACGCATTAGTAGTGTAATTAAACATTGATAGATATATTTACCATAAAACTGCTGTTTCTATTTTTGAAGAAGTTATGGTATATTTATTTGTCTAAAAAGTAATTCATTTGGGAGTGCAGGGAGCATGAGTGTCATGGATATCCATGTTAGTTTTTTCCACTAATTATTTTAAATTCTCTAATTTCAGAATTATAAAGGAATTTGGAGCAGCAAAGATACATATGGCACAGCAAATGCATTAAGATGGGCATTTTCATGGAAAAAAGTGGAAGCGAAAACAATATCAGAATTCAAAAAAGCATGGGACACCGATAGAGAATCCATAGTAATGGAGAGTGAAGGTAAAGCCAGAAATCAAGGGAGGGAAGACAGGGGTGTCTGTGGTATTGCAACAGGAAGGGGAAATGAGCAGAATAGATGGGCCTTAACATCTTTTTCTGCCAGAAATGTTTCTGTTTCTGGATTATGAACCAAACAAGCAAAAAAATAAAAAAGCTATTTAGAACCTCTCTCAGCTTGTAAAGACAGAGCCAGGCTATTTGTTTCATTTAATTTTGTTAAGTGTGTGTTAATTTCGAGCATGCTCTAACAGGTGAATTTTCAAAGGAGTTAGGCATATAAATCTAACATACTATCGTAGCAATTTTCAAAAGCCATTTATCTGTGTTACGTGCGCTTAGCGCAGGTAAAAGTTATTGACAATTCAGTGGCATATATTGTAGCAATTTCCAAAAACCCACTTACATGGGTAAAGTGCATTTATACCAGTTTTGTGTGTAAATGCTTTTGAAAATCAGGCCCTTAATGTGAATTTTCAAAGGAGTTAGAGCAGAGGAGACCAGGGTTCTACCCTCCATTGCCTCAGGTACAAAGAGAGAGAGTAGCCATAATGTCATCTCCCTAGATAGGTATTTGTATCCCTATGGTAGGCCTACCTAGTAACTCGAGGTGAGGTTTAGGTATCAGTGTAGGGGGTTAGGGGCCACTTTCACATTCAACGTGAGACGTACGAACAGAACAGTGGTCTCTTGTGAAGATTTGATGACCTTCGGAGTGAGGAAACTCACTCCAAGATGAGATTTGGGCAATGTTCTCTCCACCTAGCTTGATGGATTCTCTACCTGGGTAACATCAAGCTAGGTGGAGAGAACATTGCCCAAATTAAGGGCCTATCGCATGCATTAATGGGGCTTTTCGCATGCGATAAGCCCTTAACGCATGCGAAAAAGCCTTAGCACATTTTGATAAATGACCCCCTTAGATTGTAAGCCCTCTGGGGATAGGGAAATACGTACAAGACCTGAATGTAATCCACTTTGAAGTGTAAAAAGTGGAATATAAATCTAAAATTATTGTAGCAGTTTTCAAAAGCCATTTATTTATTTTATACCTTTCAGACACTTCAAAGCAAATTCAGTATTACGAGAAAACCTCATTTCAAACAAAACAGTTGTGCTTGATACTGGCACCCAAGCTGCAGCACGTGATGGAGTTTAATGGTTACTGAGTGGGGGATGAGACAGTGTCCCAGTCACCTTAATACCATAATTCTGTGCCCTTCCCAAACAACCTCTCACTTGTGGCACCACAGACCAGATAAAATCATCACATTAGAATAAAACAGTAATTAACCCTTTTACCTATACTGTGTAAGTAGACAATAAATCCAACCAGAACATTAAATGTGAAAAGTACAGTAGTGACATATAATGTAAACTTGGAATTTTCTTTCTCTGTCTCCAGAGGGCTCACAGTCTAAGTTTACACATGATGCAATGAAGCATAAAGTCACTTGCAAAGACCACAAAGAGCAGTAGCAAGATTTGAACCATTCCTTTCCTGGTTTACATCCCATTGCTCTTACCACTAGGCTACTCCTCCACTTAATGGGCCAGATTTTAAAATCTATGCCCGATTTCATAACATATGTGCACAGCTGCGCACATGTTATAAAATCCAGGGTCGGCACGCGCAAGGGGGTGCACAAAAATTGGAGCGGCCTCGGAGGGAACTTTCCTTCCACCCCCTCCCACCTTCCCCTCCCTTCCCCTACCTACCCGCCCCCCAGCCCTACCTAAACCCCCCCCCCCTTTCCTTTGTCCAATAATTTGCACCTGCTTCCGGGCAGGCATAGATTGCGTGCGCCGGCCAAGGGCTGGCCTGCAATCCCAGGCACAGTGGCAAATGGCCGCTGTGCCTGGAGGCTCTGCCTCCACCCCTGCCCCACCCCCAGATAGCCCCACCCTCTTCCCGCCCCTTTTTCAAAGCCTCGGGACATACGCGCATCCCGGGGCTTGCGCGCATCACCGAGCCTATGTAAAATAGGCTTGGCGCGTGCAGTAGTGGGTTTTTGGGGTTACGCGCGTAATATACGTGCGTGACCCTTTGAAAATCCACCCCAATTTGTGTAAAACCTATTGACAATTCAATGGCATATATTGTAGCAATTTTCAAAAGATAAAAGAAGAAGAGGATCGGTGTATAAAAGAACTTTTATTAAAACTTGCCCGACTGGCTGAGTTTCGCTCATCATCAGAGCTGCCTCAGGGGCTACTGTGCAAAGGAACTCTTGATAGAATGACTTCAGTCAATAAACAGCATGGTATACATATAGTTATTTCTTGTCAAAAAGTCTATCAACTCCACGGGCGCGCCTATCTTAAAATTAGCAGTTATCACAACAACTAAAATCAAATCTTTATACAGTATCCAGTATTGTGTGTTGAATGGTTTTGCACAAAGCAAATTCAGTATTACGAGAAAACCTCATTTCAAACAAAACAGTTGTGCTTGATACTGGCACCCAAGCTGCAGCACGTGATGGAGTTTAATGGTTACTGAGTGGGGGATGAGACAGTGTCCCAGTCACCTTAATACCATAATTCTGTGCCCTTCCCAAACAACCTCTCACTTGTGGCACCACAGACCAGATAAAATCATCACATTAGAATAAAACAGTAATTAACCCTTTTACCTATACTGTGTAAGTAGACAATAAATCCAACCAGAACATTAAATGTGAAAAGTACAGTAGTGACATATAATGTAAACTTGGAATTTTCTCATTTTTAATCTAGCAAGGCCAAAAAACACTGGATATGGCCTGTTAACCAGGGCAACCAACATACTCATACATATGGATAGTAAAAGAAAAAGTAAAGAATGCTAAAAGAGAAATGTTGGGGGGGGGGGGAAAGCAATGAAGACACAACATGTAAAAATTGTCTTTACCCATGAGTACTCAAAAAGGGGGGGAGAGGAAACATCCACCCCCAATGTCACCAGTTTGTAAAGGCTGCACTCTGTTCCAAAATCAAAATTCTGTGGAAAAAAAACAATCAAGAAAATGAAGACGTCCCTCTTGATGGAGGGACTGGCTAGATGATGAACCAAATAGATGAACACTGCTATGTGTAAGGTCTCTTTCTCTCTCTCTCTCCTGGGGAGCTTCCCCAAATGGTTTTCTTGGTAATAAACAGAAAGCGGGCCTGGTTTCAATCTCTTACATAAAGACCACGGTCCACCAGTTTTTCTTTTCCAGTAGCTTCCAGCAAGGGTTTATGCTTGAATTTGGATGAAAGGCTGAAGTACTTAAGATACTGAATTTGTGACAAAAGGCAAGGAAATAAACCTTTTCCCTCCTCTGCTAGAATACTTTCTCTGTAAAGCTTAGATTACTTAACTCAGACTCAGGAAGGTACATAAAAACATAAGAACATAAGATCTTCCATACTTTGTCAGATGAAGGGTCCATCAAGCCCAGTATCCTGTGTCCAATAGTAGCCAACCAAGTCACAAGTATCTGGCAAGTACCCAAACATTAAATAAATAGATCCCAAACTGTTGACTAATAGCAGTTTATGGACTTCTGCTCTAAGAACTTATCCAAACCTTTTTTAAACCCAGCTACACTAACTGCCTTAACCACATCCTCTGGCAAGAAATTTCTGAGATTAATTATGCATTGAGTAAAAAATAATTTTCTCCAGTTTCTTTTAAATGAGCTACTTGCTAACTTCATGGAGTGCTCCCTAGACTTTCTATGATCCAAAAGAGTAATTAACCATTTTACAGTTACCCATTCAAGTCTTTTCATGATTTTGTAGACCTCTATCATATCCTCCCCTTATCCATCTCTTTTCCAAGCTGAACAGCCTAAGTTCTTTAGCCTTTCCTGATAGGGGAGCTGTTCCATTCCCTTTATCATTTTGGTCACCCTTCTCTGTACTTTCTCCAGTGCAATTTACCTTTTTTGAGATGCAGCAACCAGAATTGCACACAGTATTTTAAGGTGCGGTCTCACCATGGAGCAATACAGAGGCATTATGACATCCACCATTTTATTTTACAATCCCTTCCTAATAATTCCTAACATTCTGTTTACTTTTTTGATTGCCACAGCACACTGAGCTGACAATTTCAATGTATTATCCACTCTGACGCCTAAATCTCTTTCCTGGGTGGTAACTCTTAATGTGGAACCTAACATTGTGTAACCACAGCAAGGGTTATTTTTCCCTATATGCAGCACCTTGCACTTGTCCACATTAAATTTCATCTCCTATTTGCACACCCAATCTTCCAGTCTCACAAGGTCCTCCAGCAATTTATTGCAATCCACTTGAGATTTAATTACTCTGCATAATTTTATGTCATCAGCAAATTTAAGCACCTCACTCATCATGCCCTTTTTCCAGATCATTTATAAATATATTAAAAAGCATCAGTCCTAGTACAGACCCCTGAGACATCCCACTATTTACTTTTTTCCACTGTGAAAACAGACCATTTAATCCTACTCTCTGTTTCCTGTCTTTTAACCAGTTTGCAATCCGCAAAAGGATTTCTCCTCCTATCCCATGACATTTAGATTTCTAGAAGCTTCTCATGAGGGACTTTGCCGAATGTCTTTTGAAAATCCAAATACACCATATCTACCGGTTCACCTCTGTCCACACCCCGCCCATTTTTTCAAGCCCCGGGACATATGCGCGCCCCGGGGCTTGCGCGCATCGCCAGGCCTATGCAAAATAGGCTCGGCGCTCATAACCCTTTGAAAATCTGCCCCTAACTGTACTAACCACATCCTCTGGCAACAAATTCCAGAGCTTAATTGTGCGTTGAGTGAAAAAGAATTTTCTATGATTAGTCTTAAATGTGCTACTTGCTAACTTCATGGAGTGGCCCCTGGTCCACGCCATGAAAGTGTAAATAACCGATTCACATCTACTCGTTCAAGACCTCTCATTATTTTAAAGACCTCTATCATATCCCCCTTCAGCCGTCTCCTCTCCAAGCTGAACAGCCCTAAACTTTTCAGTTTTCCTCATAGGGGAGCTGTTCCATCCCCTTTATCATTTTCATCGCCTTTCTCTATACCTTCTCCATCGCAACTATATCTTTTCTGAGATGCGGCGATCAGAATTTTACACAGTACTCAAGGTGTTTTATTTATTTATTTATTTAAAATCTTTTCTATACTATCGTTAAGCTAGATACCATCACAAAGGTTTACAGTAAGGCACATAAATTAATATTGCTAACTGTATTAAATTATATAAACTAAACAGGTGCCATTAAGTTACGGTAACATAGTTTCGTAAAAAATACTAATTGGTGGGTGTGATGAATTATGTCCATTCCTATCTGTATCAGCTTTAAAATAGATTTTTAATTGTATCTTATCCTTTGGTGGTGAGCGAAAATAAAATAAAATATACACATAGGGGTACATTTTTAAAAAACAGCGCGTGCGCATACTTTTGTTCACGCAACCGGAGGGGTCAGCACGTGCAAGGCTGCACAAAATCGGCAACCTGTGCGCGCCGAGCTGCGCAGCCTGCCTCTGTTCCCTCCAAGGCCGCTCCAAAATCGGAGCGGCCTCGGAGGGAACTTTTTTTTGTCCCCCCCCACCTTTCCCTCCCTTCCCCTATCTAACCCACCCCCCCCCCGGCCCTACCTAAACCCCCCCTACCTTGTTCGATGGAGTTATGCCTGCCGCTGGCGTAACTTGCGCACGCCGGCTGGCCAGGCCCCGACACAGGCAACTGTGTCAGGGCACTCGGCCACGCCTCGGACCGCCCCGGACCGCATTCATGCCCCCGAACCACAGACACGCCCCCTGGACCGCCCATTTTAGCAAGCCCTGGGACTTACACGCATCCTGGGGCTTTGCGCGCGCCATGGCCTATGCAAAATAGGCGTGCCGGCGCAGGGCTTTTAAATCTACCCCATAGTGATTAAGGTGATGTGTGTGGGTGTTCTACTGACCGCATCTTACACTTCCCTGGATTCTACTCTCCATTCTCTTTGTGATACGCTTGTTTAAATAGCCATGTTTTTAAACTTTTCCTGAAGGTTTTAATGTCTCTTTGTAATCTGATTTCTAGAGGCATGGTGTTCCATAGTATAGGTCCTGCTAAGGACAACGCCCTTTCCCTCACTTGGGTTAGTCTTGCTGTTTTGTCTGAAGGAATAGTAAGTAGTGCTTTGTTTGCTTATCTCAGGTGCCATCTCACCATGGATCGATCAAAGGCATTATGACATTTTCCATTTTGTTAACCATTCCCTCTTAATAATTCCTATTCCTAACATTGTTTGTTTTAACTGCTGCAGCACACTGAGCCGATGATTTCAAAGTGTTATCTACTATGACGCCTAGATCTCTTTCTTGGGTGGTAGCACCTAATATGGAACCTAACATCGTGTAACTACAGCAGGGGTTATTTTTCCCTATATGCATCACCTTGCACTTATCCACATTAAATTTCATCTGACACAAGTATTGGATTGTGATGAGATATAGTAATATATCCACTAGCCCCATTTTCAAAACCAGGGAATTAGAGCAAAGAAATAAATCTATTCGACCTTATATTCTAGGCCTGGGCGAAAAACATGTATAGTCTCCCCCTATGGGGTTTTGCATTTGCCACATGTCGCAAAGTCCCAATTGCTTTATTAAAAGTTGCAGGGAGACTGCTTGCCCACTATGCTGTAGGCTGGAAGTCCTGTCCTTAGGAGAGGACAAACACACATTGCAATCTCCACCCATTACTAGCAGCGCAGAAGAGAAAGACTCAACCGCAACGCCAACTGACTATAAAACTCTCTGACCCTCATTGGGTCCATAAACAAAGGTATGATAAATTTTCTCTCATACATCAAACATTTCATCATCATTTATTTACCCCGGGGGTCACTAAAAACTTTCTCCACTTGTGGTGGCAAAGCTTTATGTAGAAACAGACCCCCCCCCCCCCCAGGTCTTAGAGTTGTAAGAAAGAGGCATATTCAGCTCTGCCCACCCAATCACAAAAATGTTTGGCATGCTCCACATTCATGAGGTACGTCTCTTAAGGTACCCCAGTAATCAACTTCTTTTAGCCGGTGAACCAATACTGCACACATTAATAAGGGATATCAAATTCATAGGTAAATCATCCATATCTCCCATCTCTCCAGACATCCTGGCAAATCAGTATTGAGTATATCATTTCTTGTTATATATCTACAAATATCTGAAAGGTAACTTTCCCGCTCTGTATGTTCAGTAACTTTTTAAACATAAAACTATAAAACTTCCATAAAATCACTCAGCTCCCCGTCCCTCCTATCCCATTCTCAAAAAGTGAGCCATCCCCAGCACTGGCCCACTGACACATGTTCCCTGTCACGGGCACAACCAATGCCCACCTGAGACCCATGTTCCCTTTTCTGCTCTTCCATACCCTTCAGGATTAGTGAAGGCATTGTTGCCTTCACTAATCTTGAAGGGTATGGAAGAGCCCCGGGTTCGCCACGATCCGCCGCTCCTGGGGCCTGTAGGCCCGCATGGCAGCGTCTCCCTCCACGTGGAGACGCCGCCGCAGGCTGACTCTGACTCCTCCCACTGCCAGGGAACGCGCGCGGAGGGGGCTCTTAAAGGTCCAACACCCAGAAGTGCTGAACCGCCCCGTTCCTGACGTCAGACGCCGGCTGGCTATTTAAACCAGCGTCTGACTTCCTTGCTTTGCCTTTGCAACGTGGTCGCTCCTTTGAGTGGTTAGTTGCCTTGATTCCAGCTCTGGTTCCTGCCTGTTCCAGCCGTGCCGTGCTTCCAGCTCCGGTTCCTGCCTGTTCCAGCCGTGCTTCCAGCTCCGGTTCCTGCTTCTTCCAGCCGTGCCTTGCTTCCAGCTCCGGTTCCCGCTTGGTTCAGCCATGCCCTGCTTCCAGCTCCGGTTCCCGCTTGGTCCAGCCGTGCCTTGCTTCCAGTTCAGGTTCTGCTTGGTCCTGCCGTGCCTTGGTTCCAGCTCTGGTTCCTGCTTGTACTGTACGTACCCTGACTCCAGCTCCGGCTTCACGATTCTCCTTGTCTTCAGCCAGCCACGACCCTCGGACTTCTTCACGATTCTTCTTGCCTTCAGCCAGCCACGATCCTCGGACTTCCTCACGATTCTCCTTGTCTTCAGCCAGCCACGACCCTCGGACTTCCTCACGATTCTCCTTGTCTTCAGCCAGCCACGACACTCGGACTTCTTCACAATTCTTCTTGCCTTCAGCCAGCCACGACCCTCGGACTGCCTCACGATTCTCCTTGTCTTCTGCTAGCCACAAATCTCGGACTTCTTCACGATTCTCCTAAGTCCCAGCAACTCGGACCCCTATGGGCTCTTCCTGGGGGGGTCTCGGGTTTCCAGGGTGAAGACGTCATCAGTCCGCTCCAGCTGAGCTCCGCCTCCCGGCTTATTAACACCTGTGGACGTTGTCCATCTCAGCCGGCCCAAGGGTCCACTATTGATTCTTTTCACAACACAACAGTTTGCAAAGGCCATGGACTCGGCGGACTCCTCTCCTATGCAGGCCATCCCTGGCATGGCCCAAAGAATCCAGCAGCAACAGCAATGCCTGGAGGTTTTGGCCGCTACGGTGGATCATCTAGCCAGTCGCTTGGACGCCAATCCTCCACCGGTGGCACAACCCCCGCCCCCGCCGGCACCTCAAAACCCCGTGCAGACTCAGCTTCCAGCACCTACTCGTTACTCCGGGGATGCCAGATCGTGCAGGGTGTTTTTGAATCAATGCTTCATCCGCTTCACCTTGTTACCAAGGCAGTTCCCGTCTGATGCTGTCAAGGTAGCATATATTTTGTCTTTGCTCGATGGGAAGGCCATGCTATGGGCCTCGCCCATGTGGGAGAAGCAAGACGCCATGCTGCACAATTTGCAGGATTTTGTGACTCACTTCAAACAGACTTTTGATGAGCCAGCTCGTGCAACTACCGCTACCACTGAAATCCTACAGCTACGACAAGGGTCCCGCTCTCTGGCGGAGTACGCTATTGAATTCCGTACTCTGGCGATGGAACTCGGCTGGCAGGATGACTGTTTGCGGGGTATTTTCCTGGAAGGCCTCGCAGGTCGTATCAAAGACGAGTTGATGGCTCGCAATCTTCCCCTCACCCTGAATGGGGTGATAGACTTGGCAGGGAGGATTGACCGGCATTTGCAGCAACGAGCTAAGGAGGGTCGAGTTCTTCGTCGGCCTGTTTCACTGGCACCCTCCTTCTCCAGGTCTCTGAGTGTACCTCACAAGACACCATCAACTACCAGCAGTTCCTCGGAGGAACCTATGCAGCTTGGATGGGCGCCTCTAACCGAGGAGGAGAAGAGGTGACGCCGCACCCAGGGTCTGTGTTTATATTGCGGTACTAAGGGTCATTTCCTGGGTCAATGTCCTGCGAGACCGGGAAATGCTCAAGTCTAGGGAGAAATGAGGAGATTCCCCTAGGCTGTGTTAATGCTACTCCTCAATGTACAGTTCCTATAACGTTGGAGTATCCTGGTGGCTCTTTTCAGACTCTAGCTTTTATTGATTCCGGAGCCGGAGGGAACTTTATCTGGAAAGAACTGGTACACCAACTAGGACTACCTACTAAGCGCCGGATACCCCCGTTACGGGTTACCTCCATCCGGGGAACCCCTCTACCTGGATACATTTCTGAAACTACGATGCCTCTCACTTTACGAACGGGCGTGCTTCACACTGAGACAATCTCTTTTTTGCTACTTGAGAAATCGGTGCACCCTGTGGTCCTGGGACTTCGGTTGCAACAACATGCTCCTGTGATCCATTGGGACTCCCTCCAAATCGCGCAATGGAGTCCATACTGTTTCCAGAACTGCCTGGATCCTTTTCCAAGACCGGAGATATTACTCTCTCACTCAGCCCTGGAACTTCCTCTGCCTTACCAGGAATACTCTGACGTGTTTTCTAAACAAAAGGCTGAACTTCTTCCATGCCATTGGCCCTTTGATTGTGCCATTGATTTACTACCAGGCTCCACTCCTCCGCGGGGTAGGGTATACCCTCTTTCCCTGCCTGAAACCCGTGCAATGTCAGATTACATTACGGAAAATCTTGCCAAGGGCTTCATCCGTCCCTCGCACTCCCCTGCAGGAGCAGGGTTCTTTTTTGTGTCCAAAAATGATGGCTCCCTCCGACTATCGAGGCCTGAATTCCATCACTAAGAAAGATCGCTATCCCTTGCCTCTGATCCCAGAATTGCTCGATAGACTTCAGGGGGGCCAAGATCTTTACAAAGCTGGATTTACGTGGGGCATACAACCTGGTTCGTATTCGTCCGGGAGACGAGTGGAAGACAGCGTTCAACACTCGTGACGGACATTACGAATACTTGGTAATGCCTTTCGGCTTATGTAATGCTCCTGCTGTCTTCCAGAATCTAATGAATGAGGTACTCCGGGAGATGCTTCATTCTTTTGTCATAGTGTACCTCGACGATGTCTTGATCTATTCCCAAGATCTCTCTTCTCATCGCCAACACGTCAAACGGGTCTTACAGGCTCTAAGAGACAATCACCTAACTGCTAAATTTGAAAAATGCCAGTTTGAGTGTGAGTCGCTTCCGTTCTTAGGATACATCGTTTCCTCGTCCGGTTTCCAAATGGATCCAGAAAAGGTGGCAGCCATTGTCAATTGGCCCCGCCCGTCTGGCCTGAAGGCTCTACAGCGATTCCTTGGATTCGCCAACTTTTACAGGCATTTTATACCTCATTACTCTCAGAAGGTAGCTCCTCTCACTGCGCTTACTCGCAAAGGGGTTAACGCTCACGATTGGTCCACTACCGCTTCTGATGCCTTTGAAAACTTAAAACAAGCATTCCTAGCAGCTTCCTGCCTACGACACCCAGATCCACAACGATCCTTCATCTTGGAGGTCGATGCATCGAATCTGGCTGTCGGCGCGGTGCTCAGTCAACACGATACTTCCGGCAAATTGATGCCATGTTCTTACTTTTCTAAGAAGTTTTCACCCGCTGATTGTAACTACGGCATCGGAGACAAAGAACTCCTAGCCATCAAGCTAGCCTTCGAGGAGTGGAGGCAATGGTTGGAGGGGGCTAATCATCCGGTGACAATGTACACTGACCACAAAAATTTATTGTACCTAGCCCAAGCTCAACGACTAAACTCGCGGCAAGCAAGATGGTCACTCTTCTTCAGTCGTTTCAATTTCATCCTCAAGTTTCGACCAGCAGAGAGGAATGTTCGAGCCGATGCCCTATCTCGTACTTTTCAGCCGGAAGAAGAGGACGACTCTCCACAAACCATCCTGGACCCTGCCTGTGTTCAACTAATTACCACCTCCATTGGTTCCTCAAATAAGACTGTGGTTCCTAAGAGGCTTCGGAGGAGAGTCTTGTCTTGGGGACACGACTCGTTGACCGGGGGGCACGCTGGTAGACTACGAACATTGGATCTTATAAATCGTTTCTATTGGTGGCCTGGTCTTCGATGTGACGTTTCCCTTTACGTTAACTCTTGTCCCACTTGCGCCCTGCAGAAACCGCTAAACGGTCCTCCGAGAGGTTTACTACAACCGTTACCTGTACCCACGGAACCCTGGACACATATCGCTAGGGATGTGAATCGTTTTCCATATCGTCTTAACGATAGAAATCGTGTGGCAGGGCAAGAAAATCGTGTTAGGCACGATTTTTTAGTTAAAAAATCGTTAAAAATCGTTTTTTCCGATTAGTGCGCACTAACTCGAGTTAGTGCGCACTAACGGAGAGTTAGTGCGCACTAACTGAAAATGATACAATTTGACACTTTTCAGGTCAGTTAAGGTCAGTTTAGGAATGAATATGTATTCCTATTGGCTGCCCTCTTATTTATTCATGTTACCAAGCTTCCCACTGACAGTATATGGGGGATGGGAAATGGAAACAGTTGGTAGCTTGACAAAACAAGTAATGTGATCAGTCAATGTGACTAGAACTTGTGCCCTAACCCTGATACCAGGGGTATTGTGATCTTCCTGCACACAGTGCCCTATTCCTGATACCGGGGGTGTTGGGATCTTCTTGCACACATCCCGGTATCAGGGATAGGGCACTGCATGCAGGAAGATCACAACACCCCTGGTATTAGGGATAGGGCACTGCATGCAGAAAGATCACAACACTCCTGGTATTAATAGGGATAGGGCACTGCATGCAGGAAGATCACAACACCCCTGGTATCAGGGATAGGGCACTGTGTGCAGGAAGATCACCCCGGAGGAGTGAGGGTCAGGCAGCTCCCCCCTGTCTGTGAAGCCAGCCTCTCACTAGTAATGCAGGGAGGGAGCTGTCTCAGACTTCACCATCCTCCTCCCCCCCCCCCTCACCCACACACCATTCACTAGCTGGGACATGGGGGAAGTCAGGAGTGAGGGTCAGGCAGCTCCCCCCTGTCTGTGAAGCCAGCCTCTCACTAGTAATGCAGGGAGGGAGCTGTCTCAGACTTCACCATCCTCCTCCCCCCCCCCCCCTCACCCACACACCATTCACTAGCTGGGACATGGGGGAAGTCAGGAGTGAGGGTCAGGCAGCTCCCCCCTGTCTGTGAAGCCAGCCTCTCACTAGTAATGCAGGGAGGGAGCTGTCTCAGACTTCACCATCCTCCTCCCCCCCCCCTCACCCACACACCATTCACTAGCTGGGACATGGGGGAAGTCAGGAGTGAGGGTCAGGCAGCTCCCCCCTGTCTGTGAAGCCAGCCTCTCACTAGTAATGCAGGGAGGGAGCTGTCTCAGACTTCACCATCCTCCTCCCCCCCCCCCCTCACCCACACACCATTCACTAGCTGGGACATGGGGGAAGTCAGGAGTGAGGGTCAGGCAGCTCCCCCCTGTCTGTGAAGCCAGCCTCTCACTAGTAATGCAGGGAGGGAGCTGTCTCAGACTTCACCATCCTCCTCCCCCCCCCCCCTCACCCACACACCATTCACTAGCTGGGACATGGGGGAAGTCAGGAGTGAGGGTCAGGCAGCTCCCCCCTGTCTGTGAAGCCAGCCTCTCACTAGTAATGCAGGGAGGGAGCTGTCTCAGACTTCACCATCCTCCCCCCCCCCCCTCACCCACATACCATTCACTAGCTGGGACATGGGGGAAGTCAGGAGTGAGGGTCCGGCAGCTCCCCCCTGTCTGTGAAGCCAGCCTCTCACTAGTAATGCAGGGAGGGAGCTGTCTCAGACTTCACCATCCTCCCTCCCCCCCCCTCACCCACACACCATTCACTAGCTGGGACATGGGGGAAGTCAGGAGTGAGGGTCAGGCAGCTCCCCCCTGTCTGTGAAGCCAGCCTCTCACTAGTAATGCAGGGAGGGAGCTGTCTCAGACTTCACCATCCTCCCCCCCCCCCTCACCCACATACCATTCACTAGCTGGGACATGGGGGAAGTCAGGAGTGAGGGTCAGGCAGCTCCCCCCTGTCTGTGAAGCCAGCCTCTCACTAGTAATGCAGGGAGGGAGCTGTCTCAGACTTCACCATCCTCCTCCCCCCCCCCCCCTCACCCTCACACCATTCACTAGCTGGGACATGGGGGAAGTCAGGAGTGAGGGTCAGACAGCTCCCCCCTGTCTGTGAAGCCAGCCTCTCACTAGTAATGCAGGGAGGGAGCTGTCTCAGACTTCACCATCCTCCCCCCCCCCTCACCCACACACCATTCACTAGCTGGGACATGGGGGAAGTCAGGAGTGAGGGTCCGGCAGCTCCCCCCTGTCTGTGAAGCCAGCCTCTCACTAGTAATGCAGGGAGGGAGCTGTCTCAGACTTCACCATCCTCCCCCCCCCTCACCCACACACCATTCACTAGCTGGGACATGGGGGAAGTCAGGAGTGAGGGTCAGGCAGCTCCCCCCTGTCTGTGAAGCCAGCCTCTCACTAGTAATGCAGGGAGGGAGCTGTCTCAGACTTCACCATCCTCCCCCCCCCCTCACCCACACACCATTCACTAGCTGGGACATGGGGGAAGTCAGGAGTGAGGGTCAGGCAGCTCCCCCCTGTCTGTGAAGCCAGCCTCTCACTAGTAATGCAGGGAGGGAGCTGTCTCAGACTTCACCATCCTCCCCCCCCCCCCTCACCCACACACCATTCACTAGCTGGGACATAGGGGAAGTCAGGAGTGAGGGTCAGGCAGCTCCCCCCTGTCTGTGAAGCCAGCCTCTCACTAGTAATGCAGGGAGGGAGCTGTCTCAGACTTCACCATCCTCTCCCCCCCCCTCACCCACACACCATTCACTAGCTGGGACATGGGGGAAGTCAGGAGTGAGGGTCAGGCAGCTCCCCCCTGTCTGTGAAGCCAGCCTCTCACTAGTAATGCAGGGAGGGAGCTGTCTCAGACTTCACCATCCTCCCCCCCCCCCTCACCCACACACCATTCACTAGCTGGGACATGGGGGAAGTCAGGAGTGAGGGTCCGGCAGCTCCCCCCTGTCTGTGAAGCCAGCCTCTCACTAGTAATGCAGGGAGGGAGCTGTCTCAGACTTCACCATCCTCCCTCCCCCCCCCCCCCACCCACACACCATTCACTAGCTGGGACATGGGGGAAGTCAGGAGTGAGGGTCAGGCAGCTCCCCCCTGTCTGTGAAGCCAGCCTCTCACTAGTAATGCAGGGAGGGAGCTGTCTCAGACTTCACCATCCTCCCCCCCCCCCTCACCCACATACCATTCACTTGCTGGGACATGGGGGAATTCAGGAGTGAGGGTCAGGCAGCTCCCCCCTGTCTGTGAAGCCAGCCTCTCACTAGTAATGCAGGGAGGGAGCTGTCTCAGACTGGTATCAGGGTTAGGGCACTGTGTGCAGGAAGATCACAACACCCCTGGTGCCAGGGTTAGGGCACTGTGTGCAGGAAAATCACTTAAAATCTACACTTACCAACAATCAATTACATATATTTGAACTGTGTACAGTTCCAGCCAGGACCACCTTTCTAAAATGCACAGTGATTGGCAAATTCAACATGCACTAGCATTTCAGGTGCCTGCTAACAAAAATAATAAACAAACAAGTTCTAGTCACGTGAGTGCTGATCATTACATTACTTTTTTTGTCAAGCTTCCAACTGTTTCCATTTCACATCCCCCCAACCATTACCTCAGTGTTAGCCTTGGTAACATCAATAGATAAGAGCACAGCCAGCCAATAGGAATACATATTCATTCCTAAGTGACCTTTACTGACCTGGGAAGTGTGAACACTTTGTTTCATTTTCTGTTGGTGTTCGTTAGTTTCCAGTTCCATTTCCCATCCCCCCAACCATCACCTCAGTGGTAACCTTGGTAACATCAATAGATAAGAGGGCAGCCAGCCAATAGGAACACATATTCATTCCTAACTGACCTTCAGTGACCTGGAAAGTGTTTATTTGTATCATTTTCAGTTAGTGCGCACTAAATCGAGTTAGTGCGCACTAACTGGGAGTTAGTGCGCACTAACTCCCGTTAGTGCGCACTAACACGATTTAACGATTTTTAACGATAAATCGTTAGAATTTCTATTGTATCGTGTTCTATAACGATTTAAGACGATATTAACATTATCGGACGATAATTTTAATCGTTGAAAAACGATTCACATCCCTACATATCGCCACAGATTTTTTGGTGGAACTTCCGCCTTCGCAAGGCAAGACTGTGGTATGGGTCACAGTGGACCGCTTCTCTAAAATGGCTCACTTTGTGCCTTTGCCCAAATTACCTTCCGCCACTGAATTGGCTTCTCTATTCACACACCATGTATTCATGTCTGCCTCAGGACATTGTGTCTGACAGAGGTCCTCAGTTCACAGCCAGGTATTGGAAAGCCTTATGCAAAAAATTTAAGATCCAGCTGAGTTTCTCTTCCGCTTTCTACCCACAAAGTAATGGGCAAACGGAACGCATGAATCATTCGTTAAAGTTGTTCCTATGAGCGTTCATTAACCACAAACAAGATAATTGGGTGGAGCTTTTGCCTTGGGCGGAATTCACATATAATAATAAAATACATACGGCGACAGGGAAATCGCCTTTTCAAATTGTGTATGGTAAACAACTCAAACCACCATTACCTCTACCAGTACCAACCTCCTCACCTGCTGCTCAGTTTTCCGCAGACCAACTGAGTAAACTTTGGTCCTCCACTCAACACCGACTTCAGAAAGTCACACGCACTGCTAAGCGCTACTACGATCGACACCGAAAACCTGCATTCGCTTTTCTCCCAGGCGATCGAGTGTGGCTTAGCACAAAGAACATTCATTTGAGACAACCATCCAAGAAACTTTCACCCAAGTTCTGTGGTCCCTTCCGCGTAGCTGAGAGGGTAGGTCTGGTCTCTTATCGTCTACGACTACCAACCATTCTACGCATTCATGATGTCTTTCACGTCTCTCTTTTAAAGCCAGTAATTCTTTCCAGATTTCACCCCAGGCCACTCGATTTCGGTTCCACCACTACGGAAGAGGATCCTACATTTCAGGTACGAGAGGTCCTGGATGCTCGATTCGCCAACAGACGTTGGGAATATTTGCTGGCTTGGGAAGGTTGTGGAGATGAGGACAATACGTGGGAGCCTGCCCGCAATATCTTGGACAAGACTCTTCTGCAGCAATATCATCTGGACCATCCTGACAGGCCTAGTCCTCTGAAGAGGGGGCATAAAGGAGGGGGTACTGTTGCGGTCCCGGTCGCTAGGCTAGCGACTGGGTCCTTACCTCTCCGCCGCCTCCCCCGGGTTCGCCACGATCCGTCATTCCTGGGGCCTGTAGGCCCGCATGGCAGTGTCTCCCTCCACGTGGAGATGCCGCCGAAGGCCGACTCTGACTCCTCCCACTGCCAGGGAACGCGCGCGCGCGCGAGGAGGGGGCTCTTAAAGGTCCAGCACCCGGAAGTGCTGAACCGCCCCGTTCCTGACGTCAGACGCCGGCTGGCTATTTAAACCAGCGTCTGACTTCCTTGCTTTGCCTTTGCAACGTGGTCGCTCCTTTGAGTGGTTAATTGCCTTGATTCCAGCTCTGGTTCCTGCCTGTTCCAGCCGTGCCGTGCTTCCAGCTCCGGTTCCTGCCTGTTCCAGCCGTGCCGTGCTTCCAGCTCCGGTTCCTGCTTGTTCCAGCCGTGCCTTGCTTCCAGCTCCGGTTCCCGCTTGGTCCAGCCGTGCCTTGCTTCCAGTTCAGGTTCTGCTTGGTCCTGCCGTGCCTTGGTTCCAGCTCTGGTTCCTGCTTGTACTAACCGTACCCTGACTCCAGCTCCGGCTTCATGATTCTCCATGTCTTCAGCCAGCCACGACCCTCAGACTTCTTCACGATTCTTCTTGCCTTCAGCCAGCCACGATCCTCGGACTTCCTCATGATTCTCCTTGTCTTCAGCCAGCCACGACCCTCGGACTTCCTCACGATTCTCCTTGTCTTCAGCCAGCCACGACCCTCGGACTTCTTCACGATTCTTCTTGCCTTCAGCCAGCCACGACCCTCGGACTGCCTCACGATTCTCCTTGTCTTCCGCTAGCCACAAATCTCGGACTTCTTCACGATTCTCCTAAGTCCCAGCGACTCAGACCCCTACGGGCTCCTCCTGGGGGGTCTCGGGTTTCCAGGGTGAAGACGTCATCAGTCCGCTCCAGCTGAGCGGACTGATGATGTTAATAAGCCTCCCGGCTTATTAACACCTGTGGACGTTGTCCATCTCAGCCGGCCCAAGGGTCCACTATTGATTCTCTTCACAACACAACAGGCATGGTACCAATCTCCCCTCAAAGACCTCCAATCTGACCATACCCTTCACCCCATTTAAAGATTAATGCAGCAGTTCCCCCTTTTGCTTCCTTAGGAGTGAACTTTCAAGGGGATTTTGTGCCTCAGAATAGCATGTATGTATGTACATATGTGCTATTTTAAAAATATGAAGAATACACATGTATTTTTGGTTTCAAGCATATGTTTTACCGGGGGGGGGGGGGGGGAATGGTGGTCTTCTGGCTTTCTGGGGCAGGGCTTCTATAGCACATGTGGTAGTTGCTGCTTCGTAGGAGATAAATGCAAATACATTAACGAAACAATTCAGGAAGTGAAATTGAACTTGTCTGCAGTTTTGGGGTGGGAAATCTAGGTGAACTAGAAGGAGTTCAGGGTAAAGTGAGAAAGAGTCAAGGTGAACTGGAGAAGGACTAGGTGAGCTGGTAGATAAATTGCTGCAAAGTTTATAAAATCCTAGCATTAATCTTTGCATGTCCATGTACATGCACACATGAAAGCTTGTTTCTTAACTTCATATCGTTGATTGTTCCATGATGTTCTGTTTAGCTTTTCAAGGAGAGTGGACTATTTAAAACAATCCAAGAGAATGGGCTTCTTCTCTCTTGCCTCCTAAGTCATTTAATTTTTAGATTAAAAAAAAGCAAACTGAGACACCGAATGATAAAATGTTTGGTATAGAATACTGATGAAGTAATCAAATCAGACTCCGAAGAATAAACTGGCAGCCTATTAACCAGAGAAAATGATCAGTTAAAACCTCTTAAACAGATAAAGAAGCTTACTTCAATTTGTTTCACAAAATAAACCTAGAAAAGACTATTCATATTTTATTCATTTTTTAAAATCTCTTGTTATCAAAATTGAATTGTTCTGCCTGTGATAAAATCTATTTTCAAAAAGGCTAATGTCCCTTTAGATATAGTTGGATAAATAATCCTGATTATGGATACGTAGATTTAATTATATACTCATCCTATGATGCACTTGTAAGTAATTCTTGGAAAGAAATTGACATTAGCAGTTGAATGTTCTGTGCATTTGAGAGTTACTATTTAATTTTAACAGGGAATTGGTAGAAAGCCCCACCTCACTTAATAGCACCTTATTCTGTGGAAAATATCACATCAAATTGCAAAGGTTTTCACTGATCATTTTTCATGGATCATTCCAAGACTGGTGAATTATGTGTTCATGCATCATAAATCACATCCTCTTGTAGTGTCTGTCTAAGTAGATTTCCAATAAGTTCAGCAGGTAGACATTTATACATAATGAGGAAAATGATCTAAGGGCAGGACTGCCCCTTATCCCTTGAAATTCTATTTACTGTCATTACTATAAACAGTGTTACATTACCTCCTCACTCACTTAAAGGTATATGTGAAATTTGGCAAATGAAATGAATCCTATCATATATATATATATATATATATAGAGAGAGAGAGAGAGAAGAGAGAGCTAAAGATCTATTAAAAGCACAGCAAAGAAACTCTGCATGTCCACAGAAAACTAAAAAAGCAGACCTGTGTGCAGGTGTTTAGTCTAACCCCCATTTGGAATCATGTCATACATTATCAGCTTTATTGTCATTTGCATGACCCTATTAATATGTAGAATTGCTCTAATGCCACCAGCATCTGAAACTGGGCAAAGGAAATGCACCGAGCATGCTTCCACCATGATATCAGTCTGCATAAAGAGCAAGAAGACATGATTCCCAACATTGCACTGCTGCCTGTAAATGTGCTGAACAAGATTCATTTGCAAAGGGGCACTTGCATGCATAAAACCTGAAAATAGCTGCAGCTGGTTTACACGGAAAAGAATCATGTAATCTGATCATGCACATACTTTTACATGCTTTCATGGTAGGAGTTGCGGAGGTCAGACCTGGGGGTGAGATATGACGTAAGTGCAGACTTTTGGATTTTCAAAAGTCTGCGTGTAATTTTACTTGCCAAAGAAGCAGGTGTAATTTACTTCATGTAACTTGTCTGTGCATTAGAGTACTTTATTATGGCAATAGGCTCAGAACCAGGGAAGCCAGAGTTCAAATCCAACTTCTTCCACTGATGCTGCATTTGGCTTGGGGAAAGTTACTTTACCCTCCATTACCTCAAGTACCAATTTACTTTTTAAGCCCTTTGAGACAAGCAAAAACTTACTGTATCTGAATGTAGCTCAGGTTTGAAAAAGTGAGTAATTAAATCTAAAATCCAGAAGGCTTATTTTTGGTTGCCCTGGCAATCTATTTGCACTTGATGACCTAGGTTGAAAGTGGCTGTGCTCAATTCTTATGCATTATGACCTTGGTGTTTCTGACTTGCAAATGTATAACATACAGAAGAAGAACACTTTCAAATTCAAAGGTAAGTCATTCCTTCTTCTGCAAATTCATAATGTCTACTAATGGCAAGAGATGCAACTACTTTCTAAATTGCTGGGGAAGTACTGGAAATCATAGTGTTCAAGTAATAGGTGTCTGTGACTTTGGGCCTATAGAAAATCTCATTTTCCATGGAACTGCCAATGGTGGAACCAATGGTTGACCATCCCTTTGAAGTAGTCATCATTGTACTCATTAAATGGGGGTCACAGTTATCTGTCTTCACTCAGCCAAAATTTTGCTCTTTCTAGAAAACTAATATAAATGTGCTGTCAGTTTAAAATGATATAAAAATATTAACAGAATACCATTTTTGCATCTTTTCCCATTAGACATGCACAAAAAGCTAACAAATGTTGTCTCATGTTATTGTCAGTTTAAATTGGGTTTTATGCACATTCATCCTTTGGAAAATTCAGTCTTTAGTGTTGATTTTGGTTCAGTAAATGAAACAAAATAAAACAGATATTAAATGAACCAAAACACAAATTTAAAAAATAATTTGAAATGAAAACAAAAAATAAACAATAGTTTTAGGGATCTTCATTCTCAGTTCTTATATTATTTTTAATTTTAGAGCAAAAAAGAAATGAGTGGAAAAATGATTTTTCTACTGGTTTTTCTCCTGTGAGTTATTTCAAAGTCACTTTTTGCTATAACATCGAAATTCCCAGGCAAAATTAAATAAAAACTGAAAACAAAGGGCCCTAAATATCTTGTGGTCATAGAAGCTAATTCTTTTTTTTTTCCAAAATAATTTTTATTGCAAGGAGAATGACAACATACTCAGGGATGTGAGGCAATACAGCAAAGTAACAATCGGCTTGTAGAATAAGCTCAACAGTGCAAATAACAACAAGGGATCCCTTAGCAGGTGCGCTCCACCAGTTTTCCATTTACTCCCCCCCCCCCCTCATAACCTCAACCAAACTCCAAAACCACTCCCTTGCACACCTCAATCATACCCCAAACACACTCCAGTCATAACACACACCCCTGCCCCCGGACCTCCATTTTAAGACCAGGTGGATTTGTAGCCAGTGTCAATCAACCCTGCTTGAACGTCATTAGGGAGCAGAGAATAATATGCCTGCCAACACGCACAGTATATTTTATCCAGTTTCCTCGTACCACTGAGAAAATCCATGAATTCCATCTGTAGTAAGGAAACCATTCTGCCTAGACCAGGCAGTAATGGTGGGCGTTGCCACCGGGTCAATCCAATCAGCCAATATAGTACGGCAAGCGAGCATGACTGCAAGGTGCTCAAATTTCATCTTAGATCTACTACCGGGAACACTGTCCATGTGCTGACTGGCCAGTAAGACATGTCCTGAGAAAGTCATAGCCATATCCGTACATTGACTTATTGTCTACAACATAGAGCACCAGAAGGCCTTCAGCTTTGAGCAGGCAAACAAATGATATAGCATACCGTCCGCTGCCCCACATTTACTGCACAAAGGAGTGAGGGCCAGCTTCATTTTGCACCGGTGTACATCATCATAATAGAAGCAATGAAGAATTTTAAACTGGACTTCTCTTAGGCCCAAGTCGGGTAACAACTTGTAAAGTGCCGTGAAGCAGGTTTTCATGTGTGCCGGGGTAATTACTGTATCCAGCAAAACAGTCCAATGAGTTGCCAAGGAATCCAGGCAATTAGCCTTGCAAAACAAGCTAATTCTTATTTTAACTTGTTCTCTGAGCTTGCATCAGGACAGAAAAGAAAAATGAAGCCTAAAGGAGAGAAGAAAGAAAAAATGCAAAAAGAAAGGATATAAAAGGACCAAATAATAAGACAAGGAGAGTGGCAATGCAATTTTCCATTTAGTTATATTTCGAGAAGATTTGATATTTATTGCAAATGAGATGTAATCAACATTAACACTTCAAAGCATGATGCCAACATTAATAGGACCCACTCCCAAAGAGTCAGTGTTGGCTAGCGTAGCTGGAAACATTGGGATGAGGGTGGACAGTTTGTTAGGTTCCTAGAAAAACCTGAATGTGGATATTGTGAGGGTAATCCTGTAATCCATCATTCGTCTTGTATTCTATATTTTATTTTGGGCTTCCAATGTCATAGAATATAATTTGAGGCTAAAATATCTTTTGGTGTTTATTTTGAATGTTGTATAATTAAGTGCTAAAACATATCATGGTGCCCTTGTACACTGGATAACGCAAAGCAAGGAAATAAATAAGTAATTTGTAGCACAGGGAATGAAGAGCAGGAGTAAGAATCTTGCAGTCACTTAGTTTGTTGATAAAGTGAGTCACATACAGCCCTGATCGGTAGAGTTACCCCATCTGTGGGCATTGAATATGTCAAAATGGGGCAGGAATGATCCCCAGTCGTTCTTGCCCCAACAGATTGTTGCACTGAAGTTGTTGCCGTTTTGTTGTAAGGTGACACAGTGGGGCAGATGTGCCGGGGATCACTCCTGCCCCATTTGACCCTCACACATGGGGTAAGATGGGTAGGGGGATGGGAAACGTCCAGGGCAGGTAATAGTAATGTGCTAAAGGTAGGACTGGACGTAAACTACTTGGTTTATGAGGCGAGAAAAGCCTTTTTACTTAAGCCTGAGAGAGAATCGTAAGGATGACTCTGTAATTTTTATTGCTCATTTTTTGAGCAATAGATTTAGGAGTCAGGAGCATTTTGGGAGGTAGAAAGCCACAGGAGTTCAGGAGACAATATTGGGGGTGCTCAAGAACCCACAGCACTGGCATCTATGTCTGAGACATCAACTATGTCCACCTCTTCATTCAATGCTATACATTCTAGTTCTCCCATCTTACATTTTTAGATATTTCAAGGTATGTTTTTTATTTGTATTTAAAACTTTCCTAGCACAGTTGTAATATTTTGAAAGTCCTCTGCTACAGTGGCGAGGGAGCTTTCCTGCTCTTTGCCTGGCACCATCTTGCTGAGGGATGACAGTTCAGGGTTTGTACTTCTTAACACCGTGTACATTTGCAAACACAACCTTAATCTCACTAGTCTAAGCAGAATGTAATATTCTCCTTGGTTTGTGTATTTTCTTGAGCTTTTCTGAATGCTTAGTATCAAAGAAAGGTCATTATTTGCAAATAGGGCACACTGTTGTCCAAAACGAATTAACATGAAAAAAAAACCAAAAACCCCTGAAAGAATTTTGGGCAAAAAACACCTAAATTCAAAACAGATGAACCGAACCATAACTTTTCAGGTATCCATCTAAATGGCTTTTGAATATCGACCTCCCTAGATTTTAAGGCAGTTGATGGGACATGGATACATAGGCAAGTGAAGGAATACTTACACGAATTTTCTAAACATATTGGGCCCAATTTTCAAATATATCCAGCTATCTAAGGCCTAGAGGCACTAAGCCGTAATGTTTTATCGCAGGAGGGGTCCTACTGTTGTGAAGAGTGTTGCCGCAATAGTGGGGCCCCTCCCTCCAAAAAGCATTGCAGCTGTAGGGTGCATTCTTTGGTCTCATGGGCAAACACCGCAGGACAAAAGAATGCGGCACACAACCCTTTAACATGATGGCGGCCCCAAACGCCATAATCTTAAAAGACCCCTGGCTCAAAAAAAGTCATGGGAAACAGGGAGGCAGAGCGGGAGTCAGTCTTGATCCCCATCCTAACCTGGGGCCACCAGTTGTGGCAGCCCCAAAACCCCAAAAGGTGAAAGAAACATGTAGGTGCACAGCGATGGCCCCTCTCCCCTTCCCCTTAAAGACAATCATGGCCCCAGCCTCCCTACCCCTCCAAAGCTTAAAAGTTAAAAACTAGGGTCTTGGCCCCTTCCAATCCCGATCCCTCAACACCCAAGTCAACAACATGGGCCCAGCCCCCAATTATTTATTTATTTATTTAGAGATTTTTATATACCGCGGCACGTTCAGAACATCACCTCGGTTTACATTAAACAGTAATGCAGCAACAGGCTTTACAATTAAAATATTGAATATTAAATAAAAGGTATTTTATTTCTCACCCTTCCCTAGTTAAATATAGTGTCCCGGCCCCACCTGCCCATATGCACCCCTCTTCCCCACCAAAGCCAAAAAATAAAACAAATTAGGGTGCAGGCCCCCTGATTTCTATCTCCGACCCCATACCAACCCCATGCCTTCCCTGTGGCCCCCACTGCATCACCTGAACCTTCAAATGGATCCAGCATCTGGACTGGGTGCACCCTTGCACCCAGCCCTGTCGGTACCAATTTCCATAATGGTGCCAAACTGACATCACCCCAACCATTTGATTGGGATAAGGTCTGGGGATCGAACCTTGGCTACGTCAGGACCATATACAAGGGTGCAACCGGCTCCAACGTAGGATGTATTTCAAGGTTCGGGGGGTACAGGAGGGTTTGTCTTGGGGTGGGGTGGTGGAGAGTGGGAGCCCTGCACCCTTATCTTTTGGCTTCCGGGGATGTGAGGCGGGTGGGTATGGGCAGATGGAGCCGGGGGGGGGAAGGGGGGCCAGGACCGTATTTTTGACTTATGAGGTGGGGGATGGAGATCAAAAGGGCAGAGACTCTAATTTTTATGTTTTAAGCTTTGGGACAAGAGGAGGCCGGGGCCTTGATGGGGTTTGGGGGTAGGGGAGGCCATCGTCGTGTACCTATATGTTTCATTTTTTTTTTACATTTTGGGGATCTCAGGGCCATGTCGACTGGCAGCCCTGGGTTGACATGAGGGTCAACACTAACCCCTGCTCTACCTCCCCATTTGAACATGCAAATTTTGGGGGTTTTCTAGCCAGCTCTTTAAATGTGAGGTGGGGGTTTTGAAACCTGCATTAAGGTCCTGGGCCTCCCACCTCACATTTACTGCTTTTCAAAAGGGTGTAGGTATGAGTCGGCCATGCTAAAATATTTACATAGGATTGCCTATGCTTGACCTTCTGTGCATGCATTAGCATTATTCATGCATGCAGATCACATGCAAAGAGGATCATTGTAATAGGAGAGGGAACCCGAGCGGTGAGATGCAAAATATTGTGTATATCGCGCAATATATTTGATATAACAGGCATTAGACCCCTTCTGCGGCTTGTGGCCTCTCCAACCCTGACCCCTAAATCTAGCCTAACTAACCCTGTTTTTTTTGTTTTGTATCTTACCTGCTCTGATAAGCAGAAATAAGTTACGTGTGCAGGCCAGCTGGAGGCGCGCGCTTCCCCGGGACAGCATACAATAGCGCTGTCCCGGCCTGCCCTCTTGGAGAGGCCCGGCACTTGCACACATAGTGGGGTTTATGCGCATGGCTGAGCCTGTTTTAAATTATGCACATAAACCCCGCTTTTTACGCGCATGGGCCTTTGAAAAGCCACCCTTTAGAAGAGATATTCAGCAGCATGGCTATGCTGCTGAAAATACCCGGATAAATTCTAGTAAGCCATATAAGTTACATCCAGCTAACTTTAGGCCTGCTATCAAGCATGTTTAATTCACTTAATTTAACCAGATAAGTCCTAATATTGGCACTTATCCAGTTAAGGTAACTGAATAAGTATCCTTGCCCTGATCTGTCCATTGCTGCTCCCCTGATATCCAGTTGTCTACTGAGCTGGAGAAATAATCTAGCTGATTGGTGACTGCTGAACACTTAGCCAGATAAATCCCTATCCAGTTAACTAGTGCTAAATATCAGCCTCCCCGTAGCTAGTACATTATCATGCTGTTAAAACATAAAACGTCACAATCCATACTAAGAGACATGGTTGCAGTATGGTCTAGTAGGTGACATATATCTGCATTGCACTGGGACACTCTACCTGCAATAACAACAATAATTGCTCTTTAATCACCTTTTATCCAAACAGAATCCTAATGGACTTTAAGGTTTAATGCTTCAGAAATCTAAATGTATTCACCTCTAGGATAGATTGCTTGACCACACATTTCTGCAATCAAGAATGCATTATCCTGCACTTGTCCACATTAAATCTCATCTTCTTTGCACTTATCTGCCCATTTTCCTAAATTCTCCATTTGCCTTTGTGACATCAGTCAGTCCTGAAGTGTATCCACAATGTGAAACCGTTCCGTTTTCATCTGCAGCGCCATGCACCCTGGGTGTCACTGTAGCTAAGAGCAGAAATCAGTTCTCATTTCAAGCAGTGTAGATCAATGAGAATTACGGGCAGCAAATGGACATAGTTGCTGTGAACATATGTCTATTTTATGTCTGGTTTCTTCTGGCAATCTGTGGGTGCTGAAAGTGTACTATAGGACCATTAATTTTTTCTTATTTATTCAGTTGCTAAAAAGACCTGTTTGCAAAACTACAAGCAAACATAAAAAGCTGAAATATAAAGGTGAAAGAGTCTATATATTGAGTGGGGAATGGGATAATTCTTTCTTACACAGATAGTGCTGGTATTAAGAAGGGGCAACTGAGGTAATTGCCTGGAACCCCTGTGCCACAAGGTTTATTTTGATTTCTTAAACACTTTATGACTGTGCTCAAAATGGTTTAAAAGTAAAATGCATAGAATGCAATTTAAAATAATGTATAATAAATAACAGAACAAGTTCTGAGCTTACAGAAGAACTTTCTATACACAGAAATCTACCGATACAAGAAACAAGTTAAAAGCAATCTTCCCGCCTAAACTCTATGAGGCCCATAATTCAAGTGTGAGAAATCTGGCTAAGTTAGCAGGATAAACTTATACTAGATAGTCAGTGGCATGGATGCATGGCTGAATATATCCAGCTATCTGAATGGTGGCGGAGTCTGGTTCTCTGCCAGAAGGCCGCTTCCTGGGAGTAGGGGCCAGAGATAGTTCTAGGCCTCACACCATCCAGAGCCAGCTGTGAGCTGGTCTAGCAATACTGAGTAAAATAGTAATATGATAAATGACAGCAGAAAAAAGACCCATGTGGTCCATCCACTCTGCCAAGCAAGTTTATTTTTTATTTATTGTTTTTTTCCTTAGGGTAGTAACTCCTCTTCATGCAGATTACCCCAGTTACTCCATTTTTTCATCTGCACCCTTTAGCCATTAGAGATCCTCAATGTTTACCCCATGCCCTTTTGAATTTCATTACTGTTTTTGTCTTCACTATCACTTATGGGAGGGCATTCTATGCATCCACCACTCTTTCCATGAAGAAATATTTCCTGACATTGATCCTGAGTCTACCCCACTGGAGTTTCATATCATGACCCCTAGTTCTACAGTTTTCTTTCCATGGGAAGAGGTTTAATTCCTGTGCATTATTAATACCTTTCAGGTATTTAAATGTCTGTATCATATTGCCCCTGTCTTTCCTCTCCTCCATATACATATTTAGGTCTTTCAGGCTCATCTCATAAGTCTTCTGTTACAGATCCCACACCATGTTGAATCTTTATGGATAGAAATTTTATGTGAGAAGGAGGATAGAATAACCATGGGGGTGTACTACCATCCACCTGGCCAGAATGAACAGACAAACGATGAAATGCTAAAAGAAATTAGGACAGCTAACAAACAGGATCTTTCATCAAAATGCAATAGGGTGTTATGTTTTGTATCGCATGTATATGCAAATTCCGAAAATGTAGTCAAAAGGGGAGGGGGTTATGAAAATGAGGGACATTTAACATTGCATGCGACAGTGTAATGCACAATTCAATGCTGGAAATGACTATACCTTTTTTCCTGGTGGCAAGCTGTACAATATTTATTGTGAATCCTGTTTTGGGAGAGAGAGAGAGAGAGAGAGAAAAAAAACCTCTAAGGTAGCAAAGGTAGCACACATATTAGTCATCTAAAAATCTATTTATACCACTACAGGAGGGTCATCTAGTAACTCAAGGTGAGGTTTTGGTGGTAGTGTAAAGTTTGGGGGGCAGTTTTACATGCACAGTCAGACCTATGAACAGCAAAGTACACATCAGTGAAGATTTGATGTGATTTGGAATGAGGAAAGTTACACAAAGATGATTTCTACAATATACTGTCGCCCTTGCTTGATAGCACCCAGGTAGAGAGCCATCATGCTAGGGTGAGATTAAATTGTAGAAATCTCATCTTTGTGTAACTTTCCTCATTCCAAATCACATCAAATCTTCACAGATGTGTACTTTTTTGTATGTCTGACTGTGCATGTAAAACTGCCCCCCAAACTTTACACTACCACCAAAATTTCACCTCGAGTTACTAGATGACCCTCCTGTATTGGTATAAATAGATTTTTAGATGACTAATATGTGTGCTACTTTAGAGGTTCTCGTTCTCTCTCTCTCTCTCTCTCTCTCTTTCTCTCCCCCAATATCTCTGGTTGGAAACAGGCTACATGGCTTTCTGGACATTTGGTATGACATAGTAATTCAAATCTTATGGTGCTCAATATAAAGCACTGGCCAGTTAAGTAACTTAAAAGCAATGCTCTGTCGCTGACAAATCCATGAACTTCTAAATAATCTATATTATATTTCCTGAATTTTAAATAAAGTATGTGCCTACACAATGAGTGGTGTGAAATTTATCAAGAAATATAAACTTGTTTAATTAAATATTAAGTGGAGTTAGAGAAAGGTTTCATACGTTGTGTAGGTGCCCAGCACCACTATTCAGTGGTCTATAATCATTAACCTTCCTCCTCCTCCTTAGATTCTTTTTAGTAATTTTTTTGAGAGTTATATTGTCCCAAAAATAACCTGAAGACTCTTCCGTGGCAATATAATATCTTTATGTGCGTATTCTGCAAATAATAACTATATGAGACTCTGAAAGATGTTAGTATAGAGTATAAAACCAGACTTCCCCGATTATGGTTGGTGTGTCCATCCTGTTGCTGATGATCCCGACATGTTTCAGACGTGAAAAGCCTTTCCTCAGGGGCCTTGGTGTATTTTGAAAACCAACTTCACGGGGTCTGTAAACTCTTTGCTGTCCAAAGTTATATATTGGACGAACTACAAGACCCATTCGGGTAAGATTAGGGGAACACAAATCAAGATTCACCACATTGAAGCTCACAGCACCGATGGTTCAACATCTAACAGATTCTGGACATAAAATCATAGATTTGAAATGGACGGTTATAGAGCGAGTAAATCCCCCATCACGGGGTGGCGATATATGCTCTTCCTTGAATTTACGAGAAGCATTTTGGATTTTTACTTTGAAAACTTCAGTACCCCAAGGTATGAATGATGAGCTTAATTTCAACACGCTCTTGTAAAATCATCAGAGCATTAAGGTTTTACACTTCTAGCATATATCCATTAGCAAGAAGTGCTTCTTTCCGGTACGCCACAAACCGCATGGTAATCAAGTATGCTTGTTTAGATTAGCATTGTTTAAAGAGATTTTATGTGTTTCAAGTTCTCAACCAGGTCGGATACAACACGTCACTATGAAATGAAAACGAGTCTTGAATCGTTTCATTTAGAGAGACTCTTTCAGGTCCGCATATCGAATAGCCTGAACATCCAGGAAGTTCTCTATCAGGTCCGATTGTGACGTCAAGCACACTTCCGTCGCACTGAGGCTGCTCATTGGTTTATTTAGACCCCGTTGACATAGATAAAAGGGGCCAGCGTTAACCCGATGGACTATTCTTCCCGGCGATCGACAGAGGAAGATCGCCGCGTGGCAGAGACTTTCAGCTCTTGAGGAACAGCACAGCAAAGAGTTTACAGACTCCGTGAAGTTGGTTTTCAAAATACACCAAGGCCCCTGAGGAAAGGCTTTTCACGTCTGAAACATGTCGGGATCATCAGCAACAGGATGGACACACCAACCATAATCGGGGAAGTCTGGTTTTATACTCTATACTAACATCTTTCAGAGTCTCATATAGTTATTATTTGCAGAATACGCACATAAAGATATTATATTGCCACGGAAGAGTCTTCAGGTTATTTTTGGGACAATATAACTCTCAAAAAAATTACTAAAAAGAATCTAAGGAGGAGGAGGAAGGTTAATGATTATAGACCACTGAATAGTGGTGCTGGGCACCTACACAACGTATGAAACCTTTCTCTAACGCCACTTAATATTTAATTAAACAAGTTTATATTTCTTGATAAATTTCACACCACTCATTGTGTAGGCACATACTTTATTTAAAATTCAGGAAATATAATATAGATTATTTAGAAGTTCATTCATTTGTCAGCGATAGAGCATTGCTCTTGATTGTTTTTGTTCAGTTTCACCAGTTCGCTGTACCGTTTGGTGTACTTTTGATAGATTTTGGTTTGTCACAGTTAAGTAACTTAGCCAGATATGACTAATCTGGCTGTTATGATGTATATTCAGCGACATGGCAAAGCTGCTGAATATATGTGTATATGTGCACACTTATCTGGATAAGTCTACCTGGCTAAGTTTGGACCTGCTCTATGAGATGTCTAAATGTACAAGTACCAAAAATCAATCACACCAATTACCTTAGAGGGATTTCTACTATGTAATCTTAATCCAAACACCAATCACCTCTTCGGTTTTTTTTTTCATATAATCAATTCTCAATGTATCTCACCACTAAGGGTAGTGTGTTTTATGCAATTATTTCAATCGCTCCAGAGTCCTCAAAACTCCAAAAGCCAATGTTTTTTAACAAGAAACAATTTTTAAATGGAAAGAGGACAGGTTTCATATATTAGAGTCATAAACCCCCATCGGGTGAACTCGCTGTGTGCATAATCATCAACCCTCCTCCTCCATCCAATTATTCATTCTCTTGTAACGTGCACCAAAAAGTGAACTAACCATATAGTGTCAACTTTTTTTCTTTTTGTTGTAATTTTATATATAATATTTCTTTTAAAAAGCATGCTTGAAATTCAACAATACTGAAAATACTTAATGTCCCGACTTATCTTGAGTGTAACTAGGATAACCCAACGCAGCCGTGTTTCAGGTCCGAGACAAGACCTTTCTTCAGGGGATATTTCCTTAGAAAATTATCCGTCGGTGTATAGAAATTACTCCAGTCAGTCCAAATAGCTTCGGCTTCTTTAGAGCGAGGCAAAAGCTCTACCGCCATTCAACGCTGATCCATAAACTGTCCTTTTTAACAGACCTTTTTAACCCTGGTGCACGGATAGCTGTGCAGCCAATCCCAACCAATGCCACTGTGATGTAACAGTGTAAAATGTCATACCAGCGATTCCCAATCAAGCCCTTCATTTAAACCATGAGGTACTTGTGTCTGTAAAGTAAATATCCAAAATGCTTCTCATTTATTAAGCACACCAGCCCGATCCCCTCCTCTTACTAATGGTTGCACATGCTCAATAACAGTCCATTTCAATGCACTGAAAGTATGACCATGCTGCACACAAAGTGTGACTATCGGTGCTGTTAATGTAGACGTATTGAGTTTGGACTTGTGTTCATTCAAGCGTATTCTAATTTTGCGGGTCGTCCTGCCTATGTATACCCAAGGACAAGGGCAAATGATGGTGTAAATCACATAATCAGAATTGCATGTAGTACTGTATTTGCGAAATACTTGATAACCTGTACATGGATCCCTCCAGACCCTTCCATCAATACTATTTATGCAATGGGAGCATAGAACACACCGTTGATAACCATGTATAGAATTCTGCAACCGCGGGTTCGATTGAGCATGAATCAGTTTGATATTAGAACCGCGAGTTGTAACAATGAGTGGTGCTTCCTTAAAAATGTCGTGGAGTGCTTACACATGCCAATGCCGCCGTATCGCAGCAGCAATTACATTAGTAGCCACTGACTACACCAGGAAAATATCATCTATATAGCGGACATTGTCGTGTGGGTCCGCTATATAGACAATATTTTTCTGGTATGGAAAAGTACACAAGAACAGTTGACGTTGTTCCATGACTGGATAAACATGCAGAATTCACATCTTCAGTTCACGATGCAGCAATCAGATCAACAGATTGCATTCCTAGATGTTCTGATTTGATTAGAACAAGGAACATTTAGGACTACAGTATACCGTAAACCCACGGATAAAAACAATCTTTTGAGATTTCATAGCCACCATCCTCATTCTTTTAAGTGTGGGTTGCCTGTAAGTCAATTTTTTCGTGCAAAACGCATTTGTTCTACTGTGATGGATTTTGAAACATAGGCCTCCATACTTCGGGACAGATTTGTGGAACACGGGTATCTGAAATCAGCAATAAAAACGGGGTTATAAGAGGGCTAAGTATTCAGACAGACAGTCTTTATTACGATATATAAATCTGCCAAGCAAGATCCACAGCTTGTCTGTTTGTTGAAACAGTCAGTGGCTACTAATGTAATTGCTGCTGCGATACGGCGGCATTAGCATGTGTTAGCACTCCACGACATTTTTAAGGAAGCACCGCTCATTGTTACAACTCGCGGTTCTAATATCAAAGACAAACTGCTTTCAGCAGGCGTAAATCTGGCAACAAAGGTAGGGGGGGGGGTTTAGATAGGGCCGGGGGGTGGGTTAGGTAGGGGAAGGGGGGGGGGAGGGTGAAGGAAAGTTCCCTCCGAGGCCGCTCTGATTTCGGAGCGGCCTTGGAGGAAACAGGCAACGGGTGCCGGGCTCGGCACGCGCAGGTTGCACAAATGTGCACCCCCTTGCGCGCGCCGACCCCGGATTTTATAAGATACGCGCGTATCTTATAAAATCCAGAGTACTTTTGTTCGCGCCTGGTGCGCGAACAAAAGTACGCCCTCGCACAAATTTATAAAATCCAGCCCATTACCCTTAGTGGTGAGATACATTGAGAATTGATTATATGAAAAAAAACAACGAAGAGGTGATTGGCATTTGGATTAAGATTAAATGTACAAGTAAACATGCAGCTAACTGAATATTGGTAATTTGCCATTAAAGTTATATGGCTAACTCACTCCACCCCAGTACACCCTTACTTTTTGTGTGTGCAACTTTTTGCTATATAAAGGACTTATATGGCTAAGCAGCGGCTGCTGATTGTAGGTGCATATTCAGCGACTGCTACTTAGCTGCATGTCCCTCTTATCTGGCTAAATAGCATTGAATGCATGTTGAATATTGGGAAATCAAAACATAAGTATGAAACACGGGATATGGACAAATACTTTTATCTAAATAACCAATATATTAGAAAAAATAAATCAATATTGTACTTTTTTCTAAGACTGCACTAAAGACTCTTTTCTTGCAAATCATCAAACAAACATATATGACCCACCGCTAGCCAATAAACCCTAACCACTCAAAATACCCAAGATATAAAAGAATAACTTATTGGCTCATAAGAAGCTCAAGGTGCCCAACATGAGCCCATGTTTTTGCAGACCATGCTGCCTGCCTCAGGGGCAGCGTAAATGGGAGTGTGTAGTCAACAGCCCAAAAAAAGGGGGTCAACAATCTGTAAACAGAGGTGGGCTGGGTCAGCGCCATTAGCCGCTTAATTGGAATGGACTGGGAGGGAACTTCCCTAATCCTAACCCTATCCTTCCTCCCTCTTCCCCTCTCCTCCCCAACCCCTAAACTATCCCTACCTAACCCCCTTTTATTTTTTTCATACTTATTTCTGCTCCAGAGGAGCAGTGTCTTCTGCGCTGGCCGGCTGTTGGCGCAAGCTGTCCCAGCCTACCCCATCCCGCCCTTTCCTGCCAAGATCCTGCCCTCTGCCCACCCCTTTGGAGGGGCCCGACACTTTGGCATGTAATGTAAAATGTGCATGGTGCCCCCATAATTTACACGCATGGCCCTTTTAAAATCGGGCCCTAAATGAACTGTTTGCTTTGGTCTTCATTGAGAAGTTAATTGGAACAGACTGGGAGGGAACTGGGAAAGGCCTACCTGCCTTGCTGCGTGTATTTTTTTAAGATCCCCTCCCATTGCACGTGTGATAGACATCCGCTCATGTATGAGCTCAAATATCATATTTTATAACACACGTGTGCCAGCACACGTGTGTTATAAAATAGCAGCGAACAATAGGAGGAGAGTTACTGCACATAATAAATCATCAATCCAAGGGAATAGTGCAGTGAGGCTATATGAAGAATCCACACAGAGATTTAGTGTAATAAATCTTTTAGTTAGTACGGCAACTCCACAATTCAAATTTCTGGAAATTTGAATTCACTGCTGTCCTCCCGACGCAGCCACACGGCGAAACACGGGACCATGTCGGGGGATTGTTCAAAAATTGGATGATATGTAATTTCTGAATCATGGAGTTGCCGTACTAACTAAAAGATTTATTACACTAAATCTGACTCTTTGTGTGGATTCTTCATATAGCCTCACTGCACTATTCCCTTGGATTGATGTTATAAAATAGCCACATCCATGCGCGCGCACCAGGAACTGCGCACACATGGACGCCCATGCACTTTTTTAAAATCGACCCCTTAGTGTCCCTTTTACCCCTTGATTTTCTAATGGTCAAACTGACTCCCTCAAAGATTTTTACTCTGAATGTCGCTTAAAAAGTTTTTATTTTGAGTTTTTTCTTCCAAGGCTTGCTTCTTTTCAAATTCTCTCTTTATCTTTCTTCTCAATATTTTGCATCTAACTTGACAGTGCTTATGCTGTTTCTTGTTTCCTTCATTAAGATACCTTTTTCATTTCTTGAAAGATGTTCTTTTAGGTATTGTAACCCCACCTTCAGAAGCTGGCTATGCTCCAGTGGCGCCATAAAAGATTTTGTTACTTCTCAAGGCTGGAACCTCACCAGACTAGCATGTACACTGTCTTATTTCCAGGGCCTGGATCCTTTGTTGGCTGGGGAGAAAGGTTTTCCTTTCAAGGCCCGGAGTGCTGGGGTGCCTCTTTTTCTTTTAATCATGATGCCTTTACTCATATCGCAATCTGTCACGTGAAGATGCAAATGTCCTTCACTCCCGTCAACAAGACACCTCAATTGTGATTAAACCCACAGATAAAGGTGGGGATGTTGTGATCCTAGATACATTGTTCTATAGCTCTTAGTTGGGGTATTGGTGGTTCCCCTAGGGCCATAAATGTATTTATAAGTCAGGGCTGCTTTTGCCATCATTCCCCTCCTTCCCAGGGAGTGAGCATTTTCTGTGGGGGGAGAGGAAATCCTCTGTGGCCCAGGTGATGGACTCTTCTATGGTGTGTGTGTCTTTCTAGTGTGGTGTTCTCCTCAAGGACAGAGAGGCTGGACTCAGACTGGGTGTTCAAATCATACTTACTGATCATTTCCAAAAGGTCAATCACTGTCCCACAAACATTCAACAAATGAAACTGTACAGATGAACAGGGTGCTGGTGTCCATCTCTCCAGCTCCTGGGAGGGAGCTTGCCACTGCCTACTCATCTGTGCAACAGCCCAGTAGATTGGGAATCCTAGGAGGGAGCCCCCATGTCTCAAAAAAGATCCTACCTGAGTCCAGTCTGATACCCATAACCTGTGTCTCGATCCCTTTGGGGAGAGATCCGATTGGGACTCTCTCAAGGCTTGATGGTATAACCTTGAAGGATCTCTCAGGGAGAGAGGCCAAATGTTCCACTTCAGCTTACAGCTCTCCATCTCCTTCACCAGATTGTGTAGGAGGGTAGGACAAAAACCTCCACATGAACAAAAAAGGGGGGAAATCAAAAAAATCTTTATCTAGAAGGTCTCACGCTGGGTAGCACTATCATTGGTCTTGCTTCCTCTATGGGGTAGAGGGGGTTCCCACAGGTCTCCAGCCCCTGCTCTCAGAATTACAGGGGTTTGCTGACTTTCCCATGGCACAGGGTATTCTCCAGAATAAGAAAACTTATTAAAATTGAACCAAAATCTATAAAAACCTAAACTCTCTACAAAAAGGGATGCAGACTCTCTCAGTCAGGGAATGTACTGAGAAGGGATATTCTCTAAACGCAAGAAAATTACTAAGCTGGGTTAGTACGCCCAGCTCAGTGGGGATCATACAAAACAACTCCTTACTCCTCCTTTAACTCAAAATGACCACACTCTATACTTCTCTAACTCCACCTTATGTTCCTGGGATAGCCAATCCAGTCAGCTCAGTGGAGAGACTGAAGAAGAATGGAAAATCCCATGCTGTTACTAGTCCAGATGGTAAGGGGCCTAAGGCCATCTGGTGACCAACCGAAAGGTTGATCACAGTTCTATATTCAAGAAGCCACTCGGCAACTGTTTGATTCCCGGTTCTATCTTCTGCTATCGCAGGATCCCTCTCTTCTGGTTTTATCTGAGATAAAGTTGTTGGTTCATGAAGCAGTTACCTCCCACTTCATCACCTTCCAGGAGACATCATTTCTAGTCGAGAACTATCCAATCACTCCAATATTTTTCATTCTATATAAAATTCATAAATCTATGACTCACCCTCCTGGTCACCCTTTTGTGGCCAGCTTCAGTTCTCTCCTAGAACTCCTCTCTAGTTTCATTGACAAGTTCCTTCAAACTTTGGTCCAGCAGACACCCTCTTAAGTTCATGATTCAAGTCATATGACTTCCCTTCTCTCTTCCATTTCCCTTTTGGCAGACCCTGTCTATCTGATTTCACTTGATATTGAGTTGCTCTATAGCAATATTCCCCAAGATGCAGCTATTGATGTAGTTCAGTCTACCCTTGACTCTCATCCCCCAATTCTAGAGTTCCCACTTCTTTTCTGGTTGAGCTTACCCATAAGCTCTCCCTAAAAACCTTTATTCTTTTCAAGGCCAATTTTTTCAACAAATTCATGGCACAGCCATGGGAACCACCATTGCTCCTGATATTGCCTGTCTATATGTGGTTGGTTTTGAATCTTTTTTCCTGTATCATTCCTCCTTTTGCAATTTATTTTGACCTGGCGTCACTATATAGATGATATTTTTTTTTAATTTTGTCTGGTTCTATTATTCACTTTTTTCTTTTCTACTGCTGGCTTCATTCCTGTGATTCTCATTTGCTCTTCATGTTTCAGTATCATCTGACTTCCTTTCCATTCATTGATATTTCAATCTCCATTGTGAATAATGCTTTGGTAACTTCTATCTATAAAAAAACATCTGACAGAAATACTTTACTGCACTTTGATAGCTTTCATCCCCGTTCCTTAAGATACAATATTCCCACAGGTCAGTTCCTTCACCTTAGATGGCTTTGTTCTTCTTGAGAAGATTTCATGATTCACGCCCGATAGATGACTAACAATTTTTTGTCCAGCAGATATCCTTCTCGTGTAGTGATCCTTTAAACATGCTTTTTTCATAAATTGTGATTTTCTTTTTCTCCCCCAAAAGGCTGAAAATTCTGATGCTGTAACATGTATCCTCCCATTTTCATTGCATACTGGAACATTTTGTCAATTTATCCACCGCCATTGGAACCTTCTTGCTCCTTTCTCTACCTTTCAGTCTCCCCCCCCCCCCCCTTTTGCTTTTAAACAAGGTTGTACCTTATGAGACACTCTTGTGGCCTCTAATCTATGTAGAACCCAACATTCATGAATCTCTCCCCTCCCCCACTGGTCATACCCCATGTTCTCTTTATCCATGTCTTCTTTTATTAATCCATCCAATGGACGCTTGTACTCTCTTAAGCACAGTTCCACCTGTATTACCTCAGGAGTCATCTACGGTATTTTCTGCCCATGCCCTTCTGCTATATTGGTAAATCTATTTGCAGAATTAAAAGCCGTATCGTTCAGTATTGTATCAATATTAGACATTCTCACACTACTGCTCCCTTAGTTTCCTACTGACTTCAACTCCAAGACCTTCTTTGTTTTGGAAATCTTCTCTCCCCCCCCCCCCCCCCATCCTCGTTGGAATAACCTCTCTTCCCTGCTGCTTCGTTCGAAACAACCTTGGATATTCCAGCTTCAGACAGTTGCTCCGGCAGGTCTAAACTTAGAAAACAAATGGTTGTCTTGTCTATAATCTGACATATCCTCTCCCCTTAGCAACCACAGGCCTGGATTTTAGGGATGTGAATCGTTTTTCAACGATTAAAATTATCGTCCGATAATGTTTATATCGTCTTAAATCGTTATAGATCACGATACAATAGAAATTCTAACGATTTATCGTTAAAAATCGTTAAATCGTGTTAGTGCGCACTAACTCGAGTTAGTGCGCACTAACTCCCCGTTAGTGCGCACTAACTCCCCGTTAGTGCGCACTAACTCCCCGTTAGTGCGCACTAACTCGATTTAGTGCACACTAACTGAAAATGATACAAATAAACACTTTCCAGGTCACTGAAGGTCAGTTAGGAATGAATATGTGTTCCTATTGGCTGGCTGCCCTCTTATCTATTGATATTACCAAGGTTACCACTGAGGTGATGGTTGGGGGGATGGGAAATGGAACTGGAAACTAACGAACACCAACAGAAAATGAAACAAAGTGTTCACACTTCCCAGGTCAGTAAAGGTCACTTAGGAATGAATATGTATGTATGTATTCCTATTGGCTGGCTGTGCTCTTATCTATTGATGTTACCAATATGGTTGGGGGGATGTGAAATGGAAACAGTTGGAAGCTTGACAAAAAAAGTAATGTAATGATCAGCACTCACGTGACTAGAACTTGTTTGTTTATTATTTTTGTTAGCAGGCACCTGAAATGCTAGTGCATGTTGAATTTGCCAATCACTGTGCATTTTAGAAAGGTGGTCCTGGCTGGAACTGTACACAGTTCAAATATATGTAATTGATTGTTGGTAAGTGTATTTTTTAAGTAGCCACACTGGCACCAGTATGTTTACTTTTCCTCCTACTTAACTCACTAGCTCAGCTTTGTAAGAAGGGCTTCTCTGCTTGTGTGTTGTTTTTGTTTGGTGTGAGGAGAGCAGAAACATCAGATCTTTATTCAATCTACTACAGTCATCTCTTACAGTGCCCTATCGCTATTAATACCAGGAGTGTTGTGATCTTCCTGCACACAGTGCCCTAACCCTGATACCAGTCTGAGACAGCTCCCTCCCTGCATTACTAGTGAGAGGCTGGCTTCACAGACAGGGGGGAGCTGCCTGACCCTCACTCCTGACTTCCCCCATGTCCCAGCTAGTGAATGGTGTGTGGGTGAGGGGGGGGGGGGGAGGATGGTGAAGTCTGAGACAGCTCCCTCCCTGCATTACTAGTGAGAGCCTGGCTTCACAGACAGGGGGGAGCTGCCTGACCCTCACTCCTGACTTCCCCCATGTCCCAGCTAGTGAATGGTGTGTGGGTGAGGGGGGGGGGGAGGATGGTGAAGTCTGAGACAGCTCCCTCCCTGCATTACTAGTGAGAGGCTGGCTTCACAGACAGGGGGGAGCTGCCTGACCCTCACTCCTGACTTCCCCCATGTCCCAGCTAGTGAATGGTGTGTGGGTGAGGGGGGGTGGAGGATGGTGAAGTCTGAGACAGCTCCCTCCCTGCATTACTAGTGAGAGGCTGGCTTCACAGACAGGGGGGAGCTGCCTGACCCTCACTCCTGACTTCCCCCATGTCCCAGCTAGTGAATGGTGTGTGGGTGAGGGGGGGGGGGGAGGATGGTGAAGTCTGAGACAGCTCCCTCCCGGCATTACTAGTGTGAGGCTGGCTTCACAGACAGGGGGGAGCTGCCTGACCCTCACTCCTGACTTCCCCCATGTCCCAGCTAGTGAATGGTGTGTGGGTGAGGGGGGGGGAGGATGGTGAAGTCTGAGACAGCTCCCTCCCTGCATTACTAGTGAGAGGCTGGCTTCGCAGACAGGGGGGAGCTGCCTGACCCTCACTCCTGACTTCCCCCATGTCCCAGCTAGTGAATGGTGTGTGGGTGAGGGGGGGGGAGGATGGTGAAGTCTGAGACAGCTCCCTCCCTGCATTACTAGTGAGAGGCTGGCTTCACAGACAGGGGGGAGCTGCCTGACCCTCACTCCTGACTTCCCCCATGTCCCAGCTAGTGAATGGTGTGTGGGTGAGGGGGGGTGGAGGATGGTGAAGTCTGAGACAGCTCCCTCCCTGCATTACTAGTGAGAGGCTGGCTTCACAGACAGGGGGGAGCTGCCTGACCCTCACTCCTGACTTCCCCCATGTCCCAGCTAGTGAATAGTGTGTGGGTGAGGGGGGGGGGGGAGGATGGTGAAGTCTGAGACAGCTCCCTCCCTGCATTACTAGTGAGAGGCTGGCTTCACAGACAGGGGGGAGCTGCCTGACCCTCACTCCTGACTTCCCCCATGTCCCAGCTAGTGAATGGTGTGTGGGTGAGGGGGGGGGGAGGATGGTGAAGTCTGAGACAGCTCCCTCCCTGCATTACTAGTGAGAGGCTGGCTTCGCAGACAGGGGGGAGCTGCCTGACCCTCACTCCTGACTTCCCCCATGTCCCAGCTAGTGAATGGTGTGTGGGTGAGGGGGGGGGGGGAGGATGGTGAAGTCTGAGACAGCTCCCTCCCTGCATTACTAGTGAGAGGCTGGCTTCACAGACAGGGGGGAGCTGCCTGTCCCTCACTCCTGACTTCCCCCATGTCCCAGCTAGTGAATGGTGTGTGGGTGAGGGGGGGGGGGTGGATGGTGAAGTCTGAGACAGCTCCCTCCCTGCATTACTAGTGAGAGGCTGGCTTCACAGACAGGGGGGAGCTGCCTGACCCTCACTCCTGACTTCCCCCATGTCCCAGCTAGTGAATGGTGTGTGGGTAAGGGGGGGGGGGGAGGATGGTGAAGTCTGAGACAGCTCCCTCCCTGCATTACTAGTGAGAGGCTGGCTTCACAGACAGGGGGGAGCTGCCTGACCCTCACTCCTCCGGGGTATTGTGATCTTCCTGCACACAGTGCCCTATCCCTGATACCAGGGGTGTTGTGATCTTCCTGCATGCAGTGCCCTATCCCTATTAATACCAGGAGTGTTGTGATCTTCCTGCATGCAGTGCCCTATCCCTATTAATACCAGGAGTGTTGTGATCTTCCTGCATGCAGTGCCCTATCCCTGATATCGGGATGTGTGCAAGAAGATCACAACACCCCCGGTATCAGGAATAGGGCACTGTGTGCAGGAAGATCACAACACCCCCAGTATCAGGAATAGGGCACTGTGTGCAGGAAGATCACAACACCCCTGGTATTAGGGATAGGGCACTGTGTGCAGGAAGATCACAACACTCCTGGTATTAATAGGGATAGGGCACTGTGTGCAGGAAGATCACAATACCCCTGGTATCAGGGTTAGGGCACAAGTTCTAGTCACATTGACTGATCACATTACTTGTTTTGTCAAGCTACCAACTGTTTCCATTTCCCATCCCCCATATACTGTCAGTAGGAAACTTGGTAACATGAATAAATAAGAGGGCAGCCAATAGGAATACATATTCATTCCTAAACTGACCTTAACTGACCTGAAAAGTGTCAAATTGTATCATTTTCAGTTAGTGCGCACTAACTCCCTGTTAGTGCGCACTAACTCGAGTTAGTGCGCACTAATCGGAAAAAACGATTTTTAACGATTTTTTAACTAAAAAATTGTGCCTAAGACGATTTTCTTGCCCTGCCACACGATTTCTATCGTTAAGACGATATGGAAAACGATTCACATCCCTACTGGATTTATCAAAATGCACTAAATACCACATGCGATAGAAAATGGGGCATGTTTTATGGTAGACAGTTTATTGCAATTTGAGCTAATACCTATGCAAAGAGCTAGGTTACCACAAATTGTCATAACATTTTTGCACTTTGAGACAATTGAGAGAGAGAGAGCCTAGCCATTATGCACTGACCCTAGATAGGTATTTATATCTCTATGGGAGGCCCACCTAGTATCTCGAGGTGAGGTTTAGGTAGTAGGGTAGGGGGTTAGGGGCCACTTTGACATTCAATGTGAGACGTAAGAACAGAACAGTGCTCTCTTGTGAACATTTGATGACCCTCGGAGTGAGAAAACTCACCCAAAGATGAGATTTGTGCAATGTTCTCTCAACCTAGCTTGATGGACGCTCTACCTGGGTAACCTCAAGCTAGGTTGAGAGATCATTGCATAAATCTCATCTTTGGGTGAGTTTCCTCACTCTGAGGGTCATCAAATGTTCACAATAGAGCACTGATCTGTTCGTACGTCTCACATTGAATGTCAAAGTGACTCACCTCAAGTTACTAGGTGGGCCTCCCATAGAGATATAAATACCTATCTAGGGTTGAGAGTATTATGGCTATTCATTCTCTCTCTCTCTCTCTCACACACACACACACATACATTAATGGTGCTTTTCACATGCAAAAATGCCTTATAGCATTTTGATAAATGACCCCCACAGTTTGTTACTTATGTTGCCCTAACCTCTGATTGGTGTGAATATACCCAGTGACTTACTGATGTTTTTTCTACCTTTAAAATGCTGCTCTGTATTCAGTCTGCTTGCTCCCTGTTTATGCGCTGTAAGTGCTATTCTGTTTAACTATGCCTGGTAAGTTATAATATGATCATTAGTATTGTTTTTAACATTTCTTGCTTGCCCTTTTGAGCTGACTGTTATACACATTTTTATTAGATAAAATGCTGTAGCTGTTTTGTCAGCCCTATTTACTCTTTGAGATGTGCGATCACTCCCATTAAATGTTGCCTGGAAGTATGCTTTAAAACCTATATATTTTCTAATGTTTCCACCAAATTAATACACCCCTTGAGACAGCGTTTTTGCGAAACACGGCTCATGTCGGGGCCAGGACATTGTTTCCCTGTGTCACCTTCAGGCAACCTTATTATGCTATAATTATTATTTTCAAAGCTTAAACTATGCAGCCTTGTTTGAATAAAGATATATTGACTTACTTTAACATACCTTGGTGAACTATTCCTGACCTGCTACACCTCATTTGTTATTTCTATCCATAAAGATTCAATATTGCATTCTGTTTCCTGCAGAGCTTTTTTTCCTGTTTGACTCAATGCTCTCTCTAATTATAGTGCTACCCCTCCACCCATTTGATCCATCCTATCATGTCATTTGATATAATTTGTACCCATGTATCACAGTGTCCCACTGGTTATTCTGCTTCTGCCAGGTCTCTGAGATACCAATTATATCTAACTCTCCATCCAATGCTATATACTCTAACTCTCCCATCTTATTTTTGAGACTTCTAGCATTCATGTACAGACATTTCAAAGTATGATTTTTGTTTGTATTAATAATGTGCTCATCAGTTGACAGGGGTAATTTAGAATCTTCCTGTACTTTACTTAAAGGCACCTGGTTCACCTTAGCATTTATTACAACCTCTCTATTGGGATGCCCTAATTTCCCTGTTCTGTTAGTATCCTTCAAAGATACATCATTCCGAACCATGCAGTGACTATCTGCTTTTCCCCATCTAGTTTAAAATCTGTGCTAGCTCCTTTTTAAAGGTTAGTATGAGCAGCCTGGTTCTAGTCTAGTTAAGGTGGAGCCCATCCTTTTGAAAAAGGATGGGCTCCTTCCCCAAAAAGATGGCCAGATCCTAACAAACCCCAAACCCTTTTCCCTGCACCATTGTCTCATCCATGCATTGAGATTAGGAGGTTGTTCGACGCACTCACTATCCTTTCCAGGAAGAAATATTTTGTGAATGATACCATAAGATAAACGAGAAAATTTAAAACCCTGCAACGAAGACAGTGGAACACAGCCCTCTTTTGCTGAGTGGACAGCAATAACAGGTCGTAACTCCATACAATTTCTGATAGATGTATTGGCCTGTATTTTCAAGTTCAAATATATACATTAATGAAACTATGCAATTAAAAACTGTGCAACTAGCCAGACATCCCTGTGTAGCTTTTGAAAATAGAGCTTAGAATGATTATAGTGTTTGTTTATAGGGGGCGCTGTAACAGTTGAAGCAATCTGTGTTTTTTGGGTGACTCTCTTGCTTTGCTCTTGTTCATAATTGTTGGTTCCTTAGTTTAGTTTTATTTCTTTTGTTACATGTGCATATTGGCTGAACTACATGCCATCAAAGGAAATAAAGAGTTATGAGATAACACTGTCTGCTTCTTGACCCAGCATAATCTCCTTGCAATACCCCCAACAGGTTTGAACTCGTGCAAAGAAAGATATGATGGCACATTCATGGACGACCAGCACTCTGTGACTTTTGTAAAATATAGTTGTTATAAATTCTGTTCAACCAAGCATCCCACTTACAATTAGTTGTCTGCGTTCCTCGAGTTAAATTATTAATATTTGGTGTCTAATCTCTCTATCCCTCATTTTTATTGAGTAATCACTACTTGTTTAAATTATTTATAAGTTTGCATAAAAAATTAAAAGTAACAAACTTCTCATCTCGGGGAGAGTTTTTATGGCTGGTAGCTGGAGTTACTGTCTCCTTATCTCCTCAGTCGCCAGGGAGGAATTAAACCTGAAGCCGAGCTCAAGAAACCCAAGTTAAAGCTTGACTGCCTCCCCTGCGGCTTTGCTGAATAAGGTTACATGAAGAATCCAAAGTTGATTTCAGCCTAGTTTGAGTTCATCTGAACTTTTATATTTTTCCAAGATCTACTGCAGGAAATCTATCCAATTTGTTTTTCAACGGACCTGAGGAAAATCCCAAGCAACCCTGTAAAGTCAAAAAGATCTGCTGTGGATTTCCTTGTATCTGCTTCGGATCTCTCACGGAGCCAGAGTGGAACTGGTCCATGAATGCAGGATTACTTTAAAGAAAACAAAAAATGCATTGAGCCAGTTCCTCAGAGCTGTGGAAGTTTTGCAATTTTTCAAATCAAGAGTGCCAACAAGAGATTTATACATTCTCCTAGCACTAAATAGTACTAAAAACAGAGCACAGAGGCACTTAACTTTATCAGGCTTTCATGGGATTTTGTTTAAAAATGCAGAAATGACAAAATGCTTTGCACTGGTCAGTCAAAATACAAATGTGCCACAGGGCAACAAAGGGTTTATATACTATGCTTTTTTTTTTTTCCATCAACGCAGAGGGTAATCTTCAAAGCCATTTACATGAGTACAGAGCAGGGGTGGGCAAGCTTTTTGTGCTGGGGGCCACATTACAAGTTATTGGCCACAACAAGGCCAGGGGGGAAGGGGTCCCCGTTGGAGTTCCTCGCCACGACACTCAAACCCCCAGCACTTCCATTTTTTCCCCTCTCAACTGCTGTGTCTCCTGTAGTTGACTGACTGATGCACGTATTTCCACTGTACTAGCTCTCTGATTTAAATATATACTCCACAGTTTTTATTCTTTGCATTCTTTACTAGAATGTTTTAGGTACATGGAACAATTCACATTAGAAAAAGCTGAAAATAATGGAACTGTATCGCATCATATCATATTTATCTCATGTTAAAACGAAAAAGGATTACAGCAAAAATAGTATCAGAGTACATTACTGCACCATAAAGCATGCAAACTACTGAAGGAGATAAGGAATGTTTCCCCACTTTGGACAAGCATCCAGTAAAGCTGTATTATGTCCTCAGGTGAAGGCTGCTTGTCTGAAACTATAAAGTACAAGAGCAAGTGGAGGGCAATCAGCAACGACAGAGGCACAGGCAATTTTACCTCATAAAACACGGGAGCAAAGTGATGTAAACATGAATGAGTACATAAATTCTTGACTGGTCATTGCATTATATATGGTGTTCAGTCTATCAGCTCCCTCCCTACCCCTTTCTCCCCTGCCCCCACCAAGACTATATGAGGAATGGCATTCAGAGAAATGCTTTTGGTTAACAAAGGACCAACATATAAAGCTGGAGGGCCAGGACAGCAAGGAGAGCAATGAGTGAAGATAGACTGCATGCAAAGTCTATGACTTAAGCAAATGTGCTCATTTCACAATAGCAGAGAAAAAAATGTATAATTAGTGAAATTTGAAAAACAGGTAATCTCAGCTAATTTAAGCTTTCCTTAACTACTCTCTGATATTGTGTTTAACTTTCTTCTACTTATGGCAGTATCTACCGATAATGAAATATTTTTGCTTTTGCCTCATTTTTCTCCATTGATTCCTGTGGAGATGGGCAGCATAAGTATTTTAGGTTCTCAACTGGTTCCTCCTAAGTTGCCTAGCCAGAATGAATATGCATAAGCCATATTTGTTTTATATCATATACATACTCATTCTAGATATCCTGAAAAATAGATTAATAGGGCAGGCCCAAAGGACTGAGATGAAAACCATTGTTTTACAGCAGGGGTCCAAGTTTCCCAAAACTGAATGGCTATGGGAAAGGCTACAGAATCTGTCTCTTGCTATAGAATCTGAGCCTATGCATGGAATTTTTATTTTTTTTTTGTTATTTTTTTTTGTGTTGTGCTTTTTTTTTTTTTCATTTTGTTTTGATTTAGTGGACACTGTTTCAATTTAGTGAGCACTAAGAGGCCAATATTCAAAGGCATTTAGCTGGATAACTCACAAGTTATCAATTAAATGCAGAGTTTTCAATGTCGACTATACTTATTTCCGCTAATTTTTAGTCCGTAATCATCAACTGACTAAAAATTAGCCAAATAAGTAATGGGCATTTTGGGCGCATTCCAAACTGGGGACAAGTTAGCTGGGAAACTTATCAGGCTAACAGGTAGATTTTACAAGCATTGCTTGCACAAAAATGGCCCCATACAAGGGTATGTGGGCTGCGTGCGAGTAACGCAAATTTTAAGAAGCTGGGAAGTACGTGCTTACATACCTGTGCACGCGTCAAGAATGAGGCAGGAAAGGAGCAGGACATGGACAATCTGGGGTGGGGCCAAGACTTACACGAGAAAACAACACATTTTGCAAGGCCAAACATGGCAATGTGCCCCATGTTGTCTGCCAGTTTTGTAAGGAACTGGACAACCTTTTGGGGAAGGAGGAGACTTTTCTGAAAGGACGAGCTCCACCTTAACCAGAGTAGAACCAGACTGCTGGCACTAACTTAAAAAGGAGATAGAGCAGCTTTTAAACTAGAACAAGGGGGAAAGCCAACAGTCACTCAGCAGCGCATGGTTTGGAGGAATGTATCTTTGAAGGATACTAATGAAACAGGAGAGTTGTGGCATCCCAACAGAGAGGTTCCAATAAAAGCAAATGTAGTCCATGTGCCTATATGTAAAGAATCACCTGAGCTAAAGAATTCCAAATTATCCCTATCAACTGAAAAGCAGATTGTTAAAACAAACAACAAACATACTTTGAAATGTCTGTATGCCAATGCCAGAAGTCTAAGAAGTAAGATGGGAGAGTTAGAATGTATAGCAGTGAATGATGAGATTGACATAATTGGCATCTCAGACTTGGTGGAAGGAGGATAACCAATGGGACAGTGCTATATCAGGGTACAAATTATATCGCAGTGATAGGGAGGTTCAACTTGATGGGGGTGTAGCACTTTATGTCCGAGAGGGAAAAGAGTCCAACAGCATAAAGATCATACAAGAGACTAAATGCTCAGTAGAATCTATATGGGTAGAAATCCCATGTGTGTTGTGTAAGAGTATAGCAAAAGGAGTATACTACCATCCATCAGGCTAAAATGATCAGACAGATGATGAAATACTAAGAGAAATCAAGGAAGCTAACCAATTTGGCAGTGCAGTAATAATCAGAGATTTCAATTACCTCAATATTGACTGTGTAAATATAACATCAGGACATGCTAGAGACATAAAATTCCTGGATGGAATAAACGACTGCTTCATGGAGCAATTGGTTCAGGAACCAATAAGAGAGGGAGCTATTTTAGATTTAATTCTTAGTGGAATGCAGAATTTGGTGATTCAGATAATGGTGGTGGGGCCACTTGGCAATAGTGATCATAACATGATCAAATTTGAACTAATGATTGGAAGGGGAACAATATGTAAATCCACATCTCTATCACTAATTTTTCAAAAGATAAACTTTGATAAAATGAGGAAAATAGTTAGAAAAAAAATGAAAGGTGCAGCTGCATAGGTTAAAAGTGTACAACAAGCATGGACATTGTTTAAAAATACAATCTTAGAAGTCCAGTCCAGTTGGGATGAAGACAAAATGAATACTGGCATGGGTAAAAGGTGAGGTGTCACAAATTGGAAGAAGGATTCCACCTGAAGAAAATAGGAAAAAGCATAAGTATTGTCAAATTTTCCCACAGATAAGCAGGATGAAGTAGCCATGCTGTCTGGTACTACTGGTAGCGCCCCCCTGGTGGCTTGAGGTGGGAACTTAACCTAGCAGTAGCAGAGCTTTGCTGCATACCTGCATGGTGCCTTCTTGCGCAATTGCTGACATCATCTCAGTTTTCACCTTTCCCGCACAGTAATGAGCGCAGGTTCTTCTCCTCTCTGACTTTTTTTTCCTCATCTCTTTCTTCATATCTGTAAACCCCCCAACAGCACTTTTAAGTGATACCATGGCTCTAAAAGTCCCAGGTTTTAAATTTTGTCAGTGTGGTAAAATTATGTTTGTAACTGACGGACATACTTACTGCTATTTATGTCTGGGGCTGGACCATGATATGACAGCCTGCCAGGACTGTGGGATAATATCCCCTAGGGCCCAGCGGCAGAGGGCCATGAAGATCGCCTGGCTCCAGGATGGAGAGAACACTGCATAGGGCTTCTATGCCCCTCAGAGTTTTGCCCGTTTTGCCAGGCTGAGAGCCCAAGTGCCCCAAAGGGGTAAAACAGGCTTCTTCCCTGCAGCCCTTCTCCAAACTGAAGCCTTTGGAAGACAGAGGTAAGGTCAAAGGAGATCTTCCTTAACTGGCCAGAAGTGAGTCAGGCTATGACCTGAGAAGGGTCCGAGCATCGAGTGTGTCATCTGTGCCTGACAATAAGATCAAATAACACGGAACTGAGGTGCCGGGCTCAACGCACAGGGAAGAGCATTGTGTGTCAGCCGACGCACAACACCACTTGATGCACCCAAAGCGAAGCACCAATGCTTCAGCACCATCAACAAGCCAGACACAATTACCAGCATCCTCGATGACAAGCCTTCAACACACCCAACGCAAACATCATTGAAACATAGGAAATCCAAGGAAAAGACACACCACATAATTTGCTTCACAAATATTTCTATTCGTTGTTCACTGTGAAAGGGCCTGGAGCAGGACCACATAAAAAAAACAAAACACATAAATAAGATCAGAAGTGAGGTAAAACTCAATTGATTTTCAGAACAGTGTGTTCGTGATGAGCTAACTAAACAAAGTAGATAAGGAGTAGTCTTAGGAAATATTTTTTTTACAGAGAGGGTGATGAATGCATGGAACAGCCTCCCAGTGGAGGAGGCAAAAACAGTATCTGAATTCAAGAAAGAAGGGGATCTCTGAGGGAGTGATGGGAATTGTAAGGGCTAGATAAATTAGACTGATGGGCAGACTAGATGGGCCATATGGTCTTTTTCTGCTGTCATGTTTCTCTTTTTTGTTTTTAAGTGGTGTCAGGATTAGAGATGTGAATCGTGTGCCCGATCGTCTTAACGATCGGGTTCGGCTGGAAGGAGAAAAAAATCTGATCGCTGAGGCCCGACCCTTTAACATTGACCCCTTACCTTCCCCCCCCCCCCCGAACCCCCCCAAAACTTTTTATGAGTACCTGGTGGTCCAGTGGGGGCGCGGGGACCGATCTCTCGCTCTCGGGCCATCGGCGCCATTTTGACTGCCACTCAAAAATGGCCATTTTTAAAGATGGCGCCGGCCATCCAGTGCTCCCTCCATGTGACAGGGGCCGGCCAATGGCACGGATACCCTGTCACATGGTAAGGGCAAAGGGCCATCAGCGCCATTTTTATTAGTGGCAGCCAACAGCTCGAGAGCGGGAGATCGCTCCCGGGACCCCCACTGGACCACCAGGTACCTGTAAAAATGTTTTTTGGGGGGGTCGGGAGGGTGGGGGAAGCTAATGAATTAGTTTTAAAGGGTCGGCGCAGCAGATAAACAAAACCGCGATCGGGCCAGATGAAAAAAAAAACCACGATGTGAATCGGAAACGGAATCCGAACCGATTCCAGTTCCGATTCACTTCTCTAATATTAACCCAGAAAAACATGTAGGTCCAATTCAGCATTCAAACCAAAAGGACTGGTTGTTTTTAATCTGTATATCCAACGCTGTTCTAAACGGAGAAGATATAAACCTTGATATCCCCCCCCCCCCCCCCAAAAAAAATTCTTCTGTCTAGAGACGCCACTGATTTTCTGTGACCTTAAGCATTAGTACAAGAAGGATTAAGGGGGGGATGCTGGAGAGGCTCACACATGCATTAGCCCTGTATGAGAGTTGTTATTGGTCATGGGGAAGATTTGTTTTGTATTACTTTTTTGATTCTGTTTTTGAATTTGCCTTCTTAGTTTGCCATAGATGCCCTGTCCAAGTAAATGTTTGATAAAGTTTATGTGCTCCATTGTTAGAATGGTTTTAATTAATAGGAAAGGTTATTATGGTAGCTGAACAGCAGGCTAGCACTTCAGGGGCACGCGAAGGGGGCGCACAAAGGGGCAAGCTCCTCTATTGCACTCCTTTGTGCTCTTCAAGGGCGCGCCCCCACCGGAGACCCTTGGTGCGCCTCTGGGTGCGAACCATATGGGGCCGCAAGCGGCGGCAAAGAGGAGTGGAGATTTGGCGGGCCGCGAGCAGTGCCCAATCTGCTCGCGACCCAGAAAACCACACAATCGGTGGGCGCGATCAAGAACGATGTAGGAGTCGGTGCCGAGACCGGGGAGGGCGCAAGGGAGAAGGATCGCCTAGGGCGCCTAATCCCCTTGCACCGGCCCTGGAAACAACCAAGGGGAACAAAGACAGGAAAGGGATTGTAATTATTAATTCAAATGGAAGAAGTGACACAAGAAAATAAATGTGCTCTGATCCTCGTTTTACCTTGCATTAAAAAGTAGGATGACTGAGGGTAACCTTCATGGGAACAAATACAGCTTAATCACTATCTGGATTTGGTTATATTATCCCTGCTACTATTCTTATTGCAGACTAAAGAATAAAAGAACTCTTTAGGATCAATAAAACATTTTACAAAAACAAATTCAGTTGGAGGTACTGTACATGACTGAGCTGACGCACTGACCTTTAACCTTCTTGGCTTTCTATTTCCCCCTGGCTGCCAAGTCAGTCATGTGAGGCTCAGACTGTTGGGTTTCCCATTCGAGCGTGTCCGTATGATGCCTGGAGCCTGCAGGCATTTCCCACAAGGGGCAGAAGGGCGAACCAAAGCCAGACCGTACTAAAAAAAAAAGCTTCTTAGGCCAGGGGAAGACAAGGCTTCTATCAGCGCCTATTTCACATTCAAAGAATGCGCAGGCCAAACTTTCTACCACAGTATTTTTACTTCAGTAGTAAATGGTTTACAGCAGAAAATGTCTGTCAACGGCAGCTGAAAAAGTCATGCCACTGTTTTATTTAAAATTTAAAAGAGAGCTAGGGATTGCTTCATGCTCACTTTCTAAAAATAGGTGCTCTTTTAAGTGCTTAAGCTGTTTCAATTTTTACTCTAGCTGAAACATACAAGGGCTATTTCTTTTTTTTTAAAGCTAAGCAGCTGGCACATAGGTACCCTACCCTGCAGTGGTACAAATTAAGAAGATATAAATTCTAAGGAAACAATGGTAGAATTTGTCCCATTTATTATTTTGTGTCCATCAATGTTTTAATGGCCCTCATCCTTTATTTATTTGCTGTATTGTCATTTAAACCCACATGTACAGGATTACTTGATAAAAATACCGCATTATAATTTATGGTACGTTCAGGAGGTAATTTTCAAAGAGTTATGTGGAGGTTGCATGTGTACAATTAGCATATATGTGCGTAAGTAGCATGTATACATGTATTATAAACCATGAGAATGCGTGCATACTTGCAATGTCATGCATAAATATTAACAAGGGAAAAAGGGTGGTATGGCACTCTCTGGGGCGGGGTTCAGAAGAGCGTGCTCATGTTGTTATATTGTAAACAGTATATGCACATACATTATTAAAATTGTACAATTACACCTAATAATTGACTCACGCAATTGAAATCTGACTTGTCTTTTGTCTGTGGTGGGGGTTCAAAATTGCTTTGCATCCATTTATTTTTCATATCTTGCATACATATTAGTCCAAAAGATTTGTAAGGAAGACAAGCTGTAGAGAGTGCTATGTGGCCCTATCTACCATTATTCATCTTATGTTGGGATCCCCAACATTCTTCTGTATAATCTGTCGCTCATGGCAAGTTCCATTTGTATTTAAAGTAGGACCCCTAGATATTAAAGAGTTGTGTACAGCAGGGGTCCACAAATTTGGTCCTTCGGGTCCACAAATTAGTCTAGCTTTCAGAATTTTCACAATGAATATGCATGAGATCTATTTGCATACACTTCTTCCACTGTATGCAAATATATCTCATGCATAATGATGATGGAAATTCCAAAAACCCAACTGGGTTGGAGGCCTTCAAGGTCCAGATTTGGGGATTCTTGTTGAAGAGAAGAATGAAAGAGAGACACAATTTGGCCTCCTCTCTGGAAGTAGTGGGAAAGGTAAGAGGTTAGTCTTCCTGTTCCTGAATATAAAGAGAAAGGGCCAGATCTTAAACTCTACGCATGGGCGTAGATTTGATCATGCAACCCGGCGCGAACAAATCTACACCCAATTTTATAACACACGCGCGCTGCACACGCATGTTATAAAATCCAGGCTCGGCGTGCTCAAGGGGGTGCACACATGTGCACCTTGCGCACGCCGAGCCTGAGGGGAGCCCCATGGCTTTCCCTGTTCAAGGCTGCTCTGAAATCGGAGCGGCCTTGGAGGGAACTTTTTTTACGCCCCCCCCCCCCCACCTTCCCCTCCCTTCCTCTATCTAACCCACCCCCATCCCTAACTAAATCCCCCCCTACTTTTACTCCAAAAGTTACGCCTACCTGAAGCAAGCGTAACTTGTGCGCGCTGGTGGGCTGCCGGTGCACTATGCCCCGGCATTGGCCGCTGTGCCGGAGCACTCAACCCCGCCACTGGCCCGCCCCCGGACCACCCCCGAACTGACGCCCCGCCCCCGGACCGCCCCTATTTGCGAGCCCCAGGTCATACGTGCGTCCGGGGGCTTGCGCACACCGCCGAGCCTATGCAAAATAGGTTCGGCGTGTGCAGGGGCAGATTTTCTTGGGTTACGTGCATAGCCTTTGAAAATCTGCCCCAAAAGGGTTCACATTTCCAGTTCCCTCCCAGTCCGCTCCAATTAAGGAGCGGACTGGGAAGGAACTTTCCTACCCCTAACCCTAACCCTATCCTTCCTCCCTCTTCCCCTCTCCTCCCCGCCCCCTAAACCTACCCTAACTATCCCCAAACATTTTATTTTGCTACTTACTGCTACTCTGGAGCAGAAGTAATCTCCACGCACCAGCCAGCTGCCGGTGCGTGCTTCCTCAGGACAGTGTTGAATGGCGCTGTCCCGGCCCACCCCGCCCCTCCCAGACCACACCCCCGGCCCTGCCCTTTTGCAGGGCCCGGCACTTCTGCACGTAACAAGGGTTATGCTCATGACTAGGACCATTCTAAAATGCATTCGGTGTGCACAAGGCCCGGCCACGCGCGTAATCACATTTTTTACGAGCACGGGCCTTTTAAAATCAGGCCTAAAATTCCTAAACTTTACTTATGTGATTTAATTTTCCTAAAAAAATCTTTAAGCCTGTAAAGAAAAATAAGAAAAAGTTAACACTTTCTATATACATTTCTTGAGAAATCTGTAAGGAAAAGTTATTTTATTGCAATTTATAGAAAAGAAAAGTAATACTTACTCATTGAATATTCTGTTATGCATTTCCTATATATGATGAAGAAAATGGTTAAATCATAATGGCTTATCTGAAATTAATTACACTGAATATTTTTAACTTTGTTTCTAAATTTTTTTTAAATGAAAGTCTCCTTTCTTAGCACGATTATTATAAATTTACAAACAAATTCTTGTTTATAATTTTTGTTTATAATTCTATTTTAATTTATAGGCACAATTCTATCTCTTACCTGCAGGGAAACAATCTTATTGTTAATAATTACAATAGGAAAATGTGATATTCTTTTTCTAGCCCCAGTAAAATGCATAGTGAATGTTTAAAAACAGAATGTAAGAATAGGCAATATTTAGGGGGAACCTTACCATATCAGATCCTCCCCTAGTGGTGAATGCACAGGTCTGTATATTCCATGAAGTACTGAAAATGGTGAATGTTCAAGATTAAGTTATCTACTGTGACAGAATTTGAGGAGTGGTGACCACATAGATACATTTTACAAGAGATCTTTTTGAAGATAAGTGTTATCACATTTCATATTATCAGCATGAGTGTGTATTTTATGTGAACTGAAGGAAGGTATATTTCAGCTATCAAGTATTCAGCTGTTTCATACATATTATGATGGTTCACCACCATTCACTAAAATTTGATAGATGTTTTCTTAAATATACAGTTGGATTCATTATATATTTCTATAGTAGCTTTTCATCTGTCTGGGTTTCTTTATATATAGTACTAGGCAATTTTCAAAGACATTTACAAAGGAAAAAAACCCAATTTACCTGCTTAAATCAGTCATCTGAAAATTGCCATCCGCCATGCTGCTAAAAGAATGCAGGTTGTTCTGTCATTGGCATTCCTGGAGGCAAGTTTTGGTCTGGGGAGAATAATGCAACGATGAATTAAGGAAAACACCAGTGTCTAATAACAATCAAGCAAAGCAATAGCTGGTGTAACAAATGTTGTTGCTGTTACAAACAATGTATTTCTTTTTAAATTTTTAAGTAATTTTTTAATACGATTTTTTTTTAGAGGAAAAGACCTCAGCACTGGTTTTCTACTGAATGTTTCATCAGATTTTTGTACCTGTTAGTGCCATCATGGGTCTAAAAAACCTCTCTAAATTTTATTCAAATTATTTCTTAAAATTTTCTTCTTCGGTTTATGGTTTCTTTTATATTAATTTTGTAAAGAAACCAGCCTTTCTGTTTATAACAGCATATTCGCCCGTAAGGAAAATGAATTTTACTTATCTTGTACGAGAATTTTCATGAGAATCTTGTCTCTCGGTCACAAATGAATTTCAGTTTGAAGGAGACTAATAAGTTGCTGCTGGTATCAGCTACCAGTGAGATGTCGATGCTGACAACATTTCGCCAATGCTGCGTCAGGGCAATATTTCTCTTGTTCTTTTTCAAGACAGCATAATTCTGAAACAACATTTTTTGATTAAAGAGACCATAACTTTCCACATTTTAATGAGAAAAACTTCCATATGTACTTACTCCATTTCACATTCTGAGCCTCTCTTGCAAAGATTCCACCGGGCTAATTCACTATGGCAGAGGTAAGAACATAAGAACATAAGAAAATGCCATACTGGGTCAGACCAAGGGTCCATCAAGCCCAGCATCCTGTTTCCAACAGTGGCCAATCCAGGCCGTAAGAACCTGGCAAGTACCCAAAAACTAAGTCCATTCCATGTTACCATTGCTAATGGCAGTGGCTATTCTCTGAGGGGTAGATCTTTAAAAAATACTCGATCGCGTACTTTTGTTCGCACACCAGGCGTGAACAAAAGTACGCTGGATTTTATAAGATACGCGCGTAGCCGGCTGGCGGCGCCACACCCCCAGGCCCGCCCCCGAAACGCCGTGTCATTTCGGGAATGCCCCCGGACACGCCCCCTCCCACCCCTTTTCGAAAGCTCTGGGACTTACGCGCATCCCGGGGCTTTACGCGCGCCGGCGGCCTATGCAAAATAGGCGCGCCAGCACGCGAGGGCCCTGCGCGCGTAAATCCGGAAGGATTTACGTGCGCAGGCCTTTTAAAATCCGCCCCTAAGTGAACCTAATAGCAGGTAATGGACTTCTCCTCCAAGAACTTATCCAATCCTTTTTTAAACACAGCTATACTAACTGCACTAACCATATCCTCTGGCAACAAATTCCAGAGTTTAATTGTGTGTTGAGTAAAAAAGAACTTTCTCCGATTAGTTTTAAATGGGCCCCATGCTAACTTCATGGAGTGCTCCCTAGTCTTTCTAATTATCCGAAAGAGTAAATAACCGATTCACATCTACCCGTTCTAGACCTCTCATAATTTTAAACATCTCTATCATATCCCCCCTCAGCCGTCTCTTCTCCAAGCTGAAAAGACCTAACCTCTTTAGTCTTTCCTCATAGGGGAGCTGTTCCATTCCCCTTATCATTTTGGTAGCCCTTCTCTGTACCTTCTCCATTGCAATTATATCTTTTTTGAGATGCGGAGACCAGAATTGTACACAGTATTCAAGGTGCGGTCTCACCATGGAGCGATACAGAGGCATTATGACATTTTCCGTTTTATTCACCATTCCCTTTCTAATAATTCTCAACATTCTGTTTGCTTTTTTGACTGCCGCAGCACACTGAATCGACAATTTCAATGTGTTATCCACTATGACGCCTAGATCTCTTTCTTGGGTTGTAGCACCTAATATGGAACCCAACATTGTGTAATTATAGCATGGGTTATTTTTCCCTATATGCATCACCTTACACTTATCCACATTAAATTTCATCTGCCATTTGGATGCCCAATTTTCCAGTCTCACAAGGTCTTCCTGCAATTTATCACAATCTGCTTGTGATTTAACTACTCAGAACAATTTTGTGTCATCTGCAAATTTGATTATCTCATTCGTCGTATTTCTTTCCAGATCATTTATAAATATATTGAAAAGTAAAGGTCCCAATACAGATTCCTGAGGCACTCCACTGTCCACTCCCTTCCACTGAGAAAATTGCCCATTTAATCCTACTCTCTGTTTCTGTCTTTTAACCAGTTTGTAATCCACGAAAGGACATCGCCACCTATCCCATGACTTTTTACTTTTCCTAGAAGCCTCTCATGAGGAAGTTTGTCAAACGCCTTCTGAAAATCCAAGTATGCTACATCTACCGGTTCACCTTTATCCACATGTTTATTAACTCCTTCAAAAAAGTGAAGCAGATTTGTGAGGCAAGACTTGCCTTGGGTAAAGGTGTGCTATTTAAACCTATCTTAGCCATTCATAACTCAGCATGTCATGACGTTTGAGCGTGTTCACATTCACCTGTTTGTGTGTTAATTAAGTTCTCCAATCTATTCTGAAAATCTGTCTCTCTTCACAATAACAATGTTATTCTGCATGAAAAATATACCTGCAGAAAAAAGCAAGTACAAATATCCCTGTGGCAAATTTCAAACTAAACCTGCATGCATACTTTTGCTTTGAAAATTGGTGCAAACTCTGCAGGTTAAAGGGGTATCTGTGGACTTTGTCTCAAGGTAGACAGTTTCAAATTTTCCCCCATTCAAGTAAATTTTGAAAGGGCCACGAGCGGAAATAACGGGATCTCCATGCATGGATGGACCTTGCATGCGCCGCACGCATTTTTGGAAGGGCCAGGCCACGCCCGTAGCTCCTGTTACACGCAGAAGTGCCTGGCCCAGAGGAGCAGTAAGTAATCAAACAAAAAAAAAGTAAGTAGCTAGGAAGGGGTTAGGGGTCAGGGAAGAGAGGAGAGGAGAGGGGAAAGGGTAGGAAGGTTAGATAGGGGTATAGGTAAGTCCCCTCCTTAATTGGAGCAGACTGGGAGGGCACTGGGGAAGCCCTACTTCCATCACCATGCATGTGCTTTTAAAATCCCCTCTCCCACGCACAGAGAAGGCCACGCACACGCATGTTCTAAATTAGTCGCATCCATGTGCACGCGCTGGGAACCGTGCGCACGTGGACGCACAAATGTGGGTCTTAAAATCGGCCCCATAATGCAAGAACATAGGGACATCCAAACAATCAAGCAGCAGGTTTAGCAAAACCAAAAGGAAGCATTTCTTCACAAAATAAATAGATAAGCTATGGAACTCATATCACAAGATGTGGAGGAGCCAAATACATTAAAAGGTTTAAAAAGACATTGGACACGTTTGTGGAAACTGGCTCAATCACAGACCATTTAACATAACAGTCAAATATGTTGTTAGCCTCTCCCTTAATACATAACTCCAGAGACAAAACTCCCGCTTGCTTAACTGTATCTTCAATACCATCCACATGTTTAAAGTGTTACGGTCAGAATTAGGTGGTTTAAATAAGCAGGTAGCTCATGCTTCCCTAAGCTAAATTCAGTAACAGTGCGTCCAATTTTGAAAAAAACAAATTTGAAATCTTCTGATTTAACCAACTACCAACTGATCTCCAATCTTCCGACCCTGATGGAGGTGATCAAGAAAGTAGTTTCAAATCAGTTTCATGAATTTCTCTCATCAAACGAGATATTACTTGATTCACAATTTAAGGGGAATTTTAAAAGCCCTACGCGTGCCAAAACTGGGAGATGTGTGTACAAGTCCGGCTCGCGCCCGCCCACCAGATTTTAAAAGCTCTCCAAAGGCAGAGTTACCTCTGGCTGCACGCACATCTCCCGGGGTGTGGGCATGACATGGGCATTTGGGGGTGTGGCCAAGAGATGTGCACAACAATGCCTATGCACCCCAGTGCACACCCAGCTCCACTGCCGCATACGTTTAGTTCTGCTATGGAGAAGGTGTAAAAAAAAACAGTCATTTGGGAGGAATTTAAAGGGTCTGAGGTAACTGAGGGGAGTGCATCCTATTAAACCAGAGGGGTTTGGAGGACCTAGCTCTTAACTGGTTGAACTGATTGTCAATCAGGTGAAACTGGTCATGGTATGGACATAAGCTAGTTTTAAAATATCCTGACATGCGGTAGAAATGGGATTTATGTGCCTAGGCATGCGCCAACTTAAAATTAGGTGCAGATGAGCGCACATTCAGGCTATTTTCTAATGTGTGCAAGACTCAACTTCTCTAGCATACCCTGACCTTGATGCAATGCCACTCATCCCTCCCCCCTCCTCGCTCTTCCTATTCCCCATATGCCAGCCGGTTCTTCTCAACCCATCTGCCAGCCTGAGATTCATAAACCTCTCCCTCCTCATGACTACCCTATTCCCCTGGTCCCACCACGCCCTTTCGTTCCCGCCTTCTCATAGCAACATATATTAGACGACCTAATCTATGTACCACTGCTCATCACTGCCTATGCTGCTCCATCATACTTGTTAATTGTTATTTGTCTCTAGACGACATGTTTTGTTTTTATTTTTATTTATAACTAACTGTCAGTTATAATAGTTATAATGGTTTATTTGAATTGCTTACTTATAATTACTTATAATCTTACTCGTATTCACCTGTTATTTAATTTTTTTGACGACTTGTTCTATGTAACGCCACAACTGCGATTGTTCTGTTTCATTGGAAATCAATATGATTTGATATTTTTATCAAGAATGTCGGTATAAAAAAAAATTCTAAATAAATAAATAAATAAATATAAAATTGCTGTGTCCTTGGGTGCGCTGATGCACATGCACCAATGCATGCCTAGGCATTGCTTTGAAAGTTACTGCCTTTGGGCTGGATTTTAATATCTACACACGGGCGTAGATTTGTGCGTGCAACCCGGCGTGCACAAACCTATGCCCAATTTTATAACATGCGTGCGCAGCCGCGCATGTTATAAAATCCGGGGTTGGCGCATGCAAGGGGGTGCACACTTGTGCACCGAGCCCTAGGGGAGCCCCGATGGCCTTCCCTGTTCCCTCCGAGACTGCTCCGAAATCGGAGCAGTCTCGGAGGGAAATCGGAGCAGTCTCGAAGGGAACTTTCCTTCTACCTCCCCACCTTCCCCTCCCTTCCCCTACCTAACCCGCCCCCCAGCCCTACCTAAACCTCCTCCCAACCTTTATTTATCAAGTTGTGCCTGCCTCTGGGCAGGCGTAGGTTGTACGCGCCGGCCAAGTGCCAGTGCTCAATCCCTCAGCCTAGCGGCCCTAGGGAGGCCTCTGGCTCCAGGGAAAGCTCAGAGAGAATGATGATAACTCACTAATGTAGCTGGTATAGTTGGTAGTGAAGACTTCCAGGCAGAGGAGTGTATGAAGCAAGTCTGGGATCAGGGCCCTTGAGGAGCGAGTACCGGTTCCAGACTGTCACCTGAATAAACAAGGAGAGAGCAAGGCCCCCGAGGAGCGGGTACCTCTGGTAAGTCCGAGGAGGCAGAGTAGATTAGGTAGCGAAATCGCATGCTACTCGATGTGTTAGCAAATTCCAAGACCTTAAATATCCATCGCGGGTGACGTCATCTTCGGGGGACACCCCCGAGGTTCGTGCCAATGCCGGTACTTCAATCGGGGCCGTGCCGCGTGTGCGCCCCTATGCCTCCAGGAAACATAGTAATTGCAGTATTGAGCCGGTCCGGGAACACCCAAGGACATGGCAGGAGAACGCCACAGTAGCCAATCTTCCCGCGGATGGAGAGGGTGGCACCAGAGAGGTAAGGAGGGTGGAGAAAGGGCGTCGGGCACCGATGGACACAACAGATTTACAGCCGATACAAAATTCGACAGCCTGGAGGAAAGGAGGAGCAGAGGTGATATGATACAGACTTCCAGATACTTGAAAGGTTTTCATGATCCAAAGACAATGACAAACCTATTCCGTTGCAAAAAAATCAGCAGAACAAGGGGTCACGATTTAAAACTCCAGGGAGGAAGACTCAGAACCAATGTTAGGAAGTATTTCTTCATGGAGAGGGTGGTGGATGCCTGGAATGCCCTTCCGGAGGAAGTGGTGAAGACCAAAACTGTGAAGGATTTCAAAGAAGCAAGGAATAAACACTGTGGATCCATAAAGTCTAGAGGATATGAATGAAGTGGAGGCATGGGGGCAGATTGCGGGAATGACGGCTACTACCTGGAGATTAATATCCTAATTCAATAAACATACACACGGTTAATGCGACTCCAACATTGCTCTATGCTTCAACGGCAAGATGAAATGTGAAAAAAGGATTTGCATCCACAAAAAAGCAGGGGAGTAGCTTGCTTGATATGGCGGTTACTATCCCAAACCAAATAAGCCTGATACTTCACTTTCAATGATATCCAGCATAGTTCTCTGCTTGAACGGCAGCGGGAATGATGAAAAGATCTCTGCTTCAACAGCAGGGGGAATGTTGAAAAGTTGATTTATATTCGGACAACAACCAACAAGTACTGAGTTGCACAGCCTGGATAAACATGCGTGGGGGTGGCTTGCTATGACGGTGGTTATTACCCCTAAACAATTAGCTAGATACATCACTTAGATTCAGCTCCAGCACTGATACCCCTAACTAATTAGCTAGATACTTCACCTAGATGCAGCTCCAGCACTGCTAACTACATTGATGGCAGGGGTGGAAGGGAAATAGATCGATGGCGGGGGTGGAAGGGAAATAGATTGATGGCGGGGGTGGAAGGAAAATAGAACAAAAAAGTCACTTACAAGGGACAAGAGTAATAGATAAGTATGGGGGGAAAAAGAAAAAAAAAAAGTGAAAGCTTGCTGGGCAGACTGGATGGACTGTTTGGTCTTCTTCTGCTGTCATTTCTATGTTTCTATGTTCTATGTAGAATGCTCTGTGTGTAACCTTATCTCTCCTGTATTGATTTGCCTTCATTGGTTACCAATATATTGGCACATAAGTTTTAAAGTTTTAGTCTGTTCACGGTCTGGTTCCTCAATGTTTTTTAAATAAAGTGGCCCGCTATAGTCCTCCCCGTAAGTTACGTTCCTCCGAGAAGTTTATATTGGAGGTAGCATCCCATAAGTGAATAAGATTAAAAGAGTTGCAGGAACGCATCTTTCGGGTGGCAGGACTGCTCTCTGGAATGAACTCCCTGAGTCTGTAAAAAGTGAGAATGACCTGTTAAAAACAACTGAGGATGCACCTCTTCTCTTTGGCCTTTGCCACCTAAAGTACTGAGCCTGTTTTTTTTCTAGATGGGATAATGGGATGCTTTGTTTGGGTTTCAGTTTGAGGGATGAGTTTACTGTTCTCAAGCTGGGAGATTGGGATATTGTACAAGGGCTTCAGTTTTGGGGGCACAGGAATACATAATGTAATTTTGTATGTGTGTGTCATTTGGTTTGTTGTACTGAGATATTTTTTGTCACTTGTGCCTTGCTGAGAGTTGTGGATTAGAGGCTTATATATTTTTAAGATAAATACATGATGATGCCAATCATTCTATTTTTAGAAAAAAAGGATCAGCATACAAGTGACTAAGTGGAATAATTTCATAAATTGACTTATACCTTTCTCACAATTATTTTTTGTCGCTCTATATTCCCTTCTTGTTGGGGATTTCTTAGTAATATCTGTATTTTCTCAATTCATGACTGCCAGATAGGTGCAACAGCATATGGGAAGCTCTGCACGTGCCCTGTAAGCAGCCATTACATGTCACTACTGGGAACAGGATGCTGAGCAAGGTAGACTTTCGATATACACCTGTTGTGTTTTGGACATTGAGGCATGGGCCCTTGGTCGCTGCAAGAGATGGTACCTCCTGGGACTTGCAGCGATAGGCTAGCTCCGAGCAGAGATGGACACAGAGAAAGTTAGTCTTTATTATACGCAACATAGATGGTAACCCAAGGAACGGGCAATGATCCCAGCCAGCAGAGGAGATGCCTGATGGCAATATTCCGTCTGAAGGCTGCAGAGTGGAAAAGGCAGTTACACAGTCTCACCAGGTCCCGAGAAGTAGATGGGTTCGGTAGTGGTCCGCGAAGCGGGATAGGCCGAGAACCCAGGCCTAGATGGAAAGGCCAGTGAGAGTAGATCCGGTAGTGGTCCGCGGTGCGGGGCAGGCCGAGGATCTGTGTAGAGAGAGATGAGATAATGTAGAGACAGAACTGGAGCAGTAGTACTCACTCTGATGCTGGCAGTTGTAGTAGGAGAGAACCCCTGAGGAGCGGAGGTCCGGGATGAAATAAGGCCCCTGAAAAGCGGGTACCTTAGCATCCTTGTAGGTGATAGGCAACCCCAGAGGGTAGACAGGAGCGAGGCAAGGCCCCTGAGGTGCGGGTGCCTAAGTTGTCCTGGAGTGAGAGTACACAGAGCGAAAGCATCTGGTAACATAGAGAGATCAGCATGGAGGATTCCTTGCTAACTCGTATTAAGAATCGTGAATGGAGTTTAAATACCAGAGCTTGTGACGTCATGCGGTGGGGACGCCCCCGAGGTTCCCGCTATGATGCACGTAAAGGACGGGGCTGCGCGCGCGCACACGTGCTTTAGGTGACTCCGGGAGAAAGATGGCGAATGCAATCGCCTATGCCGGACCGGGGACACCGGCGTGGAGAAGCGGAGGCAGCCATCTTCCCAAAAGGAACTGAGTCAGGCAGAAAAAAGGTGAGCAATAGGGGGCGTAGCCGTCTGTGACCGATGGGCGCAACAGCACCTGTTTGGCACGTCTCATTTATTTATTTATTTAAAAACCATATTGCCTGTTCTTATCCATGTTTCAAGGTGGGTACAGTTAAACATTCATAAAATTGTAAGACATAGAATAAAAACATGAAGAATGACAAACATTGCATCTCAAAGAGCTTACTTATGCTCTTATGTTCAATTTAAAAGAGGTTTGGGAAAGTTCCTGGATGAAATGTCCATAAAACATTATTAGCCACGTAGACTAAAGAAAGGTATTGCTATCCCTGGTAGTGAGTATTTTGTGATCTGCTGGGTTCTTGTGACTTGAAGTGGCCATTCTCAGAGACAGCGTGTTGGGATTTTGGTCTGCCTCAGCAGGGCATTTCTTAAGTTCTTAAAGTATTTTAAGATTTAATTGCCAGTACAGATCAAAAGTTACCATCCCTTATTCTCTCAGTTTTTTTTCATGCAGACTTACTTTTGTCTAGGTAGTGCAAAAACTGAAGGAAGTAGAAGGCAATTGTGATGGCTCCATTAATTTCAGTGCCGGAGTTGGATGTGCCCAACGGCTGTTCACAACTATGGTTCATCAACTATGTTGGAGTGCGCCTGAATCACACTAATTCTCTTCCTGAGATTCAGTGAGTGTTCCTATAGGAAAGGATTACTCATGCACCACATTTAGTATGCTCAGAGCACTAGAAGCCTTTTCTTTAAGCATGAGGTTTTCTCCTCCTGCTTTGAGAATGATTGTAACATCATCACGTCACAAATGCTGTCAGGGGGCAGGGCCTTAACACTCCATATTCATCAACAAATTAGCCTAGAATTAGGCTCCTAAATTAGGTTACTAGTGCTGAAAATTAGTGCTAAATGACAAACGTTTTTTCTCCCCTCTGCCCCAGTAATCACCCACCTTTTAGTACCTAAATTTAGGGACCTACTGAAACTAGGAGCCTAAACTGTTGCGCTCGGGGGTGAACCCTTGACCTGGAGCAGTGGAGAACGGCTCCCTGGTAGGGACCAGGAAGCACCTGCCCCCAGGTGGTGGAGCACAGGAGGAGACAGAGGCTAGGATGAGCTTCATCACTGGAAGCCCGTGGTCCCCCCGGGTGGAGCCTGTGGGGACCTGGGCCACTTGGTGGGCCTCTCAGGGTCTCCTGGAGAGATGGTCAACAGGAGTGCCCACAGGCAGGAGAGGAGTGCGATCGGGTTCGAGACTGGAGGTCAGATGGAACAAGGAAGACCAGAACAGCATAGATGATGACAAAGCAAGGAACAGAGCCAGAATCAGGACGTAGTCAATCAGGCCAAGGTCAAATCTGAAGGTCAGTCTGAGAAGTGGTCAAACAGGCAGAGGTCAGGTTCCAGAGGTCAGGTTCCAGAGGTCAGACGAGGTCACAGGCAGGCCGAGATCAGAAGGCAGGCAGCAGGCAGAGGAGTCAAGGATCAGGCCAAGGTCAGTATCAGAGAGACAGTCCGGAGGTACTACCTGGGGAGACGACAAACGAACACAGGAACAGAAGGATGCTGGAACAGTAGGATGCAGGAGCAAGGCTGGAACAGTAGGATCCTGGAACAAGACTGGAACAAGGCTGGAACGAAACTAGAACAAGGCTTTAGAACGCAGTGACAATCTAGCATACAAGCCGACCCGATTGCCAAGGCAAGGAAGTGCAGGCAGGAACTTCCTTAAGTAGTTCCTTCAATCAGGGCGCGCCACAGAACTAGGACCTGCCCCGGCCCTACAAGAGGCCGGGCGGTCCGCACGCACGTAGGGGCATGGCCAACGCCACGGAAGGTGCCGAACTCTGGCGTGAGGCCTGGTGCGCAGTAGAAGGCCTGGCGGAGCTCGCGGCCGCCGCCAGGGATGCCAACCCGGGACTTGCAGTGGAGCCAGAGAGGTGAGGAGGCCCGTACTCGGGCCGGATGCGAACGGGGCATGCAACATAAATTTAAGTACAGTAAATTTTCAGAAAGGCCAATTTAGGAGTCTAAATCCAAAAGTTAGGATTCTAAACTCTTTGAAAATTGATCTCTGAAAGATTACCACCCATATGAACTACAACAAACATTGGACTGAATTTCCAAAAGTATATACAAACATGAAGTGCTGTTTTATACCCATGTATAGGTCTTTTTGAAAAATTAACCCCCGGGGTTTTATGTGTAGAAGTTCATGCGGAAGCAATTTCCTGCATACTTTTATGCATACAGGACAGGACCGTGTGCATGTACACTTTCGGAAATAAAAAATATGCACATAAACCTACATGTGAACATTTGCACTTGCTGTCATGCAGGTGTAAATGTGTGCATGAATGCCGCACAAGGGTTCTCATGTACTTGCTAATTTTGAAAGTGGAATTAAGCACAGTATTCCATATTGTACTCATGGACTTCATCCCTAAGCACTATGTTGTAAAATCGAGCTCATAACGTAGAACTATATTTGCGTAGAAGTTTTTCCCTACATCAAGCAGACTTTCATGTTATAAATTAAACTATGCTTAGACCATTGTCATCTGATGCTTTTCAGAACTGCCTTTGTACTCATAAACAATCAGCTTTATTAAACCCTTTTAAACACATCTAATGTTTCAGTCTTCACCCTCAAACAATCCCATTCGAGCACAAATACTTTTGTATGCCTGGGATGACATTCAATTAAAGTATAATGCCTTTGGAGCCATTATGGTGATCAGTTACCTCCATGAATAATACCTCCGTTTATAAAGGATCTTTCAGTAAATGCAATTTGATACTAAGTCCCTGACTTTCCCAATCCATTCAGAAATCTTCCTTAAAGTTTGCTGCCATTAAGGAAACACAAACCTTTTTTTTTTTTTATCTGTTTCTATACATACATTCTACACATTGCAAAATATGGTTTCAGCACAATGGATTTTCTAAAAGGCACCATGGATCTTCTGAGGCTGGTTTATCAGATGCAGCTCACAGAAACATGAGTCTCTTCCTTGAACCTTCACGTGCAAAGTGGTGCTTAGTAAAGGGAGACAAAGCAGACATTTTAAATCCTAGTGTACAGGTACACCAAGAGACAAGCCTGATTGGCAGAAAATAAGTATCTGTTCTAAAGTGTTCAATAATGATAGATAATGGAATATCTCGGTGGCACGAGCAGGAAAGGGCACTTTAAAGTGGCTGAGGAAAGCTGCAGCATCAGGCTATTAAAGGATTTTGAACCCTTTCCTTTCAAAAGAAGTAGAAGTTAAATATATTCCCCACCACTTAGTGCTTGGCAGTGTTAACTTATCAGGCTATGATGTCACTAATGCTGTTTCTTTTTTGTTCACTTGCTTCTTGAAATCAGAACAGCAAAGGGGTGAATTGCATAGCAATCCATCCATTTTTCGAGCCACAAGCTGACTGCTGTAGCATTCAATTCTGGCGGCTATTAACCTGCTGTGAATGTCTTTTCTTCAACTTTTTAGGCAAAGTGAATAGTCTGGTAAACTCTGTAGCGCTTCTGAACATACTGAGATTGTGCTGAAGTAATGAAAAACACAGCCAATAATTTGAAACATTTTTCTTTTACACTGTTTTGATACCAAAGGTTTGACTAGCAAATATTTTTAAAAATAGCTTAACTCAGTGAGAAAAGACTTTGCGCTCGCTTCGCCATATATGCCCCTTCCCCCAATGAAAACTCACACAACTGATTGGCGTTAAAATAGGCCGCAGTTTAATAACATCAATAACCCGAGCCCTTGCATTAACTTTAACAATAACCAAAAATGTGCCCCTCCCATCATCCGTTCCCCCCACCTCATCCTTCTCCTCCACCACCTTAAACCCCAATGGTGGAGTTACCCTCCCCCTTTTACGCTCGCTCCACCTCGTACCAGCGAGAGCAAGCTCCACCGAGAACCTTAGCTCCACAGTTCTCCGGTCCTCCCGTGTAGCAGCCCCTCCAGCTACACAGGGTACTCCCCCTCCCAACTCCCCCTCCCCCACATTACATCATAACTGGGCTCTGGTTTTTCCGCCACAGAACAAGCCTCCTACGGCTTGTTCCCCCCCACTGCGTTCCTATTTACCAGCGAGCAATCTCCTTCTCAAGCCCTTCCTGTAAAGCATTATTGAATAAGTCCATTCCAACTTCGGAAAGGTGAACTCCATCGCCGCTAAACAAACCTGGTTCAACTCTCCACGACCATTGGTGTCGCACTCAGAAACACCCTTCCCATCCCATCCACTTTCCTAGCTGTCTATTAACTTTCTTTACTGCCACCTGCCAGATTGTCTCCCCCTGATTCCTAATCTAGACAAATATGTCCTACCATCCAACCCGTATTGCGGGCCATCGAATCATTATCTGCGCTATGTCTTTCTTCATATTCGTCAGTAATGTGCGGCAAGACACTGAACCAATGCCGTTGCCTCCCAGATGCAACAACAACAATATATTGGGCACTCCCCACATATCCATACGTTCTTGTAAAAAGGGAAGCAATTCAACCCATAACATTTCTCATTGGCTGAACCAAGCCAACCGCCATCCTAATCACTCCATCTCCAGATCTTCCCCATGCGGGCGCTTCAAAGCCCTCCTCTATGCTCTGTGAATGAATGAATGGCCCACGATCCAGGCACATCCAGACCCGCGCCTCTGCCCAACTAAGTCTGAAACGAAAAACACAAAGCATTAGTATCCCTCCATCGCCCCTCCCAGCCTCCCTCCAACCCCCTTGCCGCCCCTCGCCTTGATGCACCGCCTCCTCCCGGTATGATCATTCCGCGTCCCCATACTAATATAATCCCGAAAGGCCCTCGATTTCCAGCACCCAATATGCTGAATACGCTCACTGCTGAGCCACGCCTCCGCCGCAGACGTAGCTGCTCCTATCCTGATCGAATTTGAACTGAAATAGCTGACATCCTTACCGTCTTGCCAGGCTACCCGCCGTAACACCTGAGCAAATTGATACCTCGTTAACGCCGTGCCATCCTCATGCACCAAAAATGATCTGTAAAACATAGGCCGCATTCGAGCATATGATTGGGCCAGCCTAAACGGGCACACCCTGGAACACTCTGCCAGAAGAAGCATGATGGTGAAAACCTTCCCTTTTTGATCCGTCTTGGGCTTTGGGATAAACAACTTGACCTCATATTCCTTTATCCTCTTGCAACTCCATAGAAGCCCTCTCTCCACCGTACTGCTCCGCGACTGAGCCATGAGTTCGCTAACCCGCATTGCCCCGAAAAAGGCCCATGAAAAAGCTAACTGGAACAATTCCGCTTCAAACGGAGACCAACATACCTGATTCAATAAGACCGAAAATCGTATCACATCTCCATTCCTAATGGGTAACCGTAAATCTTTCCGCTTACCCCCCCCCCCCCCCCCCCGCCTTCTGCCACCCACCAATCACTTTCCACAGACGGAAACTGTTCATAGGACTTTTATAACCTTGCAACTTTTGAAAAAAGGTGAAAACCCGCTAATTGTAACAGTAGCCACCGAGTATCCCGACTGCTTTGCCCATAACACAAAACCAACTAACATGTCCTCTGGAACTGCACCACGCTCCCACCCCCATGAATTCAAATCATTGACCAGTACAGCGCTTCCTCTTAAGTGTGCTTTCCACTTGTGGGGGGCCACAGACTCTTGAATTAAGTCCCACTCTTCTTCGTACAGGCGTGCCCGCCTGAATCCCTCCTCTGCACTGTTCCAGGATCCCTGGCGACCTTGCATGAAAGAGATGCATTACAATCTACTCCCATGACCCACCTCCCACCCCCCTTCTACTGGCCTGCCTGGAATCCCCCCAAACCCGTCTTACAACTCGTGGCTCCGCTCTCTCCCCCTGTCCACTTCCTGGATGTCAGTAGCACCTCAGCAACCACCAACCGGTACTACCTAGTTCTCTTCCGCCCCCATGAAAGCCCCCCAAGATACCAGATTCCTAACCTAGGGCTTCACTCATGACCTGATCTTCCCAAATGCGTGGCTGTCAGTTGTTATTTTTTTTTTTTTTTTTTGAGGGACCCCTAACTCTCTTCATTTCCTTTTTTTTTTTTTTTTTTTTTATATATATATCCCCGGAATTGGAAAACTATTTTTTGTCCTCCCCTTCCTCTATTGGCGCGCTTCTTCTTACGATCGGACACCCTTCCCCACCCCCTTAGCGCACATCAGCTGACACTTGGCGCTGGGATGGGCCCCATGTCTAAATCTGCACTCCGGGAACAAACAAGTGGCTTTATTGAAGCGCCAGCAGACGTCGCTTATTGCGGGAGCCACCCTCGTCTCCTTGCTCCCCGCTCCAACTCCCCCTGACCCCGTATCCCCCCGCGCCATGCTGCTGACTCCCCCTGTTCCACTCAAACTAGCGGTTCCCACACCCGCTGTGACCGCTCCTACTCGAGCACTCTTATTCGTCATTTGCGTCAACCACAGGTGAATGTCTTGCGTTCCCCAAGACATATATTTATTGCCTGCCATCTTCTCACAAACTTTTTCGTCATAGTTGAGCCAAGCCCAACCATCGTAATCCTTGAATGCCCCTAATATGCTATCGCAATACGCCAGTAATGCTGCGTATTGATCTGGCTGGTAATGCCCCACTACGCTAGCCAATCTGAGGAAACCCCTCATCCAATTTACAATATTCTTGGGAATCTTGGTTCCCGTATCCCTGTCTTTCTTGCCCTTGCTCTTTTTCTTACGCCTGGCAATCCCCCTCCTCCCTGCCACCAGCAAGAAAATATTAACGTATCTCCTTCTCCTAATTTTGCTTCTCAATTTACCCGGGACTCCTTCCCACAATTCAGTTAATGATGTGAGGGCAGGGTGTCCCATATCCTGGTGGGGCCCTAAGCCGCTTGACCGGAATCTACGTTATGTCTCACTGGAGTCAGTGGAAGACTCCGTCGTGGAACTGCTATCCAAAGAGCTAGAAGTGTAGTCTCGTCTTCGCTTAACCCTTCTTAGGGATTTGGTCAGCTTATTCTCCTCCTCTGCTTTACCTTGTCCCACCGGCTGCCTAGCCACTGTGACTACGTCCGATCCTCCTCTGCTCGGCCACTCCGCCACCTCTCAACCCTGTCCACTGAACGAAGACTGCCAATCCCTCCTCTCTTCCATCTGCGAAGCACCTCCACTCCTCCGTCCAGCCGTGCCTATGGAAACAAAAATACTGGCCGCAGTACCTGCATCTGACCCCCATTGTCTAACTTCCCCCATACCCTGTCGCCTCCCAAACCTCTCCTCCTCTTCTCCGGCCCTCCTTGTCCCACCCCTCTGATGCCCTGAGTGCTCCGTCATTTGGCTCTCTGGGTGTACCCCTGCCTTGGTTCCTTCCCCCAGGCCGCCCATCCCCTGAAACCTCTGGTTGCCTGAGGGGCAGAGGTAGCACCTGTGTCACCCATCTCACGTTGCTCCCTCTCCCACCCACCCTCTCTCTCCCTCTCCATCCTATCGCACTCACCGCATACATGCTGTGCCGCCGGAGTCACCTCATCCCTGTCTCCACCGTCTGACCATCCCACTCGGCGCATGCTTCTTCCTCATCCTCCGCCACCTCGTCCGTACTGGCACTCTGTGGTCGCGACTCCGTCGACCTCCTACGCTGCAGTCACTCGCTCCACTCCAATCCATATGAGACACTCTTCCCTGGGCTGACCTCCGGCGCGGCCCTGCGCTAATGCCAGACTTCTTGCAATGTCTTCTCGCAATGTGCTTCTGATCTGCCTCCTGGCCGCCTCGCTGCTCCCTTCGCCAGGGCCTCTACTATTCTCCTCGCCCCCGATCACTCCCGCCTCTTCACCGCAATCAGCCGGGACATCAAACTCCGATCCCGAAGCTTGTAGCCATAAATCAAGGGGAATGGCTTCTAGGGCCCCGGCCACGATGCCGGCGCCCACCCCCTGCTCACCTTCCACCTCCGGCCCGCTTTCCCCGGAACTTGCCTCCCTGCGTGCGTCCTGAGGCCTCAGAACTGCCGCTGGCAATGGTGTACTGTGTTCCTGGGGGGGGGGGGGGCTCGTGAAACGAGCAGCTACCACCCTCTTCTTTCCCTGTTTTCTGGTTACCTTTCCTTTCACTCCTTGCTTACCCCCCATCCCTCGCATTGCCTTTCTTCGTGGCTGCTGAGGTTAATCGCTAATTTTCTGCAACTGGACAAAAGTTTGGAGCACCTTTCCTCAGCTTGCTCCCTGACTTCTGCCTGCTGCCTTGCTGACGTACTTCCTTTCTGACCAATCCCTGCTCTCCCTTCAAAAGTCTCCCTAACGGCTCTTCAGCAAACCCACCCCCTCCTCACTTGTCCAGCTAATCTTCCCACCTTGCTTCCGCCTCCTTTCCCTTCCCCCTTCCATAGTCTGTCTCCCCTCGCGCCCTTTCTGCCCGGTTATCATCGCAGTGCTGTAAGTCCAGCACTGCTACTCTTTATGCCTGCACTCCCATTTGGCAAACAAGTATCCAATGTGAGTTTTTCTGCAAACCGCATAACAAAAAACTAATGTCCCTGTGGTTTGGTCAATACTCAGAGCAAGACAGATTGTTTCCGCTGGAGGACAGAGTAATCCACATACTCAGGTCTTCAAAATTCTGAGATGTTCAACAGATTATATCTCAAGCAAAAAGGAGCAGCACCTACGTGGCTCTTTTCCTTTCAGCTGGGGGCTTATGATATTCCCCCTTCTGTGCATGGCTGTTGCAGGGGGTGGGCAAGCAGAATGCCTGCCCAGGTGCCAAGCTGGAGGTGGGGGGAGAAGAGGTCAGTCTGTAAGCCTGCAAGCACACAAACCCAAAAGGGAAGGCTCTCTGAAAGCATTATTGCCCAGGGCACTGTTTGGTCCATTGATTGCTCTACAGTATGCGGTGTACATGCAGTCAGTATCATTTTTCTTGTTCTGTTTTCAGGGTTCTTTTTAGATAATGGCAGTTTCTCCTTAATCATTTCAACAAATTATTCAAACAAGTATAAATTTCCAAGGTACAGGGATGACGCTTAACCAAAATTCTTTTTTTTTCCTTTTGTATCATAAACAAAAAGACTGTTGAATTAATGTGGACAAATATTGGGGATGTGAGGTCATAAAAAAATGTGTTTTAGGGAGAGAGGTTTGTATTTGTTTTTCAGTTAATTTTCATGTTTATTTCAGTTCTGTTTGCTTGCCAAACCATAATAAACATTACTACCCCTCCAACCACAACAAAAAGATGCCTCCCCACCCCACTCCCCACTCCCCGGTCCCTCACCCCTGCTTCCCTTTTCCACTTCTCTTTTTAATTTTTGAAGCAAACGAAAAATACCACCAAATTTTCAGATATTTTTGGGCAAGGCTATTTTCGTTTTGGCTGTGCCATTTGTTTTAAATAAATGCATCCCCATTCATGATAGTTGGGATGGATTTGTAAAGAGATCTAACAGCTTATCTACGATGTTCCAGATCTTGCAGGGTTAAACCATTCGTCTATGAGCAGCTACATTGAGTCCCCTAAATTTAGGAGGCAGCTAAATTCAACCACTCAAAATATGGTTGGCTCCTGAGGAATTCTCAGTCATATTAGCTGGTTAGTGCTGATTTTCAGTGTTGCCAGCTAAGTTTTGCTGGCCACCCCCTAGCTGCATACAAAGCAGGTGTAACAGGGCAACTCTTGCACCCTGCCCTGGACTGCTGCCAGACTACCAAAAGCACCTACACAAACCAGCAACACCTCAAACCCTGGAAATACCTGACACCCAGCGCTTGCAGTAAAGCAATGTCTTATTCCTTGCTCCAGGCTTTTATTTCACAGTTTTAACACTAGTCCATTCCCTGGGGCCCCAGGACACAGAGGTGATTTTCTATCAGGTTACACCAGGTAACCATCCTGGACCCTTTTTTGAACCTGCTTCCTCTTCCCCACTGCAGCTGGAGTAGAAAGTGGAAGCTATTGCTAACCCTGACCTGGAACCTTTTGAGGTTTTGTTTTTTTTTTTAGAAAATTACTACTCTAGGGAAATCGAATCATGTACAGTAGGTATTTACTTATAGGCTTGCCCAAACCCTTCTGAACTGTACATTAGCACACTGCTAAGCCCCTAGCACATGGTTAGGCAGTTTTCACCTTATGAGCTGGAGAGGCAGCATTAAACCTACAATGGTATCTCTTTGACTGGCCTCTGCTTCTATTTTGTGGCCTTCCTGGCAGTCTTTTGGTCATTGCCCTCTGGAAATTTACTGACTCTGCACTTAGCAGTTGCTTCCTGCTTCCTTTCTGCCTAAACTATACCCTAAGGGGCAGATTTTCAAAAGTTTATGTACTCCGGGCCTATTTTCAAAAGGTCCGACAACGCGCGTAAAGCCCCGGGATGCATGTAAGTCCTGGGGCTTGCAAAAAGGGACGGGGAGGGAGCAGTGCAGTCCGGGGCAGGGCGGGTTCAGAAGCTCCCAGCACAGTGGCCATTTGCAGCTGTGCCAGGGATCGCGCGCCGGCAGTTGGCCGGCACGCACAAATCACTTCAGCCACAGGGCTGAAGTAAGTTTTAAAACAAAAGAATAAAAAGGTAGGGGAAGGGAAGGGAAGGTGGGGTGGGGGGTAGGGAATGGGGGAAGGCAGTGCAGCTTGGCGTAGGCTTGGCACGGAGGTCAGGAGTCCCCCCCCCCCAAGACTAACCAAAAGTCCCTGGTGGTCCAGCAAGAGTCCTGGAGCGATCTCCTGCACTCGGGTTGTCGGCTGCCAGTATTCAAAATGGCACCGATAGCCTTTGCCCTTACTATGACACAGGGGCTACCGGTGCCATTGGTTGGCCTCTGTCACATGGTAGGAGCACAAGATGGTGCTGGCCATCCATTGCTCCTACCATGTGCCAGGGGCCGACCACCAATGGCACTGGTAGCCCCTGTGATATAGTAAGGGCAAAGGCTATAGGCACCATTTTGAATACCGGCAGCCGACAGCCCGAGTGCAGGAGATCGCTCCAGGACTCTTGCTGGACCACCAGGGACTTTTGGCAAGTCTGGGGGGGGGGGGGGGGGGGCAGGAGGGTGGGGCGTTGTAGTAAATTAAATTTAAAGGGTTGGGATGGGGTTCTTTTTGGGAAACCAATACATATGTAACTAATGAACGGATTGGGGTCCCCCGAGAACGGATGCAATGGATTTGGGTCCTGACGAATACGAATACTGAATGGGATGAATCCGTCCCTGCTGCACATTCCTAGGGTATTGTAAGAAGACCTTTGTTGGCAGATCTTAACTCACGTTGAGGTGTATGGAGTCTAATCATCAAATTTAACCACTCTGTCCTCTCACCGTATAAAATCTTATGAATGATACACGACAATTATCTGGCGTAAGTGATCATAAACATCTTAAAAGTGAAAAATGACTGGATGAAGTGTCTGGGTGAAATGGGAGGACTTCAGGCTGAAGAGCCAGGAGGGTCCTTATGAGCTGCAGATGGACGGGTCGAACTGGCAGACTAATTGGTAAAACTGGTTATTTCATTGCTGCACATATGTTAAAAGCTGACTTACGGGTGTAAATATGTCTAAATATTGCAAGTAAAATCTACTGGTGTAACCCTTTAAAATTTGAAGTACAAATAGAAGAGTATATCATTTGCATACTAGGGATGTGAATTGTTTTTCAACGATTAAAATTATCGTCCGATAATTTTAATATCATCTTAAATCGTTATAGAACACAATACAATAGAAATTCTAACGATTTATCGTTAAAAATCGTTAAATCGTGTTAGTGCGCACTAACGGGAGTTAGTGCGCACTAACTCCCGTTACTGCGCACTAACAGAAAATGATACAAATTGACACTTTCCAGGTCAGTGAAGGTCAGTTAGGAATGAATATGTATTCCTATTGGCTGGCTGCCCTCTTATCTATTGATGTTACCAAGGTTCCCACTGAGGTGATGGTTGGGGGGATGGGAAATGGAACTGGAAACTCATGAACACCAACAGAAAATGATACAAATTGACACTTTCCAGGTCAGTGAAGGTCAGTTAGGAATGAATATGTATTCCTATTGGCTGGCTGCCCTCTTATCTATTGATGTTACCAAGATTCCCACTGAGGTAATGGTTGGGGGGATGTGAAATGGAAACAGTTGGAAGCTTGACAAAAAAAAGTAATGTGATGATCATCACTCATGTGACTAGAACTTGTTTGCCACTAGCCTCACCAGTGATACTACTAGCCTAGTGTCACTGGTGAGGCTAGTGGCATTTTAGCAGAATTATCATTTATTTTTATTAGTACTGCAGCATTAATATATTCAAGCCTAGGTAGGCAGGCAGTGCACCACTCCAGCAGTCACATCATTGCTTCCTGTGCATTGCATTATGTGCACACATTGACTCCAGCTTGGGGACAAGGCAGGTCTCCTTTACTGCACACATTGACTCCAGCTTGGGGATAAGGCAGGTCTCCTTTACTGTACACATTGACTCCAGCTTGTGGAAAAGGCAGGTCTCCTTTACAGCACACTGACTCCAGCTTGGGGACAAGGCAGGTCTCCTTTACTGCACCCATTGACTCCAGCTTGGGTACAAGGCAGGTCTCCTTTCCTGCACACATTGACTCCAGCTTGGGGAAAAGGCAGGTCTCCTTTACAGCGCATTGACTCCAGCTTGGGGACAAGGTAGATCTCCTTTACTGCACACACTGACTCCAGCTTGGGGACAAGGCAGGTTGCCTTTACTGCACACACTGACTCCAGCTGTGGAAAAGGCAAATCTCCTTTACTGCACACATTGACTCCAGCATGTGGAAAAGGCAGGTCTCCTTTACTCCACACATTGACTCCAGCTTGTGGAAAAGGCAGGTCTCCTTTACTGCACACATTGATTCCAGCTTGGGGAAAAGGCAGGTCACCTTTTCTGCACACACTGACTCCAGCCTGGGGATAAGACTGGTCTCCTTTACAGCACATTGACTCCAGCTCGGGGAAAAGGCAGGTCTCCTTTCCTGCACACATTGACTCCAGCTTGTGGACAAGGCAGATCTCCTTTACTGCACACACTGACTCCAGCTGGGGAAAAGGCAAGTCTCCTTTCCTGCACACATTGACTCCAGCTTGGGGAAAAGGCAGGTCTCCTTTATAGCACATTGACTCCAGCTTGGGGAAAAGGCAGGTCTCCTTTACAGCACATTGACTCCAGCTTGGGGACAAGGTAGATCTCCTTTACTGCACACACTGACTCCAGCTTGGGGACAAGGCAGGTCTCCTTTACTGCACACACTGACTCCAGCTGTGGAAAAGGCAAATCTCCTTTACTGTACACATTGACTCCAGCATGTGGAAAAGGCAGGTCTCCTTTACTCCACACATTGACTCCAGCTTGTGGAAAAGGCAGGTCTCCTTTACTGCACACATTGATTCCAGCTTGGGGATAAGGCAGGTCTCCTTTACTGCACACATTGATTCCAGCTTGGGGATAAGGCAGGTCTCCTTTACTGCACACATTGACTCCAGCTTGGGGACAAGGCAGGTCTCCTTTACTGCACCCATTGACTCCAGCTTGGGGAAAAGGTAGGTCACCTTTTCTGCACACACTGACTCCAGCCTGGGGATAAGACAGGTCTCCTTTACAGCACATTGACTCCAGCTTGGGGAAAAGGCAGGTCTCCTTTCCTGCACACATTGACTCCAGCTTGTGGACAAGGCAGATCTCCTTTACTGCACACTGACTCCAGCTGGGGAAAAGGCAGGTCTCCTTTCCTGCACACATTGACTCCAGCTTGGTGAGAGGGAACAGCACTGAGCATGTGCGACTGGCTGGGACATGGGGGAGGGGAGGAGTGAGGGTCAGGCAGCTCCCCCCTGTCTGTGAAGCCAGCCTCTCACTAGTAATGCAGGGAAGGAGCTGTTTCAGCCTCACCATCCTCCCCCCCCCCCCCCTCACCCACACACCATTCACTGGCTGGGACATGGGGGAGGGGAGGAGTGAGGGTCAGGAAGCTCCCCCCTGTCTGTGAAGCCAGCCTCTCACTAGTAATGCAGGCGGGATAGGGCACTGCATGCAGGAAGATCACAACACCCCTGGTGTCAGGGTTAGGGCACTGTGTGCAGGAAGATCACAACACCCCTGGTGTCAGGGTTAGGGCACTGTGTGCAGGAAGATCACAACACCCCTGGTATCAGGATTAGGGCACAAGTTCTAGTCACATTGACTGATCACATTACTTTTTTTGTCACGCTACCAACTGTTTCCATTTCCCATCCCCCATATACTGTCAGTAGGAACCTTGGTAACATGAATAAATAAGAGGGCAGCCAATAGGAATACATATTCATTCCTAAACTGACCTGAAAAGTGTCAAATTGTAACATTTTCAGTTAGTGCGCACTAATCGGAAAAAACAATTTTTAACGATTTTTTAACTAAAAAATCGTGCCAAACACGATTTTCTTCTCCTGACAAATGATTTCGATCATTAAGACGATAGGGCACACGATTCACATCCCTATTGCATACACTTATCTGGCTAAATTCCAACTTATTCAGAGAAATAACACCTTTACTGCTACTTAAATGGAAAATTTGAACTTATCCGGATAAGAAGTGGGGGTTTTTTTTAGACTTACCTGGCTATCTTACATACCTGGATAAGTCTGAAAACTTGCATGGCTCTTGGTTTTTATATATGCAAGCAATTGTATGTGCATATGTATTTTATAACCTGCACATATCATTTCCATGCAGGTTATAAGATATAGTAGCAACTTTGCATGCTTTCATATACCCGCGGAAATGGGCGCACAGGAGCAGTTTTGAAAGTTATCCTCTTACGGGCGGATGACGGCGCGCTAGCAGTCCGCTGAAGCGCGTAGATTTACGTCTGCTTCTAGCAGGCGTAAATCGAGGGACAGAGGTAAGGGGGGGGGTTTAGATAGGGCCGGGGGGGGAGTGGGTTAGGTAGGGGAAGGGAGGGGAAGGTGAGGGGAGGGCGAAAGAAAGTTCCTTCCGAGGATCGGAGCGGCCTCGGAGGCAGGCCTCGGAGGCAGGCTGCGCGGCTCAGCGCGCGCAGGCTGCCCAAAATCGGCAGCCTTGCGCGCGCCGATCCAGGATTTTATAAGATACGCACGGCTATGCGCGTATCTTATAAAATCCAGCGTACCTTTGTTTGCGCCTGCTGCGCAAACAAAAGTACGCGATCGCGCTCTTTTTTAAAATCTACCCCTTAGTTTGTTTCCTGATTCAGTGACCTATAGGGGGCACTTCTTCACAACGCATAGTATAGTGATAGCTAGAGATGTGAATCGTGTCCTCGATCGTCTTAACGATCGATTTCGGCTGGGAGGGGGAGGGAATCGTATTGTTGCCGTTGGGTGTTTAAAATATCGTGAAAATCGTTAAAATCGTGAGCCGGCACACTAAAACCCCCTAAAACCCACCCCCGACCCTTTAAATTAAATCCCCCACCCCAAATGCCTTAATACTTCATCAACTTTGGGAGGGAAGTACTTACTTGCCCTAAACCAATGGCAGGAAAACCGGCACACTAAAACCCCTAAAACCCACCCCCGGCCCTTTAAATTAAATCCCCCCCCCCCCCGAACTCCCCCCCCCCCCCCCCAAATGCCTTAAATTACCTGGGGGTCCAGCGGCGGTCCGGAACGGGCTCCTGCAATTGAATTGTGTTGTCTTCAGCCGGCGCCATTTTGCAAAATGGCGGCCGCAAAATGGCGGCGGCCATAGACCAACACGATTCGACTGCAGGAGGTCGTTCCGGACCCCCGCTGGACTTTTGGCAAGTCTTGTGGGGGTCAGGAGGCCCCCCCAAGCTGGCCAAAAGTCCCTGGGGGTCCAGCGGGGGTCCGGGAGCGATCTCCAGCCGCGAATCGTTTTCCGTACGGAAAATGGCGCCGGCAGGAGATCAACTGCAGGAGGTCGTTCAGCGGCAGTCCGGAACCCCCGCTGAACGACCTCCTGCAGTCGATCTCCTGCCGGCGCCATTTTCCGTACGGAAAACGATTCGCGGCAGGAGATCGCTCCCGGACCCCCGCTGGACCCCCAGGGACTTTTGGCCAGCTTGGGGGGGCCTCCTGACCCCCACAAGACTTGCCAAAAGTCCAGCGGGGGTCCGGAACGACCTCCTGCAGTCGAATCGTGTTGGTCTATGGCCGCCGCCATTTTGCGGCCGCCATTTTGCAAAATGGCACCGGCTGAAGACAACACAATTCAATTGCAGGAGCCCGTTCCGGACCGCCGCTGGACCCCCAGGTAATTTAAGGCATTTGGAGGGGGGGTTCGGGAGGGTGGGGGATTAATTTAAAGGGTCGGGGTGGGTTTTAGGGGGTTTTAGTGTGCCGGTTTTCCTGCCATTGGTTTAGGGCAAGTAAGTAATTTCCTGCCCTCCCCCTTCCCCCGATTTACGATTTTTTAACGATAAATCGGGGGAATTGGTATTGTATCGTGGCCCTAACGATTTTTGACGATTTAAAATATATTGGACGATATTTTAAATCATCAAAAAACGATTCACATCCCTAGTAATAGCACATCCTCAGGGTCCACACATTGTACATTGCCCAATGCCCATGTCTCAGTCAGGTTTTTCAGTTACATCAATGGAAATAATCACTTTGTCGTGTCTTATTTGTTGTTGTTGTTGTTGTTAACTTTGTTTATTGGAGTCACATGTGACAATACAAAACAAGGCAAGAGACTTCATCAGCTATTTATTTATTTAAAGTTTTTCTATACCGGCATTCATGATACAATCATATCATGCCGGTTTACAAATAACAGGGGGGTGCAAACTTTGTTCTATTTTTAACCAGTGCGGAGGAAGCAAAAAGTTACAATATAACAAGGTTGTTGAAACTGGGGGAGGAAGAAGACAAGAATAGTCAAGAATAAATATACATCTTTACAGAGGTAGATTATTTACATTGTGCAGTAAGGTCTCTTAATGGATTTTAGACTCTGGGGGGCTATGATGAGCAGACCAAAAACACAATATATCACTCATATTTCTCATTCCACGGCGAGTCCCTCCATAAACTTTTTAGCTTCTTCCTTGGTATTCAACACCTTGGATTCACCTCTGTGATGCACTTTAATACGTGCAGGGAATTGAAGGGAGAACTTTATGCCCTGTTTGTACATCTTTAAACAGTATGGGGTCATTTATTTCCTTGCAGCAAGAGCTTTTGAAGAGAAATCGGGAAATAGTAGCAATTTCTTTCCATCATATCTCAGTTCCTGCTTCTTTTTATATACTGTCAATATTTTCATCTTGTCTGCAAATCTGAAGTATTTTGCAAACACTTGCTTTGGCCATTGCTCATTCCCAGCCAGCAGTCCCAATCGTTCAACCAATAGGGGGTGCCTTTATATGTCCACCTCTAGTAATTCCAGAAGGCCTCTCTCAATTCAATAGCACTTCACCTTGCACAGTTTCTAGCAGGCCCAGAACCCTAATATTATTCCACCGACTGCGGTTCTCCAAGTCATCTAATTTAACTTCCGGGATCTTTTATTTTTTAAGCTGCACTACCGTCTTCTCGAGGCCTCCCAGGCGCTCATCATGCTTGCTCAAATTTTGATCAACGGCCGCGATTGCAGTGAATTGGCTGCTCATTTTAACGTTCAGCTCCTCCAACAATGCCTGCAGCTTAGACATTTGTTCCTTTATTGCCATCAACACCACGTTGGTAATCTCAAGTAATGTTGCCTCCCTAAGCACCTCGATCACCAGTACTGATTCAGGTGCCATTTTGTCCTCCATGACCGCGACTTTTTCGGTTCCTGTCCTCTTAGGCCTGGTCAACATTTCATTCGTATTTTTATAAACAAAATTGTCCATTAAGTCTGCACCAGCCTCAGGGGGCTTCGATATTAGTGGAAAAATTTGCAGGTTATCACCCTCGTCAGCTGGATTGTGCTCAATCCCTACGAGCTCGGAGACCTGACTCCCTCTCGTGATCACATCATCACTGGAAGTCCCCCACTTTCTCATATCTTAATGCTCACTTGATAAGGGACAAAGAAAGTGAATTCAGCACCGCAAAACAAAATATCCATGAAAGCGGCTATGGCATATGGTTTATTTGTACATGTGTCTAATGAAACAATATTTGCAATGATCTGCTAAGTGATTGTGCACACATTAGCAAGATTGAGCAAGCTTTTACTGTTAGTTAATAGCCAGTGAATCTAGTCACTGATCGGCACAATGTTAACTTTCAATTTTCCAAGATTAAGTAGTTGCACTGTCATTAAATGGCAATGATAAATCTTATTTAAGTACTGCTTACAGGTTTAAAAACTTTTTCTAGTGCCACAAAATTATAGACCTTAGGTCATCTTCCATCCCTCCGCTACAACAGAAATGGAACACATTTAGCAAAACTCTTCCATGGCTGGGTCAGAACTGAAATACAGAAGGCTAACTGTCTGAATTCAAAGGGACTGAAGCTCTGCACGCGGCAGTGTTTCTTCATTTTCCAGACTGTATTTTTCTTGATGCATATACAGCCTGGTGGAGATTAAACATTTCATTTACAGTGAGGACCTGGAGGTGGCAGTAACATATAATTACAAACATAAGCAGTTTTTGTATGGTAATTATACATCTTTTTTTTTTTTTTTATCTTGTTGCTGAAACCGGTTTTAAACTGGATATTTGCTTGCCTTCCATTCTCATTTCCTTATTATTTTTTTTTAATTTAATAAAAGAACTACACTTTCAATTATTTTAACAATTCAAGCTGCTATGGCTTCATAGTATAGAGAGCTACAGATTCTAGTTATCTAACATCTGAAAGATATCTTGGGCAGCTAGGCAAAATATGCTAGAATATTTCACATTTGGTTTCCCCAAACGGACCACATCTTTAAAACATACGTGCAGGATTAAGTGGTGCCTATCATTTATATAATAATTATGAACAAAAGAAACACCACAAACAACTTTAATCAGCTTAAAAGAAAAAAATATCCCTGAACAAATTAAGTGCATGAAATTAATTGCGAGTAAGAAACTGGTGATAGTGACCTCTTTCCCTCTGAAACCAATTCATCTGTTTGTTTTTATCATTTTTAGATATAGTTTGAATACCAGCCTAACCTGAATTAATAATCCATTTTTGCTTGAATAGGTTTACATGCCTAGTGCAGGTTTATAGGCTGCAATGTCATTAAGCAAGAGGCCATGGTTTTGCTTTAGAGATAAGCTACCAAGGGCCAAGTATCAGTGTCATAGTTTATAGCCAGCTGGATTCAGGCATGTGAGAGCAAACTGAGTGTTCAAGCTTTTGCTGCATAGATATTAGATACTGTATAAAAAATTTCAGAAAGAGCATCTTATGTTCATATTCAGACACTGTCCATTCAGGGTCTGGTTTTCAAAAGGATTTCCGCACAGAAACCCTGCGGAAATCACTGTTTGAAAATTTTTTTAGGGTCTATCATGTAAGAGAACATAACGGCACACGGTTTCATGCCTAGTAAGAAAGCATTCTAGGGGGTAGAATTCTGGCAGAGAATTTACATTTTTTTTTAATAACGTTTAAATTGATAACCAAGAAAAACATCTTGTAAAGTAATCACCAACGAAACAAACTACAGGAAAAAAAGAAAGCATTCATTTCAGGAAATTATAACTTTCAATGCATACACACTCCACAAATTGAGGGGAAGGAAGTTACAAATTCAGGAGAACGTTCTAACAAAATTCTATGGTAGCAGTTAGATTGCAATAATATTTTGTGGATACATTTGACCAACCACCTCAAGGGATAGTAGTAGCAGGAAGGGTAAAGAGGCAAGAAGAATTGCTGTCTGAATCTTGGAACTTAAGAGCACAGTACACTGAGCTGGATCATAAAAACACAGATCTAAGACCCTAAACTTTAATAACACACTTGTATGGAAAGTTAAGCCAGAAGTGAGCCCCAATGTTCAATACTCTGGGCCTGATGACCAAAAACAACTTCCTCTTCCTCTGTGTCATTTTAGAGACATCCGGATAAACTCTTACGTTGTAGTTTAAAAATATTTTCAACTTCTTATGTGGAAACTATGGAAGCAATTTTCAAAGGAGTTATGCATGTAAATGTAACATACTATCGTAGCAATTTTCAAAAGTCATTTATTTGAGTAAAGTGCATTTATGCAAGTAAATCCCATGGACAATTTAATGGCATATATTTTAGCAATTTTCAAAAGCCCACTTCCTCACATAAAATGCATTTACTCAAGCAAAACCCAATTTTACTCAAGTAACTGCTTTATAAAATCAGGCTTTTTCTGAGAACCCAATCCCTATATGGATCAAGTGCAAAATCCACAATAAAAGGTGAATTTTCAAAGGAGTTAGATGAGCAAGTAGCTTGTACTTGTGCACATGCTATTTTCTAAACATCACAAGTGTGTGGGTATTTTTGGTTTTGTACACACATTTACCTGCACAGAAATGGGGTGGTCTAAGTGTATTAGACCACCCCATGTGCGAACCAAGAGGTACACACATAAATTGCTATTTGATAAGAGATTTATGGGAATACATTAGGCAACTTATTTGTGCAATTTTACACTTGCTAATTATCTAGTGCAATTGATATCAGACTCATCTGTTGTCTGCTGTCATTGAGTGGGAAGTTTGTGTGAACTGGGGGACGTTCAGGGTGAAGTGCTAGGAAGGTCTCAATGAACTGGACTGGGTGAACTGGAGAAGGTAGCAGCAAACTGGTGATTTCAATTCTTTGGGCATTTTTTAAAGTTTACCTACTTCCACATATAAATCAGGGTTTAATGTGAACAAGCTTTAATGTTTTGTCGCACATAAAATATACACGAGTATGTATATAAAATAAATAGAAAAGTATGTGCTTTCAATGAATTGCTGATATGCACATGAATTGAAACATACGCTCGTATATTGGGAAAAGGACATACACATATTTTATAATCTGCATGGACCAGATATGCACAGGTTACAAAATACTATAGTACGTCTTCTGCCCCACAAACATACATATAAGAGGCCACACAGAGTAGTTTGAAAATTATCCTCTTGATGTCATAGGAGAGAGTATTCGCTCCCCAGATTTAGCCAGAATACAAGTCAAATAATTGAAAGTTAATTGTGGGGCCACAATAAGGCCTCCCACTTCTTCTTTCTTCCTAAAAGATAGAAGATGGTAGACTCTGGTGCAGTGGCGTAGCCACGGGTGGGCCTGGGTGGGCAGGTGCCCACCCAACTTAGACCCAGGCCCACCCAACTGGCACCGGAACTGCAAGGCTGTCGCGGGATCCCATCCCCGCGACAGCGAACAAGAGAACCCACGCCTCGCGCGCCATCACGGCACACATGGGGAAGCGCTGCTGCGGCCGTATGGCCAACCGGTCTTCCTGTTCGGGGGGGGGGAGCGGAAGCGCCGCGCGCAGCTTCCGCTTCCTCCCCCCAATGCAGGAAGATCAGCTGCCTCTCCTGCTGCCACCCGTTCTCCTGCTATCTTCGGACCAAACGGCCCGCCGAATTTCCTGTTTGGGGGAGCGGAAGCGCCGCGCACAGCTTCCGCTTTCTCCCCCAAAGCAGGAAGTCCCGCTGCCTCTCCTGCTGCCACCGGCCTCCTGCTATCTTCGGGCGTCGGGCCGTACTGCCCGCCGATCTTCCTCCTTGGGGGGGGGAGGGAGGAAGCGGACGTTGTGCGCTGCGCTTCCGCTCCCCCCCCCCTACAGGAAGTTCGGCGGGCTGTACGGCCCGACGCCCGAAGATAGCAGGAGGCCGGTGGCAGCAGGAGAGGCAGCTGATCTTCCTGCTTTGGGGGAGAAAGCGGAAGCTGTGCACGTGCTTGAATGTGTATGTGTGGATGAGAATGGGAGTGTGTGTGTGTGGGTGAAAACTGGAGCCTGGGTGTGTATGTGGGTGAGAATGGAAGCTTGAATATGTGGGTGAATGGGAGCTCGAATGTGTGTATGTGTGGTTGAGAATGGGAGCCTGGGTTTGTGGGTGGGTGAGAATGGGAGCTTGAATGTGTGTATATATGGGTGAGAATGAGAGCCTGGGTTTGTGTGGGTGGGTGAGAATGGAAGCTTGAATATGTGGATAAGAATGGGTGCTTGAATGTGTGTGTGAGAATAGTACCTTAAATGTGTATATGTATGGATGAGAATGGGAGCTTGAATATGTGTGGGTGAGACTGGGAGCATGGGTTTGTGGGTGAGAATGGGAGTCTGGGTTTATGTGTGTGGGTGAGAATGGGTGCCTGGATGTGCGTCTGTGTGTGCATAAGAATATAAGCCTGGGGAGGGGTGAGAAAGTGAGAACTTGAATGTGAGCTTGTGGTGGGGGGGGGGGGGAGAGCATATGAGAGTGAGAGCTTGAGTGTGTGAGAGGGAGTCTGTGAGAGAAAGCGTGTATGTGTGTGTGTGTGTGTGTGTGGAAGGGAAGAAGACAGTAATAGAAGAAAGACCCTGAAAAGGAATTAGGAAATGAGCTATAAGGGAAAAAATGGGAAAAAGAGACCAGGACCAACTGATTAGAAAAATACAAAGATCAGACAACAAAGGTAAAAATATATATCTATATTTTGAGATGTTAGCAATTTAAATATAAGCAACACAACCGCTCTCTCAAAATTTATGGACAGGTAGGAGCCGTGTATAAAATCGTAATAATAAGAAGGCTAAAGTACCACAAATCACCGTGAATTATGTTTGTATCATTAAGTAAACCTCATACTTAGGCGTAGATGTGAATGCTATGCTGCATAATTTGGCATTATTTATCAGTAAAAAAACAACTAGTAGACCTGCATGCCTACAGCCCACCCATGTTAACCTTGTGCCCACCCAAAAAATCAATTCTGGCTACGCCACTGCTCTGGTGACTGGGGGACACAAGCTTTTTGGAATATTTGAACTTCAAAAAACACACCTTTTAAACATGCCCAAAGGAGAAAACTCATACATTGCAATATAACACCTCAAAGTACTTTCCAAGTTCTCAATTTTCTTATCTATCTTAATATTATCCTTCACCAAAGAGGCTTCCTTCTCAATTACACTTTTCATTTTATCCAGACACTCTTTACAAAGACCAATCTTATTCTCAAGAACCTTAGACGGTGACCTTAAGGCAAGAGTATGGGTGCCCATATATATATATATATATATATATATATATGTGTGTGTGTGTGTGCATGGACGTGCAGCAAGATGCACCGCCATTTTATATCCTGCATTTTATAAAATAGGCCTGGTTCATGTTTGTGTGCTCCTAATTTTAAGCATGTATGTGAACAGCAGGGAAATGTCAGCTTTCAGATTGTTGTGTCCGTCAGTTCCCGACGCCCTCTCTCCGCCCTCCTTACCTCTTTGGCACCTCCCTCTTCGTCCGCAGGAAGATTGGCTGCCGTGGCGTCCTTCTGCCGAGGTCCTCCGGCATCCCCGGACCGGCTAGACGCTACAACCCGCCATGTTTCCTGGAGGCCTAGGGGCGCGCGGGCGGCGCGGACCCGACTGAAGTACTGGCGATGGTGCGAACCTCGGGGGTGTCCCCTGAAGATGACGTCACCTGCGACAGATATATAAGGTCTTAGAATTTGCTAACAGATTGAGTTAGCAAGGAATGACTACGGACTCGCTTCGACTTTCCAAGCCACTCTGCCTCCTTGGACTTAGCAAAGAGTTACTCTACCTAAGCTACTCTGCCTCCTCGGACTTACTAGGGGTACCCGCTCCTTGGGGGCCTCGCTCTCTCCTTTGTTTTTCAGGTAAGTCTGGAACCGGTACTTGCTCCTTGAGGGCCCTTGTTCCCAGACTTACTCTGTACTCTCTTCTGCCTGGAAGTCATCACTGCTATCTACATCAGTGAGTTACCATCGCTCTCTCAGAGCTTCCCTGGAACCAGGTACTCGCTCCTCGAGGGCCTATACATTCCAGCTCCTGGGCTTCTATGAGACATTGTGTGAGTGATACCATCAGGTTCTGTAAATGAACTCTGCTTACCCTGCCTACTCATTATATTTCAGTTTTTCTACAGCTCAGCCTCCAGGGATCGCTGTTCGAGTATCTGAGGGACTACAGCCCAGCCGGGCTTTCCAGCTCACTAATGCCATCTCTGGTGGTTCAATATGCGGTTTAATAAAAGAACTAGTGTGTGTCTGTCTCCATACTCTGAGCCTGACCGGTGGTCCCTCTCGGGATCTTCCCCCGGGGGCGTGGTCATCTGCCACCAGTCCAAGGATCCACCCACAACTCTCCTAAATAACAACAGATTGCTAATCCCAAGCAGACTGTTATCTCCGAACTGAACACAGATGTGCAAGTGAGGGAGTTTTATAACATACATTCATCCAGGAATGCATCAGTTTCACCAATTTACCCACCAGTTTTCCCAGTCTATAGCTAATTGCCCTGTTTTCTTTTGTTTGCACCCCTCCCCCCCCCCCCCAGTTGAGCCAGACCCCTCAGGCAGTTCATATATGGCTAGAAATAGTTTTATTCAGACTTAAACCCCCATCTATAGCAGAAGTAATGTTGTGCTGAAATGGACATTCATGCGCATAGCTATATATGCAAATATTTCTTGGCCCTGCCCTACAACACCCATGCCCCACCCACACTCATCCCCTTATTTCCCTGATGTACGATATGCACACACTGGTATTTGTGTGCCTACGTGGCAGGTTTATATAATCGGGCAGATGCGCATATGCTAGATGCATGTGCATCTCAAGTTTTAGCACGTGTATTGTTATGAAAATTCACCTTTCAGTTTCTCCAAAGGATTCTTGTAATTGGTCCAATACTTGAAAGTTTTATTATGAAAGAGATGTCTCCAGTTCTGCTATAGCTTCTCAGATACTTTCTAAATCAAGGGTCCCCAAACTTGTTCCTCAAGGGCTGCAACCCAGATGAGTTTTCAGGATGGCCATAATGAATATGCATGAGGTATATTTGCATGCACTGCCTTCAAAGTTTAGTACTTCTAGGGCGTTACATTGGAAACATATGGAAGAAACCCCAGGCCCAGGTCATGGTAGGATGCTACGGTGATCTGAGCTGAAGAGTATGATTTTTAACAAATTAGATGGGACATGGGAGCGGTGGGAAGTGACTGGACCCTGCTCTTATATTTTGAAAGCAATGAGATGGAATGTTTTTTGGTAAGGAAGCAGCAGACTCGAGTGGGAAAGAGGATGGGTACTGTTAGGGACAGTAGACCCACAATCTTTTTTTTTTCCAAACCCTGCACTTCACCACTTAACAGGCTATATTCTGTTGAATGCAGCCAGTTATAGCTTAAGTTATCTGGCTAACCATAACCGGATAACTTTGACTGGCTGATGCATCAAGCCGTGGTAGTGCTTAAAGCGCATTAAAAAGCATACATCGCACAATAGAGTACTATTGTGGTGATATCACATGATATATGCAATATTTTGCATGACCCTGCCCAGGTTGCCTCCCCTATTATGAGCTGCTTTGCATGCAATTTGCATCATGAAAAATGCAAATGCATAAAAAGCAGCTCATCACTAGGCAATTTGATGTTAATATTTTATCGTGGCTGACTGCGTGTTTAGCTGCAATAAAATAACACCTGGGATTTCGATAAATATAACATTAGAGCCCTGGGACCCTATTGCAGGTCCCGAGGCTCCTGCATTACATTTAAAGGGCTGATGCGAAAAGCTGCGGCAAAAATGAAAAGTTGAGCGGGAATTAGGGCAGACCCCCGTTGGGGCCCTGACCCTAACAAGATCTAGAAAAAAGCGCAGCAATAGCTCCCACCCCCAACCCTTTCTTCAATACCCCATCCCATTGAAAAGTATGCTGTCAAATGTTTCACCCCTCCATCCCCACCTCAATAGACACCAAAATTGTTAGGGTATAGCCCCCCGCCACATCCCCCAAAAGTATAAAAAAAAATTCATTGGTGGTGGTGTGGAACCCTCCACCCCCTGCACTCCCAGGCATCCCTCAGCATCCTCCCACCACCCAATCCTCCCCTTCCACACCCTCAAATCTTGGAAAAAGAAAGTTGGTCCCTGCAATGTGGCCCAGGGTGCCCCCTAGCGCCAGACCTGACCTTGCCTCGTTCATGTAACTGGGGCTAGGTCCAGGGATAGGACCTAAGCCACGTGGCTTAGGTACGATCTGCAGGCCTGGCCCCAGTCCTTTGCTATATGATAAAAGAATACGCCATCAAGCCATGATATTTTCAGGGGAGGAGCCCACTATCATGGTATCACCCCCCTCCTGCAGAAAAACATTACAGCTTAGAGGTTTATTATCCGGCTATGGTTATGGAATGTTTATCCCACTGAATATCCCAGATAACGTATCTGGTTTTCAGCCATATAGGTTATCCATTTTCTATGCTTTTGAATATTGACCTCTTTGTAGGATGCTTTATGTGGGCTATAAAGCATGTCTGCACTTTGTCAGATTTCTTATTGAAAATTTGCCCCTGTAAGTGTTGACATCTCAAGGCATTGAATGACAAAGGGTATGCGACTTCAAGATAATTCAGCAATAGCTATAAGGGAATATTTATGTTATAGATCATTTAATTAATATTTAAGCATTCCTTTAGGGAATGGAAGGTCAGGATTTGGTTAAATACCCTCCAAATATGATGCACTAGTGATTCTCTCCTACCCTTTGCCTTGCATATCAAGCTAAGGATATATAACTGTTGGGCAGGACCAGCATGTCCAATAGGCCTTGTGGTGTCACGGGCAGAGCCTATCCCGCTTGCGACAAAGAGGATCAGATATTCGTTGGGCCGAGAGCAGCACGCACGGCTCACAGCTCTGAGAAGCAAAAATCGGGGCCAAGACTGGCGAGGGCGGCGCAACTGGGGGGAGGGGCAGGGCAACACGATGGGGGCGGGGGGAGGGAGCAAGGCAGAAGTCGCCTAGGGTGCCTACTACCCTTGCAGCGGCCCTGCTGCTGGGTATGCTCCAGCCGTCTTGCTGTTTGAACTGTAATGGGCTGGCATCTCCTCCGAAACTATGGGGTCCCATGTGGCTCAAACAGCGTGACAACTGCAGCATGCCTTCTGTTAAACAGGTGTTTGTGGTCTCCCATGCAGCTTAGAGGGAACAGTGGAAAAGAGGTCACAACATACTATATATTGGGATAAGCCATATTTTAAAAAGGGCAACACTCATTTTTAAACCCATAATCCAGCTTTGCAGTACAATGTTGCTCTTAAATGGGCATCAAGAGAGAATGTGCTGGTGAAACTGTACAATCAGATTTCCAGAGGTGGAACTGATTTCATTTTAAATGTAGATCATCTGCATAAAAATGCCGAATGTTCAACATATGAGATTCCATTTTTATTTGCAGGCTACAGTGCTGTAAGTCATTATCATCTTAAGGTTTTTAATTACTTTGTGTTCAGAATCAGACTCATTAAAAGGAGAAGAAAAGAGCTCGCCAAAAGAAAATGAATTGGAAAGAATAAAAGACTGTATTCCTCTTTGCTAAGGGTTTTCAACTCCCATCCTGGTTTATGCATTAGCCTGTGAGGTTTTCAAGATATCCATAATGAATATACATTAGATATATCTGCATGCACTGCTTCATTGTATGCAGATCTACCTTATGCATATTCATTGTGGATATCTTGAAGCCTCCACTGGCTAGGGCAGGAGTGGCCAACTCCGATCCTTAAGAGCAACAAAGAGGCCTGGTTTCAGCCACAATGAATATGCAAGAGGTATATTTGCATACAGTGGAAGCAGGGCATGCACATCTATCTCATGCATATTCGTTGTGGATATCCTGAAAACCAGGCCTATTTGTGGCTCATGAGGACCTGTAGTATCTCGTAGCCACCTGTGGGCTATGGCATACTCCAGGACAGTATTGAAAACCCCTATGGCTTTATAGAAAGCAAATGGCATGACAACAAAAGGGGGTCATGGTTTTCATTGTACTAATTCTTTTGCCATAAAACAGCAAATAAAGAATGAACTTTGTAGACATCTGTGAATTGTCTGCAAAAAAAATCTAAACTTCTATAGATGCAAAGGATTTATTATGTTAAACAGGTACCATGGCCTAAAAATAAGTTACCTGTAAGGCTGACATTTACAGTTCTTCAGTATTGAAACTGGAGAAATGATAAAAAGTGAATTATCTGGAGCTTTGTACAGTACCTCTGTAATATAATAAACACCAAATACAGCTGAATATGGTCACACCTTGAGTGGCAGGCCAGGCACAATGCATTGTAGATAATGTAAGGACATGACAATGCCATATTTTGATCTTGTGAAGCCACTGTGTGTTCAGGTATTACTAGAAGTATATTTAAATGCATCACTGGATGACACGGCGAACATCCTCAGTTAACTGATGCTGCCATTGTGTGATGTGTGTCAATATATTTAAGGATATTAACAAAAGGGTAAATCAATCGATGTATCATGCAGGAACAACATCTAGTAAACCATTATCATGCACTTTAACTATTGACAGTGACTCTCCATGACTGCCAGCTACATCCCAGGAGTCTTGTTCAGTCGGGCTAAACACTCTCTACTAGGGGTGTGCATGGGAAAAACTGTTTGGGGTTATTTTAAAACATATTCATTTTAATTTTGTTTCTGTGTTTTAATGCACACTAAACTGTTTTAGCATAGTGCTGATTAAACTCACTGAGCGCACACTAAAATGCAGAAACAAAATACATTTTCTTTGTGTCCTTGGGCAAGTGAAGTTATCTCCCGTTGCCTGACTGAGCTGTAAGTTTTTTTCTGGGCAGGGATTCATTATACCTCCATATAATGTATTGTGAAGTTGTGTGTGTGTGTGTGTGTGTGTGTACGTACGTACGTATGTACGTATACGTGTTTTAAATGTAAACTCCCTTCGGACTAGGTGGCTTAGTGAATCACCATCCAGAAGAAACAGCCTAATAAAAATGAAAGCATTGATTGCATTTTTTTCAGGCTCCAGTTTGTCCTCAAATCCTGAATCAAGAATTGTGAAATTTGATGTGACTGATCTCTACTCAGAAGCTTAGCCAGTCTTATTACTGGTGCACTAGCATGGTTTCCCATTGCACACTGTGGTACCACAATTTATTACTATACATTTACACTAAGGAGACAATTTTGAGTAACCTGCACAGGTGCAAACTATGTAGTATTTTTGTGCCCATATAATTTTCAGTGAATTTTCAAAGAGAAGTTACCTAGGTAGTTTCTCTTTGCAAATTCGCACAATACTTATGCAGACACAAAATTGCCTGATTGGTTTGCACCTGCTATTTGTGCAGGCAGAGGACCAGGAGCAAAACTATATGGCTATATTTGTAATTGCAGTTACGTGTTTGTCATTTTCTCTCCCAACCTAAACATGCCCCTAGGAAAGCTTTATAATGTGGCTAAAAGTATATGCATTGAAAAATTACACAGTTTTTTTTAGCTGGTATACAGGATACAAGTTTTCTGCCAGGGGATATAGCAAGCTAACTCAGTAGTTACCTGGCTAGATTGCTTTTGAAAATTGTTCTGAAGATGCCAGCAGCAACCTCATGATAGTCAATAGAAAAAGAAAAGCAAAAAGGTTTTAGGGCTAGGACTTGGGATGCCTAACTCTCAGTGCAAATGCGCTGTTATATAGACAGGCATGAGGCTGGCTTCCTCTGAGAATATTGACTCTGGTCTAAGATGCTGCTTTGCTCCTTGGTCCAGAGATGAGTAAAATTCCGGTAGCTTCATAATCCTCCCTGCATCCCCAATATATTAACAGGCAACACTGGGTCCGGATGGTGTTCACCCTAGAGTTTTGAAGGAACTCAAAAATGAAACTGCAGACCCCTTTCTGGTGATTTGCAACCCACCATTTAAAATAGCATGGTACCAGAAAACTAGAGGGTGGCCAATAGAGATGTGAATCGTGTGATCGATCGTCTTAACGATCGATTTCGGCTGGGGGGGGGGGGGAGGGAATCGGATCGTCGCAGTTTTGTTTTGTTAAATATCGTGTAAATCGTAAATCGGGGGAAGGGCAGGAAAACCGGCACACTAAAACAACCCTAAAACCCACCCCGACCCTTTAAAATAAATCCCCCACCCTCCTGAACTCCCCCAAAATGTCTTAAATTACCTGGGGTCCAGTGGGTGGGTCCCGGTGTGATGTTCCACTCTCAGGCCACGGGTGCATTTGATAGAAATGGCGCCGGCGCTACCTTTGCCCTGTCATATGACAGGGCAAAGGTAGCGCCGGCGCCATTTTGGTTCCTGTCCCCAGATGTCGCGAGCGTAGGAGATCGCTCCCGGACCCCCGCTGGACCCCCAGGGACTTTTGGCCAGCTTGGGGGGGCCTCCTGACCCCCACAAGACTTGCCAAAAGTCCAGCGGGGGTCCGGGAACGACCTCCTGCACTCGAATCGTGTTGCCGTATGGCCGGCACCATTTCAAAATGGCGCCGGCCATATGGCCATATTGCCGTACGGCAACACGATTCGAATGCAGGAGGTCGTTCCCGGACCCCCGCTGGACTTTTGGCAAGTCTTGTGGGGGTCAGGAGGCCCCCCCAAGCTGGCCAAAAGTCCCTGGGGGTCCAGCGGGGGTCCGGGAACGACCTCCTGCACTCGAATCGTGTTGCCGTATGGCAATATGGCCGGCGCCATTTTCAAAATGGCGCCGGCCGTATGGCAACACGATTCGAGTGCAGGTCGCTCCCTGTGACAAGTTAAGGGCAAAGAAGATCGGCGCCATTATGAAACCTCCAGCGCAGCACCCTCACGGCACGATTGAATGGATGGCTCCCGGACCCCCCGCTAGACCACCAGGTACATGTAAAAGGTTTTTTGGGGGGGGGGTTCGGGAGGGTGGGGGAGGGTAAGGAATTTCTTTTAAAAGGTCGGGGTGGGTTTAGAGGTTGTTTTGGTGTGCCGGTTTTCCTGCCCTCCCCCAAATAATTCCCGTGCCCTATTTAACGATACAATATAAATGTTCCTGACGATAAATTGTGGGCATTTGTATTGTATCGTGTACTCTAACGGTTTAGAACAATTTTAAAATTATCGGACGATAATTTTAATCGTTCAAAAACGATTCACATCCCTAGTGGCCAATGTGATACCAATTTTTTAAAAGGGCTCCAGGGATGATTCAGAAAACTATAAACCTATGAGCCTAACATCTGTGCAGTGCAAAATAGTCAAAGTAAATCCTAAAAAACAAAATTACTGACATGGTGGATGACAATTAACATGATTTTCTTGACTTACCCATTTTCTAACTTTGAGGGTTTAAATTAAAATGGGGATATAGATGAGCTGGCTGATATAGAGTATTTAGATTTGCAGTAGGTATTTGCCTAAGTCCTTCACGAGAGACTCCTCAGGAAATTTAGAGGTCATGGGATTGGAGGCAGACTGTTGTGGATTGGTAAATGGATAAAAGACAAGAAACAGAAAGTAGGACTAAATGGTCAGCTGTGTTCTCTATTTCTTTCCAAATAATTCCTAACAGTCTGTTTGCCTTTTTGACAGCCACCACACACTAAGCCAAAGATTTCAAGGTATTGTCCACAAGAGCTCAGAGATCTTTTTCCTAGGTGGTGACTCCTAACACAGAACCTAGCATCACATCCCTGTAGTTGGGATTATTTCTCCCTATGTGCAATACTTTGCACTTGTCCACATTAAATTGCATCTGCCATTGTGAAGCCCAGTATCTTAGTCTCACAAGGTCCTTCTTCACAATCCACTGCCATTCTAATGACTCAAAACTATTTTGTATCATCACTTTACCCATCGCTCCTTTCTCCAGCTCATTTATGAATATGGTAAATAGCCCAGGCCCTCATTCAACTCCCAGGGCACTCCACTAATGACCTTTCTCCATTTGGAAAACTAAGAATATCATAATTCCTTTGCATGGATTCATGGTGCAACTGCCCCTTGAGTACTGTGTGCAGTTCTGGTCACCCCCATGTCAAAAAAGACATGGCAGACATATAAAAGATACAAGAGAAAGGCAATGAAAATGCTAAAGGGGATAGAAAAGCTCCCTTTTGGAAAAAGGCTAAACAGATTAGGACTCATTAGCTTGGAAAAGAGACGACTGAGAGGGGATATGATTGAGGTTTATAAAATCATGAGTGGGGTGGAATGTGTAAATTTCAAAAAATACTATAGGGGAAACTCCATAAAACTAGAAACCGTCAGATTTAAAATGTCTCATAAGATGTATATTTTTCACTCAGCACACAATCAAACTATGGAATCTGTTGCAGGAGGATGTGGTCTAGGCAACTAACATCCTGAAGAAAAAAGTCCATAAGCAGTTATTAGCCAGGTAGACTTGGGAAAGCTAGAGCTTAACCCTGGACATGAGATACAAGAAATAGAACAACTATTGGGGATCTGCTAGATACTTGTGACCCAGACTGGATGGACCTTGCTATGACCCAGCATGGCATTTCTTATGATGCATCCCAGGAGCCTGAAAATATTTTAATTGGAAACAGGTCTAACAATCTGAAACGAGGCAGGGTGCAGTTAGAATTCAGACATGAAAGATCTGGATTGATTGCAGCCTGTTTACAATCTCACCTGGTGTGGGAATAGGGCTGCCGATTGGCTCCATTTTTTTTTAAATGTTTTACCACAACAGGTTGAACTAGTCAAGGGTTTCCCTTCTAGAGAGAGGCTGCCTGTACACTGTGCTCCTGAGGCAGAAGTTTCTAAACCTGTATTCACATATTTTCATTCCCCAGCTTTATCATTTTGACTTATTTCAGTTAAGTTTATGTTGAGGCATCAGTCCTCAACTTTTATTTAGTTTATTTCATTTATTTAGACTGCAGGCTCCCTTCCCTCCCCCCCATTCATTTTACTTCACACACACATACATAATACTTTTATTACTTTCAGGGTGAAGTTTTTATTTAGGCAGGGACAAGCTTTTCAAGGCTTTTAGGGTAAGCTTTATTTAGCCAGGATCAAGCCTAGAGCACATTCTCATTTGTTTGATTTGCAATTTTACAAACAAACAAACATTCATCTATGCTCTGCTCTTCAGTTTCCCAAAAGAGTTGAAGGGAAGGGCTTTTTCTCTACTGTTTTGTTTGATTTAGTTATTTAATTTTAACCCTTCCCCCATAATTGCTTTTTTAAATTTTTTAGTTTTTTAAGTTAAGAGCACCAGGCTCTTATCTTTTATTTCCTTTGAGTCCTGAGGCTCCTGGAACTCCAGGAAGGGGAGTGACTCAGCCATTCCACAAGCTCTGAAGCCCTGCTGAGTTAATCAGACACCTGCTGCATCAGCCCTGCCAGTAGAGCAAGGAGTCAGTTTTTTTTTTTCTAAATAAGTTTTATATTGTTTTTTAATACTTTCCTGTGCATTCCCTCTCTATTTTTCAGTGCACAGGCTTATTTTTTGAATTACTTTCACATTTATTTCATTGACTGTTATGTATTTAATTTACACACACTTTTTTTAAATCACTTTAGAAAAACCTTTTATGTTCCCTTTCCTTTTATAAGAGGCTACTTCATCCCCAGTCCTTATTGCTTATATCCCCAGAGAAAGAACAACTTGGGCAATGGGGAGCAAGCAGTCTCAAGCAGATCCTACCAAAGCCAGGGGAAAATAGCTGGAAGGCTATGCTAAAATAAAACATCTATCAACTTTTGGCTGGCATCCCAAAAGCTGCAGCAATGTCGTCACTGCAGCAACCCCCACCCCAGTAGCTCCAGTTGCTGTAACCTCCAACTGTGTAAACTCCACAACAGCAATGGCACAAAATAATACAATCCTGCCGCTGCTGAACACACTATAATGCCTGCCCCAGCACTGTCATCCGCTGGGGCACAGAACCCTCTTTTGAGAAATTCTTCAGTGACTTGGCACTGCTTCACCAGCCACTGCAAATACTATTCCTGCCTCAGCTCTATCTACTTCTGAGGCAGCCACTCTGGCTGCAATGCTGGCCAGAGAGAATAAGCGGTGACCCTGCTACTGTGCAAAACACTAAAACACCTCAGGCAGCAGCGGGGCACAGGAAAAATAATGCCCATAGCCTCATCATTGCATCCACCTCTGCTGCAGTCAAACCATCGCAAATTAGATCTTATGCAGTAATGGTATGATACCAAATGCTGCAGTTGGTGGCTCTTCTGGGGGGAAAGGATGAACAGCACATCAGCCAGGTTCAGGCAATAGGGCCTATGTCATCTACCCCTTCCACAGGCTAACCCGGAGGCATGGGGTCAGGTGCCCACTGATGGGAAGGGCAACAATCAAGGACCATGTAATGGCACTGGCCAAGATTGTGGGTCCTGCAGCCATCACAGGGCCAGCAGGATATATGGAAAAATATTTTTTCTCCATATGCCAACTGCCATGCTCATGGCAATGTCATATTATTAGAGGGAGTCTGTACTAGTTGAGCCTATGGAGGTCCTTGGAACCAGTGTGGTACAATCAAATACGGAGGCAGTATTAATGGGGTGCCTGGGGAAAATAAATGTGGGAGCTTGCTGCGAAGACTGGACGGGCCGTTTGGTCTTTTTCTGCCATCATTTCAGTTTCTATGTTTCACTCTGGTGGAAGTCCACTCTCCCATCACTGTGGTACCCCTGGGGTGCAAAAACAAGACCATACGCTATGTCCTGTCCCATAGACTGCAGGTGACCATGAAGCTGCCTCAGGGAAGAGAGGGAGGGATTTTTTATCATTCCACATGAGGGGGCCCCACAGACCATAAATTATAGCACAGAGGAGGTAAGATGTGCTGGAAAGTGAAGCATACCACAAGGTATGCTCCAAGGCAAAGAAAACCAACAAATCTGCCACCCCTGAGCCTCCCTCCTCTGTAGCTGCTACCAACACCACACAAGTGCAAAGTCCTCCACCTCAAAATACACCTGTACCTCTGGGGGCAAAGGTCTTAGCATCCCTACCACTAGAACCCACCCAGTTCAAACCACCCAGGCACCCCTCTCCACCGCTACAATCATAGATGCCCATCACCTCAGCATTAATAGCTAGTGCCAAGAAAGGGCAGGCTTCAATAGTGGGGTCTTTCAATATCATCTCAGAGGTCTCCAAGATCACCAGTGCAACAAACCCTATGCCAAACCTGGCAATAAAGTGGTAAATTCTTTTGGTGTGCCAAATAAAGTCACAAAAAAACTCAACAGGACATGACAGAGTGACGATGAGGGTGCAGTCTCTTCACTTACCAACCCAAAGAGAGCTGTGCTTCACCCCAGTACCACTGAGGCAGCTACCCCTGAAAATACCACCTCGCAGAAGATTACATCTGATGAGAATGTGGCAGCCACTCCTGTGAATACCAACTTTCAGGGGACTGATGAGAATGTGGAAATCGGCCCTGTGAATTCCTCCTTGCAGGGGACTGCCTTTAATAAGCACATGGCAGCTACCCCAGCCTGACAAGGAGAAAAGGGAGCAGGTTAGAGAGGCTGAACGACTGCCCTTCCTGCTACTACCTTAGCCAACCCCCATGGAGGAAATATCAAATCCTCTCGAAGTCTCCTTAGTCCTCTCTCCTCTTGACAATACCTCTGATGAGGAAGTGAGTGAAATAACACACAGGGAGAGAGAGTAGACAGAGGTATACTGAGTGTGGGAGAAATGAACAATGGTGGAGAAACCAACTGCAAAAGGAAAAGTGGTTGAAGAAGACACTTCCGTGCCACTCCAGCAGCCAGTTGGCCTCATCTGTCAGAGTGGTATGGGTCTCTTGGAGAAAGCTCACAGTGTATTTCTCCCTCACAGCTGTTGACATGCTCGAATCTCCCATTGTTTGCTTTAGGCTAATGCTGGCCAGGATCACAAAAGTTGGGGATCTCCTGGACTACAAAAGACATGAGTGGGTGACTCCAGAGAGCCTGGCCGATCTCATGGGTCTTGCAACTCCTTGTGTTGCTCGTCATTTGCTTCAGGAGAACACCATAACAACCGACCATAACATTCCTTTCTCGAGGGAATTCTGCAGACCAGAAGTCCCCATCTGACAGAGCCCTGTACATCTAGATCTGCTTATCTGTTCCATGCCCTGTGAACCCCCTCAGGCTCCCCACCCTGAAAACCCATCCAGGATGTCAAAATTCATTCTGACATATTTCTTCACTGTGCCAAAGCATAAGATCTACTCACTTGTGCTGTACACCATGCACTTCCTAGTCTTCCTCCCGCCTGAACATCATCCTGTGGGAAGCTCTTCTGCCACATGAGGGCAAGAATCCCCGGTTGGCATTCTTCTACTCCCAGCTCATCCCAAGGCCCACTGGAGCCCTGAATTGGAGAATCATGCATGATGTTGTCAGCATGGGTGAGTTTTTAGCCTGCTTCACAGACTCCTCACCTTCCTGTGCCTTCTTTGGGAGAATGGAGACCATTTTCCATGTGTTGGGGGTTTTTTTTGTGCCACACTGCACCCCCTTTTTATTTTCCTTAAAAACCTGCTCCTGCATTTCTGGCTCCACATGTTTATTTTTGGGCACACTATGCTGCTCTTCGAATGACGTGACATATAAATTTGCTAGACTGGGGGCCACACTGGCCCCCATCACAGTTCCATGAATTTGTTTGTACCAAATATTTTGAAAAATGAAAAAATTCTGGCACAATGCTATTTCTGTGAGAGCCATAAGAAATTCAGTGGGAATTCTATGAGGACGAGTGCATTTAACTAGTGTCAACTGAATTATTTCCAATGCCTCATATTGTGGAATGCTGGTGTAGAGAGCCTGGATGTCTATAGTGACAAAAATCACATCAGTGACATTATCAAAAGAATCTAGTTTTGTTAGCATGTGTTTAGTATCTTTGCAATATGATCAAGATTCAGGAACAAAAGGCTGTAGAAAAAAATCTACAAATATAGACAGTGGCTCAAGAAGAGATCCAATTGTAGTAATAATAGGGGGTCTGCAAGACCTTTATGAACTTTAGGGACCATGTATATCGTAGGGGCCTCCGGATATTCAACACATAAAAAACGAACTTCTCTCATGGTTAAACACCCTAGTGCGAACATGTCATCCACTAAAATTTTGATTTTCTTCTGCAGAACTTCGGTGGGATCTCCATTAAGAATGTCATAATTTGCAGGATCCTGATTATGTAGCAAAACTTTAGAAATATAATCAGTTTTATTCTGCACCACTATGGAACCACCCTTATCAGCCTTTTTGATTATAATAGTTTCTTCTTGTTTTAATGTAAGAAATGCCTGAAATTCAACTTTAGACAGATTATATCTGGGCCTTATCTGCAATGCTTTGATCTCCTCCAAGTCCATCAATACAAGATCTATATATGTTTTTATATAAGGATCAATGGTATATGCAGGCATCTAATTAGGTTTAGGATGTACAATGGAAACGTCAATGGTGGGAACATTGTAGGCAAAATATAATTTTAGTTGTAATTTATGAAAAAATTTATATAATGCACATTTACAGTAAAAGGGATCATACCGATGATAGGGAATGAATGATAATCCTTTATGCAAAAGATTAATCTGTTCCTGAGAAAACTGGACATTTGAAAGATTTATGACGTTGCATTCCGGGTCTGCGACCTGGTGAATGGCCTCTGTTCCAAATCCGGTCCCATGGGTTGTCGTGTATATCGAAAAAAATGCCTATTCTGAGCACGATATATCGGTCTAAAATTGCCTCTCCCTGTGTTGTTATGACTAGTATTAATACCCTGGGGTAAATCATCAGAGCCTGACGAATCATCAGAAGAGCCAGCAAACACAACTTTTTTTGGCTGGTTGGAATTGGCTCAACGCTGCCATGGGTATATGCTGCTAGTATTGTAATCTTTCTTGTCACCATTCTCTTTTCAGAGTAGGTTCCATTTACCATCACACATTATCTTCTATCAGTCAACCAGTTTGTAATCCAGGCCACTACCTTGGAGCTCACACCCAAGCTTCTCATTTTTATTTTATTTATTTATTTATTTATTTATTTATTTAACATCTCTTTTATACCGATATCCGTTCGCACATCGCATCGGTTCACAATAAACAAAAACTTTTGGGCGGTGCCCTTACATGTAACAAACATCAATGGGTAGATGCAAAGCAATAGAACTGTAACTATAACTATATACATGAGAGTGCACAGTACAAAATCAGCGGACATAAGGCGTTCATAAGAAAATGACATTGTAAAATTCACAGGGGGGTTTTATGTAATAGGGGGTAACATGTGGTAGGCTTGTTGAAAGAGCCAGGTTTTAAGTTTCTTTTTGAAAGTGGGGATATATGTCTCCATGCGAATATCATGGGGCAGGGAGTTCCATATGGTGGGGCCGGAAAGAGAAAAGGCTCTGTTTATAGTAGAGGAGAGTTTAAAAGATTTGATAGATTGGGCACGAAGTGTTCCTTGGAGGGCTGGGTGGGTAGGTCTCTTGGAGGTGTGAGGTAGGAGGGGGGGATTAAGCCAGTTGAGGTTGGAATTTAATAGACTCTTGTGTATGATAGATAGAGCTTTATATAGAATTCGTGACTGTATAGGGAGCCAGTGTAGTTCGATAAGTGTGGGAGTGATGTGATCTCTTTTCTTTGTGTTTGACGGTATCCGAGCGGCGGCATTTTGTAGGAGTTGTAATGGCTTAGTGTGTGTTGCGGGAATGCCAAGGAAGAGTGCATTGCAATAGTCAATTTTCGATAAAATAATAGACTGGAGTACTGTGCGGAAATCAGGCAAGTGTAGTAGGGGTCTGAGTTTCTTTATCGTTTGTAGCTTAAAATAGCAATCCTTTATGATGGATTTAATGAATGGTTTAAAAGAAAGGTGATTATCAATAATGACTCCTAAATTACGAGTGTGTGATGGGAAGTTGGTAGACGAGTAAGCAAGTGGGATGTCTGGGAGCGGTTGCCTATTAGATATGATTAATAGCTCAGTCTTGTTGGAGTTTAGAGCTAGGTGCATGTCCTTTAGGAGTTGGTTGATGGAGGAAAGACAGGATTCCCAGTTTTGTAAAGCAGTTTGGATAGAGTCAGAGAAAGGGAAGATGAGTTGCACATCGTCAGCATAAATAAAATGCTTGATATGCAGGTTAGTGAGAAGCGTGGTAAGGGGAATCATGTATATATTAAATAGCGTCGAGGAGAGTGAAGAACCTTGGGGCACACCTTGGGGAAGTGTGCCCCAAGGTGTGCACACTTGGGGCACACTCAGATTCATAGTTGTCAACTAGGACAGTAAAAAAGCGATTTTGGAGATACGATTGAATCCAGGCGAAGGCATTGCCAGTGATCCCAATACTTCTGAGGATGTTGAGTAGGACATCGTGATTGACTGTGTCAAATGCAGCCGAGATGTCAAGCATGGCGATCAGATAGGAGGATCCTGAGTCGGTTCCTCTGATAAGAGTATCGTGTAGGGAGAGGAGCAATGTTTCAGTACTTAAATGCTTCCTGAAACCATATTGGGTGGAAGGGAGGATGTTGTTTTGTTCAAGGTGATCGGAGAGGCGTGAATTAACTAGCTTTTCAAGAACTTTAGCTAGGAGGGGTAGGTTGGACACCGGTCTGTAATTAGAAAGTGTGGCAGGGTCAAGATTCGGTTTTTTGAGTTTGTTTATTTCTATGCGGGACTGTATCAAAAGCTTTACTAAGATTCAAGTAAATCACATCAAGCGCTCTCCCCTGATCCAGTTCTCTAGTCACCCAATCAAATAAATCAGATTCATCTGACAGGACCTTGCCCTGGTGAATCCATACTGCCTCTGATTGAGCAACCCACTAGATTGTAGATAGTTCACTTTCCTTCCACAGAGTCTCTATTAATTTTTCCACCACTGAGGTGATGCTAACCAGACTGTAGTTTCCATCCTCTTCTCTGCTCCCGCTCTTGTGAAGCGGGACCACCACTGCTCTTCTCCAGGCACCACACCCTTTTCCAGGGATCTATTGAACAGGTCATACAGCACATCTCTGAGTCCCTCAGTACTCTGGGATGAACCTCATCAGGCCCCATGACCTTGTCCACTTTCAGTTTTCCTAGCTCTTCCCATACATTCTCTTCCATAAATGGAGTTTTGTTTACTCCACCCCCTTCCACAGTTTGGTTAACTAGTGATGGTCTTTCTCCAGAGTCTTCCTTATTGAACACTGAACTGAAGTATTTGTTCAATATTTCCACCATTTCTTTGTCTCTCTCCACACATTGATACTTTTCACCTTTCAATTTCACTGTACCACTTTGGACCTTTCTCCTTTCTCTGTGTATCTGAAAAAGTTTTGTCACCTTGCTTTATCTCCTTGGCAATCCTTTCCTCTGCCTTTTACTTTCTTGATTACTCTTTTTGTCTCCCTCTGTTTCGCCAGATAATCTTCCCTGTGTTCCACTTTTTGGGATCCTTTATATTTCTTGAATGCTGCTTCTTTTTCTTTATTGTGTCAGCCACCTCCTTTGTGAACCAGATCGGTTTCTTATTTCTCTTACTTTTGTTTACATTTAGATTTGTTGCTTTTGTAATTGCTCCTTTTAGTTTGGTCCACTGTTGTTCTACCTCTCCCATTTTCTCCCAATCTTCAAGTTCCACCTCCAGGAATTTTCCCATTTCGGCAAAGTCTGAATGTTTGAACTGCTGTCATCCACAGGGTGATGGATGAACTCTGGATTGGCCCTTTTTCGGATCCGGTACCTGGCAAGGACACTCCCATGCAATCTTTAACAGTCCAATGGTAGTCAATTGTAAATCCATCCTCTGGTTCCCAGGAGGTTCCCCTGGTGGGGCTCGAGCCCACAGTGTCTGGCTGGCGTGGAGGCTGAAGCACTCCAGGTGAGCTATAAGCTTCAGCCAGCTACTGCTGAGTCTGGCTTCCCACCTGAGTCCCAGCCTTTTTATTATAGTCTTCTTCTATGTATCAAACAAATCCCGATAAACAAAAAAAATTGTCCCAAAGCCAGCCAACATAAAATTTAAGTCAAGCCCTGCTGGCCTATCTGCCACCTCCCTCATACCTCTGGGCCTTCACAGCTTTTCCCAGAGGTAAAATTCCACCCACTTGGCAGTTTTTAGAAATAATTCGCCAGAGGAAAAAAAAATGGAGTTCCCTGGCTCGCCTTCCTAGCACCAAGGTTGCAGTCCTTCCTTCTTCGGTCTCCCCTCCCTATGCAGTTTCCTGGGAACAGATGCCTTCAAAGAGATGGGCATCACAGTCCGGGATCCATCCTCTTTCGCCCCCAGAAGGAGACTGGATCTGCCTTGGCTGAGGTTCGCTTTTATAGGTTGGAGGCTCCTCCCCTAGCGGCCAAAGATTGCTTCCCAGGTCTTTACTCCCTTCCTTCCACACATGGGTCTCTTGTTTCTCTACTATTGGGGGGAGGGGAAGAAACCAGCATGACTCTCTTAACTGTCTGTTGCCTGATTTTCCTTCTCTGCTGAATTCCTTCCCCAGGGATTTGTAGTCCCTGGGGTTTCCTGGTTAGTTGGATGCCAGCCGCTGGGGTTTTTAACCTCTTTCCCCTGGCCAGCATTCAGACCCCGTCACAGATCTCCCCCCCCCATTTTTCAGGAGTCTCACCCTCTGGTGGGACTCCTAACCCCTCCCTAGACAGGAAATCAGCATTTAAGTTTCTTTCCCCGCTCTATGAATCACAGTAAAGTCAAACACTTGTAGGGCCAAATACCAGCGCATGAGCCGCGTGTTGGTATTTTTCATTATGTTTAGCCACTTAAGTGGGGCGTGATCAGTAACTAGAGTGAAATGGCAGCCCAACAAATAGTATTGTAATGTTTCCATGGCCCACTTTATGGCTACTCTTTTTCTACTGTGGAGTAGTTCTGTTTAGCCTTTGACAATTTCCGGCTAAGATACAGTATGGGATGTTCATCCAGCCCCTCCCCCTGACTCAGGACCGCCCCAATCTCCACCCCCAAGGCATCAGTTTGTGGAATAAAAGGAGCTGCAAAATCTGCATTTCTTAGCAAGGGCTGATAGCAAAGTGCCGCTTTCAGTTCATGAAAGGCCGCTTCTTGTTCTGGGTCCCAAGATATTGGGTTAGCATGGCTCTTTTTCAACTGTTACATTAATGAATAGCTAATTCTGCAAAGTTAGGAATAAATTGCCGGTAGTACCCTACCAATCCCAAAAATACCCTGAGTTGTTTCTTTGTCTTTGGCAATGGACAGTGTAGCACGGCCTCTACTTTTGACAGTATTGGCTTCACCAGTCCATTCCCTACTATATGGCCAAGGTACTACACTTCTGTCATAGCCAGAATACACTTTTTTGGGTTGGCCGTGAGGCCCGCCTGTCTCAATGCCGTACAGACGGCATTCAAATGTTTTAAGTGACTATCCCAATTTGACGAAAAAAATTACGTCATCCAAATAGGCTGTTGCGTACACTTGATGGGGTTCCAGGACCTGATTAATAAGGCACTGAAAGGTTGCTGGGGTCCCATGGAGCACAAAAGGGAGAAATTTAAACTGGTTTAAGCCCCGGGGAATTATGAAAGCGGTTTTCTTTTTGGACTCCTGATGCAAATGAATCTGCCAGTAGCCCTTTGGGAGATCTATTTAGCACTACCCAGCTGCTCTATGATCTCATCTCATCTATACTTTTCATGAAGACTGTAATCTGTAAACACCTGTATTTATTATAAGAATTTGTATTTACTATTTATATTTATTATTTAGCCATTAACATTGTTCTGTTACCACTTGGTACTATTTCTCTCCTTTACCTCAAACTCTAAGATCCTACTAAGTTAGCCATGTTATTTATACCCAATTGTTGGATGTAATTGTATATTTGTTTAATTGTTCAATCTGTTTGATGTAATTTTCTGTTCCTTGTTCTGTGTAAACCGAAGTGGTATGCACAAGTGCATGAACTCCGGTATATAAACGCCTTTAAATAAATAAATAAATCCGGGGCATTGGGTATGCATCAAATTGGGATATGCATTGACCTGTTGGAAATCGATGCAGAACCACGTCAAACCATCTGGGTTTGGGACTAGAACTAAGGGGTTGGCCCACTCACTATAGGACTTCTCTATGACACCTAGATTCAACCACCTCTTTATTCACTAAGGGGTAGATTTTCAGAGCCCTGCTCGCCTAAATCCGCCCAAAACCGGGCGGATTTAGGCGAGCAGGGCCCTGCGCGCCGGGAAGCCTATTTTACATAGGCCTCCCGGCGCGCGCAGAGCCCCGGGACTCGCGTAAGTCCCGGGGTTCTCGGAGGGGGGCGTGTCGGGGGGCGGGCCCGGTCGTCGCGGCGTTCCGGGGGCGTGTCGGCAGCGTTTTGGGGGCGGGTACGGGGCGTGGCTACGGCCCGGGGGCGTGGCCGCGCCCTCCGTACCCGCCCCAGGTCGCGGCCCGGCGCGCAGCAGGCCCGCTGGCGCGCGGGGATTTACGTCTCCCTCCGGGAGGCGTAAATCCCCCGACAAAGGTAAGGGGGGGGTGTAGACAGGGCCGGGCGGGTGGGTTAGGTAGGGGAAGGGAGGGGAAGGTGAGGGGAGGGCAAAGGAAAGTTCCCTCCAAGGCCGCTCCGATTTCGGAGCGGCCTTGGAGGGAACGGGGGGAGGCAGCGCGGCTCGGCGCGCGCAGGCTATACAAAATCGATAGCCTTGCGCGCGCCGATCCAGGATTTTAGTGGATACGCGCGGCTCCGCGCGTATCTACTAAAATCCAGCGTACTTTTGCTTGAGTCTGATGCGCAAGCAAAAGTAGGCTGATCGCGCTTCTTTTAAAATCTACCCCTAAGACACTCTTAGCTTCAGGGAGACAGTAGGGATTCTGTTTAACCACCTTCTTGGGTTCTGTGACAATTTTATGATAGCCCACATGAGTTCTCCCGGGTAGTGCAGAAAACACATCCCCAAACTTGTGTAGAAAATACAAAATATCTTGATGCTGCCGGGGGGTTAACCCTTCCCCTATTTGAATTTTTTCCTCAGCCCTACAATCCTGGACTGTCAGGCCCAACTCTTCCGCCTCTGGGTTACCTTCTGCTATTAAAGCCTCCCGCTCCACCCATGGCCTCAATAAGTTAACCTGATAAACTTGGGTTTTCCTACCTCCAGCGCGACCTCAAAAGTCATCTCACCTGTCCATCTTCGTATCATATTAGGCCCTTTCCATTTGGCTAGCAGCTTATTAGAGGAGGAGGGAAGCAACACTAATACTTTCTCATTTTCTCGGAAACTCCCGAGCCTGGTACCTTTATCATAATAATCCTTTTGTTTACTTTGCGCCTGCGCCAGGTTTTCTCGAGCTAAACGGGCTACTATTCTCATTTTATGACTCAGTTGTTGAACATAGTCCATGACAGGTGACTTGATCCGCTGTTCTGACCCATGCCTCATGGACTACGGCCAAATATTTCAGGGTTGTCGCCCAAACATTAATTCAAAAGGTGAAAAATCACTCTGACCGCAAACAGAAGGAACGGGATTAACGTGTCCCAATCCTTCTTCCCCTCACTGAGGCACTTTTGTAACATCGTCTTTAGGATCTGATTAAACCACTCTACCAGCCCATTGGTTTGGGGGTGGTAGGCTGCTGTCTTGTACCCCTAGCATTTGCCACAGTTCCTTCATTAGATTACTCATGAAGTTAGATCCCCTATCCATCAATACCTCCCTTGGGAATCCAACCATATAAAAAACAGATATAAAAGTTCCTTCGCAATTACCCACATGGTGGGAGTTTTTAATGGTACTGCCCAGGGAAATCGGGTAGCATTATCTATGGCCACTAGAATATATTGATTTCCTCTCGATGTACGATTCAGTGGTCCCACAATGTCCATGGCCAGTCTATCAAAAGGTTGATTTACTATTAGTAACGGAATCAATGGGCCTTTTGGTGGCACCGCTGAGGTACCACTTGGCACTGTGGACAGGACCTACACAATTCTGTAACACTTTGATATACTCCTGGCCAAACAAAATCTTAGAGGAGCCGAGCCCCTGTGCTCGCTTCCCCCATATGTCCTACCAATGGATGGGCATGGGCTAAATTCAATAAAGCTTTTCTAAAGGTTTGGGGAGCTATTAATTGCCAGTTTTCCCCTCCCCCTTTTTCAGCATCCTTCCTATACAGTAACTGATCCTCTTGTTTCACAACAAAGCTAGGGCCTGGCTGACCTTGCACGGGAACTCCTCCCTTTGCTTGTTCCCACAATTTAGTCAAGGTGGGATCCACTTGGAGTTGTCAGAACTGAGGAAACTGTTGTATGACTTTGTATGACTTCCTCCCCCAGGGTCTTTGGGGGGGGGGGGGAAGAATTCCTCTCCACCTTTCGGCCCTTCAAACTGCTTTGCTCCTTCTAGTTTTACCTGGCTCCCCTACGTTATCCTGGCCTCCAAAAGGAAACAGGTTCTCCAATCGCACCTCCTCTTCCTCACTCTCTGAATAGTTTCTGGCCTGAGTGGATACCCATACCTCTTTCCCTGTGGTCTCCTGGAGGAACAACTAATCCCTCCCCAAGAATAGAGGGTAGGGAAGGTTTTCAACTACTGCCATCCTTAAGGTCTGAACCTTCCTGTAGGCACTAATAGGAACCCAATACATAGGTTGTTGCCTGCTATCTCCATGCACACATCGCACTACCACTCATCCTGCAAATCTATTCCTTTGGTTCGGTACCTTAAGTGCCTGGGCCAATGTCCTGGCCATAAGGGATTGATTACTTCCAGTGTCCAGCAGCCCCTGAATCTTAACTGCTTTCTTGACCAGGGGCTGCTCCCTAATCCCTACTCCTGGGTTTATGATTCCAACTCCACAGAAGTTACACTCCATGAGGAGACATTCCCGTTTAACATGTCCAACCTCACCATATTTAAAACAGCAAAAAGGGGTTTTTGTCTCCTGTGCCGGTTTCTTTTCTCCCTATCGGGGATTGGCAGGTTCCCTATTCCCGTTTTGACCCCATTGGGGGAAGCTCCCAAGCAGGGGTCCCTATCCTTCTGTCTTCCCGCTTCCTCTGGTTGGCTTCCTTCTCTGATGTTGTCCACCCCTTCTATCACCCCATCCCTCCTCGGCCTCCATATTCTTTTCTGCCAAAGTAATGGCTTCAGTTAAGTTGGCGGGGCCCTGTCGGGATATCCATTGCTTTAGGGGTTGGGGTAAGATCTCAATGAATTGTTCTAATACTATAATCTTCACTATCTGACTGGGGTTACGCTCCGAGGGAAGGAACCACCGGGAGGCCCAGTCACATAACTGTTGGGCTACTGCCCTAGGTCGGTCTGTCTTTTGAAATGTCGAGTCGAAACTGGCAACTAGAGGCCTTGGGGGAAAGCCCCAATCTGTCCTGGATAGCTGCCCTTACTTCTCCATAGTCCAGAGCTTGGGTCGAGTCCAAGCTCTGGTAAACAGCCTGGGCTTCCCCCATGAAATAAGGTGCGAGCCAGATTTCCCACTGAGTTCTTGAGTAAAATAACACAAATCTGTGTATGTACATATTCATAAGGATTTATTTAAGCACATTTTATAACAAATCATTTAAAAGGTTCATATAACACCACAATACAGTACAATATAGAACATCTAATACATAAGACATCAGCACTCACTCTCCACATCCATACTCAATACAGTACATTAAATTATATTCAAAATTTCATCTTAAATATATTTAATACAATTTTAAAAAGTTATTGTTTAACACTCCCACAAGTACCAAATTATTTTTTTACACTTTATCTACCTGGTGGTATGATCCTTGTATTTTTCATTCCTCTTCCATATAATTCCTCATAACACGCTTTCTCTTCCCGACAAGAGACTCCTGTTTCCCCCAAGCTTTCATCAGGGGATTCTATAATTTTTTCTTAATGGATCACCACTATTTTAATTGGGAGCCATTCTACTCAAAATTTTTCTTCTTAAAAATCTTTCATAAAAACAAAAAGATATATACCGGTAATCATTACAAACCATTCATACAACCTCATCTTCAATTTTATCCAAACTATTATTCATCATAATAGAATCGTTTCCTAACCATTCAAGAAACATAATTCACCTGGCCACACAATTAACATAAATCCATAAAATAACCACAGAAAGACATATTCACCAAAACCCCTTACTGAAATATGAGTTTCAACCCTTCTCACCATCCTGATTTAAACAATCCAACCAGTACTGTCCTCATCACAATTACTACAAAGAAAAATAAAAACAAACCTGCAGCATGGATTTGTGTCCCACAAGACAACCCAAATTCAACATATCCATATATCACCCAACTTCCAAAAAGTTTATCGTGACTTACCCAGCAGGTTTTTCATGTCTTATTCCAGCACCTTCATACCAAACAACTTTCAAGCGGTCAAACACACTTTCCTCATGCCGCTATCGAGACACAATAATAAACCAACAAAATACGTGTATCCTCACACAATAACACTTAATCAGCATAACTTTATCCAGATTTCTTTTAAACTTACCCAAATTCTTGGGTAATACTAAATCAGATATCTTCTAAGTCTCGACAGAGTTCACCAACAAGATGCTGCGGCTGCGCACTCGCAGCAGCCCCGCCCATTAAATACCTGTATCAAGATAGCGTCTGACATCAAAGCGTCAAAACCATCACACGCATCATCAAACTAAAACGTCTCCCACCCATAGATCATCCACACACATTATTCTACACAATGCCACCAATCCCATCTTCAACCCAAAGCACACACACACAATAGCCAAACCACTCTAACTCAATCCATCGACCCACACAATCTCATATTCCATCAATACCACCAGAAACACCATTATACCCACCACTCTAACCAATCTCTTCGATAGTGGCCATCATCACCAATATTAAAAATTCAAATATGGGCATATTCACCACTCACACCCCTCTCACAAATAAGAACAATTCAATATTGGCTACTACTCAAAACACGCTGGGGCAGATTTTATAAATCTGCGCACAAGTGTACTTTTGTTTGAGCACCAGGCGCAAACAAGAGTACGTGGGATTTCAATAGATATGCGCTTAGCCGCGCGTATCCATTAAAATCCGGGGTCGGCGCGCGCAAGGCTGCCAAAAATCAACAGCCTGCGCGCGCCGCGCAGCCTGCCTCCGTTCCCTCCCCCCACCTTCCCCTCCATTCCCCTACCTACCCCCCCGGCCCTATCTAAACCCCCCTACCTCTATCACGAAATTTACGCCTGCTCCAAGCAGGTATAACTTTGCATGCGCCGGGCCAGCTGCTGTGCTCCATGTTCCGGTCCGGGAGCTGGTCCGGAGGCCGCGGCCATGCCCCCGGAACGCCCCCAGGCCGAAACCACGCCCACGGCGCTGCCCTCGGATGACACGCTGAACGTGTCACGCCCCCTCGACATGCTCCCCGATGATGTGCGGATCGCGAAACGCCCCCCCCCCCCAGGAAAGCTTGGGGACTTACGCTTTGCGCGCGCCGGAAGCCTTTGCAACATAGGCTCGGCGCGCGCAGGGGGTGTTTGGGCCAGGTTTTCGGGGGGTACGTGCGTATCCCTTTGAAAATCTGGCCCTAAATATTCAAATATAGGTACTCCATTCAATGTCCATATTCAAACCTCACGGTTCAACTGTCCCCCAATTAAAGATATAACGTTATTCCTTCTGTAACAGCTTTAAAAAAATATTACCACCACGTTGTAACTGAGTACGATTCAAAATGCAAAGCCATAAATCTTGTAATTTATGTTTCAATTTTCTCCAATTTTGTACAAGAGGTGCATTTTCCTTTTCCCTACGGATGCTACTTAAATGTTCCACAATTCTCACTTTAACAAGACGTTTAGTCCGGCCTATATAGAACAATTTACATGGACAAATAATCAAATAAATTACTTGATTGGTATTACAATCAAAATTACCTGGTAGAATATACCGTATTTTTCACTCCATAAGACTGACACACCATTTTGATTACTGGCAGCTGATGGCCCTTTGCCCTTAGTATGTCACAGGGGCTACCGCTGCCATTGGTCGGCCCCAGTGACATAGTAAGGGCAAAGGGCTGTCAGCACCATTTTGAATACTGGCAGCTGATGGCCCAAGTCCAGGAGATCGCTCCCGGACCACTCCTGGACCCCCACTGGACCACTAGGGACATTTGGCAGGTCATGTGGGAGTCAGGAGGGTGGGGGGGTTTTGTTAGATTTTTAGTTTTTTTTTATATTCGCTCCATAAGATGCACATACATTTTCCCCCCACTTTTGGGGGGGGGGGGGAGTGCATCTTATGGAGCGAAAAATACGGTAATTGTTCTCCAAAGTTGGAACATATATAGACCTAGTCTCATATACATATGGACATACTGTACAGTTACCACATGCGTATTGGCCTCTATACGTCACATCATCATGTTTCTCCCTCATCACTATTGACGTCAATATCCCTCAATGAATGGTTCCTTTTAAACGCATGGACTGGAAAATGTTGAAATGCACCATCATTTTTCAGAATTGGCCAATGCCGATAGACAATAGATTTAATGTCATTCACCAAATATGAAAAGGGCAATGTACAAACCAATCTAGTCAGCAGGATCCTATTCCCTGTTAACAATAAATTGTCCCGATTAGCATATAAGGTGCGCTTATACACCTTCCTCATAATCTTACTTCTATAGCCCCATGCCAGAAAATGATCAGTCAGCTCCTGTGCCTTAATCTTGAAATCACCCATAGTTGTACATAATCTATGTAACCTTAAGAATTGGCCGATTGGAATGTTTTATTTAAATATTTTGGATGAAAGCTGGTAAAATCCAGAGTGGTATTTGTATCTATTACTTTCCTATAAATTGTAGTAAACAACTTCCCTTTACTTTTATAGATCAACATATCCAAGAAAGGTATTTGTTTTTGATCCATATGAAATTCAAATTTAAGATTCTCATCTAGTGTATTTATCCAGATGATAAATTCTTCCAACCTCACTTTAGATCCAACAAATATACAAAATACGTCATCAATAAACCTTTTCCATACAGCCATTTCTTTCCAAAAAGTAGAATAATATATGAACCTATTTTCAAAGTCAGCAAAGTATAAACAGGCCACAGATGGGGCCATAGATGACCCCATCGGGATGCCCTTAACTTGATTGAAAAATATACCTTCAGATTGAAAAAAAAATGTTCTTCAAAACAATGGAAGATAGTTGAACTAGCAACCGTTTACGTTTATCTGATATCTCCAATTTATTAAATATATCCCCAACTATCTGAATAGCCGAATCCTAGGGTATATAGAGCTGAAATGTCAGCAGTCACCAACCACCATTCCTCCTCAACTCCATATATTTGTTCCAACATCCTAATAAAATCAGCCAAATCTTTAATGTATGAATCAATCTCCACCACATATGGTTGTAGTAAGTGATCAAGATACTTTGAAATTGGTTCAAAAATTGAGTCAATGCCAGAGACAATTGGCCTTCCTGGAGGGGGATTGAAGGTTTTTATGTATTTTAGGTAACACATAAAAGACTGGATTAACCGGAAAATTCTCGTACAAATAATCCCCCAACTTTTTATCAATAATTTTAGATCTCATAGCTTGCTGAATCAACATATCTCTGATTGTATTCCTTCCTAGGATCACTATCCAAAGTGTTAGAAACTGGTATGTTGTGGACCCTGGATCATGGTGAGAGTTGGCTCCTCCCACAGGGAGGAACCCTGTGGGGACTCACCGCGACAGGCTAGCCTCAGCTGAGACTGACACAAGCGAAATAAACTTCATTATACTGGAAATGAGGAAGCTTCCCACCAATGGAAAGAGAGGCATAGTCCAGGGTACCAGGTAGCTCAAGCTGATATCCCCGGTAGTGATCCACGGAGCGGGGTAACCCGGGGAATCCCTCCTTAGATGGAACTTCTTTGTAACGATCTGGTAGTGGCCCGCAGCGAGGGGCACGCCGAGAATCACAGGAAAAATGTTGAGAGTAGAGCAGGAGGTCAGCAGAGTACAACAGCTGGTGGTACTCACTCTTGTAGCGTGCAGAGATGGTTACTGAGGTGAGCACGGTAGTGGCCCAAGGTACGGGGGACACTGAAATTCCATTAGCAGAAGCAGCAAAGTCATCAGGCAGAACCAAACACACCCAGGGCAGGTGAAGAGTACTCTAGGCAGGAAGGCCCTCCGAGGAACAGATAGCCAGGTTCCTAAGGTGTTCGAGAGTCAGGTTCTGTAGCGAAGCAAAGCATCTCCAAAGGAGTAGAATATAGCAAGAAGAAAGTCCTTGCTAACTTGTAGAAAGGTTCATTAGGCAGGCTTAAATACACAGGTGGAGATGACGTCATGCGGAGGGGACGCCCCCGAGGTTTCCACCATGACGTGTATTTGAGAGGCCCTGGCATGCGCATGCCTTAGGTAATCCCTGTGAAAAGATGGCGGATGGAGTCGACCACGCCATCTCAGGGACACCGAGGAAAGCGGCGTTTGGAAGTGGAGGCGGCCATTCGTTCGAGAGATACCAATGCAGGCAAAAAGGAGGTGAGCAGCAAAGGTCGCAGCCGTCTGCGACCGACGGGCGCATCACAAAGGATGATAGAACTCTACATCATTTAATTGACGATCCACTTCACTTAAATATAGGGTTTTATGCATCACTACCGTTGCTACCTCCTTATCGGCAGCCTTTATAATAATGTCCGAATCATGTTGTAATGTCTGTAACTCTTGTCTTTCTTCCCAAGAGACATTATAATGTATAAAAAAGTGTGATCGCTCTAAATCTAACAAATCTCTCAATACTAGATTCTCAAACACAACAATAAATGGATCTTGTGGGTCCGTGGCATCCATTTGGATCGTCTAACAAATATGGAATCCTGTATTGATCCAGCAATCTGTTCATTATCCTCAAAAAACTTCGCAATCCATAATCTACGAAAGAATCTGAACAACTCAATATGGGTGTTAAATGAATCATATCCTGCTGTTGATACAAAAGTTAACCCCTTATTCAATACTGGTTCTTATGGCCTGGATTGGTTGCCAGGTTCTTATGGCCTGGATTGGCCACTGTTGGAAACAGGATGCTGGGCTTGATGGACCCTTGGTCTGACCCAGTATGGCATTTTCTTATGTTCTTATGTTCTTAATACTGATATTTCACTCTGGGACAAAACACGAAATGACAAATTCACTACTGTTTCATTCATCATCTCATTGGGCGATGGAAGCGGTAACCTCTGTATCGATTGTTGGCATTCATTTGGGGGTACCAATTTCTCCCCCCCCCCCCCCCCCCGGGAGTGTAAAAAATACTGATTATCACTACAAGAATGATCATCAGTTACAACATTACTATCCATTGTAGTGTTTACTAAAGGTTGGGCAAACAACACAACTCTTTTACATGTACTATCAATCAATTCACCATCTTCATCCGAGGAATTCTCTGAAGAGGAGGAGAAGGTTTTACCCCCTCCCTTTTTCTACTTGTTCATCCAAGGGTAAATATACCCCTTTGTATAATCCATTTGATCACGCACAAACTTTTTCATTTTTACCTCCCTTGTCTCATTTTTTAATTTGTCCAATTTAATTTGAAGTTGGTCAATGTTGTGTGTCCCGGCCACATCCACCCGCAGCCGGTCCTGCTCACCTTGCTCTCCCATCTACTAGCTCCGAGCTCTCCTCCTCCGCAGTTGCTGCCAGTTCGCGGTGTCCCCGGCTCCCCCGCTCGCAGTCTCCCATGCAGGTCTCACAGCGGAGCTCCCGTTGGGGCTCCGTGTCGTTGGCATCCTCAGCCCCGCTCTTAGGTGTGCACGCGGCCGACCTGCAACCCTTTAAAGGACCAAGCGCGGGAAAACCCCGAGAGGCACACGCTGATGACATCACTGAGGCTCCATATTTAAGACAGGGCTCAAACCCATGATCCCTGCCTTGGCAATCAGGTCATACACTCCGGTGTGTCTAGTTTGCCTTCCCAGTGTTCCAGTGTCTTTTGTTCCAGTGTCTCCTGTTCCAGCATCTCCTGTCCCAGCGTCTCCGGTCCTTCGGACTGATCTCACAGTACTGACCTTTGCTTGTTCTTGACCTCGTCTGACTGCTGCCTGGATTCAACCTCTGCTTGACCTAACTACTCTTGATCGCCGCCTGGAACCTGACCTCTGCCTGACCTGACTACTCCTGGATTGACTACAGGTACTGACCCCTGCTTCGGCTGACTACTCTGGACTGATACTCTGGCCTTGATCCTCGCTATCCACTCGGACTCTCTGTTCTGGTCTCCCGTGACCTCTGAACCCCCCTGTTTGGACATCGACTGCGCACCCTTGTTTGTGGTGGGCACTCCCCTGCGAGGCCCACCTAAGACCAGGCGGACCGGATAACCAAGGGCTCAACCTGAGAGAACCCCGGGTTGCTAGTGGTGAAACTCCGGCTAGCCTCTGTCTCCTCCTGTGCTCCACCTCCTGGTGGCAGGCACTCTCCGGGTCCAACCGGAGGGCCGTACCAATCCTGCACCAGGCCAAGGGTCCACCTCCAGCGCAACAGTCAATTTGTTTGTCAATAATGTCCTTTTGTGGACACTCCTGCAATAATTTTAATTGTGTATCCATCTCATTTTGAATGATGAATTATTATTATTATTATGAATAATAGTTTGGATAAAATTGAAGATGAGGTTGAATTCAGAATACTTTTCTGTTAAATTCCGTTAAATTCAGAATACTTTTTAAAGTGCTCTCAATAACCCACAAGGCACTACACAACTTGGCACCACTCGAGCTCAAAATCCCCCTCCAATTCCACACATCCACCAGACCAGTAAGACAAGCCTATAAAAACAACCTGCACATACCACCGATGAAGTCAGCATTAAGCAAAAGAGCCTTCTCCACAGCGGGCCCCAAAATCTGGAACACTCTCCCACCAGAACTCAGATCAGTGCAATGCTCATCTACTTTTAAAAAAAGACTCAAGACTTGGTTATTCAACCAAGCATTCCCATAACAACAACCCGCGGAACATCCCTGCCAATGATCCTCTCAGTGGTAATCCACCTGAGAGCTATTTAGATCATCTATAGAACACACATAAACTTTGGCAGTCGAGGATCATAACCTAGTCTTATAATTAGCACTGTTTATTCAACCTACATTAGGCACTGTATCTTTTACTTATGCCTACATTAGGCAATGTATCTTTTACTGGTTAACCCCATATATACCTATCCAAGTTATATCGTCCTGTTCATTGTAAAACATTTACCTGTAAATGTGATTGTTCTGTTATAATGTAAACCGAGTTGATCAGTAATTCTGTTATTGGAAAGTCGGTATATAAAAATGCTAAATAAATAAAATAAATAAGAATGGTTTGTAATGTTTATATATCTTTTTGTTTTTATGAAAGATTTTTAAGAAGAAAGGTTTTGAGTAGAATGGCTCCCAGTTAAAATAGTGGTGATCCATTAAGAAAAAGTTCTTGAATCCCTTGATGACACCTTGGGGGAAACATGAGTCTCTTGTCGGGAAGAGAAAGCGTGATATGAGGAATTATATGGAAGAGGAATGAAAAATACAAGGATCATACCACCAGGCAGATAAAGTGTAAAAAAATAATTTGGCACTTTTGGGAGTGTTAAACAACTTTTTTGATAATTGTATTAAATATTTGTTTAAGATGAAACTTTGAATATAATTTAACTAGCCGTTAAGCCCGTAAGAACGGGCTACATTTAAAAAAAAATTTTCGGTCATTTCCTTCCCACTCCCTCCCCCTCATTCTCCCTCCCTCCCTCTCACCTCCCCCCTCTAGTCTCCCTCCCTCCCTCTCACCTCCTCCCTCTAGTCTCCCTCCCTTCACCTCACCTCACTCCTCCCTCCCCCCCCTCCCTCTCACCTCCCCCCTCTATTCTCCCTCCCTCTCACCTTCCCCCTCCCCTCACCTTCTCCTCCCTCCCCCCTCAATCTCTCCTCCCTCCCCCTCCCCTCACCCTCTCCTCACTCACTCCTCCCTCTCCCCTCTCCTCACTCTCCTCCCTCCCCTCACTCTCTCCTCCCCTCCCCTCAGCTCACTCTCTCCTCCCTCCCCCAGTCCCCTCCCCTTTCAGCTCATCCACAACCGGCAGACGGGGGGGTGTCCCTCCCTCCCTCCCACGCATCGCCACCGCCGCTGCCGCAGCTACTGCTCCTCCCGCTCCTGCTTGTCTCTGCCGCCGTGGCTCCTGCTCCTCCCGCTCCTGCTCGTCGCCGCCGCCGCTCCTGCTCCTCCCGCTCCTGCTCGTCGCCGCCGCCGCTCCTGCTCCTAAGGACCCAGCGCCTTTTTTTGGGCATGCTCCACTCTGGCCGACGTGCTTGCCTGCGCATGCACGGTAGAGCTGCTCTCTACTGCGCATTTGCGGCACGTCGGTCAGGCTTCCCTTATCTAGTAGATGTACTGTATTGAGTATGGATGTGGAGAGTGAGTGCTGATGTCTTATGTATTAGATGTTCTATATTGTACTGTATTGTGGTGTTATATGAAACTTTTAAATGATTTGTTATAAAATGTGCTTAAATATCCTTATGAATAGGTACATACACAGGTTTGTGTTATCTTACTCATGATTATATTTACCTGTGGTTGAAACCTATGATGTTTATGTATAGTTGACCAGCCTGAGGCTTCGGCCACTCTTTCAAATGTAACTAAGAAGGCTTCGGGGTCATCCTGTGGTCCCAACTTTGCAAGGCCTAGTCCATGAATTTCCCCCTCCTGCTGTTCTCCAAGGGGTTCTTGTCTCACCTTAGGTGAACCTTCTTTCTTCCAGATGGTTATCAGCCTGTTGAAGCCTTGGGCGAGTCCATCTACCATCTAGAGCATTGCCTGTTGTTGTCTTGTTTGCTGGTCCAGTGTATGCTGTACAAGCTGGACTGTGGCCGACTGATGCGTTTGCATTTTATCAACCACCCGCTTCACCAATTCTTCGGCTGCCATGATGTCTGAAAACTAAACAAGACCAAAGTGCGATATCTTTTTTTTTTCCTTAGCTCTCCCTTCCCCAGAGCTTTTATATGCGGTTCTCTCTCTCTTTTTTTTTTTTACTTTCCAGTCCTGTGTAATCCACCAGCATCCCCCCTTCTAGGTACTCTTACCTCCCAGGGCCGCTGGACCAAGCCTTGAGCTGGATGGCTGGGTCTTTGTCTCCTGCTAGCGGTCACTTCCGAATCTAGTCCTGGTGATCATCTATTCCCACTGCTGCCACCAATTTTGTCATCCTCAGGGTTACAGATGAAATCCAGATTGGCCCTTTTTCGGATCCGGTACCTGGTAAGGACACACCCGTGCAATCTTTAAAAGTCCAATTGTAGTTGATTGTAAATCTGTCCTCCAGTTCCCAGGAGGTTCCCCTGGCACAGCTTGAACCCACAGTGTCTGGCTGGCGTGGAGGCTGAAGCTCTCCAGGTGAGCTATCAGCTTCAGCCAGCTATTGCTGAGCTTAGCTTCCCACCTGAATCCTAACCTTTATATTATAGTCTTCTTCTATGTATCAAACAAGTCCCGATAAACAAAAAAATTGTCCCAAAGCCAGCCAACAGAAAATTTAAGTCAGGCCCTGCTGGCCCATCTGCCACCTCCCTAGTACCTCTGGCCTCTACAGCTTTTCCCAGAGGTAAATTCCACCCACTTGGCAGTTTTTAGAAATAGTTAGTTCACCAGAGGAAAAGAAAAACAATCCAAAAAAAACAAACCCAAATGGAGGCATCTGAGTTCCCTGGCTCACCTTCCTGGCACCAAGGTTGCAGTCCTTCCTTCTTCGGTCTCCTCTCCACATGCAGTTTCCTGGAAATGGAGGCCTTCAAAGAGACGGACATCACGGTCCAAGATCCGTCCTCTTTCGTCCCCAGAAGGAGACTGGATCTGCTTTGGCTGAGGTTCGCTTTTATAGGTTGGAAGCTCCTCCCGTAGCGGCTAAGGATTGTCTTCAGTCCCTTCCTCGCACACCTGGGTCTCTTGTTTCTCTACTAAGGGGGGGGGGGGGGTGGGGAAGGAAATCAGCATGACTCTCTGTCTGTTGCCTGATTTTCCTTCTCTGCTGAATTCCTTCCCCGGGAATTTGTAGTCCCTGGGGTTTCCTGGTTAGTTGGACGCCAGCTGCTGGGTTTTTTTAACCTCCTTCCCCTGGCTGGCATATAGACCCCGTCACACCTGCAAAACTCGGGTCTCCATGTGACTTTTCCGTATCCTTTTGTAATATTAAATCATACTGTTTGATGATCACTGGTGCTCAGGTGAGTCCCTACCTGGGCTCACAGGTGGGCCTATCCTCTTGATGCCAGTTTTACCCAGTAAAACCTAAGATTCCATATGGTGGCCGCTGCCACTTGATTTGAAAATGAATGTCAGGTATGTAACATCCCTGGGCCAAAAACAGAACAAAAATACCAAAACAAACTATTGCACATTGAGGGGCAGATTTTCAAAGGATTGTGCGCGTAAACCTGAAAACCTGCCCCTGCGCGCTCATGTCCCGGTGCTTGAAAAAGGGGGCAGGGAGTGGGCGGGGTGGGGCGGTCCAGGGGCAGGGCGGGGGCAGGGCCGGAGCTCCCAGGCACAGTGGCCATTTGCCGCTGTGCCCGGGATCACGGGCCGGATGTCGGCTGGCATGCGCAATCTACACCTGCCTGGAGGCAGGCGCAACTTGAAAATTAAAGGTCAGGATGGGGGTTTAGGTAGGGCTGGGGGGCAGGTTAGGTAGGAGAAGGGAGGGAAGGTGGGGATGACGGAAGGAAAGTTCCCTCCGAGGCCGCTCCGATTTCAGAGTGGCCTTGGAGGGAATAGGGAAAGCCATCGGGGCTCCCCTAGGGCTCGGTGCGCGCAAGGTGCACAATTGTGCACCCCCTTGTGTGCACCGACCCCGGATTTTATAACATGCGCGCGGCGCGTGCCAGGTTGCACGCACAAATCTACGCCCGCATGTACGTTTTAAAATTTGGCCCTAAGTGAGTTAAAAAAAGGGATGTGTTTACTGTAACCCTGGCTGTGGAGGCTGAGGAGTTGCTCAAGCCATGACCCAGCCCTTCCCCCTCAAGTCTCGGTCTAATGAGCAGCGATGCTTTACTGTCTCCATACAGACCCAGTAGGCCTTCCCACCGGCCATAGGTAATTAGAACCTTCCCTTGTCCGCTAATCTTCAGGTTTTCCTAATAAGTTGAATTTCAGTCAGACTCAATTATCTTTCAGGATTTCAGTATTAAGTCTTGATAAAATTAGACAGTGGCTCATTCTGAGTTGGTCCTGTGGCTCTGTCTCCTATCACCAGCTTGCTTTCCAAAGCATTTTAATTTTTTTTTAATTATTATTTTCTTTATAAGTTTCTCATAAATTTTACAAAGAAAACAAATCTTTGCAAATGAAATAAGATGGAATTGATATGCATTATGAAAAAGAATTACAATTTGTAACACAAAAAGAATTAGATTTTCTAAATACATCATAAAAAAAAAAAAAAGAAATGACTATTAGCATATCCAAAAACCTACATCATAGGGGCAATTTTCAGGATTCTTATGAAATACAATGTGGACAATTTAAGAAAGAAAAAATGTAACAAACTTACTAATCAGACAAAACATGAGAGTGTTCCTAATAATTATTCTAATTGCCTCCAATTACACTGACATTCATCAGAGCTTACCTTCTAGTAACCAAGACATCTTTTAATTGACTAACAAAAAAAAAACATGTTGTTCCATGATACTTTAATACACACTTACATGGGTATTTTATAATCATTGTAGCGCCAATTGCAACAGCTTCTGGCTTTAGCAAAAGAAAGGCCGTACGGCGAATCTGTGTGTTCCTGGCGAGGTCCGGATAAATCCTCTCCATGGAACCAAGAAATTGAACACTCATGTTTTTGAAATATGCACGCATCACACAATTCATATCTTGTTCAGATTGAAAGGTTATCAATAATGTAATTCGATCTATAATTTCCACGTGAGACTCTTCTAAGAATCTAGTTAAATTTTGGAAATCTATAGAATTCCTTGAAAAATGTCCCCTCCTAGAGCCCTGTTTAAAAGGTAATTGAATCAACTTTTTAACAATTGGAATTTTATCTGATGGAACTTTTAAATTTTCCTCCAGATATTTCTTAAAGGTAATCAACAGCTGCTCATCTTTGATCTTAGGAAAATTCAGTATTCAAATACTGAGATGTTTAATAGAATTTTCAAGGAATTCAATTTTTCTAGATGTAGCTAGTCTTTCACGGGTCATTACAGATGTTAAATCCTTTATTCCTTTAACTTCTTCTTCCAAGGAATGAATTTGTGTGCACTGTTCAGACAAGATAGGCTGATGGTCCTGAGTAACAGAGTCTAATTTCACGGAAACATTCTGCAATATCAAAGATTGTTCCTGGATGCTATTAGCTAGTCTCTTCAATAAATCCCATATGGATTCTAATGTCCCAGTTGTGGATTCTTCAATCCCAGTCAGGTTCACACTCAACACACCAGGTACTTGTTTGCGAACTTCAGAACTTAATAAACTTAAGTTTCCCCCACTACCATCTGCTCCTCCTTGGGGTAGAATAACACTTTGATCTGGGGTTGAGGTCCTGCTTTCTCTTGGTCATCAGAACAGTTTCCAGATGGCTGAGGTACTACTATGATATTATCCCCATTTCCACCAGCAACTGAGGAGAGATTAGGAGGGGAGGCGAACAACAACTGACGAGGCTCAGGGGGGCTTAAAGATATTTCCCCGGGTGATAATAGTGTTCCTCCCACTACTTCAACAATGGGTGTTGCCATTCCCTGTATTGTTGTAGGAACAGCGAATTCAGGTATTAGACATTGTTGAGAAGACAGGCTGGGCTCAGCTGGAAAAACCTTCATCTTGGCTTTACATTTATGAGGCATTTTAAACTCAATTAGCATTAACATAGTCCTTTTTTCCTGAAGACTAACTCTCAGAATGTCGATTTACAATTTCAATCTCCTGCAGAGGACAGTGGGTTGAATCAATAGAAATTAAGTATATTTACCAGAGTCTCAGGCAATCAGGCAAATCCAGACTAAGCCGGGCAAAGCCGCATGCCCCTTAGGCGTGCGCGGCTTTGGTGACGCGCCGGCAGCCGTAACACGCCACAGGAGTGCCGGTCTTATGCTCCTGCCGGCCCCTCCCTCTGACATCAGGAGCGTGGTGTCGGAACAATCTCGCTGGGTGCAGCTGGAATCTCACCCGCGAGCGAAGGAAACAATCTCCTCAGTCCAGGGAGTTTTCAAAGGTAAATTTTTCTCCTGCCGTCCAAATGATGCCACAGAAGTGCCGGTCTTATGCTCCTGCCGGCCCCTCCCTCTGACGTCAGGAGCGTGGTGTCGGAACAATCTCACTGGGTGCAGCTGGAGTCTCACCCGCGAGTGAAGGAAACAATCTCCTCAGTCCAGGGAGTTTTCAAAGGTAAATTTTTCTCCCGCCGTCCCTTTAATTTTTTTTAAAGCAAGGGGATATCTCTATTCATCAAACTGTCTAGAGTTGTCAACTGGCTCCACATTTTCAAAACAGGTTGATCTTGTCCTGGTTTGATCCCATTGCATGCAAGTACTTGAAGTTCTGATTTTCTTATTGCATTCTTTTAAAAAAGTAAATCCGTGTATACAGTGGTGGTGAAACGAGAACCAGATGATCCTGTCCTGAAAATCTGGAGCTATTTAGAAACACTAACACTGTCTCACAGTTTTGTTGCACTCTCTCAAATGATGTGATTTTTACAGTGGTAATATTTTAGATGTGCAAAGACAAAATGTTCATTTTGGTTAGTTCATTCATTTCATATGTCACCTCCATTCATTTCATTAGTTTCCAATGGAAAAAAAATGATTAATTTCCTAGTAAAATCAGTTGGGAGATAAATTCAGCCTACTTTGAGCTTCAGAATTGGGGTTTTCTAATCAATTGTAATGAAACTTGTGGGGCGACAACATCAGAAGGGGGAAGAGAACTCCAAGGCACTAAGACTGTTACAAAGAAGCACCAAAAGTGGTGTGAATAGTCTAAGGTACTGTAAAGGGTTGAAAGGGTACCAGCAGTTAAAGTTCTCCAAAGCACCATCAGAGTAGCAAAGCAGCAGTACGAGTGTCAGGAACTAGGGATGTGAATCGTATTTTGGACAATTGAAAATATCGTACAATATTTTCAAAATTGTCAGAAATCGGGGGCTCCCCAAAACCGATAGGAAAACCCCACGATATTGTTCGTGGAGTTCTCTTATCGTTTTGGGGAAAGGCGGGAAAAACGGCACTCAAAAATAATCCCTAAACCCACCACAACCCTTTGAAACTATTCCCTTAGCTTCCCCCACCCTCCCGACCCCCCCAAAAACTTTTCACAGGTACCTGGTGGTCCAGTGGGGGTCCCGGAAGCGATCTCCCATTCTCGGGCCGTCGGCTGCCACTAATCAAAATGGCGCCGATGGCCCTTTGCCCTTACCATGTGACATGGGGGGGTCGGGAGGGTGGGGGAAGCTAAGGGATTAATTTTAAAAGGTCGGGGTGGGTTTTTTGTTTATCGACTCAGGCGCAGCCGATAAAAAAATACCCGATTGGGCCAGACGAAAAAAAAATCACGATGTGAATCGTAACCGGAATCAGAAACGATTCCGGTTCCAATTCACATCGGACTGCCGGCGTGCAGGAGGTCGCTCCCGGACCCCTGCTGGACTTTTGGCAAGTCTTGTGGGGGGTCAGGAGGCCCCCCCAAGCTGGCCAAAAGTCCCTGGGGGTCCAACGGGGGTCCCGGAGTGACCTCCTGCACTCCGGCCATCCGATGCCAGTACTCAAAATGGCACCGATAGCCTTTGCCCATACTATGTCACAGGGGCTACCGGTGCCATTGGTCAGCCCTGTCATATGGTAGGAGCACAAGATGGCGCCGATGGCCATTTGACAGGGGCTGACCAATGGCACCAGTAGCCCCTGTGACAAAGGCTATCGGCGCCATGATGAAACCGGCACCGAGGGTGTGAGAGTGCAGGGGATGGTTCCCGGACTCCCCGCTGGACCACCAGGGAGTTTTGGTAAGTCTTGGGGGGGGGTCAGGAGGGTGGGGGGTTGTAGTTAATTTAAATTTTAGCTGGGACACAAATACAAATCGCCGTATTAACGCATCGGGGTGCCATACGGCCGAATGCAACATATCTGCTGCCCGACGAATCCGAATCACAAATGCAACGTATGGCGTCCCTCTGCACATCCCTAATTACTAGTCCTTTGGTACAGAACTATAAATGGCCATAGCATTCAATATTGCCCCAACCCTGATTTACACTCTAGGTGACAGTCCCTGAAGCAGAAGGAGGGCTTAATCCAGGCTGCAGAGTGCTTGGGTATTAGGAATTTCTAAGGAGACAGAGCACTTTAAGTGTGCTCTACATATATGGGTCACAGTCTTCCACTGACACAAATTCAAGGCCCTGTCTTTTGAAGATAGTCAGATAGAGAATGCCCTGGAATGTTCTACTGGTTTGTGAATGTTGCCATTTCTAATGTCAGATTTATGTCCATTTATTCTTTATCTTAGGTATTGATCTGTTTGTCCTATGTAGACAGCAGAGGGATATTGTTGGCAGATGATGACATATATTTTACTGGAAGAGCAGATGAATCAGCCCCAGATGTTGTTGTTGGTGTTGCTTGGGTTAATATGTGGTTAGCATCTGGGTTTCTGGAAGGGGTTGGTTCCTGGGTTGGTGTCATTGTTATATAATTTGTAGTTGCTGGTGAGTATCCATTTGAGGTTGGGGGGGTGATCAGTAAGCCAGGATAGGCTTACCACCCACAGCCTCTGAGAGGGTGATATTATTGTCCAGGATGGGCTGAAGATCCTTGATTATCTGTTTAAGTGGTTTCAACTGGGAGCTATAGATAACAAAGAGGTGTTCTGTTTTTTTCTTTTGAGATGATCCTGTAGCAGACTGTTCTTGGATATTTGTCTGACTCTGTTGATCTGATTTCTTATCTCATTGGGATGGTACTGTAATTCTAAAAATGCCTATTGTAATTTCTTCACATAGAGGTCCCTCTCTGAGTGGTCAGAATAGATGATAGGTTTGACTGTAGACAATGGACCTGTTGGTAGGGGGTGGACAGTAGGGATGTGAATCGTTTTTCAACGATTAAAATTATCGTCCGATAATGTTTATATCGTCTTAAATCGTTATAGAACACAATACAATAGAAATTCTAACGATTTATCGTTAAAAATCGTTAAATCGTGTTAGTGCGCACTAACTCGAGTTAGTGCGCACTAACTCCCCGTTAGTGCGCACTAACTCGATTTAGTGCGCACTAACTGAAAATGATACAAATAAACACTTTCCAGGTCACTGAAGGTCAGTTAGGAATGAATTTGTGTTCCTATTGGCTGGCTGCCCTCTTATCTATTGATGTTACCAAGGTTACCACTGAGGTGATGGTTGGGGGGATGGGAAATGGAACTGGAAACTAACGAACACCAACAGAAAATGAAACAAAGTGTTCACACTTCCCAGGTCAGTAAAGGTCACTTAGGAATGAATATGTATGTATGTATTCCTATTGGCTGGCTGTGCTCTTATCTATTGATGTTACCAATATGGTTGGGGGGATGTGAAATGGAAACAGTTGGAAGCTTGACAAAAAAAGTAATGTAATGATCAGCACTCACCTGACTAGAACTTGTTTGTTTATTATTTTTGTTAGCAGGCACCTGAAATGCTAGTGCATGTTGAATTTGCCAATCACTGTGCATTTTAGAAAGGTGGTCCTGGCTGGAACTGTACACAGTTCAAATATATGTAATTGATTGTTGGTAAGTGTATTTTTTAAGTAGCCACACTGGCACCAGTATGTTTACTTTTCCTCCTACTTAACTCACTAGCTCAGCTTTGTAAGAAGGGCTTCTCTGCTTGTGTGTTGTTTTTGTTTGGTGTGAGGAGAGCAGAAACATCAGATCTTTATTCAATCTACTACAGTCATCTCTTACAGTGCCCTATCCCTATTAATACCAGGAGTGTTGTGATCTTCCTGCACACAGTGCCCTAACCCTGATACCAGTCTGAGACAGCTCCCTCCCTGCATTACTAGTGAGAGGCTGGCTTCACAGACAGGGGGGAGCTGCCTGACCCTCACTCCTGACTTCCCCCATGTCCCAGCTAGTGAATGGTGTGTGGGTGAGGGGGGGGGGAGAGGATGGTGAAGTCTGAGACAGCTCCCTCCCTGCATTACTAGTGAGAGGCTGGCTTCACAGACAGGGGGGAGCTGCCTGACCCTCACTCCTGACTTCCCCCATGTCCCAGCTAGTGAATGGTGTGTGGGTGAGGGGGGGGGGGAGGATGGTGAAGTCTGAGACAGCTCCCTCCCTGCATTACTAGTGAGAGGTTGGCTTCACAGACAGGGGGGAGCTGCCTGACCCTCACTCCTGACTTCCCCCATGTCCCAGCTAGTGAATGGTGTGTGGGTGAGGGGGGGGGGGAGGATGGTGAAGTCTGAGACAGCTCCCTCCCTGCATTACTAGTGAGAGGCTGGCTTCACAGACAGGGGGGAGCTGCCTGACCCTCACTCCTGACTTCCCCCATGTCCCAGCTAGTGAATGGTGTGTGGGTGAGGGGGGGGGGGGGGGAGGATGGTGAAGTCTGAGACAGCTCCCTCCCTGCATTACTAGTGAGAGGCTGGCTTCGCAGACAGGGGGGAGCTGCCTGACCCTCACTCCTGACTTCCCCCATGTCCCAGCTAGTGAATGGTGTGTGGGTGAGGGGGGGGGGGGGAGGATGGTGAAGTCTGAGACAGCTCCCTCCCTGCATTACTAGTGAGAGGCTGGCTTCGCAGACAGGGGGGAGCTGCCTGACCCTCACTCCTGACTTCCCCCATGTCCCAGCTAGTGAATGGTGTGTGGGTGAGGGGGGGGGGGGGAGGATGGTGAAGTCTGAGACAGCTCCCTCCCTGCATTACTAGTGAGAGGCTGGCTTCACAGACAGGGGGGAGCTGCCTGACCCTCACTCCTCCGGGGTATTGTGATCTTCCTGCACACAGTGCCCTATCCCTGATACCAGGGGTGTTGTGATCTTCCTGCATGCAGTGCCCTATCCCTATTAATACCAGGAGTGTTGTGATCTTCCTGCATGCAGTGCCCTATCCCTATTAATACCAGGAGTGTTGTGATCTTCCTGCATGCAGTGCCCTATCCCTGATACCGGGATGTGTGCAAGAAGATCACAACACCCCCGGTATCAGGAATAGGGCACTGTGTGCAGGAAGATCACAACACCCCCAGTATCAGGAATAGGGCACTGTGTGCAGGAAGATCACAACACCCCTGGTATTAGGGATAGGGCACTGTGTGCAGGAAGATCACAACACTCCTGGTATTAATAGGGATAGGGCACTGTGTGCAGGAAGATCACAATACCCCTGGTATCAGGGTTAGGGCACAAGTTCTAGTCACATTGACTGATCACATTACTTGTTTTGTCAAGCTACCAACTGTTTCCATTTCCCATCCCCCATATACTGTCAGTAGGAAACTTGGTAACATGAATAAATAAGAGGGCAGCCAATAGGAATACATATTCATTCCTAAACTGACCTTAACTGACCTGAAAAGTGTCAAATTGTATCATTTTCAGTTAGTGCGCACTAACTCCCAGTTAGTGCGCACTAGTTCGAGTTAGTGCGCACTAATCGGAAAAAACGATTTTTAACGATTTTTTAACTAAAAAATCGTGCCTAAGACGATTTTCTTGCCCTGCCACACGATTTCTATCGTTAAGACGATATGGAAAACGATTCACATCCCTAGTGGACAGAAGCTGGAGGCATATATGTATGTATGTATGGAAGTCGGTGGGTTTCTAATATAATGTGGTTCTTATTTTATTTATTTATTTTATTTAAATGATTTATATACCAGAGGTTCCTGTATAGTATACATATCACCCCGGTTTACAAAGAACAGTAACTATCGCTAAAATATAGCGGTTTACATGGAACATAATAAAAAGAAGTTTTTACATTGAATAAATCTAAGTAAGCAAGTTTTTATATTGAATAAATTAATTGAAGTAAGCAAATAGTGTATGATATTTAACCGTTAATAAACAAGCAGTTAATAAATCAATGAATAACATGGAAAAATATGAAGTCAATATGAGTATATGTATGTTGTATGTATGAATTCAGCATGTGTAAATTTCTGATTGAATAAAATAATAGATCTGAATAAATCGTTGTGGGCTTGAAAAGACTTTTCTTCGTGTTCTTGGCTCTAGGGGAAAGCTTGTTTGAACAGCCAAGTCTTAAGTTTCTTTTTAAATGTAGAGTGGCATGTTTCCAAACAAAGGTCTGGAGGGAGCGAGTTCCAAAGTGATGGGCCAGCTGTGGATAATGCACGTTTCCTCAAAATGGATTTATGTGTCTTTCTTGTCATTATGTGTCTTTCTTGTCATTAAACAGTGGTATCCAGAAAGTGGACTTGCCATGTGGATTGATCCAAGCTCAGGTTGATGGTGGGGTGGTGTTTGTTGAATTCTTGGTGTAAGTGCTTCAAGTCCATGGGTCCAGACTATGAAGATGTCATCTACCTTAGGTAGAGGCATATCTCCTGGGTATAGGAGCTGAGGAAACATTGTTCTAAATCAGCCATGAAAATGTTGGCATATTGTGGATCCATGCGGGTACACATGGGGGTGCTGTTGACTTGCAGATACGTCCTTTTCAAATCTGAAGAAGTTGTACGTAAGGCAAAATGGCAAGGTTGTTGATGTAAAGGGATTCAACATGCATGGTTGCTAGAATGCTATTATCTGGGAGGTGGCCAATAGAATGGAGCTTCCTCAGAAAATCTGTGGTATTGCAAAGTTAGCTAGGACTGCTAGTGGCATAGGGCCTGAGAATGCAGTCCATGTAGCCAGATACTCCTACTGTGAGGGTGTTGATGCTTGAAATAATGGGGCATCCAGGGTTCCCTGGTTTTTGTAATTGGGCAATAGGTATTGTTGCGCCCGTCGGTTGCAGGCGCTGCGACCTATGCTGCTCACCTCCTTTCTCTACACAGCTCCAGGTCTGGGCAGAATGGCGGCCTCTGCTTCCACACACCAACCCTCATGGCATGCCTGGGATGGTGTGGGCGCTCCCAGCAGCCATCTTTCATCCAGGGTTACTTAGGCACGCGTGCGTGCCTGCCATCCTTTTAACTACGTCATGGTGGGAACCTTGGGGGCGTCCCCACCGCATGACGTCACCCGCTCATGATACTTAAACCCAGCTGACCATCTGAGCTACAAGTTAGCAAGGAATCTCATCCTGCTATTTACACTACTTTGGGACTTCCTCACTGACTACTGGGTGACCTATGTACCCGCTCCTCGGAGGCCTTGCCGCACTCAGGGCTATCCGCTCCTCGGAGAGCCATCTCTCTCTCTCTTCTTATTTCAGTGAGCTCCTGCATCATTCTCATCTAGTCCTGCTGATTCTGCTCCAGTCATCCTCGGGGCTTTGCTACATCTGCCTCTACCGTCTCGGTGTGAGTACACTACCTTTGTGGCATGGATTCTCGTGTTACCCCACTTGTGGACCACTACTGGATCCATCGTGTCTTGTGCACTCTAACAGCGGCTCCTGGACTTCCCCTGTGGACCACTACCGGGACAGCCAGCACAAGCCAGCCTAGATAAGGTATTCACCGGGACTCTCCACACTGCAGAGTTCTACGGAACTGATCAGCTGATTCCAGCCTCGTCTGCTTGCTCTACAAGAATTTGCTGTACAATAAAGTTGTCTGTTGTATCTCTGCTGAGACCTTGCCTGTCGGGGTAAGGGCCCACAGGGCTCCTCCCTGTGGGCGGAGTCTTTGCTCGCCTCGACCCAAGGGCTCACAATTAAGTTCAAGACACACCGAACATGACAGGTATAAGGTACCTGGTTAAGGTGTATTTCAGCTGGGAATCCAATCAGGAGATTGTGTAGTTCCATCTGGTATTCCCCAGTGGGGTCTGAAGGCAGGGGCTTATAAAATGTTGTGTTGGAGAGAGTTGTCTCCTAGCTTCTCATGTGTAGTCCAATCTATTCCTCCTCTGTCAGCTTCTTTTATATTGATGTCTGTGTTTCAGAGGTGATGCACGGCTTCCCATTCTATGTTGCTTAAGTTGTGGGGCAGGCCATGCTGTTTATTAATTAGAGATGTGAATCGGAACTGGAATCGGTTTGGATTCCGGTTCCGATTCACATGTGGGTTTTTTTGCATCGGGCCCGATTGCGGTTTTGTTTATCGGCTGTGCCCGAGCCAATAAACAAAAAACCCACCCCGACCCTTTAAAACTAACCCCTTAGCTTCCCTCACCCTCCCGACCCCCCCCAAAAAAAACTTTTTACAGGTACCTGGTGGTCCAGTGGGGGTCCCGGGAGTGATCTCCCGCTCCGGGCCATCCTCCCGCTCCCGGGCTGTCGGCTGCCACTAATCAAAATAGCGCCGATGGCTCTTTGCCCTTACCATGTGACAGGGTATCCGTGCCATTGGAATCATGGCAGCATGGTAAGAAGAAGGAATATCAAACAAAACAGTTTTTCCAGTGAAATACCACAGCGACTGTAATTTCCTTGCCTTTAGCGCCATCAGAATATGAGGTGTACACCTAGCAAATAAAACACTGTGTGACCTTATTCATATTAGGGGTCATTTTCAAAAGCATGTACATGCTTAAAACTGGGGTTTACAGATATACATGCCCTTTAGCTGTGTACGTGGGCTTTTGAAATAGTAGTTATATTTGCACGTGTAACTCCTTTGAAAATTACCTCCATTTTTTTTATTTGATAAATATCTTGCTGATAGAATAAAATGGCATATCCTTACATATATACAACCTATCAAGTGGTCATTCTTTATAATAAATAAATATTTATTTATTTTTTATTTGTTAAAATTTTATATACTGCTTGTAAAATTGCATTATGTAAGTGGAGATACAATGAAGCATAAAAGGAAATAAAAATTTGTGCTGTTAAATAAACAAAGGGAAAAAATTACAATAAAGCATAATACCATTCTAGTAATTAGCAATCTGAATGACATTTGCTAATTAATAAAACTCAATCATTCCTTAAAAAAATAAGAAAACTAATAAAAATAACGTAAGTTACATTATTATAAGGCGATGGTGAATGCCTGTCTGAAAAGCGAGGTTTTAACTGCTTTCTTAAACTTTACAAAATTAACTTCAACATGAAGATGAAATGGTAACACGTTCCTAGGCAATGGGGCTTGATAGCCAAAAGAAGAATCTCGAGTTGAGCCAAGACGAATCCCAGATGGCGAAGGTAGAGCTAACAAACCTTTCTAGGAAGAATGAATAGAGCATACGGTTACATAAGGAAATAGCAATTTAGGGCTGGATTTTCTAACATTGCAAGGCTTTCTGAATTGCGTGGTAATGGGCTGTGGGCCTGCAAAAGTTGGCAGCGATCGCACCACCGCAGTGTTATCACTGTCGGCTTTTGCACCCAATAGCGCCACCGTGAAAGGTGATGCTATTGGGTGCAATACTGGTGGTGATAACAGGTCTTACCTTATCGCCGCCAGTGAAGTTTCCGCTGCATCTGCCCCAACACCACCCTGACTCCTCCTCTTCCGGTCCCGACTCCGTCCCTATCTAGCTATCACACGCAAAAAGTCCCTTTTCGCGTGCGATATCGATAGAAAATGACCCCCTTAGTGTGATATGATGGAGAACCTGTATGTAGTAGGGATGTGAATCGTTTTTTGACGATTTAAAATATCGTCCGATATATTTTAAATCGTCAAAAATCGTTAGAGGCGATATATAATAGGAATTCCCCCGATTTATCGTAAAAAATCGTAAATCGGGGGAAGGGGGAGGGCGGGAAAACCGGCACACTAAAACAACCCTAAAACCCACCCCGACCCTTTAAAATAAATCCCCCACCCTCCCGAACCCCCCCAAAATATCTTAAATTACCTGGGGTCCAGTGGGGGGGGGGGCCCAGTGTGATGTTCCACTCTCGGGCCACGGGTGCATTGATAGAAATGGCGCCGGCGCTACCTTTGCCCTGTCATATGTCAATATGGCCATACGGGCGGTGCCATTTTGCAACGAGTACTGCAAAATGGCGCCGGCCATATGGCCGGCACCATTTTGCATTACAGCAACACGATTCGCGTGCAGGAGGTCGTTCCCGGACCCCCGCTGGACTTTTGGCAAGTCTTGTGGGGGTCAGGAGGCCCCCCCAAGCTGGCCAAAAGTCCCTGGGGGTCCAGCGGGGGTCCGGGAGTGATCTCTTACGCTCGTGACGTCGGGGGACAGAAACCAAAATGGCGCTGGCACTACCTTTGCCCCGTCATACGACAGGGCAAAGGTAGCGCCGGCGCCATTTCTATCAATGCACCCGTGGCCCGAGAGTGGAAGATCACACTGGGACCCCCCCACTGGACCCCAGGTAATTTAAGACATTTTGGGGGGGTTCGGGAGGGTGGGGGATTTATTTTAAAGGGTCGGGGTGGGTTTTAGGGTTGTTTTAGTGTGCCGGTTTTCCCGCCCTCCCCCAATTTACATGATATTTAAAAAAACAAAACTGCGACAATCCGATTCCCTCCCCCCCAGCCGAAATCGATCGTTAAGACGATCGATCACACGATTCACATCTCTAGTATGTAGTGCATAAAAAGTGAGCCATAAAAGTTTGTATTTGTTACAATAAATGATTGGAAGCCAATGTTAGTCTGACAAAATAGGAGTAATATGTTCATCATGTATGTGAGTGTGTTGACTAATTTGTAAGCTCCATTGAGCAAGCAGTGTCTCTTATGTGAATCTGTACAGTGCTGTGTATCTATATTATATCTTTAGAAATAACTATCATTATTAATAGTAATAATTGGAGGGCAAAGGAAGTGGTGCTTTAAAATGATTGTGTGTGTTATCCCAGGTTGGTTGCTATTTTTAGACTATTGAGATGAATGCATCTGGAGGCAAACTAGATTCTATTGAATTAACTTTTAATAAACTAGTATGATTCATAAGATTGATGTATATTAGATTTGTCACTAAGCACAAGATTTCTGAAAACTGCATACCATTCAAATGTCATTCAAATTGCTAATTACAAATACCAAACCTCTTTGTAAAAAAAAACTCCCTTGGTTATGCGATCTTTTTAAAGATGTTAAAGACATAGCATTTGCTAGATTTCAGGCACAATGTTTGGATTTCTATTTTTTAAAAAAACAGCTCCCTCCTATTTGAGGTAGAGCAGTGCTCAGGTTTCATAAGCTCATCTTCTCTGGCTTCCATTTCTCTGGTTAATAATGACTACCAGTGGCTTAAACGATAAATAAGTTTCACAAATTTCAGATATGCACCCGGCTGTTTAAGCAGGGAAATTGAGCAACATATGTCTGAATGGTTAATTGACTTAATTGCTGTTACTTAGGCTATTAGCACACTTGATCCACCCCAATGACCACAATACTTTCTTAATGGTTCTCATTTTATTTGGATGCCAAGCTCCAGTTACCGTTGCAGGGAAGTTTCCAATCGCTGATTAACTCATAAATATATAATTGTAGTCATAGGCTAAATAAAGCCAACAGGCATTAATAATGCATAGCTTTTGACTAAAGGCCTTCATATGAATGCTGGAAAGATTCTTTAAAGAAAGTAGCTATTCTTGAAATGTAAATAATCTTTGCAGCTTGTAGATTTAATGGTGTTATACATCTTTTTTTCCCTGGTAGGCAAAGATATTAAAGGGAGGGGAGGGACGGTGGTAAACCAACACTGTGTGAGCTGATCTCAAGAGGACAGCGGTCAGAGATGTTTTCCCTGGACATGCATTCTTAAATTTCTCTACTCTGCTCAGATAGTTCATGTTACAAATTATTATTAGTTTAAGGATAAGGGCTGAAGCATGTACAGGGGCACAGGGGTGCAAATTCACAATTAGATCTGGATTCTCGTCAACTCACCACACTTACGCTTCCAAGGGGAAAACTCTCATCAGGTTGAAATTTTAGCAGTAACATCTCCCAACTGGTGTTCGTGCCTGCTGAGACCTAGAAGCATGTGGCTGAACGGCTGGACGGATAGACAAATAAACAGACCTTTAATTATTTTTATCATCCTGAAAATAATCTTTTAAATGCATGGTCTAATTTCAAAAGGGTAGCAGGAATATTTACAGCATTCACACATTTATATCCACAAACTGAATCGTCATACATCTATCCTAGGCAAGGTTGAAGTATTGGAGTTGCATAATTAACCATGACCAGGTCACATGGGGGATGGTAGATTTATAGCAGCCATTATACCTTCTCAAATATAAAAAAGTGCTTTAATGATGAAAATAAATGTTGTAATTACAATTCATATACATATTTGTGACTACTTAGAGTTACATTTTAACAGTGTGCATGGCAGTGGGATATCTAAAACAAGAAAAAGGACCCTTTAGATGCCTAATAATTTTTAAGATATAATTGCTGTTTTGATAATGCTACTGGATGTATTCTGTGCATCCAGTAGCATTATCAAAATGATTACAATGGCAATAAGTATTCAAGTATAAGAAACTACCCTTAACAGCTTTCAGATGAAATTTCAAAGGAGTTAGGCATGTAAATGTAATATAGTGTCATAGCAATTTCAAAAGCTACTTACCAGTGCACTTAATGCAGGTAAAACCAATTAACAATTCAATGGCATATATTGTAGCAATTTTCAAAAGCCCACTTACACAGGTAAACCCATCTTTAAACATGAAATGCTTTTGAAAATAAGGTCCTTACTATCTAAGTGGGAACCTAGGCAATGGGACCTAGGCCATTTCCACAGGCAAAATATCACTTTTCCAGCAAGAATGGGCTTTTACAAAATTGTCCACCCAATATCTAGGTAAATGTACATGCATAGGGCTTGTATGTAGGGTTGCCAATATGTTCCAGATTTTCAGGATGGGTTGATTCTAACCTGGTTTTACTGCACCGCCTGCATGAGACGTAGTTCTGTTGTCTCTGTTGATTTCCCTAAGAAACCAAGACCACAAGTCCATGCAGGCAGTGGCATAAAACCAGGAATAGATCAGACTGTCTTGAAAATCTGGAACCAGCTGGCTACACTTCCTGCATGCTTATATTTTTACCCACTGTTTGAAGAGGTGTTCTTGTGGGCGGAGATGAGGTGGGCTTTGGAATTAGACACTTTTGCATTTTCAAAAGTATGTATGTAATTCCCCTGTGCACAAACTGGCAGGTGTAATTGTGTGTGGATTCTTTCCCTTTGAAAGTTAGTATAAAATCTGCCAGTAAAAATTGCCCACAGACTTTACACTGACACAGGCAGTTACAAAATTATCTCCAACATGATTTGTCTAAAGTTATGAGGCAGAGGCTCAATAAACAAGCAGAATTTTAACCCTGGTTTCCCTTTCTCCCAGCCACGAGGCCACGCCCCTTCCTCCTCAAAGGTATAATTTAAGAGCCTAACCAATGTTAAGCTTGTATATCAGTAAACATGTTTAATGCTTATATCCTAACTGTATCTTGCTAATCTGCAATAAGAAAATTATGCCACAGTCCTACCTGAGACTAAAGTTTGTTGGTATTGCTGGATACTTACATTTATTCACATTCAACTGAAAGGTACTGATAAAAGAATTTGATCATCACCTTGACCTGCAAAAGGAAAATCTTACTGTGCGATTAAAAATTAGAGCCCGAGTTTCAAACTTCTCTTTGGTACAGCATTTGTGTGCATAAATGGATGTGCCAAAATGAATGCTAGTATTTTATAAACTGCACCGTGGGAGCAGCACAATTTCTAACATAACTGCGTATTTCTGCCCATTTTATAAACATAATCATGTATATTTTTTGCGTGAAATTATTGTGACACTGCATGAATAAACACCAAGAATTAAACGCGAAGAGAGGTATTTTATAAAGAATGCGTGTACACCATTTTGAAAATACTTGCATGCATACTTGGAATCACCAGTTGACCCAGTCCTCCTCCATTTCACCTAGACCCTCTAGTTCTTCACCCTGAATCCTCTCCAATTCATTTAGACCGCCCACCCAATAACTGAAGACAGCTGACCAATTCACTTGTGTGAATCAATTAGCAGGTATAAAAGTGCATGAATAAGTTTGGTAATGCACGTGTATATCTCTTACAAAATAGCAACTACAAAATATTTTGACCCTACCCTGGAACACCCCTAGGGCTTTTTTGCGTGGAAGCCCTTTGAAAATTCGCTCCATAGAAACCAAATTGTGCAGACAAAAATTGCAATGGAAACCCTAAGAAGCCAGATTCCACATGCAGTGCATCAATGGAGAAAGAAGCTGAAATGCATTTCGTCCTGTAGTCTGCAAACTGTAAAGATGTAAGAGATGCACATTTCCCAAAGATGACAGAGAAAACAGAGGACTTACCACAGAAGAATGAGCAGGAAAATCTCTGTATAATCCTCAGGGAAACAGAGGCAGCTGCAGCTATAGCAGCAAAACATGTCTTATCTGTTCACCAGGCTGGAAATGTAATATGACCAATGACAATACTGAACATCACCAGAACTGTGTAATTGTCTTTGCTGTTTCTTTTCTGTACTTTGCAATTCTTTCCTTTTATCATTTTGCATAACTTTGGTAATATATGTGCTAAAGCTCAAAAGAGGTTTATATTTTACCTGCTTCTGGATCACCACAATCATGCATTTGACTGAATGTGTGTGACTGGAAGAAGGTTGGACCGGAGGAACTGCTGTCTTTCAAACCAAATTAACCACTTTCTGTAATATTACACAGGGAACACATGCAACTCTCATTCTTTTACTGCGCACTGCTCCTAGCTTTTTGGAAATATCCGTGCATTGAAAGGGCTTGGCCTCACCAGATATAGTTTATTTTCTCTTCTGGTCTGATTTATGATCTTAGAGGCCAATGTACTAAACTGCTTTAGTGGTTACGCAATAATGTATGTTAAACACCTTAATTATCTATCACAAATGATTAATGCACATGAACAGTGCTGTTCAGTGCTTATACTAGCTTCCATTAGTGTTAATGCAAAATCTATGCTAATGAGGTAATAAGCTGCAACAGTATGCAAAATAATTCAATATCTATTAGTGTATCAAAAATTACATGTTAAAATGCGCAAAATGTAATGCAGAGATAGTATCCTACATAAGGTGTGGTTGAGATTTTGCATTCCTGTTTGCATTAATGTGCATACTATTCTATGAAAGTGAGGCATGCAAAAGCTTCAGTCAAATATGCCCAGAGCTGGCATAACCAGAAATTTTGCAGATATGACGGTCATAGCTTTAAGGCCAAAAACATTTGCCTATGGGATCCCATATTCTAGAATTCCATTGTTGATTCTATTTTTAATACATTCGTGCTCCCATTTATATTTATAGCAGTAAGAATGTGCCCAGTTTATTTCAAAATTCCTCCAGAGATGTTGTCTTAATGTGCTTTCCAGAGCCTTATCATCTAGACTGGGAAAAAATGTTGCCCTTGCTTGTAATGTAAACTTACCCTTAATCACTTTCAACCTATAGCCCCCTGGCTCGGCCAGTTCCATATATCTTAAGCAGTCTCCCACATAAATCTTTGCAAACCCTTCTTAAATATTGTTACAGTATTATCTCATCCCCTTTAAACTCTGGTTTTCCATAGTGAAAATTCTTTGGATAGTTTTCTACCCTGTGCTTGTGTTTATTTAAATATAATTAGGTACATTAATGCAAACAATATAAGTGTTAAAATTGTTTTTAGGTCTTGATTTTGATATAAGCCAAGATATAAATCCATTATTATTATTCATGCTGTCTACTACGCAACTTTATATTATCTTCCTAGATGATACTTATGAAGTGCTTTCTGGAATGTTCTATAGTCTGTTTATAAAATAAAGATGCATGCAAGTATTTATTTATTTATTTATTTAAATTCTTTTCTATACCGTCGCTAAGTTATATACCATCGCAAAGGTTTACATGTAGGCACATAAATTAATGTAGGTAATGTAGTATATTCTTAGCCTACTAGAAATCCAAAAGGTATGCACAACATAATCAAAATTATCTCAACATGCAATAAGGAGGTAAGGACTCATGTCACAACAAATAGGTGAAATCACGATTTTGCATTATTCACTAGTGTAGGTGCACATTTTTCCAGAGGACATTTTGCAGTTGAAACATGAATCATGTTGGGAGCAGTTTTGAATAATCCAGCTTGGTGGTTTAAGAGATCTAACCTTCTGGGCTAAGTATTCCTATTTTAATTGGTGATAGTTGGTGAGACATTTTGTGTAAAGATGCGTTTACCTTTAAAATATATGTGAAAATTCTGGATAAAATAAAGTATTGGTTATTTGGTAAGTAGAAACAAGTGACAATAAATGATTAAATGAAAAATTGCTCTAAAGGCTGAAAACTGCCTGCAGCCCATTGCATGGCGAGAGACAGCAGATTAAAAACTTTTAGAGGTTTTGCTTATGATATTTGTTGTTGGTTAATTTATTTTTAATTCTGTGGATATTTGGATTGGATCCTTTTTCCCTCTCTGGTTGTACTTATTAAGTGATTAATTCTGAGAGGTGGTGGCTTCTATTTTGTGTGATAAAAGTTATCACATACATGCATAAGTATCCTCTACTCGTATATTCCGTATTTTATAAAGACCAAAATACAGTTGTATTTTCACTTTTGTGTGCAGACATGCATGTGTAAAAAGAGTGTTCCCATGCAGGACCAACAGTTGCATGCATAAGTTGCTATTTTAAAAGACCTGTGCACACATTTTCCAATTTACTTGTGTATTTGTACACCTGCTAAAGATCTACGATAAGTGATTTTATATGTGTCTATTGTGTAGTATTGACTGGGTGGGAAATCTGGGCGAACTGGGGGCAGTCAGTGAAGAACTGGGAGGGTCTCGATGACCTGGAGAAGGACTGGGCAAACTGGTGGATTAATTGGAAAAACTGGTAAATTCACTCTCGTGCGCCTTTCCAATCACCTTTCTAATCGCCTTTCCAATCGCGGGGAACAGCAAGAGAGCAGGGCTTGCGTGGTTGGTGCCAGAGACCCGCCGGGGTAAGGCCTGCAACTTTCTCACCACCAGCCGATCACAGCGCCGACCACGAGGCTGCACTCACCATTCACCCGCGACTGACTCCAGGGGTCCCTCCTCGGATTTGGGCCTCCTCATCGCCGGCATCCAATCGAGAGAGCCGTCGCTGGGCAGCCAATCGGGGGACAGCCCCGGCTGGCCTTTAAATCAATGCAGAGGCTAGGCACCGCGCGCCGAGCGTCACGCGCCGAAGGAGCGCGACAAAGGGGCAGGCCCCTTTGTGCGCCCCTTCGTGCAGCACCGTAGTGCTGCCTCAGCTCCTTTCTCGCTGCAGTCACATTCTCTCACAAAGGCATTCGCTCCAGACATTCTCAGACCAACCTCTATCCCTCCATTTTCTCAGGCCAGCAGACAACCAACGCACCCCAGCTGTAGCTCATTCTCGCTTTTATTATCCTTTTCAAGCAATCATACACACCAGCTAAATCAAGCCGATCCCAGCATTCTTTCTGCATTCAACCTGACCCAGCTTTCATCCTGCAGTCAAACTGATCCAGCATTCATCCTACAGTCAATCAGATCCAGCATTCGTCCTGCATTCAAACTGATCCAGCACTCATCCTGCAATCAAACTGATCCAGCATTCATCCTGCAGTCAATCAGATCCAACATCAACAATCAGATCCAAGGTGATGCATATAGGGAAAAAATAACCCATGCTATAATTACACAATGTTGGGTGCCATATTAGGTGCTACAACCCAAGAAAGAGATCTAGGCGTCATAGTGGATAACACATTGAAATCGTCGGCTCAGTGTGCTGCGGCAGTCAAAAAAGCAAACAGAATGTTGGAAATTATTAGAAAGGGAATGGTGAATAAAACGGAAAATGTCATAATGCCTCTGTATCGCTCCATGGTGAGACCACACCTTGAATACTGTGTACAATTCTGGTCGCCGCATCTCAAAAAAGATATAATTGCGATAGAGAAGGTACAGGGAAGGGCTACCAAAATGATAAGGGGAATGGAACAGCTCCCCTATGAGGAAAGACTAAAGAGGTTAGGACTTTTCAGCTTGGAGAAGAGACGGCTGAGGGGGGATATGTTAGAGATGTTTAAAATTATGACAGGTCTACAACGGGTAGATGTGAATCGGTTATTTACTCTTTTGGATAATAGAAAGACTAGGGGGCACTCCATGAAGTTAGCATGGGGCACATTTAAAACTAATCGGAGAAAGTTCTTTTTTACTCAACGCACAATTAAACTCTGGAATTTGTTGCCAGAGGATGTGGTTAGTGCAGTTAGTATAGCTGTGTTTAAAAAAGGATTGGATAAGTTCTTGGAGGAGAAGTCCATTACCTGCTATTAAGTTCACTTAGAGAATAGCCACTGCCATTAGCAATGGTAACATGGAATAGACTTAGTTTTTGGGTACTTGCCAGGTTCTTATGGCCTGGATTGGCCACTGTTGGAAACAGGATGCTGGGCTTGATGGACCCTTGGTCTGACCCAGTATGGCATTTTCTTATGTTCTTATCCTGCATTCATACTGATCCAGCAGTCATTCAAATCATCCAAGTATTCATCACTCCTTCAGCCGTCTGCAAACCCGTGCCAACTATTATCCACTTCATTCCAACAGTCATCTGACACTACAGGCCATAATGCCTCCTGGTCTCCCAAAACCGATTCTTCATCACAATACACTCTACACAGGAAAATTACCTTTGCTATCCCATCCCCACACCTACAAATCTCTCATTCCCATCATGATCTCACCAATTACCCAAATCCTGGGCCTCACTTTATTCTCCCTGATCCTGTTTAATGCTCAATCCCTCACCAAGAAATCTCTGGTCGTCAATGACCTTCTCCTAGACGAGAACACGGACATTTGCGCCATAACAGAAACATGGCTTACTCCTACGGACATAGCAATAATAAATCAACTACCAACACATACTTATGATTTTTTCTCCCTTCCCTGACAGAAAAAAAGGGGTGGGGGCATACTCCTAGCAGCCAAAAAAGGTTTGAGATTCGCACAGTACCCAATTAAATCCAATTCTAAACTGGAAACATGCCTCTACAAATCAGACCAACTACAAATTCTCCTTACATATGCCCCACCTGGCCTCATGGAAGCAGATCCCTCCACTTTTGTTGAAATAACAGCATCACACATAAATCTGGACTCACCAGCTGTAATCCTCGGAGATTTCAACTTGCATGTCGACAACCCCACACGCTCATCCAGCTGCGAGGCTTTCCTCACCGCCATGTCAGCCATGGGATTCATGCAGATAATTAACAAACCTACCCACAAAGCGGGTCACACCTTGGACCTTATCTTTGTAAACTCTGGTATCACACATTCATCCCACCCAGTATGTAAGCAGGTTCCCTGGTCAGACCACACATTAATCTCCACCAACATCACTCTGGCGGAATCCAATAATACCCACCTTCCTCAACCTTCATTACTTCATTGATTCACTGCCTAGTTGTGATATTTCTATCCTCAGAAATAAATCCAAGTGGTTCCCCCCAGGTCCAGTCGATCCAAACATTTTCACATTTTATCAGACTACCTTACGGGATTTAAGAACCTCATTTTCCACTGATCGACCTTTTACCAACTTGACCAGATCAGAAGCTCAGGCCTTAAGGGAATTGCAAGGAGATCATCATTTCATCATTAAACCTGCTGATAAAGGGGGAAAAATTGTCATCATGGATCGTGATCAGTATGTAGCAGAAGCTCAACGGCAACTTCAGAACATTCAATTTTACACACCCCTTCCATCTAATCATACAGGGGAGATTTCACATGCCATTGCACAGATAGTTCAAGGGGGGATTGATCAAGGTTTTTTGACATCTCACGAAATTGCTTTTCTTTTGAACAAACATCCAGTTGTTCCAGTTTTCTACCATTTGCCTAAGATTCATAAAAATACAACCCTTCCACCAGGAAGACCCATAGTTTCCAGTAAAGGATCACTTTAGGAACCATTGTCTCGATTTATTGATTTCTTTTTAGCTCCTTTTGTTGGGATACAAGAGTCATATATCAGAGACTCCCAACAAATTATTCAATTCCTTGAATCTTTTCATGAAGACACCTCTCAGCTTTTATTAGTTACCCTTGATGTTGAAACACTATATACCTCCATCCCTCAAGATGAGATACTAACAATTGCAGAAAGATTTTTTGAAAAAGACCACGCCCACATAGGATTCCTTCAAGTTTTTTGTCTGCATTACTTAACATCGCATTGAAAAAGAATTTTTTTGCCTTTGAAGGGGTTTTTTACCAACAAATTTGTGGCACCGAACTTAGCCAACCTATACATGGCCGTTTTTGAAGACAACTGGATTTATAATAACAACCCTTTTTTTCAATACATTACAGTATGGAAAAGATACATAGATGATATTCTTGTATTTTGGCATGGATCTAGTTCTATTTTTTAAGAATTTCTGTGTTGACTGAATGACCGAAACTCGCATCTGCATTTTACTGCTGAGACTAGCATTACAGATATTCATTATCTTGACATTAAGATTTGTAAAAAAGACCATGGGTTTGAGACTACCATCTATAGAAAAGCTGTCTCGTCGAACACATTTTTGCATTTCACAAGTGCACACTCCCATTTTTTAAAAGAGAATCTCCCCGTGAGCCATTTTTTTCGGCTAAGAAGACTTTGCACATCAATGGAAGAATTTCGTCATCAAGCAGTTACATTATCAGATCGGTTTGTGAAAAGAGGATATCCTCAGCGTTGTGTGAAACATGCCTTTACCTGCGCAAGATTCATTAACAGAGATTGGCTTTTTTTACCACGTACTATTGAACCCACTGACACTTTAACTTGTGTTTTGCCCTTTTCTTCTATGACTTCAGTCATGAAGCGTATCATTTACAACAACTGGCACATGCTACAGATCCACAATGAATTTCAAGAGGTCCCCAGATTTGCATTCACAAGAGGTTCCAATTTCAAAGATCTGTTGGTACACTCTGACTCATCAGTCCCACAGCCGGTCATCAATGTAGGTGCACATACAGCATGCGGAGCATGTACAGTCTGCCATGTGATGATAGACACATCTTCTTTATATTTCACAAAAATTGATTTCACTTTTGTTTTGAGGAATTTTACAGATTGTCGATCTACGGGGTTAATTTACCTCATACAATGCCCATGTAACCTATGGTACGTGGGTAAAACTCAGTGAGCATTGAAGACTTGTCTTATTGAGCATCGATCCTACATCTCAACAGGTCGACTGACAGCTCCACTGACATCACATTGCATTCAATATCATCATACCTTTGACGACTTAAAAGTGTGTGTACTTGAGCAGCTATCCCGTAACTGGAGAGGAGGGGATTTTAACATCCGGCTATTACGTGCAGAACAAAGATGGATTCACCGGCTTCAGACCCTGGAACCCACTGGTTTAAATTCAGCACTGGAACTTCAAGTGTTCTTATAAAAATCACAACTTTTCATTGATAGTATACTTGGAATCATGTTAGCTATCACTTTACAATTGGCTGGGTTGTTGGAAACAGGATGCTGGGCTGGATGGACCCTTGGTCTGACCTAGCATGGCAATTTCTTATGTTCTTATGTTCTTAACCTACATATGCAAGTATGTGCCAGGGTAAACATAGGCATTTTTTATAATACGCGCATATCTGATACCTGGGTATAAAATACTAACCTAGATCTACATGCATCCATATATGCATGTATATGCTGCCGTACCTAGTTGCTTGAAGTTTATCCTCCTGTGCGTTATTCCATAACACAGGTTCTGAGGGAGAGCAATTTATGTGTATAAACCACTGACAGCATAAGTGGCTTTGAAAAGGGACCTTTCCATATTTTCATCTCAACTGTTTTTTTTAGTTTTAATTTATTTTTTATTTCGATCCATCTCTAACACTTCCATATTCAGTACAATCTCAAAATATGGCCAGCATTTCCAGTTCAGTCCAATCTGGAACACAAAATCTTTTTTTCAGCCCTAATTGTGTTGACACAGGTCAGATGAGTCAAAACAGACATTGATTTTATAGTAGTAGCTGGTAAAGCTATCACTGAACACAGCTGTGGGTAAATGAAAAATCACGGCTCTTCCGTTTTCATCCTGATTTATGTTTCATTACCAAGGATAGATTAAGTTTCTAAAGTTTCTGAAAGCTCTTCCTACTTAGTCACTCCCCAGTTATGAATCGAAGTAAACCAAGGTACTGCACTACTGACCTTTTCCAGAACCCATGGCTAAATCCTACCCCAAATCTAGTGCATAAAATAAGGCATTCTGCTTGTCTGCAATTTAACTGGATTTTCAGTCATCTAAAAATACACACATACGTATATTTTTATTTATTTATTTATTTATTTATTTAACGATTTTATATACCGACATTCATCAGTGATATCACATTGGTTCACAGTGTAACATAAACTTGTGCCTGGGATGGCGCTTTACATCGAACAATTTTAACATAAAACAAATATAACATATTAACGAGAGAGTAATTAAAAGGAGGGGGAAATATAAAGATGAACATAATATAAAATATATATAACATGCATATATATATGTATATAACATGCATAAACTTGACAGCATAGAAAAGGGTGTTGGAGGGGGCCCTGCTATGCATTCCCATGCATAGCTTTAATTATCCAAAATTCTGCATGTAACCAGCATACCAATAATGCACGCAACATTTTACCCATTCGACAATGGGGGCAAGTTAGGTGCACATATTGGGGTCGATTTTTAAAAGGTGCACGTGGGCGTAAATGTGCACGTGCTACCCGGAGTGCGCACATGTACACCAGATTTTATAAGATGCACGCGCGAGTGCACCTTGCTCGCACCGAGCCGCACTGCCTTCCTCCGTTCCCTCCCCCCCCCCAACCTTCCCACCCCTTCCCCTTACTTTTCCTCCCGCAGCCCTACTCTAACCCCCCCGACTCTTGTCTTACTTTTTGTGCGCGCTGGCAGCCTGCTGGCACGCCATCCTCCGACAGAGCGCCAATGGCCGCTCTGTCGGAGGGCTCTGGTCCCGCCCCTGCCCTGCCCCGGACCGCCCCTTTTGTAAAGCCCTGGGGCTTTACGCATGTCGCCGGGCCTTTTTAAAATAGGCCCGGCCTGTGTAACCCTTTGAAAATCTGGCCCATTTTGTTGCATAACAACCCAGTTTATTTGGGTGCCTTATGCAAACCAGGGAATATGACTACAAGAAGAGGTGCATGGCATGGCTTTCCAGAAAGTGCAAATATGAGAATGAAAGCATAAAAGCACAGTAGATCTAGGAATAAGATCAAGATAGGAAATAATAGAGCTAGGGAACAGGCACGTTCATATTCTGAAGAATATAAGTAGTTCTGTTGCTTTAAAATATGTAGTAAAAGAATCTGGATAAATGAGCAGTGCAGTTTGAAAGAAAAAAAAACCAGGCACTTTCCAATGTAGTTCTTTAGCAAGTAATTACTAGAAGTCTACATCCAAACAATTAACTTCAATTAATTGTGTTTAATTAGGAAGGAGAAATGGAGGGGGGGCTAGTACAGGTTTATTATAAGGGAGTGGGGGCAGCTGCCTCAGTAAACCCCATCTTATACAGAATAAGTTGTGATTAATGTTGCATTTGATGATAGCCTACTGTAATATTATGCAAATATGCCTTAGTTTATAGCTCCATCAGCAGTTGCTGTGTAGTAGACTATGGAAATGCACAAAAATTGAATTTTACAATATAACTACAGATGGTCTGGTTTTACCAAGTTTGTGCTTTTGTTACGGTTACTGACTGGCTCCATTTTTTTTTTTTTAGGACAGGTTGATCCAGTCTTTGTTTTCCCACATGGATGCACCCTGGACTTACTGTTCTGATTTCTCAAAGAACAGCAAAATTACCAGTGCATGCATGCAGTGGAGTAAAAGCAGGACTGAATCCGTCTGTTCGGCAAAACGTTTGGCCGGTTGATCACCTTATTGTTTTCACACTTCCTGCACTGTTGCCCTCCTGGTATGATGCTGTTGTCTGACTCAGAGGGGCCATTGAGCCCTGTGAGACAAATTTCCATACAGTATGCTTTGACAAACTAGAGGATCTGGTAGAGGGCAAAAGAGGAGGAGGAAAAACAGAGCAGGCTGGAATGTTGATGATAAAAAACGGTCAAGCGTCTGCAACTATATGTGAAGTAAAGGGGAAAGGTGAGCAAAGTGAGCCCGCCATACTTGCCAGCCTGAATAGTAAAGGCACCATGTGATGATGATGATGCCTTAGCAAGCTCCATAATTTCACTTGCTTCAATGATTTCAACAGTAGCAAGACAGCAAACTCCCACTTAAAACAACTCACAGGTGAGATCCAAGATGGCGCCGTAAGGAGAGGACGCGCCGAAGGAGCTCCGCACTCTTGAAAATTTTTTTCTTCTACGTACCTTGTAAAGAATGCCTCATACCAAGAGGAAGGGGAAGGTGAGGCTGGTTTCCACACCCACCACCTTACCGGGTCCCCTTCAGCCGATGATTGAGGGTTTCTTCGGCGCAGCAATAACTTCAACCCCAGAGAGAGGGTCCGCGGATGCGCCGGGTATAGAGCAAGCCCAGACGCCATTGGACATATCAACATCTCTGAGTCCTGGGGCGCCCAATACTCCCTCTCCCCCTATCCACAGTGAGTCCCTCGAGCAGACCTGGACCGTGCGACCTGAATGGCCGGCAGGGGAACAGGCGGATGTGGCTGCGATTGGGCCTGAAACCGTTGGGGCAGCTGTGCTTGCAGACGCTCGTGGAGAGCAGGACAAACAACTGAGAGCCGCCATGCAGGTTGGGGCGGTTGAGAGCACGGCTGCAAAAACCACCGTAAGGGGAGAGAAACCGGCAGAGGAAATGCTTAGGATTTCGGAGGTCTGCCGGAGGCAGGAGGTAAGCCTTGAACCCAGTTTCAAATTATCAAGGCCACAAGTAATAACATTAGACATTGTGTGGAATGCCCTGGTTGCGCTGGAAAAGGCCATTTCGACATTAACTGTGGCAGTAACAGGTTTACAGCAAAAAGATAATGAGTTAAAACCTGTACTGGATTCTCATGAGAAGAAACTTAAAGAAGTTGAAGAAAGAGTAACTAAAATTCAAGAAGTCCAAACAAAGTTAATACAAAGCGAAGCAATTACAATGAGGAAGCTGGAAGATTTAGAAAACTCGCAAAGATATTTAAATTTGAGGTTACTTAACTTTCCTTCTATTAAATATGTCTCATTGCGAGATATATTTAAAAAATACTTGATGGAAGTCCTCTTATTTCCAACAGAGGCTATACCACCTGTTTCGAGTATATATTTTGTAAAGAAAACAACTGTATCATCCCAACAGGAACAAAATCCCCCTATTAATATAGGGGATGATCTAACAGCAATTCTTGAATCCTCTACAGTGGATCAGCTGGAATTTCGAGGAACTGTTATGTGTACTTTTGTATTTTCTGGAGACCGAGATTCGGTATTAAAATGCTTTCTTCGTAATAGAGAAAAGTTGTTTTTTGATGAAAAAATCAGAATATATCCAGATATAGCAAGAAGTACTCAGTTACGCAGAAGACAGATGTTACAAATGTGCCAAGAAGCCAGACAACTGGGGGCTAAAATAACAGTCAGATACCCTTGTAAATGCCTGATGTATATTAATAATAATAGATATGTGTATTATGATCCCTTACAATTGCGTTCTTACATTGATAATTTTGAAGCTGAGAGAGCTGAACCCTAGAGCAGGGCAGTAAAGAGTTTGCTAACTCTCCTTTTGATTTTGTATAACTGTAATGATGGAAATAATGCTCTTGTATATTGTCTTGGATCTCCCATTACATTCCTTAAATTTTTACAGTAAAGTGCAGGAGTTTAAGTGTGAAACTTGTTTTTGGATTTATTGTGTAAAGCAACGTATCTTCTTGGAAGTAGGATGGATATAAGAATATTGTATTATGGAAAATCCTGAAACTTTTGTTAATTATTGAAAAATTTAATAAATATTAAATTGCAAAAAAAAAACAACTCACAGGTATGAAGGCAATGCATCAATTCGCACACTTTTAAGAAAAAGTTGAAGACCTGGCTTTTCCAGCAGGCCTTCTCCGAATATTTACTAACTTTGACAGTTAAAGCCTAAAAGCAGAGTCTTCTTTTAGTCTTTTTATTGTTTTTATTTTTTATAGTTTTATTATTTTTATATCTTTGATTGTTTATAATGATTATGTTTTTATTTGTATCCTTTTACACTTATTTTATTGCCTATATTAATTAACTCTTCTTAAATTTTGTGATGCTACATTGCATTTTATTTTATTACTATGCTTTATTATTTATGAAAACCTATGTGATGTGTCAACGAACACTGGTATAAAATAGCAATAAATAAATAAATAAATAAATAAAATGATGAAGGGTCACCATAACATGCAGTATGGTATCAAATAACATCTCATGATAAAGTGCAGAGAAAAATGATTTTCAGTATGAAACAGCTGTCACAGAATTGTACATATCACCTAGGGATGTGCATTTGTTTGAAACAAATGGATAAAATGCAACAAATGAGACACTTTTGTTTCAGTCGTGGACCCCAAAACGAATGAAGAGTGCCCAAAAATTAAACAAAATTTTAGCAGCCTCTTGGAGGTTATCTCAGGCATGCATGATATGGTGTGGCAGGAAGCAGAGGCCCTCCGTGATACCATCAGGAAGGAAGGACAGAGGATTCAGCAGGCGATATGGGACCTTTGCCGAGCAACAGATGAGCAAACTGCAGTGTGGAGGGAGATGCTGCAGCAACCGCAGCCACCAGTGGCTCCATGGCCTTTTATGGTGCTCTGGATGCAGTACCCTCCTGCCTTATGAGTCACCATACCCATGGATGGCACCTGCCCATGCTGAAGATCCCACTGTGCCCCAGCCACCTGCACCTCAGCCTGCACCAAGCTATCCCTGGATGGCACCTCAGCAAGCATCACCTCTGCCTGCACCACCTGTCATGCTTCTTCCACCATCACCACCACAGCCACTGCTGCCTCCTTGTACCTTCCTGCAGCCATGAACTTGAACTGCCACAACCTCCTTTCCCCTCTGAGGGGAGCGTGAGCGGTGGCAGTAGTCCACTGCGCAGGAACTCCAGGTCGGGGCAGCCTAAGCTTTCTGAAGCCAGAAAAGGAGACTGGGCAAGGAAGTGAGGCTTTACTTTGTTATCCTATATTTTGCTGCACTTTTTCAAAATAAATGCACTATCACCTTCCTCCTCATTCTCTTGATGGCCCTCCTCTGGAGAAGACGTGTCTGTTTATTGCAAGGTTATGTAGCATACAGCAGGCTGTTATGTTCGGAGTATTTAGTGTGCCCTTGGGCCTCAGCCCAGGCCCAGACCTTCAGGGCCGAGCCGAGGGTTGACGGTGGCTCTGCATGGCTAACGGGCTGATCCTCCCAAGGATGTTGGCAGTTGAATGGTCCTCCGACCATTCCGAGCCCTTTCGGACCTGCTGCGAGCAGCATGGAGCAGCAGGCCTGGCCTGAGGTTGAGGGCAGATGGAGGCCTTGACATGAAGACAGGACTATGGTCGATGCGACGGCATCCTTGACAAAGACACTGGGTTGATGCGACGGCATCCATAACGAAGACACTTGGCTGATGCGACGGCATCACTGACAAAACACTTAGTTGATGCGACAGCATCCATGACGGAGACACTTGGCTGATGTGACGGCATCACTGGCATGATGAGGTACTTGACATCCAAATAGGCAAAACACGAGGCATGGACATTGGCACTGTCTCTCAGGGTGCCCGACTCAGCCCACCCGCGGGAATGAGTCGCGGACCACCCTGTCCCACTGCGCGCCCTACACAGCCCTTGCAGGCTGGTCACGGAGCACGAGGAGAAAGGTCCAGGCAGAGAGGGACTCCAATGACGAAGCCGGTGTCACCCGAAGCTCCCTCTAAGGCTGTTGGAAACAGAGGCTCAGGAGCACAGGACACACAGTCCACCTGTAGGCTGGTCCACTCGGGCACAACCTCATCCAAGGGACCCCCAGCCTCACAGGTACCGGAAGGCTCAAGAGCACTGCAGACAAACATAGAAACATAGAAACATAGAAATGACGGCAGAAGAAGACCAAATGGCCCATCCAGTCTGCCCAGCAAGCTTCCCTCATTTTCTCTCTCATACTTATCTGTTTCTCTTAGCTCTTGGTTCTAATTCCCTTCCACCCCCGCCATTAATGTAGAGAGCGGTGATGGAGCTGCATCCAAGTGAAATATCTAGCTTGATTAGTTAGAGGTAGTAGGGGTGGTAACCGCCGCAATAAGCAAGCTACACCCATGCTTATTTGTTTTTACCCAGATTATGTTATACAGCCCTTATTGGTTGTTTATCTTCTCCCCTGCCGTTGAAGCAGGGAGCTATGCTGGATATGCGTGAGGTATCAGTTTTTTTCTTCTCCCCTGCCGTTGAAGCAGAGAGCTATGCTGGATATGCATCGAAAGTGAAGTATCAGGCACATTTGGTTTGGGGTAGTAACCGCCGTAACAAGCCAGCTACTCCCCGCTTTGTGAGTGTGAATACTTTTTTCTTCTCCCCTGCCGTTGAAGTTATGCTGGATATGCGTGAAGTATCAGTTTTTCTTTTCCCCTGCCGTTGAAGCAGAGAGCTATGCTGGATATGCATCGAAAGTGAAGTATCAGGCACATTTGGTTTGGGGTAGTAACCGCCGTAACAAGCCAGCTACTCCCCGCTTTGTGAGTGTGAATCCTTTTTTCTTCTCCCCTGCCGTTGAAGTTATGCTGGATATGCGTGAAGTATCAGTTTTTCTTTTCCCCTGCCGTTGAAGTAGAGAGCTATGCTGGAAATTCGTGATGTATCAGTCTTTCTCCCATGCCGTTGAAGCAGAGAGCCATGCTGGATATGCATCGAGAGTGAAGTATCAGGTACATTTGGTTTGGGGTAGTAACCGCCGTAACAAGCCAGCTACTCCCGTTTTGTGAGTGCGAACCCTTTTTTCTTCTCCCCTGCCGTTGAAGCAGAGAGCTCTGCTGGATGTGTGAAGTAACAGTTTTTCTTCTCCCCTGCCGTTGAAGCAGAGAACTATGCTGGATATGCATTGAAAGTGAAGTATAAGAATGGAGTGATCAAGCTAGTTGAAAGGCATCAGGAATAGAGGAAGGTGGAGGTAGTAATTTGGTTATTTGGTTTGGGGTAGTAACCGTCGTAACAAGCCAGCTACTCCCGTCTTTGTGAGTGCAAATCCTTTTTTCCACATTTCCTCTTGCTGTTGAAGCTTAGAGTGATGTTGGAGTCACAGTAACCATGTGTATGTTTATTGAATAAGGGTATTGTCTCCAGGCAGTAGCCATCATTCTGGCGAGTCACCTACTCTTCATTGGCGGCCTCTTGACTTTATGGATCCACAGTGTTTATCCCACGCCCCTTTGAAGTCCTTCACAGTTCTGGTCTTCACCACTTCCTCCGGAAGGGCATTCCAGGCATCCACCACCCTCTCCGTGAAGAAATACTTCCTGACATTGGTTCTGAATCTTCCTCCCTGGAGCTTCAAATCGTGACCCCTGGTTCTGCTGATTTTTTTCTTATGGTAAAGGTTTGTCGTTGCCTTTGGATCATTAAAACCTTTCAAGTATCTGAAAGTCTGTATCATATCACCTCTGCTCCTCCTTTCCTCCAGTAGTAGCAAATATTTGCGCGTGAGTTTGGCTGAACGCACCGTCTCATAAGCACGTGGCCCTTATAAAATACGTCAAACATGTGTAGGTCTAGTGTCCACCCCAACATGCCCCTTTTTGGACGCATGGTTGTGTGCGTGAGTAGACATAAGCGTCCAACTGTCGGCTACGCAAAATTACGTGTGCGCGCCGGCATTACAAACACGCATAATCCAGCGATTTTGCACGCGCAGTGCTTTGAAAATTTGGGCTTAAATTTGTGACAAAAGGCAAGGACATAAACCTTCTCCCTCCTCTTCTAAGATACTCTCTGTGCAAAGTTTAGTTTGCTTAACTCTCTTAGGAGGCTGATCAGGTCATGTGCTCCTGGGCCTGGATATCTCTGGAAAGGAAGTATTTCAGCTCCTGGCTCCTCTGTCCCTTGTTGGGGTTTTACATATAGCTGGCTCCTGGCTCCAACTCCTGGCCATCCCCTCTCTGCAGATAACAGTCAGAGCTGACAAATTGTGCCTTTTCTACCTTAAATGGTCTCCTAGCATTCCTTTGCTGAGCACGTAGCACCGTACTCTGGGCAGACTAAACAGTACAGCCCTTTCCCAACTTGTGAAAACTGTGAGTGCTGGATACTGGTTCTTGCTGAACTTATCATTCACAGGAGATCACTCAGCTGTTTTTGATGGGTTTTTTTATATTCCTTCACCTCGGCTGCAGCGGTTTGCGTCCTCTGCAGGGCTCCAACACATGATAAGCTCATGGGGCAGGAAGATGGTTTATACCGTAGTAGCTTGCTACTAATGAATAAGCACAACAGCCCCAACAGCACTCACAACAATAACAGCCCCTGAGCATCTTTTTTGCTGCTAACCTATCAATTAATTGCTCTACACTGGTAATCAGTATAATAATTATTAAACCATGCAACCATTCTGGTCATTCCCTGAAGAAAGGGGAAGGTTAGGGAAGGTTCCTTAAAGATATTATTTGATTGTTCTCAGGTCAACCCACTTACACAGTGGAGCTGCAGCCTATAAAAGTTCTATACAGCACAATAAAAGGAGATATTTAAAATGTCAGGATCAGAGTGGATTTTTCTCATCATTTGTTATCTAACTCTTGAAGATAAAATACAGCCAGCTAAACTACATTCTGCCAGTTACACTTTTTATAAGTATTTTTATCAAGTTTTCTTTTCATTCAATCATTTTGTACCCTCAAGACCTAGAGGAAAAGCAATTTTACTGTACATTTTTCCCAATGTACTGAGTCATAGAAGATGAGGAGCAAGAGAACTGTGATGAAAGCAAGGCAGGATATCGTCAGAGATGTGCAAACAATTCAAGGTCCAGCACCAACCAGGTGGTTTTCAACCTGATTCTAGTACTTTGGCTGATATTTTAGAATTTCCTCAGGAACTACATAGAACTAGCATCAGATTCATTATAGCACTTACAAACTCTGGTAGAATTTCATTGCCCTGAGTACAGAAATTTGACAAACATGTGTTTTTCATCCATGAGAACTTCATTAATTGGGCTATGACTTAGGATGATGAGAATTTGCCACTGAATCAGTTTACGCCCACGCTGGAGAGAATATAAATAAGTATGGCTTAGCCTGTTGGTGTCAGTAAATACTGAAAAGGAGAGGAAAAGGGAAGAGAGTTTGAATGAATACAGGCTTCAGGCTTAGACTAGGCTTAACTCTTGTGCATGTTTTCCAGCAGGGATGTGGATTTGTTTTGTAGGGATGTGAATCGGGCTTTGGCCGATTGAAAATATCGAACGATATTTTCAAAATCATCAGAAATCGGGGGCTCCCCCAAAACGATAGGAAAACCCCACGATATTGATCATGGGGATTCTCATCGTTTTGGGGGAGGGCGGGAAAAACGGCCCACAAAAATAACCCCTAAACCAACCCTGACCCTTTAAAACTAATCCCTTAGCTTCCCCCACCCTCCCAACCCCCCAAAAACCTTTTTTCAGGTACCTGGTGGTCCAGTGGGGGTCCCTGGAGCGATCTCCCGCTCCCAGGCTGTCGGCTGCCAGTAATCAAAATGGCGCCGATAGTCTTTGCCCTTACTATGTCACAGGGGCTACCGGTGCCATTGGTCAGCCCCTGTCACATGGTAGGAGCACAAGATGGCGCGGGCCATCCAGTGCTCCTACCATGTGACAGGGTCCGGCCAATGGCACGGATACCCTGTCACATGGTAAGGGCAAGGGCCATCGGCGCCATTTTGATTAGTGGCAGCCGACGGCCCGGGAGCGGGAGATCGCTCCAGGGACCCCCACTGGACCACCAGGTACCTGAAAAAAGTTTTTTGGGGGGTCGGGAGGGTGGGGGAAGCTAAGGTATTAGTTTTAAAGGGTCGGGGTGGGTTTTTTGTTTATTGGCTCGGGCGCAGCCGATAACAAAACCGCGATCGGGCCCGATGGAAAAAAAAACCACATGTGAATCGGAACTGGAATCCGAACCGATTCCAGTTCCGATTCACATCTCTATTGTTTTGAATGAATTGTCAAAATTCAAGGAATGATGCCATTTTCAGTTTGTATTTAATTATGCATCAAAAAAACGGGATCTTGGTGGGACCAGGCCTTGGCTCGAGGCTGGGACCCATTACTGGATCACAGGCTTAGGCTCAACTTCAACGCTGGGGTTTGGCCCAGCCTGTAGCTAGGTCCTGATTGCTGAGGCCCAGGCCCAGTCTAGGCATGGATCCAACACAGGGGTCCAGATAAGGCAGGATCCCATTGCAGGGGCCCTGTCAGGGCCTGTCCCAAGGCCAGGTCCTCATCAAAGAGGCCCAAGCCTGGCTCCAACAATGGGGTCCAGCTAAGGACAAGTCCTGACACCAAGGTCTGGACCTGTGCCTAGACCTAGACCAGATACCATGGCCCAGCCCAAGGAACAATCTTGGTCACCAAATTCCAGGCCTAAGAGAGAGGCCTAGGCCCTAGTCAATGGCCAGGGACTGGCCGATGCTGTGTTCCATTGATAAGACTTGATCCTGGGGTCTGGCACAAGGCCAAGTCCTAGTCACCAAGGCCCAGGCCTGGGTGTAAGCTCAAGGCTAATGCCAGAGCCCAGCCAAAAGCTGGGTCATGGTCATAAATGCCCAGGCCATCATTTTGAGTCAATGGAAGAAGAAAAAAAAGATGCTGTAAGACCTGTTTCTGGCCCTCAAGGAGCTAGGTCTCAGGCTTGGGCCTAACCTAGGTCTGGACTCCCAGAGATGGAATAGGGCCTCAACCAGGCTTTGGTATCAAGACTGGAGTGGAGGAGTAGCCTAGTGGTTAGAGCAGTGGGCTACGAACCAGGAGACCAGGGTTTGTCCTGCTGCCACTCCTTGTGACCTTGGGCAAGTCACTTTACCCTCCATTGCCTCAGGTACAAACTTAGATTGTAAGCCCTCTGGGAATAGGGAACATACCTACGGTACCTGAATGAAGTGAAAAAAGCGGAATATAAATATAAATAAATAAAAATAAGACTGGGCCTAGGTCTTAACAACCTGAGCCTAGGTCTATGCCTGGACCTGGAATAGGTCATCAGGTCCAGGCATAGACCTAGGCTCAGACTTTAGCAACATGACACTGCTTCTGCCAGGTCCTGGCATAGGGTGCGGGCCCAGGTCATTTGCCTGGGCCTATCCCTATCCCTGGGCCTTAGCAATGGAACCTGGCATTGGACAAGCCCCAGCTGGACTAAGGCTTGGTGACAGGACCTAGCCTTAGTCCAGGCCCAGACATCATCAACAGGATCTGGCTTCAGCTGTGCCTTGGCATCAGACTTAAGCTTCAGTGACCAGGATCTGTCCTTTGACTGGGCCTTGACATTGAACCTGGGCTGAGTCCCAGACCCAGGTGATGGGACCCAGCTTCAGCCAGGACTTGGCTTTGGACTAGGCCATGGCTTTGGACCAGGCCAAAGCCTCAGCAACCAGGTATGGCCTCAGGCTAGGGCCTAGCCTTATAAAAAATGTAAAAAAAAAAATAAAAAATGAATGAAACAGAAAAAAAATATTTTATTTTCGTTTCAAGGAAACCTAATAGAGGACTGTGACCTGTGAAATTAATTAATGAACCAAAACATTTTTATACTCTGCACAACCCTAGTTTCTGGTGACTTGGTCAGTGATCACACAAATCTATATTTGTGTTTAGAATCTTTCACCGTCTACATGTACTGAATGAATTTGTAGGGGGAGAAATAACTTTTTTTTGCAGAGGGTGGTGGCAGTTTCTCCTTTTTATTTTTCCTAGCTCAGTCAGTGTAAGTGTTGGTATTCTGGGAGCATGAGCTTTCTTTAACAACTATATGAGAATTTTTTCCATATTTTAATAGACCATCCCTCCACTGTTCCCATTTTGATCACTGCAGCAACGGTCCTAAGGTTGGGAGCCATGCATCGGGTTTCCTTTCAGAACCCTGTATCATGGGCTTTAAATCCAAATAAATTCATCAGACCCCAAAATACAATATGAATGTTTTGCCTCTGCTAGATTGTCCTATACAAGCCTTTGTTCTTTCAGCTGTTATGCAGCAAAGGTTTGGAATAAATTACCACTACACCTATGCCTTGAGCCATTTTACCTAACTACCAGGAGAAAAGCTAAGGTATGGCTTTTTGGCCAGGCCCTGCTTGAAGAGACCCTCAGTCTCCTGACCTAACTACCTGAGTAGAGATGTTACATTTTTTACCACTGGCTTTCCAATGTCAATTTAATTGTAAATTTGATTCTAACAGACAAGTTGTTTGAAATGCTACTATTGATTTAAATTTGTTACAATATGCTTTGAGGCCATTCCTGGAAAAAGGCAGACTATAAAACAGTCCATATTCAGTCATTGTCCAGATAGCAAAGATAGCAGGATAAACGTATCCAGCTAGCTTTGGAGTATATTCATTAATGAAGCCGCACACTATTGATTAGATAGCTGGCTAACTTTAACCGACTATCTTTAGGACAGCTCTTTGGTCTAACCAGACTTATCTTGAGATAACATAGCACAATATTTCATCTTTGTGAGACTTTCCTCACTCCAAATTACATCAATTCTTCACCAAGGTGTACTGTGCTCTTTGTACATCTCATTCTACATGCAAAACTGGCCCCTAAACCCTAAACCACCACCAACACCTCACCTCAACCTATTAGATGGCCCTCCTATTGTGATATAAATACTTGACTACTATGAGGTCTTATAGGTAGGTTCTCTCTCTCTCTCATCGTTAATTGTGTTATGGCCATTTTGGGCATATCGCACAGTCTAACGCCAGGAAAAAAAAGGTGTAGTTACTTCCAGCATTAAAACTGTGCAATCCCACCCAAACTCCTCCCTGATCTTGCCCATCCAAAAATTTGCATTTGTGCCATGCGTTATGAACAATAATGCATGCGTTATGGCGTTAACGATTTTGATGAATGACCCTATTAGCCAGCTAACTCAACTCCTCCCAGTTACAATCTCAGAATATGCCTAACATAACCTTCTAGATTCTAGATAGCTAGAAATTAGCCTGCTAAGTGCCAAAATATTAATTTAGCCAGATAACTTCTGAGCTATCCATCTAAATGCTTATTAATATGGACCTCAAAATGTCTATAAATAAATAATAAAGCTGCAGAGAGTTGTAAAATAAAAAGACAATAAAACCCCCAGAAGTAGATATTCAAAGCTGGCTGTGTAAATAATTTAGCCGGTTAGAACTTATCCAGCTAAGTTATAATATATATTCAGCAGCACGGCAAAGCCACTGAATATATGCGTATATATAAGCACTTAGCTGAATAAGTCTACACGGCTAAGTTTAGACCTGCTCTAAACTTTCACATATACAGCTAGCTCCAAATAGCAGTAGTTAGCCATATAAGTTATACAGCTAACTTGCTCCAACCCTTATCTGCCCAGTGCATGCCTACATTTTGTGCATGTTACTTTTAGCCATATAAGGGACTTATAAGAGCAGCAACTGCTGATCATAGGCACATATTCAGTGGCCGCTGCTTAACCACATAAGTCTCACTTATCTGCTAAATAGCGCTGAACGTACTTTGAATATCTGGACCCCAGAGTTTACAGCTGCATGAAAACTGTTAGTGAGTGTGGTTATCAGTTACAAATTGTTGATTTTATTTCTATGGATCCAAGTGGATTAAGACAGTGATTACATCTTGCGATTCATTTCCTTCCCTGCTTTATGGTTGATCCCAATCATTATTTAAATCTAAAAAAAAAAAATCCTAATTCTCATCCCCACTTCTACCCACCAAATTAAAGGGCTTGAAATTTCTTTTTCTATATTAAAAAGAAAAAGTAATGTCATTTCTATTGGAAACTGGAAAGCTGAGCAGCTTTGCCAAGAGATACAATAACTCTAAAATGCTTTATTATTAACTAAAATACTATTTTGAAAAAAAATTGCTCTATGCAGTACATTTGTTAAAGTGGGACTGACATGTGTTTTTTTTTTGTTCAGCTCATCTCTATAAATGAACACATTAATCATTTACCAAAGAGATTTGTGATGTTGGAAAACTATCCATTTTAAAAAGTTTTAATTTTTTGTATGCGGTACTTGCAATGGATTCTAATAGAATTGTGATAGTGGGACCTGGGCTTCTGAGGACACTCTGGGACTGAAACTGTTTTAAAGGGGAACACAGTGATGTCACTGCAGGAATTTCATGCAGAAAGCCAAGTTCCCATCTCCTAGAACATTTTGTTTTAATTTTTTTTAAATGCTGTTTTCAAAGTTACAGGCTCATAGAAATTGATTAAAATGTGCATTTAGAGTAACATTCTTAATTCAAGAAACATTGCCTGCTTTCTTATGGAAACCAAAGGTACCTGCAGAGCCTGAGTGATGGGTGTCACCAGCCCAATTGCTAATAAGTGCACGACGCCGACCCATGTGCACGGCGCCACATGTAGCCAGGCAACCATGCTGCGATTGTACCTCTTCCCCTCCTGCTCCTAGGAGCCGGTTTCTTTCTTCCCACATGTGGCCTGACTTCCTGGTCAACATGGGTGATGTCATCAAGCCGCAATGACCAGAGTAGTGATGAGAGGGAGGAGGTTCACCAGGCTGCTGGGCCCGGCAGCCATTGCATTTCCAGTGTTTCACGGGATTGAGATTGGGACCTGCCAACCTTGATCCTTTCTAGGAGGAGGGAGAGACCACTGCTCCTATTGGTGGCTGCTTACCTGGGGGAAGGGTCTGGGGGAAGGATAAAAGGCACGGGGGGGGGGGGGGGTAGTCAGTCCAACCTCTTTCTCCTTTCTTCCAGGGGTGAGCTGGTCTGTGTTTGGTGCTGGCACAGGCCTGCCATGTAGCTTTAAAAATTAAAAAAAGGTGGGAGATGTCGGAAGATACAGGCTTTCTGGGCGGGCGTTGCAGACTGCATATCAGCTATATGATCTCAGTCGTTAGAGCCTGATTCAGCATTTTATTTGTTGGGTTGCTGGCCGAACCGTTTCAGCATACGGGGTCAACGAAGACTGGTGGGACATCTCCTTCATGCAGCACGTCTGATGGTGGCCCACACGTGGAAGCGGATCCCTTCTCCTCAATGCTGGAGAAGCAAGGTCACGGAAATTGCTTGGATGGAGAAGCTTACGTTCCACTTAAAAGAGAAAGCGTGCACTTATAATAAAGACTGGGGGACTTATTGGGAATGGAGAGAACTTGAGATGGGGTTATACAGTCTCTTCTTATTGCTGGGGGTATTTTGTTGTGTTCTGTGTGGCAGGTCCTCACTGTAAACCCGGTAATGTTAACGGTGCATTGTATGTCTTATAATTTTTTATGACCTGTGTGGTTTAAAATAGTTAAAAAAAAATAAATTTACAAACAAGAGAAAAGCAGATTCAGTTTAAAATGTTCTGCTTAGGATCAGAGTTAATCTTTCTTATTACTTTAATTTCAGCAGCAGCCTCCAGTTGCCCAGCAGTCTTCCTCCCTTGTTCCTCCTATAGCTCTGGCCTTCGTGCGAGCAAAGAAGTCCAGCCAGATGTGGGAGCCTGGGACCTCAGATAGGGTGGTCATAATGCCCAGCCAGCCCAACTCGGTGGCTCCAGCTTGCCATGTGTCAGGCAGGAAGAAATGCTGTGGCCCAGCAGGCTGAAAAAAAAAAAGGAGACAATGCAGCAGTGGAGTGGAAGTTCTCCTCCGTAGCATGCATGCAGGCCGGCATAGCAGGTACATGGAGCAGGGTGAGCGGCCACTGAGGAGGAGGAGGTAGGGCAGGGCCACGGGGCTCTGGTGCAGTCTGACACAGATGGGCAGGGGCAGTGCTGGGGTCCTCCTCAGCACTGGTCTGGTGTCCTTCCTCAGCAAGTGCCTCCATCCTTGCTTCTGGGGCTGTTGGACCTCCCTTCCACCCTTATGGAGTTGGAATCCATCAGCCCCTAGGGATCTCACCTCCTAATCCCACCTCCGAATCCAGGAATGGAGGAGCTGCAGTGCCTCAAGTTCCCCACTCAGGCAACGCACTGCAGGAGCAGATAGCTGCATTTTCAGCAGCTCCTTCCCAGGACAGAAGGGAGGCATTGCAGCAGGCAGCAAAACCAAAATGATAAGGGGAATGGAACAACTCCCCTATGGGGAAAGACTAAAGAGGTTAGGACTTTTCAGCTTGGAGAAGAGACGACTGAGGGGGGATATGATAGCGGTGTTTAAAATCATGAGAGGTCTAGATCGGGTAGATGTGAATCGGTTATTTACTCTTTCGGATAGTAGAAAGACTAGGGGGCACTCCATGAAGTTAGCATGGGGCACATTTAAAACTAATCGGAGAAAGTTCTTTTTTACTCAACGCACAATTAAACTCTGGAATTTGTTGCCAGAGGATGTGGTTAGTGCAGTTAGTATAGCTGTGTTTAAAAAAGGATTGGATAGGTTCTTGGAGGAGAAGTCCATTACCTGCTATTAAGTTCACTTAGAGAATAGCCACCGCCATTAGCAATGGTTACATGGAATAGACTTAGTTTTTGGGTACTTGCCAGGTTCTTATGGCCTGGATTGGCCACTGTTGGAAACAGGATGCTGGGCTTGATGGACCCTTGGTCTGACCCAGTATGGCATGTTCTTATGTTCTTAACCTATGGGTGGTGAGCAAGTACAGAAAAGAAGCGCAAGTGCATCTGATTCTTCCTATAGCAGCAGTTTATTCACTAATTCCAGTTCGGGGTCTTCCACAGCTGGGGCAACATCAGGGCAGCTGATGGCAGCAACCAACCTCCTTGCTCATCCTGGATTAGACAGATGTGGAAGGGTATTCCACAATCTTTCCACTGCCACATTGTGAGCAGGCATTACATGTATATCTTCACCTTACTGGAATGGTAAAGGAGCAGAGTTAAAAAAACAAGAAGGAGAGAAACGAGCATGAGCCTCCCAGCCATAAAAATGGGTGCCATAGAACATATTCAATTGGATGCACTAGTGACAGTAGCTGTAAAAGGAAACCCCACCCAAACGTTTGCGTTGTAGTCGTATCTTGATACGATCACGAGTGCACATGTGACGTATGAATGTTTCACCTGGACCTTCAGGGAAATAACTACCCTCGAAAGGAATGGTTCCCACCCTTCCCAGATGAGCATCCAGAGGTCATGTGGATAAGCCATAGGTCCATGTTATGTGAACCCCCATAACATTTCAGGGAAAGGATGGGGGATAACCCCAAAATGCAGCAACCAACCTACTTGCACAGCCAGTCACCCTGCCAATAAGTGCCTCAAAAGAGGTTCCATTGTCACTGCCACCATATGCTGGTTCACTGGGAGCTGATGGCAGGCAGCCTCCCTAAGAAAGAGGCAATGCCTCTTTTGCTTTCTGGTTTCAGGGACAGTTTCAGAACACTGTGCTGAGGTCTGCCGGCCATGCAATCAGTGCCCAATGAACATAAGAACATGCCATACTGGGTGAGACCAAGGGTCCATCAAGCCCAATATCCTGTTTCCAACAGTGGCCAATCCAAGTCACAAGTACTTGGCAAGTACCCAAACATTAGATAGATCACAAGCTACTATTGCTTATTAATTACTGTCCTAGCAGTTTATGGATTTATCCTCTAGGAACTTATCTAAATCTTTTTTAAACCCAGTTACACTAACTGCTGTAACCACATCCTCTGGTGATGAATTCCAGAGCTTAACTATGCGCAGAGTAAAAAAGAATTTTCTTTGATTTGTTTTAAATGAGCTACTTGCTCACTTCATGGAGTGCACTCTGGTCCTTCTATTATCTGAGAGAGTAAATAACCGATTTACATTAACTTGTTCAAGTCCTTTCATGATTTTGTAGACTTCTATCATATCCCCCTCAGTCATCTCTTCTCCAAACTGAACAGCCCTAACTTATTTAGCCTTTCCTCAAAGGGCAACTGTTCCATGCCCCTTATCATTTTGGTCACCCTTCTCTGCACTTTCTCCAGTGCAGCTATATGCTTTTTGAGATGCAGTGACCAGAACTGCACACAATATTCAAGCAATCTCACCATGGAGCAATACAGAAGCATTATGAAATCCTCTGTTTTATTTACCATTCCCTTCTTAATAATTCCAAGCATTTTGTTTGCTTTTTTGATCACTACAGCACACTGGGCCGACAGTTTCAATGTGTTATCCATAATGAAGCCTAGATCTCTTTCCTGGGTAGTAATTCCTAGAGATGTGAATCGTGTGATCGATCGTCTTAAGGATCGATTTCGGCTGGGGGGGAGGGAATCGGATCGTGGCGGTTTTGTTTTTTTAAATATCGTGTAAATCGTAAATCGGGGGAGGGCGGGAAAACCGGCACACTAAAATATCCCTAATACCCACCCCTACCCTTAAAAATAAATCCCCCACCCTCCCGAACCCCCCCCAAAATGTCTTAAATTACCTGGGGTCCAGTGGGGGGGTCCCGTTGTGATCTTCCATTCTCGGGCCACGAGTGCGTTGATAGATAATGGCGCCGGCGCTACCTTTGCCCTGTCATATGACAGGGCATAGGTAGCGCCGGCGCCATTTTGGTTCCTGTCCCCGACGTCACGAGCATAGAAGATCGCTCTCGGACCCCCACTGGAAAATGGCGCCGGCCATATGGCCATATCGCAAAATGGCACCGGCCGTATGGCAACACGATTCGAGTGCAGGAAGTCGTTCGCGGACCCCCGCTGGACCCCCAGGGACTTTTGGCCAGCTTGGGGGGGCCTCCTGACCCCCACAAGACTTGCCAAAAGTCCAGCGGGGGTCCGGGAACGACCTCCTGCACTCGAATCGTGTTGCCGTACGGCGCCATTTTGCGATATGGCCATATGGCCGGTGCCATTTTTCAAAATGGCGCCGGCATTAATACCATAAATTGATCAATAATTCTGTTATTGGAAAGTCGGTATATAAAAATGCTAAATAAATAAATAAAATCTCTCTAGCATGCCTTGATGTTTCACTTACCCAGTCAATACTGGAATAATTGAAATCTTCCATTATTACTGCACTACTAGTTTGGTTAGCTTCCCTAATTTCTCTTAGCATTTCACTGTCCATCTTACCATTTTGACCAGGTGGAAGGTAGTATACTCCTATCACTATTCTCTTCCCCACACACCCATAAAGATTTGATTGTACATTTAGTCTCATGCAGGATCTTTATCCTGTTGGACTCTATGCCATCCCGGACATAAAGCGCCACCCCGCCACCCGGGTGCTCCTCTCTGTCATTGCTATATAATTTGTACCCTGGTATCCCACTATCCCATTGGTTATCTTCTTTCCACCATATCTCTGAGATGCCAATTAAGTCTATGTCATCATTCACTGCTATACACTATGGGCCAGATTTTAAAAGGGTTACGCGCATAAGTTATGCGCGTAACCCTTAAAAAAGCCCTTTGCGCGCACCGAGCCTATTTTGTATAGGCTCGGCGGCGCGCGCAAGCCCCGGGACGCATGTAAGTCCCGGGGCTTCGCAAAGGGGGTGTGTCGGGGGCGTGTCGGGTGGGCGGCGCGAATTTCAGGGTGGAGTGGGAGGCATGTTGGGGGCGTGATGCTGGCCCGGGGGCATGGTCGAGGCCTCCAGAACAGCCCCTGGGTCAGGTGATGGCATGTGCAGAGTTACGCCTACTTCGGGCAGGCTTAACTCTGCCGACAACTGTAGGGGGGGGGTTTAGATAGGGCCGGGGGGGTGGGTTAGGTAGGGGAAGGGAGGGGAAGGTGTGGGGGGTGGAAAGAAAGTTCCCTCCAAGGCCGCTCTGATTTCGGAGCGGCCTCGGAGGGAACGGGCAGCGCGTGTAGGGCTCGGCGCTAGGGATGTGAATCGGGCTTCGGACGATTGAAAATATCGTCGATATTTTCAAAATCGTCAGAAATCGGGGGCTCCCCTGAAACGATAGGAAAACCCCACGATATTGATCGTGGGGGTTCTCATATCGTTTTGGGGGAGGGCGGGAAAAACGGCACACACAAAATAACCCCTAAACCCACCCCGGCCCTTTAAAACTAATCCCTTTGCTTCCCCCACCCTCCCGACCCCCCCAAAAACATTTTACAAGTACCTGGTGGTCCAATGGGGGTCCTGGGAGCGATCTCCCGCTCCTGGGCCGTCGGCTGCCACTAATCAAAATGACGCCGATGGCCCTTTGCCCTTACCATGTGACAGGGTATCCATGCCATTGGCCGGCCCCTGTCACATGGTAGGAGCACTGGATGGCCCACACCATTTTTAAAGATCGCTCCCGGGTCCCCCAGTCAAAAAAGCAAACAGAATGTTAGGAATTATTAGGAAGGGAATGGTTAATAAAACGGAAAATGTCATAATGCCTCTATATCGCTCCATGGTGAGATCACACCTTGAATTCTGTGTACAATTCTGGTCGCCACATCTAAAAAAATATATAGTTGCAATGGAGAAGGTACAGAGAAGGGCAACCAAAATGATAAAGGGGTTGGAACAGCTCCCCTATGAGGAAAGGCTGAAGAGGTTAGGGCTGTTCAGCTTGGAGAAGAGACAGCTGAGGGGGGACATGATAGAGGTCTTTAAGATCATGAGAGGTCTTGAACGAGTAGATGTGAATCGGTTATTTACACTTTCGAATAATAGAAGGACTAGAGGGCATTCCGTGAAGTTAGCAAGTAGCACATTTAAGACTAAATGGAGAAAATTATTTTTCACTCAACGCACAATAAAGCTCTGGAATTTGTTGCCAGAGGATGTGGTTAGTGCAGTTAGTATAGCTGGGTTCAAAAAAGGTTTGGATAAGTTCTTGGAGGAGAAGTCCACTAACGGCTATTAATCAAGTTTACTTAGGGAATATCCACTGCTATTAATTGTATCAGTAGCATGGGATCTTCTTAGTGTTTGGGTAATTGCCAGGTTCTTGTGGCCTGGTTTGGCCTCTGTTGGAAACAGGATGCTGGGCTTGATGGACCCTTGGTCTGACCCAGCATGGCAATTTCTTATGTTCTATTCTCTTTATCATTCCTGTACATAAATTTGCAGATGGAGGTTTCAGTGCCCATAGATTTGTGAGAAATGTGTCTGCAAATTAGAAAATCGATTTATTTTTACTTGGAAACTTCCTCCAAATCCCTTATATTCCCAGTTTACTCAGAACCTGGGCTGAGATCCTGACACCATGAGCCTTGTTTTTTTGCAGCGATGACAATAATGGGTCCACACACCGGTGATTTATTGATCTTAATTTCTCTCTATAAGCCAGACCCCTGAAGAAACCGGTTTTCCAGTGAAACATGTTGGGCGGGTATTGAGTTGCTATATCTGAGAAGTGAAAGATTACGTGCTACTGTGAATAAGAAGTTGACCATTAATTTGGACACCTGTGCTCTGTGCTGTTGCTTTATGAAAGCGTTCATTGAGAAGTTTGGTATGGCACTTTTGCTTCTTCAAACATTTGATGGGGCAGCCACTTATGAGTCTTCAGTTGTTGTTCTTATATTACAGTGAAAAAATGTTTTCTTAGCGCCATTTATAGCATGACTGTTCATCTTTTGAAATTATATAGCATAGAGAAAACTTGAGCTTTGGGGTCTTTTGAACATATAATTGTCTGTTTTGTATTGTAACATGCCGAGCGCACTGCAATTGATTGTTTTTTATTGGTGGCATTTGACGACCTTTCAAACTTATGTAGTTTATTTAATTTTCAAGAACATTCTCTGCGAGAGTGACAAGAAGTGAAATAAACAGGCTAAGAAATGTACTCTTCAACCCATTTGGCAACCTAGGCAGTACCCTAAAAGATAACAGAGACCTGATGCCTCATGCCTTATGTCTGTGTTTTCACCTTATCTTACTTATATCAGTACCTCCCTTGTATTACACCTTTCCTCTCATTCACTCTCCTGGCCAGTCTTACTCTATTGGCAAAGAGTGACCAAGGTTCTCTGTTATAGCCCCTTTTCCTCTGGCCAGAAATCTCCCTACACCATTTATTTATTTTTTATCCTACAGCTACATATACACTCTTGAGGATCTATTCATTAAGCCCTCATGCAAATTGTTTCCTCCCTTCAGTCAATAATGGAAAACCTCAACACACAGGTTAGCTCAGCCCTCCTGACAACCTGCAAAAACATGGTTGTGTAGCACAGACTTGCCAGCCTGGCTTTCTTATTGGCTTGCTGTAACTTAGTGGATGGGAGAGCAAGCAGTAGGCCCTTGTCAGGGGAAAAGAAAAAATGGTCAGTTGGCATTCCAAAAGTAAATAAAGATTGTCAAAGCAAAATTTCTTTACTCCTGAAGATGAAAAAGTATGAAACTAAATAAAAATGGAATGTGAATTCATTTTAACAATGTAGATTTTGCCTATCCTGACAACCCTGACCAACCACCACTGATCCTTGAATTTTCTGTCAAACTGCTTTTTTAAAACATTCACACACACATCTACCCCTGAGCCTACCCAAATATGTTATTTGCAGGTTGAGAAAAATGCAGCCTGGTTAGCTCCATCTCTTAGGGAGAAAACATGGATTGTAAGCAAGCATGAACAAAGCAGACGTGCAATGGCAGGAATCAAAGTTTTGAGATCTACCCGCAGCTGTTGTGGGCCTTCCTAATAACAGATAAAAGCAACATTGCATTGAGAAACAGACATGAATAAACGGTGAGATCAAAGCGGCTAAACAAATGGTGAATGTCATCAGATGCACTCAGGCAAATAAATTCTAGAATTAGTGGAGTAAAGTATAGTGCGATAAGCGAATGCACTTGAGGTACAAGTTGGTAAACAAATCAAGCAATCTAAACTTGGTGCTACAGATAAATATAGACTATGTGATAGACAAATCACTTTGGCTTAAAGAAGACACTTGAGAAATTTTCTGACAACAGCAGGAGACATTCATTTCAGTCTTCTCAGCCTCAGTTGAGCTACTGCTAGAGTCTGGAGACCCTCCAGACATGTAGTGTGTGTGTGTCTCCCAGCAGGAGTCCAGCTGGCCAAAACTAGTGCATGAGCCCATGTGCACACAGTGGAAACATCTTCTTGTCCTCATAGCTTGAATGTCAAAATCTCTCTTCCTTAGGCCCTTTTTGCTCCACTTGTTAGCCACTGCCAGTATTTCTCTTTACCCTTCTCTCTGTTGGAAGGATTAATTTACATGGGTTTATCTGGATCTACCACTATTACTACAATTTGTACTACTTAACTCTATAGCACTGCTAGACGTATGCAGTGCTGTACAGATACATTAGACAGTTCATGCTCCCCGGAGCTTGCAGTCTAATTGAGATGCACACACAAGACAAATGCATTTCTAGTAATCCCTTAGCCATTACAGTAAAAAATGTTTGCTGTGAGAGTGCTAAGATTAGGGAAGCGTACTAAGGTTGCCAATTGCCCGGTTTTGGACTGGACAGCCAGGTTTTCAACTGAGCTATACAATGTCCAGTCATACATACTGACTGGACACTGAAAATCCGGTTTTGCAAGATGCTCCTCTTTCCATCAGCTTCCTGGTTATAAAGAAAGACAGAGCCGAGAGCTGAGCTGTGTTCCTTCCCGCTTCCCTCCCTTCCTGTGCTGTATTGGATGGGATGGGGAGAGGAGGCAGGGTACAGTACATCCCTCAATTCCCAGTGGCTCCACAGATCTCTGCAGCAATGCCCTCTGGATCCCTCACTCCCAGGTCGATACAGTAAGGCCGCGTTAGAAAGAGTGCGGCAGTGCCGGGCGCACCCTCGTTTCCCGCATGCACAGTCCTGCTCACATACCGCTCGATACTCTATTTAAATTGCTTGCAAATGCAAGCCGCGTCTGCGAAGCGTTAGGCGAAGGGTTAGGCCCGCGCAACCCATTTTACTGTATAGGCGCTTAACACAGCGCCTATACAGTATCCTGGGTGTGCTGGTACCTGTCATTTCAAATGTCATTTCAACTGACATTTGAAATGACAGGTACCAGGAAGTGGATGGTTCCCCCCCCTCCCGAAGCAAGGCGCAGGCGAAAATTGAAACAAAAGTGTAAAAAAAGTAAACTTACTGGCGGGAGCCGGTGGGCGCGTGTTCGAGGCGGGAGCGAGTTCATCGAGGCAGTAGCCGGCGGGCTGTCATCGAGGCGGGAGCCGGCAGGCGGGTGGGCGCGTGTTCATCCAGGTGTGGCGGGAGCCGGCGGGCGCGCGTTTATCCAGGTGGCGGCGGTGGCGGTGGGAGCCGGCGGGCACGCGTTTATCCAGGCGGCGGCGGTGGGAGCCGGCGGGCGCGCGTTTGTCCAGGCGGCGGCGGTGGGAGCCGGCGGGCGGGCTGGGTCAAGACCTGAGAGAGGGGAATGCAGTGACCCAGCTGACCAACCGAGGGATACAGGACGGTGGAGAAAGAGACAGAGTCATAGGGTGGGGAAAGGGGAGAGACAAAGGGGACACCAAAAAAAAGGGGGGGGGGAGAAAGATAGATATATGGAGAGCAAGGCAGGAAAGAGACACAGAGGGGAGAGGCACAACAGGAGCATGAGGAAGGAGGAAGGCAGAGGGGGAAGAGAAGGAAGAGACAGAAGAGACACAAGGGGACAAGAAGAAAGGAGATAGAGAAAGAGGAAGGCACTGGGGAGGAGAGGGAAGAAGGAGGGAGAGAAAGATGAGCATGGGGAGGAAAGGACTAGAGACAGGAGGGCAGCACAAGAGAGGAGTGCACAGAGGAGGGGGAAGGCATATTAAGAGGTGGCACAAGGGAGACAGATGAAAGGCTGGGAAACTTTTAAGGAAAGGGAGAGTGAACCATCTGTGTCTGAGAGCGAAGGCTGTATGTTTGGGAGTGTGTATGTGTGTATGAGATAGGAGAATGTGTGTTTGGGAGAGTGTGTGTGTGTGAGAGAGAGGAAGTTGTGAGTTTGGGAGTATGTGTGTATGTGAGAGAAAGGAAGTTTGTGTGTTTGGGAGTGTGTGTGTATAAGATAGGAGGTTGTATATTTATGAGGAAGTATGGAGGTGGGTGTGTATTAGAAAGGCTTTAGTTTTGATAGAGAGCAAAACTGAATGAGAGAGACTGCGGTTGATGTCTTTATGAGGATTCTTGAAATAACATTTTATAAAACAAAGTATATTGAAGGGGCTGCTTGAAAGCCAAGAAATGAGTGGCTCAACAACCGACAGTAGTCTATAACCTTCCCCCCGTCTTCCCTCCCAAAGTATGAAGTTTAGTGGGGTGTCCAGTTATGGTCCATGGAAACGGCCACACTAAAGCATCCGGGTTTATGGATTTGAAAGAGGTGTGTTTTTAAGCAGAACTTGAATATGGCCAGAGAAGGATCACAACACACCAATTGTGAAAAGCTGTTTTAGGCTCCCACTACTCAAGAGAGAAAGCACATATTCTGAAATTAGCAATGGAGAGGAAGGACATAGATAAGACTGATGAGCAGAGGTCACAAGGAGGGCCATGAGAGGAGAGGTACGCTGGTCTGGGACACCATGAAATGCCGTTGAGAAGCTGATTTTCTCCCAGGATGCCATTTTCTTGAGAGCCAGCCCTGTAGGTCCAGCAGCTGAATTTTGCATGGATTTTACTGGAGAAAGATGGCTATCAGCAGCAGATCTGTGAGGAGTAGGTTGCAGTAGTCCAAGCAGGAGGCGATGAAGGTGCAGGTAAGCGTTTTGGTAGAGTGTTCAGAATGGGTGGATTTTGGTGATTCTCTAGAGAAAGAAATGACACGTTTTAGTAATGGATCTGTTCAATGGTTGCTTTCATGATAGTTAAGAGCAAACATAATACAAGGAGCAGTATTATAGTCTTCAAAGCATTGACTTACTTGTTTCTTGGCATCACTGCATCCTCTTTGGAGCTTGATCCTAAGTCTCCTTTTTTATGTTGTCTCATATTTTCTTATGTTCTTGCCATCTAAAGCCCCCCTTGAGGGTTTAGGTTTCTTGGAATGAGAGGCGTGGAGCCATTTCAGAAGGCTCTTGTCTAGAATGTTGGCAGTGGGTTCCCAAGTATTTTCTTCGGGACCATATCCCTCCCAGGATATCAAGTACTCCCACTTCTTGTTTTGCTGGCAAACATCCAAAATTCTCTTACTTGATATAATTAGTCTTCTTTTGAGGCGATCTCTGGGGGTTCTGGATTCCTTCAAGTAGCCTAAGATAACACTAAGGGCTTGAGGAGGGAGACATGGAATACATTATGGATCCTTAGGGCCGTGGGTAGGCGTAATTGATCCATGACTGGTCCTATCTGCCGGATAACAGAGAAGGGTCCTATGTAGAAAAGTGCTAGCCACATGGAAGGTAATCTAAGATGAATATGACGGGCACTTAGCCAGACTTTGTCTCCAGGCTTGAATTGTGGGGCTACAATACAGTGCGCATCGGTTGTCTCTTTGGCTTTGAGGGTGACTTTCTGTAACATAGTCTTGGCCTGGATCCATAGTTCCTGGAGTTTGTGGGTGGTCAGTTTATCTGCTGGTAAAGCAACTGATAACAGGATAGGTAATGGGGGGACCGGTTGCTGTTCATAGACAATCAGGAATGGAGAGGCCCTGGTGGTGGTGCTGGTGTGAAAGTTGTGGGAGAATTCAGTCCACAGTAAAAGAGTAGCCCAGTTGTCCTGATGCTAGTTGATAAAGGACCACAGGAAAGTCCTGAGTGTATGATTCGTGCATTCTGCCTGTCCATTAGTTTGGGGGTGATAAGCTGTAGTGAAGTCTAACTTGATATTGAACATCTGGTAAAGAGAGAGCCAATACTTTGCTGTGAACTGGGCACCTTGATCCGAAAGAATGTGATGGGGTAATCCATGTAGCTGGAAGATGTGGGTGGTAAAATGTTTTGCCACTTCTGGTGCAGAAGGGAGACCAGGGAGAGCCACGAAATGGGCCATTTTAGAAAAATGGTTGCAAATGACCCAGATAACTCAACAGCCATTAGAGAGGGGGAGGTCCATCACAAAATCGGTGGACAAGTAAGTCCATAAAGCTTCGGGCGCTGGCAACATCTGTAACAGCTCCCAGAGTCATCCCACCATAGGCTTTTGTTGGGCACAGGTAGGTCAGGATAGGCCTTGACGTCACTCTACATCCGCGGCCACCAGTAAAACTGCTGGAGTAGTGCAAGAGTCTAGGTCCAACCAGGATGTTCTGCGTTGTGCGAATCGTGAGACCATTCCAGAACATTCTGATGGAGATGAAGGGGTATGACCGTCTTCCCTGGAGGGACAGTCATGGAAGCAGCTAGGAGAATCCGTGCTGGATCAATGATATGACCTAGGTTTCAGGTGTATCATCTACTTCAAAAGACCGGGAGAGAGTGTCTGCTCGCAGGTTCTTGGTGGCTGGCCTATATCTTACTTTGAAATTGAAGTGGGCAAAGAACAGGGATCATCAGGCTTGACGAATGTTCAAGCGTTGAGCATGGCAGAGGTGTTCTAGGTTTTTGTTGTCAGTATATACTGTGATACGGTGTTGTGCCCCCTCCAACCATTGTTACTACTCCTCTAAGGCCAATTTAATGGCTAGCAATTCTTTGTCTCCAATGCCATAGTTTCGCTCCGGCTGGGAAAACAAAGAGCAAGGTCCAAGAACACCCTTGTCAGAGAGTTGGCTTAAAGCCACCCCTATCCCCACAGAGGAGACGTCGACCTTTAGAATAAAGGGGCATGTGGGGTAGGGTGGCAGAAGCATGGTTCCTAGGGGAAGGCTCGCTTGAGTTTAAGAAAGGCGGTGACTGCCTCTGGGGGCCCATCCTTGGTGTTTGCTCCTTTCTTGGTAAGTACAGTAAGGGGCACCACAATCTGTGAGTAGTTGCGAATAAAGTGTCTGTAGAAATTTGTGAACCCCAAAAACCTTTGTAAGGGATGGAGACTAGAGGGTTGTGGCCAGTTCAGGATACACTTTACTTTCTCGGGGTTCATGCAGAAGCCACTGCTTGAAATCATGTATCCCAGGAGAGTTCTCCTTTTTGAACATGCATTTCTCCAGCTTGATGAACAGCTTATGGGCTTGTAGTCTTTGGAGAATCTGGCGGTCATTTCAATGGTGGGAAGGGAGATCTTTGGAGAAGATGAGAATGTCATCTAGATAGCCCACCACACATTCGTATAGCAGGTCCATGAAGATCTCATTCATCATGCCTTGGAATACAGCTGGAGCATTGCATAAGCTGAAGGGCATGTCCAGGTATTCGTAGTATCCGTCTCACATATTAAACGCGGTCTTATTGCCTTGCTTGATCCGAACAAGGTTGTAGGCCCCACACAGATCCAGCTTCTTGAATATCCTGGCCCTTTGCAGTCGATCTAGTAGTTCCAGAATAAGCGGAAGGGGATATCGGTCCTTCTTGGTGATAGCGTTTAGGTGAAGATTCGTGTATTCGTGGGGAATCGTGATACGTTTCGCCTCCCCACGAATACTACGAATAGTGCAATATACGTTGCGGATCGCCAATACGGTGAAAACGAATGCACACCCCTATGAGATAGCAATCTATCATGCCTCCGCTACAGAGTAGCAATCTGTTGTATATAGGCTGCTGGCAAGTCCCATAGAAAGAGAAGGTAGCTATCTATATAATACTTCCGTAAGCGGTGTTAGTGGTCGGTAGTGGTTGGCTCCCACAGAGTGATATTTGTGTAAGGAATGACCACTTGGAGGAAATGGTGAATCCCTGGGCCGATGGCAGATGACAGCACACCCAGGAGGAGATCCTGAGAGGAACCCCCGGCTAGGCTAGAATATGAAGTAAACACAAATAGTTCTTTATTAAGCTGGAAGCTGGACCACCAGTGATAGCAGTAATGAGTCGAAGTGTCCGGTAGGGCTGAAGTCCTTCTGATACTGGAATATAATCTCTGGGTCGCTGAGCTGTAGAGAGAGACTAGAAGTACTGGATACAAGATGGTTCACTCACAATAGTAGATATTTGCAATGGTCTCTATGCCACAGAAAGTTTTCAGTATATTCAGGAACAGGAGCCATAGGCGAGCACTGGTTCCTCTAAACAGTCTGTAATAAGAACTCACAATAGCTGTATATGAAATCGCTTCTAGAGTAGAAGAGAGTCTGTAAAGGATTCTAGGAACATGGGCCCTCATGGAGCAAGTACCGGTTCCTATCTGTGATCTTGCCACTGTAACTCTCGATCTCTGTACCTGCGATAACGTCTTGGACGGAAGGGAGTCTTGAGCTATAGGAATGTAGGCCCTCGTGGAGCGAGTACCGATTCCTATCTACAATAGAACTCACTGTGTTCACGTCCTTGATCACTTCCAGGCAATGAGGAGTCTTCTGAGTATTCTGGCAATCTGAAATCAAGAAGAGAGAGTGGAGCTCCCGTGGAGCGGGTACTCCTGGTAAGTTTGAAAAGGCTGAGCAGTGGGGAAGGATTCCCCTCGCTGACTCGGATCGTTGTTGCAAGTATCATGGACTGCCGAAGCAAGTCCTGTTGGAGTTCCTTGCTAACTTGTTAGAGGTTATCAAACAAAGACCTTTAAAGTGAAAATGGATGACGTCACTATGGGGGGACGCCCCCGAGGTTCATGCCCTTACTGGTATAAAGTCTGGAGCGCGTGAGCGCCCTTACGTCATTTATTTATTTTAACAGTTTTTTTTATACCGACATTAAAATGCACATCATATCGGTTTACATTATAACAATGAAAGAAATGGAAAGTTACAATGAACAGGGGAAGGGGTAACAGGACAAACAATATAGGGAGAATAATTAAAGGCAGAGGTGAGATTAAAAGTGTAGTATAAAAGAGAGGTAAAAACTAATGGAACAAAAACTATTTACAAAATGCAGCGAAGGCATAAAAATTACATATTTACAGTATTCAGCAAAAAATTAGTTGGATTAAGGAAGGTTACATCTGTAGAGCGCGGGTGAGCAGGCATGGGCAGGGGACGATGAGAAACTTAGTCTGGGAAGGCCAGCCCGGGGACACCGGGACCAAGAGGCAGGGAGAAGCCGTGGCTGCAACTGTCCGTCAGAGCTGAAGGGAGTTGCTCCCAAGGGAGAGAGGGTGGAGCGAGGGGCGAGAAGAGGCACGAACACAACAAGGCGTCAACAGAGATAAGTAAACAACCAACAAATCAATTTAAATCTTAACTCTGGCGCGGCAGGTCCCGACACAGGCCGCTGTGTCAGGGCACTTGGCCATGCCCCCGAACACGCCCCAAAGCTGACACCACACCCCCTGGCCACACCCCCGACCGTCCCTTTTTGCAAGCCCCGGGACTTACGCGCGTCCCGGAGCTTGCCTGCGCCGCCGAGCCTATGCAAAATAGGCTTGGCACGCGCAGGTTTTTTTTTTAAGGTTTACGCGCATAACTTATGCGCGTAACCCTTTTAAAATCTGGCCCTTGGTGTATTCAGGAATTCCAGGGCCCTGCCACGCTTTTTTTTTTTTCTTGTGCATGTACTACTAAGAGTGGGGAAATCATTTTTATTTCTAGCAGCTTACAATGGGGTTTTGGGGCTACTTACATGCCTTCTGCAGTTTCTGGGGTTGCCTTTGTTATCAACTTAAATATTTTTATTCTTCTACTGAAATTGAAGCAGCAACTTTGAGAAGTGGACAGGAACGAACTACCAAATCTTCTTTGTTATGTCCCCTCAAGAAGGTAAATCTCACCAGGGGACGTGCTGGAAAAGGAATCCAGAATGGGCCAATGTTGTCACAATCAAATGTTGCCCAAGTGGTTACACTAGTGGATGATGTACAGCATACTTAAAATGCTTCATTGATGCAGCATGACATATTGCCTGAAGCTATTGTCAAGCACTCTTTAACGAAGGTTCCGATGCCAATAAGTTCTTATCAACTGTGTGGTTTGAAGCTGTTGTTTGTTATCCACAAATCTGTGTGTTTTATTTCAATTCTCTATTTCTTTATCCAGCTTAAATGAACCGAAAAGTTTCATCTACTGCAGTATATACCTCTGACACAGAATTCTCTTGAAAAATAGCATTATATTGGTTTTTTTTCTCCGAGGTTTCCATGATTCAAGAACTACGGCTGGATTGTCATTGAATAGCAAGGCAACTGAAGGAAAATAAATGTTACTTTATACAGACATAAGAAATTAAAAAATGCTTAGAGAAAGAATCAGGGACCTAAGATTATACAGGGAAAGCAGAAAATTAGCTCTTCATGCACAGGTATTATGATGGTCCATAATATTACTCTTTACAACAAGCAATATTAACCTCTCTGAATGCTTACATTTTTTTTATTGCATATTGTATGCATTCATATATTTTGACTCCGCCTCTTTGGTGATGTTCAATTTCTGTTCTACATATTAACATAGGAAAGCTTTACCCTTACATGCTCAGGGATATTTGTTTCTTAGCCTCATCAGTAGGCACTGGACATTCAACCTTCTCACATGGTCTATTCAACATTCTTGTAACTTTACAATTCTATGTGGAATAGTGGCAGATAAGCTCATTGGAATGACAGAAGGCCAAAGAGAGCACACCTGGCCAATATCACAGGAAAATGGGCAACATGGGTGAAGTGAAGAAGAAAGCAGAGCACAGAGAGAACTGGCATATCAGAGCTGCCGCCAACCTTCATATCAAAGACTGCACAGGATGATGATAATTTCTTTCATCTCAACTTAGTCAGTTTCAAAACTTTTAGATCCTAGATCAAGGCATACAGCTGTAGCTTCTGACTTGAAATAGAGCTGATGAGATGGCTAGAGCCAAACTCACCCCAAGAGCTTGTAGAAGACTCACTGCAGAGCAGTACCCAATCCATGATGGTACTACTTACACTGAACTGGTACTGTTGGTCAAAGCTTGTGATGAGCCACATACCCATAAGAGAAGATTAAATGTTACCATCACCTGCAAGGCAAACAGATATTATATGAGAGTAGAATTTTCTGGAATCTAATGATGAAAGGCAGTTAAAATTAAAACATTTAACTCATCTTTTGCAGTTGTTTTAATTCCAGCTTCAGAAAATGGTAATCCCCATGGTAACAGAATCTGCTGAGATAATTATTCTTGCCTTCATTAGATGCTCTCACCTTCACCTCATGGTATCACAGCATTATTACTGCTCTATCAGAGGAGTTTATTACCCCATTCCGTTTTTAGTGCCCTGAATGCCTAATGTGATCATACAGCACTATATCAAAGAAGATATCTGAGTTAGCCCACTCACTGCTTTTATGAAACTGGAGCCAAGTCCATAGATGCAATAGGAGTCAAATCAGATTTGGCTCAGCCTGTTTCTTAATAGGAATACGCATTTATTTGAAACAAAAGAATAGAGGAGTAACCTAATGGTTAGAACAGCAGTTTACAAATCAGGGAATCCAGGATTCAAATCCCACTGCCGCCCCTTGTGACCTTGGGCAAGTCACTCAGGTACAAACTTTTAAATTGTAAACTCTTTGGGGATAGGGAAATACCTATAGTACCTGAATGTAGTTTGCTTTGAAGTGAATAAGAACAGATTATAAAGCAATATAACATGGGTAAATCATAACAAATGTGGCCATATTTGTTTTATTTCTGGACCTCCAAAACAAATGGAAGGGTCTTACAAATGAAATAAATAATCTACATCCCATTAGTCTGTTTTCCATATATTTCTATGGCCCATTGAAGTCTACTGCTGTATATTGCCAAAAAAAAATAACTGGTAACTTTAGCAACCAGCTTTTGCCTGTGTGACCTCAATTATTTGTCAGAGCCTTGTCAGAGCTGATGTAGGGCAAGTTGGCAAGGAGACTAGCCAGAGGATAAATCTTGATGCAGTTTCTTTTTAACTAGCCTACAGTGGCTATCTGAATCAAGTGATGTTCATTGATCTCATTGTCCAAGAAGCTCTTTAGTTCCTCTCTAGCTCTTAGTAGAGAAGGAAGTGCTAGTAGAAGCTCACAGAGCTTTTAAAAAGATTGGGATTTGGCACTGGTAAAAGGCTGCTTCTTTTCTTTTGTGTTACAATAGTCTCACTCACTCACTGTGCTGGAATGAAAGGCAGTACACTGCTGCTGATTTTGATTTTTCTCTTCACTAGGGGAGGGTCAGGGGAGGAAACAGTATAGAGATTGCAGTTGTGGCAGTGCTAGGGATTTTTTGTCTCTCTCTGGATACCAATGAGGTGAGCAGTGCATGCTCAAACTGAATAGTCTTACCAGTCTTTTTTTGTCTATTAGTTTTTTTGTATGTGGAGTACACATCCACTGTGTATGTGTGTGTTTGTGTGATATAGTACACCATACAAAGAGTGATACTGTGAGAGCAAGAGAGAATGGAAGCAGAGTTGTTACTGTTTATGGACTCCTTACAGCAGCAGGATCAAGAAAGACTGAAACCTCTCACACAAAACAATACATACATACTTGCTACACTTTGTGATTTTGACTTCTGTCCCAGCATCTCACATTCAAGAAGGAGATGCTTTTAGATAAAGTGTGTGAAGAGGAATACCAGAGGCAGAGGCACAGGGCCGGATTTTTAAACATACGCGCGCCGGGTACATTTCTGCGTGCTACCTGGCGTGCACAAATGTACGTCCGATTTTATAACATGTGTGTGCAGCCGCGCACATGTAATAAAATCTGGGGTCAGCGCATGCAAGGGGGTGCACAGCACACTAGTGCACCTTGCAAGTGCCAAGCCCTAGGGGAGCCCCGATGGCTTTCCCCATCCCTTCCGAGGCCGTTCCGAAATCGGAGCAGCCTCAGAAGGAACTTTCCTTCGCCCCCCCCCCTTCCCCTCGCTTCCCCTATCTAACCCGTCCCCCAGCCCTAACTAATTCCCCCCTACCTTTATTTTGTAAGTTACACCTGCCGGCTGGCAGCGCACAATCCCCCAGCACAGCTACTGTGCCAGAGGCCTCGGTCCCACCCCCACCCTACCCCTTTCACAAAGCATCCCGGGGCTTTGTGCGCGTCGCCGGGCCTATGCAAAATAGGCTTGGTGCGTGCAGGAGCGGTTATGCATGTAAATCGTTTAAAATCTGCCCCACAGTGGGGATATAACACAGGAAACAATTACCATCTCAGAGAGTAGTATTAGCAGGAGCATCACCCTACCAGCTACCACTTTCTTCAACCCTTCAATATGCCATAGCCATGATACCTACAAAGAAACATCACTCATCAGACAGGCCATTGCTAAAGCAGCTGACAAGAGAAATCCACACCTCACCCCAGGTACACAGTCCCCAGCACAAAATTATATGAAATGCTATCTCACAAAGACTATTGAGAACATGGACATAGATCTGCTGGCATATTTGACACAGGAGTCTGCAGTCTGGCCAGACCTAGCCAAGGTGACTCTGTGCTGTCTTTCCTGCCCACCAGTCAGTGTACCCAGTGACATATCTTCTCAATGACAGGGGACATCATGAGCCTCTTCGCTGAAGGCTAGCACCAGAATTGATAGAAAGATTGGTCTTTTTGATATCTGACCATTGCTTGGGTTTCCAGAAATTCCTTGTGAGTGGCAAGATGACTGAAAGCACCTTGAAGACCTTGCTGTCATATGCCTACCTGCCATGCCCCAAATGCAACATCTTAGGGATCTTGCTGCTACCACTCTGCCTATCTGCCTTGCCCCTTATGTACCACCTTAGGGATCTTGCTGCTATATAAGGTGGTAACCTTACTGTTCTTTTTGCTACCAATCTGCCTACCTTCCTTGTCCTTGATATACCACCTTGGGAGTCATGCTATTAATATGCCTATCTGCCATGTCTATTATATACCAGAATGGGAATTGTGGTTCCTCCATCTTGTTTGCTGTTTGGATCTCAGCCTAGTTCTCCCACCCTCTTTGTTTGTTGGTTTTTGTCGCCAGAAACAAAAAGTGAAAATAAAATGAAACTTCTTTTCCCTCTTTTCTGGTTCTTAATTTTTTTTGTACCCCTCTACAATCCCAGCCTACATCTTCCAACATAGCTTTTGGTTATACTGTGGTGTTTTGTCCCCAGAAAAAAAAAAAGAAATAAAATACAAATTTCTCCTCCCACCCCATCTCTTTTATGGTTCTCCATCTTACTGTTTTGTTATACATATCTAGGATCCCAGCCTACTATTCCTAGCCACTGTTCTTTCCTAGTTATGCTGGGATATGTTGTCTCAAAAAACCCTTAGTCAGAAGGAAGAAATGCAGGCACCAGAGAAAATATGCACTGGAGACCTTTACATGTTCTGAATGTGGTAAAGGTTTCAGTAGGAAGACAGAACTAATGCAAGATTAGAAATTCAACAAAAGGAAGAGACTGTGTTCAGTTACAGAATATGGGAAAGGCTTTGTTAATAAAGCAAACCTCACAAATTACCATGAAAGTCACACTGATGAGAGAACATTGTCATGTTCTGATTATGGCAAAAGTTTCAATTGGAAAGCATATTTCACAAGAAACCCAAAATTCCACCCAGCAGCAAGATCAATTTCAAGCAAGGAATGTAATAAAAGCTCATGTCACAAAAGTGATACTGTTGATAGAACATTCTCTTATGTAACCCATAGTGGGGGTGTGCTAAGTCCCAAGGGTACACAATCTAATTTATTTCTTCGGTACTGCTCCAACTAACCATTCATTCACACGCTGACTCTTAATCCCTGAGAGGAATTCTCTTTATTGGGGGGGGGGGGGGGGGGGGGGGGGGGGGGGAAGCTCTTGCTTATGGCCCAGATGCTGAAAAAATGTTTGCCAGTGTGTATGCTGTACTTTAGGTGCTTCCCATGAGGTGAGAGACTAAGAATTAGAGAGGACCAGGTCTGGGTATTAAAATAAAGTTTACTGATTAATAAAGTTAAATAGTCCATTTGTCCAAAATGATGAGTGTGCATCTGACTGTAGTTACAGGATTCCTTTCTGTGTTGGTAGGTATACACAAATCTAACAGAAAGCAATGACCAAGAAAATGGAAAGGAAATGAAATCAGGAGATTGTAGAAAGATAATGGTGTTGCTTGAATTTGCCTTTAAAATAGAACTAAGGAACGAAAAAAAGGAGGAAGAATGATGGAGTGGAGAAAGGATTGGAATATTAATTGACAAGGTTCTTGCTTCTTTGTTTCAGTGCTTTTCATGCCTAACATTCTTGCCCATTTCTGTCTAGGCATACTGCTCCCTTGTTTCCATGCAAGTAAATCCTATAAATAACTTAACAAGAGGCAACACACATGATATTCTGAAGACATCATCCAGAGTTACATCTTTTACCCTCCGCTCCCATACAGGACTCATTGATTAGATTAGGGAGGATAATTTTATAAACAGCCCATGATGTTTTAAATATTTTGGGCCAGATTTTAAAAACTACGCGTAGGTGTAGATTTGTGCGTGCAACCCGGCGCGCACAAATCTATGCCTGATTTTATAACATGCACGCAGGCACCATTAGATCACCATGACCTCAGCCTACGCCTTACGCAAGGTCCAAGCTTCGAGGACTAATCCCAATTCTGGGCCTCAGCTCGGTCCCAGATCCAACACCAGGTTCTAATCCTGAGGCTGAGTCATCCCAATGCGGTGCCCGATCCCTAGACTGGGTCCTGATGCTTGGGCCTTGGTTTAGGCCAGGACCTAGCCAGAGACAGTGTCCAGATGTCTGGGCCTCGGCCAGGACCCAGGACCCAGGCCCGATGCTAGGGCCTGACCCAGAGACCGGATCTTGATGCCTGGACCTCAGCCTAGGCCAGTTCAAATTAGCTACTGTACATAAAAATGGCACCCTCCACTGGAGAGGATGTGCCAGAGTTAATTAACTCTGGTTCCTTCTCAGAAGACGGCATCATTTCAAGAGCAAAGAAAAAAGAAAGAAGACATCGGAAGAGCATCTGTGAGGTCTGGGCATGGATTAAGGCCGTGGCTTGGGACCTGGCCTCAAGAACAGATCCTATTTTCAGGCCTGGGCCTGAGCCAAGACCCAGGCATTGGTACGTGGCCTCTAGGTTAGGTCCCAGCATCAGGTCTGGTTCCTGGCTGAGGCCCAGGACTTGTGACCTGGTCTCCAGACTGGGCCCTAGCATCAGTCCGGTTGCCAGGCCTTGGTGTAGGGAAAGGCCCAGGCATTGAGACCCATCCTCTAGTTCAGGCCTTGATATGAAGTCTGGGTCTGGGCTGAGGCCCAGAAATTGTGACCCGGTCTTTGGACCGGGCCCGCCATCAGTCCTGGGCCTAGACTAAGGCCAAGGAGTCAGTACCAACCAGATATGGCATCAGATTCGATAAGTGGGGAGTTAGGAAATTTCCTGGGCCTGGGCCTTTCCTCAGATCTTGGATGAGGACCCAGCACTGGGCAAGGGCCTAGGCCGAGACTCTGGCATTGCACTTGGTCATAGGCAGGGTCCCTGCTTTGGGTCTTGGCCTATTTCGTAGGCGAAGCCCCAGCTTCGAGCCAATGCCAAGGTACAATCGGCAATTTTTTTTTTAGTAGGTTTTGAAAACAAAACAAGATTCCGGCCAAATTTCATTGGAATTTAACTCATTCAATTTTGAAAGCAACACGAAATGAAATAGGAAATTTCGTCTCATTTCCTATTTAATTTCTTCTAAATGCCCATCCCTAGCATATTCGGTGGCAGACTTATCTGCTGAACATCAGTTACCCGCTTATCTTTACCCAGATAACTTACCTACATCAACCTATGCAATTCCAGTTAGCATTTAAAATTGTTTGTTAAAATCCGGTGGCAAAAGACCATTCTGCATTCTCTCTTCCTGCCCTCATCCGTCTACTACTTGTCTTGCAAAACTGTGATGCTCAGAACCCTAGTTCTGCTAAGTACATAAGAACATAAGAACATGCCATACTAGGTCAGACCAAGGGTCCATCAAGCCCAGCATCCTGTTTCCAAAAGTGGCCAATCCAGGCCATAAGAAACCTGGCAAGTACCCAAAAACTAATTTTATTTCATGTTACCGTTGCTAGTAATAGCAGTGGCTATTTTCTAACTTAATTAATAGCAGGTAATGGACTTCTTCTCCAAGAACTTATCCATTCCTTTTTTAAACACAGCTATACTAACTGAACTAACCACATCCTCTGGCAACAAATTCCAGAGTTTAATTGTGCATTGAGTGAAGAAGAACTTTCTCCGATTAGTTTTAAATGTGCCACATGCTAACTTCATGGAGTGCCCCCTAGTCTTTCTATTATCTGAAAGACTAAATAACCTATTCACATCTACCTGTTCTAGACCTCTCATGATTTTAAACACCTCTATCATATCCCTCCTCAACTGTCTCTTCTCCAAGCTGAAAAGTCCTAACCTCTTTAGTCTTTCCTCATAGGGGAGCTGTTCCATTCCCCTTATCATTTTGTCACCCTTCTCTGTACCTTCTCTATCACAATTATATCTTTTTTGAGATGCAGCGACAAGAATTGTACACAGTATTCAAGGTGGGGTCTCACCATGGAGCGATACAGAGGCATTATGACATTTTCCATTTTATTCACCATTCCCTTCCTATTCCTAATAATTCCCAACATTCTGTTTGCTTTTTTGACTGCCGCAGCACACTGAACCGACGATTTCAATGTGTTATCCACTATGACACCTAGATCTCTTTCTTGAGTAGTAGCACCTAATATGGAACCTAAACTTGTGTAACTATAGCATGGGCTATTTTTCCCTATATGCATCACCTTGTACTTATCCACTTTAAATTTCATCTGCCATTTTGATGCCCAATTTTCCAGTCTCACAAGGTCTTCCTGCAATTTATCACAATCTGCTTGTGATTTAACTACTCTGAACAATTTTGTATCATCTGCAAATTTGATTACCTCACTTGTCGTATTTCTTTCCAGATCATTTATAAATATATTGAAAAGTAAGGGTCCCAATACAGATTCCACTGCCCACTCCCTTGAACTGAGAAAATTGTCCATTTAATCCTACTTTCTGTTTCCTGTCTTTTAGCTAGTTTGTAATCCATAAAAGGACATCGCCACCTATACCATGACTTTTTACTTTTCCTAGAAGCCTCTCATGAGGAACTTTATCAAACGCCTTCTGAAAATCCAAGTACACTACATCTACCGGTTCACCTTTATCCACATGTTTATCTTTATCCACATGTTTATTAACTCCTTCAAAAAAGTGAAGCAGATTTGTGAGGCAAGACTTGCCTTGGGTAAAGCCATGCTGACTTTGTTCCATTAAACCATGTCTTTCTATATGTTCTGTGATTTTGATATTTAGAACACTTTCCACTATTTTTCCTGGCACTGAAGTCAGGCTAACTGGTCTGTAGTTTCCCAGATCGCCCCTGGAGCCCTCTTTAAATATGGGGGTTACATTAGTTATCCTTTAGTCTTCAGGTACAATGGATGATTTTAATGATAAGTTACAAATTTTTACTAATAGGTCTGAAATTTCATTTTTGCGCATTTTTGTGCATAGCATCAAGTGTGTGTGCACAATGTACTTTTGATATATGCAGCTATGAATGCCATGCACAAACGTCTGAAAACGAATGCAAACAATTTTTGTTCTTTTCGAGGCACTGCTGATAAGGTTTGTTCCATTGGGAACAAACCAAAAATCAGCTTTTTTTGTTTCAAGAAGCATATTTGTTTCCAATGAATGCATATTCCTATCGCTTAAAGCAATACCATATATGTTTGTTATACTTGCCTTGAAAATTAAACTATTCTGGACTAGTCAGGCTAAGAAAATTCTGAAGTTTTGGTTAACTGTCCTTTTAATAAACCCCTTAAAGTTGAACTAACCATATAAAATATAGGTGAAAACTGCAATAAATATTGGTAAATAGAAATTGTAAAGATGTTTGCCAACACGTGGGAAGTGATAATGCACTCTATTTACTACAGGCCAATAGAAAGGCTGGTAACAGATACTGCAAGTTTAATGACTTACTTTCTCTGTGGCAGCCTGCACTCACAGTTAGTGATCTAAAGATGCAGTGACACAAAAAGCTTACAGATAATTAAATATTGATTTTTGTTTTCTAATCCTATATAAAAATTGTCCTGGGTCTCCCAGTGGTAGTTTTCATCTCCAGGACATGAGAAGGGGGTGGATGGGAGATGGGAGGGAGGGTGCGGATTAACCCTTGTTTTATTTCAAGCTGTTGCAGAACAAATAAAAAGGGGAGATTCAAAAAAATACAATCTTAGGCCTTTTCTGCAAGACGGTGAAGCTGTTACAAGCAGGGGGAAAGAACAACCATGGTTTCACAACAAAAGAAGTGAAGGGAATCTAACCTCTGCCGTTAGAACTTTAGTTCGGATTGAAATTTTCTTTTTAGAATTTCAATGTTTTTGTAATTTGCAGGATATTTGTTACTTGATAAATGAATAATATCAAATATGAAATGAAATTGGAGAGGAGACTTTCATATGCACTCCTGTGTCCATGGTCAGGGCATGAGGCTTGGTAATCTAATTGTTACTAGGGCTACAATGAAGCTGGTAAAGTCAGGTATACACAGTACCTGTAAGACACAGGGGTAGATTTTATAAATTTGCGTGATCGCGTACTTTTGTTCGCGCACCAGGCGCGAACAAAGGTACACTGGATTGTATAAGATACATGCGTAGCCGCGCGCATCTTATAAAATCTGGGGTCGGCGCGCGCAAGGGGGTGCACATTTGTGCAACCCGCGCGCGCTGCCTGTTCCCTCCGAGGCCGCTCCGATTTCGGAGCGGCCTCGGAGGGAACTTTCCTTCGCCCTCCCCCCACCTTCCCCTCCCTTCCCCTACCTAACCCCCCCTTCCCTTTGTTGGCAAATTTACGCCTGCTGAAAGCAGATGTAAATCTGCGCGCGCCATCACCCGACCCGGGGGCTGGTCCGGAGGCCTTGGCCCTGCCCCCGGGCCCGCCCCCGAAACGCCGCGTCATTTCGGGAACGCCCCCTCCCCGCCCCTTTTACGAAGCCCCGGGACTTACGCGCGTCCCGGGGCTCTGCGCGCGCCGGCGGCCTATGCAAAATAGGTGCGCCAGCGCGCAGGGCATTTAAAATCCGGCCCATAATGTTGATGCACCCGAAAGAAAAACATAGAGCCAGGATGCTAGCAGAATGCCTTGGACATGTGGCTACTGCCTCCAATCTATCAGCTTTGCCCAGAATCTCAGAAGGCAGAAAACAGTAATTTCACTTAATACTCCAGCCCCTCCCCACACAGGCAGTGTGCAGGCAACAGGAAGAGAGGAGGTATGACTGAAGTGGACAGAGCACAGAGTTATGAAGAGCTGATCTACTCCCTAAACTAGCCCCTTTCCTCCTGTCATTTTCCCTTTCCTCCTGTCCTGTATAGGGAACAGGAGAGGAGAATTGACCTTGGAGCAGCAGCAAAAGAGATGAGCTCCATGCTCCCTAAGTGATATGAGAGGGGCAGGCCTGGGTTTGTCAATAGGCACACTTAGGCCTGTGCCTAAGGCAGTAAAATTCTAGAGGCAGCAGTCTGGCTGAAGATTTGCTATGCTGAATAAGAAACCTCTAATTTCTGATCCAGTTCCTCCCCTCTCAGACAGTGTACAGGGAACAGAAGGAGAGGAGAGGAGCTTGGAGCAGACATAGAAAAGTCTCCCCAATCCAGCTCCTTCCTCCTGTCATTCAGGGACAGGAGGGGAGAGGGTGAGCCTGGAGCCCTGGGGCTAAAGTAAGTTGCACGCGCTGGCCAATTGCCGGCGCGTGATCCCCGACCGAGCGGCTGTGCAAAGGCCTCTGTCCACGCCCCCGCCCCTGGACCACCCCTTTTATAAAGCCCTGGGACTTACATGCGTCCCGGGGCTTTATGGATGTCTCCGGGCCTTTTTAAAATAGGCCCAGCACGCGTAACCTTTTGAAAATCTGGCCCATAATGATTATCTACATTTTGACCCAATTTTATTTGCTCTAGTTGGCATTCCACCATCTGCTGCAACATGGGATGGTTCCCGGCATAGTCTTTATACATCTTATCCTTGAGGAGCTTTACCTCGATGTGTTCTCACACCCATTCATCCTACCAATGCTCTACATAGTTCATTATATTTAGGACATATGGATAGTGAACACTAAACAAACATTGCACTCTCCTCCTTATTACTCTTTCAGCTTGGGATTGGCAGGTGGGAGCTTTATCACTTGGAGATTTCCCTGGACTGACCCAATAGCCATCATTCCATGTTTAGGAATGGACATGGTAGTATCAACCTCTGGTAACGAAGCCAACATACATCAGGGTCAGGGGACCCAGGAACAATTTTCCCTCTATCTGACACTAGGAATAAAGCACTTTGGGAGCCTTGACTCCCCCTCCCCTCATATAAACCCAGTTGAGAACAAACCTCATCCCGGCTCTTTAGCCAGGTCTATATATTTCTGTAAATTGTCTGGTTTTGGTGGTAGAAAAGGCAGGTCTTTCCGCACATATCTGTTGTCTTCCAGATGTTCATCGATGGGGAACTCTAGTTGACTCAGAGTTTCCAGGGTCTCAGCCTATTTCTCAAAAGCATTTGCTTCAGTTAGCATGACATTGTGAAAAGGCTTGGCAACTTCTTGTTCATGCACCTCCCGAAATACATTTTATCCCCAGCCGATAGTATGAGGCACTCCCATGGGAGATGGCAACTTCCTAACCCCATGGTCTCCCACAGCCTCTTGGCTGGCCTTGAAAATATCTGAAGATTGCGGAGAAGGGCCCTGAGCTCCTTGCTCCAATGGAGGCACATTTTCTGGCAGGCAGGCCACAGCAGAAATCCCGGCGAGAATGGATCCCATGGTAGAAGGTCAGTTGGCCTATCTCACATATTGAAAGAAAATAGAGGCCTCATTCTTAAGGCTGGGGACTGACAGATCCCTGGGACTAGATAGGCATGGGTTTGATTCGCTCAGCCCAATCTCAATGGCTGAAGAAGTGGAGAATTGAGTTTTCCTAGTAATTTGTAACAGTTAAGGTTACCTCACTGAAGGGTAATTGCCACCCATCAGGGGAAACAATGATATGGATGACACTTGAAGGTGATTTTTGTCAATAAATAAAAAGATCTGACACCCTTTGCATGGTTGTCATCATTTTCTCATATGGCAGCAAGTGCACTACAAACACATGTGAGGAATGGCCTATTCTAACCTCAGCCACACTCTTCCAGCCACACGATAAGTAGTGGGATGCTCAATCCGCTGTTCTGCATGGTATAGACCATGCTGGATGGTAATATCTCAGTAGATCCCTCACAATGGAGCTGGAGGTGATGAACGTTAATTTCATGGTCCCAATCTTGGGATCACTGTTAGAATTGTAGTTTCCACTGTTCGTCCTTTGTGTGTGTGTGTGGGGGGGGGGAGGGGGGGGGGAAAAACTGCAGTTAGCAATCTCAGACAAACCCCCAGTTGGTGCCCAGTGAAATCGCAGTCCTGTGGCAAGTATTGCAAAACTGCCTTTCAGCAATCTCATGCAATTTGTTGACCCTCAGTCATTAGAGGCAAAGTCTGATAAATGGGATAAGTTTTTCTTTGATTGCAAAAGAGTACTCAGCACAGTGAGCACACACATTTCTTTCCTCTCCTATGTCTGTACCGTGACTGGCTTCTCGTGCTTTGCTGATTTTTGTGGCAATATGTCACGATCGTGACCAGCAGGATGACATTTCATTCCTTCTCAGCTATTTCAAAATGGCTCGCTAAGTTGATGAGGAGAACTGACTCTGACCTGCTCAATGCAACTGTCCTCATGCACATTTCACACTCTTAGCTCCTGCCAGCTGTCCCCATGGCAAGAATGGCGGGTCATCTCTAACAAGTGTCACAGTTTGCCAAAACAGCGGTTTCACACCAAAATGCGGTGCAAACAGTACAAAACTCAATTCCTTAACTTTAGGGCACTTGTACACTTGCAAAAAGGGTGCCTGTACTGGCATCACTTCATGTAACCCCTGGATGGGATGGATCCCTCAGACTGCATCCAGGGGCACATAGGAAGAGAAATAGACCCTTTCTGAACACAATTCTCCACAGATTGCACATCCTTTTTGAGTTCCAGGGCTCCCTGTGTGTGTTTGTGTGTGTGTGTGTGTGTGTGTGTGGGTGGGGGTAGAACAATAGTTCCAAGACCCCTTTGCATTAAACTCAGTACAAGTCTCTTTTTCCTCCGCTGTAAGCAGCTTTGATAATAGTCACAGTTTTTTGCCTCCAAAAATCACAATGTTATGAACGTGAACCCTTTCACTGAAGGAGAATGATTTAACCCGTGAGGGGAATCCCCAATAGTCCCTTCCTTTAGGAGGCGGAAGATATTCAGAACTCCACTGGAGCTTCACCAATACCAACCCACATTCCCCTTAGGTTGAGCCCTCAGGTACCGGGGTCGGCTGGACTTACGTAGTGTCTCTGCTGGACGTCCGGGCACAGATCAAGGCAGGTGATGGTATAATGGTCAGTCAGGGAAGAACAAACGGATTTCAGTTCAAAGAATCAGAGGGATCAAACAACCACCAATACCATTAATCCAATGAAGATCTTAAAAAGAACAGGAAAATCAGGATTCTCAGGAAGCCAGGAACCACAGGAAAAATGTAAAAACTCAAGACACTCAGGAAAAGAAAAGAAAAGAATGCTGAAAAATCATTGCCAAGCATTAGTGCTGTGCGGGGACTCTCCTTATATAATCCCTGCACTGTGATTTCGCTAAATAGGGCCTCGAGGAAAAAACTGCTACTGGCCCTTTAAATTTAAAGAAAATCAATGTGCGCACCTAACAAGTCCCGAAGACAGGAAGGCCCAGAAATCCCAGCGATGACGGAGGAGCCCAGACCGTCAGAGCTGCTCAGCCGCGAGCACCACTACCACCGCGTTCGGACCCGACCCCGGAGGTAAACAATAAGCCGGAGACTTTGACTCCCGCGCGCACCACGACGAGCACGCCACAGCGCTTGTAGAAACGGAAGCACCACGGCCAGACCCCCCGCCACATCCAGGCCCAAGTCCCGACCGCAATCCCGCCGCAAAGGCAAGTGGGGACAGACACACCAGGGACGGACGCACAGCACATACTGAAAAGCAATATGGTTTCCATCTTCTTTTACTGTTAGTTGATTTGATGATTGAAGAATATTTACAGCACTCAATTCAGAATTGTAATAAAGTCAATAGATATTAGAACAGCAGAAAAATTAATAAACTTGTGAACTCAGTCTTCTAGCAAAGTCTTTTAATTTACTGGAAGCCAATTCCTTAGAAATTCATATCTTCTTTGTCCATGTACTCACTTTTCTCAAATTCTGTTTTGGGCATTTTTAGGCTGGGGAGGGAGGGAGGGAGACAGAGAGAGCACCTCTGGGAATGGCACCATAGCAAGCAGCTATTTATGCTACTATAGGAGGCCCACCTAGTAACTCGAGGTGAGGTTTAGGTAGTGTAGGGGTTAGGGGCCACTTTTACATGCAGAGTGAGATGTACGAACAGAACAGTGCTCTCTTGTGAAGATTTGATGACCTTCAGAGTGAGGAAACTCAGACAATGATGAGATTTGTACAATGTTCTCTCAAAGTAGCTTGATGTTACCCAGGTAGAGAGTCCCATCAAGCTAGGTTGAGAGTTACTAGGTGGGCCTCCTATAGTAGCCTAAATAGCTACTACAAGGGCCTTGTAGATAGTCTCAGTCTCACTCTCTTTCTCTCTCTCTCTCCCCCCAGTGGTGAAATGAGCACTTTGCAGGTGGAATTATGTAGGTATTACCGCAAAGTGCAAAAAATGTATGCACTTTGCAGTAATACCAATGCGAAGTGCTAAGATACTGCACATTGCAGTAAAAAGGCTATTACCATAAAACATGCCCTTATTGCATGTGATATTCTGATGAATCTAGCCCATAGTCCTTGATGACTTTCAGCTCCTGCTGTCTAGCTACACTTTTTAGCTGAAAAAATACTTCACTTCACTTCTCAGGCTCTTCCTAAGTGAAAGATGCCTCTTCTCAATAAAATGGAAACTGATTCCCTGTATCACGGGCACTCAGCTCCAGGTGGAACAAAAATAATCTTTTACAAAAAGTGGAAAAACAAACCAGACAGGAAGGGTGGAAAATGTTCCTAGCCTCCAAAATGAAGAGATATTTACTAGCAGAAAAGCCATCTAAAGCCTTGAAACTTCATTGCATCAGGTCACAGACAGGTCCAAACCCTAAAGGAGTTATAGCACATAGTCTAAATCTTCCTTTCCCTTGATCTAATCATACACAGGGACACCCCAATCCAGTTAATACAAGACTTTCACAAATGGAAGTCTTCAAAAAATGTATTAAAAGAGCAAAAAACAATTGCAAGTGGGTCACATTAGCAAGGAGATCCACAAACAGGAAAATTAGATTTTCCATCTCGCATAAATTGGAAAAAATAAATAACCGGCAACAGAGAGAGCTCCTGCCTTCAAGAAATCGAAACTAAAATCCGCACTCTTAAGATGGTGCCTGGTGATGATAAACAGGGAGTAATCCCAGCCCTCATTTCACAAATGCTGTCTTTGAACTCCCCCTTGCTAGTTAGTAAACTCCTTTTAGTAAAGAAAATCAAAGGCTCCTTACACATGAATACATTTTAAACTTATTTTATGCAAATTTATCTCATGCATATTCATTGTGGATATCCCGATTGGCTACGGGGTCTCCAGAACAAGCTTGGGAAGCCCTGCTGTAGGTGGAAGTCTGAACACAATATTCACCATGTCAGATACTGCTGGATCTCTTACTGCTCCAATGGACAGTGGATAACTCAGCAATGAGAGCAGTGGAATTAATTTGCATGGAGATTAAATACCAGAGTTAAGGGCTATCTGTCTAGCGTTATTAACCATTTCAGAAATAAACACCTCTTAAAGATATCATCAGTGATCAGTCTTTTTTCTGCCATCTTGTCAACTGTGTTGTGTGTTAAAGTATGCAAAATATAGCAAGACCTCACTGGCTACACAAGCAGAAGGTGTGGGGGAGGAGAAGAAGGAAAAGCACCCAAAGTCCACTTCATCAACCGTAAAACCTTTTGATTAAAGAACACCATGACCTAGCAGGCACTTACCCTGTCCAGGGGCTACATGTGCACATAGGACTTTGACTATATAATCCAGAGCTACATGAATGAGTTGTAGACACTGATGGTGGAACATTGTTCATTTTTTAAAATATTTTTTTATTTATAGGTTGCAGGACACAGAAAAGGGCAATAAATTCAAACAATAATATATAAATTACCTGGTTTACAGAATCCACAGCCAAGATAATACAGGATATGTAAACAACTGTTACTAGGTAGTGACAACTGAAAGCAAAAAGTACAAATTGAACAGTATACTGTAGGGATGTGAATCGTTTTAGGACGATTAAAATTATCGTCCGATAATTTTAATATCGTCTTAAACCGTTATGGAACACAATACAATAGAGATTCTAACGATTTATCGTTATAAATCGTTAGAATCGTGAGCCGGCACACTAAAACCCGCTAAAACCCACCCCCGACCCTTTAAATTAAATCCCCCACCCTCCCAAACCCCCCCCCCAAATGACTTAAATTACCTGGGGGTCCGGAACGGCAGCGGTCCGGAACGGGCTCCTGCTACTGAATCTTGTCTTCGGCCGGCGCCATTTTCCAAAATGGCGCCGAAAAATGGCGGCGGCCATAGACCAACAGGATTCGACGGCAGGAGGTCCTTCCGGACCCCCGCTGGACTTTTGGCAAGTCTTGTGGGGGTCAGGAGGCCCCCCCCAAGCTGGCCAAAAGTTCCTGGAGGTCCAGCGGGGGTCAGGGAGCGATTTCCCGCCGCGAATCGTTTTCCGTACGTAGCAGGAGCCCGTTCCGGACCGCTGCCGTTCCGGACCGCCGCTGGACCACCAGGTAATTTAAGTCATTTGTGGGTGGTTCGGGAGGGTGGGGGATTTAATTTAAAGGGTCGGGGGTGGGTTTTAGCGGGTTTTAACGATTTTAACGATATATCACAATATTTTACCCCCCCAAACGGCAACAATACGATTCCCTCCCCCTCCCAGCCGAAATCGATCGTTAAGACGATCGAGGACACGATTCACATCTCTAGTATACTGTAAGTCAAAAGGAATTAAACCACCACTAGATGTTCAGATTGTGCCAGGACCAATATCTTCCCCATACAGCATCATGACTTGGGGGTTTACCTTTCAGAGCAAAAGTAATGCACTCCAAAACCATAAGTTCAGAAATCGCAGTCTGCCAAAAGGGCACTTGTGGGGAGATCTTACAAAAATATGCTATGGGCAATCTCCCCACATGCAATCTCCTATCATTTCTGGATAACTCCTGCTCCTCCCACCTGTCCAGAAACCACAGCTGAAAGGAAAGGACCATTTTTAGCTCACAATGGTTTCCATAATTGTGTCTATCTCCTGCCAGAATTTCTCTATTTCCACAAAGCCCCACCACATGTGTAACTCCCTTATAAGAACATAAAAAAATGCCATACTGGGTCAGACCAAGGGTCCATCAAGCCCAGCATCCTGTTTCCAACAGTGGCCAATCCAGGCCATAAGAACCTGGCAAGTACCCAAAAACTAAGTCTATTCCATGTAACCATTGCTAATGGCAGTGGCTATTCTCTAAGTGAACTTAATAGCAGGTAATGGACTTCTCCTCCAAGAACTTATCCAATCCTTTTTTAAACACAGCTATACTAACTGCACGAACCACATTCTCTGGCAACAAATTCCAGAGTTTAATTGTGCGTTGAGTAAAAAGAACTTTCTCCGATTAGTTTTAAATGTGCCCCATGCTAACTTCATGGAGTGCCCCCTAGTCTTTCTACTATCCGAAAGAGTAAATAACCGATTCACATCTACCCGTTCTAGACCTCTCATGATTTTAAACACCTCTATCATATCCCCCCTCAGTCGTCTCTTCTCCAAGCTGAAAAGTCCTAACCTCTTTAGTCTTTCCTCATAGGGGAGTTGTTCCATTCCCTTTATCATTTTGGTAGCCCTTCTCTGTACCTTCTCCATCGCAATTATATCTTTTTTGAGATGCAGCGACCAGAATTGTACACAGTATTCAAGGTGCGGTCTCACCATGGAGCGATACAGAGGCATTATGATATTTTCCATTTTATTCATCATTCCTTTTCTAATAATTCCCAACATTCTGTTTTCTTTTTTGACTGCTGCAGCACACTGCACCGATGATTTCAATGTGTTATCCACTATGACACCTAGATCTCTTTCCTGGGTTGTAGCACCTAATATGGAACCCAACATTGTGTAATTATAGCATGGGTTATTTTTCCCTATATGCATCACCTTGCACTTATCCACATTAAATTTCATCTGCCATTTGGATGCCCAATTTTCCAGTCTCACAAGGTCTTCCTGCAATTTATCACAATCTGCTTGTGATTTAACTACTCTGAACAGTTTTGTGTCATCTGCAAATTTGATTATCTCACTCGTCGTATTTCTTCCAGATCATTATAAATATATTGAACAGTAAGGGTCCCCAATACAGATCCCTGAGGCACTCCACTGTCCACTCCCTTCCACTGAGAAAATTGCCCATTTAATCCTACTCTCTGTTTCCTGTCTTTTAGCCAGTTTGCAATCCACGAAAGGACATCGCCACCTATCCCATGACTTTTTACTTTTCCTAGAAGCCTCTCATGAGGAACTTTGTCAAACGCCTTCTGAAAATCCAAGTATACTATATCTACCGGTTCACCTTTATCCACATGTTTATTAACTCCTTCAAAAAAGTGAAGCAGATTTGTGAGGCAAGACTTGCCCTGGGTAAAACCATGCTGACTTTGTTCCATTAAACCATGTCTTCCTATATGTTCTGTGATTTTGATGTTTAGAACACTTTCCACTATTTTTCCTGGCACTGAAGTCAGGCTAACCGGTCTGTAGTTTCCCGGATCGCCCCTGGAGCCCTTTTTAAATATTGGGGTTACATTTGCTATCTTCCAGTCTTCAGGTACAATGGAAGATTTTAATGATAAGTTACAAATTTTTACTAATAGGTTTGAAATTTCATTTTTTAGTTCCTTCAGAACTCTGGGGTGTATACCATCCGGTCCAGGTGATTTACTACTCTTCAGTTTGTCAATCAGGCCTACCACATCTTCTAGGTTCACCGTGATTTGATTCAGTCCATCTGAATCATTACCCATGAAAACCTTCTCCATTATGGGTACCTCCCCATCCTCTTCAGTAAACACCGAAGCAAAGAAATCATTTAATCTTTCCGCGATGGCCTTATCTTCTCTAAGTGCCCCTTTAACCCCTCGATCATCTAATGGTCCACTGACTCCTTCACAGGCTTTCTGCTTCGGATATATTTAAAAAAGTTTTTACTGTGAGTTTTTGCCTCTACAGCCAACTTCTTTTCAAATTCTCTCTTAGCCTGTCTTATCAATGTCTTACATTTATGCACCGCAATGCCTCCAACATAGGGGATTCAAATTAATTAAACCTCTAGAAATAGAGAGGGTATCAATAGGTGTGATGTAGCAATCTGTACAACAAATTCTGATTCTTATTACAGATAGACACAGCTTAGCACTGGAACACCATATCAATTGCCAACCAGAGTCATCTAATTGGAGATTCAAATCTCATTTCCAGTGCTCAATTAAACCAGGACTAACAGCCAGGTCATGATCTCCAAAATTCAATAAGCAATAAAACTTGGTGATTAACTTAGGAACTACCTGTGACTGTGTAAGCAACTTCTCCATCCCCATTTTGCATCTCAAAAAAATGCTAGCTGTAGGGTCTCTAAAGATATCCCATCGAAACTGGAGATAATGCGTGTGTGTGTATTGGGATGCTGAATTTAGTTTGTAGGAATAAGAAAAGTTGCCCCCTCCCATAGCTTCCTATGCCAGTGGAGCATGTCCACTGAATATGTAATTTGAGATAATTCAGAGTTAGTTTTTAGTGGTGAGATGAGAGAATATCACTTCATAGAATTGGCCAAAATGTCTTGTGAAAAATACCACATTTTCAGAGTGTGAAACAAAATATGAGCAGTTCTCACCAATATGGTGACAGAACCTTTGCAACTAGTAAGTCATGTCCCCTTTCCTGGGCTGCTTGCAGATCATCTCATCCGAACACTTCATTACTCTTGTTCATCCATATAGGCAAACTAGTTGGGCTGCAATATAATAATTATAGAGACTGGGAAGTTCTAGCTCGCCACAATCCCTGGGCAGCTGTATTGTAGTAGATTTAATGTGCAGCACTTTATTTTTCCAGATGAAAGAGGAAATGTGACTTCTGAGATGGAAAAACCTTCGTCTGAAGATAATACAAGGAATTTGGTAATACTAACATTTTAACCAAATTAATCCACCCAAGAAGAAATAGTAGCAAAGAGGTCCATTTTTCTAACTCTGTATTGATTCCAACAAGCACCTGAGGATAATTAGGCCTATGAAGGTCTGCAAAATAGGGAGAACAGTAACCTCCAGATGCTTAATGCCGTACCTGATGATTGAGAAAGTACCTAAGCATCTTAGAATTTGCTGAGTGGGAGCAATGGGCAAAATATTAGAATTAAAGAAAGTTACCTTATAACCAGAGGGGCAGGTTTTCAAAGACCTACGCACGACGGGCCTATTTTCAAAAGGCCCGGCAGCGTTTGTTAAGCCCCGGGACAAGTGTAAATCCCGGGGCTTGAAAAAAGGGGCGGGATGGGGTGGGGCAGGGGCAGGGGCGGGGACAGAGCCTCCAGGCACAGCGGCCATTTGCCGCTGTGCCCGGGATCGTGGGATCGCCTCGGACTGCGTGCGCAACCTACGCCTGCCCGGAGGCAAGCGCAACTTATAAAATAAAGGTTAGGAGGGGGTTTTAGGTAGTGGAAGGGAGGGGAAGGTGGGGGGGGGGAAGGAAAGTTCCCTCTTAGGTCTCTCCAATTTCAGAGCGGCCTTGGAGGGAATGGGAAAGCCAGCAGGGCTCGCCCAAGGGCTCGGCGCGTGCAAAGTACACTATTGTGCACCCCCATGCGTGCGCCAGCTACGCGCATGTTATAAAATTGGGCGTACATTTGTGTGCGCTGGGTTCATGGACTTGGCAATCTGTTATGCCCAGGAGGGTCGTGAACCCTTGGACCGACGGGAGATTGGTATGACCTGAAGGAGATGACTTCTGAGGTTCCCCCGTCGGGTGAGGAGGCGGAGGAAAGGTTGGGACTGGCTGGATCCTCGCTGGTGAAGACTCAGATGGGCCCCCAAGAGGGCAGAGAGGCATGGAGGTGGAGCAGGGACCAACGGGATCTTCGCCACTGGAAGTCCGCGGTCCTCCCTTGAGGACCCCGAAGGGACCCGGACTGCTAGGACTTAGGTGGGCCCTTGAAGACGGATGGTCCGGAGGAAGTCCGAGGTCAAGTACCAGGGGTTCGCTGCTTGCCGGTCCGAAGTCACACACCGAGGAATCACCGAGAAGGAAGCAAGAAGCAAGAACCAGGAACCTGAGGCACCAGGAGACTCACCGTAGTGAGCAGACTCGTTGCCAAATCGAAGAAACTGAAGATGAGGCTCCCTTAAGTACTATCCTGGTGAGAGATCATCCGGTGCAGCTGAGGCTGATTTAGACGATGAGGGCCCTTTAAATGTAGTGAGGAGGCGCGTCCTCGCGCCTAAGTGCAGGGCGGCCATCTTGAATCCTGGGAGCAGAGCAGAGTGGCCCCACGCCGTGAGGGGAGGCCTGGGGCACCTCCCCCACCAGTAACTACTGCGGGACCTGCACAGAGGCGGGGGAAATGGAGCCGGACTCCAGCGGCCTCCTCGGCTGCCGCGGCGGACCCGACGCCGCGGGTCAGGTAGGGGTTTGCGGTCGCGGGCGGCCATGGCGCACAACAGTACCCCCCCTTTAGGGCGCCTCCAAGGAGGCCTGGGCTTGGATGGATGATCCCAATGGAACTGAGGAGCCAGTCGCGCTGAAGGTAATTTTAGCCAGATGAATTGTGTACTCAGCCATACCTTCTGACCGGGTCTCAGAGAGGACACGGTCTTCGTCGACAGCCAGCGTATTTTTTCACCATCTGGCTGGCTTTGAGCAAGGCATGCTGAGTGGAGATCCAGAGGTGATGTAGTTCGTCCACAGAGAGTTCGGCTACCGGAGACGTGACAGTAATGGGAACAGGCAGAGGTGGCCGGGGTTGCTTCCCATAAACCAACTGGAAGGGAGAAGATCCGGTGGCAGTGGAAGGGTGCGAGTTGAGGGCGAACTTGGCCCATGGGAGTAGACTTGCCCAGTCATCCTATTTATCATTAACATAGATGCGAAGGAACTGTTTGAGGGTTTGATTCGTCCGCTCTGCTAGACCATTGGTTTGTAGGTGGTATGCAGAGGTCTAATCCAAGGTGACGTCAAATTTCTGGCAGAGGGTCCTCCAGAATCTTGCAGTAAATTGGGGACCTTGGTCTGAGAGAATACTTTTGGGTAATCCATGCAGCCTGAAAACATGCTGGACAAACAGTTGGGCCAACTGTGGCGCGGAAGGCAACTCTGGGAGTGGTACGAAGTGTGCCATTTTGCTGAATCGATCAATGATTACCCAACTGACAGTGTTGCCACCGGACGAAGGTAGATCGACCACAAAGTCCGTCGAGAGATGGGTCCAGGGTTCGGTGGGCACTGGCAAGGGCTGGAGCAAGCCTGGGGATGAACCTGGAATTCTCTCATGATGGGCACAAGAATGGCAGGATTCCACATAGGATTGGATGTCCTTATTGACTTTGGGCCACCAATAGTAGCGGCGAAGGGCCTGCAAGGTCCGATGTTGTCCTGGATGGCCTGAGCAACGGGAGTCATGGGCCCATGCCAGAACTTGTTTCCGCAGGTGCAGTGGTACAAAAGTCTTCCCGGGAGGGATAGTCATGGTGGCAGATAGCAGGACTCATGACGGCTCAATGATGAATTGAGGAGAGTCTGGAGTATCTGTAATCTCGAAGACTCGGGACAAGGCGTCGGCCTTTAGGTTCTTGACAGCCGGCCTATAACGCAGGGTGAGAAGGAAGCAAGAAGCAAGAACCAGGAACCTGAGGCACCAGGAGACTCACCGTAGTGAACAGACTCATTGCCAAGTCGAAGAAGCTGAAGACGAGGCTCCCTTAAGTACTATCCTGGGTGAGAGATCATTCGGTGCAGCTGAGGCTGATTTAGATGATGCGGGCCCTTTAAATGTAGTGAGGAGGCGTGGACTCACGCCTAAGGGCAGGGCGGCCATCTTGAATCCCGGGAGCGGAGCAGAGCGGCCCCACACTGCGAGGGGAGGCCTGGGGCGCCTCCCCCACTGGTAACCACTGTGGGACCTGCGCCGGAGGCAGGGGAAATGGAGCCGGACTCTAGCGGCCTCCTCAGCTGCCACGGCGGATGCAACGCCGCAGGTCAGGTAGGGGGTCGCGGTTGCAGGTGGTCATGGCGCACAACAAATGTAGAGCCTAAGCTGGAGAATATCTGAACATGTGAGAAATCCCAGGAGAAGCGCCATTTTTTTCTCCCATGGAGATAAGTGTAACAAAAATAAAAAAGAGAGTAGCATTAAAATATAGTGACAAATAAAAAGAAAAAGGGAGCACTACATTAGATGAACTACCATAGGGGTCTGCTCTCAGTCCACGCGCAGATAGCTGACCTCTCATCTGGAATCCCATTTATGGTTAGTTTCCCTACACAGTCACATTATTTGAAATTCAATCTGCAGGCCACATCTAGGTAATCAAAGCACTCTGGCTTACCAGCAGTAAGAATTTTTAAATGGACTGGATACAGCATAACATATTTAAAGTCTTTAGGCTGTAGTTTGCGCTTGACCTCAGCAAAGTTTGCCTCTCTTTCTGCAAAGGAGGGGAGAAATCTTGAAATATGTATATCCTCTAGAGATGTGAATCGTGTGATCGATCGTCTTAACGATCGATTTTGGCTGGGGGGGGAGGGAATCGGATCGTCGCAGTTTTGTTTTTTTTTAAATCGTGTAAATCGTAAATCGGGGGAGGGCGGGAAAACCGGCACACTAAAACAACCCTAAAACCCACCCCGACCCTTTAAACTAAATCCCCCACCCAACCTCCTGCACTCGAATCGTATTTGCCGTATTGCAAAATGGCGCCGGCCATATGGCCGGCGCCATTTTGCAATACGGCAAATAAGGCCCGAGTGCAGGAGGTCGCTTCCGGACCCCCACTGGACTTTTGGCAAGTCTTGTGGGGGTCAGGAGGCCCCCCAAGCTGGCCAAAAGTCCCTGGGGGTCCAGCGGGGGTCCAGGAGTGATCTCCTGCGTGCGTGACATCGGGGGACAGGAACCAAAATGGCGCCGGCGCCATTTCTATTAACGCACCCGTGGCCCGAGAGTGGAAGATCACACCGGGACCCCCCCCCCACTGGACCCCAGGTAATTTAAGACATTTTGGGGGGGTTCAGGAGGGTGGGGGATTTATTTTAAAGGGTCGGGGTGGGTTTTAGGGTTGTTTTAGTGTGCCGGTTTTCCCGTCCTCCCCCTTCCCCCAATTTACGATTTTTGACGATAAATCGGGGGAATTCCTATTGTATATCGCCTCTAATGATTTTTGATGATTTAAAATATATCGGACGATATTTTAAATCGTCAAAAAACGATTCACATCCTATCCTCTGTGAATCATAGAACAGCTCACTCTTGCGCTGTGCAGCTGCCATCACCTGATGCTTGTCTCTAAAATGATGCATCTGGATCACGATCGCCCATGGTCAACCAGTAGGACTGGGAGCAGAAGCCAGCAAATGATGCGCCTGGTCGATTTTCGGACAGCCACTTTTAACCTCAAAGTGCAAAAATTCCGGCAGCCATTTTTCTATGAATGCGACCATGTTCGGCTCTTCAGTTTTTTCAGGTAGGCCCACTATTCTGACAACTCCTATTTTCAATATCCTCTTGCTGCACTTTAATTACTTTTCATTGCCTTTCCAGTCTATTTTGCTGCCATAAGAGAATCCTCTAAATCAGTCACTTGGCTTTCCACTCCCTCTATTCATTCCTCCTGCTCCTGTAAGATCTTGCATGGGACTAGCAACTGTAGGAATATCGGCGTAACCCCAAATATTTGTAGTGTATAACCTCTGACTATATCTCGTGAAGATCCAGCTGTAGGAAGTTTCAGATATATAACACAGTAGTTTATCAGATTTTTTTTTCATTTACAATTTATTCAATTTCAAGGTACAATAACAAGACAATTCTTGTATTAGAAAATACAAAAGAGGCAAAGAAATATATATAACAAAGAAAATTAACATAATCATTCAATTGTTTGCCAGATTTCAATTAAGTCCCCTAATAGGGAGAGGTTACACAACTTTCAAGAAAATATAATATTACAATTACAAGACTAAGAGAATGGCATTACAAGCGAGGGTATCAATTATTAGGGCTCATTATGTTGTAGTAACAGATATGGTCGTCTAACAAGGTTCATTATTTAACAGGTTGTTTATCCGCAAAAAATAAGGACAATTGTGTAGGTTGATAGAAAACATATGAATCTTCTTTGTACTTAATGAAACATTTGCATGGAAACGACAAGAAAAACAACACCCCAATTTGCAAGGCTCAGGGCTTCAGAATAAAAAATAGTTGACGTCGTTTCTGAGTCTGTTTTTCAACATCAGGAAATACTCTCACTTGAAAATTCAAAAAAGACTCAAACATGCCTAAAGAATAGGCGCAGAACCCAATCTCTGTCTGGCTCAAGAAGAAAAGTAGGCGATCCACACGCACCTTTTAAAATCTACCCCAATGTGCGCCAAAGCCGAGAGATACACGCAGAAGACGGGCCAGCGTGCGCCGCGTGTCTTTTAAAAAGTGGGAGAGTACACTCGTATCTCCCAGAACATAGGCATGGTCTGGGCGGGGCATGGATGGTCCTAGATTTCTCAATGAAATCTGCACATAAGTATTTACGCGCACAAGCACACGCCGGTGTGCTCCACCGAGTAATTTTACTTCTGCTATGGATGGAGTGTAAGTCCTGAAAGAAAAAAGCTAAAGAGGTTAGCAGGATTTTAAGGGTTGGGGACAACAGAGTAAAAGGTAGACTAGTTAACGAAGGAGGTTAGGCAGTTCTATCCTTTACCTGAGCAAACTGGGAATGAACTCAAGAAACTGGTAATTGCATAAATGTGCTTCTACTAAAATTTCCCCACTTACGTGGTAGTGGCAGCATTTGTGCGTACATGTACGCATCTATATAAAATTGTGCACCTGTATGCGCATACAGCCTATTTTATACTACACGCGTTTGTTATAAAATAGCCGTTTTCATTGCTGTGAGCCAGCACACGCACGTACATGAGTGCCCGCTCGCCTATTTAAAAATTACTGTTCCTATGGAAGGCAATTCTCAGCCCTGCTAGTTAGCTCCTAAGTTATCCAGCTAGATCCTTCTAAAAATTGTCTTCATATTGTCACAATGACTCCCAATCTGCTGCATGCAAGTCACATGAAGACAGTAACTCAAAATCAAGTGCGCGAGTGGACATTCGCTGGAATTTTAAATCATGCACACATATATTGAAAATATGCCTACCGCACATGTGTACTCCTAATTTTATGCCGTTACTCAAGTAAACATACTTTACGTATCTTCTTTAGGACTTTGTCGGCTTTAATCTGTGCAGGTAAGTGATTTTAAAACATGCTCAAACGAAAGACATTCCCAGTTTTACCCAGTGGTCCACCAGTTTGCCCAGTCTATCTCGAGGTCATCCAGACCCCTCTGGTTCTTCAGCCTGCACTCCTCCCATTTGACCCAGACGCTCACCCAGTCATCTTAGGCCTAAAATATGATTTCTGCAGACTTACTCCTCATTAGGACCAACAGTAATTATACACAGTTAAGAAGCTGCTGCGCACTGTGACCTTTGGCGTTAAAATATGGATTTACCTGTGTAATTGTTGGCCTTGCCCCAGAACATCCACACCTCACACAAGTCCTGCCTCCCCTTTTCCACCTCCTTTTTTTTAGCTTGCACACGAGCATATTCGCACATAGGGGCAGATTTTCAAAGACCTACGCGTGCCGGGCCTATTTTCAAAAGGCCCGGCTGCATGCATAAAGCACCGGGACACGCGTCTGTCCCGGAGTTTTTCTGAATGGGTGGGCAGGGGGCGGGATGGGCCAGGGCAGACGGTCCAGGAGTGGGGTGGGGCGGTCCAGGGGCGTGGCAGTCTGGGGGTGTGGCTGGGCAGTCCGGGAGGCGTAGCCGAAGAGTCCGGCACAGGGGGATCACGCACCAGCAGTTGGCCAGCGCACGCAAGTTATGTCTGCCTCTGGCAGGCGTAACTTGTGAGATAAAGGTACGTTTGGGGTTTTTTGGGCTGGGGGGCGGGACAGGTAAGAGAAGGGAGCAGAAGGTGAGGGAGGGGGAAAGGAAAGTTCCCTCCGAGGCCGCTCCAATTTTGGAGCGGCCTCGGAGGGAACGGGGAAAGCCAGCTGGTCTCCCCGAGGGCTCGGCGCATGCAAGGTGCACTAGTGTGCACCCCCTTGTGCGCACGCCGTCCCCTGATTTTATAACATGCGTGCGGCTGCGTGCACATGTTATAAAACCGGGCGTACATTTGTGCGCGCCAACCTTTTGAAATCTGCCTCATAATTAGCAACTTTTAACATCTGCGTTACTATTGCATGACCCACATACTCGCGTATATGGGCATTTTAGCACGCGCAATGCCCATATTCAGAGTCTGCATTATGACTCTTTTGCACCACAGCTTTTTGAAAAACACACTGTCAAGTTCAGTTAATGTTCGTTGAATGACCCTTTATTTTATTATGTTTTTATTTTGTAAACTGCCGTGATTATGAATTAGAACACCAGTACATAAATAAGATAAATAGTTTCCAGTTTTAAAGATTTTTACATGGGCACAGAATGGTGAAAAGTCTTTTTTTAAAAAAAGGCCCAAGGATGACCTTTACAGAGAGTTCTTGGAGACAGCTTAAGGACTCCCTAAGGGGAATAGGCTGGGTATCACAGATGTGGGCGGTATAATGCAATGTGTGACTACTTCTAAAATCAAGATATAGAGACCCCAAAGTCAATCTTGCTTTGTTCCCAATCTTGGTGCAAAAGGCTTGTGCCCTCCCACTCTACTCTTTGATGCTCCCCCCTCCTCTCTTAACTCTCTGCAGCAGGTCTCTGCCCCCTGAATAATATTTTTAAATTGAAGTCCCTGTGTGCCAGCGCTTTCCATTTCTTAACTGAAATGTCTGTGACAGCGTATGTGAATAGCTTGGTGATATTATTAGGGATAACGTAAGGAGCTGCAATACCATTGAAAGAAATTCCCTGGGTAATATACTATTATGTCAGAGGCTGACATTGCTTGAATAGTTCTAACAATGATGCTACTTTGGAAAGCCTTGAGTTTGTTGCTATTTTTGTTCATAGCTTTTGTTCCTCTCCCATTGCTGCTATTATCCCTCCCATAACTTATACATACAATTTATTTGAATACTGGAACGATCTCTCATAGATTACATGGAAGCATTAATTCATTGAGCTGATGATTCCTTATTCACCTTACAGGCCACGTATCAAAATTGCTTGCTTTGAATCCCAGTGTATTTCAGATTTTATTTCCTTCTGCCAACAGTTGTAGTCCATTCATTAAGTGTGAAATAAGCAGGAACCAGCATTGTCATTATTGATACAGAACCAATAATGAGTAACATCTGAAAATGTGTTTTATTTAGTCACAATAAAGGTATCACTTACATCTTTATGTTGACCTTTGTTTCTACTTACTCAAGAGAAAATAGAAATCAGGTTTTCTAAAAGAAACTATTCTTCAATAGGAACACAATAAAGATCTAACACATTCCTCTTTACTATCAGAGACCATTTTAAAACTGACTTCATATAAACCCATTTTCCCTCATGGATGCTAATCTTAATTTCTTTTCACTATGTATAGTCGGCATGATATATTTTTCAACAATGTGCATGAATATAATTCTAAGGTAAACAAGACTAGCAATGGAAGATTGAAGCATTTCCATCTTTTAAATCTACTGACTTCTGGGTCCTAAGCAATAATTATATAGAGGTGCATACTCAGAACCTATGAGGCTCAGCTAGTTAGCCAGATAAATGTATCCAGCTAACTTATCCTATATATTCAGCAGTAACTTCACACTGTTGAATAGATCCTACTATCTTAAAGTTAACTGGATAAGTTTATCTTCCTAACTTTTGGACTGGTGCACGGGCTAACCAGAGTTAACTGGATAACTTATTCAGATAACTCAGCTTCTCCCAGTTACAATCCTGGAACGCCCGTGATATATCTGGCCAGAGTTTAGTTAGATAAAAAGTTATTATGGTTGAAATTTAGCAGGATAAGTTCTCAAATATTTATTTAGCTGGTTAACTCCTGAGTTATCCAGATAAATGCTTATGGACCTCACAGTACATAGTAGATGATGAGGAAAAAAAGAGCAATTGAACCATTCAAGTCAACTCAGGCATTCCTATCCACATTGCTAAGAATAATTCCTAACTGCAAGCCAAGGAACATTACCAGATGTAAATTATCTCTTCTTATTTGGATAAGCATACGAGATCTAATTAATTTGTACCTAGCAAATCCTTCTTATTCATAAATTCATCTCCCTCACAGTTATCATGTTCTAAAATCCTTATTCACCTTACTTTCAAAGGTTACAGCTTTAGAGCGCTGTGTCGCTAGCCTGCTCAGTCAGGTCATTATGTAGAAGTGAAGCCAATCCAAGCTCTCAGATAGATTCATTCAGTTTGTAAAGCAGTGGTTTGAGCATGGCTAGTCACTGCTCTACAACTGAGCTGAAGGGTTGTTTTCTTTTAAAATATTTTATTTATGCGATTTTACAATATCATTCAGAAATTCAAAAAGGAATAAAGCAAAAACAAAAATACGGATATCTCATAGTTATACAGTATCAACATTAAGTGTATTTATACATTTTTATCTGTAGTTTTTAGGAATTTCTACTATAGAACCCCAGGGAGGAAAGGAGGAATATCAAGCGGTTATTTGGGAAAACAAGGGAAACCCCTCTAAACAATTGAAAAGGAAGACATCTCCTAGTTTAATTACTTATAGCCTCATTACCTAATGCTAACTTTCAAGGGGGTGAGAATCCAGAAATTTACGCAATTGTGTAATTTAAAAAAATACATCCTTCTGACTATTTCTCCATATCTCACATCTGCATGGATATTTTACTATCATTTTACCTCCTTTAGTTTCTATTTCCATTCTCAAATCCAAAAATCTTTTCCTCCTTAGCTGTGTCATTCTAGAAAGATCGGGATAGATCCAGATCTTCCCACCATGAAAATTCTCTGTTCTATTTCTCATAAATAAACGAAACACAGCATCTCTATCTGTTGCAAATACAAAAGAAACATGCAAAGTTGTTCTAGTTTCTATCTTTGTATCTACAGTAGCTTCTATTACATCAGATAGATTTAATAATGAATCATCTGCCTTATTTTGATCTAATGTACTACATTTATCAGCCACATAATATATTTCAGAGATGGTAGGCATAGATTGTTGAGGCCATTTCAAAATGGAAATTAGATACTCTTATACATATCTAGTGGTGACACCAATTTAAGTTTAGGAAAATTCAGTATTCTTAAATTTAAATACTTTTGCGAGTTTTCAATCATTTCCAATCTTTTATCATGAAGTATTTCAGTCTTTGTAGATCTTTGGTGGCAGGTTTCTAATGTACTCATTCTTTTTTCCATCAATTCCCTTTCTTTATCTATCTTTGCAATAGAAGATTCCAAGTTCTTTGATTGCAGATTTGAGTCAGAAGTTTGTTTCATCAGTTTAATTATTGCTGTTTCAAGCGATGTAATAGCCGACCAAAGAGAATCCAAAGTTATCTCATTTGGTTTACCAGGTAACAATTTCGTACCAGATCCTGATTCCCATTGACCCCCTTTAGCCAGGTCCTCTCCACTCCTCACATTTATAGAAGTAGATGTTTGTAGAGAATCACAGGTAATTGTGGAGGAGGAGGGATACACAGGGCACCGGGACTTAATGATGTTTCGGCTGGAAGATCAAGGAACTGCTCAATACCTTTATCTTCTATGGCCCCTTTCTCCAGATTATTATTAGGAGCAGGTGAGAAAAAGGTCGGTATCTGTAATTGGGAAGGTTCAGATAGCGGAGAGGATGTTGTTACCTCTCTTATCTTCGCCTTCCTTTTTGTATGAGGCATATTAATAGGTAAATTAAGTATTGATACCAAATCTCTTCCTCAGTAATCTTCAAATATAAATCAAACTTCCAACCTGGGCGGGTTTGGAGCGAGCAAAGTCAGTATCTAATATTTAATTACTCACTTTTGTTGAATAATGATTAGGACATCTTCCAGGGTGGAATTCAGTCAAAACTGCACAGAATTCAGGCAAAGCCGTGCGCCCCTTTGGCGACGCGCCGGCGACGGCAAGCGCTGAAGGGGGCTGGCTTTTGTAAGGAAGCCAGTCACCCTTTGATGATGTCAGCGCAGGTAGGACTGCAGCGGTGCGTTGGGGGCCGGGGAAATCACCTCACCCCTTCCAACGTCAAGGCAAGTTCCAGGTAAAATCTCTGCTCGCAGGCTGGTCAGGAAAAAAAGCTCTATTGCCCGCTCCTCCCGAGCTGAAGGTTTAAGAAAAGAAAAGATCTGTACTACAGACATTAGAGCACATTTCCAAACTGATTTTCATTCTTGGGCTTTGCATTTGACCTCATTCAGGCCAAGATAAAAAGCAATAAAAAAAATGTTGCCAGATTGTTTTCTGGGTTATTAAATATTTTCAGAGACAGCGAGAGACCTTAAGATATGCTGATAGCACTATTGTATGTAAATACTTATTTGTTATATTTTGCTCTTTGAAAATGTCTTCATACATTTTCCTATGTTTTTTTCTATGTAGTTGATTGGGCTCATGATCAAGCTTGATTACTATTTCAGCTTGATCTTGAGCCCAAAAGAGATCAAAGGTCCAAATGAATGCTGAATCTAAATTTTAATGGAGAATCACATGCATTTATAACAATGCACAGCCCCATACATTGTCATATGTGATAGAAGAGGAAGGTTGAATAGATTCCTGTTCCAAAATATTACCAGTCAAACTAAGGAAAAGCTAAGGTGAATAGAGAAAAGTGCTGCCTAGGGCAGTCAGGTGGCTTTCTGAAGGTCACTCATGGGAGAGGGAAAGGAACCTGAGGTAAGCTCTGCCTTCACAGTCATGCATTTGAAGCACTAGACTGCATGGGGAATGAAGACTATTAGATAAACGCTATGACCTACATTAGTACTTCAACTGCAATGTGCAAGTTTACAGCTGAACTTTACAGCAGAATGTGAACAGGGAAAAGTTAAATGAAAGAAGGTGACAAAAGTCAGGAAAAAGTTTAGTTGTACGTTTGGGACTAGAATTTTATTCCCCTCTTTGCACAAAATAAAAAAAAAAAATGAAATGCACGGTGTCTCCATTTGGCATAGCTTCTTGCCTTCCTGCTCCAGTTTCTAAAGTAGAAATTATGGCAAATGTCTACTATTTTAAATGTCAATGGTATAATAAACATGAATCACACAAATGCTTTTTAAATAAGGTTAATGGGCCCTAGTTTATTTCATTTTGTACTATGGCTAACTAGGCCAGCATAATTACCATCACAGTTTTATTTATGTCCATTTTAAGATTATTTTATGCTGATACTAGAGGTTAAAACCACTGTTATTTCCTTTTGCCTTTATTGAATGATATGGAGCAGAAAGTTCAATACAGCCAGGCTCTGGAGGAATTAACAATAGAGTTAACATTTCCAAAACAGTAAAATGTCTTTCATAAAACCAAAGATCTTGTTAGTAAATACCACAGCAAGCAAAACATTCCCCACTCCTATTTTTTCACTGTGAAAACTGAATTGCAATATTTTTAAGACTGGGAGCTGATGAGGGTGATTGGGGGACAACAGTAACATCTATTAACAACAACAGCAGTGTCCCAGAAGTTGACATCTGAGCCCCTATTTTCCCTATGCTAACCAGACTGACTGTACTGGTTGAGGTCTCTACTTGAATGTCCTAAAGGGAACCTCAGCTATATCATAACAGAATTATAACATTTGGGTGGTTGAGGATATGTGTGTGAGAGTTGGAGGTGATGTGGAGTGGGGAGGGTGCTAATAATTATTTACAGTACGTTTAGGAGTATATAACAACATTTTAAACTTTACAAAGCATTTGGGATTCCATAATATAATTCTGTACTTTGAAAGTTTAGAAAAATATACATGTTTTCATATGTATTGCCCTTGCAGTACATTTAAAAGTATATGACATATGTTTTCTCATTATGCTGCCACCTGAAGTCATTTGTGATATTTCTCAGCTTAAATTCTTTGCATGTTTTAGAGTTCCATTTTCTTATTGGATATTTTCATTTCATTCATTTCATTTAGGAAATTTATTAAACGCCTAACACAAAAAGGTCTAGGCGATATACATAAAAACATACATAATAATAAAACAAACATTGCACATATAAATGTAAATATAAAATTCCATAGGAACTATGCCATATTATACCAAACAAGTATAATTCGCTAAATCAAATTTTACAGTAAAACTAGCAGAGTGATCAAACAACTCACATGTCCATGAAATTACAATGAGTATTGTAAAACAGACACATCGTCTTTATACAGTATTAAACACACGAGACAACAAATAGCTCTTAAAAGCCAACTTGAATTTTTTAACATCTTCCAGCTCCCGGATTTCGAAAGGGATAAGATTCCATTGAACTGGAGCCGCGATGGAAAAAGAAGTTTCTCTAGTGTTAACAAGGCGGGCCTGCCTAACTGTGGGAATATCTAATAAATTCAGTTGCGAGGATCTTAGCGATCTAACAGGTTTATGGATACGAAGAAGAGCATTGAACCAACCTGAAGACTCAGAATCGCGAAGTTTAAACACTATCATGCCTAATTTAAACAAAATAAGCTCATGAACAGGGAGCCAATTCAATTTGGCTAGGACAGGAGATATCCTATCAAAGCGTTTAGAGGCTGAAACAACTCTAGCAGCTGAATTCAAAATTAATTGAATAGACTGAATAACAGTCTTAGGCAGACCTATGTAAAGACTGTTACAATAATCAATGTGTGGAAATATGATAGCTCGCACTACCATCAAAAAGTCAGAATCATATAATAGGTGTCGTAAACCTTTTAAAAGACAAAGCTTAAAGAATCCTGATCTAGTCAAGGATCTAATTTGAGGTTTAAATGAAAGAGTGGAATCAAGCAAGAAACCCAGACTCCTAATTGGATTGAGCAGAGAAAATGACAGACCATCTAACATGATTGTATCTTGTAAAGGAATGACCGAAGATCTATGTTTGAATGTTGCTGAACACTGATTGGATCGGTTCTTATTGCTCTCTCTCTCTGTATTCTCTTCTTATTATTGGTTCCTTGCCCTAAGGGACATCTGGGACTGTCTAACCTGCTAATTTTCAATTAGAAGCAGGCACTTATAAGCTAATAGCTCTCCTTCATCTTCTTCAAGCTCCTGGAAAAGCATTATCCTTTTACCTCTTACTTTCTACATCTATTTCCCATTCGCTGCTAGTCTGCTTTAATTGCTAATAGCTACAACTTCTACCACAAGTTGCAGAGTTCTTTGATTGCTGAGCTCCAGAACTCATAACAGCTAACCAGGCTCCTGTCTGCTCTTCTTGCCTTGCAAGTCAGTGTGAGTGTTGAAACTGTTTGTCTTCATTCTAATAAACAATGTTTGGAGTTAAGAACTGATGTTTGGAAGTTGGGAAGACAAAGTTTAGCTGACTGTTTGTTGCGTCCGTCGCTGCCCGACGTCCTCACTCCGCCCTCTTTACCTCTGTGGCGACTCCCTCCGGGTCTGATGGACGACTGGCTACCATGGCGTCTCCATGTCGTCTCCCTCTGGGGTACCCGGACCGGCTCGATGCTGCAACTCTGCCATCTTGCCTTGATGCCTAGGGCGCGCACACGCGCGCATCCCGACTCTTGTACCAGCAAGAGCGCGAACCTCAGGGGCGACCCCCTGAGATGACGTCATCTGCTTCCAATATTTAAAGGTCTTTGAAAACGCAAAAAATCGAGTTAGCAAGGATATGGAAATGCAAAGGGATTCGTTCCAAGCTACTCTGCCTCCTCAGACTTACCAGAGGTACCTGCTTCTCGGGGGCCTCGCTCTTTTCTCTATTTTCAGATTACAGATAGGAAACGGTACTCGCTCCTCGAGGGCCCATGTTCCTGAACGCTCTGAAGATTCTCTACTGCCTGGAAGCTATCTCTGCTACAAGTAAATGTGAGTTTCCATCGCTCTCTCAGAGCTTTCCCTGGAACCAGGTACTCGCTCCTCAAGGGCCTAATCCTTTCCAGCTCCTGAGCTTACTTGAGACCTTACGTGAGTTTTGTCATCTAGTTTTATTCATGAGTTCTGCCTACTCTGCCTACTCACTTTCTACAGTTTCTCAACAGCTCAGCCATCCTGGGATCGTTGTTCCAGTACCTGAGGGACTATAGCCCTGCCAGGCATATCAGCTCACTACTGCCACCTCTGGTGGTTTCTAATAACCTGTTTAATAAAAGAACTAATGTGTGTCTGTCTCCATACTCCAGCCTAGCCAGTGGTCCCTCTTGGGGTATCCTCCCAAGAGCGTGGTTATCTGCCATCGGCCCAGGGATCCACCCACAACTATATCAGATTCATTACAGATTGCTACTCCTTAGCAAGACGATATCTGAGACACTACAAGATTGCTGACTCCTCCCTCTCCAGGAGCCCGCTACACAGAGCCTTCTCTACAGATTGCTCCTCCTATCTGATTGCTCCTCCCATCAAGCATCTTCTCCATAACAGATTGCTAACCCGAGCAGTAGATATACAACAGATTGCTATCTCCCTAGCACATCGCTAACAGATATTTAACACTGTTCAGGGCATAAGAACATAAGAAGATAAGACTTGCCATACTGGGTCAGACCAAGGGCCCACCAAGCCCAGTATCCTGTTTCCAACAGTGGCCAATCCAGGTCACAAGTACTTGTCAGGATCCCCAGGGTAGATAGATTCCAAGCTGCTTATCCCATGAATAAGGAGTGGATATCTACAACTCCACCTTAATAATAGTTTATGAACTTTTCCTCCAGGCATTTGTCCAAACTACTCTACTAGCTTTCATCACATCCTCTGGCAATGAATTCCAGAGCTTAATTATGCATTGAGTAAAAACATTTTCTCTTATTCGTTTTAAATGTATTAACTGGTAATTTCATTGTGTGTCCCCTGGTCTTTGTACTTTTTGAAAGAGTAAATATGGTTAAAGTTTACTCATTCCTCGTCATTCATTATTTTAGGGACCTCTATCTTATCTCCTCTCAGCCATCTCTTCTCCAAGCTGAAAAGTCCTCCTTTCTTCATAGGGGAATTGTTCAATTCCCTTTATCATCTTGGTCACCCTTCTCTGTACCTTTTCTAATTCTGCTATATCTTGAGATGAGGTAACCAGAACTGAACACAATACTCAAGATGAGGTCACCCCATGGAGCGATACAGAGGCTTTATGATATTCTCTATCTTATTCTCCTTTCCTTTCCTAATAATCCCTAGCATTCTATTTGCTTTCTTGGCTGCTGCTGCACATAGAGCAGAAGATTTCAGCATATTATCAATGAAGACACCTAGATCCTTTTCCTGAATGGTGACTCCTTGTTCAGTTCAGAGTTAACAGTCTGCTTGGAATAAGCAATCTGTTGTTATTTAGAAGAGTTGTGGGTGGATCCTTGGACCTGTGGCAGATGACCACGCCCCCAGGGGAAGATCCCGAGAGGGACCACTGGTCAGGCTCAGAGTATGGAGACTAGTTCTTTTATTAGACAGTATACTGAACCACCAGAGGTGGCAGTAGTGAGCTGGAATGCCTGGCTGTGCTGTAGTCCCTCAGAGACTGGAACAGCGATCCCTGGAGGCTGAGCTGTAGAGAAACTGAAATATAGTGAGTAGGCAGGGTATGCAGAGTTCATGTACTGAACCAGATAGTAACAATCATACAATGTCTCATAGAAGCCCAGGAGCTGGAATGTATAGGCCCTCGAGGAGCGAGTACCTGGTTCCAGGGAAAGCTCTGAGAGAGTGACGGTAACTCACTGATGTAGTTGGCAGTGATGACTTCCTGGCAGAAGAGAGTACCGAGTAAGTCTGGGAATGAGGGCCCTCGAGGAGCGAGTACCGGTTCCAGACTGTCACCTGAAAAACAAAGGAGAGAGCGAGGCCCCCGAGGAGTTTGTCCACTAGTAAGTCCGAGGAGCAGAGTAGCTTAGGTAGAGTAACCTTCCCTTGCTAACTCGATGTGTTAGCAAATTCTAAGACCTTATATATCCGTCGCGGGTGACGTCATCTTTGGGGGACGGCCCCGAGGTTTGCGCCATCACCGGTACTTCAGTAGGGGCCGCGCCGTACGCGCGCCCCCCTAGGCCTCCAGGAAACATGGCAGTTTGTAGCATCCAGCCAGGCCGGGGACGCCGGAGGACTTCAGCAGAAGAACGCCGCGGCAGCCAATCTTCCCGCGGATGAAGAGGGAGGCGCCAAAGAGGTAAGGAGGGCGGAGAGAGGACGTCGGGAACTGACGGACACAACACTCCTAATGTGGAGCCTTGCATTATTGAGTTATAATTTGGGCGACTCAAACTAAAGAGCGAATTCTGAGGTCAGGACAATAATACAAAATATTTAATGAGATGATAAAAGTTAATAGATATATAATCAGTAGACCTTCAATTTGCCTGTGGATACAGTATTTTCTCCATGCCTATAATAGCTCACTTTTTAAAAATTTATATTCCTCCTTTTGTGACCCTTCAAAGCAGTTTATATTCAGGTACTGTAGGTATTTCCTTATCCTCAGAAGGATTAAAATCTAAGGGCATGATTAATAAGGAGCTTTTCACATTCTGCGTTTATGGGGGAAAATGCTTATTAAATGAGGATCTAAGTTTTCACCTGGAGGGTGAAGTGACATACCCAAAATAACAAGGAGCATCTCTGGTTTGCAGATTACTGCTCTAACTACTGCTCTAACTACTGCTCTAACTACATACAGCTGCATACTCTGCTACTTGAAATGCTTTTTTTTCTTCTGTCTTTGCCCCATGATTTTCCTCCTGCTAATTTTAGGATTCCAGCTTAATTAAAACCAGACTTTACTGCTTCTATTGCACCAGGATCCTTGATTCCTAGCTACCTGGGGATTTGCCCCCCCCCCCCCCAATTTTTAATCAGCTCTTCCAATCTAGCAGCAACAATCCTCAGCTCAGGCCGCAGACTGCTGCTTTCTTTAGAACTTGCTATGTGTGCACTCTGGGCCTGTTCTCTAGGTGTCACTGTTGTACAACAGTTGGGAGTTCCTTCCCTCTCTCACCTGCTTACTACTGGGGACAGTGGATGCTGCTTTTTCAGCATCTCTTGATCCCGACCAGGCCAAGCAGCAGAGAACAGGCTCAGGAAACAAACCCAGACTGATTAACACAGCAGCAAGTAGCCTTGCCACTGAGACATTGGGCTGACCGTAATGTCATTGTTTTTACACAGACCCATTGCTGTGAGAAAAACAGATATGGAAATCTCTAGATGTGCCCTTTGTTTAGCAGACATTCCCTGCGAGTAGGATGTTAATGGCTGGCTTATTGTTTAAGGACTTGAGCTACTGAAAGAGCATATCCTGAATTCTGTTCTCTTTTTATTAGGCAGGGCCTGTTTTATCCCCAGACCCTATTACATAAGTGTTAAAAATAAAATATAATTGCAACAAGTAATCTGAACAAACATATTGTTTGCCATTCTGTATCTATGGAACAGAAATCTTTCTTAAACTAGGTTCAAAATGAAGTTCTCTCAGTTTGGAGTTTGGTTGTTGGAGACCTGATTGTATAATACTCTTCCCCCCTTCTCCCCTCCCCTGAGGTTTGATGTGAAACTATTTTTGTTTCTGAAAAAAGGTTAAATTCTTATTTTTGTACAGACATTTAATATGCTGAATTCATTTTGTAATTGTATTTATTTATTTTAAAATTCTTCTATTCCACTGCCTCCTATAATGTTCAGTGCAGATTACAAAATGACAATCATGTTTGTTTCTTAAGAATTAAGAGCTCTTTTCTTCTTTCTTGGCTCCTCCTCATATTTCTTATAAAGATTTGAGATTACAGAATATTTCTTTAATGATTCTTCATAATATGTGATATTTCATTGATAATCTCTATTACTTGTGTATTGTGATATATTGTTATATATCTGAAATTATAAAAATAAAATGATAAAAAAAATGACAATCATAAAAGTTATAAAAACATACACAGATAAAAATTAATACATCAACATATAGTTAGTATTAAAACAGCGAGTTAAAATGCACACTTCATCCAAATGCAACTTCCAAAAATACTGCCTTCAAAGCCTTTCTAAAATCTTTTAGATTCTGCAGCTTTCATATCTTATGGGATCTTGTTCCATTCGCTAGGGGCAACTACAGAAAAGGCATGCCCTCTGATTCTGGACAGCTTGAGTTTTCTAACTGATGGGATCTCTAGCAAATATGATTGTGTGGATCGCAAAGAGTGGGAGGGCAAATAAGGACTTATCAAATCAAGCAGGGTACATAACTAAAAATTGTGAATGCATTTGAAAACAATGGTTATTAATCTAAATTTACTTGGGACAAGAAGAATGGGATGAAACTGATATAGTCAGTGGTTTTAATATTATTATTTGTTAGTGATGTTTGTTTGAGTTTGCATTGTTCTTTTGTATGATTTTTTTGCTATGGATTATTTTATTGCTTGTAACCCACCATGAGAAAGCAAATTTAAATTGGCAGGAAACAAATGCTGATATAGGAAGTAGAGATAAAACAGAGTGTTCCTATTACTGGTAAGCAAGCAAACTGTTATACATATCAGAAGCAATACTGGGATCATTATGTATACATAAAATGACTGCAGAAAAAGACCAAACAATCCATCCAGTCTGCCCAGCAAGCTTATGGTAGCATCTGCTGCGCCATACAGGTTACCCACTTACTTAGGGGGTCATTTTCCAAAGGTATTGCACACAAAAAGGGACTTTTCACATGCAAAAAGTCCCTTTTTGTGTGCAATATGTAAATTGGGGCGGAGTCGGGGCAGAGTCCGCACCGGAAGGGGAGGAACCAGGGCAGCCTTGGGGCGGACTCCGCGACAACTTCACTGACGGCGAAAAGGTAGGACACCTTATTGCTGGCAGCAGCGCTATTGGGTGTGAAAGCTGGCAGCGATCGCACCGTGGAGATGCGATCGCTGCCAGCTTTCGCAGGTCCGCCCCCTGCTTCGCCCCCCATTACTGCTGGATGTTCTAAGGTCTGCAACCTTAGAAAATCCAGGCCTTAGTTTCCCAAACCGTCAAAGGGCCTTTGTTGGTTGCTATCTGCATCCAATTCCCGTTACCTTTTACCATTGAAGCATTACATCCAAAGTATCAAGCTTATTGGTTAAGGTAGTAACAGCCGCATCAGCAAGTTACCCCCATGCTTATTTGTTTTCCTCCATACTTATTTGTTTTTCCAGACCGTAAAATCCAATGTCCGTTTTGGTTGCTGTCTGAATCTAATTTCCCGTTTTCCTCTTTTTCTCCTGTAATTAAAGCAGAGAGCAATAATGAAGTTGCATCAATAGTATGAAGGCTTATTGGTTAAGGGTAGTAACTGCCACAACAGCAAGTTACCACCATGCTCTCTTTTCTTCATTTCCATCTTCTAGCCTTCAGGTATCCACAGTGTTTATCCCATGCCCCTGAAATCTTTCACAGTTTTTGTCTTCACCAACTTCTCTGGAAGGGCATTCCAGGCATTCACCACCATCTCCATGAAGAAATATTTCCTGACGTTGGTTCTGAGTTTCATTTCGTGACCCCTAGTTCTACTGATTTCTTTGCAACAGAAAAGGTTTGTTGATTGTGCATTATTAAAATCTTTCAGGTATCTGAAGGTCTGTATCATATCTCCCCTGCACCTCCTCTCCTCCAGGATATACATATTTAGGTCCTTCAACCTCTCCTCATGGATGGAGACCCCCAACCATTTTTGTCGCCCTTCTCTGGACCGCCTGCTAACAGAACCAGCAAGGGCAACAAATCCACCAAGGATGAAACCTCATTCTTGGCATATCTTATGTAACTCCTGTTCTTCCAGTTGCAGTCTGTTACAGGGGATAATTTGGGAGTGCTGGAGCCAAGTTCTGACCTATGATCTCAGATTTTTTTCTTAATAGTGGGAAGAGAAGGCAAGGACTTTCAAGTCTCTTAGACTACCTGGAGTTCTTCTACTGTCTTCCAGTAAATTATGCACACTGCACACAAAGAATGAATTAATTTACTGGTTAGCTTAATGGCAGGTATAAATTCACAGTAGGCACACTTTGGAATAGTGCATTTTAATATTCCATTTTGCATGGTCTCCAGGCGTCCACTATAAAACCTCTCCAGCTGCTCCAAAATGCAACTGCGAGAATTTTGACTAACACCAATCGGAGAGCGCATATCTCTCCTATTCTAAAAGATCTTCACTGGCTCCCAGTACACTTCAGGATTCTCCATAAATCACTCACAATTATACACAAATACACTCACCAGCAGACCCCTCTTGATCTGCTACACCCTCTCAAACTGCATTCGACGGCCAGACCTTTAAGGGATGCCTACAAAGGTTCCTTACATGTACCTTCTATCAAAGCTGTGCACCACTCAAATATCAGAGAACGGACATTCTCTATCACAGGCCCCTCCATCTGGAACTCCATGCCTCTGGACCTTAGGCAAGAAACTTGTCTACAAACTTTTAAAAAGAAACTAAAGACATTAGGGATGTGAATCGTTTTTTGACGATTTAAAATATCGTCCGATATATTTTAAATCGTCAAAAATCGTTAGAGCCGCGATACAATAACAATTCCCCCGATTTATCGTCAAAAAATCGTAAATCTGGGGAAGGGGGAGGGGAAAGGGGAGGGCGGGAAAACCGGCACACTAAAAAAACCCTAAAACCCACCCCGACCCTTTAAAATAAATCCCCCACCCTCCCGAACCCCCCCAAAATGCCTTAAATTACCTGGGGTCCAGAGGAAGGGTCCCGCTGTGATCTTCCACTCTCGGACCTCCGGTGCTTGTAGAAATGGTGCCGGCGCTACCTTTGGTTTTTCCGTACGGAAAATGGTGCCGACCATACGGCGTATGGCCGGCACCATTTTCTGTACGGAAAAACGATTCGCGGCAGGAGATCGCTCCCGGACCCCCGCTGGACCCCCAGGGACTTTTGGCCAGCTTGGGGGGGCCTCCTGATCCCCACAAGACTTGCCAAAAGTCCAGCGGGGGTCCAGAATGACCTCCTGCAGTCGAATCGTGTTGTCTACGGCCGGCGCCATTTTGCGCAAAATGGCGGCGCAAAATAGCGCCGGCCATAGACAACACGATTCGACTGCAGGAGGTCATTCCGGACCCCCGCTGGACTTTTGGCAAGTCTTGTGGGGGTCAGGAGGCCCCCCCAAGCTGGCCAAAAGTCCCTGGGGGTCCAGCGGGGGTCCGGGAGCGATCTCCTATGCTCCTGACCTCGGGGGACAAAAAACAAAATGGCGCCGGCGCTACCTTTGACCTGTCATATGACAAGGCAAAGGTAGCGCCGGCGCCATTTCTACAAGCACCGGAGGTCCGAGAGTAAAAGATCACACCGGGACCCTTCCTCTGGACCCCAGGTAATTTAAGGCATTTTGGGGGGGTTGGGGAGGGTGGGGGATTTATTTTAAAGGGTCGGGGTGGGTTTTAGGGTTGTTTTAGTGTGCCGGTTTTCCCGCCCTCCCCCCCACTGGACCCCAGGTAATTTAAGGCATTTGGGGGGGTTCGGGAGGGTGGGGGATTTATTTTAAAGGGTCGGGGTGGGTTTTAGGGATGTTTTAGTGTGCCGGTTTTCGATTTACACGATTTTCATGATATTTAAAAAACCCAAACGGCGACGATCCGATTCCCTCCCCCTCCCAGCCGAAATCGATCGTTAAGACAATCGATCACACGATTCACATCTCTAAAAGACATGGCTGTTCTGCCGAGCCTTCCCCGCTTCTTGTCCAACAGTGTGACTCAAATTTTGCCATCAATTATGTAAATAAATAACGTTCCAGTAATTATGTAAGGAAATAAACACTTAATCATGTTACTAGTTACCACGAGGTTGGCTCCTTGCCCCTCACTTTTTCTTTTGTATCTTGTATATGGCACTTTATCTTCGCTCCCCCTTTCTTGTTTCCTACTCCCAGTAAAGGCACCCTTGTTATAATGTAACTTTATACTCCTTCAAACTATCTTTTGTTGTTTTGGTTGGTTATATTTACTGCCTAGTTCGATGTAAACCGAGTTGATTTGATTTGTATCAAGAAAGTCGGTATATAAAAGCCTTAAATAAATAAATAAATAAAATATAGAAGTAACACTCAATGATGTATAATGCTGATCTGTATGTATTGTCATATTTGCTAACATTCAATAAAAATGGTTAATTATAAAAATAAGAAATAATGCTCAAATGAATCACAGATCACTGGTAAATCTTAGGTACTCTTAAACGGGACTCTTGATGGGCACTTCTCCTGAATGGTACCTGCAAGCTGGATGCAAAGTAAGAAACTGGAAATTCTTTCTGATAAAACTTCTTTTACCAGTCTCTGTTAACAGATTCTTTCAACAGTAACTCTGCAAGTAGATTTTCCAGTCTGTCAGTACTTAAATTGACTCCCACCAGAAATCCACTATTCAGAAATATTAGGTAATCTCCCACGGAGTATGAGAAGTATGGAGCTACCTGCCCTCTTCCTTTCAATTCTCTAAATCCTCCTTGGATCCCAACAAAATCTCCCAAGTCCCAGGTCATAGGAATCTCACCATTGGGTTCCATCCACCCTTTCAGGACAGGAGACTGAAGGAACAGTCCTCAAGCCAAAGCTCATGATTTGTGATGGGTAGTGGGGTTGTGAGCTCTTTGTGCTTCGGCATAGTTGACAGACTCATAGGTGAACCTATGAGGCCTATGCTGGCAGTTGGCAAATGCGTCCTGTAGCAGAACAGCCTGGGGCTTTGCCTAAACCAGCCACCTCCCCCGCAGTTTAATCCCTTGGGTTCTGGTGGCCAGCAGGACTTAGGAGGGTCCCTAGGGCAGTGAAGAGAATCAGTCAAAAGGCACACCAGGGTAAATGCAAGCAGCAGACTATTGGAGCCAGGGCAGGTGGCTAACCTGGATGGTCAGATCCAGGCGGCAGGCAATTGTCAGGTTCAGGCAAGAAGTGGAGATCCAGAGAGTAAGGCCAAGAGTGGACAAAGACTCACAGAAGACACTGAACAAGATGGACAGCACAAGGCAGGATGAGGAAGGCCAGAGAGACAATACTGGATGAGGGAAAGCTAGAGAAACAAAGCTGAACAAGGCAAGGCTGAAGAGACGAGGCTGGATGAGGCAAGGTCAGGAGCACTGGAATGCTGTGGCAACACACACATAACCAGGTGGCTTTTAAAATGCACTCAGTATGTATGAGCCCTACACATTCACAGATCCCCTAATTGATGCGTACATCTGGCTTTTAAAATTCACCTTTAAGATTGGTTCACAACTCAAGTGCCACAGAAAGGTCTGGTTTTCAAGGTAACCAAGCTACGCAAATTTTAGCTTTGTTCTTAGGCAATAGGCAATGTAAATACTAGGGATGTGAATCGTTTTTCAACGATTAAAATTATTGTCCGATAATGTTTATATCGTCTTAAATCGTTATAGAACACGATACAATAGAAATTCTAACGATTTATCGTTAAAAATCGTTAAATCGTGTTAGTGCGCACTAACTCGAGTTAGTGCGCACTAACTCCCCGTTAGTGCGCACTAACTCGATTTAGTGCGCACTAACTGAAAATGATACAAATAAACACTTTCCAGGTCACTGAAGGTCAGTTAGGAATGAATATGTGTTCCTATTGGCTGGCTGCCCTCTTATCTATTGATATTACCAAGGTTACCACTGAGGTGATGGTTGGGGGGATGGGAAATGGAACTGGAAACTAACGAACACCAACAGAAAATGAAACAAAGTGTTCACACTTCCCAGGTCAGTAAAGGTCACTTAGGAATGAATATGTATGTATGTATTCCTATTGGCTGGCTGTGCTCTTATCTATTGATGTTACCAATATGGTTGGGGGGATGTGAAATGGAAACAGTTGGAAGCTTGACAAAAAAAGTAATGTAATGATCAGCACTCACGTGACTAGAACTTGTTTGTTTATTATTTTTGTTAGCAGGCACCTGAAATGCTAGTGCATGTTGAATTTGCCAATCACTGTGCATTTTAGAAAGGTGGTCCTGGCTGGAACTGTACACAGTTCAAATATATGTAATTGATTGTTGGTAAGTGTATTTTTTAAGTAGCCACACTGGCACCAGTATGTTTACTTTTCCTCCTACTTAACTCACTAGCTCAGCTTTGTAAGAAGGGCTTCTCTGCTTGTGTGTTGTTTTTGTTTGGTGTGAGGAGAGCAGAAACATCAGATCTTTATTCAATCTACTACAGTCATCTCTTACAGTGCCCTATCCCTATTAATACCAGGAGTGTTGTGATCTTCCTGCACACAGTGCCCTAACCCTGATACCAGTCTGAGACAGCTCCCTCCCTGCATTACTAGTGAGAGGCTGGCTTCACAGACAGGGGGGAGCTGCCTGACCCTCACTCCTGACTTCCCCCATGTCCCAGCTAGTGAATGGTGTGTGGGTGAGGGGGGGGGGGGGGAGGATGGTGAAGTCTGAGACAGCTCCCTCCCTGCATTACTAGTGAGAGGCTGGCTTCGCAGACAGGGGGGAGCTGCCTGACCCTCACTCCTGACTTCCCCCATGTCCCAGCTAGTGAATGGTGTGTGGGAGAGGGGGGGGGGGGGGGAGGATGGTGAAGTCTGAGACAGCTCCCTCCCTGCATTACTAGTGAGAGGCTGGCTTCACAGACAGGGGGGAGCTGCCTGACCCTCACTCCTGACTTCCCCCATGTCCCAGCTAGTGAATGGTGTGTGGGTGAGGGGGGGGGGGGAGGATGGTGAAGTCTGAGACAGCTCCCTCCCTGCATTACTAGTGAGAGGCTGGCTTCACAGACAGGGGGGAGCTGCCTGTCCCTCACTCCTGACTTCCCCCATGTCCCAGCTAGTGAATGGTGTGTGGGTGAGGGGGGGGGGGTGGATGGTGAAGTCTGAGACAGCTCCCTCCCTGCATTACTAGTGAGAGGCTGGCTTCACAGACAGGGGGGAGCTGCCTGACCCTCACTCCTGACTTCCCCCATGTCCCAGCTAGTGAATGGTGTGTGGGTGAGGGGGGGGGGAGGAGGATGGTGAAGTCTGAGATAGCTCCCTCCCTGCATTACTAGTGAGAGGCTGGCTTCGCAGACAGGGGGGAGCTGCCTGACCCTCACTCCTGACTTCCCCCATGTCCCAGCTAGTGAATGGTGTGTGGGTGAGGGGGGGGGAGGATGGTGAAGTCTGAGACAGCTCCCTCCCTGCATTACTAGTGAGAGGCTGGCTTCACAGACAGGGGGGAGCTGCCTGACCCTCACTCCTGACTTCCCCCATGTCCCAGCTAGTGAATGGTGTGTGGGTGAGGGGGGGGGGGGTGGATGGTGAAGTCTGAGACAGCTCCCTCCCTGCATTACTAGTGAGAGGCTGGCTTCACAGACAGGGGGGAGCTGCCTGACCCTCACTCCTGACTTCCCCCATGTCCCAGCTAGTGAATGGTGTGTGGGTGAGGGGGGGGGGGAGGAGGATGGTGAAGTCTGAGATAGCTCCCTCCCTGCATTACTAGTGAGAGGCTGGCTTCGCAGACAGGGGGGAGCTGCCTGACCCTCACTCCTGACTTCCCCCATGTCCCAGCTAGTGAATGGTGTGTGGGTGAGGGGGGGGGAGGATGGTGAAGTCTGAGACAGCTCCCTCCCTGCATTACTAGTGAGAGGCTGGCTTCACAGACAGGGGGGAGCTGCCTGACCCTCACTCCTGACTTCCCCCATGTCCCAGCTAGTGAATGGTGTGTGGGTGAGGGGGGGGGGGAGGATGGTGAAGTCTGAGACAGCTCCCTCCCTGCATTACTAGTGAGAGGCTGGCTTCACAGACAGGGGGGAGCTGCCTGTCCCTCACTCCTGACTTCCTCCATGTCCCAGCTAGTGAATGGTGTGTGGGTGAGGGGGGGGGGGGGGTGGATGGTGAAGTCTGAGACAGCTCCCTCCCTGCATTACTAGTGAGAGGCTGGCTTCACAGACAGGGGGGAGCTGCCTGACCCTCACTCCTCCGGGGTATTGTGATCTTCCTGCACACAGTGCCCTATCCCTGATACCAGGGGTGTTGTGATCTTCCTGCATGCAGTGCCCTATCCCTATTAATACCAGGAGTGTTGTGATCTTCCTGCATGCAGTGCCCTATCCCTATTAATACCAGGAGTGTTGTGATCTTCCTGCATGCAGTGCCCTATCCCTGATATCGGGATGTGTGCAAGAAGATCACAACACCCCCGGTATCAGGAATAGGGCACTGTGTGCAGGAAGATCACAACACCCCTGGTATTAGGGATAGGGCACTGTGTGCAGGAAGATCACAACACTCCTGGTATTAATAGGGATAGGGCACTGTGTGCAGGAAGATCACAATACCCCTGGTATCAGGGTTAGGGCACAAGTTCTAGTCACATTGACTGATCACATTACTTGTTTTGTCAAGCTACCAACTGTTTCCATTTCCCATCCCCCATATACTGTCAGTAGGAAACTTGGTAACATGAATAAATAAGAGGGCAGCCAATAGGAATACATATTCATTCCTAAACTGACCTTAACTGACCTGAAAAGTGTCAAATTGTATCATTTTCAGTTAGTGCGCACTAACTCCCAGTTAGTGCGCACTAACTCCCGTTAGTGCGCACTAACTCGAGTTAACTCGAGTTAACTCGAGTTAGTGCGCACTAATCGGAAAAAACGATTTTTAACGATTTTTTAACTAAAAAATCGTGCCTAAGACGATTTTCTTGCCCTGCCACACGATTTCTATCGTTAAGACGATATGGAAAACGATTCACATCCCTAGTAAATACATCTGATGAGTATTCATTGTGGAAATCTTTAAAACTAGACCTGGTTGTGGTCTTCTCCAAGAATTGCTGCTGTGGAATATTTCCCAATGCACGCACAAATGAAAAGTGGGCATGGTCTGGGTGGGGCATGAGCGATCCGGGATTTTAACCTGAAATTTGCTAGCAAATACTTACACGCACTGGCGCGTGCTGGGGTCCCCTGTTGTGTAACTTTACTTCTGCTATGCATGATTCTAGGCAGACCAGCAGGGTTTTAAAGGTCGGGGCTAACATGGGGAAAGGAAGGCTATTAAACTAGGGGGGTTTGGAAGATCTACCCCTTAACTGGGCGAAGTGGGAAGGAACTGGTTTTAGTGGCAATGGTGCCGGCATGCAACCCTTTTAAAATCCCCCCACTTACGTGGTAGAAGCAGGATTTGCGTGTGCAGGCTCGTGCCCACTTAAAATTGAGCGCAGACATGCATGCAGCCATGTTATTTTATAACATGCGTGCATATATGCATGCTGATCTGCTGAGTCTTTTTCATGGCTGATTTCTGTCTTTTGCCACATGTTCCCTTATGCCTGCCTGGACCCATCAGAATTATCCTCACTGTTCTTTGTTCACTTTTCTGCATAAGGCTGGTCTGCTTCCTCTCCTGCTGACTGCCAGGTCTGTGGGAATTTGTCTTTTCTAAGGACTTAACCTTTACTATTTTTACATTCATAAAATAAGTAGCCAATATTGTAAATTATTGGAGGGTACCTGGCCTGCCTGGTAGTTATTGTTAAAGAGCTGTCACCTATAATATTTTCTAAATAGGGTGCACTTTATTATGATGTGTCCCTTTAAAACAAAAGAGAAAGGAGAAAACATTTTCAAAGTATCTGTCAATTGCTTATGGTGAATAAAAATAACATAAACCTCTTTCCTCTTCTTTCAACTAATTCTCAAAGGGGAAATAAGTGCTTGAAAGCTCTTTCACCCTAGCCATGCATTCTATTATGTACTTACGTAAACTGGAGTGCTGCTGGGTTTTGTCCAATCAGAAGTTTGCAACACTGGCAAGCAAGCTTGAACCTGGGAAGGTGGGACTTGCTAATATAGCTGAATAAATCTCCCCAAACGTTATGGTTCACAGATGGGTTCACAAACCCAATTTTTTCTAAAAATGCCACACTAGCAGGAAAATAAGCTACGGAACGTTGAATATGCAGACAAAAGCGGACGAGCGAGATACTGCTTTCCAAAAAAAAAAAAAAAAGTTTCTATTTTTTTGTGTGCCACTGCAGGTGAAAAGGATTAAAGAAATAATTCACGCAAAACAACAACAACAAAATAGTGCAGGCTGGCTATTGCAATAGTCGCTGCAGAATGCTTGCCCCCAAAAGCACTAACTTTAAGAGTTGAGCAAAAGTCCCAGAGTGCTGTATTGCCAGCAAGCTGATGCTTGCACAATTGGTTTTCCTTCATAAGATGCAGGAAATTTAATCCTGGGGCCCCCAACGATGTACCCCTTCAGAACTGTGCAAACGGATGGATTTACTGGGAGACTGATTACACTTTTGGTGCCCGAAAACAGAAGAATCTAGTTACTTAGAGCTATTTTAAGAAAACTGTTATAAAAATTAAAATATAGAACAAAGGAGGAATCCATTTTTGTATGTGCTCTTTCCTCGTGTATTTTTGTTTTTCTTTTGAAGATAGGCTTGCTTAGACTACTGAGACACTAATATTTTTAATAATTATTCTTTCATAGACTTAGTTGATAGGGATATTAAAGCCAATATTTTAATCACGAAAACGGCATTATAGCATGAAATGTATCATAAAAGCCACAGTAATCATAGGACATTAAGAATAACATGAAAAATGTGCTGACAGAAGAGAATATTTCTCTGCTAGTGTATTTTTTTCATATTCCAGCAAACGCTGGATCTGAGATACTACATGTTAATTCCCTATAGAGATAAAATAGGAAAAAAAAACCCTGAAATACATCTGGCCTTATGTCTGTCTTTAAATTTCCACTTATTTGGCTCTGAGCATATTAGAATTCTTTACCAAGAAGGAGAAACACCCACCATCCCACAAAAAAAAACAAATATCTGACCGTCCTTCCAAATGATTATATTTTTACTTTTGAAAGACAGAATTTGCTTCTTGCTGAATAATATTTAACTATACACACACACACACACACACACGGTCTTTTATTGGGAATCTATGGAGCTATCTCAAAAGAAGTTTTCTCCAGGGAGACACCACTGGCTATTCTTTCATTTTTATTCAGCTAAGAGTGTTTCAGGAAAAAAAAAAAATCAAGGTCATGGAGGTCACCTGCCCAGTGCCTGATTTCCTGAGACATCTCTTGAAAAGCTAACACCTAGTCAGAGCTATCCCACAATGCACCGGGTGCCTTCTGCTGATAAGAGCGAGGGCCGTGTAACCTTAGGAGCACGTGACAGGAATAGAGAAAGCAACATTTCTATTCTTAAGGGCTGAAAAGGAAACTACTGCAGTCCGAAGATGAAGGCAGCCTTAACATAAAAGACAGATAAGGGAAGGAAGCATTAAACCACCAATTTTATTTTATTTTTCTAAACACTTGAAGGTTACACCCGTCTTGATGGCCCAGACACTAGATCATCAGTTTCTTCTGATGCTGAGAAGGCTATAGGAAGGATTAAAATGTAATTCCAAATTCAGATTCATGTTTCCTCTTGATCTCTTTGAAGCATCGAAAAGAACTTTTAATATGTAATAAAAAGACTTCTCTATATATTTTTAGGCTTGTTTCCTCTGTTCACTATATTCCAGTGCCCTGTGAAGTAGGAAGATTACACTAACGCAGCTCAAGTATTAACCACTGATCTTTCCAAATTAGATTCCACCGTGAGCTCCTGCTTTCATGGCATGTAATACTTTGTGCTTTCCCACATTTATTTTCTAGCAAGTATTCTTTAACTTAAAATAATCTGACTTAAACTATGTAAACCCTCAAAGGATAGGGAAATACCTCCAGTGCCAGAATGCAATCTACTTTGAAGGGTTACAAAAAGTGGCCTCTAAATTTTAAAACAACATTTTTATTTCCCTTTTGTCTTTGGCTGTGCAAGTTTGCACAGAAAGAAATGCAATTCTTAGCTAAAACTAAGGGAGTCTTTTCTTGTTTGTAACGAATAATACTCTTAACAGTTTTTGATCCCACTGCTCATTGCTCAGGCTTTCACCTCATTCCATAACCAATCACAGTCCAAACTATTCCAACTGGCACCATTAGGGATGTAAAACACGCCATGATTGCAACCATCTGTATTTCTAGCTCTCAGAAAATTCTGGCAATCGGTGAAACATCATGGAGATTTGGGATGTACTTTCATTTGAAATGAAACAGAAAATTTAAACAAAATGACCTATTTTGTTTCACTTCAGTTTGAAAACAAAATGAAAAAAAAAAATCGTACAAAACTGTGTTCGTTTCCATTTTGTTAAAAACTATCACTTGTATCTAGCCCAGGGCAGGCCTTGATGCTCCCTCCTCCCCAGGTAGCCTGGACCCCCTCAACAGCTCGAACTTTACCCCATTTGGGAATTTTATGGGGCAGAAGCGATTCTCAGTCAATCCTGCCAACTGGTGCTCCATATCACGGTGGCACTGGCTTATCCAAGGCTCTAGCCACTGTGCTGTATGAATTATACGACAAAATGGCATGAGCACCAGGTCAGCCACCGCCACTGTGCAGACCCAACGGGAAGGACGGTGTGGTGATCCCGTCTGGAATCTATCCTCAAACAGTCCTTTGACGTCTCTGCTATGCTGTGGTGACACGCGCCTGCTTATCACAGACCAGGAACAACACTTCTGGGGAGGCCCTGGAACCAGCAGTATCATTCCTCGTGGATGCCGCTTCTGATCTGGTGCGCACCGCAGCTAGAGAAGTGTCATGCGCCGTGGCAGCCAGAAGACAACTCTGGCTCCGAAACTGGTCGGCCGACGCATCCTCCAAAATGAGACTCACAAGGATGCCCTTCAAGGGAACCCTCCTGTTCGGAAGTGAACTAGAGAAACTAGCCAACAAATGGGGCGAGTCCCCACTGCCGTGGCTACCGGAGGACAGGAATAAGAGAAATCAGTGACCCTTCCCCCGAACTTCCAGGGGCAGAGGATCACAGCGGATCACAGCGCTTCAACCCATATAGAAGCACATCAAGCAGTCCGCCCCACAGGCTGAAGCCAGTCCTTTCGGAACAAGCACAACAAAAGGGGAGCTAGCTCGGGACCAGGCCCCAGCCACACCCCACAATGAAAATCAACTGACCCGTCCAAAGGAAGAAGCCATAGGGGGCAGACGCCCTACTCTACCAAAGATGGGTTGAGATAACCGGACAAGTGTGTCCTATCCATCATTCGAGAGGGATATTACCTGGACTTCCACCACCTCCCTTTGGACAAGTTTGTGGAATCTCCCTGCCATGACCCTTCCAAGAGGATGGCAGTGGAAGCTACACTGACCAGATTGCTAGCCTTAGAGGCTATAACACCGATGCCTCCACAACAAATAAATACTGGACATTATTCCATCTATTATATCGTTCCCAAGAAAGAAGGAACATTCAGGCCCATCCTGGACCTCAAGGTGGTCAACCGTCACCTGAAGATTCCTCGCTTCCGCATGGAAACACTACACTCAGTAATAAGGGCGATACATCCAGAAGAGTTCCTTACATCCCTGGATCTGTTGGAAGCCTATCTACACATTCCGATCCATCAAGAGCATCAGTGTTTTCTACGCTTCACGATCCTGGACCATCACCACCAGTTCCGGGCACTACCATTCAGGCTAGCCACTGCACCCCGGACGTTCACCAAGATCATAGTGGTGGTGGCAGCAACACTGAGGAAGGAAGGAAGGAATCCACGTACACCCTTATCTAGATTGGCTGATCAGGGTGAAATCCCCAGAGGAAAGCCACCAGGCGACCAACAGAGTCAAAACTCACAGACTCCGAGACAAAGTGGTCGAGTAATGTCAGACAACACCACAACAGTGGCCAACATCAACTGTCAGGGAGGAACCAGAAGCCAACAGGTGTCTCTGGAAATAGACCCCCTAATGTCATGGGCGGAAGCGAATCTTCAAGAGATCTTGGCTGTCCACATCGCGGGGAAAGACAACGTCGCTGCGGATTACCTCAGCAGAGAAAGTCTAGACCCAGGAGAATGGAGGCTGTCGACCACAGCATTCCAATTGATAGTAAACCGTTGGGAAACACCAACCATGGACCTCCTGGCAAAACGGTCCAATGCCCAAGTACCCAGCTTCTTCAGCCACAGGCAGGAACCCCAGTCCCAGGAAATCGATACCCTGGTACAGACCTGGCCACAGGAGACTCTGTTATATGCCTTCCCGCCATGGCCCCTATTGGGCGCAATCATCCACAAGATAGAACACCACAGGGGACCAGTACTTCTAGTGGCCCCGGACTGACCATGAAAACCGTGGTATGCAGACATGCGAAGATTGCTGACAGGGAGCCCCCTCCCACTACCTCCACAAAGAGACCTGCTCCAAGAGGGACCGATCCTCCATGAGGATCCAGCTCGATTCTCTCTTATGGTCTGGCCATTGAGAGGACTCGCCTGAGAGAGCGGATACTCGGGGGCAGTAATTGACACCCTTCTCCGAGCACGCAAGTTCTCCACATCCCTAGCATACATAAGGATTTGGAAAGTATTCGAAGCCTGGTGTGAGGACCGTGACATCATCAGTCAAAATTCCTGCGATTTTGGAATTCCTGCAAAACGGTCTACAGAAGGGATTGTCTCTCAACTCCATCAAGGTACAGGTGGCCGCGTTGTCATGCTACAGAACCAAGAGTGAGAGCGGCAGCATAGCCTCTCACCCGGATGTCTCCCGCTTTCTGAAAGGAGTCAAGCAGATCCGACCACCCCTAAAGTCTACACCATCTCAACGTCGGCAGACTCCTAGTCCGATACCTGGAAAGATTGGAATCTGTACGAAAGACGGACCATCTATTCGTCCTTCACAGTGGGAAGAAGCAAGGGGAAGCGGCCTCACGAGCAACCATAGCCCGCTGGATCAAAGAAGTCATCAAGGCTCTCGATCCAGTAATGTATTGGTATTCACTTTCTGTGTATTGCTAGTCTCTACTACAGCTTCTGTTAAAGATGATATTGACGATTCCAGTTTCATGATTAAGTTCCATAGTGAATCAACAATAACAACATGTGGTTTAATTATTATACTTTTACTGACATGGGCCTTGGTTTTTAGTCCCGGGTCATGCATGATATTCCAGCCAGAGTCCTCAGGTAGCGGCATACTCACCTCGACAAAAGCCGAGGCAAGAGTTCCAGAAACCCTCTGAATGGGCGTCCCACAAATTTCCTGCAAATCCATGCTTCTTTCTACCTGGAGTTCGCATTCCCTCACCGTGCTCTGCTGATCCTCTGGAACTTTTGCAACTCCCAGGGAAACCTCCGGTATTTCCCCTGGTCTCATCAGACCAGCGCCCAGGGGAGATGGCGTCTCCAGCGCTCCCGGGCTCAACAAGATCTCCTAGACAGAAGGGCTTCGCTCCTAGCCCCTCCTGTCAGCGGTCCTCTCTGCGGGAGTTACAGGGGGTAAGCCGAAACACTCAGAAATGCTCCGTTGCTATGATTCCATCGTTGAGGTACGTGAAAGGCTTTTCAGTTTAGCCTTTCTCTTGGTATGAGGCATATTGTCATTGCCGCAGGAGAAATTTAATGTGGAAAATCGTTTAAGGAAAGAAGAGATGAGTGGTCACCTGCATTATACTTGTGTTTTGTCTCCTTGGGTGCATGCTCCTCTCCCCATTCGCTTTGACTATACCCATCTACAGTTACTGTATTTAACAATGAATAATGAAATCAGGAGCTTATGTTGTGCATTTTTGTACTTTGTGTAGATTTTTAATTTAGGTGGCTTGTGCTGAAAATCAGTTCTAAGCTCCTTTTTTCTCCATCCTAATTTCTCCCCTTTACAGCCGCACACTTTTTAGGTACCTAAACTTTCTCATTGTCTGCCCAACCTAAACCTTGGAGACAGCCACATGGGCTCTCTCTGCAGAGGACTCCCTGAGCCATCTAATCACAGGGTTACATGTGTCAGTAACACACCGCTGTTCTTTTTGTCTTGGATTTTCCTTTCACTGAATGCCACCGGACAGCGCTGTTTTGACATAAGTGACAGGACAAATAGGATAAAAGAAGATGAAGTGAACAAAACTATTCTTGGCTCAAAGGTGAAAACTGTTACTAATCATCAGAAAAGACTTTTCACATATCTCCAAAGCAGCAAATAAAACAAAACAATTGACCTTTTAGGGAAAGGACTTATGGATGATTCAGCATCATCCTCTTAAGCAAGCCATAAGAAAGTGATGAGGTATTGTGCAAGATCCAGAGCAAAACTACCAGTGTTCCAGACGGAGTTTAAACAGACAGTGAGTCATTATATCTGCCACTTCATGGATTTTTCTTAATTACTTGGCTTTGATCTGCCTTGTATTGAATAACATTTGGGCAAACAGAAAACAATATTGTGTGTCTTTCTGAGTTTGTGTACGCAAGTTATTTCCTGCTGTATTTTTTTGCAAGTCACAGGATGGTGAGATATTCTCTGTTGTTCTATAATCAGGCTTAAGGCACTATACACACAGCAGCACCATTATAAATACAATCATAATAAAAAGTACAGGGAAGTCTGCCAAACTTGATTGTCAGTGCTATTGCCAAATATATGTCTTCATGGTATATAAAATATCTTTTTTTTCTCTAATGGGCCTATATCTTTATGGGGACAATTCTTAAAGATGGGCATAGATTATAATTGCGATGGAGAAGGTACAGAGAAGGGCTACCAAAATGATAAGGGGAATGGAACAACTCCCCTATGAGGAAAGACTAAAGAGGTTAGGACTTTTCAGCTTGGAGAAGAGACGACTGAGGGGGGATATGATAGAGGTGTTTAAAATCATGAGAGGTCTAGAACGGGTAGATGTGAATCGGTTATTTAGTCTTTCAGATAGTAGAAAGACTAGGGGGAACTCCATGAAGTTAGCATGGGGCACATTTAAAACTAATCGGAGAAAGTTTTTCTTCACTCAACGCACAATTAAACTCTGGCATTTGTTGCCAGAGGACGTGGTTAGTTCAGTTAGTATAGCTGTGTTTAAAGAAGGATTGGTTAAGTTCTTGGAGGAGAAGTCCATTACCTGCAATTAAGTTGACTTAGAAAATAGCCACTGCTATTACTAGCATCAGTAGCATGGGATGGACTTAGTTTTTGGGTACTTGCCAGGTTCTTATGGCCTGGATTGGCCACTGTTGGAAACAGGGTGCTGGGCTTGATGGACCCTTGGTCTGACCTAGTATGGCATGTTCTTATATTCTTATGTTCTTAAGTTAAGTGTAAAACATTGATAAGACAGGCGGAGAGAATTTGAAATGAAGTTGGCCATAGAGGCAAAAACTCATAATAAAAACTTTTTTTTTTTTGTGTATAATCTGTTTTTATTTGCAGGCCACAAAAAACATCAATATGCAATTTACAGACTATCAGCGGAGTCCCGCTGCGACAGGATATGTGGTATAACATAATGGAGAACAAACATGAACACAATAATCATGCCAATACAGTTCAGCAGTCAGCTAAGACAAGAAAGATAAAAAAGTCAAAACATCTTCCGCAATAATAAACTGCATGCGGAAATGAAACTGAGTAGATCAGTATACTAATTAAACATGATAAACATATGAACCATAAAAGTTCCCCCAACCCCCTCCCCCTCCCCTCCCCACACTGGTATGCTACTTGCAAAAACTGTGGTACGTATATGCTTGTTAAACGATAAGTGGCACCATCGACTGGCTGATGAACACGTCAAGACTGCAACTGGGAACCTCAAGGAGAATTGGCATCAGCCACCCATTTTTGAAAGGAGCCCCATACCGCTTGAAAGGAAGGTATTCTGGTGGACAGCAGGAAGCCTGCCCATTTGGCATAGCAAGAAAAGACGGTGCTGTGCCGCTGCAATTGTAGGGGTCTGAATTTGCTTCCAGTGGATAGCCAACTCTGTCCGTGCTGCAATAAAGATTTGCAAAATCAGCTTCTGGGTTGTCGTGTTTTGTTCCGGCATAGGCACACCTAGTAGCACATGCCAGGGCTGTGCCACACAGGGCACATTTAAGAACTGGGAGATCCATTGAAACAGTCCCTGCCAGTAGATCTGAACGCTGGGACAGGACCACCATATGTGAAGGTAAGTGCCCTGCGCCCCACATCCTCTCCAACAGCAATCGGGAATATGGGAGTAAAATCTGTGTAAGGCCAGAGGTGTATAATGCCAGCGATAGAGCATTTTGTAACAATTCTCTTGTACGCCCGCTGATATAGAACATTTGCCAGCTAAAGTATAAATGTGATCCCAATCCCGATCATCCAAACTACCCGGGAAATCTAAGTCCCATAATGCCCTATATTTGTGGACCACCTGTGTTATATTAGTAAACATGGTATAAACTTTGGATATAATCCCCTTTAGAACCGAGGCATGCTGGCACATAGTCTCAAGTAGAGTATTTTTAGCCCTCAAGGAGCCTTTCCACATACTAGTTTGTATAAAGGATGATATTCTAGTGCATACCAAAAAGTCCAAGGTTCGCCCAGGGTGCATGTCGCTGAGTTGAAGTCTGGAGAGCACCTTACCCTGTTGCATCATATGCATAGAATCCCAGACTGCCGCCACTTTCTAAGACCCACAGAGCACTCTGAACTAGGTACTACCGTATTGGTAAATAAGTGGGTTAGTAAGGAGTGTTGTTCAGGGCCTACTAGCTTTGTTTTCCAACGTTGCCAGATCTGCATGGTGGTGCGCAAAGCAAAAGGAAAATACTCAAACTTGCCCCACGTAGCGCTAGGCTGCCACGGCAACGCCGTAATAGGAAAGGACCCTATCAACTCTTGCTCAAACCTCACCCACTGAGGAATATCTCTAGATCCATGGAGGGCCACCAAAGCACGCAACTGGGCCGCAGAGTAATACCATAGTAAGTTAGGTAAATATAGACCCCCCCTATCCTTAGGCAAATACAAGACGGACCTCGCCATCCTAGGTGGGCATTTCCTCCATATGAAGCCACAAACTAATTGCTGCCATTGTTTAAGTAGGGCAGAGGGTATGCTGATAGGGATAGTAGTGAAGAAGTACAGGAACCGGGGAAGAACGTTCATTTTAAGAATGGCCAACCGTCCCAACCATGAGAATATCTGACGGTCCCATCGTCTTAGATTTTCTCGAATATTAGCCACCAGGGGAGTATAATTTAGAGCAAATAATTGGCTAACATGGGGACCAATCTTAACCCCAAGATATTTCAAAAAGGAGGGGGCCCATAGAAAAGGCAATTGTGTTTTAAGGGCTTTCGCTGCAGTAGGCGAGAGTGTTAAGTTAAGGATTTCCGATTTATCATAATTAATGCGCATCCCGGAGACCGCCGAGAATCCCCATAGTTCAACCATCACTCCTTGCAAAGATGTCTCAGGATCAGAGAGGGTCATCATAACATCATCTGCAAAAAGTGATATTTTAGAGTGAACATTGCCTCCCCAGATCCCTTTAATATTCTCTGCCGCACGTATCCTAATAGCAAAGGGTTCTAGGAACAATGCGAAGAGGAGGGGCGACAATGGGCAGCCCTGCCTCATTCCCCGCTGTATAGCAAAGGGAGGACCATAACCACCATTAACCTTGACCCTGGCCAAAGGAGCCTCGTAGAGCTTCCTTATCCAATTCATAAAAGCAGCCCCAAAGCCCATCTTGCCCAGTACTTTAAACAAAAACTCCTAATGGACTAGGTCAAACGCCTTTTCTGCATCTAGCGCCAAAAGCACCGCTGGGATTTGCTGTTGGTGTACTAAGTCGACTATGTTAACAATCCGCCGCACGTTGTCTGCTGCTAAGCGACCCGGAACAAAACCCACTTGGTCGTGGATTAGTTCAGGAAGGACTCCATTAAGTCTGGCCGCCAAAACTCTGGCCAGTATTTTCAAATCAATATTGATTAATGAGATGGGGCGATATGAACTACATTTAGTGGGGTCCCTCTCTGGTTTTGCCAACACTGTAATTCCAGCGGTATTAGATTCGGCTGTTAAAGTTTTACCCTCAAGGAGGGAGTTAAAGGCCCTTGTTAGAGGTTCAGCAAGGTGGGAAGCAAATTTAAGGTAGTACACTCCCATGAATCCATCTAATCCAGGTGCTTTGCCAGGTTTAAGTAGCTTGATGGCGGCCAAAACTTCCTCTACTTCTAGCGGTTTGTCTAAATTTTGTTGCCATCGCTCACTAAGGACCGGCAACTGTACCGTATTTAAATAACCCTCTATATCTGCCTCTCTAATATTGGAGTCCTGTGTGTACAGGGTAGAATAAAAGTCAATGAAGGCCTTCCTTATTTCCTTGGACACTGTAATCATATCCCCTGGAACCTTTTGTATCTTGGGTATGGTCGTTCTAGATTGCGCCACTTTTAACTGCCGGGCCAAATACTTTCCCGCCTTGTTCCCTCCCTCATAGAACTGGTGTTTAAGAAGCATCAACTGGTGGCTGATTGCTGTGTCATCTAATGCTCTTAATTTGTCTTTGAGAGCTAGAATTTGCCAATAGGTAACCCCGGATCGGGTTCGACTATGAATTTGGGTCAGTTTGGTCAATTCCTGTAGCCAAGCTGTCCGGTTACTCTCCCTTTCCCGGTTACAGTGTGCAGCTCGGGCAATGCACACCACCCTGACCACCGTCTTGGAGCATTCCCATACAACCACCGGGGACATACCCTCTGTTTGATTGGTCTGGAAATAATCTTTCAACGTGGTGTCCAGTTGGCCTGTAAAGGTAGCGTCTTTGAGCAAGCAGTCATTGAGATGCCAGGGCCTAAATCCCTTGTCCAGGTCTCTAAAATTACACAGCAACCAAATCGGTGCATGGTCCGACCAGGTGATGTTATCAATGTCAGTTTGTGTAACCGAGTTCTGTAGTGTCTTGGACATAAAGAAGCAATCTATTCGGGTATATGTACTATGAACATGTGAGTAGAAGGTATAAGCTCTGGACTTTGGGTATCTGACCCTCCAGACATCCACTAGGTTCCAGTCTTCCATAATCTCACTCCATCTGTGCCTAGTTTGGGGGTCAGAAATGTTCCCGGAACTGGAGTCTAACATTGGGACCTGAACAAAGTTGAAATCACCCCCTATTATAAGTTTCCCTTCTACATGTCTGTGTAATAAGTCACTAAGCTCCCGAATAAATTGAGTCTTAGAAGCATTAGGGAAATAGACATTAACCAGGGTAACGACCTGCTTACCCACACGTATCTTAACCAACACAAATCGCCCCTGTGAGTCACAGATATGAAACAATTCCTCATGTGCAAAAGCGGACGCAAAAGTATACCCACCCCAGCGTATTTAGAAGATTTCGTGCTGGCTGCCCATAGCGCCTCTGGGTACTGTGGGAAGTGCAATAACTTTTGATGATGTTTCCTAATGTGCGTTTCTTGTATAAAGACTATTCCCGCCCCTTGCCTAAGTAATTCCCTCTGTAATAATTGTCGCTTGCGTGGCGTGTTAATCCCCTTTACGTTAAGGGATACTAGTTTAGTCGTCATACGGCCCACCGATTGTGGAGGGTCCGCCACCCCCCTGGCCAGCCTCCATCACCTGGTACCAGTCAGCTCCAAAACTTGATACCTTCCCACCGATAACGGGCCCATCCCCTGTCCAGTGCTTGTAACCGCCCATATAAGCAGCCATACCAACCACTTCCGATAACCAATAAATACCAGTGCGTCCCCTAGTAATTCCGATAGTATCCCACTCCCTCACGAAGGGATACTCCACCATTGGAGGTCTGTTGTGGTGCATGCGAAGTGTACCCTACCCCCCACAACTTCCCCACCTGCCTAATGAACCATAAGCAATAGATAAACAGAAAAAGACCTGAACGTAACATTAACTCAGTAGTAGTGCAACTCGTGTCCCAGTGAATAGAAAGTAACGGAATCCATGATAACCGCTTAAGATTCCCTCCAATCCAAGGAGAGCGGCCGCGTTCACAGGAACCTCACTTGTGAGAAATGAAAGTATCCAATCCTTCCTGTAAAAGGCAGAAAAAGAAGAAATGTCAACCCTTATCTGGGGCAGCGGCACCATGTGGTCCAGGCTGTCTCCTCAGTCTCCGTCCTCCTTTTTCCGCCCTCTGCCACCGGGGCGCCTCATCCCTCCGGGGTTGCGATGCCTTTGTAGTTGAGTGTTGGAAGTGTACCGGTAGCTGAGCTTTTGAAAACACTCCTGGTGCTTCTTCCAAGGAAGTAATTTTATAACTCACACCCTGTACTTGAAAGGAGAGACCAAAAGGATATGTCCAACGGTAGCAGATGTTCCCCTCATGCAGCTGCGCAGTAACTTCCCGCAATTCAAATCTTTTCTTCAGCGTGACTGGTGATAAATCCTGGAATATCGATATATGATGATTCTGCCATTTGATTTCTTTCAGATTCCTGGCTATGTTATATATTTTTTCCTTGAGAGGAAAGCTAGTGAAACAGCACTAGATCCCGGGGCCTCTGGTCCACTCTAGGCCCCAGCACCCTGTGTGCCCTCTCAAATTTAATGGCAACTCCACTGGTGGCATCTGATACCTCCTCCTCTGGGGCTTGTTGCAAGATAAATGTGCATATTTGTACTGCTGTCTCTACTGCCCCGGCATACTCTGGAAGCTCAGGGACTCCTCTGATGCGCAGATTATTGCGCTGGCTTCTGTTTTCAAGGTCCTCCACCTTGCTTTGCAGGGCAAATAGGTCCGACGAGTATGTGGATTGTTGTGCTATCAGGGAATTAATAGACTCCCCGTGGCCATCGATCCTGTTTTCAGCCTCATCCACTCTATTCCCCAGGGCAGCCAGGTCCTCTTTCAGATCTGCCATGGACGCCATTAGAGCATCCCGGTGCTGTTTTAAATTGGCCCGAATTTCAAGAAACCAGTTTCTGGCTTCAGATCGTGTAAGGACCTCCGCGGGGTCATGTTGTGGGGGTGGTAGGCTTAAATCCGCGGACTGCTCGTGTGCCGCTCCCGGATCGCCTGAGTCACGGCCCTCGGCCCTGGCGCCATCTTGTCCTACATCCCCCGACAGCTTGTCATAGGAAAATTGCCTCAAATCCGTTAATTTACGTTTATTAGCCATCTCTCTACAGTGCCCGAGGGTTCCACTCACGATTTTGGTGATTTTCGCCGGGTTTTAAAGCTGGGAACAGCGCGTTTTTAGGTCTTTTGGCGGGAGGGTTCGCGGAGCTGAGCCGTCACACGTTCGCACACATTCGCCGCGAACAGCGCCCCCCATAAAAACTTTTTTAAATATATGGGATAGGTGGCGATGTCCTTTCGTGGATTACAAACTGGTTAAAAGACAGGAAACAGAGAGTAGGATTAAATGATGAATTTTCTCAGTGGAAAAGGGTAAACAGTGGAGTGCCTCAGGGATCTGTATTGGGACCCTTACTTTTCAATATATTTATAAATGATCTGGAAAGAAATACGACGAGTGAGGTAATCAAATTTGCAGATGATACAAAATTATTCAGAGTAGTTAAATCACAAGCAGATTGTGATACATTACAGGAAGACCTTGTGAGGCTGGAAAATTGGGCATCCAAATGGCAGATGAAATTTAATGTGGACAAGTGTAAGGTGATGCATATAGGGAAAAATAACCCATGCTATAGTTACACAATGTTAGGTTCCATATTAGGTGCTACTACCCAAGAAAGAGATCTAGGCGTCATAGTGGATAACACATTGAAATCATCGGTTCAGTGTGCTGCGACAGTCAAAAAAGCAAACAGAATGTTGGGAATTAGAAAGGGAATGGTGAATAAAACGGAAAATGTCACAATGCCTCTGTATCGCTCCATGGTGAGACCGCACCTTGAATACTGTGTACAATTCTGGTCGCCGCATCTCAAAAAAAGATATAATTGCGATGGAGAAGGTACAAAGAAGGGCTACCAAAAATGATAAGGGGAATGGAACAGCTCCCCTATGAGGAAAGACTAAAGAGTTTACGAAATGTTCCAACTAAAAGTCTTGGAGTTTGGATTGATTCTCATCTTTTATTCCATACTCAAATTAAATCAATCGTGAAGTTAGGATTCTATAAGTTACGGGTTTAAAACATCTGCTGCATAGTAGTGATCTTCGTATAAGTGTCAAGCTTCTATTTTTCCATTTGTTGACTACTGTAATAGCCTGTATTTGGGTATTCCACAGGCTTCTTTGCAGCCATTGCAACTTTTGCTTAATGCTATATCATAACTGATCTCAAGTACTAAACGTTATCAACACATTACTCCCATTCTTATGGTTTTAGGATGGCTCCCTGTACAAAAACGGATTGCAAATAACATTGGAATGACTGTTTTCAAACTAAGTTCACATTCTTGCCCTTGGTTTAATGCTCTTTTGAAACTCTACCAACCAACTCATCAGTTAAGGTCTTCACAGCAGGGTCTTCTTGTCATTCCATCTGTCAAAATTGCTCGTCTTACAACAACAAAAGCAACTGCCTTCTTTATGGAAGCGCCTGTTTTTTGGAATTCCTTACTAGCAGAATTGAGATTAAGAGATTGTATTAAGAAGTTTAGATCTTTCCTAAAGAGGTTTCTTTATAAGCATGCATAACAAAATATTTAATTAGGATTTTTTTTTGTGTTATTATATGAGCCTTCACCTTTTGATATCAGAGAGTTAGAACATTTATAGAAGTCTGGAATGATTACCAAAGTTGATATTTTTAAGGCAACTTGTTGTTTAGATTTTTTATTGTATTTAAGCTTTTTGTATTGAAATTAAGAGTGTTTTATTTTGTATATCACCTAGGCCATTAGTGTTAGGCGATAAATACATTTTAATACATGAAATAATAATAATAATAAATTAAATATATTAGCATGTGCTGAGGGATATGGCCATGTTATAACTTGCACATGCATGATATAAAATAGCTTGGCCATGCACAGATGTACACACAATTGTAAGTGTGTGTGTCCCTAGCCACGTAAATCAGGTTTCTACCATGTAAGTCAGGGTATTTTATATCCAGTGCATGTCCACGCCATGACTAGTTTTAACAGTTCATCCACCAGTTTGCCCAGTCTAGAGTTAGGCCCTTAAAAATCCCCTGGTTTACTAGCCTGCACACCCCCAGTTACTCCAGACCCTTTAAACCTGTGTTTTTTTAAGTTACAGCTCCTCCACAGCAGAAGTAAACTTATGCAGCAGTAGTTCTGGATACATGCTCAGGCGCGAAAGTATATATGCACACATCTCTTGCCCATGCCCAGACCACACCTAAAACAGGTCCCTTTTCTAAACCAAGTGAGAAGCTGTGGGAGTTGCACGCATATATAGGCAGCTTTTAAAATATGGCAGGCATGTGTACGCCCTACATGCACGCCTGGCTTTTAAAATTCACCTTTTAAGGTTTTCTCCCATTCTGTGTCTATGGGGAAAATGCTTAGTATATGAGGCCCTAAGTTTCTACCTGAGGCAATGGAGGGTGAAGAGACTTGCCCAAGGCTACAAGGAGTGGCAGTGGGATCTGAATCTTGCCTTCACTGGTTCTCAGCCTGTTGCTCTGATCACTAGGCTATTGCTTTCATGATGTTACCAATATTTGGAGTCAGGTGATGGAAAACCACAGACAATGTTTCAACTATGAAGTCAGCTGAACTAAAGAGCAGCAGCCCCCCTCAAAAAAAACCCCCAAAACCCCTTGTAAACACTTTTATCATCGGACCACCTCATTTAAATGTGCTCCAAATCATTTCATGTGACCCAACTCCATAGGGATCAATGAGGGAAGAGAAAAGAAAAATCAAATCTTGCTTTGATGATGCAATTAAAATTAATTTTAAAAGAATGATATACAGGAGTTAGAGAAGGCTCATATGCAGGGGCAGATTGCAGGAAAATATTAGCCCCGGGGGAGTTTTTTCAAAATTGGCCCATGGGGTATCTGACTCCCTCATGCACGTTCCCTGCTGGACATGTGTCAACAGCTCCCAAAAGCATGTTAAGTCAACCCTGCAACCCAGCAGAACTGAGCCAAAATATCTCCAAAATAAACTTCATCTTTCTTAAATAACCAGGTGAGCAGAGTTGCAGCCCCTGTTCCATCCATGCAAATTGGTTGGGCCCCCTATACATCTGCTTATTTGATTGACTGTTTGATTCTGATAGATAACAAGAAAGAAATGAATTTGATAACAACTCAGATGTGGGCACCCTCTGTTTGGATTGGGCTTCACAAGAATGAGACAGAGATTCTGTGGCTGAATGGCATGGCAGTGCCTTTAACAACCAACTGTTTGAACTGCATGGCACGGGGGACTGTGTCTACATTCAGTCCAAGATGGTTTACCTCTCCAGCTGCACAGTTCCTAAAACTTGGGTCTGTCGGAAGAAGCCCTATCGATGAGGGTCCATCCTCTGGAAGAAACTCTGAATGCAAATACCCACTTCAGTTTTTTCCCATTGTAAAACTCAAAACCATGAGTTATAAAACTGTTAAATAAAATAGCACAGTGATTTGTCAGGAGGTGTAGTGTGATGTGTGCATATCCATGAATACAGATTATGACCAGTGGCCAGGCCGGATCAACAAATAGCTAAAAAACACATTGAAAGAAGCGGATGAGCTAGTAGTTTTCTGCTACTTTGTGAATTCAGATATTTAAAGTGTTTTTAATTGCAGTTATCACAAGCAGTACTTGTAATCTTCCTCATGTTGCTCACACTGCACAGGTCTTGAGAAGGGATTCTCACTTTTCTCAAAATCAGGAAAGAATATGCAATCTGCACAATTTAGCTATTGCAAAGCCTCATTTATAAAAGGATACAGCTGTTTTTATGTCTGCATAGTGAGAGTGCCTCCTCCTCTTGCCCCAAACTTGTATCATATATCCTGGATTCCCGGTCTGTATCTTGAGCTAGCTGCAAGTAATGACACTGCCAGTCTGTGACAGACACATACACTCAGTCTCAAACAGATTTTTTAGATTGTGGAAACTTTATTGGCACGTATATACTAACACCCACAAAGACACATACTCTTTCTCAGACACAGACACACCTACACACTGTGGGTGTGTGTGTGTACTATGTGAGAGATAACGTTTCCCCCAACACACTCTCTCTCACGCTCTCTGACACAGACACACAAACACTCTCTCTGACATGCTACTGTTCTACTGCTGCTTATGTGTTCACACAAAGGTGAATTTTTAGACCTGCGTGTGGGCGTCCATGTGCCTGTGGTTCCCGGCTTGCGCACCTGCATGGCTGAAGAGAAGAAGCCCCTGTCATCTGGGCCATGAGGCAAAACAGAGAAGGCTGCGCAGCCCAGCTGACAGGAGTCTCTTTTCAGCCGTGTGGCCCAGCTGACAGCAGATTCTTCACCTCAGCCACATGGCCTGGCTGACAGCACCCTCTTCTTTTCCACTGCACAGTCCAGCTGATAGCGGCCTCCTCTCTTCCACAACATGGCCCGGCTAACAGCGGTCTTCTCTTTTTGGCCATGGGGCGTGTGCATTCGTTTCCAACATATTGGCAATCTGCAACGTATAGGGCCATTTTGAATACCGGCAGCCAACGGTGTGAGTGCAGTAGATGGCTCCCAGACTCCCGCTGGACCACCAGGGACCTTTGGCAAGTCTTGGGGGGATCAGGAGGGTGGGGGGTTGTAGTTAATTAAATTTTTAGCTGGGAAACGAATAAGAATGAAACGCATGAATGGATCGGGGCCCCCCCTTGCTGAATGCAATGTATCTGCCCCCCCACAAATATGAATACTGAATGTAACGTATGCGGTCCCTCTGCTCATCCCTACCAGGCAGACAGCAGCCTTTTTCTTTTCGGCTGCACAGACCCAGGCAATTCAGCTGCTGTGCGAGCCTGGCAGATGTAACAGCCTTCTCTTCCATCCACAGGGAGGAGGGTCCCAGTGAAGCGAAAGACTCCCTCAGAGGAATTGTTGGGGCTAAACTGAGGCTTAAAAATAGATAGGCAGAAGCTGTGGCTGAGACTCGGGCAACATGCCCTGACTACAGCAAGCCTGCACAAGTTAGCTCTGCAACCACATGACTGGTTTGTCATCCAACTGGGGCATGCCCGAAACCCTGATCGGCCAATCCGCCTCTGCCTATATGTATGCAGAAAGCCAAAATTAATTGTAAAAAGAAAAGTCTTATACTCTTTTCATACTTTGCACTTTTTAACCACTGTGAAAATGTGGATGGTTTAGAACTTACAGCATAGAGTAATATAGCCATACAACTATTGGGCGATGGGAAAAGGAATGTCGCTTTGCTTCATGAAAAACGCAAGGACCTTGGCCTTTAAACACATATCTGAGGCTCAATGCACTACAACACCTACACCCACGTGCTCCACAATGCTGAAGGCAATCTTGCATCCAAATGGCCAAGAGTGCTTGGTTTAAAATTTGTATTATAAATAATTATTTTGTATTGGATATATTTCTTGTTTTGCATGTCATATGTTTATAAGTTCTCAGTATGATAGAAAGAGTATGGTTGATGAATGATAAGTTGATCTATTGTTTTGTGAGGGAAGGGAGTGAGTAACTGGCTTTTGCATAGGAACATATGATCATAAGCTTTGTCATACTGGGTTCAGACCCAAAGTCCATCAAACCCAGTATCCTGTTTCCAACAGTGGCCAATCCAGACCACAAGTACCTGGCAGGACCCAAAATCCAAAATAAGCATATTCCATGCTTCTTATCCCAGGGATAAGCAGTGGATTTTCACCAAGTCCAACTTAATAATGGTTTATGGACATTTCTTCCAGGAACTTGTCCAAAACATTTTAAAACAAAGCTACACTAATAGCTTCTACCATGCCCACAGGCAACAAATTCCAGAGCTTAACTTGATATATTTTAGTATCATTTTTATGTGCCTTACTGTAAACCGTTGTGACTGTATCCACTGAATAACGGTATAGAAAAAAGTTAAAACAAATAAACAAATAATTAATTATGTATTGAGTAAAAAAATATTTTCTCCTATTTATGTTAAATGTTACCTAGTAACTTTATTGTGTGCCCCCTGGTCTTTGTACTTTTTGAAAGAGTAAACAACTAATTACCATTTACTGAATCATTTCCACTCATTATTTTATAGACCTCTATCATATCTTCCCTCAGCCATCTCTTCTTCAAACAGAAGAGTCCTTACGGGTAGATTTTAAAAGGTCCACAAATCCAAAAGGTGAAAAAATTGGCGGGGCATGGATGGAGTCTGGGTGGAGTCTGGACGGGATATGGGCAGTTTGGATCCATAAGTAAAAATGTGCCTGCGCCGGGGTCCCCTACCGCATAACTTCACTTCTGCTAAGGAGGAGGTAAAAGTAGAAAAAAACTAGGCTACTCAGCAGGGGTTTATGGGTCGGGGCAGGTAGGGTAAAAGAAAGGCTAGTTAGCTGGGAGGGGTAAGGAAGTCCTATCTTTTAACTGGGCAAACTGGAGAAATGGGTATTGGCGTCGGTGCGAGTATCTTACAAAATCCCCATACTTACCCAGTAGACGTTGCATTTGCATGCACCCATAGAAAATGGTGGGCATATGAAACGCGTCCTCCCTATTTTATAACATGGTGCGTCCACGTGCGTGTGAAAGAATAAAACTTTACCGTCTAACCTTTTCAGCCTTTCTTCATAGGGGTTTCATTTGGAAAATTAGCATTAGAGATGTGAATCGTGTGCCAGATCGTCTTAAATATTTTCTGTTTTACAAGTACTTTTACCAGCACAAAAAAAGGGACAGTGTAGGGAATGTTTCATGGCAAGGGTCAAGAGGTATATACGGACGTTTCTATTTTATAAGAGATTACACAAATACATTAGGTCACTTATTTGCACAATTTTATACTTGCTAATTATCCAGTGCACATGATATCAGACTCATCTTTTGCCTTCTATTTTTGGGTGTGAGGTCTGGGTGAACTGGTGAGTTCAGGGTAAAGTACTAGGTGAGTCTTGGTGAACTGGAGATGGACTGGGTGAACTGGCGGAGGTATTGGCAAACTGGTGATTTCAAGTATCTAACACATATTTTCAACCATACCTGCCTCTGCATATAAATCACGGTTTTACAAGCACAAGTTATATTTTTTCTTGCACAAGATGTGCACACGTATGTCTATAAAATATCTAGAGAAAGTCCGCATTTTCAACACCTTGCAAGTATTCTCGCCCATTGAAACATACGCGTGCACTTTCAGAGGCTGAAATATGTGGTATTTTATGAAACTGTTTAGCAACCTAGATTTCCTTTTTTTTTTTTTTTTAGAGAGAATAGATGGTGAATGCCTCTTTTTATGACAGTTGCTATTGAGAAACCTCTAATATTTCACACTTTATTCTTCCAGATACTAAAAAAGAATGTGTGAATTAATGCATCATTTTTCACTGGATGAAGTTTCTTATTTGCAGTATTACTGCATAAAGCATGCAAAATGTAGCCAGATTGGCCTTATACTGGCTAAACATCATTCCAGATTTGATGAGGATTAGAAGGAATTAAAAAGGAATATGAATGGGCATTTTGGTAACGTGTAAACCACCATTTAGGCACATGTTCCATAGATAGCTATGTGGGTTTAGCTAATTACGTAATGCAATTTCCATTCTATTGGTTTAATATCCTTGGCTAATATCTAACATAACAAGAGTGATCACTGTCTTGCAAAATTCTTTTGACAAGTCTCACAATATATAGTTTTTGTATTAAAAGGTAAAGGATTTGCTCATTAATTGCAGGGAAGCATGCAGTCAGTCAAGCACATGTTGTAACTGCACAGGGTGGATGAACCCAAGCAGCTAGCCCCAGAAGGTATAATCATCATTTTCATGTTCATAAAGGTCCTCCTGTGCCAAATAAGGGGCACAAGAGGGCCAGAAAGAAATAAACAGGCACAGGAGATCATGAGATTGTGCCTGAAGGGTTTATGATGAAAGACGAAGGATACAAAGCAGTTATAAAAAGGATATAGTGTTTAGTAAGGTAGCCAGGTTGAAGCGTGCTATCAACAAGAAGAATCAAGGAGAAAAAAGATGACGTGTACTGAGAAAAAAAACATTCTGGCAGTCACAATCCTGTAACAAATTTCTTCTGAAATAAAAAGCTATTGCTATTTTCAGATTATAGGAAAAATGTTCAAGGTATCATATAGAAACATAGAAACATAGAAATGACGGCAGAAGAAGACCAAACGGCCCATCCAGTCTGCCCAGCAAGCTTCACACATTTTCTCTCTCATACTTATCTGTTTCTTTTAGCTCTTGGTTCTATTTCCCTTTCTCCCCCACCATTAATGTAGAGAGCAGTGATGGAGCTGCATCCAAGTGAAATATCTAGCTTGATTAGTTAGGGGGTAGTAGGGGTAGTAACCGCCGCAATAAGCAAGCTACACCCATGCTTATTTGTTTTAACCCAGACTATGTTATACAGCCCTTATTGGTTGTTTTTCTTCTCCCCTGCCGTTGAAGCAGAGAGCTATGCTGGATATGCATCTAAAGTGAAGTATCAGGCACATTTGGTTTGGGGGTAGTAACCGCCGTAACAAGCCAGCTACTCCCCGCTTTGTGAGTGTGAATCCTTTTTTCTTCTCCCCTGCCGTTGAAGCTATGCTGGGTATGCGTGAAGTATCAGTTTTTCTTCTCCCCTGCCGTTGGAGCAGAGAGCTATGCTGGATGTGCATCGAAAGTGAAGTATCAGGCACATTTGGTTTGGGGTAGTAACCGCCGTAACAAGCCAGCTACTCCCGGCTTTGTGAGTGCAAATCCTTTTTTCCACATTTCCTCTTGCTGTTGAAGCTTAGAGTGATGTTGGAGTCACAGTAACCATGTGTATGTTTATTGAATAAGGGTATTGTGTCCAGGCAGTAGCCATCATTCTGGCGAGTCACCCACTCTTCATTGGCGGCCTCTTGACTTTATGGATCCACAGTGTTTATCCCACGCCCCTTTGAAGTCCTTCACAGTTCTGGTCTTCACCACTTCCTCCGGAAGGGCATTCCAGGCATCCACCACCCTCTCCGTGAAGAAATACTTCCTGACATTGGTTCTGAATCTTCCTCCCTGGAGCTTCAAATCGTGACCCCTGGTTCTGCTGATTTTTTTTCTTATGGTAAAGGTTTGTCGTTGCCTTTGGATCATTAAAACCTTTCAAGTATCTGAAAGTCTGTATCATATCTCCTCTGCTCCTCCTTTCCTCCAGGGTGTACATATTTAGATTCTTCAATCTCTCCTCGTACGTCATCCGATGAAAATCCTCCACCTTCCTGGTCGCCCTTCTCTGTACCGCTTCCATCTTGTCTTGTCTTTTTGTAGATACGGTCTCCAGAACTGAACACAGTACTCCAGGTGAGGCCTCACCAAGGACCTGTACAAGGGAATAATCACTTCCCTTTTCTTACTCGATATTCCTCTCTCTATGCAGCCCAGCATTCTTCTGGCTTTTTGCTATCGCCTTTGTCGCATTGTTTCGCAGACTTCATATCATTAGACACTATCACCCAAGGTCCCTCTCCTGCTCCGTGCACATCAGCCTTTCCCCCCCCCATCGAATACAGTTCATTCGGATTTCCACTCCCCCATATGCATGACTTTGCACTTCTTGGCATTGAATCTCAGCTGCCATATCTTCGACCACTCTTCCAGTTTCCTTAGATCCCGTCTCATTCTCTCCACTTCCTTCCGGCGTGTCCACTCTGTTGCAGATCTTAGTGTCATCCGCAAAAAGACAAACCTTACCTTCTATCCCGTCCGCAATGTCGCTCACAAAGATATTGAACAGGACCGGTCCCAACACCGATCCTTGCGGTACACACTTAAAACCGCTCTCTTTTCAGAGAAGGTTCCATTTACCATCACACATTGTCTTCTGTCCGTCAACCAATTTGCAATCCAGGTCACCACCCTCGGCACTCACTCCCAAGCTTCTCGTTTTATTGACCAGTCTCCTGTGCGGAACCGTATCAAAAGCTTTGCTGAAATCTAAGTATATGATATCGAGTGCTCTTCCTCGATCCAATTCCTTGGTTACCCAGTCAAAAAAGTCAATCAGATTTGTTTGACAGGATCTTCCCCTGGTGAATCCATGTTGCCTCTGGTCCATCAATTCTCCAGACTGTAGATAGTTCACTATTCTCTCTTTCAGGCAGTGACTCCATTACTTTTCCACCACCGAAGTGAGGCTAACCGGTCTGTAGTTGCAAGCCTCCTCCCTGTTCCCACTCTTGTGAA